>NC_086323.1:33899547-35319547 GCF_036172605.1 Pelobates fuscus | reverse complement strand
GTATATTAACACTGTAATTTGAATCCAATCTCCCAAATAGTTAATATATTCCAGTAAAGAAAAAAAAACCTGCTTCCTGCAGAAAATGTATCTCATATGAGATAACTGGTATTTTGAGCCACTGTAATCTTCTTTAGATACATTCATTTTCCTGGTGTTTTCTGATTTAAATAGGCTATGTCATATACAGAACAAGTGATGAAGGTATTATTGGGGGTTATAGACAGACAGATGGATGGACGGTCAGGCGGGTGGGTGGACAGACAGGCAGCATTTAGAAAATTCCAATCACATTTCTGTAATTTTCCAGCGTTATATGCACTTTAACAGCTTGTTGTATAAATGAAATGCAGTGTAATTATCCAACACATGTTGCCAGCTCCTTAATCTATAGATATACAAATTATAGACTGCTGTAGGTACGGATGGGGGGGGGGGGGGATCTCATGATTTTGTTTTCTTGTGGGAATTTTCACATCTTTCATGCATGTTTTCATTTTTAACCTTTTTTTATTTTGCAAAACATTAAAATGGAATTATTGAGATCATTTGCATCCTATTGACTGTTTTAGGCTCAGTAAAGGAACTGAAGAATGTGTGTGATGTGCATAAGACTACCCTGAAGAACAAATTATTACAATCAGTCATAACGGGCAAATCATAAATTGGCTGAACAGGTTCTTAGACTTCAACTGTGTAGCCCACATAAATATCAATATTTGCCTAGGTCAAAAAAAATCTATCTTCATTTAGATTTTTTTGCAAGTAATGTTAGCTCTTGTATTTATTTTGGGTGCTAATTAATGTTTAGACCACAACGGTTAAGTACAATGGAACTTTATTCAGTAGAAAAATCACAAAACTTTAACAAAAAAATAAAAATAATAGACAAACTAACAGAAATTGGTGGGGGAATAGGTGACTTTGCCTTGGTGTTTCTGCCTTGGGGCTTGAAAGATTTTGGCATAGTACTTTTGAATTACTGTTTGCCTCTATTTCTGTTACTTTGTTCCATTGTACTTGAAAAGCAAAGTGAAGATTTTTTTTTCCATTGTACTTTACCGTTGTGGTTGTTATAGTGTGCATTCTATATTATATATGGATTCTGATATTTAAACATTTGAGGGAGTGTTTATATGGTTTGCACCTGGCTTGTGTTAATATAATTGTGTCTCTCCATGGGATTTTAATTTATGTAGAAATTTACATACACATATTTCATTGCAGTGGTTTTTATTATTTATTATGTTAAAGAGAAACAGTCATGTCAGTCATACTCTTTAGATAAATATGCATACATCAAATTCCAATCCCTCTCATATGAATGTTTTTGTATTATTATTATTTTAAAAGATTACATTAATAGTTTGCCTGTTTAATGTCATGTCTCCCTAGAACTGTAGTCACGCAGTGAGCTGCAGAAAATATTGCCCAATTACGAAATAAAAATGATTAAAATAATCATGCAGCTATAAACCATAATTGAAAACTGAAAAATCCACAAACTACCCTTACTCTTATCTGATGTACACTCGCAGTTTTACATTGTCATGCTCATCTACAACAATTATAAAAGATATTTTATTGTTTTGCTTCTTTGAATTTTACAAGTTTGAATGACCTGCTTCATGAACTGATTTATTCAAATTATATTTCCTATTTTACTCTTCATTGTTGTTTTTAGAAAAAAAATATTTTCTGCCACTTCGCTATGTGAAAAAAAGGCCATGCTGTCATCTTCTTATTTATTCATTTGTTAGATAATTACTTTAAAGTATTCAACGCAAATTTTATTTCTGCCACCGAACACCCAAGCACAAAAGGCACATGTAAATATAGGTTTATTTCCTGTTTATCATCTTAACCAAAAACATGAAATAATGATTGAACATCAGTGAGATTATTTTCTACCATATGGTTGAAATTCAACAAAATGTGTACATTTTACTGTCCTGCAGAACATCTCAGGGATGATTTTATATAAATAACAAAATAAATAAAAATCAAACATTATTCTTGTTAATACTTTGTAGAATTCATTCATATTGAAAATGGTGAGACATTTTAATGACACACAAGTTTCACCCAATTTGAGTTCAGGGACCTCATGACATAGATTTTTACATTAAATAATTGTGCCAGAAATATAACACCATTGCAACATTTGCATTAAATAGAGAAATATTTTCATAATTAACAGTTATTTTTATATTATTTTTACATATTTCTCTGTTATGTATATACAAATATATGTTTGTGAGGTGTGAAAAATAAAATGAAGAAATCTACATCTCTTTATCCTGTAACTGGGCGCCCCCTTCTTAACTCCCTGTCAACCACTGTCATAATCTCTGTCATTGCTCCTGACAGTCAGCATAGGGAAAGCATACAGAGAAGAGAAAAAATGAAACAATGTTTCTGTTTCTACTTAGAAAAGTGTAAGCTTGATAAAGTACAAAATATGCTGCCAAAAGACAGAACCACCTCTTATAATTCCAATGTTTATTTTCTTTCCTCTCTTCATTTGCATTGTGTGCCCTGGTTGTGCCAGGATTTAGCAGGAATCTGTTGTATCTTGCTAAATATTTAATATCAATATATATATATATATATATATATATATATATATAAAAAAAACAGAACTCTGTATGGAAAACAAAAAAGTTAGCAAGCTATTGGTGATTTTTCCAGTTTTTTTTTCCCATTCATGTAATTTCTAAAGAACCGATGCTTCCCTTTTAATAACATGGTGGCACAGGCAACACAAAAAAAAAGTTGCAAAGTTGGCATTATTTGACATTATTTTACCATGCCTTTTTATTGTAGAAACTAGGCACAAAAATATATAACATAAGTAGGGCTCAAAATATTCACTTGCCCACTAGCCATTGGGTACTGAAAATTCAACCCTAACAAGTAGTAGTAATTCAAACCCTAATAAGTATACCATGGGTCCTCCACTCTTACAGTAGCAAATAGCTTCTATGCCTGGCTACTAGCCTGGGAGTGAAAAGTTTGAGTCTGTATGTAAGAATGCAGTGTGTAACCACACTAACAAGCTAAAATATCTTTACATAATCCATAGACGGGCAAAAATAAAAGTTTCTATAGTTATACTGAACATGTTCTATAGTTATACTGAACATTTATAAATATTTGCCAATATCATCAATACTGCAATTGCTGGATTCTAGGACCGTTCTAAGATGATCATTGTATACTTGTATACTATAAGAAACACTGTTTGAATGGCATCCCTTGCTGTATACTAAGTCCCGCGTGATCAATAATCTTTGCATACGTTGTCAGTTGATCACATGTTTGTAAAAGTAATCCTTCTTGATTACATCTGATGATTTTATACAGTGGATGATGCTGAACTGATGTGAGTGAAAAGAATCACAGGACAGGAGTTGGCAAAAAAAATAAAAAAATCTGTTGTTTGTTTCATTAACCCCTTAAGGACGGAGGCAGTTGTACAAGTTGTGATCAAAACAAAATGTAAACAAAACCTTGAATTTCCGCCATATGTCTGTTCAGGCGTAATTCACCTCTTTCATATTATATGCACCCTCACTTATCATATATAATTTTGTTCAGGGGAAACAGTGCTTTAATGTCACATCAAATATTTGTATATTAAACATAATTTATTATGAATAAAATATAAAACAAATTGAGAAATTGAGAAATGTTATTTTTTTAGTTCTCAATGGCATTTTTTCTGTGAATGTCGCAATACTGTTTTACTGCAATAAAGTACACATATTTGTATTCAGCGATGTGTCACAAAAAACAGTAACCCCCAATGTACAGGTTTTATGGTGTTTTGGAAAGTTACAGGGTCAAATATAGCACATTACATCAAATATATACACATTGAAATTTGCCAGACTGGTTATGTTGCCTTTGGCAAATTTCAATGTGAAAAAAAAAGAAATGCAAGCCTTATATTTGACTCAGTAACTTTTCAAAACATCATAAAACCTGCACATGGGGGGTACTGTTATACTCGGGAGGGGGCCCTAAAAAAACAATAGGGGGGTACCTACTGTCCCCCCCGGCCCCCACCCCTGAGCGGTGGGTGGGGGCCCTAAAAAAACAATAAGGGGGGGACCTACTGCCCCCCCAGCCCCCACCCCTGAACCTGTTTAATTGCGTCGGTTATTATGGTTTTTTATTTGGCCTTTTTTGGGGCTGAAAAAAGAAGATTTTAGAAGAAAGAAAACATTGAATGGTAAGTTGTTTTTTTCTAATTTTTTTTACAGGTTCTTAGTTAAAGGTCCCCCCTCATTATTTTTAGAGTGAGGGGGGTAGGTAGGTGGATATTTTTTTTTGGGGGGAGGGGGTGACTAAGGTCCCCCCCATTTGTATTTAGGGCCCCCACCCGCCGCTCAAGGGTGGGGGCCAGGGGGGAGGACATTAGGTCCCCCCCTTTTTAGTATTTAGGGCCCCCACCCACCGCTCAGGGGTGGGGGCCAGGGGGGGACAGTAGGACCCCCCTTATTGTTTTTTTTAGGGCCCCCACCACCGCTCAGTGGTGGGGGCTGGGGGGGACAGTAGGCCCCCCCTTATTGTTTTTTTTAGGGCCCCCACCCACCGCTCAGGGGTGGGGGCCGGGGAGGGGGAAAGTAGGTCCCCCCTTATTGTTTTTTTTAGGGCCCCCATCCGCCACACAGGGGTGGGGGCCGGAGAGGGGGAGGACAGTAGGTCCCCCCTCATTATCTTTATGGCCCCACCCACCACCCAGAGGTGGGGGCCGGGGGTGGAGGAAAGTAGGTCCCCCCTCATTATCATTATGGCCCCCACCCACCGCCCAGGGGTGGGGGCCGGAGAGGGGGAGGACAGTAGGTCCCCCCCTCATTATCATTATGGCCCCCACCCACCGCACAGAGTTGGGGGCCTGGGGGATGAGGACAGTAGGTCCCACCCCTCATTATCTTTATGGCCCCCACCCGCCACCCAGGGGTGGGGGCTGGGGGGGTAGGAGAGTAGGTCTCCCTCCCCTTCAATCACTATTGTGGCCAGAAAGAGTCCCTGTGGGTTTTAAAATTCGCCTGCCTATTGAAGTCTATGGCGGTTTTCCCGGTTTGCCCGGTTTGCGAACATTTGCCGAAATTTGCGTTCGCGGTTCGCGAACCGAAAATTTTATGTTCGCGACATCACTAATGTTAATATCAAAATACAGTTAGAACAAATTAAAATCGGTATATATTTTATTTAAATTTAATTTTTTTATTTTATTTTTTTCATTAACATTTTTTATTTATTCATTATAGAATTTATTGAATATATAATTACCATCATTCTAAGTGTATTTTAATATTAATATTAATATATTAATATTAAAATACACTTTTATTAATGATGTTTGTATGTGTATGTGCATATAAAAGTACTTAGATTAAGCCGGCTATTCTGACCGTGTAATTGTGAGGACCCCGCGATCACATGGCCGGGGGTGGGCAAATTGGGCAGAGAGGGACCCAGTAAGTATGAAGGACAGTGGGAACGTCCTTAATGGGTTAAACAGGAATTAAATGCATTTTGTACATTTATAACTACTATGTTCTGTGCTCATTTCATACAAGTCTCCCTAAAGAACATTACAAAATGCTGTATTTATCACAATATGATTTTTTTCTGGAGTGCTCGCCATAAGGTTTTCATGAGATAAGTTTCTTAGTTTTGAATAAATATCACCTTCACGATTGCATTGACTATTTCAAACCTGTAATATTTTTTGCATTAATTTAATGTCGGATAACATACAGCAACGTGCTTCAGCTGATTTTGTATTAAAGAGAAATTATATCTCGAAAAAATAATGTGAGAAAACATGTTTCAACAACAATTCAAAGAGTTCCCAGCTGGACATGCAAATGAGCACAGGCAAGCATTCTGTACAACTCCCCACAGTGCAAATACAAAATAGTATTCTAATATATAACCTGCATATCTCCATATCTCACCACAATCTTTTTGGTACTTTGCTATATACTCTCAGAGAGACTTTATGTTCCAGACCAAAACTGGTACCCCGGTGATGAGACTCCTGAGGTTGAAACTGCAGTCCGTGATGGGTTTCTAGTCACTGATTCTTTTGGATCATAGCCCTTGCTTTGACTTAAAATGGGGGGGGGGGGAGAGGGGTACGTAGTTTTCATTGTACTTTCATGCTGAAAAAGCTTTAGTTTTCACCAGTGAGACTAGCATGTGAACATTGTTTTTACCAGCAGAAAGTCTTGCTTTTGTATGTTATTGTATTTTGCTATGCGCTAACTAGGACGCTCAGTATGTCAGGTGACAATGCATTGCTAGAATTTTTCTAATCGTTTCTGTTCCTTTAATTGCCAATTTGATACAGTGTGTTGCATGACACCATTTGTTTGCAAACTTGTGACTTCTCTCCGAAAAGGCATGCTTGCAACAATTGCCACAATTGTTTTTTTGTTTTTTTTACCATAAGTTTGAAAGCTTTACAGTGTCAAATCATTTATACAGCAGCTGTCGATTTACTCTAGTTTGTCTTCAAAAAGAGTTAGACTTGTGAATCTCATGGATGTTTAGTAAATCTCTGAAACTCAAAACTCTGGATTGTAGCAAATTTAAAGTCGATTTGCAAAATTTGTACTAAAATAGCTAAATGCAGTAGTAGAAGAGTTAGATAATTCTTCCTATATGTTTTTTTTTTGGGTGTAAAATTTGAAATTCACTTTGAATTCATGACAGTTCATACTTCAGTGTATACATTTTTTGATATGTTATAACATATAACCTAAAACAATCTATTTGGTTAGATTATGCTATATTATCTCAAGGCTGAATAAATGCAGTTAAAATAGGATTTAGGCATTGTTGATTAAGTCATTATTGTGGGTTTACTTAAGTGTTAGAAGGACTGTCTTGTTTTTGTTGTTGGCCATTCCTCTTGTCCTAGGCTTACTTCAGTAATATGTACCTCCGCTTGAGTTGACATTTGGAGCTGTGATCCCCAAAGTTTTTTTTTTTTTTAAATGTTTTGTTTGTTTATTTTTAAATTAGTCTGGTTTCTATAAAGAATGCTGGGTATAAATTGTGTGTGTGTTTTTTTGTTTAATTTTATTATTTCAGTTTCTGTTAAGAATGCTGGGTATACATTGAAAGGCTTTGGGTAGCCTGAATAGCAAATATCATTGTGGGCTAAAGGTGGAATGTACCTTGCATGTGCTCTGTAAGGTTAATACCTTTTTAGATGTTTATATTATGTGACTAAGATTTTATTAATTCTATGCAATCGGATACATACCTGATTATCTGTCCCAGGCCAAATTATTTATTTTTTATTATGTAAAACCAACATATTTGGAGGTACTGTACCATTGATAAAATATAGACACTACAACAATGTAGATAGACATGCAACAGGATTGGAAGACCCCGCCTGTGAACTTGAAAAATAGCTTTTACAGCACTGTTATGCAAAATGTGATCAAAATAGCTCATGAATTTGCAATCTATATGAAAGAGAAAGTGAGACTCAAGGTTGCAAAAGAATTTGATAACTGATAACTGATAAACTGATAACTAGAGCTTAGGGTGCTGCAACCACTCTGCAGTAAGTGAGTTAAGTTTAAAATAGTATCTTATGAGGATTACAGACACCTGGAGGATCATACGCTACAGTAGACAGCAGACAGAGTTGTGTAGTGTTAATTTATGGGGTAAAGATAGGAAAATTATAATTTATAAAAATTATCAAAAATGGAATAATTTTAAAATACCAAATAATTGTTATACAGCGCTATGTCAAATATCAATATCAAATTCCCCAGTATTCATTTATTAAGCCAGAAGAGTGCCTACTAATTTAACCTTTCTATAGATCCCAAGATTATGATTCACCAATAAATAGCACAACAGGTTACCAATAATTGTATTTTTATTGTGACATAAAAATGATATCATGCAGGATCTCAATTGCAATGAAAGTGTAATGAAGAACGGCAATCTGCAATGTAATCAATTTGGCCGAACAAATCAATATGCAATTTCCAATTAATCACTTAATGAAATATTGAAATGCAGTAACAGGGTGGAAGGCAAGATAAGTGGATTTTATTGGTTGTAGCTGCAGAAATGAGGCACTGAGGAGGTTTCGTACTATAATAAAGGAATCCTGGTTAAGGAAGACTGAAAGATAAGATAATTAAAGCAGTAGAAAAAATAATAGAACACCAATGCATTCATGGAAACCAAAAATGATCCCTTCAGACAATCGGTGTTCCATCAAGGTGTGCTACATACAGGTACATACCAAACGGACAGATTACCTAAAACATTCCATCTATGTTAGACTGGACATTTGTTTATGGAAGTATAGCAATTCAGATGAAAATTGTCTTTTTCATCCATTCGTTCAAATTCCAACTTCCATATGGAATAATTAAAGAATGAATTAATGAACGATTCGCAGGAAATGTAAATTTATATTTGATTCGTTCGTTAGTGCATTCTTGTAAATAATTTACAAAATTGGTAACCAAATGTGGAATTACCATATTTAAGGGTACCACTTAAAAATTAGGGAGCTATGTTTACTCAATAGCTGCCTTAAATATGACAATCACACATTAGGATACCATATTAGGGAGATGTCTACTAAACTGCTTAAAGATCAAAGTTACGAAAAGGGCTTTTCTTAATTTTCATCTTTCAGCTGCTTAGTAGATAGCTCGCTAAATTGGTACCCTTATTTGGGATTGTCATATTTAAGGACACCAAATTAGGGAGTCATTTACTTAACAGCTCCTCAGATTGGTACCCTTAAATATGGCAATCCAACATAAGACTTCCAATGTTATTTAGGGAATTATTTAAACAGCTGAAAGAGCAGAGTTAAGAAAAGTCATTTTCTTTTATCTGCTTAGTAATCACCCTTATTTGGTATCCTTACTTGGAATTACCATAGTTAAAGATCCCAAAATAGGGAGCTTTCTACTAAAAACCCTAATTTGGTACCACTCCCTGCAAAAGGAGAAAACATAATGAAACCTCTTTTTACTCCCTACAAGTGGAGGGCCAGGATCTAAACTGCCTATTGTTCAACTCTGTGACATTATATCATTAGGAATACACATTTGTATTCCTAACACTATAGAGTTCCTTTAAGGACAACTTTGTATCATGTTATACTCACATGTATTAACTAAACACCTTGTGAGAATACAGCCCAGACTGTAAATTCACTTCTAATGTCTACTTTGAGCTCAAGGGATTTTAGACATAATCGTGGCTACAAGGAAATTATATACCTTTTAAATATCTTTTAGTGTTCTGTTCAAACTGTGTGTTCTACATTAACAGTTCCATTGTCCTTTAAGTGCTTGTTTACTTTGAATTTTTCTTTGTCTAAGTATAACTGTCATTTTTGTTATTTCTCTTGTTGTACCCACGTCTTCTCTCAATAAAATATGCTTGAAAAGAAAACAAAAAATATATATATATTTCGGCTCATGTGCTTGATTAAGACATTGTAGCCAAAATAAACTTTATTTTTCAGTGCGCCATCTGTGATCTGCCTGCTATTAGCCCTTTTATAATTAAAGGAGCAGGTAGTGTTAAATAAAAATTACAACTCATTATACTGGCTATGATGGATTGGGGCTATAAATGCCCTGGCCCATCATTTTTGTAGTGGTTTCACAAAAAATGGGCTTTCTTCAGCATCGATAATCAACCACCTTTTCAACTGCTCTAAAAAAAATGCTGAAACTACAATTCCTATTTATCGAGTGTGATTCTACCCAATACGGATAACAATGACATCATAAAAGTGCCAAGAAACTTGTCTAATGCCAAAGCAGTGTACATTTTATAAGACCATGTAAGCATGTTCGATGAGGTTTCTAATCTACTTCACTTTGCATTGTTATTCTTGTCCACAAATATCTCTATATTTCGGTAATAATAGAAAATTATGTGTTTATTTAAGTGTTGGCATATTCCAGAACGCAAGTACAGTAAATGTACTGTCATTACAATGTAATAGCTATCTCAAAGTTTTGCTTATTTAATTTTATTTTGCACACTTTTTATATATAGGTCTGTAGTCCAACCTACAGACACAGATTCACCCTGTTATATTTTTGCTATCAGTAATAGCCATTTTTTGCATTAGACAAGCGTTTATTTACCACACAATGAATGTGGCATGAACGTACGTAGTTGGCAATACCTATCTGATTTGGTACCCCTGATACATGATCTCCAATGCCTGTTCAAACGTCTGGTTATCACTGCTAAGTGAAAAAGATCCTATTATTTCTTAATGTGTTTTATTATTTTTTTTTTTATTATCATATATTGTCCATTGCCGTACGTTATTTTTTATACTCCTTGTGTTTTTTTTATTATACATTTTATTTTTGCTATTTGAGCTATTTTGCTATTTTATTTTTCGCTTTAGTACATTTATTTTTATATATTTCTTTTACCTTTCTTGTTAGAGTTAAAAAAACAGGTTCAACATTATTCACAAAATACACTCATATAGTAAGAATATGAGGTGACTTACTAACCAGTCATCTATTGTTCAACTCCGTGCAGAACAAATTAAGAATAAAAGAAAAAGTAGTGTCCCCATTTACGTGTACGTGCATTTATGTAATGTGCCTGGCATATACAGAATTAATATATATTTCTGGCATTGGTCAACCAGTTAAGTCCCAGATGAAGGGGCAGTTTAAATACAATGATCCGTAATACAGAGTGTATTCCTGATGAACAAGAAAAACTAGAGTCATTGCTAAATCTTCTTAACGCACACAGATTCTGACTGTGACTGTTTGCTGATTCCCCTGTTACGATTCCCAAGCCCTCCGATGTAAGTGCGTGCTGATGTTTTTGAATCCTCCTCTTAGTGTTTCATTGTGGGTGGTATAAGTTCATAGAGAAGAAAAAAAATGGTAAAGAGACAGTGAATATGCCAGTAATTGGACATATCCCAAGCAACTGAATCAAAAAAGAAAATGTAAATATGTTTCTAAGACAACAGTGTCACCAGGGACTGCAGACAAAGTCTTGGTGATATACTGTGTGAGAAGTAAATGTGTACACAGCCCACGAGAAATGTACTTGCAAATAGCAAACTGATTGTGATTCCGAAGTGGAATGTGACCCCTACATTTCCATGGAAAGCTTAGAGTGCATAGAAGGTGCGATTGCCTATGGGGCACCAAGGACCAAAGGAACTGCAGGCAGGCGATCAGTTTGATGGTGATAGTCTAAAGGTTTACGCTGACTATTGATTGTAGAATAGAAAACCAATTCTTGTGATGCTGTTACAGGCTACCTTTGATCATCCTTGCACCTGAATGTGTACAGGTCACAGTTTAAATTTCTTGCCCAGGTTAGAGAATTTCGAGTCATGTCTCTGCAAGTCGCATAATTACGTTGCAAAGCAGCTCTGCATTAGCTATGCCATTTATATGATGTTTATATTGATAGTTTGTCGGATTAACACGTTAATGACAGCAGTAGTGTACACAGCACATTCTAACATTTTATATCCAAACCTTTAACCAGAACAGAAGCGTTACAGGTTAACAACTGGGTAAATGTAATCTTCCACTGTAGCAGCATCGGAATTATGGAACTGTGTAAGGGCATGGTTCAGATATGTGGGAGAATCTCATGTACACTTTAACAGCACTAGTTGAAAATGCTGAGACATTGTAGACAAACTAAATACAGATCCCATGAGCAGTGAGTATGTATATGGCAATGAGATTGGCTGAAATATTCTAGCCAATTGTCTAGCGTAAACATTTTCACATTTATTATGTATATACAGTATCTCACAAAAGTGAGTACACCCCACACATTTTTGTAAATGTTTTATAATATATTTTCATATGACAACACTGAAGAAATGACACTCTGCTACAATGTAAATTAGTAAGTGTAAGTAGTAACCCCTCCCTCCCCCCACAACCTGCATTAAAACCTACGGGATCACTATGACCCCCATATTAATAAAAGGGAGGTTAAATCCTGCATGCCCCTACTCGCCACATGCTGCCTAAACAAATTTAAAACTACTAGTGACTGGGCAGCTATTGCTGCCCAGTCACTAGTGCAATAAGGGGGGACCTGGCACAGTTTAAATCCTACTGCATGCCCCTACCTGTGCCAGGTCCAACGTGTAGTAGGGGCATGTCACCTAAACAGTGAGCAGCCATAAATATAAATCAGTATGGGGGTCACTCTGCTCATTCTGCGTCGTGCCCCCCTTTAATTTCTTATGGTGGGTAGGGAACCTGGGGGGACATTAGTTCCCCCCCTTATTTATTAATTAAGGTCCCCACCCACCGCATTAGGTCCCCTGTTTATATTAATAGCCTGCACCTGCGGGATTTTCCTACCCTAATTAGTCTACTTCCAGTAGGGCAGAGAATCAGACATTCCATTGATTTTTTTTTACTGCAAAGTGAAAACATTTCATGCAGGCTGTTTTCGGTTGCATTAAGAAACAAATTGAGTATTTTTGTTGAATTCCATGGTGGTTTTGTGCTATACTGTGCTGTAAGTGACAGGTCATATGGAGAAGATATATTTCACACTGATGGGGGTGTTGAGTTGGGTAGCAATTTTTGACTATTTCTTACATTTCCCTTTTAACAATATGAGTCTTTCTCATAACCTTTCCTGTTATAAAGAATATGAAATATTTCAAACACATATTGAAAATGACATAGCTGTTATATAAAATCTTTATATAATGAATCATTTTAAACTATAGGGTACTATTCTATTGTGTTATTATGTTTTAATGTGTTTCTTTTCTTTTTTTCCCCATTGAGTCTATGACCTAAAATGTTCTTTCATCGTGTTTTAGCTTTCTCAGTGCATTTTGGTTGATATGGATATTTGTTAACTTAGATTTGATTAAAATCATACAAAAATGTATATATGAATGTAGATTAATCCCTAGGACCTTGCCTCTTTATGTCTATATTTTCTGAATTCTTCAGTCTGATAAAATAGCGTACAATGGTTTATAGACATTGACAGAATGTTGCATGATAAAACAGTAAATAAATGTACCTGACCTTGCTATTTCTAATGCCAAATACATTAAAATCATAACATGAGATTATATTTCTTTTGTTGTATTTTTTTTTTGTTTCTTTTCTGCCATACCATGTATCAAGTTTAGAGTTTGTGTTTTGAAACGTTCATGTGCAATATTGATAATAAATTGCTGTATTTCATTTCCTCCGGACAAAAGCAATGCTCATATAAGAAAAAAAAAAACATCCATTTGAATATAATGGATCTCTTCCCTGCACTTGCAGGAAAAAAAACTTTTTAAATGATTGTTCAGGAGTTAATGTCAGAGACCTTGTAATACAGAGAGTAATTGTACCTTTTAGTGAAATAAAAGACTCAGGAGTATTGTAGCAGTTATTACAGGCAGATTTTCAAAATGTGCATTAGGATAAGAAATATATTCAGGTGCATTGTAATATTGCTATCCCCAAAACCGCATATATTTGCATAAATATCTTAAAATATTTCTGGTAAAAGGAAAAGAACGTAAAATTGCCTATACACTTTTCTACACGTGTCACACATAAATAGCGCATTGATGGGGAACAAAAAGTCTATTATGTGAAATTATTTTATGCATACTTTTGTTTTGTTTTATTTATTTATTTTATAGAAAATTGTATACTGTTTTTAATATGTCATTCCAAATTTCATTTTCTTTTTTGTTTTAAATTAATTCATAGGTTTTCTTTTTTGCATGATGAGAATTTTGCCAATTGATATAATTACGGCTACTCCCCACCTCCCATGACCTCTATGTCTCTGATGGTCTAGTGGGAGAGAAGGAGAGCTGACCTTTAGACTGCAGAGCATTTCCTTTTTTGTTCATACACCATTTCCATTGTATTACAAGTGGACACTAAGACATGATATTTTGCACCCATTATTCTATTGTCTCAAGCAAAGTGTAAAGAGCTATGTCAGCTCTGCTCAAATTATTGTCTGCTGTCTCCCAAGGCAAACACAAGATAGATGAATTAAAAGGGACACTATAGTAACCAGAACAACTACAGCTTATTGCTCTTGTTCTGGTGAGTAGAATCCTTCCCTTCAGGCTTTTTACTGTAAACCCTGTCTTTTCAGAGAAAATGCAGTGTTTACATTACTAGTGAAAACTCCACTGGCCACTCTTCAGATGGCTGCTAGATGTGCTTCTTGGGGCAGTGCTGCACAGTGATTTCCGTCTCACCACCCTCTGCATACAGACAATGAACTTTCCTCATAGAGATACATTGATTCAATGTATCTATATGAGGAAATGCTGATTGACCAGGGAAGTGTTTGACTTGTGCTGGCTCTGCCCCTGATCTGCCTCCTTCACAGTCTCAGTCAATCCTATGGGGAAGCATTGTGATTGACTCAGACCACCACTTCTGATGATATCAGCAGACAGCAGGCAGACACGGGCAAAGCCAGCAGTTGCAATCTTGAATACAAGTAAGATTGTAATATATTTATTGAGGGCCAGGGGGTCTGGGTGGTGGTTTTAACCCTATAGTGTTCCTTTAACCCCTTAAGGACCAAACTTGTGGAATAAAAGGGAATCATGACATGTCACACATGTCATGTGTCCTTAAGGGGTTAATGATTAAATGTTTTTAAACTTTAAATTAATCATCGGAATACAAGGTGTAAACCATATTTGTCTGAAACATATTTTATTTTCAGTTATAGCAAAAACGGGGGGTGTTTGCAATATTTTTTTTCTTCTGATTTTAATGTCCCTGATATTTTTGAAATGCTGGGAAAGTGAAAACTTCACACTGCAGCTCCATCCGTTTGCTGTAAAATAATCACTCTTTCTGAAGATTTGGCAGAAGTGAGATAATCTACACTTCAACAAGCTCATCTGTAATGTTTATGTCTCAAATATTCATATTCTATGTTTGGTACTGCAGTTCAGCATTTTTTTATTATACACATTTTCTAAAATATGCCTGCAGCTTATTGCAAAAGGTTAAAAAGTTTCCTATTATCTCATTACCTAGACTATGCTGTATTGTGCCACGCAACTGTCTATTTATTTCTGTGACACCTAATGTAACAACTTTTATATAGAAATCACCTGAACCACTTCTGGATTCCGTTATATTGGTGTCCATTCTACAGTAAAGCATCATGCTAAAAAAATGTCTGCTTTTCAAAGTCACAGAATATTTCCTTTGTATTTATAATTGAAATTGTTAAAATAATGCAGCGATTATCTATTGGCATTAAAAAAACACATTAGCTTAAAATCAAGTAGAATCATTGAATAAAGAAAACTAGTTAAAAAAAATAGCAACTTTTGCAACTAAGGGTAGCTATTATAATTTTTTTTTTTTAATTCTTTATTTTTAGCGTGCATGAAAGTATAACAAGTGGGCTCGACATGCCCCAACAGCTTTGACAGGCATATAAACAGACACTTAACAGTTGGTTGGCATGTGGAATATTCTGCACAATTTTTTATAGATTTATAGTTGATGGAACTACACTGCATAGGTATGCATATTATGGCAGGTTAAGTATAACAGTTGCTGTAGGTCAGTTACTGAGTGCTATACAATATGATTCACTACATGTTGATGTGATCTGCGGATATATGAGTTGCGTGGTTTAAAGGATAAAGAAGAGAGTCACGAAGCATAACATTGCTATCAGAAAACATTGCTAAACCATGCTAAATCTGCTATGTCTATTAGCTAAGAGGAGAGGGATAGATCATGCTAACAGGACTGGCTATCGTTGCACAACGCTAGGCTATGAAACCATGCTAATGCAGGATATGCTAGTGGGCGAGTAAGCAGTCTTGAGACTGTAACGGTTACTTAGTAGTTAGCTTTTAGAAGGTCGCACATATTGAGGTATATCGCATAAAGGCCAGATCAGGTAAACGAAAGTCCCGTATTGCCCCTCAGGATGAAGTCTGGCAGGATAAACGACTGGCCCCATGGAGACACCCCATGAGGCACGAGTTAGTCCTTTTAGCCGATGCCCATTGCTGCCACTCGTGTCTTGCCTGCAGTGTTCGCCTCAGGGGCGCTTCTGGACCGGGAATCAGCTCTCTCTGCGTGTAGTGGAGTGTGCAGCTTTGCGGCTTCTCGCTTTGCAGCTGTGGCGTGGAGGGGACGACAGGAGCTGTGTCGTGCACCGGTTCCCGGATCAGGTGAGAGGTTTGTGTGGAGGCCAGGTTTTGTTATGGTCAGTTGTGTTGTGGGAAAGTCCAGCAGCATGGCTGAGGGGGCAGTGGAGAACGTGTGGGGTAGTCGGAGGGGGCTTGAAGAGTGCCTTTTCAGCTTCCTTGATTCCTCCGGTTCCCGCCTTTGGGCTGCTGAGTGTGAGGGCGCGCCATGTTGGTCCCAGGTTCTAGTTTCCTGTAAGGTGCACGTTTGTTGAGCGAGGTTGATGTTCCAGCTTCTGTGGGTTTGAATGTCGGCATGAGTGCCATGTGGCACCCCTGCCTGTTTAGTCGGTCGCTTTTGTCCGCATTGCTGGTTGGCCGTTTTGGGGATTTGAGGCAGGGGCCCATAGTAGCGGCGCCGGGTGACCGGGCGGATCCAGGGGGCCACCGTTCTCACCGCTTGTCTGAGGGTTAGGCCCCGGTTGCGGAGTATCGCCCAGAAGCTCTGACACTGCCGATCGAAAGCATTCAGGGGCCAAGTGCCTGGCTTGGTGCTTTTGTCTATTGCTGTGGTGTGCCGCTGGGCCGCCATCATGGGTTCGGCTCCTCCGCGTGCGATGACTCTGTTTCCAGAGAGGCTTCAGGGTGACGTCCAGCGGGGACCGGGATATCCCCCACCGGTCCAGAGGGGAGGGGGGGTAGGAGTAGAGAGTGTCTGCTAGACGCACCAGTTGGCAGGGAAGTCGGCCGTCCTTCCCCTTCCTAGCCGTCTGCAGGCCTCAACTTGCAGCCGCGGATAACGGTATCGTGGACCTTTGGGAAAGGTACCTGCCGGTTTGTCGCCGTGTACCCAGACTGTTTAGCCCAATGTGGCATTAGTCGCTGGGATATTTCTGGGTTTTTTCCCCAAAAAAACAATCCACCGGTCAGGAGCTCATGCAGCACACGTCCGCTCAGCTCCGAGTTCAAGCTCCGCCCCCCTTTGGGTCATTCTTGATTATAGTGTTCTCAACAGAAAATACTAGAGGAAGATATGCTGAGCTGAAGCAGTGGATGTGGTACGACATAGGTGAGTTCAGCCTCCTCTTGTGAATCTGTGCTCGGAAGTGATTGGCATCTTAGGCCAGCATAATCTGCTTGACTTTCCACAATCCAGCTGCTGAAACGTTTATCAAGAAAAGATGCTGACTCTTGAGTTAATTCTTGTGAGTCAGTGGGTGTATGTCCTAAAGGTCCTATGCATTTCATTGCTTCTTGGATTTCCTCTGCTTTTTGGGAATCATCATCACTCCACTCTCCATCTGAAAATAAAGTTGGTGAGGAGCCCTCACCACTGACCAACCAACACTTCAGAAGGTCTTTAGAATCGCTTCTTCCTTTGGGTGTAGTGCCAGTGGTATCTACTGAACAGCAATGGGATTCCAAAGTAGTAAGATCAGCCTTTTCTGCTGGCAATTTTAGGTCAAAAGGATCGTCCAGTAATTGTGAGTCAGTGGGTGTATGTCCTAAAGGTCCTATGCATTTCATTGCTTCTTGGATTTCCTCTGCTTTTTGGGAATCATCATCACTCCACTCTCCATCTGAAAATAAAGTTGGTGAGGAGCCCTCACCACTGACTAACCAACACTTCAGAAGGTCTTTAGAATCGCTTCTTCCTGACACATTACACAGTAGGGCCCCCTTCTATTGAGTCAGTTTTATTTTACAGCATATGGCACGAAACTCCAGATTGCGGCCCACCGGCATGGTGTCTTCAGAGGGAGGAGAAATTGCTGATCTCCTGGCCTGGAGCTATTGGTTCAGCTTTAACGCTATCATTGGTGTCCTTTGGACTAGTGGGGATTATACTGGTCCCCACCAAGGAAGGAAGTCCAGCTGGTCTTAAGGTACTCAACCTCTCTCCCACTCTAGTACTTCAAAACCTTGTGGGGACATCAAGATGGTTGCCACGCCAGCAAGTATGATGGGGGTAGCTATTATAATTTATAGATAATTTGGCCAAAAAAAAAGACTAAATGTTCAATATAAATATATATCACAAAATAACACAGATTGCTTAAAAATGGTGTATTTTTTTCTTAAAAACATATGATATCAATAGGGTTACTCACTAAAATGAGACTTCAACGTGAATTTCAAATTTAAAGTCAAAATAGTCAAACTGTAAAAATTTTGCTATGCTTCAATTCAGCTTATTTGGCCTTAAATTTGAAATTCAAGTTGAACGTCCTTGATAAACATGACAATGATTTCTTTCTCACAATTTTCTTCTGTCACAAAAGAGAGATTACTTGGAAAAAAGCACTGATACACTCTAAGGACTTTTCCAGTACCAAAAATATCACAGAATAGGTGTAAATCAAAACTGTAGTAAAATGGAGGGCAGTGGGATCTCTGCCAAGGCAGGCAGTATCCCAGACCAATGTATGTTCATTCATGTTTCACTGTCTTTATATATTACACTGTGCAGCGTTGTTCTTGACCACAATACTACTGCGCCAGCAAGTGTGCCATGTCTCACATTTGTAACAACATGTTAACTCTCAATGCCATAACAAATTACAAAATGTTGCTTTATTCTGGCTTTTTGCTTTTTGATACATTCATGCACTCCAGCAATTTTAATGCAAAAGTCACGGAGAAACCTGTCCATGGATTTCTCATGGTAAAGACAAAACTAATGTACTAAAAAATTCTCAGTCACTAACTTAAATTTAAATCCCATGTGCTTTATGCACATAAATTACTACCAGACCCAAGTAGCATATCATTTAGGTGTTAATGTTTTGTGGTATTGTAGTGTATTGGCCAATGTCTAGTTAAGTGTTGTCAGACATTTTGTGAGTTAGGTTAGTGTAGGGATGAAGAGATAATTTTCCTGTAGGGGCAGCATGGGGGTCATACAAGTTCCAGTACTATCTGAGATTAGTGGCTTTAGTGCCACTAATGATTGCTTGTAAAAAGTTCAAATGTTTACTTTATAATGCTGATGAATTCTACAATTAATAGGGAAATTTGATTTTAATTTATTATTTATGTTCAGCTTTTTGCATATTTTTCTATTATATAGCTAAGCATAAAATATGCTGTCATAAAAATAAATGTATAAATAAAATCATTTATGGTCTATTACAACTTTTTCTTAATATCAACGACTTTAAAAAAAAAAAAAAAACAGCACACGTTGGATGGTTAGAATAAAACAAAAAAACGAACTAATTTAATAATCTTTCACAATACTTACGATAATTTATATTCTACATCCGATATAATATTTTTAAATATACATTTTAGCTAACATCTTGATTACGTTTAATACTTTTAATTGAAATACGAAAAATAACTGAATATATTTTAAAAGGTAAAAATGTGATGAAGCATTCATAAGATGTCTGTCATTTACTGTTTATCAAAAATAATAAAGAAAAATTTGCTACACCTTCCTTTCTGTGATGCGTATCCTTCATTCCACCATAAGTGGAACAGAAGATGTTTTAACCAAAACCGATCTCTGTCAGTGCTAACCATGAGCTATTTTCTATTTACTATAGCTAACATTTTTGTAATAACAACACAGTAAAAATGGCAATTACTTCACAATAATTGACAATATTTGACAATTAGAGCCACCTCAACAATTACACCTGTAAGAATTATCTTAACAATGTATGCCGAACAGTTATTTCTCTAGTTTGCAGAGTGATTTCTGTGGCTTTATTTACTAAATGGTAAGTTGTGCCGATTGTGAGTTCATATGAGTTGTCATGCGCATTGCTGGGTTTACGCCAAATTAGCTTTGTTAGACTAACTGTAGCTAATTTCCCAACTCAGCTATTTTGGACTGAACCTCGTAAATAGGTTGTCAAGTCAAATCAACTCACAGTTTGGCAAATACATTATTCCATTCCCGTTCCTTCTAAATAATTTGTTGGCATCCATTTGTTTCTGTTTGCAAGTCGGATACACTAAGGCACACAAATGCTTCCGTACATGGCTTTGCATGATAAAAGATGTGCACTTAACTGGTAAATGTTCAGATAGCATTGAACGTATATTACTGACTGCTATGGAAATGGGATGAGGCAGGGAAGCTTATTTCTCATTAGGGTTTCTTATAAATGCATAGGAATAAGTTGTTTTTTTGTTTGTTGGCTACAAGTCTACCCAATTCCGCAACATTCCACATTCTCTAAATGAAACAATGTGGCTCGATGCATGCAAACTGGCTGATAAATATGAACTATTCAACATTTTCTTTGTTGAGATTAAATTATAATCGTGCATTCAATATGTTCAACAAACAAAGAATAAAAAAAGCATTTCATTAAAATATATTTATTAGCTGTTGCATGAAGAATGTGACATACAAATGACCTTTTTAGAAGGAGCTCCAAAATGTAGGCCTGGAAGGTTGGATAATGAACGATGGATTGTTACGGAGGATGAAATAGTTATTTGAAGAAAAATGAGAACTTGAATATTGCTTCTTTAATTAAAATTGGATTTGAAACATCCCATGAGAAGTGCAATAACTCTTTAATAAAATGATAAAAGATTTGATTGATAAAAATGAATAAAACTGTTTTCTTTGCAGATCATTCTTGGGTAAGATCAAGAAATATGAGGTTTGTTATAATTCTAGTACGAAAGAATCGAATTAATGCTGAAATAGGATTTTAAACTCTTCAAGTTAATTTCTACTTTGAAGCAGAACATATCTTCATGACCGTAGTCCGAGGCCTAATTAAACATGTGAAATAAAGCAATGTTTCTTTGAATACTATTCGTGTCAATGACATATTATATTAAAACCTGATTGCATGCTATTACCAAACTAAATATATTTACACATAATTTTTTACATTACAAATAAATTTATGGGATGATGATTTATCTGTTGGTCATCAACATGAGGAACATACAAATAATAAAGCAGAATATCGAAGGAAACTTATGTCTGTTTTATCTAACGTAGTTGGCAAGATCATAATGTCTTTACTGAATCTACAGGACAGTTATGGTATCTTCTACCATGCTTAAGGAGGACACTTTACTGCAAATTATGCAATTGAATACATCACTGGAAATCACTGAGAATTTGTGTTGATAAGAATCCAGGCACTTCAAGGTATTCCAACAGATAGGCAATTTTATTGGTGCTTGGTTCCAATAAAATTGCCTATCTGCTGGAATACCTTGGAGTGCCTGGATTCTTTTCTACATTTAAATCTGATATTGTGTCCCTTTGGTACTGGGGCTTATGCAGCTTCTATTGCACCCAGGATTCCAGGAAAAGGGATTGTGTGCATTTCCATTACCTATACATGATAATATGTGTTAAAGCTTTTTGTGTAACACTCCATTTTCCTTTATATGCATAATACATATTTAGGAATCCAGCTTAGTACAGTCACATTCAGGGCACACATTCCATTGGAGGAGGAGAATATAAAATATTTGTCCTTTTTCCCCTCCTTCACTTATTATGATGAACGGCAGACAGAAAAAGGCAGTGCTTATAATAATGACTATACTTGGAGTTCCTTTTACATTGAACTCCAATTCATCCGAATTTTGGCCGATTAGGTTTTAAGCTGAATTCTAGTATTCTGAGTCAAAATAGGCCTAAAATACAAAGTAACGAAACATACCAAAGCTGTTTGGGAAGTTGAGGGTGGTGGAAGAGGGGGGGGGTGTCAATATTCTAAATTCTTCCTGTGACACCAAAAAAAGAGATGGCCCATTTTCGCACCTTTTTCCCGAATCATCATTCAGTTAAGTCAAACTGACATCAGGACGAGCTTTGGGTGTCACTGAAATTTTTTTTGGCAGAACTAAAATTTCGAGCCATGCACAGGTCTAGCAATGTTTGACCAGTAGCAAAGGAAATGTGCTCAATCCGAGGATAGAAATGAATCGTGTTTATATTTCTACAATTAACTTTAGTTTTCAGATCTTACAAACCCATGTTTGTTTATATAGGGAAGATGTAAATATAATTACAAGATGTATATATTGCAAATAGTAGGAAGTGCCAGTTCCCCTTTAATTGTTCAGTTTCTTGGTGCCCTGGTTTATACCAGCTGCTCCAGCTTCATCTCTTTACTGTTCCATACACAAGTTATTTTGATCTGTTGTTATGATTTCATGTCTTTGAGTTCCAATTAGATCTCCTACTGTCCATAGTATATCAGCCGTGTCACTGATTGTGCGGAGTAGACCACAAAGTCCTGTGCCCATATGTACGATAAGCAATTCTAACGACCTGAGACTAAGCAGTAAACAACTCTGCTCCATGGTTTAAGATGTTATTGGACCATTTTAGTCATCTGGAGAGCCAGTCACCATTGCCCGGTTACTGCTTTGTTAAGTTCAAGAATCCTTTTGCTAACCCCGGAGTTCATACTGTTGTAGCATATGAACATGGCAGTTTATAGCTCTAGGTTATCTCTGGGAATCCGATTAATAAAGCTTATCCCAGTATACTTAAAACAGATAAAGAGCCCCACTTTATGCAAATGGTCAGAAAAGTCTATTACATGAGAAACATATAGAATACTTAATTAACAGGAGTGAAGAAGAACATAAAAGCGATGGGAGCCTTGGGTAATGTTCTATAACAGCACTTACAAAATAAAGTATACTGATACTGATACACAGGGGGAAATATAATAAAATTAAATAATATAACCCCATAGAAATGCAGGTATATACGTCAACAGGTTGGAATAGGAGATATTGGAGGACAATGCCTGCCTGATTTGGGGAAGAGAGATAGAAGCTATATTCCGCCCACTTTTTTTATTATCATGTGTGGGTGTAAAATAGGGGTGGGTAAGAAATCCTTTGCTCTCTCTTTCCAATCCCCCCTCCCCCACTCCTCCATTTTCGAAGGCAGGAGCTGTCCTGGAGTCCTGTAGTGGAGTAGAAATGGCAGTTTAGGGTCAATAAAATAAAACACTCTTGGCTCAGACACATCAGCCCTTTGCCTGTTGTCTTGGTTGTTTTTCACTTTGTATTTTGTATTTTTTTATTAATGTGTCTCTTTGTTAAGAATGTCTATCATTGTATGGACAAATGTTAAAAGGGAAAATAATAAAAAAGTTCAAGAATGCTTTACCTTTCTGTCTTCATCGTCAACAATCCTAATAGTTATAAAATGATTAAAAGTACTAGATATATTTTATTGTTACATTTATATTCAAAATCAATAACCACACTGTACTACAACATGCTGTTCATTTCTTTTTTAATCAAGAAGTAAGATATGTATCCCTTTAAAATGGTGACACTATGAAATAAATATTAAAAAAAAAAACAGAGTGAAGACAAGTTGTCTTTGTATAATATTAGGAATTGTAAAGTAACCCTTTAATGGACAAAATATTTTATTGGAATAGTATTTCAACTCACTGATCTTTCCATTCTTGTACTTTAAGAGTTAACATTCGTTCTAATGATAAGCTGCATGGTTGCAATTATGTATTTAGCATCACAAGCTCATGGTAGATAAACTTTTTGATAGCCATAACATTAGCCTTTAGCAGAGATCTGAAAAAGAGACAAAAAGGTCATTTATGTAATGGCAATTAATACGATATGACATGGTATAATTGTACTTTACCATCACAAGATAATTGTGCATGCTCTAGTCTCAAATATCATGCAAATTTAAAACCGGAAGCAAATATGTTATGATAACAATAATATTACATATAATATAACAATAATATTTATTTCTATATTTTTTATTCTTTATTCGTGTGATCTGTATTTATTTTACTGAAAATTAAATAAGCATGATAACCACAAACTGAAGATGAAATCTGCCCCTTTCTTACGTAAGATGTTACCAAGGAGCTTGTCCATGCTCGAGAAATTTCCCGCATGGATTATTGTAACCCTCTCCTAATTGGTCTTCCCAAAAGCTGTATTACCCCGCTGCCGCCAGACTGATTTTCCTCTTCAGTCGGTCCTCTCACAGCTCACCCCTCTGTCAGTCCTTACATTGGCCTCCTGTATCCTATAGGAGTCAATTTTAATCCATACCTATAAAGCACTGAACAATTCAAGCCCCTCTTATATTTCTTCACAGATCCATAGGTATGTTCCTTCTCGGTTTCTCCACTCTGCCCGTGGCCTTCTCCTGTCCGCTGCTCGCACCCATACGGCCAACTCACGCTTGCAGGACTTCTCGCGAGCGGCTCCCTTCCTATGGAATAGTCTGCCTACCGCCATCAGACTCTCCGCTAGTCTTCAATCATTTAAGAAGTGCCTTAAAACCCATCTCTTTAGGAAAGCTTATGGCCTCCCAGAGTAACATCTACCTGTCTCTTTCTCTTTCCTAAAGGGCAGCACTACTCTCTCCTGCAGCTCTGCTTCACTCCCATCTGATTTGATTGACATTTCATGTCCTAATGTGTTTTATACCCCACCTCCTATAGACTGTAAGCTCGTTTGAGCAGGGCCCTCTTCAACCTATAGTTCCTGTAATTTTCTTGTAATTGTCCTATTTATAGTTAAATCCCCCCTCTCGTAATATTATAAAGCGCTACGGAATCTGTTGGCGCTATATAAATGGCAATAATAATAATAATAATGAAAGGGAGAGTAATATATGGGGGGACAGACATAAATGCAGATATCATATCTGATTGATAGTATCTGATAATAAATATGCCACATGTATGTTTGTTTTTTAAAAACAAGGATGTGCTGTACTTAAAATATGGTTTGTTTTTTATATTCAATAATATTATATTGAACTATAAAAGTACCAATACAACATTCCAGTGACAAAATCAGTGGCTGCGAATGTTTTCTCTAAAACTGTACTAGGGCTTATAGCTTATATAAGCCCTTATTATCCTTCATATTACCATATTGTCCTTCTATCTGTTGTGGTGTCCCTACACCAGGGATAGGCAAACTTCGGCACTCCAGATGTTTTGGACTACATCTCCAATAATGCTCTTACACCCATAATACTGGCAAAGCATCATGGGAGGTGTAGTCCAAAATATCTGGAGTGCCGAAGGTTGCCTTTGCCTACCCTACACATGTGATGATTTGAAGGGTGAATATTACTTCCTTTCAGCCCTTACCATGCCAGTCTCCACAATCACACTCCATCTCTTTGGCTGAGATTATCAGTGTAGAGGATTTCAGCCAATCAAATGATTCCCCATAGTGAATTTGAAGGCTAGTGTGCACTTGCAGCAAAAATGTCATGCTGCACCAATCAAATGGGTTCTATGAGATCATGTGACTGTTTAACATTTCTATTGGGCAGAAGCACCTTGAGAGGCTGTTGGTGTGACACCTACTGGAGACATGTTAACTCTGAAATGAATACATTGCTGTTAATGCAAAACAAAATTTTCAGTTTCAGGGTTAAAAGTATGGGGATTTGGTCTGGGTGTTTATAGAGTCATTTTAAATTACCCCAAACATCATTCCATTTGATAGCAATTCTCATTTTTTCATTGGCAGTGCTGTGCATATCACACATGGACTTTATGGAAATAGTAATTTAGGGTGAAGAAAGATCTATATTATTGTGACACTTTGATACTTCAATGCTATACCTATAACCAACTAAAACAAGTTGAGAAATACCATACAGACTCTGAATATTGCCCCGATGCCTCTCGAAGCCTTTCACTGCTTTCTAGTTACAATTTGCATGCCAGTCAGAGTCATTTTGCTTATTATGCATCTCTGCTTATTAAATTAAGTACAATTACTTAGGCCAATATTAAAGAAAGGGGAAAATGTTTAGATTGTGCTCTTTTAACACCTACATTAAAACATGCTTTATTTGATCTCTTAGCAAGCATTTAAAGCACATTTTGTTGCATGCATTAAGAATTCAAATACCTTAAATTAAGCATTATTTTATGGCTAAAGTTATCGGATTTACATTTAGACTAGCTTAGACTTTAACTCTTCAATAGGATACTGTTTGAGAAGTGCTGTACCAATAAAACTAGGAGTAATTGATCTTCTCAGAAGAATTCAATAAAATGATCTTCGGTTCAACAGAAGCTTATCCCGTTGGTGTTGTTTTACAAAGTGCTTTTACAACGAAACATGAAAAATGTAATTAAAATACACTCATCATACCGCTCCTCCATTTAATCAATGACTTTAATTACAGGAACCTTACAAGCACCATAACCACTACAACATTATATAGTAGTTATGGTGCCAGGAGATTCCTGGTGCCTCCCCAGGTAGGTAGTCAAACCTTTTGCTAATAGTTTGACTTCTTACTTGGGGTCCATCGGGTGGTGATTGGGGTCCATCAGACTTGGAGCGCTCTAGTGCCGCATTTATTATATCTGGTATTATGCGCACATACAGAGAACATTATTATCTTCTGCAGGCATTTTTGTGAATCTAATTTACTATAAATATTAGCCGAACAAATCCACACGGACAGGGTATATTGTCATTTTTATTTCTGTTACAATGTCACATTTGCTGTATATGTATATTTTTTTGGGGGGCAGGGGGTGGGCATACCTGATTATAATGTAATATATTTTGATGTGGTAGCTAGACATCCCATATTTCAAATAGAGGTTATTAGATTTTTTTACCCTCTTTTTTCCACCCAAAGGACATTTTAGCATTAGTGTTAGGAACCTACTAGAAGAGAATCTAAATATAAAATTAAATTACGTGCCTTCCTATCCTTTGCTTCAGCAGTGGTCTTCACTCAGCAAGGAAATTATTTTCCAAAATATCTACTCTACTGTTTTAAAATCATTCTGAAGTTAAAAGTATTGATATAAGTAGATGAGTGACACAGTACAATCACAGTACAATCTGTAATACTATACAGTAAAAACCTCATTCATAATTTTTCAAAATATACGAAAGATTGACATTTTGTAAATACATATCATTTTTGGTATTTCTTAGATAATTTATATGCATAATTCATAATTAGGCATATGTGTTCAATCCACATGTTATCAACCAAATAAGTGCTGTAAATAATTTTTCATTTATATTAACAAAAAAGCAGTCAGTTTGAAATGGTTAAGAATTCCAAGGCTTAAATACAGTAGACATCCAAATCTGCTAATTATATAGCACATGAGTCACGTTCCTCAGTTGTCAATGCTCGGGTCAAACATGCTCATTATTTGTAACCCAACAAACGGAGAGGTTCAGAAACTTGTCAGAGTCATTATTTTACTTGCCTGTTAAATATATATCATACCCCATAGAAGTGGTGGAAACGCTGCTCCTTGTTACCTTCAGATATAATCTTATGTTCCAACGTTGGACTTTCACTTCCCAATTAATTTATATGTAGCAATTTATTTTATCTGACTCAGTTTTAATATTCCTTGTATGCAAAGCAAGTCTTTAAAATTGATCACAGAGCTTTCTTACCGGTCTCAGCATGCTCATGTTAATGGTATTTACAGAATAATACGACCAATATTTGCTTAAAATGCATGGGTTGGATCTCAAATATGATAAGTAAAAGTAGTTTCTTGTAGATCCATTTTAAAAAGAATTCATAAAATGTTCCATTATTTTAATAGGATGATTACAAATAACAAACTATCAGTTTAGTATTTAGATTGCAGGCTTAAAGGAACACTAAATGCACCTAGACCACTTTATGTCAATGAAATGGTTTTGGCGCAGTAACCCTTTAGTTTTAAAACTAAACATAACTTTTTTGTAGAAAATACAATGTTTCCATTATATTTGTATCGGTAATCCAAAGTGCATTCTTCCTGACAGCCACTAGAGGTGCTTCCCGTTTGAGAACCAAGTCAGATTTGTGTCTCAATCAAATGCTGCTGTTAGACAGCATTTGATTTGCAAAGAAGGGTGATTTACCACACATGCGCACTATCCTCCCTACCTACACATAATCATTGGTTTGGCTGTGATCATCAATAGAGATGACGTAAGGGAGTAAAGGATAACAAAACTCACCTAAACCTCACAGGAGAATGGGGGGGGGGGGGAGTTGGGGCAGACACCAACCTAGGTAGGTTAAAACTATAGTTAGGAATACATGTTTGTTTTCCTAATACTCTATTGTTTCTTTAAATAATATCTCCCAAGTGTCAAATATCTCACAACAAAGGAGTAAATAGGGACCCTTGTCCTCCAGTCCTGGGTTATTTCTATGGTAAACATACACATAAATCATAGGCTCCACAGAGGATTTCAGCATAATAAATAAAACAATCCCGGATAAAAGAATTTCATCCACTTTATTGATTCTTCGCAAAATTTCACATAAAAGTGCATATGTCAGAAAACTGTAATAGCCTGGCTTAAACAACAGCCCTCCTTACACGTTCAGTGCGGTAATCTCACACTTAATCATAGCAATGAAGGAACTCTTATAAGGCAGAGTGACGTAAGTGCAAAATGTATTTATTTACTTATTTGTATGGTAAGCCTCTTCTTTGGATCACAAGGCAAAATCTTTCAAAAGCACAACATCGAGATGACGCATTACTTCCTGAATGTATCTTGTTGCATCCACTGCTTTCAAAACCCAGTTTAGTATTTTTTTTTTAACTGTTCATCATTAGGGTTGGGCAGCTGTGGAGATGCACAGACATTTTCTAAAGATGCGTCATGGTATAGCGAAGTTCCCATGTTCATTCTTTGTACACGCACAATCAGTAATTTGTGAACATGAGTTATTTGCTTTACAGCTCATGTCAATTAACCCTAGTGAAACTATTCTCTACTGCAGATTAACATTACCTATTAGGTTCCTCTCTAAGGTGTCCCTTATATTGTCTTAATGGGAAATTCTATTTAAGCTAAGCACTTTGCATAAAAGCACCGTACCTACTAGATTGTAAGCTCATGGGCAGAGTCTTCTGTTCCTTTTGTATCAGCATTATTTGTCTGTATTTGCTCTCTTGTACAGCGCTGCAGAATATTGTGGCACTATATCAATGCATAATAATAATACTAATTAAGATAATAGTTAAAATAATTTAAAAGTGGACTGGGGCATTAGTAACAAGTTTTCATGGAGTTTATAAATATAAAACCAATAAAGAGTGTCTTACCAAACACCGTCATTAAATAGCTTATTGTAAGTATGTTCCTATAAGAGCTTTGCCATTTCATAGAGTAAATTATATCAGGAATAACTGAGCTTTCAAAATGTTAGCATATCTCTTGCATAGGGAGAGAACTAGTAAATATAATGTTATGGGAAGAGTTGCTCAATAAAACAAAAATACAAAAAATACTCTACCACAAAGGCAGTGGCAAGTAAATATCATCTTGAGCTACAGGATGTGTTTAACCCCTTAAGGACCAAACTTCTGGAATAAAAGGGAATCATGACATGTCACACATGTCATGTGTCCTTAAGGGGTTAAAATAAGTATATACATAATTTTACATAATATCTGCTGCATATTTATTTTTTTCACCAATGAGTAGTTTAACCTACTGACCTAGGCAGTTTAGAAAATTAAAGAATATTAATCTAATTTTTCATTTTAATTCAATTAAAGGACCAGTATAATACCAGAAACACAAACTTGTTTTCCTGGCTCTATAGTGTTACTAGGTCCCACTCCAGCTGGCCTGAAGGGCTTAAAACCCCTTCAACCACTTACCTTTCTCCAGCGCTGGGCTCCCTCGGCGATGGGGAACTCTCCTCCCTCTGCCGCACGCATTCAAACCGCCCATAGGAAAGCATTTCTCAATGCTTTCCTATAGAGGTCCAGCATCTTCTCACTGTGATTTTCACAGTGAGAAGTGCGGAAGCGCCTCTAGCGTCTGTCAGTGAGACAACCACAAGAGGCTGGATTAGCCCTCAGGGAAACATAGCAGTTTCTCTGAAACTGCTATGTTTTCAGCTGCAGGATTAACACTAGATGGACTGGGCACCCAGACCACTTCATTGAGCTGAAGTGGTCTGGGTGCCTATAGTGGTCCTTTAAGTTATGACATTGATTTACCTTGGCCATTAGGAAACAAAATGTGAAAACTAGCAACAGATCTAAAGTACTCGAGGTTAGTGTTTTTTTTTTTTTACCTTAAGCATGTTAGTATATTCTCAAAATGTAATATAAATTAAATCGGAATCGTTTGAAACCAATATTGTCTTTTTTTTCTAGAAATATAAACATTGAATGTTACATTGTTCCATTAAAAACTGTAATATATTGAAGTAATCCTTGCAGTGTTAAAACATTTATTTCAGTCCACTTCTTTTAACATTAATCAATAAACTTATTCTACAATGGCACAGTAGGATTCTTTTTTTAATTTTGTTTTTACTTTATTTTTATGTTGTGTTTTGTTATTTGTGTTATTTTTTTTCTACATCTTTTTTTTTTTTTTTTACTCTTGAGAAACAGAACATTGAAGACTTTCTTTTAAATGCGCCAAATGTATTGTTCTCCCGTTTTTCTCTTTCGGATTCAAGTGCTTTTCCTGTAACATCTGATTTCTCTCTTTCATTAACCGTAGCCATAATCTCTTCATATTGGCTCTGCATGGCAGCTGATGTGTTATTGTACAACTTTAGCTCTTCCTCACGCCTTGGAATATTGATGTCTGCAGGTCATGTTAGAAAATCAATAGTTTATGTCAAAACAGCATTGACTCTGAAATATACAGGAAAAAGACAGTTTTTACTAAAACTAAGAAACTCATGAACAACATTTTTTTTCTGATAATTTTTTGTCTTTTTTAAATAAATATGTAGTGTTTTTTTACGAAAAACAATGAAAACATCAAAAATATAATTGAGAAAAACACAAACGATTTGCTCCCAAAAAAGCTATATTTTAAAATTCGAGGTAGCAGTACTTATAGTGTTAAATTATACCTACTCACTCCTGCTTTTAGGAATTGGAGCATCTACACACCTCTCAAATTTTTAAGACGTCTTCTTACCCAAGTTTGCCCCAAATCATACAATTAGGGAGATCCCTACTTCGTGACCCTTAGATGTCTCCAAATACACATTTAACATATGCAGATCAGTCTTCACACTTCGTAGAGGAAACTTCCATCTTTGATTCGGATTTGTGCAATTGCTTGTTTCTCCAAAAAGAGTATTTGTCTGATAGGGTGCACCATGACAAATTATAATAATTCTTCTTATCCCTGATATTCAGAATATTTACAAAAATTTACAACAATATCTCCAGCTTCCTTTGCGAATCATGTAAAAAAATGTGTTTTCTTTTTTGTGTGCTAATTAGATTAAAAATATATATTCATTCAGATTTTGACATTTTAGGTTCGACTAGGCTTGTATGGTTTGCATCAACAGAAACTTCAACAGGTCAAGTATCAGTGGTGTAGCAGCTGGGATAATTGAATTCTCATTAAAGAAAATACCATTCACACACACATACCCAACTGAATAGGAATATATTCATTAGAATTAAAATATTAATATTAAGTAGAATAGGAATAGTGCTGTAAACGGTTTATCAAGTTATCCTATTTGTTCATCGTTGGCAATGGTGCTTAAATCTTTACTCTTTGACAAAAAATGTCTAGTGACAGCAGTTTAACATTAAATAAGGTTCCCTGGCCACCCACAGCTTAGCCTCCACTGGAGGTATGGCTAAGGCAGATATTCCTCTTTTCTTTCTAATCATACCAAATCAGCAATAGGTACTGTGATAGGCTGAAGACAGTCAGCTTACATGTTCAATCAATCATGGCCACACATTGCTGCTTAGGCTAATGCTTCTTCATCAGCTTAAGAAACATAGAGAGGATGGGCAGCCGGGGGCTACTCAGGAGCATTTCCTGGTTGGGCTGATGAGACATCACATGGCCTCCTCTATGTGACTTTGCTCCATTACATTGAATTAAAAAACACAAGTGTAAAAACTTATTATTTTTCAATGCCTAAAGCAGCCTTTCCTAGCTCAGTTTGACTGTTGACTCAAGTTGAGCATATGTTCACCCCCTGGATCTGCCAGTGGGCTCAGTACTTAGTTAATTGTAGGATAATGTATGTTGAGAGTGTCAGTAGTTCCCCATGGCCCTAAAGTCTGGACCTCTAGATGTTGCTGAACTACAACTCCTATGATTCTCTGGCTATCTATTTCATTCAAAGAGTCATGGGAGTTGTAGTTCAGCAACATCTGGAGCGCCAGAATTTTGAGAACCGTGCCCAAGACAATAAAATTGCTGAATATGTTCTTACTCCTGAAGTATAATACCAGGGAGTGCACAACCACATGAGCACTAATATTTCCCAGCTTTCCTAAAGTACAGGCACTGGGTGCTTAGTCCTTTGTTCTAAGCCCTCCCACACCAATAATATGACTTAAACGGTAACTCCAAGCACCATAATCACTTCAGTGAAGCTGCCTAAAGTCTGTATGTGCAGCTTTTCTCCAACTCCTGCAGCATCATTACCCAGCTCGGAGCAAAGTTCCGGGCTGGCTAATGTCAATTCTGTGCAAAACAGGCACGTGATGCCAGCACGCACAACGTACTGGTACCAGACAGCCAATGGTGGCATTTAAGGAGGTTGGACTACAAACAAAATAAGTGTTTTATGAAAACACTGTTTTATTCTTAGCATAACCGTTTAAGAAAATTTAATTTGTCACATGTTTATAATTCTCACAAGAGAAGATACAAACAGTGTTTTCCTCCATCACAGTCAGTTGGTTATTTTCCCAAAATTATGAATATGCCCAAAACAATTTGAAGATTCCCTTAAGTAGAATTTACAAAAACTAACTGCCTATCTCAAGTTAAAATCATTATTATTTTTATTATTTCTATATTATTATTGCTATCAGACATGTTATAGCCTTTCCAAATCTATCCAGAGGTCATTTAATAAACACACAAGGCTTTCAATAAACCCCTCTTAATGCTTTATTTTAGATATTAGCCATCTGTGCAAATAAAGGAAAACGATTCACCTGTAGCTATTTCTGTAATTTTGATGAATAAGAAAATAATTTTATTATTCATTGTGAAAACAAATAATGAAATCAGTTGAAAAATATTTTAGAAACCGAGAGATAATTGTCAAAGAAAGCATGAATATTTTTAATTAATTTATCACCTGTATTCTTATGAAAGCATTTGGCTCTCTTTTTTTTTTTTTTTTTCTTTCTTTTTTTTTTTTAAGTGAACAGAAAAACTTCTTCTAGATATTTTAAAGTTGCATCCTACACTGTTATAGATTATAGTTATAGAGAATTGTATACCTGTCACTATAGCTATCAAAATCAAGTTTAGGTGGCCAGCCCTCCTGTAATCAATGTAAAAGCGGAGTTTACTCAACTTTATTCCAGTGCGATGCTGGTTCGTCACTGCTGGCTCCACCCACATTCCACCTCATTGGCTGAGATCATCAAATTTTACAATCTCAGCGAATCCAATGTTTTCCCATATCAAGACGCTGCGCTGCACTCAGCATATCTTCGTAGAAATGCATTGAATCAATGCATCTCTATGAAGAAAGTTCAGCGTCTGCATGCAGAGTGTAAAGACGCTGAATGTCAGTACTGCACACTATGCAGCACTGATCAAGGAATCACCTGTAGTGTCTGTCTAAGTGACTACCCCTAGAGGTGTTACTAGGTGGTGATGTAAACACTGCTTTTTCTCTTAAAACGAACTGGAAGCTTAGCTGACTTTTTTCCATTTGGTCTATTTTGACCTTGATTTGGGAATTTTCTTTGAATTCACTTTTAATTCCTGGCAATTCTTACATTAAGCGTATTATGGTTTATTCAGTCAACAGGAACTTGTTGAACGCTGACTTGAGAAAATCTGCATTTCATTTAAGATGCAGTGAATAACCTGTCTATAACCATAAATAATGTTTTTAGAAAACCCTTTTACCAAATGATTGAGATGAAACCTTGTAGTCTTGATTAGAAATGTATCAAGGAGAATTTCAAGTTCCTTTTCAGGTAAGTCATAATATGTAATCATTACTGTTTTTCAGTCTATGTTTGCTACATAGATATCCATTTACAAACACCATGCATTGTGTGGAAAATCGCAGTGCTCAGCATACAGATGATTGCTAAGCATTGTGGAATCACATTCATAGTCATTTTGAGTGAGCATGGAGTGTGTACTGCACTAGGGACCAACTGTCCTGCTTTGAGCAGGATGGTCACTATTTTGGGGTCCTATAGCCAGGGCCGGCGCATCCATAAGGCGGCACAGGCGGCCGCCTTAGGGCGCACCGGCTCTGGGGGTGCAAAATTCCAGTGACTGGCAGGAGGGAAGTGCTCCTGGATCACCTCCTGGATCCCCGGCGCGGCGTCCGGCTGAACTGGATTGCGAGGTGGCGAGGGAGCTCTGATCTCTCTGACTGGCTCCCTCGCGCGCCTTTTGCTGATGCCGCGGGAGCCGGAATATGACGTCATATTCCGGCTCCCGCGGCATCAGAAAACAGCCTGCGAGGGAGCCGGTCAGAGAGATCAGAGCTCCCTCGCCACCTCGCAATCCAGTTCAGTCGGACGCCTCCCAGCAGCCCCACTGGACCACCAATGAGAGACCCACGCCAGCTCTCTAGGTAGGGAGGCTGGGTGGGAAATGTAAATTAAATTTACATTATTTATTACTGTGAGTGTGTGTGTATGTGTGTCTGTGAGTTTGTGTGTGTCTGTGAGTTTGTGTGTCTGTGAGTTTGTGTGTCTGTCAGTGTGTGTGTGAGTGAGTGTGTGCATGTGAGTATGTGTGTCTGTGAGTTTGTGTGTGAGTATGTGTGTCTGTCAGTGTGTGTGTGAGTATGTGTGTCTGTCAGTGTGTGTGCATGTGTGTCTGTCAGTGTGTGTGTGTGTGCATGTGAGTATGTGTGTCTGTGAGTTTGTGTGTGAGTATGTGTGTCTGTGAGTTTGTGTGTCTGTCAGTGTGTGTGTGAGTGAGTGTGTGCATGTGAGTATGTGTGTCTGAGTTTGTGTGTGAGTATGTGTGTCTGTTAGTGTGTGTGTGTGCATGTGAGTATGTGTGTCTGTGAGTTTGTGTGTCTGTGAGTTTGTGTGTGAGTATGTGTGTCTGTCAGTGTGTGTGTGTGTGCATGTGAGTATGTGTGTCTGTGAGTTTGTGTGTGTGTGTCTGTGAGTGTGTGTGTATGTCTGTCAGTGTGTGTGAGTGAGTGTGTGTCTGTCGGTGTGTGTGTGTCTGTGTGCATGTGAGTATGTGTGTCTGTGTGGGCATGTGAGTGTGTGTGTGTGTTTGTCAATGAGTCTGTCAGTATTTGTGTGTCTGTCAGTGTGCATGTGAGTGTCTGTCAATGAATGAGTGTGTCAGATAAGTGAGTCTGGCTGTCAGATACGTCTGTGTTTGTCATTGAGTGTGTGTGACTGTCAGTGTTTATACACCCCTGACTGTAGCGTGGCCAAGCGGAGTGTACCGTGGTACAGGAACTTGTGTTTCCTGTTCCTGGCAGGACTGACAGGAAAAGCTCACTGTACCGGGATTCGCTCCACTCAGCCATGCTACAAGAAAGGTAGGAAGCACACCAGGAAGGGGAGGGGACCACTATTGGGGTGGGTGGCGCACCAAGGGACAGGGAAAGGAGGGGAGAGATACCCTGAAGTACAGGAAAAGGAGGGAGGGGGAGAGGAACACTAAGCGACAGGGAACAGAGGGGGGAGGGGAGAGGAACACTAAGGGACAGGGAAAGGAGGCGAGAGGGGATAGGAACAGTAAGGGTCAGAGAAGGGAGGGGACCATTAAGGGACGGGGAGAGGGGCTGGATGTGAAAAACACACAGCGGGGCTTGAGAAGGAAAGAGAAACACACAAAGGAGCTGGGAAGAGTAAAAGACACAAAGGGGCTGGGAGAGAAGGAGTCACACATAGGGTCTGAGCGGAGTAAGACACACAAAATGTGGGAGGATGTAAGAGTCATACAAAGAGGAGAGATAGGAGACACACAGATATTTAAAGATGGGATAAGAAAAACAAAAGGGAGGTTAAGAGGTATAGGTGAAGATGTTTTGGAGGGGTGGGGGGGCGGAAAAATGCATCTTCGCCTATGTACCCAAAATTCTTTGCACCTTCCCTGCCTGTAGCATGGTTCTAAATTAGCCCCCTGGTGTCCCACACTGTCCCCAGGCAGCACACCATGTGCACACCAATACACGCACTAGGACAACGCATTATATGGGTGCTATGAACATGCACTCTCTGCATTGTCCTGTATGTTAAAGGCTGGGCTTCAGTGGAATGACCTGTTGTCCACTTCCAGGGCAGGTTCAACCACTACCTGGTTGGGCCTGCCCCACGTGGGTATTACTAGTGATGCAAATTACTAAATCTTGCCCACCTACCCACCCCGATTGCATACCTATCAATGTTGGGAAGTATACTGCACTTTTGTAGATTTATTATTTCATTAAAACAATTTTAATGATGAGATCAGGTATGGATTTTCTAGGAGGTCGATTAGTGTGAAAAATCATTACTGTGTTCATGTAAGGTATGGCCAGCCAGTGTTCCAGAATAGTTCTAATTTATGAATACATTTCTACAATTCGAATATTTATTTCAAACTCGCTATTTATGGTAAATTAATACTAACACTAAACCTAAGGAAGTAATTATTTGTGGACTTATGTGTTTTTTTCTTAGTACATGTCTTGATGGACGAAAGTCTCTTTTTAGCTATGTAACTATGTAACTATGTCTCCCTTTGGGTGGTTACGTACATTGAACTCCATGGTTTTTTTTGGTTTTCTTTTTATATTTTTTTTAATACATACATTTATTTTGACTCATTTGTAAACTGTGTGAGGTCTGTAAACGTATTTAGAATTGCTCCCTTTCCATAGTAAAAAAAAAAGCTAGGCAATAAAAACTAAACTGATCTACAGTGTATCGGTAGAAATTTTTTTTTAGAAATTGTGAATGATAGTACAATCTTAAATATATAATTTATCACAAGAAGACAAATTTCACAAAACACAATGATTATTATCTATTACTCGTAAGAGGTGAAATTTACTGACTTGCTACAGTTGACCAATCTGTTATAACACAGAACAGTATATTTAACAAGTATCCCCATGCTGTTGAAAGTGCTCACGAATGCTGATGCGAACGTTGCATTATTTTCGTCCTTGCGAAAAAAAAACTGTTGATAAATTCAATGACACTTTTGTGTGATAAATGTGATTTTGTTTTCTGTTCAGTATAGAGGAACAGTAATGATTCCTCAGCTGCATCAGAGAAAATGATTCACCACGTATATTCTTTTATATATTCCAGTTGAAAAAAGCTAAAATTGCACGAGTTAGGAAAAATTGCTTTCATCAATGATACTGGCTGTCTGGAAAATGTTCTTTCTTAGTCTTTCCCTGTGTCTTTTTTTATACTTTTTACATTATATTGAACTTATATTTATTATGAAAAATTATATATTATATTTTTAGTTACATACAAATTTCCAAAAATACTATTCTGTTTAGCAACTGATTTGACCTGTGGTTTCCAACCAGTCTTTCGTGGCTGTTTGCTATGCTTTAGGTCACCTCCAACGGTGACACAAACATGTTGATGCTTGAAATGTACTATGTTGATTAAAGTTCTTAAAATATGCTTTTTTAATAAGTGTCAGCATTAAAATTGGTATTCCCAGCTGGCAATTAATTAAAACTCATATGTTAATTTGGCTAGCAGTATGCATATCACTTTACGGAGTCATCCAGCAAATGTGACATTTATGAGCATTTATAAATATATAGATTTTATAGCATTTATCATTTTGATTAAGGTATGGGGGGTGAAAGCACTTTGGAAATATTTATCTCCGTAAACTGTGCCTTAGCCGAGAACTACTCTATTATAACATAGTACATGTTTATCCATATTTTCACTATATAAACACTGTCTGGGTTACTCACTTGAGTGAGAATTATCTGGTAGTCTATGTGAAATCAAAGTGGATTTCAAATTTAAGGCCAAAATAGCCAAGTTGGAAAAAGTCAGGTGTGCTTCGAGTTTGGCTAATTTTGCCTTCAATGTGAAAGTTACTTTGAATCCACTTAGAATTATTTAAATTTCTCACTTTAGTGTGTAACTGCATGTTCTATTTACCGAAATGTTTTAAATTATAGATAAAATGTTGCACAAATAATTATTAACCCCTTAAGGACACAATTTTTGAAATAAAAGGGAATCATGACGGAATATTTCCATCATGTGTCCTTAAGGGGTTAAACTCCAATTACAGCAGATATTACAGCAAAGGTTTGATTTACTAACAGGTGTAAAAACCTGCATAACTCATGAAGTGAGTTATGTTCGTCAACAAAAAAAAAAAAAGCTTTACAGTATTTGCTACCATGGGTCTCAGGATGACTGAGGAGAACACAATTATATATGTATATAGCTATAGCCCCACACAGCAAAGCTTTAATCCTGGCCATAATGCTGATATTTAAAATAAAAAATTACTAAATAAAAATTAATCGCATCCGTGGATAGTGAGACCCAAGCTTAAAGCCAAGAGGTGAAGACAGCTTTCTCACTCCCTCCCTTATAACTTGCTTCGTTGGCGACCTAAATTTGGGACGATGGAACAGGACTGTCCTGCTAAAAAAGCGAGACTCTTGGGTGCTATGGATTCTTCCATGCCTAGGGAAGTCTAAAGTGTATACAATCCATCACCTAGCTTATTGGCAGAGAATTCTGAGAGTGGTACTACATAAGTTAGCAAGGTAATGGATGTCCCTGAAGCTTTGCCAAGAGAGAAATGTGCTCCATATTAAAAAAAAATGCCTATTATTTTTGATTAATCTCTGTTCCTTTTATTTTTCTTGCTGTGTATTTATCAAGAGCTAAAATGTTTTCTTTGTATCCTTGCATTCCACATTTGTATTATTTATTATGAGATCCGATTATCTCATTTATAAAAAATGTTATCAAGTAGCCGGATCCTGGTAAATAAGCAGGGTATTTGAGTTTTAAGTAAAAAAAAAAAATGGATGAATTATCGAGAAGCAAATTTAACCTGCTCTGATGTGTATTTATTGCCATTATGAAGAATTGTTCTGCTTCCATAGAGCACATATTTTTTTTTATTTTTTTTGGAACGTACATTGGCTAAATAATCTATCATTATACTAAAAACATTATATACAAATCATATTCTAAACATTCTTCTAAAATGCAAATCTTTTTTCATTTTATAATATACCTAGACGAATCAAGGATAGAGACTTTGACAATAATCAGAAGTCACAGTCCAACAAAACTAAGCTGTTTTAGGCTAGTTACAATATGTATTGGTTATTTATCCAAACTGTGAATTGTTAGGAATTCAAAATTAATTAAAAGTGAGTTGTTAATTATAGAACAAAATAGCTGAATTGGAAAAGGATATCCTTTTAATCAATTCTTGTCTAAAGTTGAAATTAATTTTAAAATTCACGTTCAGAGTTATCTACTAAACTAAGTATGGATTCAAACTGAATCCAAAGTAATTTTTTAATTTTAAGGCCAGATTAGCCAACCTGAAAGCCTTGAGGATGAATTTGGAGGATGTTTCCATGTGCCTATATTGGCCTTAATTTTGAAATTCACTTTGAATTTTCACTTTAGTAATTAATTGTGCTTGAATATCTGAGCATTCTCAGTTTAGTGAATAACTCAGATAATGTTGTCTCTGTGAAAACCTTTTTTGTGAGATGTCTAGTAATAAAAGAGTTAAGAAATCAATTAATCTAACCATACATTGCAGTATGTGTAGAATAAATAAATGATAGCAACAGCACCGCACACTTACATAGTTACATAGTTACATAGTTACATAGCTGAAAAGAGACTTGCGTCCATCAAGTTCAGCCTTAAGTGTGCTCATATACTTCTTCTTTTTTTCTGGTGTAAAGTTAAGTGCTAGACATGTAATTCTTTACACAGACGGTATATTGATTATAATATCCAAGTCAGATCTTGTGCACCCCAAAGAGTTCAGTATTTTGAGGTTTGCTGATTTAAGCCTAATGTTGATAAATAATAAAACCAGGATAATTTGATGTACTTACAGCATATGCTTTAAATGTAAACATTGTTATTATAAAATTAAAATTAAATTTCACAGTAAATGTGATGATATATCATTTGCAAATTTCCCAAAAATCGCTGTGAAAATATTTTGTTTTTTTGGAAAGTGAGATATATATATATATATATATATATATATATATATATATATATATATATATATTTTTATTATTTTTTCTAATCAGTATGCTTAGATTGCACATTATTAAATGGCAAAGCATAATATTGCTGGTTATTGTTTTTGGATAGGAAAAAAGTTATAGAATAAAAAATAAATGTATTGTATATAATATTAAATTTAGCAGAAAAAAAGGGAAGACAACAGAGTGAGAGGAGCTAACCCTGAAGTGCAACTAGGGACTAAATGGGCAACTGAAAAAGGGCATGAAACCTAAATAGAAGATACTGAAAAAAAAGTCCCAAATGTTAGGATTATATGGAGGGAGGAAAAGGAACATCCAACCCCCAATAATCACTAGCAGTGGGTGTGCCCATATGGAGGGATAGATAGCTCAAATCCCATGGTGAAAAATAAAAGAAAAAATACATGTAAAATAAAATTCTTTATTGAGCAAAAAACTGTAGAAAAAAGAAACATCCAATAAAATAACACCCAAATAAGTGTAAAACACAAGTGTCTAAAAATATACTATATACACTGGGTCTAGATAAAGCTGAGGTTCTATAAGTGAGTATAGTTTGTATAAACAATGTGGCTAAATTAATAGCCAAAATAAAAGGAAACCTGAAGCCAAAAGGCTATCACTAAAACCCCAGATGTGGGAGGGAACAGCCCCACGAAAAGGATAGACCTCCTATTAAAGATTATGAATAATCAATAAAGTAGATAGTAGTATAGGAGATGCAGATATCCAAAAATAAGTGAGAACCTCCTCTTAATGAGAGTATGAACTGCCTGAAAACCACTGCTTCATGCAGGAAATATAGTGCACTATATTCCTAGAAAACAGTATCCAAATATTAGGTAACTTAATAGATCCCAATGAGAGATACTTAGTTGCAAACTGCTATGAAGCAAGGTCAAAATAACTGAAAGAAAAAAACAGACAGAGTATAGAGCCCTAAATAAACATCTGACTAGTATATGGTCAGAGAAAGGGCTAGGCTGAACAAGCATCATACTGGCTACTGGAGTAAATGAATAGGAGGATAAGCTGTAAGACAGGCTGCTACACTAAGAGAAATCTCCTGCCTAAATATTGCCGGTATGGTGACCAGACAGCATAAGCCCTGAATAAGGTACTATATATCCTTCCCCTCAGCACAGCAGAACACACAAAGACCCATAGTAAAATAGAGATCCTAAAGAACAAAGTTTAAATCATAGTGATAAAGAGACCCTAAAGGCAGCATCTAGCTCGACGCGCGTTTCGGCGCTATGTGGCGCCTTTGTCAAGAACTGCTCCTTAAAAGCCACACTCCACTCTCACCTCCAGCTCTGCTACTTTCTCACCTTGTTGGTGGCTGTCACCCTTACTGCCCTGTTGTGTATTTGTACCCAACCTCCTTCACTAAACAACCTACAAATTAAAGGAGTCAATCGCTAGCTTTTATTTCCCACTAAAAAATGTAAACATTTCAAGAACAAAAGGCATGTAAAACTATACCCCTACATGTTCCTTACAGAGAGAATACATAAAGCAAACATTCAGCATAATTAAATCCACGATTACTGTAACTGCGCCTCATCTAACAATGACAAATAACACTGGCGTGTCAAGTGATTTATTTAATTAGGGATTGCTTTAATGTCAAGCAAACATTTTAAAATCTTTTTTTTATTTTTAGCTTTTTTTCCAACATTTTTTCTTTAAAGACAGCCATTTAAAATTGTACCTCTTATTTATTTCGAGCATTACTATACATAGTGATGTATAATTTAACCTAATTAGTGTGTACCATGACAAATACAACAAAAATGCTGATCAAAGAATACCGTAAAACAGAGGACATGAACCCTGAAATGTAGTTTGATTTTCTGTAAATTATCAAAGACACCTCTAAAAGCTAATTTATGACTTTAGAGAATTATTGCTTGTTTTTTTTTATAGTAAATGATATCATTCAAAATAAAAGGAAAATAATAAAACAGAAATAATACCTGTTTTCACTTTGTAAATTAAACAATATTCACTTCACATTAATAATACATTTTTTTAAATGTATTATTGGTTGATATTTAAAAAATATACATACGGAATTTAACAAGAAAAGAGCATAATATGTTTCACATATAAACACATAGTTAACAAGCAAATGATCATAGCAAAATTAATAAATGGACATAAATCTGTTAATGTTAACAAGGAACTATGCAATCAAAAAACAAATATTTATAACAATCTACCAGTGAGCTAATGATTAACTTGATGCATTTAGATCAAAATAACAGTTGTAAAATTAGCGTAGTTGAAGAAATACTCAGATTCTAACCAAAAATTCTTGCTGATACTTGCTACAAACTGTTTAGTACCCAAGCCCCATTTTAATGAATATTGCTTTACTAATTTGCAAATGCTCTCTTAATGTCTCCAATTTTGTTTTATTTCTTTTTTATATTTGCATAGATCACTGTTAATTTTATTAACATCATAAAACGACTTTTATTTGCAAGCAAAATGAGCATATATTTTGTAAATGTAAAAACTTGATTATTTTGGAGGGGGAAAAAATAGAAAATTTACATACAAAAAACATACAGAAGCAGGAATAGAAAGACAGACAGACAGACAGACAGACGGGCACTCAATTATTTGAATATACTTTTACTAAACAACTACATCAGATAGAGACCAGGTAATTTTATCATTTCAAATTAACATTATATTTTGCAATGTTCTATATTAGTTTTACCTGCTGGTGACATTGTCTTTTGGGTTAGGGTGGCCTGGGAATTGCGTCAGAGGTGAGATATACAGATTGATCCAGCTTCTTTTCATAGAAGAAGCATTAAAAATCTGTTGAGCATGCACTCTGTGCTCTGTCATCCAATGCTTCTCACTGAGAAGTAGTAATTCCAATGCTTCACTAGGAGAAGCAAAGATGGGATTTAGAATCATCATGCTATTGGTGATGATACGAAATGAGAATAACTTTGAAAATTAAAGATCTAAGGAGAAAGTATCTCTCTAGTGTCTGTTTTACAGAAACAGCAATATTTTAGATTGTCTGAGTAAAGCACATTTGCACCAAAACCATTAGATTAAGATGTAATGGTTTTGGCACTTAGTGTGTCCTGTTAAGTCTAGTATTATAAGGGTGCAGCTGTAATGATTCTTGAAACCTCTCTTATGCCTAGCACAATTACTTGCTTTAATGTGTGTAGCTCTGATATGCTTTTAGCATTCTCAATATATCACTCGAAAAAGGGCAAGTTTGAAATGCTTTTGATATTGGCGATGTACAGTATGTAATTTTACGTAAACCTGCACAATAAAAAAATTGATTGACAAAGAGAGACCACTTGTCCTTTTCAAAGTAAATTGAATGAATTCTAAATGTAACTACTTTGATCTGAATGTTTTTTCTTTTTTCTTTTTTTTCTTTTTTTTTCTTTTTTAAAAAGTACTTTGCTACATTTACAACTTGCTGGTTTGACCTAGAATCTGCTTAGTTTGAATTACATTCTGTAGTTAAAACTTGGAGTAGTTTTGCAGAAAACAAAATTGTTTTTTTAACAGATCAGTTTATCCTCTTTCATTGTTGGTGAATATCACAGGTAGTTAATTGTTATGATTTACAATGCAAGTAAATCAATATAATCATTATATTGGAGTTTATTATGCTTTTTGAATGGGAAAAATAATGTCAAGAATGATTTTTAACTGCAGGTTGTAAAGGTCAAACACTGCTATAGGTAACGTACAAAAAAAAAAAAACATGCTTTAGAGAGCTAATTGCAAATGATAGAGAGATGGTCTGCTGAGATCTTCAGTTGTTGGGGTGATAGCAAACATTTAGATCTTCCCCCCTTTTGGATGAAATATATTTTTTTCAAATAGTCTTACATGCAGCCTTCAGGTCAAAAAGGGGAGCACACCAAATTGAAAAATCATGTAAATCGGCTGCTTTTTCAGTGCAAATATTTTCCTTAGTTAACAATTTCTGTTTAGAAACTAATCCTGACAATTTAAGAAATGCCAAGATTCAACTAAATATTTACTAAGCTGTTGTTTTATTCTGGGGAATTCAAATGGATTCTCAATTTTTTAGTAACATTTGAAAATTCCCCAAGTCAGCAATGTTTTCCCTTAGGGTATTGTGGCTTACATTTTTTAATTTACTTTGAATTCCTAATAATTCACAGTTTAGTTTTGAAAGCTAACAACATTAACCATTCCTCTAAAAAAAAAAAAAACAAAACATGGGGTGTAGATGTTTCATTACTTCCTGGTATTAAATCCTAAGTCATTCTTCACAAGCCAGTTATTTAATGAAGATTTTAGAAAACTCCTCGATTCTTCCCCTGTTGACATTTAATTTTGGATGAGGTGTCTGTGCTATACATGTGCATTAAGGCTGCCTTTTTTTGTAAACTAAAAGGTGAAATGGATTATCTTGCTACAAGAGTGATGTCATTTCAATTAAAGACCCTGGAGAATGGATTAAGGTTATAATCTGTAGATGTCGAGGGGAAGATACCAAAATGTGAACATATTTGACCTTTTAAAACCATATTTGATATCCCAAAGCACAAGGTCCCCATGCCCGATCAAAAAGCTAGAAAAATAATTGACTAGACTCCAAAATATACCTCTTAAATTGGTATGACACTGAATGGCTGTATCATCCACTAATATTTAATCTTTAACAGAGAAGGATGGGTAGACAGATAGACAGACGGAGAAATAGCTTGTTCATTACAGTGTTTAGAATATTTTACTGCTGATTTTATTTGTATATTTTTTTATTTTATTTTATTTGTACATCTGGCTTTCCTGCTCCATTGGATTCTTCCATTGGGATTCGCTATTCCATCTGAACCTGATGTGCCTGTTTGACACTTCTATTTTGTAAGTGTATTTGTGAATAAAGCGTGTAACTTTTTTACTTGGATACTCTGCACTATTATTTCTCTTTTCCCTCCTATGCATGAAATTGATGTCCCACAAGTCCTGAAGTTTCCACATCATTATATTTGATATGCCTTCAATCAAACTATGTTTGTGAGTGCAATTATCTATATTACTTATTTCTATTTTCTGTGACAATATTGCGCTATGTCCGTCTCTATTATTTCTGTATTGTAGATTGCCAATTTTTTGGTGTTTTGTTGAGATAGACAGACGGACAGACAGATAGACGGATAGACGCATAGACTTTGTTTTACATTTAATTGGTCTTTAACTATGCTTTTTCTATTCTGTGACTTCTGTCAAATCTCTGTCGTAGCATATACATACATACATACATACATACATATTTAATTATTTAATAGTGGAATTAAACTCTATGAACATCAGTACCGAGAAACAGTATAATAGGTGTATGGTTGAACAAGTTGGAAGTTAAAGTCATAACCTACAGCTTGTATATGATATAGGCTTTATTCAATTACCCTTGTAGCATTGCTAAACAAATCAGCAATTTGGTTAGGATCATATTCGCCATGTAATGTTGATGCTGGTTTTTGCAAGTGTTTTAATTGCCAGTGGATGTTCTCTTCATTCCTCAGACTACCAGGTTTAAACTAACATGCAATATTTAACTTGATATCAGAACAATAGGGCAAATCCCTGAACATAAAGTCCCACTACATCTGGCATATTCTGATGTCCAAGGGGATTCTTCTGGTTGTCCTACTATTTGGACTTTCCAGCCAATATGTTGGTTTAAGCTGTAGAGTCAACCTGTATAATATATTATAGCTTGAGAGAAACATTTTATATTTGTCACATAGTCTGTGTACCTAGATCCATATAAGTGACAGGCATTCCTGACATTCCATTTATGCAATATTTGTGATTATATACTTGGGCTGGTGTTACTATTATTGCAGATAAAACTAGCTCAAGGATCAAGGATCTTAAAATCACCATAGACTCTGCTGTAAGTCCATCACTATCTGAAGATAAGTTCAGAGCAAGTATGTAGCTGTTTTGTTTCTAAAAGGACAATTTAACATCTTCAACAATTCTGCTTATGTGTGTGTCTGAAGTCACAATGTATCCTTTTCCAGTGATTACCACCTTTACATTGGAGTATCGGTATGACTTGTATGATAGGGTGTGACTGCTTCATTTAGCACTATCTGGAATTTCAGCTTGTCCCAGTCTGGTGTCTAGAAGTTATAACTTTGATGTTTTGTTCTCATTTCTCATTTCTTGTATTAGTCTAGACGTGTTCCTTGTATAGGTTTGCTTATTATGACCTTAATTCCTAACTGGCACTATAATTCTCCAGGTTATTCCCAATATTTGAATACCAGGGGATAGTTAACCAGAAGCCTGTGAAGTAGAATGACTTCCCAGAGCAGATATTATGACAATATCCTATCCTATTCATTCCTTGTTTGACTTTCAATATCGCTTTTTGGGTTTGTGCAGCCCAATAATGTTTTTTATAACTATTAGCTGCCCCTCTAACTATATATATATTGCTTGGGTATTACATATAAGTAAATACTGCCATGTTTGATCAGGAATTAGGAAAATAGTTTCATACTTATTTTATTTTCCTGATCATTATACATGGCAGCATTACATTCCCACCCATCTACTTTGTGATTTGTGAGGCTAGTTACAAAGATGGCCCGTTAGGAAGGGGGTGGATCTATTTATACCAATTTCAAAGTTATTTTTCCTGTTCTTTCTGCTGTTAGGGTAAGAGCTAGCCCATGAGTAAATGCTGGCAAGTATAATGATCAGGGACAGAAAATTACGGTAACTATGAAGCAATTTCCCTTATTCAAATAGCCTAACCACAAGTTTGCGTATGTTTCTTTTATATTGCTAAAATAGACCTTGTAAATAATTGTCTAAAAGCATGGGTGTCAACTAGAAACTACTTATATAATAGTAGCAGTAAACACTAGACATACAAAATGGCGTTTGTAATGTTCCGTATTTAGAAGCTCAAAACCGATCAGCAAGTCACTGTGTCCTACCATTTACATAACCATCGTACATACACGTTTGCCTGGTTTTATCACATATCTAACATTACATCTGCATCATTGGACTAATACGGGTACAATCTCTACTTTAAAATTATTATGATATTCAGAATAAATCCTGGTCTAATTCTGCAGACTTATCATTGCTAAAAAAATCATCCAATTCTTTTAATTTTTTTTAATTAAACAAACAACATCTTCCCTTTCTTACTATGATCACACCTCCCTTCTAGCAGGTTTGGGTCACAAATTACTTCTTAGAAGGAGTATCTGAACTGCATACTTACTCTGAGTAAATAATGTAGCATCAGAGGAAACCAATCAAGGTAGTCACTCCATATAATTTGCAGGACCTAATTACATTTATTAATCTGTTGTCATATAACACATACAGCAAAGGAAGTCGACAGCTCTGTTGAAAGATTGTGAATTCTTCCACCTGTTCTGTCAAGGTGTTAACTTAAGAATAAACTTGCTATGACATTGCAATATGGACCCTAATTCTCGATAACGTCTTCCCTAAGGCACATTAATTGGCCATCAGTGAGAAGACATGTAGAAGATTTACTCCACGAATAATAAGCTGTCATGAGCTTACAAAGAATTTGAAAAATATTTAAAAAAACATAAGCCAAAACAGCCATTTCCCCGCAAATTGACTAGGGGATAAATTAATTGGTGTCCCCTAACTGGTTTAGTGCAGGTATGCTCAGCATCTCACTGTAGTTACATCATAATGGGTGGTACCACATGTTGCAAAAGTCACGATATATGCAAAAGTCATCCCAATGTTTAGACTAAGTACATATTAGATGTAAAGCAATCACATATGTGGATAGTACCAATAATTAAGACATGAGCAGATATTGCAGTGAGATTTCTTCCACCTGTTCTGTCAAGGTGTTAACTTAAGAATAAACTTGCTATGACATTGCAATATGGACCCTAATTCTTGATAACGTCTTCCCTAAGGCACATTAATTGGCCATCAGTGAGAAGACATGTAGAAGATTTACTCCACGAATAATAAGCTGTCATGAGCTTACAAAGAATTTGAAAAATATTTAAAAAAAAACATAAGCCAAAACAGCCATTTCCCCGCAAATTGACTAGTGGATAAATTAATTGGTGTCCCCTAACTGATTTAGTGCAGGTATGCTCAGCATCTCACTGTCGTTACATCACAATGGGTGGAACCACATGTTGCAAAAGTCACGATATATGCAAAAGTCATCCCAATGTTTAGACTAAGTACATATTAGATGTAAAGCAATCACATATGTGGATAGTACCAATAATTAAGACATGAGCAGATATTGCAGTGAGATTTCTTAGAAGTTGAGACATTTACCTCTAAAAACGGCATGGTTTTTAATACTGCAAAAATTGTCTCGGTGGTGTCTTATTTTACTCCATGGTATTCGGAAAAGTGAAAATAAACTAACCAAAACCCAGCTAAACAATGTCCAATTAGATATGACCTTGCCCAAGTTAACTCTTAAAATATATTTGTATGTGCCTAGACCCTAACCTTTTGCTTGGACTTCAGTCTTGATGATAATAGGTTGCCCCTAAATAGTCATCTGGACAAGTTCAAGTTAACAGTTATCATCACCGCAAGAGCTATCAATTAATTTTTGAATCTGTAATTTGTTTGTCATACTTTGCTGGCTAATACAAATATTGTCCGACTTTAAACAGCTAAAGTAACCAGACTTTAACCCCTTAAGGACACATGACATGTGTGACATGTCATGATTCCATTTTATTCCAGAAGTTTGGTCCTTAAGTGGTTAAATTGCTACTTTTCAACTTAATTTTGTAATGAATAGACCTTTAGTGCTCTTCATCTTATGGGATGATTCTTATTTTATTATTGTGTAAACCAGGAAAATGATCAACCCATTAGTTGATTTATTGGCTTCCAGCTGTAGTAAATATCTGCATAAATTTACATTTATAATTATAGAAAAGTTTGTTTTTGAGCTCAATTATTACTTTTTTGCTTTTAACATACTTTTGTTCATTAATGCAAAACGCATAAAACTCATAGTATCTTCTGTTCAAGTATGTTATTTGAATATATCCTTAAGCTGAATGATAATAATTTTTTTCCTTTTTAAGAAACTTTTTTTTTACTTTGTATAATGGGAAATAAAATCTACCAAATTATCTACAAATTTTCATAATTATCTCTTAAGTCTCTTACCCTCTTAAGTCGGTTACAACGACGAACTGCAGTCAGGTCGATACCCCGATGAGGACGATGAGCATGCAGATGAGCTTCCCTAAGATGGTTTCTGACAGTTTGTGCAGAATTTCTTTGGTTATGCAAACCGATTGTTGCAGCAGATGTCCGGGTGGCTGATCTCAGATGATCTTGGAGGTGAAGATGCTGGATGTGGAGGTCCTGGGCTGGTGTGGTTACACATGGTCTGCAGTTGTGAGGCCAGTTGGATGTATTGCTAAATTCTCTGAAACGCCTTTGGAGATGGCTTATGGTAGAGAAATTAACATTTAATGCACGGGCAACAGCTCTGGTGGACATTCCTGCAGTCAGCATGCCAGTTGCACGCTCCCTCAAAACTTGCGACATCTGTAGCATTGTGTTGTGTGATAAAACTGCACATTTTATAGTGGCCTTTTATTGTGCCAGCCTAAGGCACACCTGTGCAATAATCATGCTATCTTATCAGCATCTTGATATGCCACACCTGTGAGGTGGATGGATTATCTCAGGAAAGGAGAAGTGCTCACTAACACAGATTTAGACAGAATTGTGAGCAATATATGAGAGAAATAGGCCTTTTGTGTACATAGAAAAAGTCTTAGATCTTTTGAGTTCAGCTCATGAAAAAGGGGGGCAAAAACAAAAGTGTTGCGTTTATAATTTTGTCCAGTGTATATCCTTGTTGTCCTTGTCTCCTTGCCCTGTCTTGGTTCTTGTAACCTGAGAGTTTATTGGATCTACTGTTTTCTGACTTCAGCTTGTTGTACTATTCTTGCTCTCTGTTATCCTGAACATGTCTGACTATTGATTCTGTGCATCTTTGCTATCCTAGACCTTGGCCTGTCTCTTGTAGATTCTCTGTCTGTTGGCAGACATTCCATTTATCTGTCTAAGACACTAGCCTGGCCACTCTAAGGACCGATACGTGTTCCTTAACTGTTTCCAATAGGTTTGTGTTTTCAGAGTATCTCCCTTCTTGACACTGCACTACTATGTTGAACCCTTAATAAAAAACATTTGAAGGCAAAAATATATGAGTTTGAAAAAAATGTACTTACCACCCAGGCTGAAGGTTTTGACTAAATTGTCTACTTTTATCCTAAATGTTTTCTCACCTGTCGTATGAGCAATATTTGTGTTAATGATAGTTTTGTGTTTTCATGCACTTTGTAGCAGTATGTCACTGAATTACATTCCAGACAAGCAGTATGTCACATCATTTACATAATTCCATAATTTACAAAAAGGCTCAGTGTGCATACACAGAATGTCTGCAACATTTGTTTTTCAAACAATATTTCGAGGCTAATTTAAAAACATCTCATAATGTGTGGATTCATCAAATTGCCATATTATGCATAAGCCCACCACTTTTACAGAGTACCCTCTGTTGGTGAGTCCTAACCTACATTTTAACATGGTAGAAATATATGCTGCAAACTGCATCTCTTCTTGCGTCATGCCCATCTGCTCCAATCAACTCTAATACAGTCCAAACTAGCTGTATATCACTGTGTTATATGCAAGCCAATTTCTTTAGATTATTCCGCCCTATGCATTTTTAGATATTCCCTGTACTGACTAACAAAATACTATATGATTACATTTTGAAATGTGTAGTGTTTATTTGTTGAAATTTAAAGGAACACTATATGTATATATATATAATGTTAGGAATCCAAACCTATATTTCTAACATTATAGTGCCCGAATCAATATTTAGATTAGAGCCCCCCTCCCCTCAGCTGCAGTAAAAAAAAAAAAGTAAAATGGTTTTACATACCTTTTTTCAGTGCCAAAATATCCTCTGTGATGCTGCCCACTCCACCTCTCACGACATCAGTCATACAGCAGATGTTGCTCTCTCGATGATGGTCCAAGCCAATGTGCCCTCATATATTGGGGACGTTATGCACATGCACGGTGAGAGCATTATCCAATCAAATGCTACTCATAGAAATGCACTGAGTCCATTGCTTACTTATGGGCATTTGGTCATCTAACCACGTTTTACTCAGTAGTTGCTCAGGAAGCACCTCTAGTGGTTGTCAGGAAGACAGCCACTAAACCCGTGTTTACCCTGCACTGGGAACATTACAGGGAGACTACACCAATTGAGTTGAAGTTGTCTGGATGCATTGAGTGGTCCTTTAAATAATTCTTTCATCAGGAATATTATTTGCTCCAGCAAATTGCATTTAAAAGCAAGAATTGTCTTCTTTGTGTGCTATATAAATCCTTAATGATAACACGTACAAATGGTCATTACCATATGTTGATAATGTTGCCTTTGGATTTTTATTTTTATTTTTTGTCTTTATTTTTAACTTAAAGCAATTTTCTGGCTAATGTGAACTTCCATTAAGCAGAAGGGCATTAAGTATTTTTTTAATAAATTGAAACAACTGTATCTGCACTGCAGCATGCTGGGAGCGGTCCCACTCATATGACCGATTCTCATTGGTTGCTGACATTTTATGTCATTTATTACTTGTTATTGGTAACTGTTACTGAAGGCAATTCCTTCAGAAATTACCATTTGATAATTACTTCATTTGATCATTACGGTAAAACATAACAAATAAAATAATCTGTAGGGAATTGAGGCACCGATTTAATAAAATTACCAATTGATTCATTACTGTTAGAAAAACCAATCAAATTATTTATTTACAGAAGTCACCTTTAAGTCTATGGGAATTGTTGAAAATAAATCATTTAGAATGTGTTTTTGTTCTTTTTAATTGCTGAATGAGATAATGTGTTTATATTTGTGTGCATTTTTGGATCTCTAAAAAAAAGTCAGTGATGAGCATCAGTGTATTTTGTGGATAGTCTTTTTGCTCAAGAATATGAACTTAAGAGAAGCTAAAGCACCAAACTAAATCTAGGAGACATTAGAACAGAAACTAGAGAGATAATATTTTAGGAGAATTTAGACAGCTTTAAAATCCTATATTTTTTTAAACTATCAAACTAATTTTAAAAGATTTCTGGGACTATTTTTTAAGATTCCAAAAAGATCACTTTAATTGTTCTAAACAATGCAATGAATTAGCAAATTAATTGGCCAATCCTCAAAAAAGTATATTGAAACCAACAAATTACTTTTTACGAGGTTATCTACTACATTGAGAATTCAAAGTGAATTCAAGGCGAATTTCAAATTTATTACCAGAATAGTCAATCTGAAAGCATAGCTGACTTTTTCCAGATTTTTTTTCCAGATTGGATATTTTAGCATTGAATGTAGCACTTTGAATTCACATTGAATTCTCACTGTAGTGAATAGCCCTGCTTGAATTATTATTATCTTCATTTATATAGCGCCAACATATTCCGTAGCACTTTACAATATTTGAGAGGGGGGATTTAACTATAAATAGGACAATTATAAGAAATCTTACAGGAACGATAGGTTGAAGAGGATCCTGCTCAAACGAGCTTACAGTCTATAGGAGGTGGGGTATAAAGGACAATAGGACAGGAGATAGCAATCAAACAAGGTGGGAGTGAAGCAGAGCTGGAGGAGAGAGTAAAGTACTGCCCTTTAGGAGAGAGCAAGAGACAGGTGTGTAAGGTAGAGGTTACTCTGGGAGGCCATAAGCTTTCCTAAAGAGATGGGTTTTAAGGCACCTCTTAAATGATTGAAAACTAAGGGAGCGTCTCATCTGAGTTTAACAGATTTATTCCAAAATAATCTTCCAGTAAAAAAAAAAATTTTTTTTACTAATTTAATGTTTCAATCATACTGCTGGAGATTACACTATTTCACGTAGAGAATATTATAATTAACAAATGTTTATAAAATAGCATATAATAGAAAGAAACCTCATAAAACATTTCATAAATGTGCTGCTAATGTTGTCTTCTTGCATGACAAGCACGCTTGCAAATATCTCCCTCATCAAGCTGGCTTAAAACAGTGATAGGCAAGGAAACAGAACTCGGTAAACATGCAACAATCAATAATCCTGATTATCCTGCTGTAACTATGTTTAATGTTCAAGGGCTGTGCCTCTCTCTTGGACTGGATTATGAGAGCATCCAAGCATAGATCTGCTTTGAGAAGATAACAAGAGCATTGGAGGGAAGATGAGATTTTGCTAAGAAAACGACTTCCTTGACTGCATTCTTTAAAATAATAATAATGAAAAAAATGGCTTATATTCGTTCAAAAATACATTTTCTAGATTCAATGAAGTAGAAATACACCATGAAAAATGTGTCGGTGCTTCCTGAGGAGCAGATAGTGGGTTCCTTCTATTAAATATGCAGACACTTCAAAATGAAAGGTTAAGTGTTAGCGCTGAAGAAGAAGGGAAGCCTGTAATAGACTATTTTGGCTACTAGAGAGGTTCCCTTTATATCCAGCCAAGAGACAGAGATATCACAAGAAAAATGTCACGTTCCCAGCAGTGTATGTTTCCCGGACTTGCAGAGGGTTAAACATGTTGTTCTTTTAAAATGAGCCGATCACTGTTTCACTGGAAGCGATCATATGAATATTTATTTAATTGCTTGTTGACAAGAAAATGTTATTTTGTTTCCCGCGGGTGCCGTTGGTCATTTTCCTTTTTTTTTATCACATTTCTACAGTCTTGTGTGAAGAATAAAACTAATTTTGTTAAATTAAAGAAAACTACATTAAATGCAACTGTTCTGTCTGCAAATATTATTTCAGGCATTTTTGAGGACCAGGGTGTAGTGGAGTGTTGTGCGATTATTAAATAAAGTAGGAATTGTGAAGAATTAAAAAAGGGGATTGTAAATTTTCTAACAATGTAGACAAATTGTAAGAAATAAAAAAAACATATTTTTTCCAGGTTGGCTAGTTCGGACAAAATTGCAGTACTATTGTCAATTTTCCATTATTCTTAATTTAACAAATCAGAGTTTGTCCCTCTTTCTGAGTGCTGGACCAGCAAAGATGAGGTCAAGCATTTGTGATATCAGGCAAATAAGTTGATCCTGGGGATTCACTATATAAAACTGAAAAAACTGATGTTTATATGTATAAACATTTCAGTCTGAACTTCAATAGGATAAAGAATGTGCTTGCAATAGAATTCCCAGAACAAGTATAAAAAACGACTTGAAAAAAAGGGATTTTGCAGCAATACTATAAATTGATATATTTTTTTTGTTTTATAAATACAGTAATTCTAATAGTGATTGTCCCTACCTGTCTGCTGCAGTAGTTATGATGCAAGGAGTATCCTGGCACGGTTCCTTGATAATTGGGTAAACCATTAAGTAATGGTTTGCCCACTTACCTGGGTCCCCAATTGGCTCCTCTCCTGCTGGCTCCTCTTCTGCTGGGGTAACAAGAATTGTATGAAAATGTGCACAGAACTCAAGTTCCGTTCTGACTGATGAAACCCCAGTGATGCTGCCGGAGGTGGCATCACACCTCTGGCAGTAGAAGGATCGATCCCCATATGTGCAGTGTTTCAAAGTGAACGCTGCACATACAGACTCTAGGCTCCATGCCCACTTACATCACTGAAGTGGCCATGGCACTTGGAGTAACCGTTTATAGGATTCTGTTTATTTATTACACAATTTTTATATAGAACTCTTATCCAGAGCACTTTACAATTTATGCAAAACTGATATTAGTAATTATGCAAACATTACCATTGGTTTGGATTGAGAGAAGTGAGGAGAGGTAGAAGATGAACAAGGTTATGGAGGGACTTAAACATGAGGTTAAGGCAGTTGAAGAGAGACATTGGTGCATCCAAAGTCAGGTGAGCTTTTGAAGAAGGGGTCAGCATGAGCAGATCAGGTCATGTTAAGATGTATGCGAGCACAGCATCCTTTTGGATTTGTTGTAACAAAGTTATGGAGTGTTGTGGAAGACGAAGCCGAAGGGTGTTACGTAATCAAGCCTGGTGAAGATGAGTGAGTGAGTAAGAAGTTTTTCAGAAGAGAAATAGAGGGCAATTTTCCGAATATTAAATAGGTGAAATGGCTTAGAAGTGACTGGGGCTATTGGTTGTTTAGGAGTAATGAGGAATCAAAGATGACCATGAGTTTGAATCTGTGGGTGATGGGGAGATAGTTAGAGGGGGGAAGTGGAGAGTGGGTTTGGCAGATGAAGTGGAGGGTGCAGAGAAGAAGAGCACTTCAGTTTTAGATGGGTTAATTTGAAAGAAAGTGATGATTTCCAATGGTCAATGTCCGGGAGGCAAGAGATGCAGAATTAAATGCAGAACACAGGTTGCAGTTTTTGAGAAAAGATACATTTAGGACTACTGCTCTATACTTGTTTCTAGCTTTATGTCTCACAAGTGTCCCTCGACATGAAGTGGGAGATTGTCTTTGGTCTTTTGGCCCACTGTGAGATTAAAATTAGTTTTATAGGAAAATCGCCAGTGTGCAACACATCTCCCTGCCCAGCAACTTCCCATGCTGTTTTGAGTATCCTCTCCAAAAGCAAGTTCTGATTATATTTCCAGTAGGTGTTCTTAAGAAGAATACTTTGTCTTTCTTAGTGATGATTCATGCTCTTTCACATGTATATGAAAAAAAAAAGACACAAGACAACTAACAGACAAATGAGAGCATTGTAGATGATTGATTTTAAGGCATCTTAGAATGTTTGAGAATGATTATATGAAATTTTATACTATTTAGCATCTGAGATATCCAATACTGCAATGTGGTAAAATTTTTATTCCTGAATATTTAATAGGCATATTTTTCTAATATACAAGCAAATGTGTCTAGTGGCTATCTAAATATATTTCCCTAAAGTGGGTGTAATGGGGTGTATTTTTAAGGTTTTCAATATATCTTTCCATTGGCTATATATTTACTAAATTGTCTGTTTGACAGATGGTACATTTTGGAGAACAAGTGAGAGGCACTTTCCTGCAACTTATTCTAGCTGGAAATATTTTCCAAACTAGTTGCTTTTCTAGAGAGGCTTAAATTAGAATTTTGTATGGCAATTAACTTTTAATTAGCATTTAGTGAATTTTTTTTTCTCCAAATTGTGTAAGATGAAGCAAAACATTTTATACTAAAAGAATACTTTAACGTTATGAATGGATTTATTAATTCAGAATATTAGTGAATTACGTTTCTCTTTTAGATCTCCCCCTCCACCTTACTTGTAGAATGCATAGAGTAAGTTAAGCTTACCTTTAATCCTGCAGCCATTCCATTCACTGTGAGAACATCTGATTGACTGCTGTTAGATGCATTTTGATTGATAAGTGTTAACACTGGTATGCTTTGTTAGAATGGTTCAGGTTCTTTGTACTGAAATTATTACATTAAAATGTACCATTGGTACAGTATAGAATTAAAATCCAAATCTACATCATCCAAACCGTGTCTACATCAAAGCAGGAACGTTTCTTCAAACCAGGAAATTTTTCCTTAATTTTACATTTCTGATTTTAAATTGTTGCAGTGACTAACCATGATACATTGGTCGGTGTCTGCATGTTTTTTGTTTTTTTCTCATCTTGAAGTGTTACGATATTTCACAATAAAAAGCAAAAATACATTTTGTGAATATGTTAAAATATCTTCGAGCTCCTTTTAAAAATCTTGTACGCAAACACACACTCACACCACTCCAAATATCACATTTACTGATCCTTTTATCAGACGTAATATTGGCCATTATCTGAACTAATGCCTAATCTACAGGAATTCCAATAATTAGCCGTAATGATTTCCAGGAACATATCACTCATTGCTGGCATGCATTTCACCAACATAAAATTAAATACTTTAATAGATTGTAGAACATCACTGAAGGGCACATAGATCTTTTTTATGACTTAGTAAGAGGCAGGCTATGGGTCTTAACTCTTTAATATATGTACAAGGTTTTGTACTTTAGTTTATTGCTGTCTGAGGCTGTAACTCTTTACAGTCAGCTCAATTTGTTACGTACCATCGCGTTTTATGACCTCTATCGATTTGATATCGTAACCCCTTCGAGTCCATAATGAACACTACTATTCTAGGCTCTGCACCTTAAAGGCCGCAAAAAAGATAAACCGGTATATTATATTGTAATGGTTATGGTGCCCTAAATCCACACCAATAGGACATTTCCTCTTTAGTTGCACCTATAAAAACTGCATTTAAACCTGTAAGACAATGACTGTTACAGCAACAGGTTTATTCACTAAATTCCAAATTGTGCTGAAATATAATAATAACGGCAAAATATAGGCTAAAACAGCAAAGCTGTGATTATAACGGAGTTGGCATCAATGTTCCCATTCGATTTTCAGTAAGCTACAATTCTGTGTTAAGCGGATAACTCTTTGCAGTACATATATGATGAAATACCGTCTGTCAACCCAATATGCAAAAATGACACCAATGGTGAGATACAGAAATGGAGAAGACATAGTCTAGCAGAAGATTAGGTAAATGCAGGCAGCATAGTTTCAAGGGAAATAAACCGGCACCAGGTCAAATACAAGGAATCAAAATAATGCAATGTTTAAACAGGTACAACTCAGCTGAAGTACAATAGACACACAACTGAGCACTAAGGTGAGCTGCCGAGACTCTTACCTAGGGAGGGGGAAATACCCCCTCCCTACACCACAAACCCCATCATTAACGGGATTTCCCCAGAGCCAACCAGCCCTTTGCCCCATAAGGCACAGGGCACGAAGCATTCCATGTTCCTAAGGAGCATAGGAGGGCACATTTGCATTGGCGTCAAGCACGCCCCAAACCCGCAGTATGAGGCACTGTCCATAGAGGGTGCCGTGCTGTCCTACAGAGATTTGGGGCACCACTCAAACCACCAGGGAGCTGAAAAGTCCAAAGACCCCGCTGAAAACCCACATGTTGGTCTCGGAGCGGGTACCCTGACACCTGAATGGTGTTGTATAGATTAACTGATTACAGTTTCAGTGGGGTTATGTACTCCTGAATTGATTTTAAGCAAATGTTTGAATCAGAAACGTCATTTTTTTTTACCTGTTTCCATAGTTACAACAACTGTAGTCACACAAAATCTACTATATTAACAACTGCACAATCTCCTAATTAGAAACAATTCATACATTTTACTACAAATGCAATTAATACACACACCTTAATCAGAGTATTTTGCGAAAAACACCATTCTTGCTTTATTTTTTTTATAAAGTGACATTCACCTATAATTTACCAGACTGTTCAATTAGCTGTTATCACTGCTTGAAGTGATCATGGCTGGAAAAATCTAAAGTTTAATAGTGGCATGCGGCAATCTCTGATGAATTACAGCATTCTATGTGAAGTGCACCCCAGCCACTAACTGTGTTTCCTGTAATAATAATCCCGGGCATTTGAACTGAACGTTTAGTACATTTTAAGGGTGTGAACTGCAGGTTAATGATGCTTAAATAAGAGCAAGCACATAAAGGTTATATTGGACAAGTCCTTTTTTTTCAGATGACCATTTAATCAGCACTTGTACAAGCTTTCATTAATTCTGCAGTGCTACATATTTAATCTAGCATTACAGAAGAACATTAGCAGCTTTTATCTTGAATACAGAGAACATACACAGAGAACTGAAGACACGAAGAAGACTGTTCTGGGGTGCACAAGTGCTTAATGTACTGACCCAGGAAAGGTGTCAACATGATTAAATTTGCTTTCCTGTTGAATGACTAGTATACGCTTACAAAAGAACACTGAAAATGATAAGTTTAAAGCATTAGTATAGGACACTATTATAATGTTCATAATTTTTGTGTGCTTGTTTGCTATTTTTTTCTTTTAATAATGAGGTATTCCAAAAATTTGTAGTGACCAGCTTTTGGGAGTTCCTTCCTTTATGAAGACATTGAAGACGTCGAAACGTTCACAGTCAGCTTATGTTATGCATACAATATGCCCAATCCAATAAAACAATTAAAGGAACAGCATAATGTTAGGAATACTGACCTGTATTCTAACTCCATAGTGCCCCTGTCCCATACCTGCATCCAATGCTTCTCGTAGGAAAGCATTGAATCTAGTCGATGAAATGGTGTGGATTAATGGATGGTTTATATATTTTATATTTATATATATATATATATATATATATATATGTGTTTTTCTTTTTACATACATGTGTGCATGCGTGCGTGTATGTATTTGTGATATATATATATATATATACACACATGCACGCACGCATGCACACACTCTTTCAAAATGCTTTAGAAATATTTATTAAAGCAAATAAATAACTTTGATTATTTAATGTTTCATTCAAATCTCTAGAAATATTATAGATCTATTGTATGTGTAAGCATCTAAATTACCATAAAAAATATAAAATAGATTGATAGAAAAAGAACATATGTAATATACAATATAAAATACAAAAGTTCCAACAATGCAATACAACCGTACAATAAATACAACATTAAATGAAAACACAATAGAATCAGTTGGGAATTTGCTCAAAGTGCATGTGTCTTCACAAAACCAAATGGAATAAGAAAATGTTGAACAGGCTGGAGAGTAAGTACAGGAATATAAAAATTCAGGAACAAAATATGTGCAACAAAAGGCAAACACGGATCATGTTTGGAGTACAATAATCAGAGACAGTGTGATCTTTAATTCATAAATGGCAGAACTCATTTTTCCAACTCAGAAATGAGAAGATAAGGAAAAACAGAGCTTGAATTGGCCTTTATGGTGAGACTTGATTGGACTAGAGCTCTTTAACTGCTGTCCAGCTTTGTATTTTATGTTAAAACTGACATTTTGTGAGTGCCTTTGTTAAAAATATCTCAAATGTGAAATAATGAGTGAATCTCAAAAATGCTGAGAATGGCATATTAGACTCCTACAATGGACTCAGATAGTTATTAAAAGTAAGGTTGATTTTTGTAGCAAGCTCTGCCAGTAACAAATATCTGCATTTTATAAGTTATTGCTCCCGTTTTGCGTTTGTGCAAATTGTTGCTGTGAGTGAGCAGAACAATTAAGCAGCTTCCTAGTGCAAATGTCAGATTCCAAATCTAGCCTTCGATACCTCCTCCGCAAGACGTCCTCTATAGGCGGAAAAAATATAGGGCCTTCACTAAATTCTGAAAGAAAGTGCATTGATATATGAATTGTTTAATTAGGATACAAATAATAGCCAAGCTTTGACAATATTCGTGTTGTAGAATTTCTCCAAATCAGCTATTTTTCGCTATATTTTCCCATTTGGATTAACGTTTGCTGTAGTTGGGTGTTTAGTGAATAGCTCTGAAACTCTTTTTCTTTTTTTCTGCATGGACAGTAAAGAGCTTTGATGATTCACCCTTAGCTTTTAGTTCTTATTTATCCCCAAGCAGTAGCACCCGAGCATCATGAAAGCCATTTTTGACAAGTCAGTGTACTTCCGTTGCCTCCTTTATTCATAAATTCGACAACGTTGTGTCAGTTCTTCTTGAACAGTCATCTTCCACCTGCTAAAGTATATACTGAAGTACAAATGTTTTTGTCCACTTTTTTTGTTACACGTTAATCATTGGTTTACTACAACCAATCCTATTTACCTTGTTCCTTCTTAGTCCATCTTTTTCCCTTCCCAGCAATCCATTCAGTTACTTGTCCCTTTACTATATTGTCCATTACTGCTGACATGGCTAAGTGATGTAACAGGGCAACCACCCGTATAAAGAGAAAGTTGTGTACACAGCTTTGGCACAAGATGAAACACAGTTGCAGGGGGATGAATACACTATGGCATATAAAAAAAAAAAGAAAAAAAAGAATTGTATCCAACATCTAAAATCCTTGATATTTGACTGGTAGCCTGGGCACAAGATATGATTTTCTTGGTTGTACAAAATATTGTCGCTGCAACTAAGGCCAATTTGATAGAATCTCCTTAGAAAAACTGAGAGAAATAGGGCACTGTTATTACTGTAACAAAGTGAAACTGGTGATGATTAGAATGGGCACAGTGGGTGTTATTTCTTTCTATAAAACACATAATAAAGCAGGCTGTGGCTTGAAAGATGATTCCACAGCAAGGAAATGTTTTTCCTCAATTTTCAAGGGGATTCAAGTACTAAACAGTAAATGGCAGTGAATCGACAACTGATTTGAAAACCTAGTCCAAAGCTGAGCTGAGCTGGAAAATATTTTTACAACTTGGTTAATCTTCCGAAATGCGGAACTTTTTCAATTTAACAACAAGGAGTATTTAATGCACAATTTTGAGACATAGAGTACTTATAAATATCAATGAGAATGGTAAATATATATGAGATATTTTGGCAAATGTGTACCCTAAATTCTACTGCCAATTTGCCAAAAAAGACAAAAAATAAATTTATATTATCTGAATGCTCTAAATAAACATTCAAATGGCTCTATTTTGGTATAGAAGTACCAAAAGTCAACATGTTTTCAGATCGGTGAAACAAATCTGTTGATCACTCTTCCACTTAGGCATGTAAGATCCATATTTCAAACAGAATAGTAAATGATATTCCAAAGTGACTGTTACCTTCAAGTCTTCTATGAAAGATGCGCAGTGTTTCTATATTATCAGAGTCCATGCTGCGATGTGACGTTGTCTATAATTTGTGTCTCGGAGAATGGCAGAGAATGTCGCATGGCAGGGAATCAGAATTTTCTGGAACCGTCTGGTTTAAATCATCTCTAAAAATGTTTTGCTTGTCTTTATGATATAAACATGGTTGACTACTTGACGAGAACAAAATAAATCTTTTAGACTCACTGCTGAGGCAAAGTAAAAAAGAGCACTGGCGTCGTGAAAGTCGCTCTGTGATCACTATTATATCATTTTAAACTGTTGATATACAACAAAAATAGACTCAGCAAATTACAGATGGCAGAGGTAAACTTTTCAGTTTTATTGACAAAGTGTGAACTGTCAGGAATTGAAAGTGAATTCAAACTGAATTTGTACAGCAAACTGTAGTGGTTAATGTACTAGGAGTACCCTGACTCCCACCAAATCTAAGTGGTCAAACTGTTTTAAAACAGGATCCACTGCTACCTATGTCAATTACAGCCTCCTTTCTAGCCAAACAACTCTCTTCCAGAGCTAAACCTCAGTGTGACTGTCTGTAACTATGTGTGTAACTGTAACTGTAATTGTTTGTGTGACTGCCTTTAACTGTTTTTGTGTCATTGTCATTGTCTACCTGTAACTGTGCATGTGACTGCCTGTAACTGTGTGTGTGACTGTCTGCCTGTGAGTGTGTGTGTGTGTGAATTTCTACCTGTAATTGTCTGCCTGTGACTGTGTGTGACTGTCTGCCTGTAACTGTGTATGACTGCCTGTACCTGTGTGTGTCATATTACTCTGTGTTTTATAGTTGGGGAGATAGGTGATACACTAATAGACACATTACTTTTACTGTGGAGTTCTGTGATTTTATAGTTGTAACCGTGTGTGTGTCTGCCTGTTTGTGGGTGATTGTATGTCTGTATCTGTGTGTGTGACTGCCTTAAATTGTGCATGTGATTACATGAAAGGGTCTGCTTGTACCTGTGTGTGTCATATTACTCTGTTTTATAGTTGGGGAGTTCTGTGATAAACTGGCACAAACCACTTACACCAGTACTGTGAGGGCTTTTTTATTGCTGTGGTGCTCTGTGGTAAATGGATAAACACAATGCATTACTGTGAGTTTTTATACCAAGGAGGTTAAAGTAAATTTTGAAAATCCAAAGCTCTAATGCAAAACAAATCACAGTATTAAGTGAGCACAGAACACAATACTTAGTTTGCCAATCTGTAATGCCAGAGCTGAAGTTCCAAGTCTGGCACCTTTGACCTGAACCTTTATTGGTTGTAGACAATGAGTAGCTGTCTCCCAAGCTACAGCCAATCAGAGTGTTGCCACGGATTACAACCATAAAACTCCGACACTGTAAGTGCCTGAGTTCGCTAGACCTATGATCAGAGATCAGCATGCCGCTCTTCCTGCATGATAACAACCTATTTTTTTTTTTTTTAATAAAGCCTGTATACAAACACTACATGCCCATACATGAGAGAGTATGACCAGGGAGGGGCGCTCTGAAGAATTTTCGCACAGGGTGCCTAAAGGCCTAAGGCCGGCCCTGGTTGTGGGACAGAATGATGCCTAGTGATGTGTATGTTATGAACAGTCAGATAATCAATAAAATAGTATAGGTGGCTGCTTATACCCCCAGTGATCACTGTCTGAAGCTCTGGCTCTGCCTGTGAGTGGTCACTCGGGAGCCATCGGAGAGATTACAGGATATCCATGCTTGGCCCTGCAGTCCTTCAGTGCTTTCAGGCGCATATCACTTTAAGAGCCTTTTCACGGTTCCAGCACTTCTCAGTGACTCAGAGTACAGCACACAGTGCTCTAAGCCATTGACAGAACATTGGGACTGTGAAGGAGCTCTTACACCAAATAGAGGTGCAAACCACAATGCTCCCCCACTGGACCAGAAGAAATCTTTTGGTGGACTATCAAAAATTATACCTGTGTCCTGCTGAAAGGTAAGCAGGGGGGCAAAGGTGAGAGAAGGGATTGACGTGTAGACAGGTGTTACCCTACACTCACTCAACCACCTCCACTGACACACACAATGAGATATTATATGTAGAACATATTTTATATGATATTGAGTTGTTTGCAATAAAATGCAAACTTCACAGGTGAATAATAAAATTCTGAATTTTATGTATAGATTTTGATGTGTACTTATGTTTTATTCCCAGATCTGCTCTACATTTTTCCTGTGTAAATGCAACTAGGTGAATTTTAATTTACACATGCACAAACACTAAATTATCATTTACTTGAGAGTCATATATGTTATCATATGTTAAGTGATAATTCATCAAAATACCAAAAAATAAACTCTAACAGACCCGTAGGCAGGGAGGCACTGGCACACTATCTGATACAAAGAAACTCTACGCCGGCATACACAGCCCTAAAGGCAGGAAGATGCTAGCTCATTATATGATATGGTGAGTCAGATATTACTGTATACCAGTAGGCATCCTTTGGCCTTACAGATGTACATCTTCCTTGATGCTTTGCTGGCATTTTGGCTATAAGAGAATTATGGGAGATGTAATCCACAACACTTGGTGGGCCAAATATTTCCTATCCCTTGTACACAGTAATAGCAGACTCACCATATCAGATAATATGTTAGCCCATTCCTGCCTTTAGGATTCTATATGTTTGTGCAGAATAACATACTCCTCGTATCAGCTCAGATAGTTTCCCTGCCTATGGGCCTGTTTATATCTTTATTCGATAACACATTCTCCCTATCAGATAACGTGCACATGTCTCTCTTCCTACAGCTCCGTGTATGCCTGTATATATAAATAGATTGTTCATTAACTCTTATCCTTGGTGAGTTTGCAATTAGTTCAATTATCCTTTGATGGGGATGCCAGCAGGCCACCTGACATGGGCTATGTGATTGAATGAGTCCTTTAGTTAAGAAGCATATGTCTTGCCAGAAGGTATTTTTAGTATTCTGAATTCACCAATGACACTAGCATAATTATTTAAACAACTTGGGTCCCCAGGTTTAATGCAATTGTATTTGCACATCATGTGCATCGGTGATGGCTAATCCTGACTCTCTAGATTTCTATGAACTAAATTTGCCACAATGCAGAGGCAGCTTTGCAGCTAGCCAAGAATCACGTCCAAATGGAGTTCAGATCCATCTGGGTTACAAAGACTAGTCATTAATGATATAGATGTTTTCTAAATTTCACACGCATGCACGATATGAACAAAGATTTATTACAGTTTCAACAAATCATCTTGCTGACATGTTTATTGTAGTTACAACACAGAAATATGACATACTACTTTATATTTATTAAATATAAATGAAGTCATTTTGTTTGTTTCCTCGACTGTTTTGATTTGACTAGCATTTGTAAGCATTGTATTTAATATTTCAACTATAATGATCACAATTTGTCTGCTTTTAGTTACATTTCTATTTGGGAATCTATAAGGACTGTTTACTTGGCCAAAAACAGGAATTTGTTACTGTGCAAAAAAGCTTTGCAAAGAAAGCAGCATGGATTACAAATATTACTTGTGTTGTTCGAACACAATGGAATGTTTTCAAACTGTAAAATATCTGCCCCTACTTGGCGTATTTACAGTAGAATTACATAATGCAAGTCTGTTCAATCAATATATGTCGAAAGATTACGCAAAGTGGGGACAATGTAAAGAATTTTCACAATTTGAAAATTGGCGCTAGAGTTCTAAATGCAGAGCAGTTACTATGGAAACCAGTAGAATGTTTCAAACTTTGGCTGATGCTTTGAAATAAAAATTGCATTCTGATTGGATGCCTGGTAAAATTCAAATCGTGGTCAGTGCTAGTTGCATTCTGATTGGGTGTTAATAAATAATAATATTAATGGCCCTGTCTGCTATCAAATGCAAACATCACAGATGAACAATAACTACAATTCATAATTTTATGTAGAGATTTGGACTTGTACTTCTGTGTTATTTTTCGATTAGCTATATGTTTCTCCTGCTGTAAATGCAGCTAGATGAATTTTAATTTACACATGCACAAACACAAAATTATCATTTATTTGAGAATTATATCTCAAGTTAGGTCATAATTCATCAAAATATCGAAACATAAACTCTAATATGTCTGCTATAAAGTTGGCAGACAACAGAACCATAAAACCAGTTCCTTAGGATATATTCACAAGCCCTCTATACATCATCAGCATTTGCAGTGTCTTTCAAATTGAACATCTCAAATTGTTGTGATTCCTCGGGCTCTAAATGGCTGTTGATGACCTGTTTCATGAAGATAAAAATTAATCATCCTTGATTTTCTGTTTGGATAGAGAAGCTAGGCACAGAAACAATGACCTATAGTGAGATCTGGGGGCATAGATCCATAGAGTGTTAACTAGTAGCTAATAAATACAATAGATGCTTTAAGAATAATATGATTTGCTTCTGTGCAATTTGTGTTTTTTTTTTTTTTATGAATTATCCACAGTGTAAGAAAGTATCTCTGAATTGCTGTTTGTAGTATGCGAGTGCATGTATGTATTTCTGAGTGTAGTGTATGTATGCAACATTCAGCATGTGAATGATGTATCTTTATGTTGGCTTTATATTTCATGTGAAGTGTAAATGAAGGCGTTGAGCAGGGTACAGAGGTTGGCACAGAGCCGGCCATGTGAGCTTGGGAGGCTTGGTGAGTGTGCGCTTTTTCGTGGGCTGCGTCTGTGCCGCCATCTTGGTTGGGCCTTGCCAGTCCTGTTTGGCTGTTGGCTTTGTCGCTTGGCCAGGTGTTGCTGCAGGGGCAGTCGTCTACCAGCGAGGACCGGGATATTCCCCGCCGGTCCAGGGGGGGGAGGGGGAGCAGGGCTGTAGTGTGTTCACGCTTTTGAGCGCGGCCCGCGCCGGGGGATCGCGCCGGGGGACCTCTGGTTTAGGCAGCATGGCCGGCATGGGTTTTTTCGCAGCGTATGGGTGCCGGGCAGATACCATTCTGTGTCTCTTGTTGGTTTGAGTCTGTCCCCAGACACCGTGTGCCGCCAGTGTAAGCAGTTCTGTCGATATTGTCAGGATTGTGCCTGTTATTGCAGGAGCTCTTACAGTGTGCGACCGGCCATCTTGGCTGTCAGGCCCCACCCCCAGGTCTTCATTTTTCATGTAATCGCACCCAGCATTGTGCATGCTTTTCATGGATTGTATGCTGTCCCTCAGAGAAGCATCTGATTGGCGTTGTTGATTATGATGACAAGTGATGAACTCAGAAGAGGAGAAGCAGCTGGCTAACGGAGACTAACCCACCGCTGCATTACTAGTGATTAAAAACAGCAATTTTTATTTTAGGGAGCAAGAAAGAAAGAAAGAGAGAGAGAGAGAGAGAGAGAGAGAAAGAGAAAGAAAGAAAGAAAGAAAGAGAGGGAGTAATAAAGAAAGAAAGTAAGAAAGAAAGAAAGAAAGAAAGAAAGAGAAAGGGAGACAGAGAAAGAAAGAGAATGGGAGACAGAGAAAGAAAGAGAGAGAGAGAGAGAGAGAGATAGATAGAGAGAGAGAGAGAGAGAGAGAGAGAGAGAGAGAGAGACTAACGGAGAATAACCCACCACGGCATTACTAGTGATTAAAAACAGCAATTTTTATTTTAGGGAGAAAGAAATAAAGAAAGAAAGAATGAAAGAAAGAAAGAAAGAAAGAAAGAAAGAAAGACAGTTCCATGTATAATTGAAGTAGCTGGCGTAGAAAACCTTACTGCGATAGAAGCCTAGTGCTTATTTTCTTCACCCTGTGGTGCTAATTAACATGAAATACTGTACCATACTACAGAAAGTCTTTCTTTAATTGTCAGTTTATAAAAGATAGAGATGACTAGCTGGTTATTAACTCAATAGAGATATATGAATATATATATATTCTGCTCAGTAGTTTCATAATGCTTTTATTTGTCTTCTTTTCCTAAAAACTTTCAGCTGGACAGAAACTGTTTTGATAATTGAACACAACCGAATAAATTGAGGTTCCAGAATCCAGAGCTTAATGTCTTAGTTTCAGAGTCAGATTGATTTGTTGCTTTCCTAAAGATGAATTTTTGTACGAGCTTATTACTGAATCGATGGCAAACAATATTTAACATCTGACCATGACTAAGTACAGCTAGAAAAGGGACGGTATTTACTATATTGCATGATTGCTCCGAGCTCTCAAGTCATGTCATTGGAATTGAAAGCAAACTGACTTTTTTTTTATGATGAAGTGATGTAGAATGAAAGAGCAGAAAATATTCAATGACAGACTAGAACATTTTTATTTTGATGATCCGCTCCTGTTAGTTAAAAGATATAATAAAAGAAAAAAACAACCTGCAGGATTAAGCAGCATATATATATATATGTAAAGGCTGGGCCTGCAGTTGTGGGAGGGGCATGTTACCCTACTTAAACCCGCCTACTCACCTTCTTCCATCCCGTACGTTTTTTAGCGATTCACATGTCATGTCAGGTCGTCATTACCTCCTCTTACCTGGTCCTCATGGCTTCTTTGCCTGGCCTGCCGTTTCCCTGCTGCTCATTTGTCCGGTCCTCCTGGGCTCTGCTCTGGCTCTCTGGTTGTTCCTGGCGCTCCAAGCCTTGGCTCTCCGTTTTCGTGAGTTATCTTGGGTCTGTCCCCCTATATTCCTTCTGCTTGTTTTTTCGCTTTTTGTTTTTCTTCTTTTCCTCGTGTCGTTTTTTCTTTTATTGTAGGAGCCGTGGTAGATCAGGCGCGAGGGCGGGCTCTGTTGGTTCATGCCCCGGTGTGCTGCCCGTCGGTCCCTCTCTTGCCGTCCGGTGCGATTGCGTTGGCCCCGCGGACATCCCGCTTGCTGGGGTCTTGTGCAGATGGTAGAGCTGGGTTAAAGGTGGACGGTTATGCTTGCTGTCTGGAGGAATGTGTCCAGTCCTCCGCGTCCCCCCCTTCAGCCGTGGCTCTCGGGGGTCGGTTCTGCTGCGGCGCTGCTCATCTCCGCTGGAGGCTCGACTTGCTGCGCCTCTCTCTTTCTGCCATTCTTGGCTGTCGGCCCCCTCACTGCTCACTAGCGGTCGTGCGTCCATGTGGCCACGCAAACTTGTGTTTGGGTGCTGTTTGGGATGAAGGTAAGAACTTATACAATAGGTATAAAATAAATAAAAAAAAAACACAGCAGACCTATTAACTGTACTTGTAAATGGTTCCTGATTTAAACCTTGCCCCTAGAACACCTCCCAGGGACATTTAGTTGGGTGACAATACATGTTGGTTACTATGTGCGATAAGTATAGGGGATGCAGTGTGTACCTAGAACCTCTAGAGGTACGGATCCAGTGTGTTTCTAAATGGCTACTTCCCCTGGATCAATTGCTGTATCGTTTGGCCAATAGCCTAGAGTAAATCACTAACCTGCAGCTAATTGGGTTTGTTAGAGACAGGCTACAAAACGGCCCACATGCCATCACACATACATTTCTCTCTTCTTCATGTCCCTAAGGATAGGCTCAGTTTAATGGTGTATGTCATTGTATTCTATAGAAAACAAAATGAAAATAAAATTGGGGCGTCTCGTTCGAGATTCCTTTCCTGCCCACCATACCCGTGCTACGTTTTTCCTGTAGGAGCGTTTCGTTTTTTGTTACCGGGCACACAATCTGCCCTCCAGTTGCAGTTGCCCCTACGATTCTTCCTCGTACCCCACCGCCTCTTCTTTCATTCACGCAGTATGTCCCCTCTCACACTCATTACCCTCCCCTCTTAGATAGCGGTCGCTGGCTGTCAGGGTCCTAGGTGCCCACTAGTTGTAATTCCCCCTGGCTTCTTCGCCTAGGTTAGTGGTCCAGCGAGGCCAACACCCATCCTCATACTCGGAGGTACTACGCCCCTCGCGCCAAATCATAGTTAGTCACCTCGCATTGTGGCATAGGGAGGGCCTCACCTGTCACTCCCATTATATCTTATGTTTAACTGTCACCGAGAGGCCAACACCCCGCCACAAACGTTCAGTGGCCACGCGCGCCAACGCATAGATAGAGCCTCTTACGCCGCTTGGCATCTAGCAGGGCCTCACCTGTCACCAAACCTAGTTTTAATTGTTTTGCCTTTTTGGCTTTAGCTAGTGTGCCAGCACTCGCACACACCCACACACAGACACACACTCGCACTGGGTTTCGTGGGCCCCGTGGGTTTCCACCTACATGGATTCTTTTACCTATTGCCTTGCTTGCTCCTTCAGCCTGTCCACCTGGACTCTGACATGCTTACTCTGCTTTCGGTTATGGTCAGCCCTGCGGTACTCCCTCGTTTCACCCTCATGTTTCGACACATGTACATCACATCCGTCCTCTCACACGCTACCTTCCCTCCCCTATTAGTTGGCGGCACCTGGCTGTCAGGGTCCTATGTGTCCACTAGTTGTTATTCCCAATGTCTTCTTCGCCTTAGGTTAGTGGTCCCGCAAGGCCAACACCCATCCTCATACTCAGAGATACTACGCCCCTCGGGCCAAATCATAGTTAGTCACCTCGCATTGTGGCATAGAGAGGGCCTCACTTGTCACTCCCATTCTATCTTATGGTTAACTGTCACCGAGAGGCCAACACCCCGCCACGAAATTCAGCGGCCACGTTATCCCCTCACACCAACGAATAGTTAGAGTCTCTCACGCCGCTTGGCATTTAGCAGGGCCTCACCTGTCACCAAACCTAGTTTAATTGTTTTGCCTTTTAGGCATTAGCTAGTATGCCAGCACTCGCACACACACACACACACACACACACATTGGGTCGCTTATGCACTGTTTTTTTTTTGTCTTATTTCCACCCAGGCTCTCTGGCTGGGTCTGGTACTCATCACGCTGTGGAGTTTCGGCTACTCCTACCTTCTTTCAGGTCCTGGTCTCTTCCTCGCTACGCTGCGGTTCTCGCCTTTCGGACAGCTGAACTCTCGTGTATGTCCGCACTCCACGGGTAAGGCTGTTGCTGGAGGGGGCCCCAAGTTCTCTTACTTCTCCGTTGTTCGCCCCCCTGGCTGTCTTTGCTGCGGTCGTCTATGGGGCGGTGTCCAGATTATCACCATACTCAAGTTGTTTCAGGTTCTGGAAATTTAAAATTTACAGTTCTCTCATCAACATCCAAGTATTCTATCACTATCAGACCTATTAAAGGCCGGTCATTACGAACCCGGGCATCAACCTTCAATGTAGGGCAATTACTGCTTGATCCAAGGATAAAATCTGACTGCTATTCTGGGGTCAAGAAGGATTTTTTTCCCTAGCTTGTTGCAAATTGGAAGCGCATCAAACAGGGTTTTTTGCCTTCTTTTGGATCAACCGTTTAAACACAAATGCGCTGAAGGCTGAACTGGGTGGCACTTAGCCTATCCTAGATGGCCAACACGTTTAATATTCCTTACTTCCCCTTGCTCAATTAAGAATGCCGGTTAAAGTACCGAGCAACGATTTACTCACTCGGCATTTACCATACAGCTAGGCAATTAAGGTCTTTGTTGACAGTTTTACATTTCTGGCAGGTATCTATTTTTGCCCTCTTTTATTACAGGCCTACCACTGCGTCGGTTCCGGCACACCTCAACCGACTTATTTCCCCCTTTACTTCCTATACGGCCTTATTTGCCCCCACACAAATATATATATATATATATATATATATATATATATATATATTATGTATATATATATTGTAACCAGTTCTAGTGCATGCACCTGGTGTTTTAGGTAGGTCTATAACATGTTCATGTGTACGAATAAAGGTGTGTATTCGTGTGATGCTTGTGAGAATGTTTGTGCGTTTGTGTGATCGTAGGATTGTTTGTGTGTGTGGGTGATTGCAGAATTGCAGTGTGTGAATGAAAATGTATTTGCATCCTCAATTCTCTTAACATGACATAAGCCCACCCCCTTTTTTCCTGTCATAGTAGCTAATTCTCACCTTTTCTACCACAGTAGTAGTAGACAATTTTCCCATTCCCCTGTTCATAAGAAAAACCCATTCTCCCCTTCCCTGCTCATTAATCCATTCCCACTTTAATTTTCTACTTCCTTGACCCATAGTTCACTCTCAAAGCCGAACTCTGCCTTCCCTGCCCAGATGCACTAGCTCATTCATTAAATTGCAATACAGTGTATGACTAACACTATTCTGTGCTTTCCCCAATCCTTCTTCCAATAGTGAGGTTACAATACCAGGCACCACTGCTAGTTAGAACTGCTGAACTGCTAGCACTAATTCAGTCACTCTCGTGAAACTAATTAGCAGGGGGTGGTCCTGGTAGTCAGAGAGTGAGTATCTTTCCCTTAAGAGCTGAAGCATGTATTATAGATAAACAATGACATAAAACTATTCTGGAGACATCATAATAATAAAGAAATTGAATAAAAAGCAAATTAGTAGACAACAAATTAGTGAAAATTAAAGCTACGCAAGCATCTTAGTGAGAACAAAATGCATATAACTGAACCAGAAGATAATAAAATGGATGTTCGTACAAGAAATATATATATTTTCATGAAGAAAACAAATTGTATCAGATTTTTCCAAGATTGCAACATATCCGTGACTTCAAAGGTGGAAGTCAAAGTGAAAACAGGACAGCTAACAAGCTACCAGTTCCAGCACAACCTGTTAATTGGGTGAGGGTGAGAGAAACATTTAGCGGTCTCAAAGTTAACAGAGTCTTGCAGACCTCATACCCGTTATTTGTTATTTATTTCTTCTTTCGGCCCCTTTCAAGACCACAGAAAAAGGTTGAATTATCGAATGAGATTTTTCCAATGGAGCAGTTTTCGGAATCACATCCTTTGGAATATATATATATTTTTTCATGGTACTTCTCTGTATGGAAGCGCCAACAAGTAAAAGTCAATTCAACTACATATGCAATATGAACATAAACATTAAATTAAAAGCTGTTCAGAGCATTGTTCATTTAATTATAAAGTGTGTATTGCTGGAAAAAGTAATCTTACTCCACATATAAATATAGTTAGACAAAAACAGATTCAATGAAAGGACAAGGCCTTGTTAAGCTATGGAATTATCATGGCTTCATTGGTAATTTTATCGCCATGTTTTATACATACCCCACTCTCGTCACCCTTCTTGCCCCTTGAAAAATGAGTACTTCATAAAGATGGAATCTCATTTTGACTGTGTTGGCATTTCCAACCCAGTCAAGAGATATGCTGAGACAAAGAGTCTGACACTTCTAGACGGTGGCACCTCCACCTAGTGAAGGCTGCGGGGTTCCTCCACAGGCCTCAATGCTATACTCTCACACATGCACAAGAGTTCAGCAGTGATGTCAGCGCCAGAAGCTAAACAAGAATCTGGGAGAAGATAGTGGTGCAAGTGATGGGCAGGTTCAGATAAGTAGAACTCATCTTTTCCTGCCAACCCCGGCCACCTGACTCCCAGCAACAATGTCACCATAAGAGGTCTTTTCAACTTCACCACCAGACAGTGACAGTGACGATTTAAGTAGTCTGACAGTGAGGGACTTACCACAATCTTATTATTGTCATTGTGTTATGCATATAATATTACTAGAATAAATGCTTCATTGAAGTCTCTTGTTAGTTTTTTTTATTTTAAATTGATGGAAAATGTATACTTAGAGCAATAATAATTGTCATATAGTGTATAGCTATCCAATTAACACATCATCTTAAACTATAAACAGACTAGAAATGCAGGTAGAAACTCGATATTAATGTTTTATAGCTGCCATAGCTTGATTTCCTGTCAAATAATGTTGTAATAGAACAGATAAAGCTATCACTTTATTGCTATTAATATTATCGTGGTTGCCCTTCCACATAGCCACTTAGGTCACAATCCCATCAGATAAGTGTTGTCAGAATTAAAATAAAATAAAATATATATTGCCAGTTTAAAACCATATACTGCTGACACTGTTTCCTTAGGGGTAAGCATACACCATACTGCAGTTTTTTAATTTCCACTCCCAATCTACCTAGATAAGCTGCTGAGAGCTACTGGGCATGTGTAATACTTAGTTCATATATGAAAAATTACCAGTGTACCCCAAACATGCATAGTCTGCTTTGGTAGTGTTTATGAACCTGGACATCCTATGTGTAATAGCTCAAAATTCTGACTATATCAAATTAAATCACTTCTGTAAAACACCAAAACATTACTTTCATGTTTTTAGCTACCATCCTGTTTCCATACCAGTTGGGTGCACGAGGGTAGCTTTCCTGGGGCTCAGTGGGTCCTGCTGGCTGAAACTGATGGTAGCCTGGTGGAAGTCTGCTCCTCTCTCTCCTCTTTTTCTCTGTATTCTTCCAGCCCTTTCCTTGCAGCTCTCTCTGGTAGCTGAGAGGAACTGATCTGAACTCACTTCCTCCCCGTGCCATCTGGCATGGGTCCATTCGCACTATTAAAGGAACATGGCACCCAGTTCCCAGATCAGAGATACCCTTCGAGTATCCTAAGTGTAAGGGACACCCCGGCTGTAGTTCCGCCGCTCATAATGTGAACAACAATACAAATGCTGTCAAACTACATTAATTTTACTGATTCATGTTATTCACTACAGTGAGAATTCAAAGTGAATTAAAATGAGAAATGTTTAATTTATTTTGAATTCCCTTTAAATTCTGACTTTAGTGAATAGCTCCAATTGAGTTAATTTAGGATGAACATATAAGATAGAATATACTTACTTGTGTTGTTAATGTCAAATAATGTAATCACTGCATGTGACAACTCAAGCTATTTTTATTTTTTGTCTGACATAACACAAATCATTTTACAAAAATATGATTTATGCCCATACATAGCATTAAACCTGGCTGCCATGCCAATGGGAAAACCAAAACAATTACCTACTTCACTTTAAGCAAATATGTAACGTCAGTCACGATACTGGCATTATGTGTTTGTCTGATAAAAAATGTGTCCCTCAATACTGTATCTCTGCTGATAACATGTCCCATTAACATCACTGTGTATCTGCATTGCTGACAGTATACCCACCAATTCCAGCGCTGATTGAGTCTGTTGAAGCATGCTGCCAGTCTCTCCTAAGTTCCCAGGTACAGTTCATACCATACTTACCATTATGGTTTTGTCCTCCTCAAGTCTTCTTTTTTTAAATGCGATGTTCCTGTGTTGACAACTGAAGCAATTACGTTTTTAACCATATCAGTGCCACACACATTACTCTGCAAATCTCTGACAATCAAATGATTAAACAAATGAAATAATTTTGTTTTATTTTATTTTTTTATTATGACAGTCATTTTGATATATATAGTCTGCTCCCATGGGTGGCGTATGGAGCCTGTAGAATTAAGAGATAGATATTTTAAGGAAAACTCACCAGCCACCACTGATTGATTGTCATATTTTCATATATGCACAGTTATTAATTTTAACAATCACCTTCTGGGGGAATTTTAAGTATGAATTAAAATTAAAGTGTATCTTGCAGTACACTAGTACATGGTAAGGAAATTACATCATATCCCTGCTCCCAGTATCCGTATAAGGGTGTGTGATGGAGCTTGGAAATCAGTACAGACTGATCCCTGCAGTTCCCTCTGTACCATAAACCACAGCCATGTTGACAGAGCAGGCATCTGCCACGCAGCACCCCTTTCAGAAATGCACTGTTTGAAAGGAGTGGAACACTGGCCCTTTAGTATACTTCTTGCAGAGGTAGACATCCAGGCTACATGTGTAAATCCATTAGTTTTTGCCCACTTTGGGGAGTAAAATAAGTCTAGTTGAATTAAGTAAGAAATTCAATGTCATTCTGACAAAAATTAATGATCCACAGCTCACGGTAGCGTTAGGAGTTAACAAATTGGTTGCCTCCCAAAATAAATATGTTTTAAAGTATTTTTTTTTTTTTTTCAATTATTCTTTATTGAGATTTTGTTTGTTTTTTTTTCAGTCATCTTAAACATAAACATAAAGGGGTACAGAAAGAAAAGGAGGGGGAGGGGGAACAAATCTTCCAGGTTCATGAAAAAAACTTGATAAGTGTCATGGTTAATATAATGCGGTTTCCGCTACAGTGTACAGCGCTTGTTATTTACAACAGTTTACCATAAGCAAGGTCAAATGTCAGCGTTTCAACAGATGGCTGCTTTGCCACATTGTACATACAGTAGATATACAGTAAAATAGCTTAGGCTGCGCAGAGCCTTCATGACATTAAGGTACCGATCTAGTTCTGTGGTATGATCTGTTGTGTGGCTTTGCTCACCTGTGTTACTTTCCTATGTGTTCTGTGTGAATGCGGGTGTGGTTTCGTCTGTCTCGATCATGAACTCTTCCCATTGTTGTCTGGCCTCTAAGAGATGGTTTGGGGCAGTATATTGTATTCTAAGCAACGTTTCATACATTAGATTTATGGAAATCTGGGATAGGAGTTCCGTGGTGTTAGGGCAAGTGGGCTGTTTCCATGCTCTTGCAATCAGTGTGTTTGCGGCAATGAGTACGTGGAACAGAAGTGTCTTTTGTGCTCTATTTAGCGTTTCAAGAAGCATAAAAAGCAGCCCAGTCTCTGGCTGCAGAGTAAGTCTCGTGTGTAAGGAACCGTTAATAATCTCTCCCACTTGCTCCCAATATTTCTCTATCCGCGGACATTTCCACCATATGTGGTACATGCTACCTTCGTCTTCCCCACATCTCCAACATAGTGTGGATGTGGTTGGATATATGTTCGCCAGTCTAGTCGGTACCAAGTACCATCTATATTGGATTTTCCTCATCAGCTCTATGTGGGAAGAACACCTCGATCTCCCTTTATGTGCTATAAAAGCCTGCCGCCATTGAGCATCTGTGAACTGTTTGCTTATGTCGTTGTGCCAGTGTTCTTTAAATTTGTCCAATGTGTCATTGTGCGGGCTGGTGTTTAGGGTTGTGTAGAGTTTAGATAGCAGTTTTGGCGGTATGGTACCCGGTCCACATAGTGTATATAGCATCTCAAGAGAGTGAGAGGGAGTCGTGTCTATATTATTCTCTAGTAGCGATTTCATTTGAAAATAGGAGAACAGAGTGTTACTAGGTAAGTTATATGTCTGTCTTAGGTCTGTATATGGTATTATTTTGTCGTCACAGAATAGTTGGCCCAGATTTGAACAACCATTTTGTATCCACGGGCGAACATTCAGTGTGGGGTTCACAATGGTCAGACTCTGCATCGGCGTCTGTTTTGCCCATTTGTTAAGATGTCCCATTTGTCGTTTCGTAGAGTCCCAGATATCCAGTGTCAGTGCTGTTGTCGGGAGTAGCGTTGGGGTTTTTGGTCTTAGGTTATGTGGTACCCAAAATATGTGGCGTAAACCAGTGTGGCACCCCTCAGCAGATTCTATCTCCTCCCATTGTGGTCTGCCCCCTGTTATTTGTGTTTTGAACGTCTGTATTACTGTCGACATAATAGCTGCTTTGTAGTACATGTGTACATTGGGGAGGCCCAGCCCCCCATTGGTCACTGGTTTGCATAGCAAGGTTGTAGCTACTCTGGCCTTTTTGTTCGCCCATACAAATCTAGTGATTAGCCGTTGTAGATTATTGAGGTAAGATTTTGGGAGAAATATCTGCAATGTGCGTAATAAATATTGATATTTGGGCAATAGCATCATTTTAATGGCCACCATTCTTCCTATCCAGGATAAGAATTTACCCTCCCATCTCTTCAGCGTGTCTCCTAGTTCTCGCATTAGTCTACCGTAGTTTAGCTCTAATAAGTGCGTAGGCTGTTTAGGGATTTTCAGACCCAGGAAGGTCAGATAATCATCTCTCCAGTCAAACTGGAAGCATTCCTTTAATTGTGTTAGTGTTGTGGCGGGTATTCCCAGGCCCATAGCCTGCGTTTTATTGAGGTTTAATTTGTAGTATGATTGTTGCCCATACGTGACAATTTCGGTGAGGAGGTTAGGTAACGAGATGAGTGGTTGTGTGAGTGTCAGGATCACATCATCCGCGAACAGCCCCGCTTTATATTCCTTGTGCCCTATCTTGATGCCATGTATGCTCGTGTTTGCCCTGATTTTACTGGCTAGAGGTTCTAGGGCCAGGATGTAGAGCAATGGTGATAGGGGGCATCCCTGGCGGGTGCCGTTCGTTAGACAGAAGGGTTTCGATAAGAAGCCCGAATTTAGGACCCGTGCCGATGGTGCACTATAGAGCGTGTCCACTACTGCTATGAATTCTTGTGGGATCCCAAATTTGAGCAAGGTTTCTTTAAGAAATCCCCAGTGCAGCCTGTCAAAGGCTTTCTCCGCATCTAAAGATACGAAGAGGCCCCCTCGTTTTTGGGTCTGGAGTTTGTGCAGTAGGTTCACCACCTTTCTGGTACTATCGGACCCCTGTCTCCCTTTCACAAATCCCACTTGATCGTGGTGTATGATGTGCGGGATGATTTGCCCCAGTCTCAGTGCGTATACTTTCGCTAGGATTTTCGCGTCTGTGTTGAGCAACGATATGGGCCTGAAATTTTGTGGGGTGATAGAAGGTTTGTTGGGTTTTGGTAGCGTGACTATATGGGCTAGCAACATGTCTGTCGGGAGTGACCGCGCGGTTGTCGCGAAATTGAAAGTGGTGGCTAAGTATGGCGCTAGAGTCGAGCTGAATGTTTTGTAATATTGGTTCGTTAGTCCGTCCGGTCCGGGTGATTTGCCAGTGGGTAATGTTTTAATGACAGTCGCAACTTCGTGTCCGTCTATAGGTTTTATTAAGTCTGCCTTTTGTTGTGCTGTGAGAGTTGGCAGTGTAATCTGCTGTAGATAGTTTTGAATGCTCGAAATCGTAGGGGTAGCCGTGTTGCTATCTTCTTTTAGGTTGTATAAGCTATGATAATACGTGGCAAACTCATCACTTATGTCTTTGGGTTTAGTGATTTTCCTGCCTTTGTTATCTATAAGATAAGCTATTTTTTGGTTCGTTTGTTTCTGTTTAAGGTGCGACGCTAGTAGTTTACTTGCTTTATTTCCCTGCATGTAATGAGCTATTTTTAATTTTGTCATGTGTGCTTGTGTCTGTTCAAGGGCTTGTTGGTGTATCAGTCTGGATATGTTTACTATTTTCTGTTTGGTTTCTGCTGTGGGTTGTAATTGATTCAAAGAGTTGAGGTCATATAATTCCTTTTTCCATTGTTGGAGTTTGGTATGTGTGGTTTTTTTAATGTAGGCTGCCCTCCTGATCAGCAGCCCCCTAATCACAGATTTGTGTGCTTGCCATAGGGTCGTTGGTGTTACTTCCCCATTGTCGTTTGTATTAAAATATGTGTCCAAGTCTTTTTCGAGATCTTTGCTAAAGGTCTTATCTTGTATTAGGGTGTTATTCAGTTTCCATGGGCTGCGATGTTTAAAATCGTAAGTGTTTTTCAGGTCTAATACCACTGGAGCGTGGTCTGACCATGTAATCTGATGGATATCGCATGTGTGTATCTGGTCAAGGTGAGGGCCTGACAGGAGGAACCTGTCGATTCTTGAGTAAGAGTTATGGACAGAGGAAAAATGTGTGTAGGCTCTAGTCTCTGGGTGTGTAATTCTCCATGTGTCGTACAGGTGGTGGTCGTGGAGGAGCTTTTGTATGTTTTTGCATTGCCTTAGTAGTGGGCGGTGTCTATGACGGTGTTGCTGCAGTGTGGTGTCAAGTGTTGCATCCAATACGTGGTTAAAATCTCCGCATATCACTGTTATGCCCTGTTGCAATTTGGTTAATTTGGTTAGTACACTATGCAGAAAATTCCTTTGATTGGTGTTAGGGGCATATATGCTTACCAGTGTATACAGTATATCGTTTATTGTTCCCATAACTATGACATATCTGCCATTTTCGTCAGCTTCATGTTTATGTAGGTTAAAATTAACATGCTTGCCTATGAAAATAGACGTCCCTTTGGACTTGTGTGGGGAAGTTGAGTGGAATTGGTGTGGAAAGTTTGCTATCTGGAACTGTGGGTGGTCGTTTCGTCTATAATGCGTCTCTTGTAGACATAATATGTCTACGTCTAGGGATTTGAGGTCTCTGTTGAGTAGATGTCTTTTTGCGGGGTTGTTAAGCCCCCGTACATTGTAAGTACAGATCTTCACGGTGGCTCTTTATAACGCCTTTTTGTGTGATAATCTGTCCGTTCTATGACAATGGCAACCATCACTCCTTCCCAGCCTTTCAAGCCGAGTGTTGGTGCCTCCAAAATCGTAACCCCTAATCTCTCTCGTGTGATTGTGTTGTGAAGGTAGGGAACAGTGTATTGTTGAACCCAGGAAGACATATAAAGGAAAAACTTAACAACTATAACAAAAGTATATACATTGAACAACATTGCCAAAAGTGTGGCAGGGCACTGCATCTTCGTGCCTAGGGGTTGAAGCGAAGCTTCCCGTCCTGTACCGTCTCTAACCTTAAACCTCATATAGGGTATTGCGGTCTGTGTGGACCCAACAGTGGTGTATCATACAGAGTTGCATACTTTTATATTGTGGTGCCGAGTGGCTCTATGTGTTTGGATGTATAGGAGGGCCTGGGATGCCTTGTGTGTTCCAGGTGGGTTACATGAATCTGACAGCTTCCTAACATTTAGTCAGACGGTCATACAGTAATTGCGCCCAGCTAGTCCATAATGTTAAGATATGTGTTTTGATATAGTAATGTCCCCCGTTTCACGGGTATATGTCCCTTTTTTTTTTTTATTATTATTTTATTTATTTTTTTTCTTGTTACGTTACCCAGTCTTGGCCTTCTCCTATCGTGCACCTTTTCATTTTGATCATGTTTGCAACTTGAGTATGCTGAGCCAGTAATCAGTTCTGACGCTTTCTTGCTTTCTTCCAGTCCGTGGATAGTCTGGTAGTGTTCTTTCCAGGCGAGGCGTCTGGTAGAGTTATATTCCATGTCTTTAGGAGGTCGCGGCCTTCCTCTGGTGTTCACACGGTTATTGTTTTCCCCTTTTTAGTGATGAGGAGTTTGGTTGGGTACCCCCAGCGGTATGGGAGATGGTTGTCTCGCAACGCTTGCGTGATGTCTTTGAACTCTCTCCGGCGTTTTAGTGTATAAGTGGAGATGTCTGCGTATATTGAAATATCTTTGTATGTCTCCGGCATTATTTTCTTCGTTCTGTTAGCATTTAAGGCTGCTTCTTTAGCGTGAAAATAATGCATGCGGAGCAGTATATCCCTTGGGGTTTCAGGTGGTAGGAAACTTGGTTTTGCTGTTCGGTGGATCCTATCTATCAGGAGCATCTCCTGTGGCCAGTCAGGCAGTAGGCATTTTAGGAGCCCTGTGATGTGAGCCATAAGGTCTGGTGTACTTACGGATTCAGATACACCTCTTATGCGCAGGTTGTTTCTGCGGGCTCTGTCCTCCATATCCGCCATTTTAACGTCTTGCTCTTCGAGTCGGGCTAGGAGGCCGTCTATGGTGTCCGCCATGGAGTTATGGGCCGTTTCATAATCCGCCATTTTGTCTTCTATTTGTGACGTTCTTGCACCCAGCTCGTGCAGGTCTTTGCGGATGTCTTTCATTGCATCATCCAGCTTGCTCAGGATTTTACCTGACATTTCTTCCAGGAGGGCTTTCAGTACTCCTTGTGTCAGGGCAGGAGTGTGATCCGCCGTCTGCTCCGCATGGTCTGCAGGATCATCGTCGCCATCTTGGGCCTGCTCATGCGGCTGCTGAGCTCTGTGTTGCCCGGCTCTGGAGGTAAAGAAATTTGCTTTTTCGGACCTGTCAGTGGTCCTCCTCCCCTTTAGCTGTGACATCTCTGTACTGCGGATGATAATTGCGTTGTTTTTTTTCGGGATTAATTGCTCATTTGAGGTTGGGTTGGAACGGAGCCGTTAATACATGCTACCGCTCTGTTCACCAGTCAGGACACGCCTTAAAGTATTTTTTAAAGGTCTTATAACCTGGACATTGGGAACGGCAAAAACAGCAAGAAATATGTTTTGAAGGAATAAGAATGGGAATTCAGAGGTGATATTGAGGGTTAAGGAAATGCTAAAGTTTTCAGTAGAGCAGGAGACTGATTATAATTTCCAAGCTGGGGGTAGCACTTCATGCAATTGTTCTGTGCCTCGCATTTGAGGGCTACGATTCTAACAGAGATCCAGTTAGACACAGGTCACCAATGTGGCAATTCAAACTGGGGTTTGGGGGTTATAAAATGAGTGGGGAAGAAAGGTTACTATACATAGTCAAAGATAGAGGTGAACTCAACATTATTTTATAGCTCTTGTCAAGAGAATATGGCATGATATTGTGTTATTCTCCATTACTCAACCATCAAGGTATCTAACAGAATAAACTCAATAGATATTTTGTATTTTCAATGCACAAATTACATATCTTTGATCAATAGATCTCTTTAAACCTATTTACTTTAGACTATAATAGAAAAATAACGACGTTTAGATTTAATTAATGCAACAGTTGGTAACTGGTGTACAGACCCCAGAGCACACAGTTTTATCTATTAGAGAAACATAGCTAACCATTAATTCTTCAATTCTTCATGCCAGATATATATGCACACTCGTATTCGTTTTATCCTTCTGGTTATGGTTTGTGGCAGGACCACCACCTCCCAACTGACAAAAGAAAAATAGTATGATGTTGCCAATCAGTGTTATGACTTTTGCTTTCCAGCAGACAGAAATACCTTCACAAAAAAGAAACAAAGCTTTGGTACCTGAAACATAAAGATACGACCCCCTCTTTTTTAAGAACATAATAGAAGCACGATAGAAAATGTCCCTCACATCTTCAGGACCCTCATGTGTAAATCTATTGAACTCCATGGTCAAAGCCATTTTGAAACACACCGAGAAAAGGTTATGTTCTCTATTGTTGATTTTAAACAATTCTCAGCATTTTACAGAACAAGCTTTATAGAATCCTTGTCAGAGTTCTAGATTTTTCACTTCTCTCATTACTTTTTTGTGTGGGACATACAGCATTTTTCCCACTTGATACGTGTAGAAGAGACTTTCAATTAGGAATGACCTTTCCGACTTTTACTGTTTGATTCTGAAGATGTCAAAGCTAATCTTATATTAGTTTTTTTTATATATAATACACTTTTGTCTCTGTCTTTAGTTCTTAGTTGTGTACAGTTGTAGGTAGCCTAGCCTGTTGAGTTTAGAAAGAGAGATTATAATAAACTCAGAATGTGCTCCAAAATGTCTTTTGTGTTATGTAATAAAATTGACAGCTTTTTCTCGCCATTCCTTCCTGTATTTATCTGTTGTTGGAACATAAGAACGCCGTTTTTAACATTGTACCCAATACAATACAGTGTTGTGTGTTACCTTAATTGCCATGATAACAAACGTAATATGTATAATAGACAGCAAGAGTAAGTCTACGAGGAATATGAAAACATAATAGTGAAAAAAAGTCAAAATCTGAAGGTCATTTCTGCCCATTTCTTTGAGCCAGTTTTATCAGAATGTTTAATGATTTTAAATAACTACAAAGCTTAAAGATATTGCTAATAAAAAAACAACAACCAAGAGTAACAATAACAAAAAGTAAGAATATATGCACTAATACATTACAAAGTACAACATTTAAGACTGAGTATTAGAGAGATTCCAGAGCATGGCTGCCATAACATCAAACATGTGCCTTATTGTACCATAAACATGCCTTGGTTACATAGTTACACAACTGAAAAGAGACATGGGTCCATCAAGTGCAGCCGTTAGTGTTCCTTTAGTGTTCCTCTTAAAGCATCTTGCATTAATCTATACATTTACTGGAGTTTTTAAAAGAAAAATGTACTTGATAAATTTGATTTCTGTTATTAAGGGGCATCGTCCCTTCACTCCCAGAATTGTTTACAAAAGTATTTGCTTTCATTTACTCTACAAAACAAAAATCTGTTCATAACGCCTCACTCATCCTCATGTAATACTACAGGAAATATTACCAGCAGGTAGAGGAAAGGAGTTCTCTGACAGGAGCCACTAGCCACCTATTTATTGTCTTCTACTACAGAATAGTAAAGGAAGTTTCAGTAAGTTATACCATTCCACCAGTCAGGATAGAGGGAGTGAATAGACTTTCATTATTTCACTGTTAGCATTAAATTGGGATTTTATAAAGATTAAAGCAGCAGTATAGCAGTACTGCCAGTAAAGCCTTCAGGGCTCTTCCAAATACCTAAAAGAAGGCTATTTGACCATTTTTATACTTCTATTTTTGTCACACCTCCTGTAAGCGAGAACATTGTGTTTTTGCCTTTTTACTAACATTTCAGACTGTGTGTGAATTAATGCCAGTTAATGGACAATGTTTATTGGGCAAAACCTTTTCTTTTCCAACAGTTGAAAAAAAAATATATAAACCTAGATACTTTTAAGTGTGTTTAAGAAATCTGTACACAAAACTGCTACTTATATATATATATAAGAGAGCAGTAATTTCTATTTTGGAATTATATATATATATATATATATATATATATATATATAATTCCAAAAACTTTATTCAATAAAACTTTATTTTTAAAGACCGGAGAGCAGCCATTTCTATTTTGGAATTGTATCATATGGAGTCCTGGTAAATGCGCCCGGCAGTGAAGTGGTTAAAGCGTGAGTGCAGGGGATTTTTGTATTTTTTATATATATATATATATATATATATATATATATATATATGCTAGCTATGTATCCCTTGTTTTAAAAAAAAAAAAAAAAATATTTTTTTTAAGCAAAAAGTGACTGTAGTGAATGGGTTAATTAACCATTTTGAGGAATATGGAATGTTAGAGGTATACGGGGTTATTCACTAAAGCGAGAATTCAAAGTGAATTCAAAGACGAATTTCAATTTTTTTGTAATATTCTTTATTTTTGGTGTGCAAAGAGAAATAGACAAGAATATAATAACATGTCAACATGGACACCTTAGACAAGCAAAATATAAAACTTATGGGATATAACATGTTAAGTATGCTTCACATTTTTAGAGATTTGGAGAGGTATAAACAAGATGAAATAAAGTACAGATAACGTTAGATCAGTGAGTATATTGCATGTTACTGAAATTAACAGATAGTGAAATAAAAGTATAATAAAAAAGAAAAACCTCCAGGAGGCCCTACAGATTAATTAGCCATGAGTCCCAGAAGTAACAAGCAGAGATAAGATTCCCTCTCATCCTGCAGAAGCGCTGGGTGCAACAGCATACTACGGATAGAAAGCACCTAATTTCAGCCTGGGATTCGACCTATGCTCTGTTGGGGACATACATACAACTGCCATGGAGGTCCCGGTGTCAGGCCTAGCAGCCCTCTCGCGCAGAGACACATTACAGTGTGGTAATTGGGCAGGTATGCTGGGAACCAGTCGGCTGAGCCAAACAGTTGAAGCAGGGCTGCACCCGGTACCTTGGAAACTTTAAGAGATCCAGCACTGGCTTGCAGTGGTTTCCTCCATTGTGCCGTCTTTTGTTGGAGTGCTGGGTGCCCTGTGTTCCGCCGCCATCTTGTGGCTCTGCATCTGCTGGGGGTTAGAAGGTAGCTGTCGAGTTAAGTGTCTGTCCGGGCAGTGTCTGTTGTAGGGCAGTCTGGGGTGCCCCATGCTCAAGTTTTCGCCAGAAATTTTTGAATATTTTCTGCAGCTTGGACAAGAAATCATGCTGTTCCTCGATGATGTCAGGGATCCATGTAGCATCTGCCATGTTAGGTGGATCATAGGATTTTCCAGCAGCCCTCATGGTTTCACCAGGTGCACCCATTAGGTCAGGAAAGCCTCCCAAGGGTGGACCGGGATCACCCCCGCCAGTCCAAGGGGGGGTTACAGGGCTCCTGTTCAATGCAGGTGGTTGCCGGGCTGCACCAGACTGGGAGATCGGCCACCTCTTCCGCCCGGTGCACGCTAGGCCACATGCTCTCAAAGGTATAGCAAGGTGGCTGTTGTAGAGTTGCAGACTGCTACACCAGTTCACAATGAGAACTAAGGACTCATGAGTCACTTGGTTTTACTCAGTTTAAGCTGTGTGAGGCTGAAGAGTGCTTTAATAGTCAAGATTAGAGAGGAGCTTGATCAAAACACATCTCTCCGCCATGACAGTCAGGCCCCACACCCACAAATTTAAATTTTAAGACCAATATAGCCGAATTGGAAAAAATATCTGAAAAGTCTTTTCAGAATGGCTACCTAAAATGTGAAAATCTCTTTGAATCCTCTTTGAATTTAGTGAATAACCTTAATAGGGAATGATTGTAGTTTTGCATATGTTTGTGTGACCTTTTTATAATTTTAAATGTAAAACTCAAATCACAATTTTTATGTTAATCCTGCATACTATGTGGCAGTGACGGTTATTCTATGTACTAGAGATATTTCTGAACTACATATCCCACAATACTGAGCCAAACTTTGTACTAACTTGCTTTATGAAAAAAAAATGGAACCCAAACCTTCTGTATATTTATCAGTATAAAGGCATCACTCAAAATTGCCTTTTGTACCTTTGTTCCTTTTGGTGAAGCATTTTTGATTGCTTGTCAAAGAGACCTTTAATGTTAATTGCATATCTGATAATATATGCACTATATTTTTGCTTTTAAAATAGTCTTTTTATGAAATATTTTTGTCTGATGTTCTACCCAGATACTTCTATGCTTCACAATAACCACCTTAGCCATTTCACAAACATACTGATTAGCGGAGAAAGGGTATAATTGATCGGTTCAGTTATTTTCAATAGAAAAAAAATGTGTTTTGTGTTAGAAGCCTTTTAACTGCACGAGAAAATGTAAATACAATGCAAAATGTAAGTGCTTCTTCTGAAAATACAAACCTCTAAATAAATGCAGTAATATTTTATGTATAAACAGAAAGTGCATACAATTCTTTCATTTGAAAGAATCATTTGGACTCCGTTCTACAACTTTAAATTCAATCACAGCAATACAAAACAAGACTTTACTTTAAAATGAAACTCTTTTTTTTTTTAGTCATTGAACATTAAAAAAAACATACATGCACTCTGAGTTCATTAAAATAAAATGTAAACATGCACTATTCTAAAAGAAACATTTAAACTTACAATTGTTTTGTTTTTGTTTGTTTTTGTTTGTTTTTGTTTTTTGCTAAAGGGAGAATTTGCATGAATTCAGAGTGAATTCCAAGTGAATTTAAATATTTAGACCAAAATAGCCAAACTGGAAACATAGCTGACTTGGAGAATTTATCCAATTCAGCTGTTTTGGACTTGAATTCCTTAAGATTTCTCATTTTAGTACAAACCTTGTCATTACGCAAATTAATCAAAATAATTAAACAAGTTGCATTTTGAAATAACATATTACATCAAACGTAGGCTGAAAAGTATTAATACATTCAAAAGCAGGAGGAGAATATAGGCATCGCTGTTTCAAATAAAGTGTTCAAGACAACAAAGGAATTTGGGATACGGCTGTAAATCTAAAACAAACAAAACGCATACATAGTGTAATACAATTTAAAAAAACAAAAATTGTATAAATGTAATGCACTCACAAGATTAAGTGAAAATAGCGCTCTAGGGTGCCTCCCCAAATAGCAGTGGGGGGGGCAAGTGATCCCTTCTGTTGTTCACCAATGGATACACAATGCAGGACTCCAGTGATGGTGAAAAAATGGCAGCTTTATTGATAAGGTGAAAAAAATTCCTCACATATTTCAAGTTTGTCATTGTTTTGTGCTTATCATTTTATTCTAAGGTCCCTGAGGAAATTCACATATAGTGAACGAAACGCGTAGGACCTATTGGCATTTTATATTTTATTTTATATTATATTTTATAATTATTTGGTGGAATTTTTTTCACCTTATCAATAAAGCTGCCATTTTTTCACCATCACTGGAGTCCTGCATTGTGTATCCATCGGTGAACAACAGAAAGGATCACTTGGCCCCCCACTGCTTTCGGGGGAGGCACCTGAGAGCGCTATTTTCACGTGATCTTGTGAGTGCATTACATTTATACAATTTAGTTTTTTTAAATTTTTTTTGTTTGTTTTAGATTTACAGCCGTATCCCAAATTCCTTTGTTGTCTTGTATTCTTGCTGTGTAAAGGTCATCTTTTCTGGGTAGTGACCTGGGAGGCTGTCGCACCATATCTTTGAGATAAGTATTAATTTTCACTTTTTAGGGCATATTTAGTGCCTATATATTGTCTTTCAAATAAAGTGTTCCTTAGTGTGTCTTTTAATCATACTTAATTTCTACCAAAATTAATTTTAGGGAGCACTCCAAACCCCTAAAGAACTCTAGCTTGCTGAAATGCTTTATGTTATGTATGAAGAGTGTGTCTTATTTTATTTTTAATTCATTTTACAAAAAATGCAGAGTCCAATAGAAATTGGTAATTGTCTAAATTAACCTTGTTGCACCCCTCTGTCTGTCAATCATACAACCAGCCCTATTCACAAATACATTTATAACAAGGGTAGAATATCATTTTGATTTGTAACTAGCATAAAAGAAGTCTAATTGTACCACTATCAAACTCTAACTTAAAATCTACATACAATTTAGAAGGCCAATCTGTGAAATAATTTTGTAGTGCTATTTACAGAAAATAACTTTCACCATTAAAAATATATTGTAGGTGCAAGGAATATACTTTCATTAGAGGTGGTGGAGAGTGTAGCGGAGAGCTGATATCCCACAGCTATACTCCTTTGACGATCCCAGGAAGGCTCAGGAACAAGGCAATAGTAAATCCATAGGCAGAGTTTCCAGCAGGCAAAATAACACAGCGATATCCCCACAGCAATCCCAATAACTGGACGACACACAGTTTCAGGAACAGAAATCCAGCCTGCCTTTTATTGCAACTGTACACAGACAAGCCACACCCAGGGGGAGGCATAAAACAACCAATGGTATCTTGGGTACAACCCACACATCCCCTCCCCTTAGTGTGACACATAATCCCATTATTGTACAGTTTCAAACATAACTTTTACACCATATCCATAACTTCTATAATATTTGTGCTACAAACATAAAATTTTCAGAATCAGTAGCCTTTAATTAGTAATCCTCTCAAAAATCGTCCCAATCCCTCCAGCAGATCAAAAGTTAGTTGGAGGTCCCTTTATGACCGACCGCAAGCACATTTTCCTGCCCAAAATAGTTCCATAGATTTGAGCTGTGCGGTCGGTCAATTTCTGGCATAAAAATGTCTAAGTCCCGTTCGAAGTGCGGCCGGTACTTCGACGTTAGTCGAAGTGGAGTCGATGGTACGGGTCGGCGATGTTCGGAGTTAAAATGGCCGCCGCCACGTGGTCCTTTGTTCGATGCCGCGCACTTCAACGACTTCGAAAGCTTCGACGGTTACTTCGGCACGTCGACGGTATCCGAAGTACCCATTTGAAGTAGCAACACTGCCCTGAGGTAATCCAAGGGCCAGGCACAGTATTTGTCTTTAGGGCCAGGGTAGGGTAGATGAGGGCAATCCACAATACAGGGAGGACAGCCACAATAGGGTTCCGCTACAGAGAGATTCAATGGGACGTTACGTAGAAATGCATACAAATTATAATGTTGTTTTTGGCTTTTGATAACAAATTAACTGTTTAATTTACAACCAAAAAAAATCAACCTTTCTGTTTCAATATCTGTGTGTTACGTGTGTCAGAATTGCATTCTGTGCCTAGTAATAATAATTTTGACTGTTATTATCTGCAGGTGCTTCTTGGAAGATGGTGCTTCTAAAGGTGCTTGGTTAAATCGATCAAGTATTATTTTTGCGGGGACGGACAAATGGTCAGTGGACCCAAGGGTGTCCATTGCAACTTCACCAATGAAAAAGGAATACAGCCTGCGGATACAAAAAGTGGACATTTCAGATGACGGGCCATATACCTGCTCAGTACAAACTGAACACAGCCCACGAACGATGCAAGTTCATCTCACCGTTCATGGTAAGAATTCACTCCATTGTTTTTTTCTCCAAATTATATAATTATCTTTCTGACAAATTAAGCTTTACATTCAAAATATAAACAAACTGTCTACAAAAGTGGTAGATTACCTTAATACTACACCTGTATGAAGGCTGTACTTCCTATGATGCTTAGACAGCATTTGGTTTATGAACATTTGCAGCACGTGGTCTACCCATCACTGACCTCTGAAAATTTGGGAAAGTCATTTATGGTTTGAGTCTGAAAGAGTTATTGGGATTTGATTATTCTGTTACTCTGCACACAAATTATTTTTAGAAACAACATAATATTTTTCTAAGTAATCACTGGCTACCAATTCACTCAAAATTTGTCTGTTTTTCTATTTCTTATAAATAGTTGTTTATTTTTAGTAGATAGGCAGTGCAGTACATAAACAACAAAAAATATGGGTTGGGAGGATCAGTTAAAAATAGCTTCACATGAGAATATGTAAAAAGATAGCATAAAACATTATGAAGCATAATACGATTTGAGGTTGCAAATGAGAGACTTATTGAATTAAGCATGAATTACATCTTAAGTGTGCATATCCATAATTGCATTAGAGGGAAGAGAAAAAAAAGGAAATAATGGTGGGGTGGAAAGCACAACCCATTGGATTTTTATTAAACTACCCACAAGTACTCAGACTAGGTAAGGGTGCAGTTTCAAGACATAAACAAAATTGGTCCAGGTATTATACAATAAGCTATGTGGTCTACTGTGCTATAAATCCTGGTACTTCCATCTCAAAAACATTGCGCGCATCTGATCCTACTTAACGCCAGATGCGACTAAGGTGCTGGTCCATTCCACTGTCCTTTCTCGCCTTGACTACTGTAATCCGCTTCTCAGTGGTCTTACGTGCTCCCAACTTGCACCGTTACAGTCCATAATGAATGCGGCGGTGAGGCACATCTTCCTGCCCCCCCCCCCGCACCGCCCACACCTCACCCTTCTGTCAGTCCCTACATTGGCTTCCTGTAAGATATAGGACTGAATTTAAAATTCTGGTTCTTGCTATCAAATCTCTACATAATGCTGCTCCCACCTATCTATCCTCCCTAATACACAAGTATGTCCCGTTTAGGCCCTTACACTCTGCTGAAGACTTACGTCTATCTTCTGTCCATACTCCCATCTCTGATGCTTGCCTTTAAGAACTCTCGAGGGCGGTACTGTTCCTGTGGAACTCACTTCCCTCCTCCGTTAGATGTTCACCCAGTCTCCACTCCTTCAAAAAAATCATTAAAAACCCTCTTCTTCATAAAAGCGTATCAATTAAACTGTTAATAGCTCCCCACTGATTGCTCTCTTGCAACTGTCACTAGTCTAATACTATCTTTATCTTTTGTGCCACTTTACCTCATGTAAGCTCATTGAGCAGGACCCTTAACCCCTCTGTTCCTGTGTGTCCAACTTGTCTGGTTACAACTACATGTTTGCTCGTACACCCACTGTAAAGTGCTGCGGAATTTGTTGGCGCTATATAAATGATAACATAATAACATAATAAAGCAGTTATTAAATCAAATATGGATCCTCCATTTTCACAGTCCACCACTGAAGCCACTATTGATCTCCAGAATGATGGGATGAGTTTTTTTAGCTGGGTTCAGTAATTATATTCAGTACCCTTATGAGAACAACTGTATTAAACACTAAAGGTTTGCATTTTGGAAGAAAATTAGTTTGATGATTTTTGAACAAAATTAGTTTAATGATGACTGTGCATTAAAATAATCAATAAACATAGTCTTACCAAAATTATATCTGCCATTGTCACAATATGATATTATCTGGCATCTTATTTTCCCTAAAGTAGGCCTTGCAAGAGAAAATTATATTAAAACACTGATATTATAGCATTTAACTAGGAAGAATACCTTTTACTAGTTTCCAATCAATCAATCCAGGAGCCTCAGTGTTATTACTAGCTTGTTTATGGTACATACATTATTAACTCCAGAAAATATAAAAGGCTTGATTGACCTTGCCCAGAACTGAATGACTGTGTGGCTCTAGACCTCACCAATGGCAATGTATATAAATATAGTTGAAGTAAATATTGTAGCATTATTAGTCGAGTAATTCCGACAAAAAATAACACATGAAATTAATATCTTGTAATACCGTTATTATTGGACTAACACAATGTTTTGGAATGACAGGCTTTAAGAAGATGCTCCGTTTTCTCAATTCTAGACTTGATCTCCCGAATACTTGTCATTTTACAATTTCTGTTAGTCCAATGAAAAAGGTAATACTAGATAATAATTTCATCTGTTATTTTATCTGTCTGAATTTTCTTTTATCTATATGGGTTTTTGGTTTGGCAAAAAGGCAATAACATTTTTTGTTTCTGAATTTTGCTCAAAATGCTGGAGAATGGAAAATATGTATCTGTTGTGGTTTTACATTATGAAAAAAAGAAAAAAGAAAATTACTAAATAACTAAATTTAACTTTAATTTTCTCCAATCTATTTAAATTCTTCTCTCTCTCTCTCTCTCTCTCTCTCTCTCTCTCTCTCTCTCTCTCTCTCTCTCTCTCTCTCTCTCTCTCTCTCTCTCTCTCTCTCTCTCTCTCTATATATATATATATCACTTTATCACCAACTACAAGATCTCTCAAAACACAATCTGATCCAACCCAACCAATGCTAGTTCACTGTCTCACATTCAGTGTTAAGACATCAGGGAATGATAAAACAAACTGACAGGCAGTCTCAGGATAGTCTATTCTTGCAGGAAACTAACGTGATAAAACATTCCCTATCACTGTATGATGATCGGTCCATGATTGTGGTCACAGGATTGGTCAGAAAATGCTCACTGCTGCACTGTCATCGGCTGCTACTTTGCACACAATCGTGGATGCACGAATGGAACTGAGCAAAACTTTGTAGAGAATAAACAAAAAAATGCCATTCTACCTGTGTATGATTTGCTGAGAAGATTATAGGCTTAAAAAGTAACTTTTAATAAATAAATCTAGAATAAAAATATAGAAAATAAAAATAATATGAACTATTATTATTATGAACAAAACTTTGGTACCAAACCATTTATTCATTGGTTCCTTCGTTGAATATCGAGTTTGTGTTAATTTTTGCATGTAACGACCGAAAACTGAACTCGGTCATTTTAATGTTCGTCCGAAAATGAATGCATAATTAATGTTCGGACGAAAATGAAAACTTACTTTTAAATGGAATGTTCTGTATATTGAATATCTTATCAGTTGGCCCTGGCTACAACTTTACAATGTATCCTGTTCAGGTGTGTGCTGCCTTTCTGCAGATCCTTTTAATGGAAGACTGAAAGCAATGAAAAGAAAGGGCAGACCGGGAAGTACAATTAATGGCATCACGAATGCTTGCACTGATAATAGACCCATCTAATTGGAATGTCTAATTATAAGCTCATTTCTAAACTTGTTTACCGGCACTTACTTTTATAAATGGTTGAGATTGTAGAATGAACAGAAATATATCTTTGCCATTTTATAGTTCCTAATGATTGCATCTGCTGGTTTAGCGCATATTCTCACATTTATTTATTTTTTTGCACACAAATTGGTAAACAATTAAAAGGTATCCATCATCATAAAGTTCACTTTTGCTATTTTAAAAGAGTATAAAATCCCATCTATGCATTGTGCTAGTAGTATTGATAGCAAATACCGTATTTATCGGCGTATAACACGCACTTTTTTCCCCTGAAAATAGGGGGAAAATCGTGGGTGCGTGTTATACGCCGATATCCCATAATTACTTACCTGTCCTGAAGCGTGGGCCGGCTTCACAGCGCGCACCGCGGTACAGGAACTTTAATTTAAGGTTCCGGTTTCCGGCGGGACTGAAAGGAAGTGTGCACAATAGTGTGCACACTTCCTTTCAGTCCCGCCGGAAACCGGAACCTTAAATTAAAGTTCCTGTACCGCGGTGCGCGCTGTGAAGCCAGCCCACGCTTCAGGACAGGTAAGTAATTATGGGAGGGGAGGAAAGTACACTATGGGAGGGGAGGGGGGGGAAGTACACTATGGGAGGGGAGGGGGAGGAAAGTACACTATGGGAGGGGAGGGGGGGGAAAGTACACTATGGGAGGGGAGGGGGGGAAGTACACTATGGGAGGGGAGGGGGGGAAAGTACACTATGGGAGGGGAGGGGGGGAAATACTATGGGAGGGGGGGAGAATACTATGGGAGGGGAGGGGGGAGAATACTATGGGAGGGGAGGGGGGAGAATACTATGGGAGGGAGGGGGGGAGAATACTATGGGAGGGGAGGGGGGAGAATACTATGGGAGGGGAGGGGGGATAATACTATGGGAGGGGAGGGGGGATAATACTATGGGAGGGGAGGGGGGAGAATACTATGGGAGGGGAGGGGGGGAGAATACTATGGGAGGGGAGGGGGGAGACTACTATGGGAGGGGGGAGAATACTATGGGAGGGGAGGGGGGAGAATACTAGGGGAGGGGGGGAGAATACTATGGGAGGGGGGGAGAATACTATGGGAGGAGGGGGGGAATACTATGGGAGGAGGGGGGAATACTATGGGAGGGGGGAGAATACTATGGGAGGGGGGGAGAATACTATGGAAAGGGGGGGACACTATGGGATGAGGGGGGAATACTATGGGATGAGGGGGGGAATACTATGGGAGGGGAGGGGGGAGAATAATATGGGAGGGGAGGGGGGAGAATACTATGGGAGGGGAGGGGGGGAGAATACTATGGGAGGGGAGGGGGGGAGAATACTATGGGAGGGGAGGGGAGAATACTATGGGAGGGGAGGGGGAAGAATACTATGGGAGGGGAGGGGGGAGAATACTATGGGAGGGGAGGGGGGAGAATACTATGGGAGGGGGGAGAATACTATGGGAGGGGAGGGGGGATAATACTATGGGAGGGGAGGGGGGAGAATACTATGGGAGGGGAGGGGGGGAGAATACTATGGGAGGGGGGGAGAATACTATGGGAGGGGGGGAGAATAATATGGGAGGGGAGGGGGGGAGAATACTATGGGAGGGGGGGAGAATACCTTGGGAGGAGGGGGGGAATACTATGGGAGGAGGGGGGAATACTATGGGAGGAGGGGGGAATACTATGGGAGGAGGGGGGAATACTATGGGAGGGGGGAGAATACTATGGGGGGGAGAATACTATGGAAGGGGGGAGAATACTATGGAAAGGGGGGGCACTATGGGATGAGGGGGGAATACTATGGGATGAGGGGGGGAATACTATGGCATGAGGGGGGAAATTTCCTGGAATTTCTTTCTAAAAATGAGGTGCGTGTTATACGCCTGTGCGTGTTATACGCCGATAAATACGGTATATAGATTTGGAGAAAAACTATTTAAATATAGTTTTTTCTACCATCTGAATCTCAATTCCTCAGCAGACACTCAATGCCGAGGAATTTAGATGCAGGGAGAGCAGAAGAGACCTACACACATGATGTCCCTCAGCTCCTACCCATAGCAAGCACAGTGCATGTGCTATCAGCGCCAACATGGGGAGGGAGTGATGTGACGTCACTGCATTTAGAAGCTAACTTACTGATGTCATTGGGATAGTTATTCCCCACTAGCCCAAGCATGGCAAGTTAACGAAGACTGCAGGAGAAGTGCAGGTGGACTGGAGGTGCGTGTTACAGAAATGTAACACTAACGTCTTTAATTAGATTGCAGAGAGCCAGAAAAGTCATGACAATCTCTCTTTAAAATTTTGATAATTACCAAACATAAAGTAACATATATAAAACAATTTCATGTAATAATAATAAATTATAATAATAAAAAATGTATGTTTCCTATAGATTATCAGCTATACACACTCAGTCGTTAGGGTACAGTCTCTCAGCAAAGAAAATAATCTCTGTACGCATGACATTGCAGTAATACAATGTCATGCATACTCTCTGGCTATCCAATCACAGCCTTCCCAATGCAGTTCAATGTGAAGTCTTTGTAAGGCAGCTTCTCTTGAGTTTAGCTTCAGTAAACTAAGCAACCAGCAAGAAACAAGATCGGTTGCTGATGGACTGACAACTTGGTACCTTCTCGTCCCAGTTAACATAACACTGACTCAATGCTTGTAATTTGATTTCTGACAATAAAAGACTTTCTCCAAAAACATTACAAGCTTACATTATACTTATAGTAAAACCGGGCAAGGATATTTGCCAAAATTGTGGCCAAGGAGAATCTATAGAATGTATATATCCAGCGGTGTAACTAGAAACATCAGGGCCCGATGCGAAAAAATTGCCCTGCCCCCCCCATATGTCTCACTCCCTCCTTCCCCCTTGCCTGCCCTTCCATGTGTCACACTCAAGCCCCTCAATGTGTCTCATTCATACAAACACACACTGACATACATGCAGAAACACACCATATAACACATACAGATACATACACAAATACACATACACACACTCAAATGCAGACATAAACTAACACACAGATACACAGACATTTATATATATATATATATACACAGACACACATGCATATACACAGACACATAGAATTACACACTTTGAGATACACAGAATTACACTCCTATAGATACAAACACTGACACAAATACAGATATTCAGACACACACTGACACACATACGAATACACAGACACACATACAGACAGATACACAAACATTTAAGGACAAACATTAAAATAAACAGAATGACACTCATACAGATACAAACAGTGACACACATACAGATACACAGAGCACACACTGGCATACAGATACACATGCATATAAACAGATACACATGCAAAAAACCAGATAAACATACAGACACATACATTCATACAGAGACACACACATGCATACATACACACATACATAGACACACACACATAAATACAGAGAGACACACACATACATAGAGACACATACACATACAGAGACACACACTTATACATACAGAGACACACACATACATAGAGACACATACACACATAAATAGATACACACACAAATACATACAGAGACACCCACACACACATACACAGACACACAAACACATACATTCAGAGACACACACACATGTATACAGACACACATATTCATACAGACACACACACATTCATACATACAGAGACACACACACACATTCATACATACAGAGACACACACACATTCATTAAGACACATACACAAACAATCACACATGCACAATGTTTTAGTCACCCTCCTGTTTCCTACCTTTTAGGTGCAGGAGGGTGACTTCCCTGGGGTCCAGTGGCTCAGGCTGGTGGGAGTCAGAGTTCCCACTCAGACTCTCTCCACTCCCCCTCTTCCTCCTGCACTGGCTCTCCTCTTCTTCCTCCACATCTGACATCATTGCATTGCAGGTGGCCCTACCGCGCTGTTAAAGCGCCGCAGAAATGACTGGGACCAGGAGTCACAGGAGTCCACGGGGTGGCTGGGCCATTTGGAGTGACAGGCCGGTCGCAGCTGTGACCCCTGTGACTTCAGTAGTTCCGCCACTGTATATATCTTTAAATATTTGCGCACCGTTTATTTATTTTTATTTATATCGGTGCTCCTCAACCCTCTCCTCAAGGCACATCTAACAGTCTGGGATTTAGGGATTACCCGGGTGTGTCAAAGGTGTTTTAAAAAAAAAAAAAAAAAAACACACATGGGAAATCCCTAAATCCTGGACTGTTAGGTTTGCCTAGAGGAGAGGGTTGAGGAACACTGATTTATATTTCTCTAACGTGCCTGGACAAATATTCCATCCTGCTGAGTAAAACTCCAGTTTTTAGCCAAACAAGACCTATTTATGCTCACAAAATCTAGGGCTTTGCTGGTTTTCCTGGACATATGACAACCCTAAGTACTCTTGAACCTGAAAAATAATTACAGGTATTGGACCCGAAGGTCCACCCTGTATAAAAATCGGACACAGTGGATGTAGGGGTTTAACCCAAATGGAAATTAGACAAAATACAAACTTAAGAAATAGTTCCCAATTGCAGAAAAAGTCCAGATCTTAAAAAATGGAACCAGATCTTAGGGGACCAGATCTTAAAAAAATTACCACCATTAATAAATTAATTTATGTAGGTAATACTAAAAATACTATTCAATTCAATAGACACACAAACAAAAAAAAAAAAAAACAATACACAAATGTGGACAAAACTCAGTGAAAAAGTGTCAAAAAACGAATTAATAAATATTAAAAACAGAGAATGAGGTAGAATGACCATATGGTGATATTGTTAGAGGTTTCTTATATCTCATTGTACGTATGTACAAATAGTTCTTCTTGTTACAATGTTTGTTAACCACCACAGATGTATCAATTTCATCAACCCTACTCTAGAACCTGCAAGAGTTTTGTTGTGTAGTAAGCCGTTAACATCCTATTCTCTTACATAATCATTTTCCTGTACTTGGGTTGAACACGAGCAGTGATTTTCTAATGCTGATCAGTATTATAGAGTTCAGTCAAAGTTATTTATCAATCCAGTATGCAGGAAAATCTCCTGCCTGTCAGACTGTCTTGTGTAATGCTTTGAGCAATGTACCACCTCCCAAGTCTAATTACCACTTCCTTGCCTAATATTTAATTTGTCATTCTATGTGTAACAGATGATAAATGTCCACACGCTGCACGCAGTGCTCTGTGTTTCTGGATACATATACATATTATTGTAGACAATGCCTAGAGCAAGATTTCCACATTATTATCATATGTTACCAGGATGGCTTCCAATCTAAATGCCATTCACAAACCTGCTTTTGGATACACAGTATCAGAAGTGCAAACCAATGTATCAACATTAGATCTATTCATGAGGTGGTAAAGTACAATAATAGACTTTTTTCTACATCTTGTAAGCTCGTCTGAGCAGGGTCCTCATCAACCTATTGCTCCTGTAACGTTTTGTAATTGCCTCATTCATTGTTAAATGTCCTCCTTTTATAATATTATAAAGCATTGCGGAATACGTTGGTGCTATGTAAATGCCAAAAATAATAGTAATAATATTCCCACTTATACTAGTGTGATATTTACTACTCTTTAGGAAAAGAAAAAAAGTCATGAAGTAGAAACAATGCTTTCTGTGATTTACAAAAAATGTCTGTAATTGTAAAATCTTTTTAATTTAGCCCTAAAACGGTGAGCAACTTTACTTTTGATAGTCATTTATATTATTGAAATTTAACACTTGTTTAGAATTCAAATATGACAAAAGCATATTGTATCAGTAGTGTGAAATAAGGGTAGATAAATACAACTAGGTATTTTTTTTTTTTGGGGGGGGGGAAGCGCTGATCACCGACCTCTCTAGGTTACTGGGGCCAAGAACATTTTTTCTTAAGCAACCATTCCCTTCACTCTGTGCAGTATTGGTAAATTGTACAAACGTAATCTCACTGCTAAAAACGAAATAATAAAGTGTTTATTTAACAATAAAACAAAATTAAAAATGTTTGCAACCAATAAACATAACTCTGGAAAATTGCAAGATATAAAAAGAATATAATGTATCTCTAGCTATGCTGTTTCAAGAAGACAAGCTTGCATAGAAAAAAAAAAAAAGAATTGCAAATATGGTGCAGTGTAGATCAAAATTATTTAACACGAAGAGAATATGTGCCTTCAAAATTATATTAGTGATAGGCATTTTTCCAATTAAATTTAATATATATATATATATATATATATATATATATATATATATATATTAATTTTGTCAGAAACCCACACCAACAGGCCACTTGCTTGAAGTGGTTACTCAAGCTGTTGATTCTATCAGCGCTTGGTATGTGTGCCACAGTTTAAAGTAACCCATTTAGTGGCACATAGGAGAGCAGCAGATTAAAAGAAAAATAAAGATGCACAAGACCAAAAGGATCCTAGACAACAATTAGAAAATTAAATGAATTCAGAGGAAAATGGTACTCAAGCTCCCCTTTTCCTCTTTATGATTTTTTAGGATGGAGGAAATTAAATACCAGTGGTTAGTGAATAACCATTACCTCTTACTCAACACAAAATGTTGTACAATAAATGCTAGAATCTACCACATGGTGGACAAGCAAATACCTACTGAACCTTTTTGTCCATGCTTTTGATGTTGATGTCAAGAGTAAATTTATAATGACGGTGCTAGGGAACCTGGGGTCCCTGGTATTATAAATACTATACCCAAGGTCTCCTGTCACAAATACCCACAGAGTCAGGGAGTGACCAATCTGTCCCTTACATGTAACACAGTCCCTTACAATTTATAGAGCTAAATATGTACATTCCCAGGGCCCAAAGCATAATCTTTCCAGGTGATAGGAACATACAGCTAGCCTTTACTCCCCACATGCATAAAGGAGCCTAGGGCAGCCTTGAACACCCCACAAGACTTGTTGATGCTCTGATCCAGTCATCTAGTCATCACTATTTGGCCCTTGTCAAAGTCACTCAGATCTTTTCGCTTGTCCATTTTTCCTGCTTCAAACACATGACATTCAAGAACTAACTGTTGCTGCCTAATTTATCCCACCCCATGTCAGGTAACATTGTAACGATATAATCAATGTTATTTACTTCACCTGTCAGTGGTTTTAATGTTGTTCTTAATTAATCTTGGTTTATTTGACTTGCTATGCAAAGTCTACAAATTGTAATACACAGGAACTCCCTTATCCCATGAATGATACATGACAACTGTGTGTTGGAGTCTTGATGGCTTACCTTAGACTTTTGGAAGAAAGTACTGAACACTCAGATGCTCTAATAAACCCAGGAAAGCTATACATAATATAAACAATCCTAAGACTGTAAATGCCGAGTGGATTGTTAAAACATAAATAATAGATTAATTGTTTTAATTCAATTATACAGTTTCTAGCTCAGGTGCTTTTTATTTGGGGTTTTCTATATGTATTTTCTTTTCCGTTTTTTTTACTTTTTTTACTAGATTTCAAAAGAACAAAATGGCCAGATCACAAAGTGGCTGTATATATCTAAATTTTATAATAGCGGAAGCAAAACATCATATTATTATTTTTTTCTTTGACAAATCTGGGACAGTTTTGTTTACTTCACAGGAATAATTGTAAAAATAGGGCAGAAAATCTGTAATTGTTTTTTGCTGATCTGATGCATTTTCCCCTAATTATTCATGTGGAGTTGGTATCTAAAATAAGAGTCTGGTTAAGGCACTACTCTATACAGGAGTGTATTTTCCCTAAGGTTAAAATAGGGGTACCTTGAGGTTTTAGGGCATTAAATATTGTATCAATGGCTTGCTCAAAATGGCAACATTATATTTAAGTAACAGTAGCACCTCATTAGTTAGACGCCCTATACCACAGGTAGCACTGGTGCATATGCGATCTGAGTGTCTGTATTACAAAATAATATTTTTCTAATGTTTGGTAATGTTACAGTTTGAACCCGCAGTAAAAGAAAAAAAAAATAATAAAACATGAATCCTGGTCACCAATGTTCATCATATGCCTGTGAGGGACAGCCTTGTCCTGCTTCCTTTTAATAAGTTCTCAATGGAAACATGTCAACCATAATGAGGGAGAAAGTGATAAACTCAGATTTCAAAGACCTATGGTGCATTAGTAAGCATGCCTCCCATCTACAAAGTGACTTATTTGAGAAACTCTCTATAGTGTGATTAAAATATTTATAAAATAATGGAGGAAGCGCATGCCTACTGCACAACAAATCATTTTTAATTAGCTTTTTAACACAGTTACTGTTTTTTTAATAGTGCCAAATAATGTTCATAGTATATATTGTCTACTATTACACAACTATAGCTTGAAATTGAGATGTATTTTAAAATGATAAATTTAAATGGCATGTAGAACATTGTACACACAGTCCAAGCTTATTTCACTGAAACCTGTATTCATAACGCTATAAGGTTCTCTTTAAATCTAAATAAAAACTGGAATAAAGGGTATTCAATTTTTCCAATGCCGAGATCGATCCCCGTAGCCTCTCGATACGCCTCCTGCAATTTCACTACGAAGCTTCTTTTTCACCCAATCTAATGGGCCTCATTGTGGATGAAAGTGCGTGCACAGCCAGAACTGTGCTTCTCCAATTAAATGGAGGTTAGCCTTGAGAACCGAGTTTGATTTGGTTCCCCTCACATATGTACCATACATATATAGCATCTCCATAAAGACAGCACCACAAGCTGCCTCCCCACTCACAGCTTTGATCACATCCCCACCACAAAAGAATCATCAACACACATGCAATGCAGTCAAAACAACTACCCAGAGTTGTCAAGAGTTGACAGTAGAGGCAAATGCAAGCAATGCTGTATCTACTAAATGGCAAAGCTTTACATTTCAGGGTTAAACTTAAACTACCACTGCACTCAGACCACGTCTGGGGGTTTAGTTACATTATATGATCATACATTGCATAAGCCTGCCACAACGCCAATGTACCCCATCTTTGGCAGGTCCTACTCTGTCTGCTAAATGAGCTACTCACTTGGGGAAATCCTTCCATCTTGAGTTCTCTGCAGTACAAGGCTTAAATAGGGTCCTGAGATAAGGCACCTGTAACAGGGAGGGGTGCAAAACCAAGGAGCTGGCTAGACTCCTAAATTTATACATACAGGAGAAAACAAGGCTGCTATATGTTATGCATGTTCGGAGAACTTGCGATGTATATTGTAGCCTGACCATAATCGGGTCTCTAGGGTCTTATTAGCATGATTAGAGAGTAGTTAACCTGCACATGGTTTATGAGGGCGTTAATTGTAAACACAATAGGATTTAACTTGAGGCTTAATATATAAATTATATACACATGTATAAGCTGGTTTTAAATTTCCTTTCCCTGCACAGCAATTAAAGTAAATGCTCAATAAATAATGTTTGTGTTAATCACCGTGTTCGGAGCAGAGCACAGCTTGGAACTGTATAGAAACAGACACACACAACTCACATCCGTGCGAGGAGGGGGAATTGATTGCTTTTTTTTATCAATGGCTCAATATCTGCTCGATGAATGTATCTTGTAGCTCCCGATAATGTATGTCTCTTATGTTTTACATGTGTACGGAATGAATTCCAAATATTAATATAGTGATTCACCGGCTTGCAAAGTCTAATTTGTTCTCTCTGTGTGGCTTTGCAAGGTTAGAATGTGGAACTAATAGGATAATTCTTAAACAGATCAACTTGAAGTAAAATATGAGATTTTCCAGGGGCTTTTGAAGGATACTTACCAGCTAAACGAGACAATATTCTGCTTTCTTGAATAGGATTCTTGCTCTCTCAGATACAGGTCTTGTTATCAGTGTGTACCAGGCCTAAGAAATACTACATGTCTGTTGAATAACAATTTGGGTAAAATCTTTGAATCTTACTTGTTTATGTTTTGCTATAATTATTAAAGGGCCCCATTAACTGTAGACACACAAGTGTAGTAAATCCATCTGTAATCAGTCTAAAAGTATTACAGAAAATATGAGAGAGCCATCTGTGGCCGTAGGGACTCTTTATTTTTTTAACTTTGCTCTAATAAACATGTTTCAATTTCTTACTTAATGTCGGTTTATCTCAACAATAGTCCTCCAAAGTCCTGAATTAGATCTCAAATACCAACAATCATATACAGTATCTCACAAAAGTGAGTACACCCCTTACATTTTTGTAATTTTTTTTTATATATTTTCATGTGACAACACTGAAGAAATGACATTCTGCTACAATGTAAAGTAGTAAGTGTACAGTCTGTATAACAGTAGAAATTTGCTGTCTCCTCAAAATAACTCAACACACAGCCATTGATGTCTAAACCATTGGCAACAAAAGTGAGTTCACTCCTAAGTGGAACTGTCTAAATTGCGCCCAAATAGCCATTTTTCCTCCCCAGTGTCATGTGACTCATTAGTGTTACAAGGTCTCAGGTGTGAATGGGGAGCAGGTATGTTACATTTTGCATTATCACTCTCACACTCTCTCATACTGGTCACTGGAAGTTCAACATGGCACGTCATGGCAAAGAACTCTCTGAGGATCTGAAAAAATAATTGTTGCTCTACATAAAGATGGCCTAGGCTGTAAGAAGATTGCCAAGATCCTGACACTGAGCTGCAGCACGGTGGGCAAGACCATACAGCAGTTTCAAAGAACAAGTTCCACTCGGAACAGGCCTCGCCATGGTCGAACAAGGAAGTTGAGTGCACATGCTCAGCGTCATATCCAAAGGTTGTCTTTGGGAAATAGACGTATGAGTTCTGCCAGCATTGCTGCAGAGGTTGAAGGGGTGGGGGGTCAGCCGGTCAGGGCTCAGACCATACGCCGCACACTGCATCAAATTGGTCTGCATGGCTGTCGCCCCAGAAGGAAGCCTCTTCTAAAGATGATGCACAAGAGAGCCCAAAAAACATTTGCTGAAGACAAGCAGACTAAGGACATAGATTTGGTTCAGATGGTGTCAAGCGTGTGTGGCGTCAACCAGGTGAGGAGAACAAAGACAAGTGTGTCTTGCCTACAGTCAAGCATGGGGGTGTCATGGTCTGGGCCTGCATGAGTGCTGCCCGCAATGGGGAGCTACAGTTCATTGAGGGAACCATAAATGCCAACATGTACTGTGACATACTGAAGCAGAGCACGACCTCTCCCTTTGAAGACTGGGCCGCAGGACAGTATTCTAACATGATAACGAACCCAAATACACCTCCAAGACAACCACTGCCTTGCTAAAGAAGCTGAAGGTAAAGGTGATGGACTGGCCAAGCATGTCTCCAGATCTAAACTCTATTGAGCATCTGTGGGGCATCCTGAAACGGAAGGTGGGGGAGTGCAAGGTCTCTAACATCCACCAGCTCTGTGATGTCGCCATGGAGGAGTGGAAGAGAACTCCAGTGGCAACCTGTGAAGCTCTGGTGAACTCAATGCCCATGAGGGTTAAGGAAGTGCTGAAAAATAATGGTGGTCATGCAAAATATTGACACTTTGGGCCCAATTTGGACATTTCTACTTAGGGGTGTACTCATTTTTGTTGCCAATGGCAATAATGGCTGCATGTTGAGTTATTTTGAGGGGACAGCAAATTTACACTGTTATACAGGCTGTACACTTACTACTTTACATTGTAGCAGAGTGTCATTTCGTCAGTCTTGTCACATGAAAAGATATAATAAAATATTTACAAAAATGTGAGTGGTGTTCTCACTTTTGTGAGATACTGTATAATAATAACATCATTACAGCGATTACTATTAACCATTTTCCATTCTACCTGATATAGGCTACAACTCTAGTCTTGTTCAGCTTGCATTTTGCGTATCATCATGCTCAGCTAGTTTGAATTGCAACTAGCATTGTGCTTAGTCAGTTTTATCAATACTAGCGCCATGTTATTATTATTATTATTATTATTATTATGATATTTATATAGTGCCATAAAATTCCGCAGCACTTTACAATGGGTGGACGAACAGACATGTAGTTGTAACCAGACAAGTTGGACACGCAGGAACAGAGGGGTATGTTCAGTTAGTTTGCATAATAATTAGCATCATGTGCAGCCAATTTGGAAAATAACTACCTATTGTCACTGTGTAATTGTCGCGGGTGGCGGTCCTGGGACCCCTGTATGCCTGATGATGATGATAGGAGTCACAGCGTGGAAATGGACTATCAGGGCTTGGTTCTGGGTTAGCACACGCCCCCTGTTGTTGAGCACCAGTGTTTGTGCGGCCACATACCAGGCCCTGATGCAGCTTCTGCGGATCCCAGGTGCTAGATAATAATATGCAGACCTTTCAGGATCTGGATAGGGAGGCTCTGCAGCAGATATGTATCCAGTACTAGATACAAGGCAAAACTAGAACAGGCACCAAACAAGAAAACAAGATAAGACTAGGAGAACCGGAGCAGGACAGAAAGCAGAACCCAGAACATGTACACAATAAATGAGGGAAACATGAATAAGACATGGACAGGGCAGGACAGGACAGGACTGTACATGGGAACTGGGAATACAAGACAAAATAAAATAAGACAAGAGATACAAGGCAAAACAAGAGGAGAAATAACTAAGTACTATATATGTAATAAACATTGGAGATTTAGACATACATAAATGGCCAAGATGTATGTAGCCAAACACTGCAGCAAAGTACTCTAATGGGTTTCTAACTTGCTAGCTATGCATGACTACAAGTACAATAATAAAATACACACAGTACTTACCTGCAAGGAAAGGAGCAGAGGAAATTAACCCACTGCCTGCAGGAACAGGCTGAAACAAAAAGGATTAATGGCAAAGGAACGGGTGTGGCAACAAAAAAAACAAACATTTAAAGGAATCCAAGAGACTGGGAATTCCAGGAACGGAATAAAGGAATGAACCCAGAAAACCCAGCATAAAGAAAACCAGACATAGAATAGAAAACCAAAAAAAAACTAAACAAGAATTGTAAAAAGAGTACTGGATACCAGAAGCCATTTCCAGAATTGATCCGCAGCCAGGAATAGGATGTGACAATTGTACACCAACACACAGAATTCAGGACAGCAAGGAACAAAACAAAGAAATAACCTTACAATGGCCGGACTTAACAAGAAAAAGAATAGTCAGTACCGAGCAGAGGTCAGGGTAACAGAGAGAGAACGAAAATGAGAACTAGCCAGAGGCAGGTACACGGTAATCAGTAAGACAGACAAATAACACAGGAAAGGGTTAAAGATAAACGCAGAGTCAGTAACAAAGCCAAAGTCAATAACAGAGTATAACACAATAGATCAAGGAGCGCACTGGGACAGAAACCACAATAGGGCACAGTGTACAGGGTTATGGAGGTTTAAATACATTTAAGTCACTTGTGATTGGTCCATGTCATGCATGCACCCCTCAAAATGGGTGTGAACCAATGGGAGCCTGAAAGTACTTCGTGCTCCCATTGCCCCTTTAAGAGCGTGCTCGTGCATGCAAGTAGCATTCTTAATTATCAGAGACAGGCCGCACAACTGTTTAAGGATTATTATTATTTCTTATTTATAAAGCGCTAGCAAATCCCATATCGCTGTGCTGCCCATGGCTTGTGTGGATTCAGGAGCTCTGGCCAGGTCGCAGATCAGGTAAGTACCGCCACACCCAGTAATATAGATCAATATAGTTATGGTGGGGGAAACATTTTTGAAAGTGGAATAATGAGTCAAAAAAGTGGTTCTTTGCTGAACTCATTTGCATATACCACCAATAATCCCGTGCAGTCGTAACAGCACTGCAAATGTGAGATTTCTGAGGGAAAAGCAAGTCTTATGACTTGACTGGTGTGTTTAATAATGTATATACTATCCAGTACAATAGATAGTATAGATAATAATTCAGCAAATTTAACCCTAACCAACACAACAGGCTATTCTGAGCCTAACTCTCACCTTTACCTTAGTGGCATCTTTAATAGAAACATAGAAACATAGAAACATAGAATGTGACGGCAGATAAGAACCATTCGGCCCATCTAGTCTGCCCAGTTTTCTAAATACTTTCATTAGTCCCTGGCATTATCTTATAGTTAGGATAGCCTTATGCCTATCCCACGCATGCTTAAACTCCTTTACTGTGTTAACCTCTACCACTTCAGCTGGAAGGCTATTCCATGCATCCACTACCCTCTCAGTAAAGTAATACTTCCTGAGATTATTTTTAAACCTTTGTCCCTCTAATTTTAGACTATGTCCTCTTGTTGTGGTAGTTTTTCTTCTTTTAAATATAGTCTCCTCCTTTACTGTGTTGATTCCCTTTATGTATTTAAATGTTTCTATCATATCCCCCCTGTCTCGTCTTTCCTCCAAGCTATACATGTTAAGATCCTTTAACCTTTCCTGGTAAGTTTTATCCTGCAATCCATGAACCAGTTTAGTAGCCCTTCTTTGAACTCTCTCTAAGGTATCAATATCCTTCTGAAGATATGGTCTCCAGTACTGTGTACAGTACTCCAAGTGAGGTCTCACCAGTGTTCTGTACAATGGCATGAGCACTTCCCTCTTTCTACTGCTAATACCTCTCCCTATACAACCAAGCATTCTGCTAGCATTTCCTGCTGCTCTATTACATTGTCTGCCTACCTTTAAGTCCTCAGAAATAATCACCCCTAAATCCCTTTCCTCAGATGTTGAGGTTAGGACTCTATCAAATATTCTGTACTCTGCCCTTGGGTTTTTACGTCCAAGTAAATACGTAATAACCAAATTTACGTTATGATTGTACTGCCATTACAGCATTTATTTATTAAACAGTGACATGTAAGATATCTTAGATGTATACAGTGCTAAATTGATTTGTATGGGCACATTTATGGCTAACCATGGAAAGAGGGATCTGTAGAACTATGCAATCAACCTGGATCCATGCAAAATATTTGGACCTGTGTACGATAACTAAAGTTGATTTCAAACACAAAATATCTTAGAGGAAAAACTTAGATTTAATAATTCAATAGCTTATGAGAACAAATACAATTTTCCTCCTTCACATTAGACAGGACAGGCAAGAGCCTCACTCTTTTACAGTATTGTTTTACGAGTCTTTGAAAATACGTAATTAAAACTATGTTTTCATTTTCTATCATCAAATTACAAGTCATGTCCATTCGAGAACCATCCATCACCGAAGCTCTGCGAATGCCCTAAAGTTAATTGGTCAATACGAGAAGCTATTTAAATGATTCTCATTAATTACAATTATTAATTCGCTCACAATATGCTCAAATTTTTTCCATGTTCAAATTTAAAAAAAAAATATTCTGATGGGCATAATCTTTCACGAGTGATGTGTTCCTTCTCATTTGTGAAAATTGTAGCTTAATGGGATGTTATGTCATGGGATTCATGAAAAATTCAACCCGCCAAGATTTTCACAATTTGAGTTTTCAAGGGAGAACAAACTCATTTCACCATAGAGGTGAAAACAACTATCCTTGCCCATATTGTTAATTTTGAATCATTAAAATGAAAACATTTTAGTTTGAATTTGTAAGAATTTGTAAGAAAACCAATTAAATGACTAGACTTGTTACTTGTAAGATTTGTTACTGTTTCGGCTGAATTCTGTTTGTCAAAATTTATGCCGATTGGTGGTCTGGCCAAATTCTATATCTGTTAAGCTCCATACAGCCATATAACCGAGCAACCTGCTAGAGTCGCTAGACCGATGGACGAGCATGTTTTGTTTTGCTTTTGGATATGGAGTTCTGCCCAGGATATGATTTATAGAAAAAAAAAGATTATTTATGGCTGGGGAATAGCCACTTAAAATGAATTTTATTCACAGATCAAGTGAGAAGTAAGCAATAGAGGCAAAAAAAGGAGAAGAAGTAAAATAAAATCTGTATTTATATATTTAAATATTATATATAAAAATAGTGTTTCACTACTCTTAATATTTTTCCCTCTATTGATTATTTGATTATTATTATTATTATTATTGATTATTATTGATTATTTTTTCTCACTTGACCTTTAAACCAATTGATGGGAAAACACGCTTATTAGTATGCTGCAAACTATATACATAATATTTATATGTTTTATTATACATACAGTTGTGCTCAAAAGTTTGCATACCCTTGGAGAATTGGTAATATATGTACCATTTTAAAGAATACATGAGAGAGCAGAGAAAACACATTTCTTTTATTTTTTATGGGATTTATATTCAACTGTAGGTTATAACAGAATGACACAATCATAAAACAAAACATGGCAGCAAAGAAAAAAAATGAAATGACCCCTGTTCAAAAGTCTGAATGCCCTTAGGCTCTTAATACTGTGTATTGCCCCATTTAGCATCAATGACAGTGTGCTGTCTTTTGTAACAGTTGTCTATGGGGCCCATAATTCTTGCAGGTGGTATAACTGCTCATTTGTCTTGACAAAATGCCTCCAGGTCATGCAAAGTCTTTGATCGTCTTGCACGAATCGCACGTTTGAGATCTCCCCAGAGTTGCTCAATGATATTAAGGTCAGGACAATGTGATTGCCACTCCAGAACCTTCACCTTTTTCTGCTGTAACCACTGGAGGGTCAGCTTTGTCTTATGCTTAGGGTCATTGTCATGCTGGAAAGTCCAAGAGCAGAAGAATGCAAATTGTCTGCCATTATTTTCTGATAACATGCTGCATTCATCTTGCCATCAATATTCACATGATTTCCGGTGCCTTTAGAACACTCTCCGCCGCCCCCCCCCATCAATTATGTATATATTTTGCAATAAAGTGAATTGCTTTTTTTTTTGCAGCCTTTTGGTTCGTATCAATTGCTTTCCTATGCTGAGATTGCTGCCACAATTAAATTTGGTCGACTAAATTAACATTTGTTAGATTTAATAAAAAATTTCCACTATACACAAGTCTTCAAAATGTATATATTTTCTTGTAACAAATAATAAAAATATGCGGGTTTGTTGAAATTACAACACAGCATCCTCTTACACAACATAGGCAACCTCCCCAAACACATACAAAAATAGCTGTTTAATTCCGACAACACCACAAACAGTCTCACAATACATACCATACATACATAGCATCTTTATACACACAGCATCACAAACAGCCTCTCCACATACATACCATACATACATAGCATCTGCATAAACACAGCACCATAAGCAGCCTCCACACACACAGGTTTCATCACACCCCAGCACATAAAGTCGTCAACACACACGCAACACATTGCCAAGAGACCGTGAAACATGCTAGTTAGTACAAAACAGACTGGTAGAGAAGGGGAGAGAGATAGGATAGGAAGATAGAATATAGAAAAGCAAAAGAGACTGAAGTCATGTTGGATAAAAATTGGAACCAGATTTTTTCCTTGGTCAGTACATATGTACCAGACCTGTCTTGAACTATGTCTTTTGCCTTAAATGAACAGAATAGTGTTAGGAAATCAAACATATATTTATAACATTTGAGTGTTCTAGTAATTACCCCTCTCCCCATTAAAAAATCCTTTTTACGGGGGCGGAGCCTGACCTGGGAGCTGACCAGACGCACAACCGGTTGGACCGACGGGGGTTAACACGGTCCAACCACCCGCCACCTGTGAGCCCACACAGATAACAGGCGACCTGGAAACTCACTTGAACACGCTGCTGGCAAACTTCTGGGCAAAGATGGAAGCTAGACACACAGCTACGCAGCAGCAGCCGCGGGCGGGCAAGAACACGCTGAGGACCCAGGTGAGCAACAGCCGGAGTGGAGCAAGGAAGCCCTCAGGCATAAGCCCGACGACACAACCCACGACCCGTCACAAGAGCCCACTCGGGGTGAGGGCCCCAAGGGGCAAAGCCCCGACGCATCCCCCACATAAGCAGAGGCGGAGGCCTGCGCATGGCAAGCGGCGACACACCACCACAGTCCTGGGTCCTACCTCAACAGGGATGTACCCAGCCTCTTCAATCCCCCGGGTTAGTGGAGAAAATAAGCTGGCCCTGCAACAAGCCCAGAGCAGGAGGGTGACACCGGCATGCCCCTGGCTGACAGCCGACACCAAAAACTACCCGACGCCATCAGTGCAAGCTCCACCTAAAGGAATCGGCTGATCCCTTAGCAGATGGGCAGCATGCCCTTCCCCGCAACCACAAAGGACGCGGTGCAGTTATGCAGGGACACTGGTCAGGATTACAACATTTTAAGCCATTATGCATATCATGTTAATTTACTCCATGTAACCCAGAGCAAACCCCCACCTGCCGATCCACCAAAGGCTGGGACAAGCTGCAGTATACTACATGGCCACGGAACTCTGTGCAACATCAGGCGGGTAGCGGTTAAACTGTCCCCACTGCGATGACCCTATGGCCACCAACTATATGCAAGGGACTTGGCATGTAACCATACAGAAACGAACGCTATCCTGCCTCTACCCACTCACTATTCTTAGAGTATTATGGTTTTTTTTTTATACTTTGCCTTTTATTTCTGATGTCTCTCCTTATGTTGTTTCCTGCCACTGCAGTGGGACTTACCTACTCACACTGTGCCCAGAGGTGCATTACCTAGATAGTTCATTTATTTACGGTTCTACTTGTATATACTAACTTGCTTCGTTGGCTGTCCTGGTCCATAAAAAGCTGGATGTACTGAAATACACCCTCCTTGTATTAATCTAGTAGCCAGACATGGCCATCTTGCATTAATCATATAATAAAATGGCGGACATACTTAGAGGAAAATTACCGAGCTCAACCAGGGCTCACTGGCTGAAACGCTTAGAAGCATCTCATGTTTAAAGCTAACGCCCTTCGCTCAGCAAACAATAGTCTAATTTTTTTTTATCTTTTTTTTTATTATTATTTCTATTTTTATTATCTCCCAACATGTAACTAACTCATACTGTTTTACCTAGTTAAGTCCAGTTTACCTGTCTAGCCTGTCAATTTAAGCGCACCCTAACTACTGGGACATAATTAAATGTTAGCCTGTATTACTCTTGTTAAACTGAAAATGTGCTAGTTTACCAAAGCCAGGACAATGTCCTTGCGTGATATTTTGTGCCTGCAGAAGCTATTGTGGCTAAGCATACCATTTTATATATCTGTGCACACAAAAACATAATATGGCGCACAAGTAGCACAGGCGATCTAGCTGAGCAACCAGCATCATTACTTAATTTTATCTCACTCAACCTTTTTAGGACAAATCAACTGTTTAGTTAAACTGTTAAATATAAAAAATTGTGCAAATTCTCATGCCACTGTCTACCATGTAAGAAACTTGAAATACGCTGTTGTGGCGCTTGTCGAAATATTGTGTCTATCTGCACTACTAAAATAAAGAATAAAAAAAAAATCCTTTTTACTTACCTTTACTCCGCTGAAATGCCTGTATCTATGCAGCTGCCTTGCCTAGCCACTAAGATCATCATTCCTTATGATCGCAGCCAATCCAGTTCTTTCCCATAGGGAAGCATTTTAAAACCAGTGTGCATGCACTGCAAAGCTCTGCCATGTCCACTAGAATATTCTTATAGAGATACATTGAGTCAATGCATCTCTATGGGAAGCGTTCAGCATCTCCACGCAGAGAATGAAAATGCTGAAATTCGTTCCTGCAATCTTTGCAGGACTGAATACAGGAAGTCCCTCTAGTAGCCGTTGGAGTGACAGTTTTCAAGATTTCTTTCATTACAGTTTCAGAGCTGGACCAGCCAGAGAAAGTGTGTACATTGATTATACATATAATACGCAACTTTGAATTCTCCAGGCAGTCTGCTATATAATTTGGTTTGATCATATTCACTTGATTGCCAATCAGAATGTGCAGATCTAAGCATAATGGGCTGATTACACCAGAAACTAGAATACTGTGCTTTATAACAGTGGTCACTATTTTTCAATAAGAAGTCATGTAATACTATGAACTTTTGCAAGATTCATTTACTATGTGATTCATTCAAATATTTTTCAAAGCAAGTGCAGATATATGCAACCTTCTTGATGACATATGCAGTAATATTGTACTCCAGATAATCCTATTTTTCAGAAATATTTTTTTATGTTACCTGTTTATTGCTCTGTTACTGCCCTCGTTAAAATACCAAATTGAGTCAGAACTCTCATAATTATACAGATGTTATCATTTGCTAACCAATTAAATGTTTTTTTTCAATGTTTCTAAGAACCGATTCTATCACTTTATTTTGTATTTCTCTTTATGTTTTTTAGATGCATTGTGTCCAGCACAGGTATAAAGAGTATTTATAGATTCTCTACTCTCTTTATTTACCAAAATAATGCTATATTCCATTATAAGTGATAAGCATAAATCTGGTAACTAAGTAGCAATATTTCATTAAAGTCAATGGAAAAGTTAATATTCCGAGTTCATGTATCCAATTGTATATCCTATAATCAAATTCAACTTCTAATGTCAGGATCCAGATAGCACATTTGCTCAATACACTAAACCCAAGTTTAGTATTTTATTGATGCAGAGATCCAGTGATAGAAGGACAAAAATGCTATGATGATTCCTAAAAAACATAAATCTAGGAGGTCCTAATGTTAAACAACCCATATCCAGGCTTTGTACAGTATATGGTGGGTTGATTGTAACTGCTTGCGTCAATCCATCTGTCAGTACTACTTGGTTGATGAGCAATCTAGACCTCCAGAAATAACTTAGTGATATAAAACTCATATCTTAAATTTCAAGATTAGCCTAAATAAAATAAAACCAAGGAATTAAATGTGTTACACAGTAGTGATGTCCCGAACTATTCGCTGGCGAATAGTTCCTGGCGAACATAGCATGTTCGCGTTTGCCACCGCGGGCGAACACATGAGATGTTCGGTCCGCCCCGTATTCATCATCATTGAGTAAATTTTGACCCTGTACCTCACAGTCAGCAGACATATTACAGTCAATCAGCAGCAGACCCTCCCTAGCAGACCCTCCCATCTACTGGACAGCATACAATTTAGATTCATTCGGAAGCTGCAATATAACAATGTTTGGGGAATATAACAATGTTTGGCATTCAGTGAATATCCCCCTATTTAACAATGTTTGGTATTTAGTGAATATTCCCCTGTATAACAATGTTTTGCATTTAGTGAATCACAGTGCTCTCTGTCATTTTACACAGCGTGGGAAAGTTCTTTGGAATTTTCCCACACTGTGTAAAATGACAAAGAGCACTCTGATTGGCTTAACCCAGTCAATCAGAGTGTTCTTAACCTAATTGCAGGGCGTGGCAAGGCTTTATAAGCCTTCCCCCGCCCTGCAGAGCTCAGTCTGCGCGGAACCCTCCTTGGGTGAAGATGGATTTTTTTTTTTGCGCTCGTTTTTTGTTTTTTTTTATTGCGTCGGTTATTATGGTTTTTTATTTGCCCTTTTTTGGGGCTGAAAAAGTAAGATTTTAGAAGAAAGAAAACATTGAATGGTAAGTTGTTTTTCTTTTCTATTTTTTTTACAGGTTCTTAGTTAAAGGTTCCCCCTCATTATTTTTAGGGTGAGGGGGGTAGGTAGGGGGATAATTTTTTTTGGGGGGGAGAGGGTGACTAGGGACCCCCCATTTGTATTTAGGGCCCCCACCCGCTGCTCAGGGGTGGGGGCCAGGGGGGAGGGCATTAGGTCCCCCCCCTTATTAGTATGTATGGCCCCCACCCACCGCTCAGGGGTGGGGGCCAGTGGGGACAGTAGGTCCCCCCTTATTGTTTTTTTTAGGGCCCTCACCCACCACTCAGGGATGGGGGCCGGGGGGGACAGTAGGTCCCCCCTTATTGTTTTTTTTAGGGCCCTCACCCGCCGCACAGGGGTGGGGGCCGGAGAGGAGGAGGACAGTTGGTCCCCCCCATTATCATTATGGCCCCCACCCGCCGCCCAGGGGTGGGAACCGGAGAGGGGGAGGACAGTAGGTCCCCCCTCATTATCTTTATGGCCCCCACCCGCCGCCCAGGGGTGGGGGCCGGAGAGGGGGAGGACAGTAGATCCCCCCCTCATTATCTTTATGGCCCCCACCCGCCACCCAGGGGTGGGGGCCGGGGGGGAGGACAGTAGGTCCCCCCTCATTATCATTATGGCCCCCACCCGCCGCACAGGGGTGGGGGTCTGGGGGGAGGACAGTAGGTCCCCCCCTCATTATCTTTATGGCCCCCACCCACCGCACAGGGGTGGGGGCTCGGGGGGGAAGGAGAGTAGGTCCCCCCCCCCCTTCAATCACTATTGTGGCCAGAAAGATTCCCTGTGGGTTTTAAAATTCGCCTGCCTATTGAAGTCTATGGCGGTTCGCCCGGTTTGCGAACATTTGCGAAAATTCGCGTTCGCGAACCGAAAATGTTATGTTCGCGACATCACTATTACACAGCAAAATCAATTAAAATGTCCAGCAGAATCACATGTTTCATGATTGCAAAAGTAATGACACATGAAGTACCCTGAGCTTACTTTCTGCTCTGATTGTAAATGGAATGTTCAATTCTGTACTGTATCAATTTTGAGATAAACTATTTATCTCATAAATGTCTACTGAAGGACAGAGGTATATAGGATCCAAATCTCTCTCTGGTTAGCGGTCTGTTTATTTGCAACTTTAGCTTGATTCACTAAAATAAAAATTGCTAAAATATCTTTATATCTTTAAAGATATATCAATTTTATGTAATTGTATGCAATGTGTGGTATTACTTATTTATATAATGAATTAAAAATAGAGAATGATTCTCATTAAATGTACAAAACAAATTATTAAAACAAGACACTTATATTATAGTCCAGCTTGGTGTAAACAGGTATATTTAATCTAATTACAAGCTTTAAAAAAAAAAAAAATAATCTAGCCAGGAATATATTTGACATTTTAAAATCCATGTAATATTTATTTATCAAGGAATTAGAAAAAATACAAAAGTAATCTGCAAAATTAATACGGGGAATGGAAAATTTTACTTATGAAGAAAGAATAGAAAAAAACACATTTAGCTTAGAATTAGTTTTGTTTTTGTTTTTTATCTCAGATGGGATATGCCTTATACAAATATATACAGGGTCAATAGAAACAGCTTCTCAAGCAATCTGTTAATTTACAAGACTGTCCTTTGAGAACTGAAAAAAAATAAAATGTTGCATTCTACATAGGAAAGTTTTGTTGAGGGGGGGAGAGGTTCTACCGTAAGAAAATTGAGGATTTTTTTTTCTCTCAAACCTCTATTTTCCATTCTTTCATTACATGTTAAACAGTTTCTTATGTTAAACTATAATACTAAAACCCTCTGAGCTGTTCGGGTTAATGAGGAAGCACTAGCCTAAACAGTAATGGGTAGCTGTGATTGTTTGAGAGTGTATCCCAGTGCTCATTGCTGGTATGAATTGGTATGGCTAGACAAAAATGTGTATTCTCTGCCTTAGCCACACCTTCAGTGGGAGCAGGGCTGCGTGAAACCAGGGACTCTCATTTAGGTTTGAGCTGCTTGAAATTGGTTAAACACTGAAAGAAGAGACAGTGCCAAAGGACTACAGGTGCTATAAACAATTCCATGAGATGAAATGACACATCATTGAATTGGTTATTGCAGTGTCCCTTTAAAAATAATTTCCAGGGTGAAATTTTTAATGTGGAACAATTACAGTGGAAACCAGTGGCATATTTCCGAAGAGTGGAAATACTTAAAGGGAAACTCTACTGCCCAAATCAAAAAATAAATAAACAAATGAATAAATACATCAAAATAATTGTTTAGTAGATATACCTACAATGAAACATACCTTTACCTTTAATTATGCATTTTTAAATTAGGGTATGTCTATCCTAATAAGATCTCTTGTCTGAAACCTTTGCAAGCCAATTACAATTACAGACTTCCCAATGCAGCTCACTTAGATGACATTGCAAGGCAGGTCCTCAGGGCAATTGCTTCCGCTTGAGTTTAGTTCCACTGTGCTAAACAACCAGGAAGTAAGAGGACCAGATGCCAGTTTGAGAGCCAGGGTGTAACAAGATGTATTTATAAAACTGCCAAATTTTCTTGAAATCTGCAAATCTTAAATATGGAGAAAAAGAGGACACACTCTTCACACAAAAAGCACTTCAACAAGCTAAGTTCTTAGGGGCCTGGAGTGTCCCTTTAAGTATTTTGCCCAAGAATTGATCTTTGTATATAACCCCAATAGAATTTACTCATGTGGCTTATGTTATACCTTGAGATTACTGCTATAATTTATTAGCATGAAGAGATATTTACAAAATCACAGACTGGGCAAAGAAATAGATTAAAGAAAAACTATAATCCATAAATATGAATGTGCAGCGGATTCAAAGCCTAAAGGACATATGCAAACCACGTTAGTGCGCGTCTGTCATTGTTTCTCGAGAATTTCATATCCAGAAAATAGATGCATTTGCACACTTTCTGAAATTTGGATGCTTTTAATTCACACCAGACCTGTTTGCCATGGTCCTTTATAATATAACCATCTACAGAACCGAGCCATTTTAATACCAAGAACTATTTGCAAACGGCAGCATATTATGGACATTCTTTGAATTTCAATTGCTGTTGAGATCTAACTCTGTTTGCTCAATAAAGGACATTGAATACATTAATGTTAAATTGGAGATTTTCCTTTTCCATCAACAATTTGACATCACACTATGTCCTATTAGGGCCAACTCTTGCAAGGAAAATGTTCCATTCACGATGTCTTCTGAATTCATTGTACACAAATTCAGCTTCAACTAAGATCCAGTTTTAAATGTTCAGTGATCTCTTATGTGTAATTATACTTTGATCTGTACAGACCCCCTACCAACATTGGATAGTTAGAGATTTGTTTCGTTCTGAACTACAGTTCGTCTGAGTTTAGGCCAATCAGGTGATAATTAACCAAAGCGCAATGGCCAAGCATTCAATTTTGGTTCTACCCGTGGTGCTAAAAAAAAAAAATGAGATGATTTATAGGGATAAGAGATGATTGATGGCTATGAGTTAATCACTAAATGTTGATTTTAGTCATAGATCAAGTAGGTAGTCTGCAACGGTGGAAAAAAAGGAGGAGCATTAAAACAAATCAATATTTATATATTATATATTTAATAAATAAACATGTACAGGATCCACTAATGCTAACTAAGTAGGACATTCCCTTTAAGAGTATAGTCTCTAAAAGAAACAACAAACTAATTTGTTCATGTGCAGTTGAATGGACTTGAATGAGTTTTGACTGAAGTCTAGTATATACGGAAACTCAAGGACCACAACATTGTAACTAAGCATAAATGCATCATACTTTACTCATTGTATTATTTCATATACCATGGTATGAACTGTACACAACTAGATCATAAGTAAGCTCAAAAAGCCATGTTTATTTGTGTTGGGTTTGAGGATTGCAGCCCAATTGTACTTTATTCCTTTTCACTGCAAAACGTATTGGGTGAAGTTAGGTTTAGTTAGCAAGTTTACACAGTTTACAATGGTTGCCTGACTTTGACTTTGTAGCAGAGCGCTAGTCTTAGCAGGGACTTTTCTCTGCTGGTTTCTCCAAGATGAACTCAGGAACAAAGAAGATGCTTCACAGGAACAGCTAAATACAGCAAGGCAAGACACGATTCTCCCAACACCTCCCCAGTAAATAGACAACACTCCGTTTTTGGGGAATAATTGAAGTTTAACGGTAGCACACTGCCTTTTATGTGATTTTCTCCACAAGGTTGCCGCCCAGGTGGACCTTGTGGGCAGGGCCGGATTAAGAGCCCAGTGGGCCTGGTGCTGACAATTATGATGGGCCTAATTACAGGATCATATCGACCAAAAACAGTAACACTCCCAAGCGTCATGTATCTGATGGAGATGGTGCTGGAGAGAAAGAAAACAGCAGCTATAAGAAAACACATACCCTAGGCTAATCTCTCACTAATTTATGTTTTCATCTTTCAAGCAAATCCATAACCCCTAACAGCAGTGTCCAGTCAAGCAGGAAGTCAATGGGCACGGTAAAAGGGTGTGCCACTGACACAAATCATGTAACCTGCCAAAAGGGGCGAACATGCCCAAAAAGAGGACATGTCTGCCCAAAGAATTAGGCCAGCCTGGCATGAATGCATGTCAGGCTGCCTGACAATCATGCAGCTGGCCAACTAAGGGCATACTCTGCAGACAGCACCCAAGCTTGGCATAAATGCATCTAATGATGCGCTCGCTCAACGCTTTCTAGAGACTGTCCCCTAGCACTCGCTGGTCCACTTGTCTCCTTACCTTCTTACTAGCAGGTAGAAGCTCCTGGTATATAGTCTGGGACAGAGAAAAGCTGTATGTAGTGAAAGGGAACATGCCACAGTGTTAGAGAGACCAACGTCTGCATTACCTTAAAGGATCACTATAGGGTCAGGAACACAAACATGAATTCATGACCCTATAGTGTTAACACCACCATCTAGCCCCCCTGAGCCCCTCATGCCTCCATTAATATAGCAAAATCTTACTGTATTCAAGCCTGAAGCTGTAACTCTGCATGCTGTTAGACTCAGAAAAACAAGCAGTCTGCTGACAAGTGGTAGCCTGATCCAATCACAGTGCTTCACCATAGGATTGTCTGAGACTGACAAAGAGGCAGATCCGGGGCAGAGCCAGCATGATTCAAACACAGCCCTGGCCAATCAGTATCTTCTCATAGAGATTAATTGAATCAATGAATCTCTATGAGGAAAGTTCAGTGTCTGCATGCAGAGGGAGGAGATACTGAATGTTTGGATACATTTTAGGCAGCCATGACCCAGGAAGGATCTCTAACAGCCATCTAAGGAGTGGCCAGTGAAGTTATCACTAGGCTGTAATGTAAACATTGCATTTTCTCTAAAAAGACAGTGTTTACAGCAAAAAGCCTGACGGTAATGATTCTACTCAACAGAACAAATTCAATAAACTGTAGTTGTTCTGGTGACTATAGTGTCCCTTTAACTATATTCATTGTCAGCCAGTCCACACAAGTTTTGTTCCCATGCATCCCTCTTAAGTTTCCATACTTAAGTAAGAGTATGTGAAAAGTAGTTAGGGTTGCCACCTTTCTTGGAAAAACATACTGGCCTTGCTAATTTGCATAATTAAATATGTATGGGTGACATCACATGATGTAAATCACAAGGAGTGACATAAGAGAAAATGCTGTAAGATCACCAAAAAAACTACTTAGTTTGATTCTGCTGAATAGATGGATACCTCCCAGTGCCCCTATGTCTCCCAGTGCCCCATGTGTCGATTATTCCAGGTCTCAGTGTTCCTATGTATCAGTGTCTCAGTGCCCCATGTCTCCCAGTGTCCCTAGTGTCGTGTCCCCAGGTCTCCCAGTGATCCTATGTATCACAGTGTCTCAATGCCCCATGTCTCCCTGTGTCCCAATGTATCCCAGGGTCCCCATGTCACTAGGACACTAGGAAGACGGGGAGACCTGGGGACACGGGGGGACCTAGGGACACGGAGACACCAGTGACACTGGGAGACTAGGGGACTCTGTCTGGGACACATGGGGACACTGGGAAAATAGGGGATACTTGAAGACATGGGGACACAGACACTAGAGACACTGGCTGGGGGACATGGGGACATTGAGACATGGGGGCACTGGGAGACATGGGGACACTGAGACACCAGGGCCACAGACACTAGGGACACTAGCTTGGAGACATGGGGACATTGAGACACTTGAGGCACTGGGAGACATGGAGGCACTAGGAGACATGGGGACAGTGAGACACTGGCAGACTGGGGGCACTGGGAGACTAGGGGTCACTGAGACGCCAGGGACACTGGCTGGGAGACATGGGGACTCTGTGTCCCCATGTGTCTCTGTGTCATAATGTCTCCCAATGTCCCTTAGTGTCTCAGTGTATGTCTCCTTGCAGCCTTTCCCCCCATCCCTTACTTCCCTGAGCTGTAGGCTGTCTCTGCAGGGTGGGAGCTGCTGTCTGGACTCTCTGTAGCTGCTCCCCTGCGGATCAGTGATTAGAGATAGGCAGGGAGGGATATGCTGGAACTTCCTATCCCTGCCTCTCTCCATAAACAGCGACCCCTACTGGCCAGTGCTGGTTTTGCATAGTAATCTCTTGTTTATACTGAGAAAAATACCAGCATTTGTATTGCCAGTATCACTGTAATATTGGAACCAGCCAGGCAGCCTCAAATACTGGCTGTGCCAATAAAATAAAAGCCAGGTGGAATCCCTAAGAGTAGTGTGTAAAAAAAAAAAAAAAAATATATATATTTTTTTTTTAAATCAATGGGCCTATTCCATGGGCCTGGGCCTGGAGCTGCAGCTCCATCAGCCCCTATGTTAATCCGGCCCTGCTTGTGGGACACCGAGACACAAAGTTAACAAGCCAATGAAACAGTGTTATACATTGAGACACTCCCATACAGTATGTGCAAGCCCTCCCCTCTGCCTGGTAGATAATGTAATAACTCAATTATCTCCAGGCGGGGAAACCACATATTTTACAAGATTTCAAAAGTACCCCAAAAACATGACATATCCCCACAAATGGCACATCCCTGGATAGCTCTGATCTGGTTGAACAACATATCCAAAAATTACCCAGATCAGAGCAGGGGTTCACTAATTCCTTGGAAGTCACTTTGGACCGACCGCACGCATGAATTCATGCCCAAAATAGTTCCAAAGAACTAGGCTGTGCGGCCGGTCTATCTTATCAGTCAAATAATGTGTAAATCGCTGAACGGATCTGTTCATGCAGCGTGTTATTGTACATATCTGGTTCAGTAGATTATTTCTACCGAATAGCACTTTGTTTGTGTACTTCTATGTGAACTTAGGTGGAGGTGGAAGTCCCAGCGGTGTTCGCGCCGTTGAGTGTCCAATTTTAGTTCCATGCACTTGATGACCAAACACCGCTGCCTTTGTTCATGTCCCAAGATGACCGCCGCCACGTGTTCGTCTATATGAACGGAGACCACCCAGCATACCGCTTAGAATGTTCGTATGATTGCGGTTTATGGAGGTGTGAACTGGGTTAATGAGCGGCACACTCCATAGCTGGGTGGTCTACCATTCGGTAGATAGTTCGGTTGATGAATAAAATGGTGGGAACCACTTAAGGGAATGGATTTTGACAAATGGCCAGGTGAAACATAGGAAACCTTAGGTTTCAAAGCCAGGGGAGTATGTCTTGCACAGTTATTGCTACTTTCACACATAGGGGACAAAGAGGAGAGGGGGAAAGGGGATACGGACAGCCCAGAGCTGGTATAAAGCCCAGAGTTGGTATAAAATATGATAGCAGGGTCCATTCTGCTACAGACATCTTGTGAGAGACGGGTCGCCATAAGGACTTTGCATGGGTTCAATGGACTTTGACTTCATTCTAGAAAGGTTTGTTTTAGGCTATCACTGGCAGTATGTGTCTGTTGCATTTAAAATGTAACCACATAATTTATACTTTTTAGTTGCTAGCATGTTATGGCTGTCTCCTGCTTATCACTAGACTTAGAGGTTTGTTTTCGGACAAATTGTGATTTGTCCGAATTTTGCACAATTGACCAATCAACTGAAAATCTGAATTCCAAGCCAACATATGATAAATTAGTTATTTTGTTTTTTTTGTTTTGGGATTTACTAGCATCCAGTGGGAATATATATTGAATGCATAAATAGGGTATGACTGCGAAAAGACTAGAAACTAGTCTAAGACTACTATTCCTAATTTGGGCAAAAAAATTGCCTCTTTCAAACTAGACCACAAGATTGGAAAGGCAATAGTTGTGGAATAATTAATGCCCAGTTGCATTTTAAAATTTTCTCTGTGTGTATCTCCGTCTGTCTGTCTTTTTCTCTCTGTCTATCTATTTACACAGAATCTAGCAGTTATTGTAAGTGGCACATGTGCTGAAATATTTATTTATTTTCGATTATCTTTAACCAAATATTTGATTCTGACTCTTTTTTTTTTTTTTTTTTTTTTTTTACTTTTTCTGTAAAGCTCACAGAATTTAATCTGCTGCTGTTTATTCCATGTATCATGCTTCAGGAATAGGGGAATCATTTTTAATATATGTCTCTAGGAATTGATTTTGACAAAGGTCTAAGCATCTCTGTGTATAATAATTGGTAGGAAAGATTAATTGCACCGTGATACCCAGGTCGTTTACAATACAATATATTTAATGTTTTAGTGAACTTTTTACAATGAGATGCAAATAAGACCCTGACTTATGAATTATCCGTGTGGCAGCCATTATTTATATGTTTAAAGACAGCAAACTGGTGATGGAATTAAAGAGACTGTGTTTTGAAATGCTAAATACACAGGCATAAGAATAAAATCAAAGAGCTGAAAAATAAATTGGCATAAGGATTTTTCACCCATTAAATCACCAGCAGGTAGATTAGAGCCCGAAGCCAAATATACTGGTAGGATTTACTTTCAGAATAAAACAAAATTAACTTGGCCCATTTATTCTCTAATGAAGATATAGGGGTTTTTTTACTAAATAGTGAAACGTGAACAACTATATAGAGAATGCAACAGTTAGATAAAACATTTAGAATTTGAAAAAATCTTTAATGCAACAATTTGTCTAATTCAGCTACTTTGAACAAATGTTTGCAATTTTATTTGCAATTATCCGTAACACACTGTTTAGTGAGTAAAACCCTTAATGTATTTATTATAACAATTGTAAGCTATTCCTTGCTTTCCTTTACATGTTTTTATTTTTTCTCATTATTTTTTTTTTAAGTACAATGATACGGACTTTATGTAAATCAACTATTGTTAAGCCTATATAAAAGGAGTAGACTATTTAATGGATCTTTAATCCCTTAACAAATTCTTAAATTAATCTATAACAAATAAAAATGATTCGCTCATATGAAGACTTCAGGGCATCATGGATGGAATGCCAAAGCTAAAAAAGGGGACGTTCTATACTAACATCTTTAGGGACCATATTTTATGTAACAAAAAATTGCTTGAATTGTCCCTAAAAAAGTAATAGGGTCTGGTGATGTTGGTATGCCTTTCTGTGAAGCTAATCTCTAAAGGGATTTTAAACTGTGACTAGGGATAAGGGTTACTGCATATATCATACAAATTAACTGTTGGGAGTCACCTTTGGGGGGTCACCCAACTTGGGCACAGAATGGCCTTTGGGTGGTGGCAGAAATTAAATAATGGGGATGGACAGATCACTGTCCATCTCCTGAGTCCATTGGTCCCCAGCCCCAAATAATGGGCAGCAGGTGGTGGCTACTAAGAGAATAAAGGAGGGTATATCTTTGTCCTCTCCAACCCCTACCAATGGATGACAAGTGGGGGGCTATTGTTATAGTTATTATTGGGAATGTATCCATTTTCTACACTCATGTCTATTAATCTATGCAATAAACTTGAACCGATATTGTAATTTGTCTGCTTTTCTATGTGAGTTTTCTGCCGTATTGGGAGACTGGCATATTAGTAAATACCATTTTGGTGTAACTTTTTCACAACACAATTTTCACGGCTCTAGTAAACTATCTGACTAATTTACCAGTGTGTTTAAGTTAAGGGGGAGTTTCAATAATTAGGTCTTTTCCATGGGATATTCAAAACACGTATCAAGGGATACTCTGTCACGTTTGTTTAATGGGTGACATGAAACATTCTAACCATTACAAGTTTATAGTTAAAGTTTTGTTGATAGGAGATTCTGTGAGCAGGTTCACTGTTTTTTATCAAACCATATTCAAGCTCTCACACTAAATATACAAATAACAAAACATAAACCAGATAATTATTTAGTACTTAAACTCCTTCAGGGTGTTCAAGGCCTTGAAGAAGTTTCACCCACTCATAATGTGTCCAAGTCTTTGTATCACATTGGCATGCAATGTGTTCTCAAGAGGCTTTAAGCATTTCTGCAAAGGAAGGTTCACCCACACCGAATCAAGGCAGCATTTGCCAATTTTAATGCACCATTTAAATTGGGCAAACATGCTAGAACGACAGCACCTATCGGATTCTTACACCAGAATAGTTTCTAGTAGTTCTGCTGCTCAGATTGGACCTTTAACAAGTAGTTGCATTTATCAGTGTAGAAAATGGATGTAGGTTTCCCAGAGATGCATAATTAATTAGGCCAGCTTAATAAGCTATTGAGTGGTAATTCAATCTGTACAAAAAGTGAAATCTAGTTTTTGAAGGAGGTACAATAATGCTGGTGCTTATTTTTGGATCCAACTTCATAATTTGTAAGAGCTACCATCACCTTGATGCAGGCTGGTTTGTGGAAAGGAATATCATTTCTTTAAAGTAATATATCTATCCTTAAAAGTGACCTCACAGTTTTGGAAAGTAACATTTACTCTCTGGAGGTTTTCACCAACATGATGTATTGTAGTGAATTTTAGATGGGGAAGTGAGATACTGTGATTTCTGTTCCACAAGATAATGATGCTGCTATTGAATTCTTTATGAACAATGATATCAAGACTCAGACTTACACGCTATCTCAGAGGATAAGACTATTAGGCCTCTTTCAGACAGGAACTGGGCTTCAAACAAGGCACTCAGTCCCAGAACAGTGCTTTGAAGAACACAATGGCCGTGTAGAGACCAAACTGGATACAGAATCGCTTCCCTTTGTGTTTTATTTAACAGCAGCCAGGACATTGTGTATTCTAAGCTGGGGATAGATAGATAGATAGATAGATAGATAGATAGATAGATAGATTTGAGGATATGTATATATTGTTGGAGTAGATGTTGTAGCATTATTAGTCCAGTGATGCAGACAGAAAACAAGAGATGAAATTAGTATCTTGTAACACCTTTATTATTGGACTAACAGAATTTTGGAATGACAAGCTTTCTCAATTCTAGACGTGATCTCCTGAACAATTGCCATTCTAAAATTTCTGTTAGTTCAATGAAAAAGGTACTACTAGAAAAAAAATGTATTCTGTTATTTTATCTATCTATCTATCTATCTACCTGTCTGTCTAATATGTTTGTGAGAGATTACACACTTTTTGATTAACAGTATCTATCTTCATAGAGGAAATAGTAAGGCAAGATTATCTGAAGGACTGTAATATATGCAAAACTCTCATAAACAAATATTCAGATCCCACTAATTAAATGCCAGTTAATGAATAAGACGGCAAAACAAATAGTAAGATAGAATTAATTAGTAAAAATCGAAGGGGTGTAGGAGCAATTTGTAACGCTGATGAGATGAGTTAGCATAGCTTTGCATGATTGCAACAGTGCACAAAGTGTTAAGTTCAAGTGAAGGCTACAAGACTGTTGACTGAATAAAGGATGAAAGAGAACAGATGATTTGTATTTCCTTAGTTTTTTTTTTTTTTTAAATTCTTTATTTTATTTGTGCACGGAAAAAAAACATATCTTGTTTACATTGCCACAACAGCTTGGATGAATGAGCATTAATTCGTATAGTTACAGTGGTGAGGCTTGTAGAGGGTTCTGCACATTTTTTATATATATGTTATCGTCGCTTGACAGGTGGATTGTCCTGTTCAGCTCGTCAGGTGAGGAGAGGTACAAGATGAACTATATAACATAAATAACTTGAACTAACAGAAGAGTAATTCTAGACATTTAAATATTGTAATGCTGCTACTCGTTGGTACCATGCCATCATAGCCCATTGAGCGGTTGTTTGAGCTGGGTGTGTGCTAGGCAGGCATGGGATGGAACTATACAGATATATATACTGTGATGTCGCTTTATCAAAAAGAAGACAAAAGAGTTTGTCCTTGCTCCACTTTTCAGGGCATGTGAGTTACGTTAAGAACTAAGGTATAAGATCTTAACCCAGCATATCGACTGCGCTAGGGACATAAGCAGTGCAGTGGAGGAATGTGGTTTACGAAACCTATGCGGAGGTAATAGTGGGCTAAAGAAATAATAAGTAGCTGGGGGGTTAGACCAGCAGCTGAGTTGCTTGCACACAGAGTATGCCCAGAAGAAACAAGTTACCCCCGAAAGCTATGCGTCTAACATTTTGTAGTACCTTAAGACATTTAGCAAACATCAAATTATATTCAGTAAGTACACATTCGGTAAGTACATAACAAAAGAGTCCAGTGCAGTCGATCGGAGTGAAAACAAGACATGGTGATATCACGATGCCTTTTGAGTAAGGTAGCGTATCGTAGGGCCTTGAGCGTCTATGTGATTAATTGACAGCTTGGGGACATAGCCTAATATATTGGTGCTAGGTTAGAGATTACCCGTCTATGATGCAGCGATCTTGCCCCTATTCTCTAGTGTTACCAGAATTTTCTAGCTGCAGCCTTTTATCTCAAGTGGCCTATTAACTAATTATGGGCCTTGGAGATAGCACCTATGTGTGTAGCTGAGGGAATGACACAAGTAAAGGCCCGTGAAAATGCGTTGCAGGTTCCACTACGGTAACGGGCATATGTAAAAAACCTGGTCCTAGTCAGGAAACCTAAGTGGGGTCATATAGACGTAAGAGTGGTCGGGTGAGGTAGCCCTCAAACATTATATTTAGGCCATTTGTGTCGGAGAGTTCTGTAAGAGTGTGTAGCACAAACCAAATAATGATAACAAAACAAACGAAACAAACGAAGAGAGGCGTTAGTGTCCCTGGGCATTTAGTCAGGTATAACCCCACAAGAACGTCAGGAGTCACGTTCTGCGTCCAGGTAGGTAACCGAGGTATAGGCAATTGCTGTCTTTCATCCGTTGTTCCCGGTGTCCCTCGGGTGGTAGTCTCTGGGATGGACAGTGTTCATAATAGACCACACAGCCTCCGTAACCTCAACAAATGGGAGGCGAGGATCACCAAGCCCATCAATGTTTTTAATGTTCGCTCGTTGATTGAGCCGCTTGGGGAGATCTTCTCGGGACAAATGTCTCGGAGGTTGCCGGATTCCACGTATGGGTGTTGGCGGGTTTGGTACGCTGTTGTAGGGCGTCTTGAGGGAGACCCCACACTGCTAGGTGCTTTTTTGCCTCCAGTAGGTCGGCAACCAGGTAGGTATTGTTCCCATGGAGTACCTGTAGCTTGCGAGGTGGACGCCACTGGTATGTTATGCTGTGTGCGCGGAGTAAGGTGGTGAGTGGTCTGAGGGTTGCACGCCATTGCATAGTTCCCCTAGATAGGTCCGTATAGAATGAGAGGGACATGCCCTCGAAGGCATATGGTGTGTTTCCTCTTATGGCGGCCATTATTGCCGTTTTATCGTGACGTTTTAGGAACTTAACTATAATGTCCCTGGGTGCCGTCGCTGGGGCTGTCGTGGGCTTGGGTATGCGGAATGTCCCCTCAATGCATATGCCCTTGGCCTGTTTCGCAGGGAGAATCGTGCTTACCAGGCGTCGGATGAGGTGAGGTACTTCGGCGTCTGAAACTGAGTCTGCTACTCCCCGGATCTTAAGGTTTTGGGCCCGCCGCGTGTCTTCCATCGCCGCCATTTTGTGTTCCGCTTGCAGGTACTGCTGCTGTAGGGTGGCTACATCTCTCTGTAGTGCAGTGAGGTGCTGCGTGTGGCTCTCGGAATCTCGCTCGACGACATCCACGCGGTCCGACAGGCCCTGGATGTCTTTCTTCATATCCACCATGTCGGCCTGGATGCCCCGTCGGAGCTCCGCCAGCAGCTCCTTCATCTCCGCCTTCGTGACCGGTGCCGCATCCGACTGTGTCTTAAGTTGTGTCGGCGGTCTGGAAGCGGGTAAGGTCACCTCTTCTTGGTCTGAGAATTGGTCATCAGAGTTAGTGAGGTCGTCCACATAATCTGTGTAGGCCGCCATGTGGGGTTCTTGGGCCTCTTGTGCTCTCCGCCATAGGTCCCCTATACTTGCGCCGGGACGTGTCCCGTCCGATTTTAATTTTTTGTTCTTCTTCCCCATGCTGTCGCTATTGTTGGGGTAATCAGCTTGCTTCAGTTGTTTATTGGGGGGTGATATATGTAGTTTTTTCGCAAATAAGCTTTTATGCCACGGAGCTCGCTGGAGTTGCGACCGCACAGTTCAGCTGTTGGCTCCGCCCCCCCGTATTTCCTTAGTTTTTGAATCAGTGATACATGCAGTACAATATAAGAACTGCACTTTTTTTTCCAGTTGTAAGCATCGTTGTTAGTACAGGTGTGTGTGTGTGACTGTATGTGGGATTGCAACTGTTTTGGATAAATAAAGCTGGCGTGCAGTTGAATTGTAACATGGCCTAAAACTGAGGGCTAAGTATAAAAAAAACTAAATTGTTCTAAAATATGAGTAGTCGCCATGGGAACAGTTTGCTTGCTCCTGCTGATTATTTTATATATGTGCCCTTTATACAGAAACGATATGTTGTATTTCAGCTTTTTTTTTTTCAGGGAACGTTCAGTTGTTAATGGTAAAAAAAAAATATGCGGCACTAGTTTCACAAAACTTTTTTGTACTTATCTATTAAACGTTTGTTAGTGCTTTCCATTTTATCCCAGACAGTCGCAGAATTGAGGAGGGGGTGGGAGCACCGGGGCAAACACTCCCCTTGAGAATCCAGGGAATTTATATCTGGCTGACAGCAAGGCCTGGCTGTGGTGTCACTCTCACTTTGCCCCAAAATGCATCCAAATGATTAAGAAAATTGCCAGAGCCACCACCACCACCATGTGTTACGCTTTATATACAGGGAAGGGAGCAATTAATTGATTTGTCTGGTAGGAATCAGGGCATCAGTGCCTCTGTTTTAGAGGAAGCTGTCTGCATAAATGTGTTTAGCTATTTGTGCCACCGTATGCAATTTAGTAAATTTGTGCATCTGCATACCTCCCAAGTGTCCCTGTTTAAAAAGGACAGTATCTATTTTGAGCCCAAATCCCTCTGTCCTTTTCTATCGTGATGTCTCTCTTTTTCAGGAGCTCAATATTCTCGATGTGTCTGAAATTATCCCAGAGCTGCTTAGCAATAATACTCCCAGTAATGTGTCTTTAAACTACAATAAATATGTTTAGAAATCAGTCTGTGTAAATAAGGTAGATTGTTCTTGTTCTAAATTACATTTTAGTCGCATAGTGTTACTGATAAGTCAGCTACAATTTCCTAAAACAGCCATGCCCCTTGCCACACCCTTACTCACACCTCTAAAAGTGTGTCCTTTTGAAATGTTGGGAGGTATGCATCTGTACTTGTGTAGGTGTATGTGTCGACATTTTAGAATTTGTCACAAAATCAAACAGTGCCCTTAATGAGTTTGAGCTCTGGATCCGTCCTGATCGCAAACACATAAGCAGATTGTTCAATTTTATGGAATAAAAGAAAATGACTCTTGGTTCTATTCTATAAAACAAATCACAAAGGTGGGGTTTAAAAAGACAAAGAGGATGTGCTATTCTGCTACAAATTGCTAAATAAGAAGCAATCTCCACGGAAACCAATATAATGTCTCTGAACATTTAGCACTTTGCCGCAAGCAGTTTCTGTTTAACAAGGGCCACTGTTTTCTTTGTTAAATCGCCCCCAGCGCAACAAAACCTCTTTAGGTTTCGGAGACACAATGGATTGTGACCGAGCTTGATCATGAATATGTCCAAATGTACGGTGATGACATTAAGTCCTCAGAAAATTGTCTCTGCTTTTTAATGAAATGCCTATTTTAAACATGATATGGCGTTATTCCTGGTTTTTACAAGATGATTTCCTCATATCTACTCAGCAATAAAAAATATTGGCTGCATATTCACTAAAATGTAAAGTGTGCAAAGTAACTTCAAAGTCAATTTGAATGTTCAGGCTTGCTTTATCCACTAAACCTCAGATTTGGTTTAGTTTCCATGAAACGGTACATCCTATACAGGCAGGGTTAACAGCTTCAATCACTGAAACCGGTCTACATTGATTCAATATAATGTATTTCTCTTCAAGGCTGTTACTCCATTATTCCCATTATATACACAGTATAATATGTCCAATAAATTGACTCCATTACTTTTAATATTAGAGATTTTGTTTTGTGTAATTACCACTGACCTAGATTCCCTGCACCAAGTTATGATACATTCAGACATAGAGAGACTGCTGCAGGCCTTCTGCAGCTCTTTATGGAAAAAAAAAACACATCAGGACTTGTCTGGTTGTATTTCTCACTTTATTGGACAGACAAACAGATAGTAATAGTTAGACAAACAAACAGACAGAAAGAGATAGCGAGATGGCTAGACAGAAAATGGATGGAAGCATGGATCGGCCGACGCTCAGATAGAATGCTGGCTATTAAACCTATCAAATTCTAGCATATGATAAAATGAGAGTTCACAAAGTATTGTGTTTGCCGATTGATCAATGTTTTCTCCACTATAAATATCATAAAATATATTCCCTTTTAAAACCACTGCCACTTCTTCCCTCATCATGGCTCGGTCATCTTACGGATTTGGTATTCAGTCACCATCTAACCAATCAGCTTTAATGTAGATGAATTGTTAGATGCAAAGAATTCATTTCTGCATGCCCTCTGTACCCACCTCCTCTGCTTTTAATTAAAAGCAAGATGGTTGGCAATTAATCTGTGCCTTATCTGGTGGTGGTGGGTGGATGGTTGACTATTGGTCCTGATTCCCTTGTTGTCGCTTTCCCCATGCTTGGACAAAGTGCTCACTTAGGTGTGAGTCGATCATATCTGGAGCTTCAGAGGTAATCCTGTATTTGCAATGCTACATTTTGCCCGCATTTGTGTATGTGTTTGTGTTATTGCATGTGAAGTGTACATAGGTGTAACACAGTTTACGGTGATAGAAACTCTAGATATGATGCTCAGTTATCATGGGTTAAATTAACTTGACAACTTCTTAAGTGTATCTTGACCTAAGCTCCGCCCAATGTCCTATTTTTTATGTTAGTCTTTAAATCAAGTTACGGAGTATACATAAGGACAAGGAGTTCCAACAAGGAGTTCCAACAAACTATGAAAAAAAAATCACAAATAGTGTGTCAAAGAATAGCACAATGAAAAAGTAAGTCTGACATGACACAATGTTTGTTGTCCAGGCGCTCATTTAAATCTTGCTTTCTCCTTTTGATATTAATGAGTTCTACTGCTCATTTTTTATAAATTCCCTATGACAACTTTTCCACATTATATACCATTTATGTAATAATGCAGATTATTGCCAAACTCAATGCTAGTATCTTTTTTTCAATGGCGATGTTGGCATTTTTATTACACACATATCCATTATTAAACTACATGAATGGTTGGTATTATTTTAGACAATTATATTTTATTAGACTGACTGAAATAAATAACCTTACAATCTCAACATCTTTTCATATTTTCCTGCTAATTTTTGTTTCATGTGTAATTATATTTCTTTCATCTCTTTACCTTTTCTCAGTGGAAATGTTATTTTCTGACACAGACAGTACTGATCTTAAAATAAAAATATCTACTGCGCTAGTTTTGCTTTTCATCTTATAAATAATACACTCCTCGTCTTGTGTAGATTTAGCTATTTTCAACATCCTGAGTCTGATAACTTGTTTCTAAGATAAGCACCCGAGGCAGTTCTGTGGGTATTGTGGCGTTCCTCTCCTTTCATCATTTTTGCGATCTTGCAATGTTTCTCTTGTTGAGTACTGAGTTCTTCTCAAAATCCATACTTATCTTTAATATGGTATTAAGACCCCGAGGATACACGTGATATAAACAGAATGTTTGATTTCTCTTTTGAAAGCTTTCGTTTTTAATTTAGTTCATGCGTGCAAGCAGAGGTCCGTAAGTTCATACACGCCCTAGAAAATATCAACATCTACTCTGACTTTTCTATCCATAGTGTTAAACAACTTCAATAAAATAACCAAATAAATAACATGTATAACCAAATTATTACTTTCAATGAAAATCTTAATAGAAAATAGTGCACTACTCACTCCAAAACCCTTTGATGTGCACAACTGCTTTATTATGATAGGTAGAAAGAACCAACAATATATAATAGAACTGCATGCATTTTTTACAAAGTAAGCATTCATTTGCTTCTTGTACTTATCTGAAAGTTTCTGATTCTCTAGAAATGTTCCAGAACAATTTTGATTCATAAGTGCATGCGAAGTGCAGGCCACCCAACAAGTGTCGATTTTTGAAATTTAAATCACGTAAAGTTAAAGTGTTGAACATCACTGAGAAATTCCACCAATCTTTTCCAAGAACTTTGCCTGATAGAATAGGAGATAGGCTTGTCAAAACATTGCCACACCTTGTTTGATGGCTGAATAAAATCACTATTATACCACATTGCACAGGGCTCTATCTTCTAAACATGCTTAAGGAAAAATGCAAATCAATGCATTTTGCAGACCAATGCTAGCTTGCTCACACATTGTCACAATAATTCTAGCTTCGTGCTCACACATTGTCACTGCTAACTCATATGTAAAATATATATAGCCTTCCTCATAATGATACTGCAACAGGTTAATTTAGTATCTTGAAATAACTTTTTTATTGGGCTAAAATAATTTTTAATGACAAGCTTTTAGGAGAACCTCCCTTTCTCAAGTCTAAAGCATTGAGATAAATAAATAACAGATTAAAATATTACCTTATTTTAGTGGACTAACAGAAATTTTAGAATGACAAGTACACAGGAGATCAAGTCTAGAATTGAGAAAAGGGAGCATCTCCTAAAAGCTTGTCATTCCAAAATTCTGTTAGTCCAATAAAAAAAGGTATTACAAGATACTGATTTCATCTTTTATTTTACATCTGCATCACTGGACTAATACAGCTACAATCTCTACTCCATCATTATGATAATAAAGGGAATTGCCAAGGACCCAGGAATCCCCATTTCCCAGGAATCCCCATTCTGATAGGTCTATAAAAACCATGAATATGACAAGTCTACAAAAACTTCTACAAGATACACCATCGTAAGGTTTCTCCTTACCTTATCATATATCTGTCCCAATATGGAAGAAAAAAAAAATAAGGAACAGAAGGATTGGAAGAATGTAAAATGGGTTATGCAGAAAGAAACCTGTTCTAAATTAACACTGCTAGAATCCTTCTTGTAATATATGTATATAAATAAAACAATGAAAAAAACAGCTAAAATACATTAAAGCCAGGTATGCTTAAACAGCATAAGGTAGGAAAGGAGCAGAAGAAATCATGGTTTATGTTAAACAAATAAGGGATTATAAGCGCCATTACACTCTCATTAAGTTAATGGGAAAAAAATCCATCAGAGGGAGCAAGTTTATATGTTCTGTGGACAACCCCAGGTTTTGGTTAATGTTTTGGTTAATGTTCAAAATCAAATTTTCTTATCTGAGATTTTTACCGAATCCATTTTCTTTTGACGAAGAAGTTAGAAACATTTTTTTAAGTTATGTAAAACACTTCACATCAAGTCTTGGAAACTTATCCACAATGAGTCTGAGAAATGCTCGGATACTTCACAATACATGATTTGACACTTTGATATTTGAAATCAGGTTTGCTTTATTCAGCTTTTTATCAGCATCAAATGAACAGATCTGTTTTCTCCGCTTGGCTAGTCCTAACTATTTGGAGGCATTTCTTTTTATTAGCTTACATTATGTTTAGCTTTCGTTCTTTAAAGGAATAATTATGTATTCTATATTATTTGATTTGAAACAGCAATACACAATAAGCTTGACTAATCATAATATACTGCTCAATAAACAACTGATTCAGTTCATCATAGATAAGGTTGCCAGATCAAAATTTTATTTAGTGTGAACTATATAACCCACGCATTTTTTTTTTTAAATTCTTTATTTTCCGTGCAAAATGTATTGGTTTTACAACTTTTTGCCGCAATGGCTATATCAAAAAATCAACAGTATAACATGTTACAGGTGATGCATATTGAAGGTACATTTTGGCACATGTTTTTGTTATAGCAGGGCTATTGGGTTTTAACGGTGTGTAGTCGCTACCTAATAGTAGTGTGTGAGACATTCAGTAGACGTTGTCACCACTGACTTGGCCTGGTCGTATTGGTATGCCTCAAGCACCGAGTCTATTGAGACTGGTGTCCGTCGGTGCCCGCTGCCAGGCGATAATACTGGGGTATTTCTCCGTGGGCGGAGCAGGGCTTAGCGTGTGTACCTGTGAGAGAGTCGGGTAGGCTTTTGTCGTGTGGTGACTCGCTGGGTGAGGTCTATTCGTGGGTGGTCTAGTCGTGTATGTTAGGTCCGAGCCAAGGAGGGTTTAGCTAAAGTGGGTCCTTACATGTCTATTGCGAAGCCTGTGGTGGCAGCCTACCTGTTCCGTCTGATTGTGACATTGCTAGTGTCAGGCATTAGTGAGTGTGGGACCGCTTGGGAGGTATTTGGGCTCCATCGGTTGCTATTCCCCTGTAACCCAGGGGTGGGGGGGGGGGGAGGTAGGAGGGGTGTTCGAGCTCCGGATTGTGTGGAACCTTTCTTTTGGTTGGGGTTTGGGCAGTGTGAGAGAATGTCCTGTAGAACTTTTAGTGTCCCGTTTTTCAACTGGGGTTGAGTGATGTAGGTTTCCAGTTAGGTGGTCTCTTCTTGTAGTTCCCCGTTGTCAGGAGCTTCTCCGCTCTTCGCTGGCCCTCGCCGGTGGCTTGAAGGTACATTAGTGCGCTGGTTCTTTAGACCCAATGTGTTTAGCAGTGCCGGTCCTTCTGCAGGGTCCGAGATTTTGTAGTGTTTTCCCTCTTTGGTTACCCATAAGGTCTGTGGCGTCGCCCACCGGTAGTTAATGCCTGCTTCCTGGAGGGTTGCAGTGAGTGGCCTCATGGTCTTGCGCCATATGAGAGTGTCTCTGCTCAAGTCCTGGAATAGGGAAAGTTGGCTATTTTCAAACTCGAAGGGGGATTGTCCTCGAAATGCTGCCATTAGTCCCAGTTTGTCGGTCATAGTGCAGCAGCGCAGGATAACATCTCGTGGTGCTGAGGTGGGGGCCTTGGGCGATTTTGCAATCCTATATACTCCATCAAACTGAAATTGCTTGGCTTGCTTGGATGGCAGGATCGTTGCCACCAGGCGCCTGACGAAGTGGGGCAGCTCTTCCAGTTGCAGGTTTTCTTGGACGCCCCGTATTTTTATGTTTTTCCTCCTGCCTCTGTCATCTATTACATTAAGTTGTCTGGCCATCAGGGCCTGTGATGTTTGCAGAGTGAGTACAGTTTCCCCAAGGGATTGCAGGTCTTGCTTCAAGTCCGCCAGGCCTGTTTCTGTTGCCTGTGTGCGGGCTGTTACAGTTTGTACTTCTGCGGTGAGTACTGCCAGATCCTTCTCCCACATGCTTTTAAGGTTGTCCTGTAAGCTCGTAAGCATTTCACGGATGTCGCTTCTGGAGGCAGGAGTGTGGTCACTTGTCTTCGGCGTTGCCTCCTGAGGGTGAGCAGTGTAGGGGAGAGGGTCTGTGCGGTCTCCTGGTCTTGGTAGTGCCTTAACCAGGTGAGTGTTAGAGGGGAGGTTGGCTGCGTTGTCTCCCTCCATCGGACAGGCCGGCGGTGCCAGGTTCACTGGGGATGGTGGGGTCTGCAGCATTAAGCTTATGTCCCTCTGTGTTTTTGTGTCATGTAGGGGCTGCTTTTGCGACCTGCGCCCCATATCACTTGCCTCAGTTATGTCGGGATAGTCCGGTGTGTAATGCGGGCTGAATCCCCACGCAAGTCCAGCCGCGTGTCCGCACCCGGGGTAGGCCTTGGCGCCTCGTTTTCGGGTTTTCCTGCCCGGTGTGGAAAAGAAGGGCATCTGTGGGCTCAGTACGCTGTGCTGAAGCCGGTACCCTCGGTGTGAGGTGAGTTTTTTGACGGGTTCCGAGTATTTTAGTCATTTTTGCCGTTTCTTCTCCGGAGCTCTGGAAAATGGCGACCTCTCTGTTCAGACTCCAGGCTCCGCCCCCAACCCACGCATTTTAAGGTCTACTGATCAAATATAAATAATCCTGAATTATGTGCCATAATATAGATTTTTTTTATGGGCACCAAGTGCTGATTTGGCATCCCTTTTCACATAAATATATGTCTCAGTATATGTGACATACATGCAAATACAAATAAAATAATTAATTGTATTTGTCAGCAACTGTTTAATTATAAGTTTGCATGTAATGCTTCCCTAATATTCCCAGATCACCTCTCACTTTTAGAAAACAAAATTAAAGACATTCATTAATTGAAGATTAATTCAAGAATACAAAACCTATGTAGATAAATTCTCTATAGGTTAGAATTTGAGAACAGATATGGAAATTAGACGTGTACAATAACTGCAGAGGTCAGCTTTATTTTACTGTAAAGTACAAAAAAGTAATTTATCAGAATATCATTTTTACTATATGAAGTCTTGCAATGATAGTTTGTGAAATTTATCATTCTGACTCCTGCTGATTAAAAATAATAATTAAAAAAATGTATACTTACAAAATAAATAATTACAGAAAATACTACTTCTTGTTAAGAATAAAAAATAATTTTTGGAAGTCAAGGATGATAAATTATGGAATTTACTAGATAATAAATTAGTTTCAGGAGATTTAGTAAGGAAAAAAACATTTACAAAAAATATAGAATACAAACAATGGATATTTAATATTATTTGTTTTCAATAGCTTTTATTAAAACACAGGGCTTCCAATGGACATCAATATTATTTTTAACCCAAGTCAAGTAAATTAATTAAATTTCATAGCTAAGCAAAGGGGAATGATGTAAAAATTCCTATTAGATGATATGCAGCACTACCTTTTATTTTTTAAATTTTTTAAAATGTTTTATTTATTTTTTTGCATGGTGAATTTAGCTATATTTTGATTTAATGCTTGCTTGCGATAATTTATATGTAAGTATAATACCTGAAATCTATCAGGCATTGTACCCTCTGTGTTGTTTCAACATGATAAACAGCTTTTGAGCCAAGGTACATACAGCGATTCTGGTATGTGTCATACGCAACATAATGAGAGATTTACTGATATTTAGTAAACTGAAAATCCAATAAAGAAATATGTCGACAGGAAAATGAATGAGAACTTGAAGCCTTTACCAGATTTGTTACTCTCAGCTCAATAGCAATGCTCTGTCTCGAAGAAGCCCCTATATAAAGCCATAGTAGGCAGGATTCTGATTTATGCTTTTCAATCAATGTGTGAATGATCTAATCATGTAAATCCCAGTCAGCACTAGATTTCCCAGCTGGTGGCTGATTGCCTGGTAAGCTCAAATGTGCTTTAAATTCTGTAATGTAAAATATTACTTGCACTATTTTGTTTTGCTATGGAGCAATACATCTATTGTTCATCGAGAATGCCTGTAATTCTGAACTATGTAGAACGAGTTGTTAATTTCAGTTTATTTCCATATTGATGCAGCACCAAGCACAAAACAACCTTCTCCCGACACCTTGGTTGCCTATTCAGACATTTTATTGCATTACTTAAAGTGTCTATTGTAGGAAATACATATGGATTTATTCTGTCGAGTGCAATTCTCTGTTGGGATTTCACTCGCGCACAAAGGCCTGGATATATCAAGTGTTTAGTAGCCCAAAAAAAGATGCTGTATTACTTCAAGGAATGAGACAGAAAGACACTCTGGAGCCAAGATTGAAGATTTCTGTAGCAATACCAGAGAAAAAAAAGGTTAATTTGCAAGTGATATAGTTACATCTCGATGTTGTAAGACTAATGACTTAACTCCGTCAAGTTCAACTTTTCAAGTATCCCCATTGCTGCTGATGATCCAATAGAAGGCAATAAAATAAAATAAAAACCAGTGTACAAGTTGAAGCGATTTTCAATTTTCCCCGAAAAATATGGAGAGATAGTTCTTGTCTCCCTCTTTACGCAATTTTATTTCTCCCAAGCATTATTAATATTGTCTACGTTAACTAATGTTACTTCGTTTATATTCTGCTTTTCCAAAGAAGCATCGAGCCCTGTTTTAGAAAGATCTATTGAATTTAACAGCACAACCTATCCAGGTAGGAAGGCAATTTTTTAAATTACTTTTATACTTAATTCTTTATCTAATATCTCACATCCAAGAGCGATAGACCACTGTCTGGCAATGCCGAGTACTATTCAAAGGATGCAATTTCTGCCAAGATAGTTTTTTTGATAATAGAGGAAATATTAAAAATGTTCCCAAATAAATATGTTATGTGTAATTTTCTCAACACTTTCTGCTTTAAGCTTATACTTACTGAATGAAGCTTTATAGACTTAAATTAGACTCAATTGTGACTTTTTGACTCTAGGAAATGTATAATGCAATATGGAATTCTACAGCTGGGCTGAATAGGTTCAAAATTGTTTTATCTTGAACAGGTGAAGTGCAATATGTACAAGTCTAAATAAAACTTAACTTCAATTTTGTATTTTAAAAAAGAGGGCACATTAAGGAAGAAAATATCCTTTAACCCCTTAAGGACCGGACTTTTTTTGCGATGTACATTTGCGACCAGGCATCTTTTTACACTTTTGTGGTGTTTGTGTTTAGCTGTAATTTTCCGCTCTCTCATTTACTGTTCCCATACAAATTATATATTGTTTTTTTCAGGACAAAAGGGGCTTTCTTTACATACCATTATTTATATAATCTCATGTAATTTAATTTTTTAAAAATGAAAAAATATGATGAAAAATTGAAAAAAATACATGTTTTTTGACTTTTATGTGAAAAATCTTTTACTCATCTACAAAAGCGAATGAAAAAAACTGCTAAATAGATTAAAAATTTTGTCCTGAGTTTAAAAATACCCAGTGTTTACATGCTTTTTGCTATTTTCTTGCATGTTATAGGGCTATAAGTACAAGTAGGATATTGCGGTTTCAAAACATACATTTTTAAAATGTATCAATAGTGACATTGTAACACTATTATCTGTCATAAATCTCTGAATAACATCCCACATGTACATATTTTTTTAAAAGTAGACAACCCAGGGTATTCAATATGGGGTATGTCCAGACTTTTTTAGTAGCCAGTTAGTCGCAAACACTGGCCAAAGTTAGCGTTCATATTTGTTTGTGTGTGAAAAAAGTAAAAAACTAAATTGAACGCTAATTTTGGCCAGTGTTTGTGACTAAGTGGTTACTAAAAAAGACTGGACATACCCCATTTGCAATACCTTGGGTTGTCTTCTTTTGCAAATGGTATGCCATCATGGGGGTAAATCTCATTCCTGGGCTACCATACGCTCTCAAAGGCACGTAACCAACCTGGCCATTTTCAATGTAAAAATATTTGACCCATATATTTGACCCTGTAACTTTCAAAAACGCTATAAAACCTGTACAGGGGGGGGTACTGTTATACTCAGGAGACTTTGCTGAACACAAATATTAGTGTTTCAAAACTGGAAAATGTATCACAACAATTATATCATCAGTAAAAGTGCTGTTTGTGTGTGAAAAATGCAAAAAAAGTCACTTTCACTGACAATATCATCGCTGTGATATGTTTTACTGTTTTGAATCACTAATATTTGTGTTCAGCGAAGTCTCCCGAGTAAAACAGTACCCCCCCATGTACAGGTTTTAGGGTGTCATAGAACGTTACAGGGTAAAATACTGTGATAGCAAATTAAATTCTCTGGACTTTCGGCCTGGGTTGGCAGGCAGGTCCCTTAAATTGCAATCAATAAAATAACTTCATTATGTAAAAATATTACATAGATACGCACGTAGAATTTAAATATATATGCATATTTATATATTTGAAGTCTACGTGTATATTTATATAATTATTTATGTAATTTTGTATATGGACATATGAATAGTTCGTATTCTTTTTATTTATTTATATATACATAGATATATATACAATTTCATTCTAAGTGTATTTTGATATGAATATATATATATTAATATCAAAATACAGTTAGAATAAAATTTCGTATTGATATATAATTTTTTATTATTATTTTTAATTTTTTTTATTTAATTTAATTTACTTATTATTTGTATTTTATAATAATATATATATACAATATATATAGTTATTATATATATTATATATATATACACGTGTGTAATTTAATTATAAGTGTATTTTTATATTAATATATGTACATATTAATATAAAAATACACTTAGCATGACATTATATATATGATATATAGACATATATTATATAGGTATAATATATGTCTATATATCATATATATATATATATATATACACACATATATAATAATATTTTTTTTTATTAACTTTAACTTTACATTTTTTAATGATTTTACAGCAGCAGGGAGACTGCCTGTCAGCACAGACAGTCCCCCTGCAGGCAGACACTAGGACACCTATTGTGACCATGTGGTCGCCCTGTTGGGCGATCACATGGCCACAGGGGTCCTAATTCGCCATGGGGAGACTGTCTGGGCTGCAGGCAGTCTCCCCACAACGGGAGCACCGCCGATCGCCGCCGGGGGAACGACGGCGATCGGGTAAGTACATTTTAAATTAAGGACGGTTCAGGACCGTCGTCGGTCGGCAATGGGAAAATGACGATGACGGTCCTGAACCATCCCGCGTCCTTAAGGGGTTAAAGGGACACAATATTCATCAGAACCACTACTACTTAATGTTGTGGTTCTGGTGTCTATAGCATATCCCTGCAGGCTGAGCAATGTAAAAGCTGCCTTTTCAGAGAAAAGTCAGTGTTTACATTGCAACCTAATTACACCTCATGTGACTGTTATTTTGACGGTCACTACGGGTGATTTCTAGCCCTAGTCCACACTCTGCCTGGAGACACTGAACGCTCCCCACAGAGATGTATTGATTCAATGCACCTCAATAAGGAGATGCTGATGTCTTGCATGGTGTCTTGCCATGCATGCGCAATAGGACATTGGCTTCTATTAAATCTTTAGGTCTGAGGTTATAGTGATACTCAAATATTTTAGCCTGTCCTTGTTTTCGGGGAGCCCAATGTTTTGTACAAGAAATGTTATTATCCTTTTGTTCATATTTTTAGCTATAAATGTTGATTTCTCCAGGTTCATTGTGTATCTTGAGACTTTAGAATAGTTGTTTATGTCCTTCGATAGTTCTGGGACCGAGAGGGTTCATAAAATAAATAATAAGGTGCTAATAAGGTTTGAAGTGGTTACTATTAGATTTTTGAATTTGGTTTCAAAGGAATTGCAGTTCATTAAATTGTTGGCTTATCAGCATTTTGTCCAAAATCTATAACTCCAAAGCAACCTATAGACGCATCATGAAAATCCGACATGGATAATAGATGTGTTTGCTTCGTGATTCAGTTTTCCATCCTTGGAGCCAAAAAATAAATGCTTGATGGTTATGGGACTGCCAAACCAAACAACTGAACACTCAAAATCACGAATATTGATGAATTTGGACTGAATTTGAATGGTAAAATACCAGTTAAATTGACCAGAATGTGGTTGACCAAATTCCAACTAGAATTAGCTATATTAAAAGGAAAATCGGCCAATCATTATAATTCAATATATATATATATATACACACATAAACATATTGTGTATATTTTTCAGTACTGTGATAAGCTATTTTTTTCTATTTTTGTTTCATCTGAGTAGGTTTTCCTGAATTGTTTGCATGGATGTTATTTAGAGAAGCCGAAGTTCCATGTAGAACAACATTTGGTCAACCAAATTGTTTTTTTTCAGGCAGGCATAAGTCTAGTTAGTATTGAAAAGGATGTAGATGTTGGATTGAGAGCGAACCTAAGATGAAAGAGTGTGAGAGTGAGTGCTTGGCGGGGAAGGAGCCCTAAGATGAAGGAGTTGATGCAGTGATTGAATTATTTGTAAGATGAAGGCAGTTGTTGCTGTGAATATGAAAGGTTTCATTTAAAAGTACATTTTTATTTATTGCTAGAGCGAAGAAAGCAAAATAAATTACTGTAGCCAGGGTAGTTGATCATGGTTTCACAACATTCCTCTATATCCTTCCATGCCAGCAAATGCTGTGTATGTCCTACTCAAGCCACATTGAAAGAAGAAACAAACCATTTTAATACAATTATTTTGTGTGTGTGAATGTGTGTGTAATATTGCATTATGAGTATTTGTATGTATGTATATATCCATGAGTGTGTCAACGGATGGAAATTGTGAAGGACCGGGTAAGAGTCTTTGGGGAGAGTTCAACAAATGTTGTTTTGGGGCCCTGGGTATATCATGACCCTAGCAACGCCTCTGATTCTAACAATTTAGCAATATTGTTCTTTTATAAAAACACTAACTTTACCAGTACTAAAAATCCATTTAAAGTTAGACAATTGGCTATAAACATCTTTACATGTATCGATAGCTATATGTTTTATTTATAAGAAAGCATGTGGGTGGAGTTACTAGGTGTATGGCATCTGTTTCTCAAACAAAACAATACAATATTCACAAAAAAGATAAAAATTCAAATTCTGTAATGTAAAATATTACTTTCACTATTTTGTTTTCCTATGGAGCAATACATCTATTGTTTGTCGAAAATGTCTTAAATTCCGAACTATGCAGAACGAGTTGTTAAGAGAACACACTACCCATGCATTATATATATTTTTAGTTCTCTTTTTTTTTTTTATCTCGGACACTAAAATGTTTATGTTTCTGAAATTCATGAAGTCGACTAATGGCATTGTCTGAAGAACAATGCTAATATTATACTACTATTATACAATCAAACACAATGAATGTGATGATAAAAGCACAATGTTTCACTAACAGCTTATATATTGCTTTTATACCAGTTTAGCTTATTTCCAAATCTACAAATGGGAACATGACAGCATTGAGCAGCTTGAGGTCACTACCTAGTTTTATTCATGGATACATCTTTATATTACCACTTATCTCCATAAACAATTTCACAATAATACTAAATCTGAAATGTGTAATAAAACAGTACTTCAAAACTCTGAATAAAATAACGTGTAAGAAATATTTCTATCTGCCCTTTTGATAACTGTAAACCTGCTTTGAAGTGATAGCATAAATGTAAATAGACATTCCGTGCATTATAGGGTAATATGACAACATTTACAAACAGAAAAATATCCTACTATCTTCTTAAAGTCTTACATGACAGAATATATTAATTATATGATACCTTTTTGTGTATTTTGTTTTGGTTGTAAATATTGCAGGAGAATATTTCTTGTATTAATGGGACACTATAGGCACCCAGTTCCCCTTAGTCCTGCAATGTAAAACATTGCATTTTTAGAGAAACAGCAATGTTTATATTGTAGTAGTGAGATTGCGTCTAGTGGTTGTCTACTAGAGTTTCATGGAGTTTCACAAGTTTGTGCTCCCACCCTGCATGTGCATTAGTTACCCCAATCATCTGGCGTTAGCGGCTGTAGAGCATGACCCAGTGCCAAGTGTTCTCGGTTCGGAAATCAGGTATGCGTAGAAAGGGTTATTTAACCCTGTACTTCACGGTGGGGTGGGCATGGGGGCCGAGGAACATGTTAGTGTGCAAGGAATACATCTTTGTATTTCTAACACTAAAGAGTCCCTTTAATAATGGTTATAATTAATAATTTATGTTTGATGGGTAAATAGCTTAATATGTTCCATGGCAAACAGGGTGACATTTTAAACTATTATTAAAATATTATCTTTGTTTATTAATTAAACTACATCACTATTGTGCTCTGTATATTTGTCTTAAACAGGTACTGTCACTTCTCTGAAATTTAAACCAATCAAGAAAACATAAAACAAAATCAGATATAAGTTGATTTAACATTTTCTTAACCAGAGTGAATACACGAACAGGTTCAATGGACGTTATAGGAAAGTAAATCTGTATTTGTTCATTAGAAAATTACATCATAACTCAGTTCAAACAAGGCAAGGCCAGGGCACACAATGCAAATGAGGAGGAAAACTAGAAACATTCTCCATTCTGTAGGCTTTCACTATGTTGACTTGACCAATTGCAAGAACAGAGCTTATAACAATGATTACCAGGGAAGTAAGATAAAGGCACCCTGTATTAAATGAAGAGGTGTGAATTTCTGCATTTTTTTAATTTTATTTTTTTGCTTTTTTGCTATAAATGTATCTGTATATATATTATATATATATATATATATATATATATATATATAGGTAAGCATAAAAATATATTTAAAAAAAATAATCCTGTGATATGGCAATTCTTCTTAAGGCTGAAATATATAATATTATACATATCCAGGTAAGCATAAATATACACCCAAAAAATCATGTGATATGGCAATTCTTCTTAACCCTTTCAGGACCGCTGACGGTTCAGGACCGTCAGCGGTAAAACATGCGTTTGGACCGCTGACGGTCCTGAACCGTCATAACGGTCTGGGGCTACTTACCTGATCGCCGTCGGTCCCACGGCGGCGATCAGTGCTCCTCCCGGTCCAGGGGGGTTGCCTGTCTGCCCGGGCAGTCCCCCCTCGGCAGATCAGGACCCCACGGCCATGTGATCACTCGATCACATGACCGCAATAGGGGTCTGTGTATCTGCCTGCAGGGGGACTGTCTGTGCTGACAGGCAGTCTCCCTGCAAGTGAAAAATCAAAAAAATAAAGTTAAAAAAAAAAGTGTAAAATCAGTGTAAAAAAAAATAATAATAATATGTGTATATATATATATGATATATATACATGTATTATATCTATATATAATATATGTATATGTATCATATATATAATGTCATATTAAGTGTATTTTTATATTTATATATACGTATATTAATATAAAAATACACTTATATTTAAATTACACACGAATATATACAATATATATAATTGCTATATATATGGTATATATATATTATTATAAAATACAAATAATATGTTAATAAAAATAAATAACAAAAAATAAAAATAATTTTTAATAATTATAAAAAAATATTTATATATGCAATTTTATTCTAACAGTATTTTGATATATATATATATATATATTTATATCAAAATATACTTAGAATGTAATGATATATATATATATGTATAAATAAATAAATAAAAACAATACGAAATATACACATGTCCATATACATAATTACATAAATAATTTCATAAATATACACGTAGACGTCAAATATATAAATATGTATATATATTAAAATTCTACATGTGTATTTATGTAATATTTTTACCTAATTAAGTAATTTTAATGATTGCAATTTGAGGGACCTGCCTGCCAACCCAGGCCGAAAGTCCAGATAATTTAATTTGCTAGCACTGTGTTTAACCCTGTAACTTTCTATGACACCCTAAAACCTGTACATGGGGGTACTGTTTTACTCGGGAGACTTCGCTGAACACAAATATTAGTGTTTCAAAACAGTAAAACATATCACAGCGATGATATTGTCAGTGAAAGTGACGTTTTTTGCATTTTTCACACACAAACAGCACTTTCACTGAGGATATTATTGCTGTGATACATTTTACTGTTCTGATACACTAATATTTGTGTTCAGCGAAGTCTCCTGAGTATAACAGTACCCCACATGTAGAGGTTTTATAGTGTTTGTGAAAGTTACAGGGTCAAATATAAGGCTTGATTTTACTTTTTTTTTAATTGAAATTTGTCGGATTGGTTAGGTTGCCTTTGAGAGCGTATGGTAGCCAAGGAATGAGAATTAGCCCCATGATGGCATACCATTTGCAAAAGAAGACAACCCAAGGTATTGCAAATGGGGTATGTTCAGCCTTTTTTAGTAGCCACTTAGTCACAAACACCGGCCAAAGTTAGCGTTTCTTGCATTTTTAACACACAAACAAATATAAATGCTAACTTTGGCCAGTGTTTGTGACTAAGTGGCTACTAAAAAAAACTGGACATACCCAATTTTGAATACCCTGGGTTGTCTACTTTAAAAAAATATGTACATGTTAGGTGTGTTTCAGGGATTTATGACAGATAACGGTGTTACAAGGTCACTATTGATACATTTAAAATATATATATATTGAAACAGCAATTTCCTACTTGTATTTATAGGCCTATAACTTGCAAAAAAAAGCAATAAAGCATGTAAACACTGGGTGTTTTTAAACTCGGGACAAAATTTTGAATCTATTTAGCAGTTTTTTTCATTAGCTTTTGTAGATAAGTAAAAGATTTTTCAAGTAAAAGTCCAAAAACATGTTTTTTTTTTAAATTTTTCACCATATTTTATAATTTTTTTTAAATACAATATTGGACATAATACAAATAATGGTATGTAAAGAAAGCCCCTTTTGTCCTGAAAAAAACAATATATAACTTGTATGGGAACCGTAAATGAGAGAGCGGAAAATTACAGCTAAACACAAACACCACAAAAGTGTTAAAACTGCTCTGGTCCTTAACGTACAAACATCGCAAAAACAGGCCGGTCCTGAAGGGGTTAAGGCTAAAATATATAATATTATACATATGCAGGTAAGCATAAAAATATACCCCAAAAATCATGTGATATGGCAATTCTTCTTAAGGCTAAAATAGACAAGTTGTGACAATAGTCAAGTATGACTATAGTTTTACCAATTTCAATTGAATTTAAAAAATTCACAGAAAAGATGGGTGATGTGCACTTTTAAGTATTGTTCAGAGAATAATCTTCCTTTTTTTTTTCTCATCATTACAGGAATTTGCATTGTATTATCAAATGTAATGATAGCATTTATACATGTTCTACTCAACAGTATCTACAATATATTGCATAATGAATACCATTGTAATATACAGTAGATGTCAAAACATTTACTGTATATAAAGATTTACTGAGATAATGCAATGCATTACCCTGCACTAGTAATATTGCAAACAGATAATGTAACTAAACATATTTCTGTTTCACAATTGCTACATAAAATTCCCCATGCACTAGTCAAAAATCAAAATGTCATATTATTAATTGTGAGTTTATAATTGACTAATATATTTTATACGTATTATTCCTAGCAATGTAAAAATAGCTCAAATGAGCATCAATGTATAAAATAGAGTCCTTTATTGACTTTATAAAAAAACACACTACCCATATATATTTTATCTCTGACATTAAAATTTTAATGTTTCTGAAATTCATGAAGTTGACTAATGGCATTTTCTGAGGAACAAGGCAGAAAAGCAGTAGATGTGAGAAGAAGTACGGGGTCAGAATGCAAAGTCTTGCTCAGAATTTCATATGAGTTTAAGGAAAAGTGGGGCATTTTGTTTGTGCTAATGTCTATGAGGCTAACCTTGCATGTCCATAAGCAACATTCTCATATCTCAAAGATCAGTTAGGATAAAATCATATAAATGTGTAAATACATGGCTTTTCACTGCTGCTAGAATCCAGTTATTTCAGAGAAAATACAGTGGTATAGTAAGAGAAGGAAAATAAAAAGTGAAACTGAAGTTGTATTCTGATTGGAAGCTTGTTGTTTATTTCCAATCAGAAGAAAGCTAGAAATTACATATTTGTAGTAAAAAATGGTCCCAGAATAATGGAATAATGGAATATTCCTAAAAATTAATACATTGTTATTCATTAGGTTTGCCTAATAGAAAGGTTTGAAGCATTAAATAAACTCTCCAAGCTCACTAAGCACTACAACGTTCTTTGGTGGTTATAGTGCCAGGAGTGTCCACGCCCCCCCCCAATGTAAGTAGTCAAGCCATTTAGACATGGTTTGTCTTCTTATTTGGCGTCAGGAGGCCATAGCTTCCTACCATTGTGAAGCTAGTGAAATGCTGCTGCTTTAGAACTTTCATTAGCTCACCTGAGCTAAGTCCGGCAATGCAGGTCCAGCTCACAGGGTAAGAGTGTCAGCTGATTGCTCTCAGCCAGTTACTAAATGGTTTGACTACTTACATTGGGAGGTCACACTTGGCACCATAACCACTGCAGCATGTTTGAAGTGTTTCTTAATAAACATACTCAAAGCACCACATATTTAGCCTGTGGTTAGAACCAAGCCAACATGCCAGTAATTAGTCAGAATATAAAAAAAAAAACAACAACAACATACAGATAGAGCATATTACCTTAGAATTGCCGTGCATAACGCAGGACAAATATATGGTGTGGAAGAAAGGCCAAGACTAAGTTTATGTTGAGTTAGCCAGAAGTTCTCAAGAATACATTGATAAATTGTACAAGTCACATAAATCAAGGTCAACATATAAAAAGGCCAGGTCAAACACAGAAAATCACTAAACAGAAATAATACACACTAAAGGGCATTAAACCACAATAGGCCACAGTGCATTGGATAAAATAACATTTCATGATCTGGAAGTCAGCTCAGACTCCATCATTATTCAATTGCTCTAAATGACCTTCATGTGGATGTCTGGAAATGTTGACTGGCATTTAAGGTGGCCATATTACATCATTGGTTATCAACTAGAAAGCAAAGATGGCATAATAATGAAGTGTCTAGATTAAGAGTAATCCACTTCCGGCACTCCAGATGTTGTAAACTAAATCACCCCTGAAACTTTGACAGCATTATGGCTATAAGAACGTATCTGGAGTTTTGAAGGTTGCCTACCAATTGTCTAGATCAGTGGTTATCAAATCAGTCCTCATGCCCCACCAACATCCCTGTTTTATTCCAAAGGAGATACTAACAAAACCTAGACTGTTGGTGGGACTGGTTTGGAAAACACTGGTCTAGATCATTGCTGGATGATGAGGTACATTTTTGAATGGTTTGACACATTACCATATTTGCATTAATCAAAATGTTGTCCACATTTAGGCACTTGCTTAGCTTTGCATGTCTTGTGATGCTCTCAACCTGTCAATGTTGTTGAAACATGGATGAAATTGATACTGCTAATGAATAAACATAACATTTGTGGCAGAAATTTTGTAAAACATACAGCACGTAACATAAAACCCTTATTTAATTTTTTACCTTAATTAATAACTATATATTGTTTTCTTAATTATGATTACTTCATCAACTACAGCGTATGAAATCATTTCCCAAGTTCTGTTTTGATTGGGTATTATTGGTTCAGAAGTAGAAATTAATGCTTTCAGTGTTATTACCTTACGTATAATTACATCAGATACTATACCAGTATTATTGGATATAGTGTTTTTTTTTCCCATTGGGTTTTACTGTTATTTCTTGGGTGTTATTTCTTTGAATACTATTTCAGCAAGTTTTTTACTTATATCGCTACAGATTCTGAGTTATAATGGTGATATCCTCAGGCAGAACACTTTAACTCAGATATGACTGTCACAGGTAATATTTGTAAAGGGTTCATTGAAACAGATATTTTCTTAAGGAATTAATATTGCAGTTATACAACCACATATGATTTTATTCACTAAGGGTTAATTATGGTGAACTGACATCAGTCTTTGGAAGAAGATATCCAACTTACAAAAAAACAGATAGGTCAGAAACTTATTCCAACTCACTAATAAAGGTCTACATTTAGCTCTATAGTTTCCAATTCACCTTTATTCACTATCTAGTTTATTAACTTGTTAATGATTAACATGAATTAATACCGTTTGTTCGGATACTACAATAACAATTGTTCAGTAAATTTTGTATGTACTAGTTTGTAGTTACTGACATTGGGAGGTATGAATCAGGATCAGGATAGGGATGGCCAATTGAAGACATGATGATGATGTAATGGTAGGCAATCTTGCCCAAAAATGGTGTGTGTCTATTATCATGGCTTGCATCCAGGGTTGCAGGCTGTCATGTTTGATGGTTAGTCATAAGCATCACACACGCTTCTATATAACTGCATTGGGCAACCTACATCATGATAGTCCAAGTGCTCTTACCTAGGACTGAATTTAGGGTCCTAACCTATCTTCTTAATACATGCAGATCACATGTACTGCACTAACCGTACTGTAATGGTAATATTACTTTCAGATATTATTATGTCAGGTAATATTTCCCCAGATATTACTAGGTTGCCTTTTATTATTTCTGGTGAGAGTCCCTCAGGTGTTATTGTTTGTACGTACTCATCTTTATTTGCAAAAGAAATGTTAATTCAAAAACATTTTAATACGATTACAAAACAACAAAAACAGTAGAAATAAATACTTATGTGGTGGTGGATCAAAGCCAGTATTAGATACACATTTCTGTGTTTCTGTTTTTAGTCTAAAATAGAATCATTCCTTATTAAAGCTTATTTTTATTATTTCATCTTCATTTTTCAGTTTCCCCAAAGATCTACGACATCTCATCTGACATGACGGTCAATGAAGGAACCAACGTATCGCTATTGTGCTTGGCCACTGGGAAACCAGAGCCATCTATATCCTGGAGACACATCTCTCCATCAGGTAGGTGGGATGGCAAATAGTGATAAGCATCTACTATTTAAAGATGCTGCATTCTATAGCTGGTTATTTGTCCTAATCTGTCCTTTTGTTGAGATTATGCTCTTCTCATCTTGTTTTTCCATGCCTAACATCTGTTCCATGTATTGGCCAGACTAGTTCCTTTTTTCATTTTCATCTCCGTAGATGCTAGTAACATAAAAGATAGAAAACATCATATACCAGGGGGACATAATTCGTGTTGTATTCACTCATCCATTTTTTTTTTACCATAAAACACAAATGGAACACTTGTCAAACCAAGCTCTAAATGTGATGGTACATATTTAAATTTGTAAACATCTGGAGTGCTCAGGTGCAATGGAATTCTTGTTCTCCTTTCACATATGCTTAAAACATCACACCTTCCATTCCAGAAGGCACATAATCCCCTCTGTAAATATGTGATTGCTCTTGTTGGCTCAGTGCCTCAGCTGAGCAAACTACAGTGTGTTTGTCTATAAATTCAAGGATGCAAAGTCTTCTTTGAGATGTGGATGGAACCATAGCTGGTTCTAAAGCAAAACACAATTTCAGCAGCTCAAAGCTAATGTTTAGTTACATTCATTGTACCTTTATATACAATAAAGATTTCTCATATTATACATTTTCTGAAGACAAACCCTAGTGAAGAGAGTAGTCCTACCTTTCATCTCATTTATGTAGAGCAATTCATTCTTTGATAATAAACTTCCAGGCGATACCCTCTACCTAAAGGCAGATATGATTATTAGTTCTCTCTTTACTCTAACCTGTAGACAAGGGGTCGGGAAGTAAAAGTACGATTATTGGAGGCCATAACAGACCCCCCGTCAATACAGGGGGATTTATTTTCCCCCAGCATTACAAAATTAAACTAAAATAATTTTCCATGAATGGGAATGCCCTGTGATGAATTGGTCAACCAACATAATCACCAAGATATTACCCACTGCCCCAATAATGCCAGTTGCAATGTTCTTGCCATTCCACTCTATAACAGGGGTAGGTAACCTCCATTAGTCCAGATGTTCTAGACTACTAAGCTTTGGGAGATGTAGTCCACAACATCAGGAGTGTGAAGGTTGCCTACCCCTGCCCTATGCCCTTAAATATATGTGGGCATTAGATGTTGTTTTCATTTCGTTACCTCTAATTTGTAAAGCAGGCGTGGCAAACGGTAGATTCCCAGCTGCTGAACTATAATCCCCATAATGCTTAGTCCACCTAAAGGCTGAATATGCCTTTGTATTTCTAAATAGGATATAGCTGTAATATTGATATATAGTGATGTCCCGAACGGTTCACTGGCGAATAGTTCCTGGCGAACATAGCATGTTCGCGTTCGCCACCGCGGGCGAACTCATGCGATGTTCGGTCCGCCCCCTATTCTTTATCATTGAGTAAGCTTTGACCCTGTACCTCACAGTCAGCAGACACATTCCAGCCAATCAGCAGCACACCCACCCTAGCAGACCCTCCCACCTACTGGACAGCATCCATTTTAGATTCATTCGAAAGCTGCAACCATTTTCTTTTTTTTTCCATTTATTTTTATTTTTTTTATTTTTTTAGAGCATATAAATGTTACAAGCAGATACTCCCCCCAGACACTCTGTGTTACTGCAGATACTCCCCACAGACACTCTGTATTACTGCAGATACTCCCTCCAGACACGCTGTGTCACTGCAGATACTCCCTCCAGACACTCTGTATTACTGCAGATACTCCCTCCAGACACTCTGTGTTACTGCAGATACTCCCCCCAGACACCCTGTGTTACTGCAGATACTCCCTCCAGACACTCTGTGTTACTACAGATACTCCCTCCAGACACCCTGTGTTACTGCAGATACTCCCTCCAGACACTCTGTGTTACTGCAGATACTCCCTCCAGACACCCTGTACTACTGCAGATACTCCCTCCAGACACCCTGTGTTACTGCAGATACTCCCTCCTGACACCCTGTGTTACTGCAGATACTCCCTCCAGACACCCTGTGTTACTGCAGATACTCCCCCCAGACACTAAAACAGAGCAGAATAGGGACTGTTCCCCCTACATAGGGTCACTAGGCAGATATGGATTGACACCTATCCTAAGGATCCCTGATACACACTAACACAGAGCAGAATAGGGACTGTTCCCCCTACATAGGGTCACTAGGCAGATATGGATTGACACCTGTCCTCAGGGACCCTGATACACTCTGGGGGAGGGAGCCATAAATCTGCGCGGTGGGTGGGGGCCATAAATCACAATGGGGGACCTACTGTCCTCCCCCCTGGCCCCCACCCCTGCGCGATGGGTGGGGGCCATAAATCAGAATGGGGGGACCTACTGTCCTCCCCCCGCCCCCACCCCTGCGCGGTGGGTGGGGGCCATAAACATAATGAGGGGGGGACCTACTTTTTTCTAAAATCTTCTTTTTTCAGCCCCAAAAAAGGCCAAATAAAAAGCCATAAGAACGGACGCAATTAAAAAAAAAAAAAAAAAAAAAAGAGAGCAAAAAAAAATAAGCCATCTTCACCCATGCAGGGCTCCGCGCAGACTGAGCTCTGCAGGGCGGGGAAGGCTTATAAAGCCTTGCCATGCCCTGCAATTAGGCTAAGAACACTCTGATTGGCTGGTTTAAGCCAATCAGAGTGCTCTTTGTCATTTTACACAGCGTGGAAAAATTCTAAAGAACTTTCCCACGCTGTGTCAAATGACACAGATCACTCTGATTGGTTAGATTCCAAGCCCACCAATCAGAGTGCTCTTTGTCATTTTACACAGCGTGGAAAAATTCCAAAGAACTTTCCCACGCTGTGTGAAATGACACAGAACATTCTGATTGGTTAGATTCCAAGCCCACCAACCAGAGTGCTCTTTGTCATTTTACACAGCGTGGGAAAATTCCAAAGAACTTTCACACGCTGTGTAAAATGACACAGAACACTCTAATTGGTTAGATTCCAAGCCCACCAACCAGAGTTCTCTTTGTCATTTTACACAGCGTGGGAAAATTCCAAAGAACTTTCCCATGCTGTGTAAAATGATACAGAACACTCTGATTGGTTAGATTCCAAGCCCACCAATCAGAGTGCTCTTTGTCATTTTACACAGCGTGGGAAAATTCCAAAGAACTTCCCCACGCTGTGTAAAATGACACAGAGCACTGTGATTGGTGGGCTTGGAATCTAACCAATCAGAGTGCTCTGTGTCATTTTACACAGCGTGGGAAAGTTCTTTGGAATTTTCCCACGCTGTGTAAAATGACAAAGAGCACTCTGATTGGCTTAAACCAGCCAATCAGAGTGTTGTTAGCCTAATTGCAGGGCGTGGCAAGGCTTTATAAGCGGAGCGGAGCCCTCCATGGGTGAAGATGGATTATTTATTTTTGCGCTTGTTTTTTTTTTTTTTTTAAATTGCGTCAGTTCTTATGGCTTTTTATTTGCCCTTTTTTGGGGCTGAAAAAAGATTTTAGAAAAAAGAAGATGTCAAATGGTAAGTTGAATTTTTCTTTACAGGTTAGTTATTTTATTCCCCCTTCACTATTTTTTAGGGTGAGGGGGGTAGGTAGGGGGTAACTTTTTTGGGGGTGGGGAAGTGGGTGACTAGGGGCTTGGGGACCCCTAGTCACCTTTGATTGGGGGCGGGATTTTTATTTAGGGCACCCACCCACCACTCAGGGGTGGGGGCTGGGGGGGACAGTAGGTCCCCCTTATTGTTTTTTTAGGGCCCCCACCCACCGCGCAGGGGTGGGGGTCAGGGGGGAGGACAGTACGTCCCCCCCTCATTATTTTTGTGGCCCCCACCCACCACGCAGGGGTGCGGGCAGGGGGGAGGACAGTAGGTCCCCCCTCATTATTTTTATGGCCCCCACCCACCGTGCAGGGGTGGGGGTGGGGGGAGGACAGTAGGTCCTCCCCCCATTGTGATTTATGGCCCCCACCCACCGCACAGGGGTGGGGGCCGGGGGGAGGACAGTAGGTCCCCCCCTCATTATTTTTATGGCCCCCACCCACCACGCAGGGGTGGGGGTGGGGGGAGGACAGTAGGTCCCCCCCAGTGTGTATCAAGGTCCCTGAGGACAGGTGTCAATCCATATCTGCCAAGTGACCCTATGTAGGGGGAACAGTCCCTATTCTGCTCTGTGTCAGTGTGTATCAGGGATCCTTAGGATAGGTGTCAATCCATATCTGCCAAGTGACCCTATGTAGGGGGAACAGTCCCTATTCTGCTCTGTGTCAGTGTGTATCAGGGTCTCTGAGGACAGGTGTCAATCCATATCTGCCAAGTGACCCTATGTAGGGGGAACAGTCCCTATTCTGCTCTGTGTCAGTGTGTATCAGGGATCCTTAGGATAGGTGTCAATCCATATCTGCCAAGTGACCCTATGTAGGGGGAACAGTCCCTATTCTGCTCTGTGTCAGTGTGTATCAGGGATCCTTAGGATAGGTGTCAATCCATATCTGCCAAGTGACCCTATGTAGGGGGAACAGTCCCTATTCTGCTCTGTGTCAGTGTGTATCAGGGTCTCTGAGGACAGGTGTCAATCCATATCTGCCAAGTGACCCTATGTAGGGGGAACAGTCCCTATTCTGCTCTGTGTCAGTGTGTATCAGGGATCCTTAGGATAGGTGTCAATCCATATCTGCCAAGTGACCCTATGTAGGGGGAACAGTCCCTCTTCTGCTCTGTGTCAGTGTGTATCAGGGATCCTTAGGATAGGTGTCAATCCATATCTGCCAAGTGTCCCTATGTAGGGGGAACAGTCCCTATTCTGCTCTGTGCCAGTGTGTATCAGGGATCCTTAGGATAGGTGTCAATCAATATCTGCCAAGTGACCCTATGTAGGGGGAACAGTCCCTATTCTGCTCTGTGTCAGTGTGTATCAGGGTCTCTGAGGACAGGTGTCAATCCATATGTCAAGGTGTCAATATGTCATATGTCAGGTGTCAATCCATATCCATTGTGATTTAGGAATGTTAGGTGATTTATGCCTCAACTGTGTAATTTTCCATGGGAGTTTTGCCATGGATCCTCCTCCGGCATGCCACAGTCCAGGTGTCACAGTCCCCTTGAAACAACTTTTCCATCACTATTGTGGCCAGAAAGAGTCCCTGTGGGTTTTAAAATTTGCCTGCCCATTGAAGTCTATGGCGGTTCGCCCGGTTCGCCCGGTTCGCCGGTTCGCGAACATTTTCCGGAAGTTCGCATTCGCCGTTCGCGAACCGAAAATTTTATGTTCGCGACATCACTATTGATATATCTAATAATGCTTTTTCTTGTTGACTTAGAAACCAATATATTCCATAATCTATCTCACAGTCTATACTAATAGTATTTTACTAGCTTTAATAATAATATTTCCAAAAATGCTGTATAATTCAGACTTTAATAACAATATATTATATAATGATGACTCTAGCAGCCTTTAATATATGCACAGTCAATATGAGAGTGTAGTGTAATCTATAATGTCCATAAATCCCAAAATGATATCTATATATCTGTATGTACAATGCTGTTTTATTTTGCAGCTTACAATAGCCAGATATCAGATAATACCGTGTATTGTAGCCTGCACTATCTATATAACTTATAGATATATACATTATAGCCAATAATGTCAACTTTTATCTCTACAATGGTAGATTGTTCAATAAAATAATTTTGCAGAATTCTTTTCTGAAGGCTGATAAATGCTACTATTATAACACTACTTTTAAGTTGTATTAATGCAGTCGAGATATTTTATGGTGAAGATTTTATCACTGTTGTTATAATATTAAACTTTATAATTAGTGATGTGTTTTATGGTGGAGCTAGAATCTCTGTTTAGCCAGACACTGTTGCTACTTGCTATGCACCATCTCAAACCGACCAAAAGATATTTCAAAGAGTACATAGAGTTATGTTGTTTAAAATTGAATGTCTTATCTAGATGGATATTCATTTATGAAATATGATGTGTCAAACTTCCCTTTTTTTCTTATTCTTGTTGTGACTTTGCCTTGCCCTCTGTTTTTACTATTTCATACTGTATTTACACCCATCATTCACTGTGTGCAATCGCACATTGTATTTCTTTTTGCTGAGAATCTTACAATCTCCGAAAAGGTCCGCTGATTACCACCCAACTCTACGTTTTGTAAAATTATCAAATGCTCGAATGGAATTAAAACGGGGAGGTTCTAAGTCACTATTTTACCTTCAGCCACTTTGTAAACCGTTCTAACTGCGGCACATATTTTCTAATCTTCTTTTTTGATGAAATACAGCGTTTGTGGCTGCCGTAGCTTGCTGTATTTATTCGTGTATAAAGATCTAATCATACCTCAATATGCTAGATAAAAATAGCAATTTATTCTCAGACTGCATTGTGGTAAACAGTACACTAATAACAAGAAGCGTAGAAAGGCTGCAGGCGTAAGGGAAGAAATAAGCCAACATGCATAAGGATGTGCGAGATGCATGCAGTTTCTCCCAGTGGTCCAGTACGGAAGCAGTGACAGTTGCACAAGTATACTGCAAGCACACAATCTAGATATGCAATAAGTCTAGATATAAGCAAGCACCTCTAGTGCAGCAATCATTGTGCACCCACTGAGCTTATTCCCTAAAGTGGGAATTGTCATGAATTCAAAGTGAATTTAAAATGTTAGACCAAAGTAGCTGAACTGAAACTATTTCATATATGAGCTATGTTTTTTGTTTGATTGGTTTTCCCTACAGTGTAAATTCAATTTTTATTTAAATTCCTATCAGTTCATATTTTAATAGAAAAAGAAATGAGACACATGGAGGGGCTGGGGGGGGGGATGAGACACGTGGAGGGGCTGTGGGGGAATGAGACACGTGGAGGGGCTGTGGAGGGATGAAAGACATGGATGGGCTAAGGGAGAAGCATGAGACACATGGAAGGGCTGGGAGGGGGAATAGACACATGGGGGAATGGGGGAAATGAAACACATGGAATTGGGGAATGAGACACATAGAGGGGCTAAAGGGGGAAGAATGAGCCAAATGAAGGGGCTAGCAGGGGGGAATGAGACACAAGGAAGGGGTGGGGTGGGAGAGACACCTGAAAGGGCTGGCAAGGATGAGACACAGGGAGGGTCTGGGGGGTAGGAGAATGAGGCACATGGAGAGGCTGGGGGAGAATGATACAAATGGAGAGGCTGGAGAAGAATGAGAAACATGGAGAGGCTGGAGAAGAATGTGACACATGGAGAGGCTGGGGTGAGGAAACACATGGAGGAGCTAAGATGAGACACAAGGAGGGACTGGTTGGATGGAGAGAGACATGTGGAGGGGCTGGGGGGGATCAGACACATGGAGAGGCTTACGTTAAAGGATGAGACACATTCAGGTGGAGTGAGACACATGAGGGGTTGGGGTGCAAGAGACACCTGGAGAGGCTGCAGGAATGAGACACATAGAGGTTCTGGTGTGATGAAACATGCGGAGGGGTTATGGGAGAATGAAACACATGACTGTGGGGGAGGATGAGACAAATTAAGAGGCTGGGGGAAACACATGGAGGGGCTAAGGCAGGGGTTCTCAAACCAGTCCTCAAGGACCCCCTACCAGTCCAGGATTTAGGGATTACCCTGTTGTGTCTAAAGTGTTTGTCCCCCCCTTAAAAACACATTAGACACAGCAGGCTAATCCATAAATCCTGGATTGGTAGGGGGTCCTTGATGACTGGGTTGAGAACCCCTGTGCTAAGGGGAATAATGGGACACATGGAGGGGCTGAGAGGGGAATGAGACACACGGCGGCCCAAGGGCATTTTTTGCACCGGGGCCCTGTGGTTTCTAGTTATACCTCTGACAAACAGGGTTATTGACTAATGTGAATTGTATAGAATTCTAACTGATTTGAAAATGTAAGAACAAAATAGCTGAACTGGAACAATTTGCCAAATCAACCATTTTTTCTATTTTGTCTGTTTTTTATTTTGTCTTATAATTTGTGTGGTGACTCTGTCCTTGTTTGGTCGCCGGACTTGCCACAGGATGCCACAGGGTTGCCACAGGAGTGTATGCAGAGGCAGCGTCAACAAGCTAGCTTCTATGTCGATCCAGAGTTTGTCCGGAGGATCTAGTGACCACTGAGGTTTGGGCTTGATCAGAATTTCGTATTTGATCCTATTCGTCCAGTTGTGCACAAAAAAAGTCTGGGGAACAGAGATCGGCAGTGTCTGTAGTAGATATAGGAAGCATTGGAGCACGTTCATTTTAAGGATGCTCACCATTCCAAGCCAAGTGATATGCGGCATGGACCAATCTTTTAGATTTACAAGCACCCGGTCCAGAAGAGGTGGGAAGTTGAGCTGGAATAGATGTGATACCTCTGCAGTGATCCAGACTCCTAGGTATTTTATTGCTTCTTTACACCAGTGGAAGTGATCAGAGGGCGGTCACATCCGAGGTGTAGTATTTCTGATTTTGTATAATCGATTCAGAGATTCAATAGAGAGCTGTATCTCTTGAATTCCTGCATGATAGCCCGGAGTGATGTTAGCGGGTTTCAGACTGTGAACAGTAGGTCGTCTGCATAGGCGGATATTTAGCTTTCTCCCCATTTGCCGCATATGCCAGTGAAGTCGGGCCAGTCACACACCGCATTTAGAAAAGGTTCCAGGCTTAGTACAAATAGCAGGGGTGAGAGAGGACACCCCTGTCGGGTGTCATTACATATTGGGAACGGGCTTGACAGTGTACTATTTACATAGACCCGTGCTTAGAATCCATGGATGTCAGTAGTGAGGGTGTTGAGGTTGTCTGGCAGCGTGTATCAGATTGATCACTTTGGTGGTGTTGTCCCGGGTTTCCCTATTCCTGACAAATTCCACCTGATTTGAGTTTATCAATTTCGGTATGATCAGTTGGATGTGGAGAGCTAGGATCTTCGTGAGTAGTTTCAGATCAGCGTTCAACAGGAGGATCGGCTTGGAGCTGGGGCATGCTGTGGGGCATGCTTCCTTTGGCAGTACTACTATGTGTGCTAGTAATGTGTTTGAGAGATCCTCCATCTTTGATTTTGTTGAACATGTTGAGTAGATGTGGGGCGAGAGTTTTAAAAAAGGTCCTGTAGTATTTGGCAAACTTTACCAACTTTGGCAAGTTTCAAGGCCATGGACAGTTCTATCATCGTGATTGGTTCTTCCAAGGAGCATGGGGTATCTGCGTCCGCCTTGTATTTGATGTTTTGTGGTAAGGTAAGCTGTTTGTCGAGTAGGTGTATCAGGTTCTGCATTGCCGTGTCCTGCGTCATGTTTGGGTAGGTTGTATAGGGACTCATAGTACTGGCGGAAACCCTCCACTATGGACTTTGGTGAAACGTGGGTGGTACCGCCGTATTTGATGTTGGGTATGAAGCACTTCTGTCTGCTTTTCCTTAAGGCTCTGGCTTGCAATTTACTGCTGTTGTTGCCATATTCATAGAACGTTTCTTGGGCCAGGTGAAATTGAAATGCGATCTTGTGGGATAGGTGCAAATTCAGGTCTGCTCTAGTCGCGACCTATTGGGTGTTTTTGTGTCTTGTTCCAAGTCCGCTACTTTCAGCAGGAGGTCTGCAATTTCCCTGGAGCATTGTTTCTTGCGCTGTGCACCCTGGTGGATTAAAAGGTCACGCATTGTGCTTCCCAGATGGTCTTTGGAGTGGCTTCCGGGATTGTGTTTGTGAGTAAGAATCGTTCTAGCTGATCTTGCACTTCCATTTTGAGTAGGGGTGGGTCATCCAGCAATGACTCTCCATACCCATTGTTTCTGGAAGGTTGTGGGTGAGGTGATCATGATAGTGACCGGTGCGTGGTCCGACCAGGTCATTAGTGCTTTTGTAGCCGAGAGTAGGTCATCGAAAAAGTTGTTTACGGAAAATAGTTGATACGTGAGTAGGAGTTATGGGGTGGGGAGTAAATGTGTAGTCTTTCTCGATATGGTATAGGGTACGCCAGCAATCAGACATCTGGAATTCGTGTAGGGTTGATCTCATGCCTCTGAGAACGTGGTCCGGGAGGGTCAAGGTGCCTGTTGAGGTGTCTAGTGGTGGGTCCAAGGGAATGTTGAAGGATTCCAGTGCCGCGAAGGCACTCATAAGAAAGGACTTCTGGCCTTTGTTGGGGAGATATACATTAGCGAATGTAAAGCGTGAGTTGTGTATTGTGCCCCTCAAGAAGAGATATCTTCCTTTTGGGTCAGAGACTTCTGCTTCTCTCTGGAATGGGACATCTGCAGAGAAGAGAATTGTTGTCCCCTTGGTTTTCTATCCAGGGTTGGTGGCATGAAGGCCTAATGTGTAATGTTTGTTTGAGAATTTGGGGTGCTTGAGTGTCATAAAAAGTGTTTCTTGGAAAAAGGCGACAGAGATGTTTGAGGCTCTCAGTTCCCGTAGCGCCCTCGCACGTTTCTGTGGGGAGTTGAGCCCCTTCGCATTGATCGTACAAAGCAAGAGGGCGGGTGGAGGCCTTGTTACGGGGGGGGGGGGGGGGGGTGTCGAGCGTGAGGTCTAAAAAGGGTCCCTCAAATGCGCCTGGCAGAGCCTACTGCTTAGTGTTCAGCCAGGGGCACCCAAGGGAGCAAGAAAGGTAGCTAGTGTGCCAGTGAGATCTCAGGGTTATACCGGGATGGGGAGAATGGGGCAGGGAATTTGTTAAAGATGGAGAAGGTAAGTCGTTTTCGCCTCCATGTCCATCTTCTTTTGAAAAGATAGGGAAAAAAAGGGGTAATTTTCCTTAGGAAAGGGGGTTCGCCAGGTGGTTTGGTTCCTAGTGCCTAAATCCTGTGATGTAGCAGTTAACCCGTGGGGGTGTGGGTGGTGTGCCTCTGGTCAGGTATGATAATGGAGTAAGTGGTCTGTTGCAACAAGTCGGGGGGCTGCTGCCAATGAGCAATTAGGTGAAACCATAATAAAGATTAAACATCAAAATATAATAATAATCATTAAACAGTGTTTTACAGTGACCAATTAGCGAACTAGGTTATTCATCTACAGATAGAGACAGTTACAGCCTACTGAAACCCTTTGTTAGGAGACATTTTTCCCGTTGCACTAATTCCATATAGATAACAGGTAGCCAATGACGTTTTATGTTGAATCTGATTGTAGGGCTCAGGAGGGACAAAGGTGGGAGGGGAATATTGCCTTATGATGTCTCTGAAACCGGGTCTTTGTGTTTTAGTAACCCTTCAACCGGTGCCCCCCCCCCCCCAGTTGTGTTCTTTGTCTAGTTTTTGTCCCGCCCCTGGCTGCACATTCATTATGCTATTTATGTACATTGCAAGACATGCTTACGAAGGTGGTTAGGTGCAGGCAAGGTTGGTGGTGAGCGTCACTTAGACGTGGTCAGCAAGTCCTTATAACTTCTCTTCTGTGAGGCACTCAGCTTGGTGTTGGCTTCAAGCAGGTAAACAACAGGAGGGGGAGAGAAAAAAATAAAAAAAAAATCTAAGTCATTTACTGCAATACTTTGTCTGCCAGTTATGCGGGTGTGTCTTTGCCATCCTCTGTCCGGTGGTGACGAGGTGCAGTCCGTGCAGGTGGGTAAGTGCCAGTCTGTACAGACTTTTCTCCCAGGAGCTGCTTCACTTGGTGTAGCGGTGCAGGGAGGAGGGGAGAGGGAGGTATTTTCCTCTTTCTTTTTTTTCCTTTTTCTTTGTCAAAATCAATTGGAGATATAATACTTCTGTATAGTCTGTGAGTGTAGGTATTCCAAATTCTGTCCATAAGTCAGTCATCTCAGGTAGGGGGGTGCTTGGGAAATGTCATGTGCTCCTTGCATCTATTACTCTTCAGGGGAAACTTGGTGCGGTGGGGCGTTCCCTAAGCCTTGTGCTTCTGCAGCAAATGTTTAGGCCACAAGTCTGCCAACATTCCTTTCATTGAGGGGGCAGTCAAAACAGTCCCGTACCTGGATAGGTGGTAGTCCCATGGTGTCTAGGAAGATGGGGACATCTGCTTGCGTTCTGCTGGTGGCTTCCGTATTGCCTTTGCGTACTACGGATGAGAACGGGAATTTCCACTGGTATCTTATTTGGTGGTCCTGCAACGCAGCAGTGATGGGTCGGAGGGCCCGTCTCATTTGAAAGGTGAGGTGAGATAAGTCTCCAGGACCTCTCTGTCCTTGCCCCCCTCATTATGTTGTCTTTCAGTTGGAAATCTTATATGTAGCATATGACATCCCTTGGTGGTGCAGATGGTGGCGGCTTGGGGCGGAGGCAAGTTGGGCCCTGTCTATATAAAGACGGGCATCAGTAGGCTTATTGAGGATGAGATTAAATAGTGGAGTCAGCTTTTCCCTCAGGTCTTCTGGGTCTTGTGATTCACGTAGTCCCCATACTCTGATGTTGTGCCTGTGGTTCCTGTAATCTAGGTCTTCCACATGGAACTGCAGGTCGGTGAATTGTCTGGCATGTGTGTCAGTGACCTGTATGTCCGGACACACGGCTGCCAAGCTTGAGCCTTTGAGGGCCTTCACCCGCCCTTCTAATTCTGTCAGTGAGGTGTGGAATGTTGCGATCTCCACCCTGAGAGTAGTTTTCACCTCTGCCAGGATTGTCTGGCGGTCTTCCTTTTTAGGGAGTGAGGAGAACAGTGCATACCAATCTGGGGGATTGCTGTCACTTGCGTGGGAGTCCAGCGGCTGTCTGTCTTCTGATACTGATGAGCCCCGGGGAGGATGGCGCCATATGTGAGGCCTCGTGTTGCGAGGCATGGATCCCCAGTGTGCGTAAGTAGCTGCGGATGGATGCGGATGGAGCCTCACCCTGCGTCCGTGGTGTCGAGGGGGTCATCTGGATCAGCTTTGTTCGACCCATAGGGTCCTGGTTAGTGCTCAATGTACTTCTCTCAGCTTTGCTTATAATTCATGAAATTTGTTTTCTATGAAATTTTACATAATTTCCCTCTGGAAGGCCTTTGTACAGATGAGAGAAACACGTACTCTATATAAATTCTTGATTGGACAGGATGAGTATTAAAACACTTTCTTGAGCAAGTGACTAACTTTCAAAATCTATATAAATAATCTTAACATACACATATGGGGATAATTCCCAATAAATCTCTGTTCCTAAAGTGAAACCTTTATTTGATAATCCCAATGAATTACTTTAATAATCCCAAATAATTCAATACTCTTGGATTACCACCCAAAACTATATATAAAATGTTAAAAACATGAACCATCTAATTCAGAATTACTCAAAAAGTATCAATATCTTACTATAAAATCCTAATTTATGGTCTTTGTTCCTTATACTGAATAATGCTAGGGTAAGATTATCCAACCCACACCCCCTCCTTGTGTACCACAGAGATGTAGCAATAATATGCTTTTGAAGGTTTAATGTATAGTTAAATTGTGTATTTAAGGCTTGGTAGTCTAGGGGTGTATACATAAACAGTGAAAGCATAGCCTTCATATAGGGTTTGCAATACTGACTGTCTGGGTCAAGGGCATAGTGCAGACATGCGGTTAGGTACTTTTCCACTGTCAGAATATATTGAAAACACTAAGACATTGCAAATATTAAAAAGCATATTGCTTCTTGTATCTGCAAATATATGGTTGGGATAAAAGTCTCTAACCACAAAAGCTAAATCTTATATACTTGTAAAAAAATTAGTTTAACCCGTTAGTGTGTTCTTTGGATGGCCTCTTCCCATAATTTGGCTCCTTTTGTAATTATTATATTATTTATGTATCCTCTTCTGGGTGTGCAAAAAGCTTTCAATTTACCAATACAAATATCATACAGTAATTTAGTAGATTAGAATTGCCTCACTTATAAATGTCAGAAATTGTCTGATCTCTATTAAAAATACAATTTCATTATTACCCTATGATCAACGAGGCATACTAGATGAAACTTACTTTGGAAAAAACCTATCCCATACATCCATCATTTTTTTTCCAATCAATATGGATAACATAATTTTTTCTTTGACGCAAATAATTCAATGCACTTTAAAAGTAGAGTTAACTCTGAGCTGGACAATACTACCCTAATAGTACTCCTTTATGAGGGAGAGCCATCTCCTTGTCCTTCCAATCACTTTTCAGTTAAAGAAAAACTTTCAGGTTTAGTCAGTTTTAAAGGGAAACGTGGATCCACGATTTGAACAGCAGAAGTTTGCAGGGCACCTTTCACATGAGATGTAACAAGCACTTTTATTAGCAAAGTCTCATATTATTATTTAATCTCCAGGAGTAATAGCATGCAATGGTTTTATTCTTGCCCGCTGTACAGCATTTCACCTTTTGTAAAAAAAAACACTAAAAACTTGCGTTAATTACATGCAAATATACTTTACTTTACTATTTAAACTCCTACACAATGGAGAATAAAACACATAACACACCAATTCATTACAAACCATAGAACTCATACTTAGCAATCATTGTAATATCACACGTCATCTCACAAAAAAGAACACAACAGACGTAGAAGATACACATAATGGATGCCCAGCAGATATGCCAATACAAAAAGCATATTCATGGACACGCAACTAAACCATAACCAATCCAAAATATGTAAATGAAATAAGTAAATAAATTGCACACTCTGTGTCCCTCAGAAGAAACACAGTTAGACATAATGTAGGTTCCTATGCTTGTGATAGATTACAAATGCAGTCTTAAACTAACACCTCCAAAACTCCATTCTCATACCTATGTATAAGAAGCCTTTTAAAAAAATTATGAACATTTCTGCGAACTATTTGACTTCTACGGAAGCAGACAAACAGCATTAAAGAAAGCTCAGAAAACTTTGCAAATGAACAGGAAAGATGTAAGAAACAGGAAGTCAACTATAGCAACCGCAAGAATTAGCTACACTGTACATCAGACCACAAAACAGAGCCTCTCAGAGCTGTTAGAACTACTCCAACTCCCACTGCTCTTGGACAGCAGCAATAACTCTAGTATTCAACAGCCAATAAAACAGTAATTTATTAGGTTATTAGGCTGGCATTTCTATCTGTATCTATACACTGAGACAAACCGATTCAGATATATTTTAAAACAACACAGTAACATATCAATTAATCTACTCGCCAGTTAAGCTGCACACTTTACAATGGGTATCCAGAACACACATTAACATAGTCAACATTTACACAGAATAAAAAGTTAACAGCTGTATTATGCAGAACATATTATTGTAAGGTATACCAATTTTAGTTTGTATCAGATTTATTTTAGGGTTTCTTATGTATACATGTATCTCCTTAATTACCTTATTTCTTTAATCTACCATAGTACGGTTTATAAAGAACGGATCCCTTTATATAGTGCGCTCTTGACTTAGATATTTGTATGAAACTTGCATTAACTAATTGCAACATATGTACCCTGTCAATAAAATTTCTCTCTTAGATGATGCTTCATCATCCTAAATCTTATAGAATTTGAGTGAATATTTGGACCAGGTTACACAGACATGGTCTCATCTGCATTCTCTAAGAACTCTAATAGACTCAACATTTTTATACTATACTATGTTAAAAGGCATGGCAAACCTTTGAATGGACCAGCCAAGTTGAATGTTTAAGAGCCACAGAGAAACGCAGAAATTACCTTTGGCCATGATATTCTGATCCAGATTACATAACTGACCAAACCTCAAACCCAACACACAGGGTGTCTACAGTTGTGGTCACAACGAATAAAATCTCAGCATCCCCGTACAACAATTTTATAGATTTCCACAAGTTAAAAAAACACACATAATGTGAGACATATTAGTCATAATAGCGATAATTTCCTAAAGATTAAACTACAGAGAATTTTAAAGCATATGCAGCAGGTGATGCACTGGGACATTTAAAGTACCTATAGCAAGCAAAAGTTAGCTTACAGCACACAATGAAGCATGTGTTGGCCCCCTGAAAATGTAGATGTGGCTAAGGTCTCTAATTTATAAACAAAAATATATTTACAGTATGGATCCCCTTCAACAAACACACAGGGCAGGGAGAGTGTGGTGGTTGATGTTTTACACAGGTAATCTTGTATGGGGACTTCATTTTCAAATACTAATGAAGTTACTTTTGTCCCAGTATGAAAATGCTGAGCTCATCATGTAAACAACACAACAGAATCACACCATCCCACTCTCATGGAAAGTATGGTGGGCTTATGGTACAGGGAGTGCAGAATTATTAGGCAAGTTGTATTTTTGAGGATTAATTTTATTATTGAACAACAACCATGTTCTCAATGAACCCAAAAAACTCATTAATATCAAAGCTGAATATTTTTGGAAGTAGTTTTTAGTTTGTTTTTAGTTATAGCTATTTTAGGGGGATATCTGTGTGTGCAGGTGAATATTACTGTGCATAATTATTAGGCAACTTAACAAAAAACAAATATATACCCATTTCAATTATTTATTTTTACCAGTGAAACCAATATAACATCTCAACATTCACAAATATACATTTCTGACATTCAAAAACATAACAAAAACAAATCAGTGACCAATATAGACACCTTTCTTTGCAAGGACACTCAAAAGCCTGCCATCCATGGATTCTGTCAGTGTTTTGATCTGTTCACCATCAACATTGCGTGCAGCAGCAACCACAGCCTCCCAGACACTGTTCAGAGAGGTGTACTGTTTTCCCTCCTTGTAAATCTCACATTTGATGATGGACCACAGGTTCTCAATGGGGTTCAGATCAGGTGAACAAGGAGGCCATGTCATTAGATTTTCTTCTTTTATACCCTTTCTTGCCAGCCACGCTGTGGAGTACTTGGACGCGTGTGATGGAGCATTGTCCTGCATGAAAATCATGTTTTTCTTGAAGGATGCAGACTTCTTCCTGTACCACTGCTTGAAGAAGGTGTCTTCCAGAAACTGGGAGTTGAGCTTGACTCCATCCTCAACCTGAAAAGGCCCCACAAGCTCATCTTTGATGATACCAGCCCAAACCAGTACTCCACCTCCACCTTGCTGGCGTCTGAGTCGGACTGGAGCTCTCTGCCCTTTCCCAATCCATCCATCTGGCCCATCAAGACTCACTCTCATTTCATCAGTCCATAAAACCTTAGAAAAATCAGTCTTGAGATATTTCTTGGCCCAGTCTTGACGTTTCAGCTTGTGTGTCTTGTTCAGTGGTGGTCGTCTTTCAGCCTTTCTTACCCTGGCCATGTCTCTGAGTATTGCACACCTTGTGCTTTCGGGCACTCCAGTGATGTTGCAGCTCTGAAATATGGCCAAACTGGTGGCAAGTGGCATCTTGGCAGCTGCACGCTTGACTTTTCTCAGTTCATGGGCAGTTATTTTGCGCCTTGGTTTCTCCACACGCTTCTTGCGACCCTGTTGACTATTTTGAATGAAACGCTTGATTGTTCGATGATCACGCTTCAGAAGCTTTGCAATTTTAAGAGTGCTGCATCCCTCTGCAAGATATCTCACTATTTTTGACTTTTCTGAGCCTGTCAAGTCCTTCTTTTGACCCATTTTGCCAAAGGAAAGGAAGTTGCCTAATAATTATGCACACCTGATATAGGGTGTTGATGTCATTAGACCACACCCCTTCTCATTACAGAGATGCACATCACCTAATATGCTTAATTGGTAGTAGGCTTTCGAGTCTATACAGCTTGGAGTAAGACAACATGCATAAAGAGGATGATGTGGTCAAAATACTCATTTGCCTAATAATTCTGCACACAGTGTATAGATATAACAATCATACCAGGCATATAGATCCCATGTGAAATAATACATAACAATCCCGGACGAGCCCCCCATTTGATGGTGAGGAATTTTCTCTGTCAGGAAATTTTCCGTTGCCATGGTCTTTTGTATCAATTTGCAATTCTCTGTAGTTCTCCTCATCCCCAAACCAGCTGGTGGGGAGCACAAACAGACGATACAAAACAAGGTTCAAAGTGACTTCTAACATTTAATGGATTGTGTAACGAGTTATGTTCAAGTGGAAACAGGGGTGGTCTTACAAGCATTATGTAATCCTAACAAAATCATCTATCTTATCTTAACATTCTAAAGTTCTAAATTACACATTACTATACAGTTTATGATCAAAAGGAGAAACACAGGAAATAAGGCCAGCAGCAGAAACATAAAGGATATAACACCTGTTACTTGTTACACAATGTTATACAACTCTTGTCTTCGGGTAGATTTACTAAGCATTGGATATAGATAAAGTATATTATTTCACATAGCTGACATGCTCCAAGTTTAAACAGACTGAACATCCTGTCATCTGTAGCTTGAGCCTTGGTCAGTATAGGCAACAGTGTGTGAGGGTGCTGTTAGTGTGCGGGTTCTGTTAGTGTGAGTGTGCTGTGTGTGTCTGAGGGTGCTGTTAGTGTGAGTGTGAGTGTGCTGTGTTTGTGCGTGTAGGTTCTGTTAGTGTAAGTGTGCTGTGTGTGTGTGTGAATATGTTTATTTAAATTTATAATAAAAAATGTTATATCCCCCCTCCCTTCTTACCTTTAGCCTGGGAAGGGGAGGGGAGGGGGGGGTTAAGCCGTCCTGAAATGGAGGGGGGACAGTGCTTCCATCCCTGGTGAGTGAACTCTATCCTGCAGGGCTAGTTCACTCTTGCGTAATCTGAGCAATGCCGTGGTAACTGGGGCAACGCTCCGACCTCGCGAGAAGAACCCTGCTGCTGGCAAGAGCTCCCCGGGTCCACTCCTGCCTCCCTCGGGCCACATATCAGTGCCTGTGTGCCAGTGAGGAAGATCTTTGATCTCTCCACCGGCCCATGAAGGCACACAGCAGGGCCGGTGCTCGGATAGTGCCTGTTCTACATGGGCCGGCAGGGTAGATCTTGTGATCTTTCCTCCCGGCCTCGGCCCATGGCCATCGTGGCCCACCGGGCATTTGCCCAGTATTCCCGATGGCCAGTCCAGGCCTGAGTGAGTGCATATCTACCAAACAGTGAGAGCATATCTACCAAACAGTGAGTGCATATCTACCAAACAGTGAAAGCATGTCTACCATACAGTGAGAGCATGTCTACAAAACAGTGAAGACATGCATACTAAGCAGAGAGCAGCCAACAGTTGCTCACTCTAATGAAAAACTATCAAGTGGGCATCTATTGCTATACACATCCCCCCATGAGTCTCAGTAATCAAAATCTGTATTGTGCAGACAATAGCAGGAGCAATGTATAATAATGTATAATTGTATAGGTATAATTAATGCATCATTGCCAGTTAAGAGCAAAACAACTATAAAAACATATGTATGTTCATTTATGCAAAATTATTATTAGCATTTATATATGGTCTAAATCAGTGACATCACCACTGCTCTGACCAGCCAAAATTGATATCAATGGTAAAGATACTTATTCATACAATTACTGAACATACACAGATGAAAGTAATGATAGAAACATGTCTTATTGAAACACACACACATCACTCCTTGAGATCATCAGTAACCAATAAAAGGAGGGCAGTATTGCCATTTCATTGAGGAGAGGAGCTTTTTTATCATGGAACCATGGCAGCATTACAATCAAGGCAGGGCTGGCCAGCCACGCACACCACTGTGGAGACGCACAGCCCCTAAAATCATATGATAGAGAGTTTTATTGGAATCTTTGAGAGTTGTGGAATCAGTGGTGATGAATCGCTTAATCAGTACAAGTCATCTGAGATTGTATGACATTCTTAAGGATGACTTGAAATCTTTGTGCCTTGAAATCTTTGAGGCATAAGACAGTACCTAAGATGGTGCAGATGTTAAGTTGCATACATTTATTGGCACCTAGCAGGTTACAGAGGACTGAGGATCTTGTGAGTGGAATATCTCAGTCCACCTTCTCCAGGGTGCTGGACATTTTCTCACTGCCCTTAGGTCTCACTGTCTGACATTTATTTCATTTTCTTCAGCCAATAAAAGCTGGCATACAGTGAAAAAAGATTTCTAGAGGAGAGGATGATTGCCCAATGTTCTGGGAGGCATAGATTGCACCCATTTGGTCTCATGTCACTCAAAAATCAACAGATTCTTTATTGAGACCTCAAACACTTCCAAACTCTCAATGTAAAAGTTGAGATATTTGCAATATATCTTAACCATGTTTGAACTGTTCCAATAAATTTCGAGTTTCCTTACAATCCACCAACCAATTTATTGAGTTTGGTTGGTCAAATTTTAAATTATGTTAAATTTAGTTGAAATTCTGAAATATTTCATGTGGAAGCTAGTTGATCATTTTCATACAAATATACACTTGGGTAATTGGATTACGACAGTAGCATTTGCTATAGTACAGTGGAAGAATTGAGTTTCTTTCTTAAATTATTGGTTATATTAGCGAGTGCATGTGTGTGTGTGTGGGGGGGAAGGTGTACTAAAATAGCCATTTACTTTGAATTTATTGTTTTGAAAGCAGTCTTCAAAATTAAAATATAAAATCTGTGAATTGTTCACAGTATACAAAGCAGATAATATGCACTTCTCAACTTGCGGTTTTATAAGTGGGATGAAAGACTTTCATTTTGCCAGAGGTAGATTATAGTCCTGAAATACAAATAGTTTAATAACTCTTAGTGATTGCGTTATAGATTCCAAATATAGATTTCATTTTAACGTCTAATACCGAGGAACCTTTTTATGGCTTTAAGATTTAGCTGTGCAAATTTAGAGCGCCATTACAACAAAATATAATTTTATTTATGATGAGGTTTTCCTCTTGTTGCTTGTTGTTGTAGCCTTTCAAACGTCTTCATAATGAGATAATCTGCAGAGATTATTGGTCGGAGATTCGCGATTGCATTATGTCTTGTTGATTTGCATAATTTCACTACATAACTAGCCTTTAAGTTTAATGCATTGCAGGTCATCAGAAAACGTCTCAGCCCATTCTCCCGTTCTGATTGTATAATTCTGTAGTTTGTGAGTGCTATTTCCAAAATGAGTTGTATGGCTTTAGTGCATTAAGCCGGATAATTTAAAATTGAATATTCTACATAATATTCTATCCTATTTGTAAATAAATTAGAAACTCCTGTCCCTTTTGCCTAACTTCAGCCTTTGACTTTGCAAAACTGTTGAGTAGTATTTTTTAGTCTTCTTGTTCAACCCATTCTTCTAGGACACTACAAAACTCCATGATTATATTGTGCTAATGCATCATCATAGCACTGTCACTGTGACCATATATTAGTGTAATTCATCTTCAGAAAAAGTGATGTTCCTAACTGAAAGGAACAAGTCCTGTAGCAGATTAAATTCAATTATGGGACACAATCATTACTAGCACAAGAACAGGCAGTAAAAAAATGTGTCCCTTGCTTTGCAAGGGCATTCTAAGGGCTGAATTTAAACTCCCAAGAAACTTATACCATGCAGGGAAATTCTCAAAAACATTATAATAACACCCAAGAAAAAATCAAATGCTTTAGAACTCAAAGTTCATGTCTATGTTTGTTTTGAAGGAGCTATAGGGATAATTAGACTTGGTCAATGATAGACAGACAGACAGAAATACAGACAGACAGGCAAATATGGCAAAAATTAAATTTATCAAACAGAAAATTGAAATGAATGGAAAACCAAATTGCAAAATTCAACTAAAAATAGCTACTTTATAAAAATGATCCAACTCAGCTATAGTCACAGCTTGTCTATAATGAAATTCGGGACCATTATGGAATATATGGTATGGGTGACACAGTATTATTAATGTGAGTTACATCCTAATTCATAGAATGGGTTATGTAGCTTGCATAGTATGGATTAGGGTTAGCTAAAATTCTATTTCTGATTAAAGTGCTATTCTAACCTTCTGCTTTTGGGAATCGTCTCTATTTCTACTAGCTTTCCTTAAACCCATGTCAACTTTGGTGGCTTGGATTTTCCTGTAGGGATAGTAGGCATCTTAATGTTTACCTCACTTAGGGCATAGGCTCAGCAGATGAAGATGCATAACCCATTAGCTAATGTCTGGCTTTTTCTATATGATGGGAGATCTATGTAGTCATTTCCGAGCCATAATTAGGTTCTTCTCAGTTAGTACACTAACATATCAAATGAAGTAAGTGTTTGTGGTGAAGTCAGTACCAAAAGTATTTACGCACATCTGTTTGATACAGCCAAGCAATTTAATGCAGAGTGACACATGTGGAAAATAAAAACAATTAAAAAACAAGAAATACCTACAGAAAGGCAAACACATAATCGCCCACATAAAATAAATATATATATACACATATATATTAAACATGCTTAAATGGGGTGCTGCTGGGGGCCATATTATACAATAAATACACAAGATCCAGCGCACTCTCCTATCTACTAAACAGCAACTTCAATGTTGACAGATTTTATTAGTTTGTAAAAGTTTTTTTTTAAAAACACCTAATCTAGGCAAAAAAATGGGGATTTAGTTACATTATATGATCATACATTGCATAAGCCTGCCACAACGTCAATGTACCCCATCTTTGGCAGGTCCTACTCTCACAGTCTAATGTCTGCTCTTATGAGATTAACCACTTACTTGGGAAAAAATTCCATCTGAGGCTCTCTGCAGTACAAGGCTAAATAGGGACCTGAGATGAGGCACCTGTAACAGGGAGGGGTGCAGAACCAAGGAGTTGGCTAGACTCCCAAATATATATAGGAAACATGGGGGGATGGTTGCACTCACCTAAACATGCTTAAATGGGGTATATATATATATCTATATAAAAAATATATATCATCCAAAGTTTTATGACACAATCGCTGACCTTTTTGTGATCTTTTACCTATCATTATCTTCCCCAGCTCTCTTTGCTGACCCCAGTTTTTCCGGGGTTCACAAATTATTTGTCACCAGTTAACATAAATAATTGTAGGTGTCACTCTCCTGGATTTGGCTGTTGAGCATGGCAAGGTCACAGTCCCACATCGCTGAAGGGGTTAAAACCCCTTCAGACACTTACCTGAATCCAGCGCCGATGTCCCTCGGCGCTGGGTCAGACTCTGCCCACGCTCCTCATGCAACCTAATTCGCATATGCGGCAATGGACATGCGTGCGTATTAGACCTCCCCATAGGAAAGCATTATTTAAGTCTGGTATCCTGCAAAGTTTATAAAAAAACTGCAATAATTACACTTGCAGGGTTAAAGGTGATGAGAGTTTGCACCCAGACCACTTCAATGGGCTGAAGTGATCTGGGTGCCTACATTGTCACTTTAATATTAAGTTTATGGAGCCCTGAATACTTTGGTGTATATTAACTGTTGAGAGCTGCAAGGTTCAGTGATAAACTTTAGTAGAACGGAAGGATATAGTATTAAACATATGTTATAGGGTTCAGTGTTAAAGGGGTTTAAAGCACTGTTAGGCTCAGAGTTCACGCTTTTTGGTCTAACTTTTTCATGTCAGTTTTCAATTAACCACAACATGCTATTTTGTAAATTGGCTTTATTATAAAAAATATTGCAATAACAATTTACTATGTGCTCTGATTAGAATTAGACAGTGATTTACTGTATTTTAGGGATTCATTTTTAAGATTTACAATTGGAAGGATTTTATGATTTATTTTTAATAACATTACAGGAATAAAAATATGATTCACATCATAAAAAACAGCTCTATGCAATAAAGTACAGTAAATATTAATATTTTAAAAGTTTTACAGTGACATTTAAGTAATTTCTTATTCATTACACTTTCCAAATTTATAGAATATTTGTTTTTCTCTTTCTATATCTAAATTCAGGTTTCCTGATAATCCAAAGTAGCTTATGAAATATCTATTTTTTTAATGTTATATTTTCAAGTGAGATTTAGCTTTGTCCATTATAGGTACCAATTTGTTTACTGGCTCAGTCTCAAATCTGTATTTATAGCTGTTAGAGACCCAATTGACCTTTTGTTCAAAATAAAATGGAGTTGAGAAACTGTATTTTTTTATGTGCAGATGTGTCCTTGCAGAGAAATCTTTTTCTAGCCACATTTAGCATTTTTGTAAAACAAATTTCATATATATTTAGTGATCTCGCATTTAATGTCCCTTAGCATGTAATTGTCTGCCTCGCCAATTTCAATTTGATTTAAATTAAATGTGTTGTTGTCCTGGTAACAGAATAAAACAAACAGCAGTCATACTAAGAACTCCACAGAATTCAAACTTGTGATATTCAAGAAATAAAAGATCATGGTGAATATCATAGTGACTATAGAAACCTTTCAAACTCACCAAATGCGTAACCCTGAATTATTCTCTCCATTCAACCCCAATATATTAAATATATATTTCCCTATATCTCTCTGTTTCTAAACCAACATAAAGGGGTTGAATATAATACCAGCTTTACATCTCCGACTGGTGGAGCATATAATATACAACAGTAACTGGAAGTCTAAGGTAATCAGTAGTGATCAAAGTACTCAGATTTTAAAAAAATAATAATAAAAAAAAAAAAAAATACTTGCAGACTACATTCAATACAGCGGTGTGGGAATACCTACCAAACCAATCAATCAGTCTTATTTAGGACTAAAAGAGAGCATATGTCCTCGTCCTCTATTTTGGCTGACATAGTCAAAGTACAAAATACAAATTTCAAATGTGACATTTTGATTATTTAAAATAAATACACAAATCTCAACAAAAGTAAAGTATGCACATTCTTACATTGGTTTTGATCATTTCTTTCTCAAACATGATCTGAGTTATTGAAAAAGAAAAGTCACCGTTTTTCATTTTATTTTTTCTCAAAAGTTTGGCTTTTACAGCTGAGCATATTTCCGAACCTTGGCAATTTTGATGTCATTAAAAAAGGTAATGTTCTCTACAACTGCCTCTTGTCATTTTGGATGAAACGCCGTGTGTCATGAGGGCTGATTTCTTCTGAATTAAAACACATTTTAATCCCTCTATTGTTTGATTAAACATATTGTACAGTGATTTTTCAATCAGCCAAAATTCTTCATACCAACACCTGTGTTTCGAATCTGTTGTACCTTTTTATTTCATAAGGGAACCTGCAATCAACTTTTAGCATTTAAGCACCAGTAGGAGTTTTATATTTTAGCAAGATTGTACACTTTAGATTTTAATTTTCATCATTTTAGATTTGTGCATCACATTAACGTGAATAAATATAATTGCCAGCTGGAGTTTTTGAATATAACAATGCAGAGAACAGACATCCCGATTTCAATTAAAGTTGTACATTCTTTAAAAATAAAGATGAGTCTAAAAGTATTTTGGTTTGTGTAAGTTTTTTGTTTTTTTACTTTGTCAAACATCACCATACAGGGTTACTAGATGTAGATAGTGTGCAACATACCACTTTATACAAATTGATCCAGCCAGGGTTGCAAATTTCTATAGGTTGCAGCACATCAACAGTGTTTATGTAATAAGATAAATTAATACATTAATTTATTAAGGAAGAACACTTAGTAGAAGACAGCCAGTTTGGCAGCACCATTTAACAATGCATTGAAAAACACCTTTACTATTAATTTTTGTTTTCCTTTGAAGGGATAATATAACGCCAAAACCACTTTATTTAATAAAGTAGTTTTGGCATACAGAACCTTCTACTCTTTTTCAGACCAAGTCAAATATTGCCTTTTCTGGGAAATGGCAAGGTTTACATTTCTACAAAAGCACTTCCTTAGTCGCTCTCAGACTCACAGCCACTAGAGTTTCTTCCTCTTTAGAACCTTTAAAAATTAAAGTTCTTCACATTTAGCATCATCACATTCAGCACGATGATAGCAAACTTGTCCAATGCTTGTTAGAGGGATTTATTGGATTTAATATTTCTTTATGAGAAGTATCCAACTGGCAAAGCACATCGATTGCCACTTATGCTCCCTATATCCCCAGTGCTTGTCTATTAGAAGCATTGAACTGGACAAAAGAAAAAAGAAACTAATACGAACACTAACAATATACATCATGATCCACGTCAGAGCAGGAAGAGCAAGGACATACGTTGCATTGAAGGAGAAGGGGAAATCGAAACATTATGACCTTTTAACATGGATCTACAGTGAGCCATGAAGGACAGGGAGACACTTAGTTCCAGGATATAGATAAAAACCGCAGTGTGGATTTCTACATTTTAATTTCATTTTCAAACCAAACTAAAAAATCTCTTTGTAAATATAGGAAGTAAGTAGACATAATATTAAAAATTCTGGTGGTCTTTCAACGAACCCACTGATGAGTTCCTGAAATTCTTAGATTGAGCCATGTTGTTTGAACCCTCTTAACATTTGTAACCTGCACCACAAAACTCCCACATGTGGCTGTATTTCTGATTGTACTTCATCTCAAGTTGTTTTTCGTTAATTATGTTGTCTTTTCCTTTCTCCTTTTATGTTAACTTCTGTTAAACGTGGAAAATTCTAATCATAGAATTTTGAATAAAATTGGAAAAATAAAAAAGTTTAAAGGGTTATTTTATTTATTTCTGCGGCACAAAAATACTACATAGTATAGACTAGCATTTTTGTAATATGCTGCAAGGCATATGCAATAAAACATGGCCGATCTTCATAGCTGTTGTTGGGACCTACATACTCAAATATCTTGCCACCCTTTTGCTACCTGTGCTGCTTTACCCCATAAAATGTTCCTTTACATTTTCAATAGGATAGCTAGGGGAATCAACTGGTGAATAGGGATAATTTATAGGTGTTTTATTATTGATTCTCAATTATAACATATATCTCTGAAAAATAGCAACCTTTACTTTATAGAGCAAACATAGTGTGGACATTGTTTGTAAGGAATTTTTAGAACGTTTATTAGTTTTGACACTTAGTTATTTTAAGGTATAATCATTTCACATATGTCAGGATAAATCAAGAAGATAGGCTCACTTAAGGTGACAAAACAGCATGTTGAGCCAAAGGATTTGAGAAATGCATAGTGCTGACCAATGGATTGCAAACATTACTGCATAAAATTTTATACCTTGCTCTGTAAAGGGCAAACTTTGGTTTTCTTTGGAGGATTTAGTGCAGAGACCTTCATTTGGCCATGTTATTTTGACATTTTAGAGTTGGAACTTAAGATAATAGCTGCTTCAGGAAGTACGGGCAGTTTGCCCTTGTCAACATCCAGCTGTCCGACTTTCACGGACTTGAACTACGCTTGGCTTCTATCTATTTTTAGATTTAATGAACAACACATTTCAACTGAACTTTTAAGTCTTTTTGTCTTGTTTTCTCTGTGATGTTTTACATGTTAAAAGTAAATGGCATCCAAATACTAAGTAATGTTTTCTTACTTTTAAAAATGTGTAGTTTCAAAAAACAGTTTTTTTTTATTCTTTTTTGAAGCTAAAGTCTTCTGATAAATGTTAGGGAATACTAGCAAAAAATAAACCATCAATTACGGAGACCTTGACTTTTTGTTAAATAGGACATTTTAAGTACCATAGTACCATGCCATAGTACCATACCATTATAGTTTATTGTATGAGTTAAAGCATTTTAGTAACATTGATCTGTTTAGCCATATTTGAGTGATAACAATGATAGGTGGAATGTGTTGGACTTATCCACCCCTCCACTCTTCCTGTTTAGAAAAAAGACAACAGAGCGTCCATTTTGTTCACTTGGAGAACCTTAGTTCGTAATCTACTTTTTTGGGCTGATAGAGTATCTGGCCTTAAGATGAACCCTGTAGTTTAATAGCAGAAAGTAAAAACTTCTAATCACACATGGCTGATTGTAAATTGTTTAGAGCAAATGATTTTGGACATCAATAAATGAGTTCAGCATTGGTGCCCAAGTACTAAAAGAGGTAGTATGTGCTTCTTAATTGTTTTAATGATGCACTGTCACATGTATAAAATATGAAGGATATATTCCTGTGTATAGTTCTGCACCATTTTTTGCATTGTGTTTTTCTGTGAACGTATAGGTGTTTGTTTTGCACTGGGTGGTAGCACCCAGGATTATATGTATGTTTTATTAGTTTTGTACTTTCCCTTTCTTGTTATATAGTGGTTGTATTGTTTTGAGTGTCCCTTTAATAATCCAATTTTAATAATAGTATTTAGACATACATCAGTATTAAAGCTGATTTATTTGTTGAAAGGGCACTTGGCCGAAGACCATTTAATGCACTTTTCAAAGATTAGTGATTCTACAGAAGTCAATAACAGTGGTGGGAAGAGTAATGGGTGGAGTGTTGGTCAATGGTTTCACCTTAGAGATGTTTTAATTTCAAGTAAGGAAAGTCTTCACATTTTTAATTTATGGTATGGGATAAGCAAACACTAGAGGGTCGATGAAGTAGGAGAAGAAGATAGTATACATTTGGTGAAATATGTTGTTGTCAAAATACATTCATATTGCTACAAATAAAAAAAAAACAGTACAATACAAAACAGAATAAATCTGAACCTGCTTGGCACAAACAGCTGGGATACACCTTTCAAAGCCCAACAAACATTGCAGAACAGAAAGCGTGTTGGAGTTCAGGCAAATAGGGGCTCGGGTAGCATTCCAATATACTGTAAAATGTCAGTATGTCACTACCGCATACCGTAATACTGGATTTGTTTTCCACTGATATCGAAATTTTAGCCTTGAACTATTTGAGGCTTGGGCATTGAGGGGTAATATCTAGTTATATATTTGAAGTCAGGACTACCGCATAATAATTGCGGCAACTTCTATTTACCTCTGCTGTGAACTACGTTAGTTATATCTTTACGTGTTCCATTATTATTATTATTATTATTATTATTATTTTCTATTATTTTGAGGAGGATTGGGCAAGGTGGGCTAATAGTGAGAGAGTAGTCTTTTTGGGTTAGGGGTGCCATCGAAGGCACATTAGCTTATTCTCTATCTTGATTAGGGCTACCACAAATATTCTCTCTCTTTACGCTTCCTCTCCACTGTTTAGCCACTATTAATTTAGTAGCTATTATAGCACGATATAGATGAAGGTATATGAATTTAGAGTGGCTGATACACACTTTTCTTTATACTTTACATACCTAGGTTTATTTCTTCACTATAGTACCATCAACTATATTAAGTACTAAGTGTGGATTCAGCATTGTATTGCCCTATGAATAGTGGAAACTATCTGGTATATATTTTATTTTTATTTATATTTATTTTCTTTTTTTTTTGTCTAGGTACACTTATTGCACCTATTTTATTAACTTAAATAAAAGTAAAGTTTTAAGCACATTGGTTGTTGTTTTTTGTTTTTCCATTTGTAGTTCAGGCGAACTATTCACGAACATCTACCAAAATTCACCTTGGTACGATAAAGATTGTGAAGTGACATCCAGTGTGGGGTTTTGGGATTAGATGAACAGAGGTTTACATTTGATGAAGTTCATTAAAAGTTTTTCTTTGGAAAAAAAAATAATTGAAGCACATTTTGAATATTTCCTACTTTTGTCTGGCGCAGTAACATTTTGAATTCATTTTTTTTGTCATAATATATCTTTTTTTGAAGGTAATACATTATTGTGGCTTTCTTTTTCTTTCAGAAAATGAAATAATTAAGTCCCATGTGCATTGAAACTAGAAACATATAACACAACCTTAACTTTTCCAAGCTTGCTGACAGAAAGTCAGCTGTGTCTGCCAGTGATCATTTAAGATACATTGTTCTTCTGGATACCTTACAGTAAACAAAGAGCCGGGGGCTTTTCATTAACTAATGTCTCTGACTGACTTTATGGATTATGGTCTATCCATGATTTAAAATCACACACAGCCGCTGGCAGAACTATTGGTGGTGCAGTTAGTATATGTGTGTTGCAGTGTATGTGTATATGTCCCTAAATCCCCTCATTCAAATGCCAACACTACACACAAATGTACAACTGCATTCAAATGCCAACACTATACACAGATACACCTCTGCAGTCAAACATCAACACCACATACAAACACACCCCTGCATTAAAACATCAACACTACACACAAATGTACATCTGCATTCAAATTCCAACACTAAATACAAACACACCCCTGCATTCAAACACTAACACTACACACAAATGCACACCTGCTTTGGAATGCCAACATTACATACAAAGACACCGCGGCATTCAAATAGCAACAGTATATGCAAATACATGTGATTCCTACTTCATACAAAAATATGCTTATGTTCAAATGCACAAACACTGATCACTGATACAACCTTCCAAAGATGGGCAAATGGTTGATCCCCAGCTGGCAAAGCATTGTGGGATTTGCATGACAGATGAGGATCTACCTTTTGGTAACCCTTGCACTAGATAGGGGCCCAAAAGATTTCTTGCACCAGGGCCTCCTCTACTTCAGTTCCGCCACTCAATAAAATGTAATTTGAGGTAAAACAGTACCTATAAAAGACTGATATCCATTTATATAGCCTATATTTCCTGATGTATACAGATGTATTACTTGTTGTTACTTTGATTGGCATGTAATGAATCATTTCTATATAATATTATCACTAGTAAAAAAACTCACTGCATTATTGCACTATTAGATAATTCAGATCTAAAAATCTCAGAGGCGAGATTGTTAGCATTAAGGGTGTCCGATAATAGACTAACTAGCTCTTTTTTCCCACTCTGGCGCATTACACCCTATATATCTGATGCAGTAAAACGCAATGTTGTACTGCGCCAGTCCTAATATAGAACCTAATAATATAGAAGCAGGGGTTTACATGTTTGCAAAGATTCCCGGCCTTTCAGCTATGACCATCCTAACAGATGTAGAACCTGCACATATCTATTTAGAATGTTAATTAACGGACTACTTGCGAAATTCTAACCAGTCCTTTCCTAACTTATTATTCAGCTGGGCACAATAGGGTGGTATTTTTATACTGCTTGTGCTACCAAATTGTGTAGATACTTTCAACAAAGCCTAGTGAAAAGGGTAGAATATCCCTGCCCAATGATCCTGTGACAAATCTTACTGCCATCCAAAATTTGAAATGGCTTCAATCTGTTGTTGTTTTAATTAGTTTGGCAATGTCCTTACTTGGAGTCAATAGCAGTTACAGTTTAAATCATTTAATTTTTTTACATCCTCAGTTATTGTATTACATTCGGCAACACATGAGCACCAGGGAGGCTCTGAAAACAGGTAAACCAACATCCAGGGAGGAGGGGGCAGATCCCAGGGTATTTTATTACTTGCTACCCTTAGGGTCACTGCAAGTTACCCCTGGTCACTAAAGGGGTTCCTTCAGGGGGACCTTTGCACAGGGCCATGTCCTGAAGCTTCCTAAGGAAGACATGCTCAACTCACTTAGGACAGGGGGTAGCAACCCCCAGGTAAGCCAAGAGACAAATTGGGAATTGCCAAAATTGGCCCCAAAAATTCTGTCCTATAGGGCATAGGACAGGGGCAAAAAGACTGAGGGCTGGAGAAGTAATAGATGGTATGTTTACCTTTATTTTAATTAGGTTCCTCTGTAATTGGGGATAAAAGGAATTAACCCATAGTTGTATTGCCATGGATATATTTTCCTACTTGCTAGAGTAGGGAAATGGGATATGTTAGCATTAAGGCAGGAAATATGATGTATCTACTATAACAACATCTTTGTTAATTTTGCCTAAATACGTTTTTAAAAATGTATATTTTTCTAGTATGCTTTGAAGCTAGTGAACTAGTTTAGTGAACTTCAATCTATATATTTTGTTTGTGTATGTATAATATTTGGACAATACATAAGATAGCGAGCACATAAATGTAGGATAAAACTATTTTAAACATCAGTTGTCCAAGGATACCAAAAACCATCTACTTAGAGGAACAGAATATGGCTTTAGAAAAACATTGTTTTTTTTCTGCCAGGGGAAATATTGCACTGGAGCAGATAAAAGCATAAGCAGATATTTATGGGGTAAATGTTGCAGTATTTTGTAAAGCAATATTAAAGTAAGCATGATTATTCAAGTTTCGGTGAGGGAATGTGTCAAAGTTACTTACTGGTAAAGTTGCTGGTAATTTAAAAATGAAATATGTCTACCCTCAGGCCTTTTCTATTATTCAAAGAGGCACTCCAGTGACCAACATGACTTTTATGCATTTTGTAGCTTTTTACCTAAATAATTAAAAATACATTAATATTTTGCAGCATTCTGTATCTTAATCCTTTTCCTTCAATCCCACCCACCTCATAAAATCATTCTAAAATACTTCCTTCTTGTTATCTCCTGAACAATGATGCAGAATGTCAAAGCTCTTTCCTTTCTCTCACTTCCGTCCAAGCAATATTTGTACAATTGTACAATTGTACAATTGTACGTGTCATCAAGTAGCACAGAAAACAATTTTGGGAGTTGCAGTTGAGCAAACAACATCTATAAGTAGAAAGCTAATAATTAACATTAATCCCTATTCTGAGCAAAACTGAGGCTGCACACAGAGAGCATTTGAAATCTGCAAGTCAGTGCCTTTACAGCATTGGGCAAACAAGCAGTTTACTAGATATTTTAGTTTTAACGTACCTCACGTGTAGGCTACTGATTGTCACTTTTCTAATCAGTTGAAAGAGTGTTAAATAGCTAGTGCCCATTCTGCACAAATGTGTCCAACAGTTCAGGCTCCATATACCAGAATGAGGGATTCCTGACAGAACTGTTTCTTGGTAAGGACAGATGCTGATGATATAAAGTTTAAATAAAGTAACTTCACACGTAAGTATTATTTATTTGATTTATTATTTTGTATTGGTTATTTTGCTTGTTTTAAATGAATTATTTATATAAGGTGTTCTAAAAATGAGTCAATACTAGTTGGGAGTGCCTCTTTATTTAATAATCTATAATGCAAAAAGTTCAACACAAACACAAGACTTCTTTGGAACACACAGGACCAAACATACATAGTTAAATATCCAGAAAAAGATAAATCCTAGATACCATTAGGGCGCATGCCAACAGTGAACAATAAACATGCGATGCACAAATTCACCTCTCAATGGGTATTAAACAGCACAATAACACAATCTAAATGAGTAGCAGCCTCAGCCAATAAGCCAATAACTTCCTTTTTAAAATTCCATTTTGTATCTTTTCAGAATGTTAGTAAACATGCGCGTCGCAGTTGATTCCAACTAGCCTCTGAGGATCTCTGTGCCAATCATGCATACAACCATCACAGCTGCTTCTATTGTCGGAGATTTCTTGTTATAATTCTATTTATCGTGAATATCACAGAAGAGAGCACTCTGTTTGCATTTGCAATTATTTATTTCTTGATTTTTATTTTTCGCGCCAAGACATCACATATTCTCTGATCTTCTGTAAGCAATTCATATCTCCTTGCTAATGTTACTAGTAGATAATTTTGACTCTTCTTATACTGTGTTGCTATGTGTATTTGAGGATTAGCATATGTGTATTGAAAACTAGAGCTAAGAGTCTGCCTGCGTGTGTACTGTTTCGGATTTTAAATTCTTTAGGTTTGCTTGCAATTACTGTAGCAACTCTGCTTTGATTTGAAGATTTCATTATGTGAAATGTTTACATTTACAAGCTAAGTACATAAAGATTAGCAGGATTTGCTTTGAGATAGTGCTTAGTCCTCTCTCTAATTATAATTTGTACCTTACAGTGCTTTCAAATAACTTACAAAATTCCCTTAGTTCCATTGAAATGAAAAAGAAGGGAGTGTAGTTATGATCTCACAGTTATGCTAGCAATTTGGACCCCAATATCAATGGAGTGGAAGATAAACATTTCTCAACAGGACTGTTTGTGTACTATCTCCTGAGTTATATCATATAGGAGAAATGTATCAAAATGTTTTGCAAAAGTGGTGCAAAAATGAAAAAAATAAAAATAAATGATGGAGCAACCAAAGGAATGTGCCTGCTGGCACTACTATTTAAGACCACTTTGTACATTTAATATTGTTGGGTAAGCTTTACAAATGATTTCATATTATGAAAAATACTATATTTTTATATTTTTGACATATTTAAATATATTTGGAATATATGTTATATATATTAAGTACATTCTAACCGTACTAATAAATAATGTTGGCATGTCGTAAAGCAATTTTTTATATTTCAATGTATTTTTATTATTTAAAAAAAAAGTATCCAAAAATGTTTAGCTTAATTTTAAATCAAGTCCTACTACATATTTAATACTTTGCAGCTGCTGCATTGTAGACTTTTTGCTTAATTCCCTTTATTTAATCACTTATCACAAATTACTGTTTTTTTAAAATCAAATATCCCTGATGTAAAACTTTTGAACATGTATCAGGGGTATCATACACCACATGAGTGGTAGTGAAATAATCTCTGGACAAATCAAGTGTTCTATAAGGTAAATGTTCCAAAGGGTGAGAAAGTGAGTTTTAGATTAATCAAATCGACTTGTATTTTCTTGTAACATAAATCTAAAGATGAGTAGTTGAAATATGATGCCATGTAATTAAGATTTATGCTTTTATTGGCACACAAAGAGGGATGATTCAATTAGTATTATAGCAATGATCTAAAAACAGTGTTTTTGCATGCTTCTATTCTAGCACATATAACTACATATCCTGGTTAATAGACCGCCACTGAAAAAAGTAGAATGATTCCGACAATGTGTAGGGGTGGAAAATAAATTATTAACTTTTAGAATGTTTTCAGAGATAGCCTTCTTCATTTCTCTTTATAGTTTTTAATGTACTTAAATAGATACTTCCATACGCATTTGCCCTGAGGAAACTGCCACAAAATTTTGCTTATGAAAAATAAGAATTGGTCCAGGCACGCAAGGTGAAAGCCAAGGTAGCAGTTTTATTGGAGCAAGAAACAGCAAAGTTTTGACTCAACTGGGTGGTTGACAAAAACATGGTTGGGTCGAAAGGTTGTTGTTTCTTCCTTCAATAAAACTGCTACCTTGGCTTTAACCCCTTAAGGATCAAACTTCTGGAATAAAAGGGAATCATGACATGTCACACATGTCATGTGTCCTTAAGGGGTTAATCTTGAGTGCCTGGACCATTGCTTATTTTTTATATCTGATAGTGGGGTTCAGCTGACCTCGGGCCCGGTTGCACCTTGAGAACCAGGAGAGAGTGGTATCCTCTACTTTACTTATAGAGTTTTGCTTAGTCACAAACTGGGCAAATTTAAATGTTTGTATGTCCTTCTATTGCTCCGAAGTTATAGAAGCCAATCTATACAAGGGTCTTATGCTATTAAACTGAGCTGGGATTTGTGAAGAATGCTTGCTGTTGTTGAGTAATGATTTTCTTGAAAAACAAAATTAAGCATCAGCAGTACCTGTGATATCACCTAACAAGATATTTCATTACCAAAAAAATAGGTGAGAATTGTCTGCTTCTTGTCAAAGCACACAGTCTCTATTGTTGTATTCAGGAAGACAAAGATCTGTGTTCAATAATTAGATGAGAATACTTGTCCCTGTTTTCTGAGGCTTCCAACTTCATCTGATACAATAATCTTTCCAATTATTATTCAACAAAGAAGATTTGTTTTGAAATCAGAATTGTATGAATATATTCTTATAGGAGTCCAGTTATTATTAGACATGCAAACATGTAATAGTGCTGTACTGTATGGCCATTTTTTAAATGTAATTTGCATTTACGTTGCAAAATCCCATATCATTTCAATTTAGCTTTTGACATGTTAGTTGATATCAGAAAGTAGCTTGCAGGTTTTTATATACAGTGCAAATGATTTTCTAAAATAAAAGAATATATTTGATCCAAAGGCACTAGTTTCTAATTGGCGTCAACATTTTTAGCTGATGTGGTAAAACATGTTGCTGTTATTAATGGATTTTGCCAAGTGACCAGCACTGTTGCTGTTTTTATAAATTTGCTCTTTAAATTTGTAATACATTTTTATATTAATGTATCTTTTGTAGCTAAACCACTTGGCAGTGGCCAATATCTGGATATTTATAGCATTACAAAGGACCAGGCGGGCTTCTATGAATGTTCTGCTGAGAATGCAGTCTCGTTTCCCGATGTGAAGAAAGTCAGTGTCATCGTTAACTGTAAGTAACCATGTTTAACCACTGTAAGTCCAGTGAAAAGTATATTACGCCATAAATAGACTGGTGGTTGTTATGTAACAAGCCAACATTTGGTTTCTAAATGTTTATTACGGTAGTATATATATTTATGGGTTATTTTTTAGCTTCAATACATGAGGAAAGCTTCTCAAAGCCCACTGTACTAGTATGTGGGTGGGTGTGAAACTGAGTTTCAATACTTCTGAATTCGTTAACATTACATAAATACATTTTTAAGAAGTTGTTGTGAGAAATTTAGTAAGAGTAACAGAAACTCACCACTGAATTAAGTATATTCTAACCGTACTAATATATAATGTTGGCATGTCGTAAAGCAAATTAAACGCTTGCTCTGTATACAGCAGCTCTGAATGATTGACTTTCCACAACACACCCAGGAGGCTTTGCAAAACATGCAACTATGCAAGATTTCCTTCTAAGAATGTTGTAGATTGCTTTGTCTACAAAATTATGGGAGGAAAATATGAAAGAGTGACAAGCTTGTTTGTGCTAATTTGCAGAAGTTGCATGGCATTCTGGGATGATGTGTAGAGACAATCATTCAGATTAGCTTAGCGATATAACATGCCTTAATATATGCAGATGGTACATTTCAGTATATTTTAGAATATAAATATGCTAAATAAACAAAGTGGGGGCATTAAAATGGGCTCTGTCAGACAAGTCCAGCCCACAGGACTCAAGTTAGAGTTTTTTTTTAAAAGGTGAGCTTGAAGTATTTAGGATTCACTTGTTGAGTCCAGGGTTACCCTCATTTACATAAGACTGCAATTTATTGTAATAGATAAACATACTATAATACAGATTAATGTTTCGTGCTGGTGGACGGACTTGGATGCAGTACAGGTGAAAAATGTGTGTTCCATAAGAAAGTGCCACTTTCCATATGTATATTGATATCACATGATATGTAAGATTATATGCACATGTACATGCCTTCCAGCCATTTAAATGGCTTATGGGGGTACATATTTATTTTAACTAGAGCAGATAGAGTATGTTTAAGGCAAGTTAAAATATTAGTAGATATTTATATAACAAATGAAGCTACTTACAAGAACAACATACACTTGTTCTACACAATCTAATGCAAAACTATGAATAAACATATATTAAATATTTATTTCTGTTGGGTTCTATGATTCCAGTGCATATAATTATCAGTTTTATAACTGTGGAGCTCTGTGATGCACTTTTACACACTGCACATTATGTTGAGTTTTACTTCTGCAAAGCTCTGGGATACACTTACACACATTGCAAATTTTTATGTATCTAATAAATGGATGTACATGTCCTTTTTTGCCTTACCCGATCAAAGCATGATTAACCTAGAAAGGCTTCTAAACACAAACATACTTAATCCAATAAATATGCACAATATTTGTATCTCAATCATAGTTTCAGCATTTTAAGACAAAAACTATGATGAATTGTACATTATGTAAAGTAGTGCAGTGCAGAGAAGATATGCGTTTTTAGAAGGTTCTATATATCAAAAAGGAGATAAAGCACATTAGATATTCTGAATGTAATCTAATTTTATTTTACTATCATAAATTGTATTAGCTATTCCATTACATTTTATTAGGCAAAGGCTGATTTATGAAATATAATTTGTATATGCTTTCCTATCCTTTTCCTAAAAGCAGTCTGGGTTTTTAGCTAAGAATGACTCCCATATTTCACATTAAGGTTGATCTGTAGTTATATTGTACATTCATTAACTACAGCACCTCCTCTCAATTTCTATAAATGATAGACTTAAGAAACGCAATTACCGTACTAAACATGAAACCCTCAAGACAAACGGGAGACATGCTGAGATCTCAACGTTTGCAATATGTGAATCTTTAAAGAAGGTTGATATTCTGTTTTTTTTTCTGTGTTTTATTTTTTTAATAACTGTTTTCTAATTATTTTATGAAGCATCAGAAAATACTAAAGTCTAAGCATTTTTGTTTTAATTTTCTCTCTAGTCATGACTCCCGTAACGATAATGAAATAGGTCGCAGGCTGCCAAACTCTATAACTATTTGTGTTGCTAAAGCAAAGTTTTAAAAGTTGGTCAATATATGATAGCAACTCAGACACCTTGTAGAGTCTTCAAGAAGATGTCTGTTGCTTAATAAAGATTATTAGAATTTTATGTTATTTGCGTCCATTTTATATATTGATATTTATTTGGTTCATCTCATATCACCCCATGACTCTTCTCCTTCAACTGTCAAAAATAACCTGAGTTCTCAGTGATTACTTTTCTAGCAACCTATTTCATTACCCCTACTTATACATTTTGTGTCACTATACCCCACTACCTATAGCATGTAAGCTCATTGAGCAGGGCCCTCAACCCCTCTGTTCCTGTGCATCCATTTGTCTGGTTACAATTACATGTCTGTTAGTTCACCTATTGTACAGTGCTATGCAATTTGCTGGCGCTATTCAAATAATAAAATAATAATAATAATAATCTTACTAAATCTTGGCATGGTACAATCTATTGTGCATTAATCGATTATCATACATGGACCTCTGTGTCTAAATAAGGTGAGATTTTGGCAAAAACAAGTGCAACTCCTAACACTGTCACGATAATGACAAACCCGGATGCTTGACATATGAAAAGTAATTGTGGCAATCTTGTGACGCAAAATATTGGTTATGTGGTATTGTTTAAAGGGTATAAAAGGAAACCAGTAATTAGGTTGGCTTAGGAATTGCATTGATTTGATTGCCTGTATCAAATTAACCTTTTGCATTCCTCATTCACTGCACTAAATAAGAGATATACATAAAATAAACTTGATCTGTTTCACGTCTATTTCCCATAGACATGTGCAATTCGTTTCGGTCCGAATGTACATTTGTACAAATTTCATGCCATTCAGACATTCAGATGCTTACGAATGTCCGAAGTGCCGAGGTTCCGAAGCGACGAAGTTTGATAGTTCGAAAGTGCCAAAGTTATTCGGATTGCTTGCTTGTCCAATCCAGTTTCACTATTCCCTGTCCATTGAAATTAGCAAAATATTTGTGATTGATATTACAGGACAGTCTATTAATGGTGATTTTGTCACTGACACTTGGCCAATGAAGGTATACAGAGTCATTGAGGTGGGATAGTATATAAATCAGGCTGTCAGGGTGTTGGCTTGCCTTCATGTGACCAGACTAGTTGTGATAGCAAAAGAGACTGAGATAGATAAATTACATTACATTTATTGTACTTAACCTGTTGCAAACTTAGGGAGCTGCATTGCTTTTAAGTGTGTGGTCCAGGGAGATAGAGAGAGTGAGTTTTACTTTTGTTACTTTTTTGAAGGGGGTGAGAGAGTGTGTGGCTGTGCAAGCCAGGTAGTCTGATTGCCAGGGTGTCTCACTGCTGCAATGTGACTTTACTGCAGTGATTCATTTTGTGTACCAGCCATCATTTGCTCTCACTTTACTCTCTCTCTCTCTCTCTCTCTCTCTCTCTCTCTCACACACACTCTCACTTGCTTGTTCACACACAAATTGCTTACTCTCTGCTCTCACACTTTGCTCACTCTCTGCTCTCAAACTCTGCTTACTCTTTGCTCACTCTCTGCTCCTAAACTCTCCACAAAGATGGTGTCACGGGGGTGGGGTTATATAGTGTGCAGAAGTGTTGCATGCTGGTAGTGCTCCCTGATTGGCTGCACTATCTATGCAGTGAAAATATAATTTAGTAAATTGTATATATACTAAACTAACACTACTGATTATTAACTGAACCCAGACCATTTCTTTAAGATTACGTGGTCTGGGTGCTGATGTGGCCCACTATGCAATGTAAAACATGAACAACATTCCGAACTGCTGAATACCTGAAACGAATGACATACCGAACTGCCGAATTCCCGAATTGAATGCCCGAATGCCACGTTCCCGAATTTCATTGTTCCTAATTGTCGAAGCAGACACATTTTTTTACTTACCCGAATTTCTGAACCGAACAAAATTGTTTGCCCATGCACATCCCTAATTTCCCATAACATTGCTCCCTCTAATGTCTTGCCCAGTAAATAGCACTATTGACAAGTAAATCCTATGCACTCAGCCAGGTTACCAATTAAGCAACAAAGGTGTCCACTTTGGGCCTGGAGCTCTGGTTCTGAGTTAGCCCTTCTCAAACCAGCAGGATGACCTCCCTGCATGACTCTGCACTCCCTCACATTGTTGAGGGAGGGTTTTGGTCTGTACCAATATCAGTTACAAACCACTTTACTCCAAGCATCATAACCACAACAGCCCACTGGGAGCCTTGACACTGGTAACAAGGTAAGTCAAAAGGCTTTTTAATGATTTCATGCCTAACTGACGGGGTGGAGCACCTGTCCTACCTAGGACAGGAATACTGAATAGTTTTAGGAATACTGGTTTGTATCCCTTTAACTGAATTGGAAAAAACATCTTATTCAGGCATGTTCCACTTCAGATATGAATTCTCCTTAAATTACTGACAATGCTCACTTTAGTAAATAACCTTCCTTATCTTCTGGCTTATAATCACTTATGAAAGTTGCTGAAAGTTCACCGTCTAAGCCCATCCAGAGTAACTGTTACTATTATCCAAAGAACATGTCCTTTTACATTTCAAGTAACAATTAGTATAAAAATGATATGAGATAATATACTCATCACAACTTATATTGAACTGAAACCCAGCTTCCAGGCCAGCAACAATTATTGCATTTGGCAATACAGGCATCATTAAGATGTATTTATTATCTGTAAACATTGTGATTTACACTATAAAAATTTTGAGATGACTATTTGTTTACAAGTCAACTCAGCATTTCTTCCCAGTGAGGTCTAAAAATCTCTATCATTTTCTTTGTTCGTATTAATATCAATTCATCAGCTGCCCTGTGCTTAGGTAAAGAAAGTGAAGTTATAAAACCCCTTTTAAAGGGTATAGACATTTATAATATATACTACTATTATTATTAAAAACTTTACAGTCAAGTCATCCTTTTTGATACTTCATACTAATGTGTTTGGTGATGTGTTGATAGCTAATTTATAGGTTACTATATCTGAAAATAATTCTGATAAATCCATAAATATATGAAATCCTACATTTGCCATCTATTTTTAACTTTGCCTCTAAAACTTGCTATCTATAATGCTGGAATCCTAGGGGCACAGTGTGGTATCACAATATTTTTGTTAATATTTAACTTAGCCGAGCCCCATCTGAACTACTACTAAATTGAATATGCTCAAAAAGGTGGGCCGAAAAAGTATAATATGAAAAGGGGAATTATTAAGATGTAACTAATATGAATGGTCAGCTGAAATTAGGTTTTGGTAATCGTGAACCCCTACATTTATAATATAGACTTTAATAAAGATAATCAATTGGAAATTGATAAGAAATATCCTAATTGGTTTTATGTGGTTGTTATAGATATTGTAAGTAATAAATGTATAAACACAATTTTGTATTCACCACCAGAGCTGAATATATATGTAAATACCCCTCTACATATCTCATATAATAAAATCATAAATGGTCTGTCCATGTTTAGAAATGGAAATAAAGTGAATATTCACTGAAGCTGCAATCCCATCCAAGGCCTGCCAAAGATAATTAGTGTACAATACGGGGGGACATGTGAATCAATTTCTGTCTGTACAGGTCTTCAAATATCTCCTTCAGTTTCCATCTCAGAGAATACCTGGTATTTATTAAGAATGGTTTATGTCCAAGCTCTGTAAATGTCCTCTTAAATATTATATTTATTTATTCACTTCTAAACTGCGTATCACATCCAGGTCTTTAAATAAAAACTTGAACTAAAAAGAGACTTACTCCTGTCTGAGACAGATATGAATATTTCCATAAAGAGGTTGAGATAAACTCCGAGAATGCCAGGTCCACATTACAGTTATAGAAGTTCCTGAGCTGAGTTTGCAGTGTATACAATGTAACAGTGACTCCCATGGTGTAATCCCTTGATGACAAATAATATTGCATAGTCTTATCACACTATAATACCCTGCTTATGTAGAGTTTACAGATCTATACAGTCATGTTAAATGATTGCAATGTTCTGTTTCAATAATTAATTGTTAAAGGCCAGAATGTTATGATGGAATTATTCTGTCATTAGTCCTTGAAGGGTTAAAATAACCACAAATCACCAGAACAACTACAGCTTAATGTATTTGTTCTGGTGAGGTTAGTCAGTCCCTGCAGGCTTTTTGCAGTAGACAATGTATTTCAGAGAAAAGGCAGTGCTTACATTACAGACTAGGGACACCTCCAGTGGCCACTCCTCAGATGGCTACCAGTGCTTCCTGGGTCAGTGTTGCACAGTAGGCAGCACTGCCATTCAGTGTCTCCACCCTCTCCACGGAGACACTGAACTTTCCTGACTGGCCACAATACAGGGTGGCATTTGGCCCCATCAGCCCGCCTCATTGGCTGAGATCATCCCTTGTGATGATGTCAGCCAAGAAGGCAGATCAGTGGCGGAGTCAGCACCAGCAGAAAGATTTAAAGGTATTGTTTACCAATGCTCTAGAATCTAAGCCCCTACTTGTATCAAGGTGTCCCTCTCCCCTGCGTGTAATAAAAATGTAAAAAAGTGCATGTTTTACTCGCCTTTTTCCAGTGCCAATGCTATCTTGGTGCTACTGAACTCTTTACCTACCACAATGTTGTAGAGGAGCCATTGCCTCTTCCATGAGTGTCCAATCCAATTTCTCCTCATAAAGGTGGACTTAACCCTGCATTGTAAACATTACAATTTAAAAAAAAACTGCAATCCTCTTTTTTTGTTCTAGCATTACAAATTAAAAGATAATTGCAAAATGTTTGTATCTGCCAAATTATACAAAATGTGAAAATTCATTTTGCTACAATTTGCTGTTTAGTGTTTGACTTCCTAAGACTTTTCTTTACACGTAGGTCAAATTTAATAGCTTGCTATAAACAAACCCAATACAAACTTAGGCTTCACAGAGGCCAAATGAATTGAATTGGCAAAGAGTTTCTGCAGTCTACGGAAAGATTAGAGCTGCAAATCACGCCGCCTGTCTGATTGTGCCTCAAGTTATGAACATTTGGCAAAAGTGACACACGGCATAAACAGCAGCACAGGATTGTATTGGGAATATGAATTGAAGAGCTGCTAAATCTACTTTAACAATCTAAGCAAATCTTCTAAACCATGAGCCAAGAGGACAGTTAACATGTTACATGGCTGAATAAGCAACACGAAATGAGTTGTGAAAGTGCAGTATGAGAGAATTGATTAAATGTATCATCTTGCTCACTGTAGCAGGAGAAAGCAAATAGCAGCACGCAGGCAAGATTAGGCATTTGTAAATAAACCCGTTATACTCGCAAATTAAAGGTTCCTTTCTGAATATCTGAATATGTAATTAAAAAATGGAACCGCAAGCTCGATGGCGTGAAGACCGTTATTAAACAGCGAAACCTACAGCCGGGGTGGGCAAATGAATAGATGATGACTATTTGCTGGCCCGGAATCTGGGGTAGATTGTTACATTACTGAAAACTGAGATCATACTTCATGAAATGTTTAAATTGGTCTTGGAACTGTTTGAGAAATTGAACACAAATTCATACCCCTGCAGATTGGTGTAGGAATATAAATGGATGGGTTTCACAGAGAACCAATTTAGATAAATTGGCTGCCTAAATTTAGATGAGCTGTAGAGGATTCTATGATTTAGAGATCTGTGATCTAACTAAATAGGAAGAGTTGACAAGTAGCCCTGTGCTTCGTATGCGAACGTCAAGAATCAGGATCAGTGACAGCTCTGTCCTTGCCTTCACTAATTGCTGACTCTGCTATACAGCACAAGACTATTGAATGTAAATGTAACCCAATCTATGAACAGTAGGCATGAGACATTGCAAGTTCCAGCCGATGGTTAACTGCAATTCCCATCATCCTTGCATTGCAGTTTATGGGCATCACATTTTACTAGTATTGCTGAGTGCGCTGGTTTCCCAAACACAATTTCACCACTTCGCAAGACTTGTAAGGTTTAAGATATTGTCCAATATATATATATTATATATATATATATATATATATATATATATATATATATATATATATATATATATATATATATATATATATATAAATAATAAAAATGATATATAATAAAAATGCGCATGTATAAACTGCACAAGATCAGGTCAGGTTACTGCTTTGTTGAAGACATCGATATATATATATCGACATATATATATCGCTAAAGAATAAGAAATAAAGCACCTATAAAGTTACTTTTGAGATTTTAATCAAAAAGCACAAAAAAAAGTTACTTGCCTTAGCTGTAAACAATGGCAAAAAAGGTGACTAGTCATTTATGTATGATTCCCATTATCAAATCCATTCTACAGATGCCAACCAAAATATTTACTTGTGGCTGTCATAGCCAGAAATTGTAGGGTGATAAAATTGATGCATGATGCCAGCTGTTAGAAAAGTACTTCAGTCGCACACAGTGTTTGCAAAGAGCTAATAAATCCCCCACTTGTATTTAGTCAGACTGTGGGAGAATCTTGCTACTGTCAGAGAAGATTCTATTATCCTGCACTTTTCACCTGCAACACTGAAGTGTCATAAATTGCTAAGGTGATTCTTTTAATCTGCAAAGTGAGGCTCTATAGCAGTCGCCAGGTGAAAGTGGAGAGTTTAAAATGTATATTAAAGAAAAAAAAAGAGAAAGAAACAAAGAATAGTAAAGGTAGCTGCCTTTAAATAATTGTATAACTAGATGTCTTCAACAAAGCAGTAACCTGCCTGATCTTGTGCAGTTTATACATGCGCATTTTTATTATATATCATGCCAGCTTCATAGTACAACCCATATCATGCTTAGCCATAGTCTGACGATAGTGGTGCTAATTAGTGCCGCAACAGTGCTGCAAGAAAATCAGTGCTCTATCAGCTGATCACCTGCAATAAGCAAAGCCTGATTTCAAAACTTTCCAGCCCTATTACTGCTGCAAGAAAGTCAGTGCTCCATTAGCTGATCATCTGCAATAAGTAAAGCTAGCCTTCGGGAGGACACCACTAAGACTCTATCCTGCACGCTATCATTTAATTATAATTTAATCACCCTGTAAATTTACTTTTTTGGTGCATTGTATATTTTCTTACATTTATGTCTTGTATGTCATGCTAAAGTGTAGTTTTACTAGCCCTGTATGTAATTGTTTTATTCACATATATGCATGTCTCTATTTCCCCTCTCCCTTTCTCCTACCCACAATCGTTCTCATCCTAGACCCCATGCACATGAAACCCACTCACACCTCCTGCCATAATGTCTCTCCCAACCCAGGGCCCTTCGCCTCCTCTGCACACACTAAGACAACCAGAAACCACACAAACCTCATCGAAATACCCTGCCCATTTCCCTTCATTTGCCAACATTTAGTGTGCACTCTGTAACTCCCGCTCCGTCTGCAACAATCTGAAATCAACAGCCATACACAACCTTTTCATCTCAAACTCACTCACACTACTAGCACTCACTGAGACCTGGCTTTCCCCATCTGACAGTACTACCTGCCTCTTTAAATTTTGGTGGGCTACAATTCTTCCACACTACTAGACTCTCCTGTAAAGGAGGTGGTGTAGGCAGACTTCTCTCCCCTAAATGTACTGTCCAACCAATCTCCCCTGCCCTATCCTTTACTTCTTTTGAAGTTCACACTGTTCGCCTATTTAAATCCATTCCTTTAAGAATTGCTATCATCTACCGCCCCCTTCCCCCTCCCCCCCCCCCCTTCTCAGTTATCCTAGGCTAATTATTGAGCACTTTTCTTCCTGGCTACCTCACTTTCTCTCCTCCAGCACTCATTCCCTTATACTTGGGGATTTCAATATCCCAATCAACAACTCCAACTGCACTGATGCCTCTCGTCTGCTCTCTGTAACCTCCTCCTTTGACCTCATGCAATGGTCTAATACAGCACCCAATACAGCTGGAAACACTCTTGGTCTCGCCTTCACCAACCTCTGTACCAATCTCTCCAATATGCCTTTTCCTCTATCTGACCACCATCTGCTGACTTGACATCAGCACACCCATGACCCAACTGACACCACCCTTAGCACCACCCATAGCACCACCCATAGCACATTAATCTAAGTTTACTTTGTATTCATACAAAACAAGTGTTTCATAGGGAAAACAGACAATAGATATGTGGCCTGTACTTAACCCCAGATATCATTATTAATTATCCCTTATTGATACAGAGATCACTAAGTAGAACAGGAGCATATGGTTTGAAATTCAAATGTGTTACAGGATCCATGTTTCAGAGTGTAACAGAGTGGTTTGTATATGTGGTTTGGTGCCAATGACTGATATCTAAACCTCCCATCTCTATGACTATGCAGAGAAATCTCTGGTTGATGGCCCAGTGCTACAATTTACAGTGAAGCTCCTCAGTATCATGTTCTTTAGTAGAATGTTAAATAAAAGCGAGAAAGAAAAAATTCCATCAATTTTACAGATGTATTTACGTATTTGGATAATCATTTCAAAACTGTATACAGCTTCTAAAACACCATTCCATTGCATTTCCATTCCATCCAAGTGGTGTTGAGTTTTTACATAAATGGGAAAATTAATACATTAGATAAACCAACTGCTTCATGCTTTGCTTTTTAACTTTTGTTCAGCTGAATTGTTTTGATTTGGAAATAAATCTCCCAAAACCCAAAGACACCCAAATATATTTTTCTAGGTTGTTCTTTGTCTGCCTCTTGCTCATGGACTTGAAGGGGTCTCGAAAATCCAAGCAGTGAGCAAGTTGGTGGCTGCAGCTGAGAACAATTGGACTAGATTAATGGTAGATAAAAAGTATCATTACTGAGAAACAAAAGCCCAGTCAAGAATAGGCACAAAAAATAATCAACCAGAGTGACAACAAAACATGTTAGATAAAGAATCAAACACAAAACACGGACATTTCTGCACCAGGCCTATTGAGTTCTATCTCCTAGGCTCTTATTCTCAATTCTGCTTCTCAGCGTTAACTGCATCTACCAAAGCTTGGAAGGTAATAATATACTTCCATTATTTTAAATTGATTGGAGACAATATCAAGCGAACATAATTAAGGGTTAATAGGAGGCATAAAATGTTATTAAGGTGCAGTTGTAGCAGACCGCATGCAGGAGGTCCCTTAGGAGGCATAAAATGTTATTAAGGTGCAGGTGTACCAGACTACACACAGAATGTCCCTTTGTCACAATTGACAGCCCTTTTCATGTGACCTTCCCAAAGGCTGCTAGTTCAAAGCATATTTAGGCTTGCTGACAACCAGAGCTGCAACAACAGTCACCGGGGATCACAAAAGATAAATTAGAGTGGAAAAAAAGGCAGGCAGGTGGGGTCAGCGCTCACTCAGATATAAGGATAATAAATTATATTCATTACAGGGTTCATGGTGTTGTATAAATATAAGGAAGACAGATATGCTTTAGGTAATTCATTCCCACACATTAGAGTCAAACTAACTTACCTCTGGGCATTGGTTATCAAATCTAAGATATAGCTTCATATTATACAGTTGATGGTATGTATAAAGAGTAATTCTGGGGCATTGTTCTAAAATTGAGCAGTCTCTACGGAAACCAATGCATCTGCTGATTATTCCACCCTTAGAATTTTACTCCAGTGTGAATGATATATGATTTGCATGTTGAAGTAACATGCAACAGAAGTTCAAGCACACATGAAGTATCTGAGGAATAGACATCCAGAGCTGTACTTTGGACTCAGTAAACACAAAGCATGACACCAAGGAAATCACTTCCACCTGCTGCATTTTGATTCTGTGCATGCATCTGTAAACTGGATGTTTTTTTTTTTTTTCTATAACATTGATTTGGGAGTATTGCAGATAAGCAAAAGACTTGCACCATCTGTTTATTTTATACATCCCCTACTTTAAAGAACAGAATAGCGTTAGGAATACAGACATGTACTTCTAATGCTATAGTGTTAAATTGACAATTTAGATGTTTGATTCCCCCGGCCATGATCTTTAAAATTAGATCCTACCTTATATCCTACGGCGTGCTTGTCTATGCACTGCTACCCTGCCTCCATGGCTGACATCATCAATCTGTGGCAAAATTGCAGCATTGCGACAATCATCATCTTCTCATAGAGATGTATTGAATGAATTCATCTCTATGAGGAAAATTCAGCATCTCCATGCAGAGTGTGGAGATGCTGAACGTAGGTCCTGCAAAGATTGCAGGACCTCATCGAAGAAGTCCCTCTTGTGGTTGTGTGGTGGTATTGACAGCAACTAGAAGTGGGTGGTGTTTAAGGGGGGCAGTGTGTGAGGGAAGCAGTCTGTGTGTGTGTATGAGGGGGCAGTGTGTGTGAGGGAGGCAGTGTGTGTGTGTGTGTGAGAGGTGTAGTCTGTGTAAGGGGGCAGTTTGTGTGAGGGGGCGTTGTGTGTGTGTGAGGGGGCAGTCTGGGTGTGTAATGGGTGTAGTGTGTGTTTCTGTGTGAAGGGTGCATAGGGTCTATGCTGTGTGTAGGTGGGTGAGATGTAAAAATCTATCTTAATGTCTTCCCCTTCCTTCTTCTTACCTTTTAACAGGGAGGGGGGACATAATACTGCAAGCCCTGGTTGTCCAGTGGTGGCATGTTCACTTTAGCCTGCAGCTTCTCCGGCTGCTGACTCTCCTTTCCTCCTGTGAGCACAGCACTTTATTGGAGCATTGCCATGGTAATGTACGGCAACGCTCCGACCATCCTGCTCGCGGGAGGAACACAGAGACTCCCAGGCCCTTCCCTCCCTCTGCTGGAACTTTGATCTCATCACCAGCCGAAGAGAGCTTACAGCAAGGCTGGCTCTGCATTGGCCGGCATGGGAGATGAAAGGATCTCCCTTGCCGGCCTTGGTCCATGACCATCGAGGCCCACTGGGCGTTTTCTGCAGAACTCATCACCGTCCACCTGAAATATCAAACTGCCCAGTAGTGGGCGGTAGAGACCAGGCTGACTACCCCTGGTCTAGATAGACTCAATCCAGATGTTGTGGACTATATCTCCCATAATGGCCTTACAGCCATAATTCTGCAAATGATCTTTGGAGATGAAGTAAAAAACATATGGAGTGTAGATGTTGGCCTACCTGGTGTAGATTCACAAGAACATTTGGAAAATGTTGGCAGCGAAAGGCACATCAATTTGTTAAAAGTACTTGTGCAGGTTTTGTTCCAGATAGGGTTGTGGATTTCTATTCAGGATTCATATTTCTGTTAATGTGTAAACTCATGCCATGTGCTAAAATATATTACCAAAATAATAGGAAACGGGAGCATAAAAGCATAATTATTTTATCGTTTAAAAAAATCATTAGTTAACGTTGCACGCTAACGTTCCGCATCTGTAAAATGTTCAAATATAGATAGGCTACTAAACAATTCTAACACTTGAACTGTTGAAATGATTGCAATAAAATATGAGTAAATATTGTATTAAAAACATTTCAAACTATTCAGCAGCTGTTACGATATTTTGTACATGTTTGTACATTTTAAACCCACCTATCTACCCCTAAGCATGTTCATGCGGGTCATGTACCACTTATGAACCCCTTCACCCAGGTCTTTTTGTTGAGAGTCTGTTTCTTATTCAGTAGATGATCCATATTTGCACTGTTTCACATTTGCTTATTTGTGTATATACACTAAGGAGTTAATTATTTTTTATGATACTCTGCTCTGTATAAGAATTATATTGTACTTAACAATTTTTTTTATAATTTTTTGTGAATTTCATTTCTATTTTTCGATGTTTTGCACTACCCTGACTTCCCATAGTTCCACTTCACACAGCGCTTAAAAAAAACAGAAGATTGATCAACGCAAAGTTAAAAGAGCTAAATTGTGAGAAATATTATATTGGTTTCCATGGTGATCACTCCCTGTTTAGAATGTTGTCCAAATGTAGTATTATGTTTGCCTTGATAGGTAATAAGCAACTAATCAAAAAGAAAAAGGCAGAAGTAAACTAAACTAAACTAAAGTAAAGTAAATAGCTGAATTAAACCAGTGGTAGTCTGTGCCATCATAACGATCCATTCTTTAAGGAACTTATTCCAAATTGGAATTAACCAATCAATTAAGCATGGAAAGGATGTATAGTGATACCAATGCTAAGTAAACAGTGTGCTCCATACTACAATAAAGTCTATAGCAAAAAGACTCTGCTGATGGCAAATTCTGCATTATTTTATCTTAAAGGGATATTAATATTGTGTCCTGCTTGAAGATAGAGTCATTTTAACTCTTTGAATGCCGTAAGCACAAATGTGGCATTTAAATGATTATGGTAAAATGTTTATTCTTAACATGTATTTCTTTTAAATAATAAATAATTAAATAATAAAATAAAAACATGATGAAAACCAGTGGCTTCAAATCATTTCTGTAAAAAAAAAAGGATAGGTCAAAACACAAATCAGATGTAAATTTACCCTTTCCAGGTAGATTCGCCTTAACAGATAACAGCTCCCAAAGCAGTGATTATATAATTTACATTAAAGATAAATAATATATTTAAATGCCTTAATAGCTGTTAAGATGATTATCTCCTCACCTCCAATATCGCCATGACCAGACGTCTGTGGGTCATGCTACTGTAAAACTCACCCCATAGTATCACCCACCGCAGACCTAGCATTGCTCTTTCTCTTTTTAATCATGTTTGGCCCTTTTTGGGGACACCTTACTAAGCAGGGCAATCCTCCTCCATGATACCAACACTTTGGATTTATTGTCAGTTTCTTTAAGTCACTCTGTAACTATTCCCATTGCAAGAGCACATCAAACTTGCTAGAGGATAATCACAGCAACTGCAGTGCTCTTCCCATAACACGATTATTTGCACTGTCTTCCATACCAAAGACATAGGGGTGTATGGAGACAAATGATTGACAGGTGAGGAGAGGGTGTATAGTGTTAAAATAACACTATTTTACATGTATCAGAAAATCTATACCTTTGCTAGCAATTATGCTAAAACTGTGTATAGATTTTTTTTTTTGGTACATTCTTTTTAGTTGAACTTCTGTGCATTTTGACTGGTACATCTGAAAAGAACACACTCTTTAAAATCATTGATGCGATACATATATAATTTCAGGAAAATAAAAATATTTGTAGCACTATCTAGAAATTAAGTTCCCCATTACATGTTGGGATATAAAATAAACACAAGCACTCTACCATTGTGCTATCGCTGAATCACTGAAAAAAGGAATCAATACTTTAATAACTAACAAACTGGTCACAACAAAAACTAACCTCAATAATACATAATCACAATAATAATTTCTATAGAAACATTGTGGGAAGTAAGTGCCTTATATATTTTTTATTCTTTTGTTTTGTTCAACCTACTTTAAGAAGAAAGAATACATTAAAACTATTACTTCTGCTGTATATTGTTATATTTTTTTTATGGTACTAGTCTAGGTATTTCTACTACTAATACAAAAACTACTACTGTATTCCATTGTGTTTTTGTTTTATGATACCAGTCCCGGTACTAGATATTTCTATGAAAAAGTTATTTTTTAAATGTGTAGTTTGATCTAGAAAGAAAATTGTCATAATTTCCTTTTTTTTTTTTAAATGATTACTTTTCATTGCATTTTCTTGCTCACTGTTGCTCCGTAGGGCAGCCATCTTTACGTACTCTTTGGACACAAGCACTACTTAACTTGAGACCCACCAGGTAATGAAAAAACTAGCATGCATTCCTGAATACTAGAATTATATGAAAGTTCCTGGCATCTCATATTATGCCTAGTCTTCTAGTATAAGTATAAGTGGTGCTTCTATGCATGATGGACTATGGCTGCACCGATAGAGCATGGGTGAGTGGGGAGGTGCACTGAAAATGGACATCAATTTATAAGAATGCATTTAAGAATAATACAGAAAAAGCTTATAATACATGCAAACTTTTATTATCAATAACAAAAAAAATAATGACAGCGCCTAGAAGTTTATTCTCTGTTTATAACTTTTTGAATTGAATGTACTTGAATTTGCATGTTTATAAATCTGGCTTGGGTATGTAATTTATCATTTAGCTAATCACTTCCTACTTCATCTGCAAGCAGTTTCCTGCTCAATGAGCACTGGAATAAAGAACAGGTTCCTGCAATAGATTAAGCACTTCTCCATCAAACAATAGTTGTAGAATAAAAAACACTAAATGGTATTTTAAATGTCTGTTGGTAAAGTATATTAATTGTGTGGTTATATATTTTTAGTTACTGCACAAAGCATTCTTTAGTTACAAATAAAAAACAACTCCTCTGTGGCATTTCTTCCCCATGGACACTCGGCAATGCAGAAACAGAATGCGAGCTATCAGTGCTGCAGCAATACTACTGATTAGGCAGATTTTCCATTTTCCATCCCCAAGCATAACAGCTGCTCACAGGGCTCAAACAATAACTAAAATCCAAAATTCTCATTCCAAGTGTATGCCCGTGATTAAGTACCTGTATTGGTTTGAAACACATATGGCAGTGTCCTGCTTCACAGCGATGTAAACTTTCTTGTGCCCTCTGTTGCTTGTTACATGATCATGCAATCTGATAACTTGTTTGTACTTATTTTGTTTTTTCAATGTTTTGGATTTTGATAATTGTGTCTGGGGCCTTTGAGCAGCGGATAAGTTCAGAAATCGATGCTTGCAGCCTACCCATGGGGTAATTCCATTTTTTTTTTTAGCAGTAGGCACACTGCATTTTCACAGATTGCTTTAGATGTTCTTGTAATATAATATGACGGTGGAGGTAGTATTGAAAACAAAGTGTACTAGACATTCACTGACAACACAACCGAAGAAAGGTTCTACTCAAGAGAACTCAAGAATATATTGCAATGATTTTGACTATTTTTGATAATGGTGAACAATGGGCACTCCTGTTACAGAAGCATTAATCTAAATGAGAAAATTAGGCATCCAGAAGGTCCTAAATGAATGGGATATTACTGAAAGTTATTTGTGGCAAACTCCTTGAAAGGCAATATGAAATTAAATATTTTGATGGAAGGGCTTTCATAAATGACAATTGATATCAGTTTGGTTGCCCAAATGAACAGTAACTCACATCTACCTGTCCCTTTTCTCTTCTCTGGGAACATTGACCACCTGGCTATTTTTGTTTTTTTTTAGTACAGTTAAAGCTCTAGAGCTGTGCGAGATTGTCACTTGTGTTGCAGTAAAAGCCCATGCATCAATGTAGATGATATAAAGTGGCACTTTTTGAAACCTAGAACCAGATTTTATTACATGAGCATGCTCTTCGATCACAGGCAAGCATTCGTGTTGTACCACGACAGAGGCGAAGATTCTAGAAAAATAGTTATGAATAATATATTCTGATGTGGCTTTCAGAAACTAAATAATGCACAAGGAAAATAAGGTCATACTACCAGTAGCTTTGTTTTCCATCCTTATAAATGATGGAATCTCCCTGAAAACTCTCATTTTTAATACGGCTTGTTTTGTTTGAAAGGTTTTTGAAATCTGTACTGTCTCGTTCTGATGTGACAGTATCTGGCCATACCGAATGTTAACTTAAATTGTAATCGACTGAATCACGTCAGAACCCGTATTTGGTACAGAAATGAGTAGAATTTGTTCAGAAATGAAAGTCAGATTTCAGAAATAAACTTATTCCTCTGAGTCTCTAAAACTTTTTTCTAAGCAGTGGTGACGAAAAAAATTGACAATGGACTTGACTGTTTTTTTTTTTTTTTTTACAAATAATGTTTCTTGAAGGAATTACTATCTGTGTAGGAAAATTAAAAAAAGCGAAGCAGATAGCATAATCTGTACAAAGGAAACTGTTCCCCAACAAAAAGTACAGGATGTAGAGTTGATTGATGTTAAGTTATCGTACTGACTTCTTGAATGCTTAATGTGCTCAAGTAAAAGGTTAGTCTGGTTATGACATTTCATGCAATGAGTGATTCTGTGGGGATCAAACAATTCCATCTACTTACATCTTCGACTATGCGCTGCATTTTTAATCCATTCATTACATATTTTATAAAATGTATTTCCAATTCCACAGTGTGTTCAGAATAACAACTTGGAATAAAGATGCACTTTCCTGTAGCGAGGAATGTGCATTACAATCAGACATTAGTGACCATTACTTTTTATTCTTAGTTGAAGCAGACACATTTTGCAATTGGGAGATATTACCTTTAAGTCTTTGACAATTTCCTTTGGGTCATTGCACAAATATTATTGACGTGTTCAACACTTCTGGGTACATCACATCTCTTGATGCATAGCTCGTATATGTGCACATGGCCATCTTCTTCAAATTAATTCAGTGCTTGAGCTGTTCCATTGTAGTTCATTCTTGGGCAGACTAGATGGGCCAAATGGTTCTTATCTGCTGTCACATTCTATGTTTCTATGTTTCTATTCAGTAAAGTATCACGTGTAATATTTTTTTTTATTTAAAGATTTTTTTGGATCTCCATCAATGTTTTGGTGGATGGAAGAATGTAACTTCTTTAAAAAGTATTTAAGGTAGACATTATTTATGGGACTGAGGTACAATGTTGCCCTATTGTATGTGAGTGATAAGACTTTACCTTAAATCCAGTGCAGTTCGGAATATCAGCTCTAAAAAAAATAGATTATGAAACCAAGAAGAACTAGGTCTAACAGAGTTTTTTACTAAAGTAAGAATTCAAAGAGAATTTTGAATTTAAGGCCAAAGAAGGGAAGCATAGCTGACTTAGAGAATCTTCACATTTTGGCAACCTTTTAAATTCACTTTGAATTCACTTTGACTTTTTTCTATTGTGAATAGCCCTTTAAGAGAAACAATAGACCACCAATTAAAGGAATGATGTAAGCACAATTGTGGAGTGAATCTTTGTGTGCGACCCTTCTCGCTTTGTTTAAGCTATTTTCAAATTAATTTATTTATTATATGTATAAATTTGGATAGGAACAAATTAAATACATTTTTAAAACTGTGTAAAGACTTCTCATTCATTGAGAAGATACATAGTAGCACGTTTTCGCAATTGATGAAGTGAGTCTACAAGGCCATAAAGAGGGACACAGAGTAACCAGCCAAATCAACTTCCTGGTAATCAATTAGATGTGCTAGCCAGTCCACAAAGAGGATTGCAAACTAACCAGTCTAATATAGTGTTTGTTAATTGATTGGCGGTGCCTGCCAGGCCATAAAGAGGATCAAAGACCAACCGGTCTAGTACAATTTCTGATAATTGATTAGCAATGCCTGCCAGAGCTTTAAGAAGATCCTAGACTAGCCTGGCTAATAAACTTCACGATAATTGATTTGCTATGCCTGCCAGGCCTTAATAAGGAGCATGTAATGTTAAATACATTTATTTTCCGGCTGTGAATCAGCTCATTGAGTTATGGCAGTTATAGAAGAAAATTAAAGGTTGTGCTCTCAATTCAAGTAGATTTTATAGCGTCAAAGCATTTATCAAATAGCATGAATTACTAATACAATTTGTGGCACGTAAAATGCAGGAATTAGTGTATGTATAGTTATGCATATGGTGACATAATATTGCAGATATGGGAACTAAGTCTCAAAAAAACTTCACCTAATTAATCCTTAAGTTGCCCATATCATTGCTTCTGTGTAGAAATTCAGTGTTTTACACAGCAAACCATACAGTCCTGAGGAAACCATCATTGGTTGATGAGCTTTCACCGTTACCTACACTTGTAAATAGCCTATTTGTTTATATTTTGAAGATATACTTTTTGTATTTTATGTTTAGGAATTTGAGGAACCTTTATATCTACAATATTAAGTGAAAAGGGTAAATACCTTTTTTATTTGATTATGCGTGAACTTGCTCTGCTTGTTTGAGGTGGATTCTTGGTTTGCTGGTATACATGTGTTCCAGATTGTTCATTTTATGTGGTATTGTGTGGTATAGTCCTGTTTAATCATTCAGAACTGGGGACATTTGTCTGTTGATCCCCGATTGAAGAAACAAGACAACAAGCACAGGACATGAGAAAGGGGGCCCATAATTGAATATGGGACAGTTGGATAGTATTCCAAATAATTGTCATTTTTTTGAACTGGTACATTCTTTTGTACATTAAAGGAGAAATAATTTAAAGCTGCTTCCTGGGCACAATGAATATGACAGGGCATATAAAATTAGTCCACTTTTGCATGTAAATGTCAACTAATGTTTTTTGTTGGCAAGTTCAATACAGTTAGAACAAATTATTATTTATTGATGTTAATTTGTAAAAAGTCTAACTTTAAAAAGGTGGAACAGTTATATAATATTGGAGGTCACATCAAAACTAGTAAATGTATTCTAAATATAGCTTTTGACGTATTTACTCATTGACAAATAGAAAATATTTGTATAACTTCAGAATATATGCTTATCTGCATTCCAAGTGCATCCACACACTCACGTATTGCCTTTTTAGATAAAATCCATAATGGACCACAATGGGACTCGATCAAGAGCCTAAACAATTCTTGGAGGGTTATTCGATACGGTGTCAATTGTCAAAAATTCAGAGTTTGACATTTTGGGTAAAAAATATCTCAATTGGGAAAAAAAAGTCAGCAATGTCATCTATGTTTTCAGCTCAACTCTTTTAGTATCAAATTTGAAAATTGGAAACAAAAAATAAATAAATAAATACATAAAAAACTATTAACTGAATAATCCTGTTAGGTTACTGTACACAAAGGATGGGACTTGGCTGATTCAACAATGCTAAACTGCAGAACCCACCTTATAATTCTACTGCTTGCTGTCATAGTTCGATAGTTTGTATATGAATAGAACGTTTTGTAAATTCTGGCACTTAAGGTGGGATAGCATTGGACTCTACCTTTACCCTATAGAGGGTTGTTTTTTTTTCTTTTAATTTATTTCACATTCGTTTCACAAATTTCACATTCGTTGGTTGTTGTTTTAAATGGGGTTTTTCTCCCTTACTTAATATGTAAAAAATTAAAAATCCGTACCAGGACGGCGAACTTACAAAACTCTGACACACTGCATTTGCTTTGCCTTTGAAGCCTTTATACATAATGTACTGTGTCTATTATAATTAATGTGTTCACAGGCTGGGCTAAATAAAGAATTAAAAAAAGGCTAGGGTATGTTATAAACAACACATAGTAAAGACACCTTTTTATAAGGTACCAAAATCTTATAATAGCATGTTCAAGGTAAAAAAAAATAATAATACATGTTTGAAAATACGAACAAAATCCTCATATTTATCAAAATCACCAGCAGAGAGTACATGGGAAATTACTAGGTGTGTGATCCACAGAACAAATAAAAGAGGCATATGATAAATTCTATTTGGAACATCTCACGTTGTTGGCTGCGAGGTACAATTGCTGTTATTAAAAGCCAGGTTTATGGGAAATTTTAGTGTTTGCATGAATCAGTCGTTGCCGTTCTGTCCTGATGGGATATATTCTTCTTTTTTTCTCTACAGCTGTCTTGTGTTTGATTTGTATTACTAAATATCCAAGGCTTAAAGCATTTTCCATCAAAACAGTCCTCCTTTCATCCTTTCAAATAAAAATATATATATACACAAAAAATGCAGTGTTTGTGATATGTATACTCTCAGTAGAGTCCTGTAACTATTGCTGCTGTGCATTACCTGCTGGCAAATTTAATAACGAGGTCCTGTTTAAATGTATTCAAACTGATACCTGTTGCATGCATTGGGCAATGGTACCCTTTTTTAGTGTTTCAATTCAGTACAATGTGTCTGTATCTATAGTATATGATGCATCTGTCTGTCTAGGGGGTGCACCGTTATCAGTTTACGGTTTACTCGCTAGACTCTGTAGTTAATTTAAATCCAAATAACAACATTTTGGGAAAAAATAGCTAAACAAAAACAATTCTCCAAACCCATTTGGGTATTTTTAGTTTAACGTATGACATTTGGTTTTCCATTCACAACAGTTTACTGTTAAGTGAATAAACCACACTGTGTTTAAATGATTGTGCATCTTTAACCCCTTAAGGACCAAAGTTCTGTAATAAAAGGGAATCATGACATGTCACACATGTCATGTGTCCTTAAGGGGTTAAAGCATGCCATCATCATGCATTCTCCTGAGCTATTAGAATGAGGTGTTGATTGAACAAAATATCCAGTGTTTTGTGAATGAGTTTCTTTAAGGGGCCATGTATCTAATTTCTTTGATTATGATTAGTGATATAACTTCTGAGAATAAATAATAACGTTTCACTGCCTAAATAATATGAGATCTACTCTTCATATCTTATAGTATACTATGGATACTATGTGATGTCACTGGCTCATTCAGTACGGTGAGAAATTTCGGTTCTGACAAATTATTTTTGTAGAAGGCAGACTATTTTCGGGTTGGATATTGATTTGGCTACGCCGAATGTCGAATCAGGATCTAAATCCGGCAAAAAAAAAAGCAAAAATAAGCGAAAATTGTCCAAAAAGTGTGCTGAAAAATCTAAACATAAAATATTATGTACACATTTTGCATTATACTGATAAGAGCATCTTCTCACCATTTGATTCACATACCAAGTGAGAAAAAATAACCAATAAAGGGAAAACCAGGATTAGCAATAAATAGATCTCTCTCTCTCTCTCTCTCTCTCTCTCTTTGAGTGTCTTGGACAAGGGCCAAATAGTGATGGTTAGTTGACTGGGTAAGAGCATCTCCAAAATGTCAAGTCTTGTAGGATGTTACCAGTAAGCAGTTGTTAATACCCAACAAAGGGACAAATACTCAACTGGCGTCCAGGTCATCAGCACCAAAGACCACTGATGCAAGTGAGGAGCAAAGACTACTCTGTCTGTTCCAATCACACAGAAGAGCTTCTGTAGCTGAGATTGCTAAACAAACATAATACTGGCCATGATAGAAAGGTGTCAGAACATGCAGTGCTTCACAGTTTGCTGCGTACAGAGCTGTGTAACCGCAGACCCGTTAGAGTCCCCATGATGATCCTTGTCCACTGCAGAAAGCTCATTCATTAATCATGTTTTCTTTTAAATCAGGTGGATGGCTGGGTGCACGTGTGTTAGATAGATAGATAGATAGATAGATAGATTCTTTACTGCTTATATCTCATTTGCTTTTTTTTTTATTCGGCCATTCACCTCATCTTCCCAAATTCAGTTGAATTGCTGCATAGTCCATAATGAATCTCCAAGTCTAATACATAATGTGCATGGACCAAGACATTCCATATTTATTTCCTATGAAGTTTGTGTATAGTGCTAAACCTAAGCATGTTTCAGACAGATTTGGAAACCATGCCATATAATGGTGGCACTATATAAGATCAGTGAACGTGTTCTTGATCACAAAGTGGCCTGTAAGTCAAAATAGAAAATTCCCCTCTAAAGCTTCTTTCCAGAAAGAATGAGTGTGTTATTCTAGTTTTCCTGGTCAAAAGTAAAAAGAGAAAAGAGAAACTTACCTTTGTTCCAGCACAGTAGCCACGTTCTCTCCTGAGTTGAATTCTTCTCTATGTCCCCTTAGCTGCTACAGGAGGGAACTAGTAAAACAGGCTGAGGAGAGGACACGCACAGAGGGGAAGGGCCATGCCACCAGTGAACATGCTCTGTTCAATAAGTGCGTAATTGATATTATGCAGCCAAGAACTCTTGCATGAGACTGGCTGGTGACATCCCAGTGTTGCTTCCGGAGGTGGAATTACACCTTTGGCATCAAGTAAGTCAAACTCTGTATGTGCATCGTTTTATAGTGAAATGCTGCACAAACAGACTCCAGATATCAGTGAAGTGGCCATGGTGCTTGGCGTAACCCTTTAAATATACCATTTTAATTGTCTGTGGTGGAGAGTTCTGGGTATCATTGGCAACCATTCTGCAACATCTATGATAGCTGATGAGATGCCACTGTAGTTTAATTGTGATGTGGTCTAAGCTACTTTCCCTATAATAATTTACGTCATGGATTCTTGTTGAGCCCATAGGTGTGAAAACATGTTGTCTAGTTTACACATTGCTGAGGTTGAAGCCCAATTGTAGCAGTCAGTACTGGAAATGTGAGGACAGATGACACCGGGACTGATCCACCCTCTGCTCTATATACATTGATCAATTAACATCTGGATAATTGTTAAACTTACATTGAAACCTTCATATAGGGGTCCTTTTATTAGAGCAAGCCTTTTAGAAGATTCATTTGAAGCTCATCCATCAGTTTCACTTACCATCAGAGTTATGTGAAATGTTTGTATTGTGTGTAATAATTCTCTGGTGAGATCCACAAGCAGGAAAGTTTAACTGTTCTTTAAATGTTTAAAGTACATTTCTGAGAGTCAAGGTTCCTCAGAGACATGACATTTATCGGTAAGAGGCTTCAGTCAGTGCAGAGGAAGTTATTAGATATGCTTCGGTGACTTTAAACTGCATTGATCAGGTCTTGGAATAAAAGTCACTTTGTGGAAAATTCACTGAAATTCCATTTTACACTGTTATATGAGCAGGCGGAGAAGATATAACTATATTATTTGGGAAGCATAATCAAGAAGGAACTTACTAAAGTGTGTTGTGTTTTGAAAACAAAAGGCTAATGCAATAAATGTATCATTAACAATTTTATTTTATTTTTACATTTAGTGTGATGAATGTCAGACACGTGTTGGCACTACAGGTGTGTATATGTAGAACCAGGGGTCTGGTGCATGTGACATTGACAGATTATGTATTTAAAAAAATTGGCTGTAGCAAATAACAGCATATTGTGAGGTGAGGCATCATTAGTTGGCACAGTGGGTATGCCATTCTACAAAGCCTGATTGAAATTTTGGCAACTGTAGCTACACAGCATAATAAGACCTTAAAGAAACATTCTAACATTACAAATAAATATATGTATAATTAATGTTCAAGTGCTATTATTTAGAATATGTGCCACCCCCCACCCCACCCCATTTTAAAACAAAAAAATGAAATACAGTATCAGACATTCTCTGCCTGGAAGCTTCTGTTCCCTTGGTTAAATTACCCATGTGGATGATTTCTGGCCCAATCTAATTGGCGGTTTGGCGGGCGTGTGCAGCAATCATTGCACTCAGCCAATTAGATGCATCTTGTAGAGAAGCACTGAATCCAAAAATATAGCATTGCTGAAATGAAGGCTTTTAATTATTGAAATTCTTCACTCAGAATTGCCTATACTGGCCATCTGGTTGACATCCACTAGAACGATTATTGCTAACACATGTAAATATTGCTGTTTCTCACAATTGGCAACAGAAAACTGTAAAAAGAGGATGGATGCATCAAAACTAGTATATTAATATGTAGTGGTTCTGGTGCTTAGAGTGTCTTTTGTTGAAGACCCTATCAATTAACATGTCCACTGAATGGTGGTACCTCAAGAGAATGGAAAGAGAGAGACATACACTAATCTAAAGTCCTCCTTCGAATGATCACCATCTTCTTTCTTAAACTCCTTTTTGCCCTCATGCATGGGAGTCCCAGAGCTCGGGTTCCACCAGAGACTTCTCAAGCTTGTACAAAGACACATCATAGGCCTCTAGAATACGCATTTTTCTATCAGCTGTGCCACTACTATCATTTTAGATAGCACATAAGCATTAGGAAGGGTTTAATGATATAGCATGGCAGATGTTCAATGGTCAGTGATATCAGAATACAAATACTGATTAAAAAATAGTACAGTGAGACTTATTCTAATATATTTTTTGCATGCTGTCCCTACTGCTAGAAACTCATCATGTTTGGAGTAAACACACCAAGACTGATCATGGTCACTGACCTGAAAAGTGTAAACTAATGACCACATTCTGTGCACTATAAAATGCATACTACATAGGGCTATAGTAGTACTTACACACAATCTGTATTTTAATCAACTCTGCTAGAAATTAAAGTAAGACTTCTGACCAGAAAATGAATGCATCAATTAAAATTAATCATTGCCCCCAGTCTGCCCTAACATGCAGATTATTTGTATACTACAAGTAAAATGCAAATGCTCCACAACTTTCACATATATTTTCAGAAAATTTCTCAAGATATTCTGCTTTATATGAACAAAAAGATGAGCTTTGTAAGGAAATGAATTCAGAAATGAAAAACTGGTACCTAGTAACTCAGAAACCCGTTGGTGGTAAATTTTGTACGAGAGAAGGAAAATGGAGGGTTTTCCGTGAACCAATGGATAATACTTTATTGGTTAATTGACAGTGCTCCCAGTAGTGAGATGATGCCAAGGAACTAATGATCGGTAGAGAAAAATGTGATGATGGAATAAAAAGAGAGGGCAGGATGGCATAAGTACAGTGATTTACATGGTGAGGGTATTGGTGGCAACATTGTTTTTAAACCAGATAAAGTGCCAATCATGCATATTAGACCTAGTTATAATATATGTAATTCTGTAAAATATAAGTATATCATAAATAATACATAAAGGTTCATATATGTGGAAACAATAAAACACATTTGTATGTCGATGTATATCTGACAATACTTCTACGCTTTCAGCTATGTTTGCCTATAAAACAAGGATGAGATGTATAAGGGGTTCCATTATAATGCTGTCTGTGTCAGTATCCACTAATAGTACACATTTTTCAGGGTTAGAGAGCTCAGTGGTTAGTCTTCCAGCTTATGTTTAGCTCTGATTCTAAGAAAGATCATCTCAGCTTTTCATTTTTACCGAGGTCGAAAAAATGAATACTATTTAGTTGAGAAATAATTACATCTATGCACCCCCACAGACATATCTGTCCAACCAGTCTTCGACGACGATGGTTTTACTTACCAAAGCATAGAATCCCTATACATTATATGTAATAAACTATTATCACTAAGCTATTTTTACTATCTATCCCTTATGGAATGGATCTGACGGGCCACACTCTAGAGGTTTTATTGACTATATGTCTGAGATGCATGTTTACTGATTTAGTGATATATATTCTACACATGTGTTTTCCAGCCCGAGGCAGTTTCTAATCCATTGATTGATTGGTTTGATTGACATTAGTGGAGTTTTTCTCCGCTATTCCCTTGATGCCTGTAGTTTACAACCCGAATGCTCTAATGTCTGTTCAGATCTTGTGGTTTTCCTTATCATATCCTACTGTTTCAATTCACAGTGAGCGCTTAAAAAGTTAGTGTTCTAGAAACAGAAATTTACACTCAAATAATCTATAAAAGTTTCTGTAGCGTAGGATTTTTCCCGCTGTGACAACCCCTTTATGTGAGCACAGCTAATCCATTCTATACTTCTTCAGAGGTAATGAAATGGGTTGCCATAATGTTTAGCAGTATTCTCTTTAGAATTGTGTTTTGTTATATGTATTTTTGTGATTTGGACACATAATATTTTTTACATTATGCTTTTTTCAGTTTTTTTTTTTAATGAATAGTGAAGACTTTAAAGTATTCAGAACAACATGTTTTTCTTACTTCAAAGGAAGGGAAATATATAAGTAAGCTATTTTTCCCTAAAATTTGCAGTTCCCTTGACAATTTAATGAATAATTCTGAATGTTTCTCACTGTTGTAGTGCTGAAGAAACCATATTTAACAGGACCAAACAGGCTAACCTTCCATGCAGAAGTGTTAAATAAAAAGCTATCATAATGGCAAACAGTAAACTGTTACTCAGGATTAGAACTGTGTCCTTTAATTATTTATTTTTGCCTTGATAAATACAGCCCAACAAGTTAATGGTACATTAGGAGAGGAAAGACCAGCAAGATTGTGTAAAAAAGTTTATAGGTTTGTCCGATTCTAACCTTTGAACAAAATGTAAAGCAATGACAAAATGTCAGCATATCCTTCTGAGTTAAAGGGGCAGGTTAACTCACAAAACCAATTCATCTCAAATGTCTCTGAAGTGATCCTCCTTTTCTTGTGGTAGTTTGATGGAAAACAAGAATCTTCAAGACCAACTCCATTTTCCTCCAACTTGAGAAACGTTATACACTCTCGTTATCTATTTCAAACGCATACACCATAGATGCTTAGACAGGGCTAGCAGCCTTTGGCATTCCAGATGTTGTGGACTACATCTCCCATGATGCTCTTTCAGGCAAAATGCTGGCAAAGCATCAGGGGAGATGTAGTCCACAACATCTGGATTTCTGAAGTTTGCCTACCCTGGCTCTAGGGATAAGCTGAAAGTGCTCACTCAACCACAGCTCTCTCAGCCTTTCTATCCTAAATCTCCATTTCAACAGCAGGACTGATACTGTCCTAACAAATAAAAAAGGATTCCTAAAAGAACAAAAACTACCACAACAAGAGGACATAGTCTTAAATTAAAAGCGAAAAAGGTTTAAAAATAATGTCAGGAAGTATGACTTTACTGAGAGGGTAGTGGATGCATGGAATAGCCTTCCAGCTGAAGGAGTTTAAGCATGCGTGGGATAGGCATAAGGCTCTCCTAGCTATAAGATAAGGCCAGGGACTAATGAAAATAGTTCAAAAATTGGGCAGACTAGATGGGCTGCATGGTTATCTACCATCACATTCTATGTTTCTATGTTTCTATATCTTTATGAGTCAGTTCCAAGGATAAATAACAGAATGTACCTAAAAATCGACTGAACAATCAACCAGCATAATTTCAACCCTTCTGCAACTCTTCATTTTGCTATTCACAGTAACACATTTTTCTGCCATCTTGAGCTTCTCAAAGCACTTCTTGGAAATGTGTCAACTGGTTTGTTTGTTTCCTTTTTTACATGGGTACACGTAAGCATAATTTGTCTCACTGTCTGCCTCATTCCTTGTGCTGTTGTTTTTGATTGGTTTCGTACGGCATGTTTCTCTTAATAAACAATTCAACAGTCATTCTTTGCAGTGATTTTAGAAATAGTGTTTTTGGTTCGCAATTCATCATCTCTGACAAGTAAACAAAGAGGAATTTTCCTTTTGGCCAAATATGTAGCAATAGCACATGACAGATGACAAGTGATAATAGCAGCCCACAAGTAGAGCTTTCCAGCCGAACACTTGGCCAAGAGACCTCCCGACATTAATGGGCTGATTTACTGCTGATATTATGAACTGGTGATTGGTATTTTAAGAGCTTTATCGTATCCAGCAATCAAATGGTACTTACATATATCTTTGGAAAGCTATTTCCCAGCAAAAAGGTTTATATGATAAAATCCTCTAAAGTAGAATAATGGAATGTATTTATTTCTAATAATAGCATAAAAATAATATAACAAAAAGGTAAAATATTTCGATTAAGGTTTGAGGCTTTCATCCATGAGTTCCCTAACCTGGGAATAATTATGAAAGATACAGTGTCATCTAGCTAATATGAGAAAATTACTTTTCATTGTGTATCAAGCTGTGTATATAATGAAATCAACCTATCTTTGTGCTTAACGTAACAGAATCACTCTCCCTCCCCCCCCCCAAAAAAAAATGAATTGGCAGGATTTTTGAAGTACTACAATGAAACCAGCACAGTGTAATCAAGCAAAAAACAAACAAAAAACACACACCATATATAGCAGTGTAAAAAGTGTAACTACAGAGGGGTCCCTTTGGGCAATGTCCACATACAAACTATTAACTGGCAGTTTCCACTAGTATGCTGAACACATGGGGATAGAACTGGCATACATAGTTGCATAGTTGCATAGTTACATAGGCTAAAAAGAGACATGTGTGTCTATCAAGTTCCACCTTTCTCACATTGGTTTTCGATGTTTAACCAAAAGAAGACAAAAAAAAAAAACCCAGTTTAAAGCACTTCCAATTTTACAACAAACTAGGAAAAAAATCCTACTGACCCCAGAATGGCAGTCAGATATATCATTAATTCAAGAAGCTATTACCCCACAAATGAAAAATTATAGCCCTGTTAATTATATTTTCGCAAGTATGAGTCCAGTTGCTGTTTAAACATCTGTACAGACTCTGACACACCTACCCAATTATCTGACTACAAGCAAGATAATATTGAATGAATTAGAGTAACACTGACACCCAGCTAATAGAGTCTGCATACACAGTAATACGGGTAGCTATTAGACTAAATAGGCTAATAGGCTAATAGAGAAAATATCACTAGCCTATCTATTTCTTAAGATGACAAGGTCCAATAGTGCAACCTAATGAACCTAGCACAATCTAGTAACTAACTTATATTGCTTATACCTCAGCTCAACAATTATACCTTTAGCCGTCACTAGACCCTATTAAATTTAGAGCCTCCACTAAATTAACATGGAAACACAGTGGTGAAATATAGTGCTTCTATTTTATTGATTACTTTTTCCTCTAACTGTTCCAATGTGAACCAGGATGAAATATGTAACATTTACAATATGCAACATAGAAACATAGAATGTGACGGCAGATAAGAACCATTCAGCCCATCTAGTCTGCCCAATTTTCTAAATACTTTCATTAGTCCCTGGCCTTATCTTATAGTTAGGATAAACTCCTTCACTGTGTTAATAAGCATATAAAACTGCAGCATAGTTACTTGAAGAATTCTCTTAGCGCTCGTCGGTAACCATGCAAGTATTGTACGATCCTTCATAGGAGAGTATTATAGCACATATTTCAGATCATGATTTTTATAAAAGTTTGAGCAATACTACTAATACTATTGTACTAGAATACTAATTCACAGTGGTCAGAGGCTGATGTACGTACACACAATTGTTTTGTGTATTTTGAGTAAATAATTCAATCTTAGTTTTGGAGGCTACAGTAAAATGGGTGACAGAAAGTATACGCAGGAGGGAAGCATGCGTCTGGAGTGGCAAACACCAGTCATAATCTAAAGACATACTAAGGATCTCACAATGGTAATTAAAGCAGATCACATGAGATATGACTCTTACACAGAATTAGGCCGGTGTAATAAGGCCTCGTATGTTGGGAGGTGTGGATCTATATAAAGTTTGTTCAAAAATGATTGAGTCCTGTTTATCAGATCAATCTTAAAGTGAGAGTCATACATGAAACATTAAAAAAAAAACACTTAGACTTCAATTTAATATTGTGATGTAAACGTTCCAAATGCGTTAGTGTTTTTTGATAAACTTTTAAAATGATTTAAGTTTGTAAGTTTTTAAAATATTGATATGTATTATTATAGATGTTGTATATTTGATATTTTATTACGCTGAAAAACTAATTTGAAAAGTTTATAAAAAAAAAAAAACATTTGGACTGATTATCCAACAAAATTAAAATAAGGCTTTAGTTTACTCTTCATTAGAGTCAAGTTGAGCCAAACTCCTTACAGGTGAATACAAGTAACTACAACCTTTTAAGTTTGTAACTAGTGATGTCCCGAACGGTTCGCTGGCGAATAGTTCCTGGCGAACATAGCTTGTTCGCATTCTCCACGGACGGCGAACATATGCACTGTTCGGTCCGCCCCCTTCTCGTCATCATTGATTAAACTTTGACCCTGTACCTCACAGTCAGCAGACACATTCCAGCCAATAAGCAGCAGACCCTCCCTCCCGGACCCTTCCACCTCCTAGACAGCATACAATTTAGATTAATTCTGAAGCTGCATTCTTGTTTTTTTTTTTTTTTGTGTTTGTGTTTATTATACATTATCCTCCATAGCCAGTACCCTGTGTTTATTATACACTATCCCCCATAGCCAGTAACCTGTGTTTATTATACATTATCCCCCCATAGCCAGTAACCTGTGTTTATTATACATTATCCCCCATAGTCAGTAACCTGTGTTTATTATACATTATCCCCCATAGCCAGTAACCTGTGTTTATTATACATTATCTTCCCATTCCAGTAACCTGTGTTTATTATACATTATCCTCCCCATAGCCAGTAACCTGTGCTTATTATACATTATCTCCCCCATAGCCAGTAACCTGTGTTTATTATACATTATCCCCCCACAACCAGTAACCTGTGTTTATTATACATTATCCGCCCACAGGGTTTTGTAAGATAACCAATAAAACACGTAAATTATAGTAAAACACTCCCAGTAGTTACACACAAATCCTCCCCTCTGCCTGTGATATAATTACTGAACGCAATGGGTTAAAGTAATTATCACTGGCAGGAAAAATACACTTTTTACACAGTTACTGTAAATGTAAAAATATACATCCAATCTTCCTAAAAGTAACATATTACTAATCAGCATCCTTTAAATATAAACACTCTCAAAAACAATACAAATCCCTCCAGTAGATAAAAAGTTAGTCGGAAGTCCTTTGTGATCGGTCAATTTCAGGCATAAACATTATTGTCTTATTTGAATGCACGAACGGGGCCGTTCGTGCAATTGGCTCAGTATAGCAGTGAGTGAGTCCAAATAGCTGAACTGTACCGAACGGCGACCACCCAGCCGTTCGTCAATTAGGTCAATTAGTTGCGGTTAACCACAGCTTCTCGGAGGTTAACAGGCTGCACACTTCCATTGCATGTGGTCTGGCCTTTCGGCAGTTTTTGCGGTAAAATAAAAGGGAATAAATAGGGCTAAATGCACGAACGGCATACTAAAAAAATGGCACTGGTAGCCACAAAACTGGGGTTTTGTCAGTTACTTACTACACAGTAAAAGATATATAAAAAAAAATATGATATAGAATTCTATACCCCAAGGCCTGCTAGCAGACATGCACGTTGCTGAGATCAGCAAGTGCTTTAGCAGACCTTGGGGTATAGAATTTTATATCAGATTTTTTTTTATATATATCTTTTACTGTTTGTGTAGTAAGTAACTGTGACAAAACCCAATTTTTGTGGATACAGGTGCCGTTTTTTTTAATATGCCGTTCGTGCATTTAGCCCTATTTATTTATTCCCTTTTATTTTAGTTACGGTGACGTGACATTTTTTTTATTTTACTTACAGTGACGTGGGTGCACCGGAAGTGACCTAGGTATAGAAATCTGATAGATACAGATTTCTGATAGAGCACAGGAAGTCCCTTTAGTGCAGTGGTTCCCAACCAAGTCCTCAAGTTCCCCCTAACAGTACAGGATTTAAGGATTACTCAATTGTGTCTAAGGTGTTTTGGGGAAAAAAAACAAAAAACACTTTAGACACAACAGGGTAATCCCTAAATCCGGGACTGGTAGGGGGTACTTGAGGACTGGGTTTGGAACCCCTGCTCTAGTGGCTGTCTGGTAGAGGAGGAGTTAAAGGAGCACAATAGTGCCAGCACAACAAACTTGTTTTCCTGCCACTATAGGGTCATTAGGTCCGCCCACCCTCAGGGTCCCTGTCCCGCTGGGATGAATGGGTTAAAATCCCTTCAGCCACTTACCTTTCTCCAGCGCGGGACTCCCTCTGCACTGGGGAACTCTCCAACCCCTGCCGTCAGATCCGAATGTGCATGCACACATTTAATTTGATTCATAAGAAAGAAAGTGAAAAAGATAGAAAAAGGAAAAAGTGAGATAGTAAATAAAAATGTAACCACAAATGGTAAAGAGAAGTGAGTGGGCAATTGGCGACCCACTCACCTGTTTCATCCCCAGGGCAGAGCATCCAAACTCCTTCAGTCCTTGGCATGGGGAGCGGACCTCCAGAGCTCAAACACAATGCCCTAGCGTTAACTGACTGCGCTGGCAGAGGTAGCAGGCATTGCCACACCGCTGTCAGACACAGCCAGAGGGGAGAAACCAGTACCACTTTAAGGGAGATTTTAAGGTATTGGGGAGGGGGGAGAGAATGGAAGAATAAGGAGGAATGAGAAAAAAATATGTTTTGCCACCACCAACAGCAGGATAGAAAGAAATAAAATGGTAAAGAGGAGTGAGTGGGCAATTGGCAACCCACTCACCTGTTTCATCCCCAGGGCAGAGCATCCAAACTCCTTCATCCTTGGCGTGGGGAGCGGACCTCCAGAGCTCAAACACAATGCCCTAGCGTTAACTGACTATGCTGGTGGAGGTAGCAGGCGTTGCGACACCGCTCTCAGACACAGCCAGAGGGGAGAAACCAGTACCACTTTAAGGGAGATTTTAAAAAGCACCTTTAAAAAAATACAGGGGGCTTGTTGTCACCTTTCGGGGACCCCTGGTGTTGTACGTGTCTGGGTGGAGGAAGAGACCTTCAATGACATCAGTGAGGACAAGGAATGGGACATGGCTAGCTTGGTATCCAACCTTGTGCAAATGGGGAGTTTGCGGTTGTGCAAATGGACTGTTTGTGGTTGTTTGTGGTGAGTTAAACGGGGAGTTTGGTCTGTCACTGTGAAGCGGGCGTAACCCTTACACTACCTGATCGATACAACATCATACCTGATGTTTTAAAGCACATTATTCCAAACAATTTAGGAATGTTAGGTGATTTATGCCCTTTATGGATTAAAACCAGACTCTGCATCAACTATGTAATTTTCCATGGGAGTTTTGCCATGGATCCCCCTCCGGCATGCCACAGTCAAGGTGTTAGTCCCCTTGAAACAACTTTTCCATCACTATTGTGGCCAGAAAGAGTCCCTGTGGGTTTTAAAATTCGCCTGCCTATTGAAGTCTATGGCGGTTCGCCCGGTTCGCCCGTTCGCGAACATTTGCGGAAGTTCACGTTCGCCGTTCGCGAACCGAAAATTTTATGTTCGCGACATCACTTTTTGTAACATTGCATTTATATTGTATTAAAGCTGGAAAGTATATAACGTTGGGGTTAACATTCAAGTTTCTGGGTGGTCTGTCTGTCTGTCAGTCTAATCTATCTATATATCTGTCTGCCTGTCTGTCTGTCTGTCTATCTATCCGTAGAATTTATGTTACCTTAAATTGTTGTTATTAAACTTTGATTATGCACAATGCCATAGGACTGACCTATCTTCAATAATCCCCAGATCACGCCATTCTAGTATGAGCTACAAACTAAAGTTATATTTTAACCAAGAGAGAAGTAAAATCCCCTATATAGTGATTGTGAATATGTTCATGTTAGGTTTAACGTCATTAACATCCCATTAATTCCTGGCGTTCACTTCAGCAGTGCGTACTGAATTTCATGGCTGCTATAATGAGAACATTTGCATCTCATTGAAGAAGAACTAGATGTTTAAAATAATGTCATGCTTTTATAGGGGTAACATCAAGTGCATTTCTGTTTTGTTTAAAGAAGATGATGGAGAAGAGCTACAGGTTAATCTGAAAGTGAAAATAATCATTGTATAAGTTAGAACTTTAGATCTACTGAGCATACAATCAGTTAGAACTTTAGATGTACTGAGCATACAATCAGTTAGAACCTTAGATGTACTGAGCATACATTCATTTAAAACTTTAGATGTACTGAGCATACAATCATTTAGAACTTTAGATGTACTGCAGCAGTTGTGTTAACCATAAAATAGTAACAATTGACAGTATATTTTATTGCATTAGTATTTATACCTTAGGTTGAGGGTCAGCAACCTATGGCACGTATGTTATGCATGGCATTCCAGATGCATTTGTATGTAACTCAAGGCTGCCAAAGACAAACAGGCTCTGGCCTACCATTAGTCCCACTAGGACGTCCGATATCTGCTCGTGCAAACGGAGTGGTGATTGCAGGTGGTGAGGGATAAGCCTTATTTTGCGCATTGCAGCATCACAGATCACTTCCTCCCAGCAATTGTGAATGGGAATCTGAACTGGAGTAGAGCAGCGCACACCAGCTATTGCAGCAAATGCCCTTGACCTGTATCTGGCCAACCTAGTCCCCACTGGATCCCAAGGAAGCCAGCCACACTGCTAGACATATACACAGAGCTGCAAAGGTCTCCTTCTGATATAAATATTATAAAGAGCCCGCATACAGTCCCAACCGACAATCCACATACATCCCCACGAACAATCAAAACCTCACAAGCAGCCTGTCACAAGCAACACCACAAGCAGTGCCACACATCACCAAACACACAAAGCACAGTCCACATTCATAGGCATTATGCACAATACCACTCACTACTCATGAACATATACATTATAACAGCCCACATAAGTGCAAATATAATGATACAAAGCAACTACAGCACTCATAAATAACACAAACAGAATACAGCAACATACACACCTCACTTTAAAAAAAAAAGAAAATAAGACCGGCACACCAAGTGACTTCAAGATCTTGTTTTGGCACAGCACTACTAAAAGGTTGAGGGTAGTAGATAGGCGGTGCCAGTAATAAAGAGCAAAGTAGATAAAAATAATAATAGTATAGTCTAAGTGATTAAAAGTCCAGTAGTAGAGTTCAAGAATGTCTTTTGGGGGACTGTATGTAGAAACCAACATAAATGTAGAATATGGGATAAAGGCTCCGTAAGTTGAAGATGTTCTTACACTCTGTTTGTTCAAATAAAAGAGACAACTAATGGTGCAGTATATTCAACAATCGAGTCTTATACTGGTAAAAGTCTTATATAATCCTACTCACGTTTTATAGTGCTAATGGACTAGCTCTAGTATGAAGTGCGTACAGTGGTACAATCCACACTTATAGGATTCGTGAGGTGATGTCATGTCTGAGGGAAGGTCATATGAAATAAAAAGGAACAGCAATAGTGTTCTCTATTTAAAATCAGCAAAGCAGAAAATAAAATATAAAGTGATTACTCACATTTACACAAGCAGACGGACTGCTCAGTGTATAGGGATTGAGTGGTATAATCCCCACCTAGAATTCTTTGGAGTAATGTCTCACTGGAACAGGATAAAACTCAGAAGCCAGGTAAAATAGACTGTTTGATCGTCTATAAACTTACTCAGGTTTGTCCCCAAGTGATTTGTTTCTGAGTCTTCTTATACTGCAATTGTTTTTACTTTGAATTGTGAACATTTATTACAAAATGTGTTTAAATGTTACAATTTTACAGATGTTTTGCATTGTACGTATTGCATTGTATATTACAATGCTTTATACAATAAAGTGATTAAACACAAATACTGAATAACCACTCAAATAACCTAAAGTAAAACCCAATAAATAGCCCAGAACAAAACAAAGAATGTAAGAGAAGCACTCATGTAAACGTAAATGAGAGTCTGTTAACAGTCAATGAACACTTACATACCAATCTAGTAGGAGTGGTTAAACTTCTCGGTTTAATTATAAATAAAGGACAAAAGAAATATAGTGTAACTCCATAATTAGACATGAATACCATGTATTGTACGACGGGACACCCACCATATGCGGAGTGCACTGACTATAACATACTATGTTTCTTGTACATGGCATTATATAAATTGATAAAAGTGCATTGTATTATAAATAATAGATGTTGTTCCTGTTCTACTCGATTAGATTTAAAGAACCTTAGGGTAGTTTTGTAGCTCACTAACATATATAACATGGAAGTCAGAGTAGGGTAGGGTGCCGTTGGGCAGATGTGGTCACTTGCACATGAAACATAGGATAAATAAAGCAGCATTAGCTACAATACATGTTTTTTTTTTACTGTATCACGTATAACACGAGAATTGGCAGACATTTCCTCCCTGAAAGTAGTGCAGTTTTGTGCAATCGTTTTGAAGACTGGGAAACGGGTAGAATATATTCTAGCTATTTTACAAAATCAAATCCTAACAGGAAAAGAGGAAAAATGAACATGAATTTAGAACCTTTGTCACAAGTAATGAACAACAACTTTTGTTTTGTGCATCTCTAATAATCAGCCCAGCGGGCACTCACTCATTTGTGCCCTAGGCAGAAAATTCCTATATTTTCTGCCATGCCAAATAATCATTAAATGATTTGTCAACCTTGATTTGCAATAATAGTGTTTAACCCCTTGGTGTTCCAGTTTCATTAGAAAGGTATAGAGTTTAGTTTAAACATGGAATGCTTAGATTGAATAGGGTATCACATTAGGAGAAAACAACAGTTTGTAAAACATGGATGAATAAAAAAAAATGATAGAATTATTTAGAGAATTTCAATTAAAATGTCAAGCTTTTGTTCACATTGGACGGAATGTTGGTACAAATGACAAAGTGTGACAAAGACTACTAGATATTAAACAGAATATTGTATTTAAATATTTAATCCAGATTTTTTTTTAGTTTATGAGAGAATGTAAAAACACCCATATATCAGCTACCTGCTGATACATTTGAGAATGTGGATTCCCAAAATGTCAAGAGGATGCAAAATTAACATTGTATATGAGTATTATGCCCACAAACATTTAGGCTGGCTAAAAACAGGCCTGTTTTTAGTCAGGTCTGGGTTTTTTTTTTTTTAAAAAGGAACAAATCAAGGTTTTTATTATGGAATTCTCATATACCTTAGTATGTGCCCGGGACATCGAAATGCAAAATAAAACTATATTGTGGGTTGTTGCTAATGAAAGGGTTATAAATTATCTATATAAAGTCGTATATTCCTTTTGCAATCCACTTGGAGGTTCAGTACAGTTAATGGCAATTTCTGATGGATCTTGGGCGCATGCCACTTGTTTCTTCTATAATTCATTTATTGCTATAGAATTTACCATAAGTCTCCACTGCCCATTTCAATCTTGCATTATATAAAGTCATCATATCGAGAAGACAGGTGAAGCAAGGCGTTTATATAGAATACAGATAAGGAATTCTGGGCTTCTGGGATTGTTTCCATTTGAATGTATTTGCCGTTGTTTTGTACAGATGGCTGTGTGGCTCAGAGGCTCTGCTTGGTCTGATTAAGGTTTGCGTTGGATTAACTGACAGAAATAACACAAGCGTTGGCAGTGTTGATTTAATACGATAGCATCTACATGTAATAGTATTCAAAAGCTTAACTCTTCACATCCTAAAACCTGATGGCAGGCGCCTAAAAGGGAAAAAGTTAACATACCTTGTACTAGAATTAAAGGTTAATACCTGGTAGTATGGATTTTAATTAAACCATTGATTCTTCGCTGAGAGTCCAATACAGATATGTGTCCAGTAATTAAAAGGTTAAAAAAACAATTTCTCTTCAGATCCAAGGTTTATCTGCTCCATGAGAAGTCATCAGATGTTCCGTTCTCTTTGTGTAACTCTTTGTATAGGTGCTAGCCTCTGAAGGGCCCTTGTTTTCATTGGCTTGTGTTTCACCTGTATTGGAGTAATTGATTATGCTGCCATATTGTATATGTAATTAGAATCTTCTAAAATGCATGACTATAATGAGCAGTATAAGATCACTAGAGGTTGGCATCTTTGTTTTCTTATACACTACGCGAAGTTAAAAGTGTACCTGCCATTGATCAGCCACAACATTAAAAACACTGACAGGTGACGTGAATAACATTGATTATATTGTTGCAATGTTGCAAAAGCATTGGTATGGGCCGCACTCAACTCCAGCAGCCACCCGGTGCTCTGAAGCAGGACCAGCAATCCCACAATCCCACAGGACCAGTAATCCCACAAAGACCTCATAGTAGGTTGAAACATTGCTGCCCTCTTTTTTGTTTCATTAAAACTGCCTGGAGAATGAATTTCATTATATTGTTGCAATGGCATCTGTCAAGGGGTGGGATATATTAGTCAGCAAGTGAACATTTTTAAATTTCATGTGTTTTAAGCAGGAAAAGATCTGAGTGACTTTAACAACAGCTACATAGTGACAGCTAGACAACTGGGTCAGAGCATCTCCAAAATGGCTAGTTGTGTTGGGTGTTCCTGGTATGCATGGGTTAGTACTTAGTAAAAATGGTGCAATGAAGGAGAACCAGTGAACCCAAGTCAGGGTCATGTGTACCCACTGCTCATTGGTGCATGTAGTAAGTGAAGGCCCGTCTGGTCCGATCACACAGAAGGGCTACTGTAGCTCAAATAGCTGAAAAGCATAATGCTGGCCATGATAGAAAGGTCTCAGAACACACAGTGCATCACAGTTAGCTTTGCATTAGGCTGATTAGCTGCTGACCGGTTAGAGTGCCCATGAGACCCCTGTACAAAGCTCATCAATGGGGACATGAGCGTCAGACCTAAACCATGGAGCAATGGAAGAAGGTTGTCCTGGTCTGATAGATCATGTTTTTGTTTAGATCGGGTGGAGAGCCGACACCTGGGGAAGAGATTGCAGCAGGATGTACTATGGGAAGAAGACAGGCCGACAGAGGCAGTGTTATGCACTGGGCAATTTTCTAGGGTCCTGGCATTCGTGTGGATATTACTTTGACATTGTTGCAGACCACATGCAATGGTGTTACCTGATGGCAGTTGCCACTGCAGTAGGATTATGCACCCTGCCACACTGCAAAAATTGATCAGAAAGGGTTTGAAGAACATGACAAATTGCAGGACTTAAAGGATCTGCTGCTAATGACTTGGTGCCAGATACCATAGGACACCTTCAGAGGTCTGGTGAAGTCTGTGCCTCAACGCAACAGAAATGTTTTGACACCATTAGGGGGACCTAAATGGTGGCAGGTGGTTTTAATGGATCTTACTAATATGGCCTTGATCAAATTACTGTAAATGAGGCAATATGAAACAGGTCTTTCCAGTCCCGCCTTTGAAGGTAATTTGCTATTATTGTTTTGGATCATGCCCATTTCTCTGTATAATGAAGGAGGTGACGCCACTTCTGCTTCTGTTTTAGTGGCATACCGAATACTACACACAGACTGCTGCCAATTGAACTGAATTGCAAGTGGTATTATAATTGACTTATTTGTATGTAATTTACTCACATGTGTTTTATTTCTTTATTAATGTTTTGTCCTATAAATATTTGTACGTTTGATTTAAACACTAAGCTTGATAAAAGCTCCAACATGGAGTCAAAATGTTGCTGTAAGTCAATAAAGACAATTCACTAATACCTCTTTATTCAGTATTCAGGTATCTTTGCTTATATTTGTAGCTTCACCCCATACAGCTTGCCAGCCTCAGCTTTAGGCCAACTAAAGGCCAACTTGGTGGTCATCTAGGGCGCTGCTTAAATGGGGGCGCCGGCAGAAGCTTTACTGCTCTGCTCGTTTGGCTACCCCTCTATGTTTGTATAACTTTAGAAATCAAACTGCCAGCCATGTTAACAGGCACTAGGGAGCTACTGACTAGCTCCCAATGTAACACTGGTCTGGCGGCATCCACTTCAGCCTACTCAGCCAGGCCCTCACAAAGACTGCCATTGACGCAACAGCACAAGGGCGCTTCAATTTCTCACTCCCGCCTCTTGCCCTGTACATGGTGACAAGTGGGCGGGAGCATAGCAGGGGCGAGGCTGAGACAGAGTGAAGGCGGCTAGGCGCAGGGAAGCTGCCAGGAACACATGAAAAAAAGCAGTCAAATATGGAGAAAGGTAAGTGAGTCAATGGGACATCACAATGTGTATTAGTGAAGAGCTTGTGTTTGTGTATGACAGTCTGTATGAGTCAGTGTTTGTCTGTATGGCTCAGTGTGTGTCTGTATGGCTCAGTGTGTGTCTGCATGGGTCAGTCTGTGCCTGTATGTGTGTGCATGAGTCAGTGTGTGTCTGCATGGGTCAGTGCGTGTGTGCATGTATCAGTGTGTGTCGGCATGGGTCATAGTGTGTCTGCATTATGGGTCAGATTGTGTCTGCGATATGGGTCAATCTGTGTGTCTGCATGTATCAATGTGTCTGCATGTATCAGTGTGTGTCAGTTAAAGTGTCTGCATGGGCCAGTATGTGTGTCTGCATGAGACAGTGTGTATGTGTGTGTCTGCATGAGACAGTGTGTATGTGTGTGTCTGCATGGGTCAGTGTGTGTGTGCACGTCAGTCTGCATTCATCAGTGTGTATGTGTGCGTCTCTGCATTCATCAGTGTGTGTGCATCAGTCTGCATGGGTCAGTGTGTGCGTCAGTCTGTGTGTCAGTGAGTGTGTGTCAGTCTGCGTGGGTCAGTGTGTGTGCGTCAGTCTGCATGGGTCAGTGCGTATGCGCCAGTCTGCATGGGTCAGTGCGTGTGCGTCAGTCTGCTTGGGTCAGTGTATGTCAGTCTGCATGAGTGGGTGGAGCAAATGGGGCGGCAAAATTTGTTTTGCCTACTGCAGCAAAAATCCTTCCACCAGCCCTGCTCAAATTGTAATAGGATAGCAGCTTTCAGCCTGGTTGATAAAAATTCAAGTAAACCCACTTTAACAAACCATTGCTAAATGCTAATATAATATTGATTCAAGAGTCAGTTTGCATTAAAAAAATATATAAACTGCATGAATGTTATTCACTAAAACAGAAATTGTATAGGCGTTTCTCCCGATTTATATATTTACTAGCAATTCTGCTAGTGTAATTTATAGATAGAATCTATAAAATAAACATAGCTTACACTGATCAGCCACATTTTGGTTTCGGCATTACCCATGTATACATGATTTTTCAATATTCCAGAGCCTTTAGTGGCTTTGATAAAGATTGAGTAATTTTTCAAATCACTCTGTGATGCCCATTCTTCTGATTTCATATTGATAGTGTGGCAGGGAGGTTTCCCCTCCAGGGGATTCCTCGGAGTGCGGCACAGGTCTTTCTACTCTCTAACATGTTAGGACATGCCAATTACTATGAGCAAAAAGTACATTAAAGAGATAGACATCACCCCTGGACCATACTTACATTTAGACAGAATCTCTCTCTATTTGGGAGAAAGTCCTGGGTCATAGGCGTGCGCAGCCTATTGCATTAGGGTGTGCACCCTAAAGCACAAGCGGCGTGTATATATATATATATATATATATATATATATATATATACACACACACACACACACACACACACAAAGCTGTGTGTGTGCTGTGTGAGGGTGCTGTTAGTGTGATGTGTGTGTGAGGGTGCTGGTAGTGTACTATGTGGGTGAGGGTGTTTGTGTGTGCGTGCTTGTGAGGGTGCTGTGAATGTACTGTATGTCAGGGTGCTGTTTGTGTGTGTGTGTGTGCACTTGTGAGGGTGCTGTAAATGTACTGTGTGTGAGGGTGCTGTTTGTGTGTGAGGGTACTGGTAGTGTGCTGTGTGTGTGTTTGTTAGGGTCCTGTTTGTGTTTGTGAGGGTACTGTTAGTGTGCTGTTTGTGTAATGAGTGTGAGAGTGCTGTGTGTTTGTGAGGGTGCTGTGTGTGTTGGTGCTGTGTATGTGCGTTGGTGCTGTGTATGTGTGTTGGTGCTGTGTATGTGTGTGGGTGATGTGTGTGGGTGCTGTGTATGTCTGTGGGTGCTGTATGTGTGTAGGTGCTGTGTATGTGTGTGGGTGCTGTGTATGTGTGTGGATGCTGTGTATGTGTGTGGGTGCTGTGCATGTGTGTGGGTGCTGTGTATGTGTGTGGGTGCTGTGTATGTGTGTGGATGCTGTGTATGTGTGTGGGTGCTGTGTATGTGTGTGGGTGCTGTGTATGTGTGTGGGTGATGTGTGTGGGTGCTGTGTATGTCTGTGGGTGCTGTATGTGTGTAGGTGCTGTGTATGTGTGTGGGTGCTGTGTATGTGTGTGGATGCTGTGTATGTGTGTGGGTGCTGTGCATGTGTGTGGGTGCTGTGTATGTGTGTGGGTGCTGTGTATGTGTGTGGATGCTGTGTATGTGTGTGGGTGATGTGTATGTGTGTGGGTGCTGTGTATGTGTGTGGGTGATGTGTATGTGTGTGTGGGTGCTGTGTATGTGTGTGGCTGCTGTGTATGTGTGTGGGTGCTGTGTATGTGTGGGTGCTGTGTATGTCTGTGGGTGCTGTGTATGTCTGTGGGTGCTGTATGTGTGTTGGTGCTGTGTATGTGTGTGGGTGCTGTATGTGTGTTGGTGCTGTGTATGTGTGTGTGTGGGTGATTGTGGGGGGGTGGAGGTGCCGGTACATTACTTAATATCCCCCCTCCCTTATTACTTTATGTAGGGAGGGGGGATCTTTCCTTGCTGCCTTCCCTGGTGGTCCAGTGGAGGTGGGGGCAGATCAGTTATCCCCCCTCCCTTCTTACCTTATGCCTGGGAGGGGGGATCCTGCTGCTGCTGCCATCCATCCCTGGTGGTCCAGTGGAGAGTGAACTCTAGCCCCGCAGGGCTAGAGTTCACTCATGCGAGATCTGAGCGTTGCCGCGGCAACGCTCAGATCTCGCGAGAGGAACCCGGCGGAGCTGCTGGCAAGAGCTCCGCCGGTCCTCTCCTGCCTCCCTCATTGCCTGTGAGCCGGTGAGGGGAGGCTGAGAGCAGAGCCGGCGCTCGGATAGCGCCGGCTCTGCATGAGCCGGCAGGGGAGATCCTGAGATCTCCCCTGCCGGTCTCAATACATAGCGCGTGCCGCGGGGATTAGGGTGTGCCCAGGCACACCCGGCACACCCCGTGCGCACGCCTATGTCCTGGGTGTTCATGTATATTTGCTTAAATTTTTCATGTGCTGGAATGAATCATGGTTCATATTACAAATAACAGACAAACAACCTAAAGGGCACTGTTTGGCAGACCTGCGAATTGGCTGAATTGACAGCAAAACTCTGAATAAAAAAGCCATCGCTAAGCCATTTTAAAAAAAAAAAAAAGGATAGTCTGCCAGGAAGCCAATCTAATGAAAAGATCTAGCATTTTAGTGATCGCTAAGTAAATGCTGCTTATATAATCTGGGAGTACATTATCGAGAATCCCTGTGTATTGGTAGGGATACATTGTAACATTGCAGTGTGTCACTCCACAAGAAGCTAATGGAATGTGTTACTAACATACTAAATGTACTCTACACCTGTGCTCCTCAATCCTCTCCTCCAGTCCAGGATTTGGGGATTACCCGGTTGTGTCTAAGGTGTTTAGAAAAAGGAAAAAAACACCTTAGAGCAGGGGTTCTCAACCCAGACCTTAAGGACCCCCTACCAGTCCAGGATTTAGGGATTACCTGGGTGTGTCTAAGGTGTTTAGGAAAAACAAAAACACTAAAGGCACACCCAGGTAATCCCTAAATCCTGGACTGGTAGGGGGTCCTTGAGGACTGGGTTGAGAACCACTGCCTTAGAGTATAAGGTGTTTTTAGTCTTTTTTTTTTTTTTTTTAAACCCCCGGGAGCACTGCTCCACACAAAAATACAATAGTCTGTTGCATAATTCCCCAGCCAAGGGGAACCCCACAGTATGTGCGGTTATTGGAGATTTTGCCCCTTATTTTAAGGCCAGTTGACCCCAAATTGTCAGTTGATGAGGTTAATTGCCAATTTATCAAATAATGCAAGACTTTTCGTCTTTACTTTTCCAGTTTAATTTGTACATTGCGTGGATTACAGTTCAGGATTTGGAGATAGTATTTATTTATTTTTCGTAAAATAGTAAGTGTGTCACAATAAGCCATCTGATAATGAAACGCAGACAGAATTCACATTGTAATTAATCGGAAGCAGCAGCTCATGGGGAATATGACTTGGCACAAGCTGCTCCCTGACAGTTTGTCATTGCTTTCTGAGATCTATGTTACTATTTCTTTTGACTGGCTATTTTGCTTTTAATTATCTAATTATTCCAAAACAAGCATATGGGTCATAGCACTGCCAATAGCTGCTTGCTCTGTTCTTTTTCAGAACAAGTACAATAAAATATGGTTTTTTTTTTAATTTCCAAATTGCAACATGGAGCCTCCTTCCTGTAAACAAGCCTACATCTGAAGCAGGTTTTTATCATATTGCTGCATGAGAATTTATTCCAAATTTGAATATATAGTCTGTTTTCATTAAATAATGCCTATATAATTAGTCAGTTGGATAAAAAAAAAAAAAAGCAGCGTGTACTGCTTGGCTGTTGAGGACATGGAAGTGCTGCCACAATTTTATCTGGATACTTAAGTTAATTGGCATTTAGCTATTTCTCTAACTTTGCTATCACTCACTCACTGGTACTTCGGCAAGCTGTCACTATTAATTTGATAATGCTCCGACACCACCCAGATCACTTTCACCCTCTCAGTCCGCTCAATGTCACGTCCCTAACTCCTCATACAATTTGTCACTGAACTTTTTTGCAGCTCAGCCACAATTAAAAACCTTTAGCTACAACTACTTACACCCGCAAGTCTGTTATTGGCACATTCACTGTCTGCCCTATTTGGACATCCACATTCATGTAGGATTCACGATATATCACTGGAACATCCACTAGAACGTTCTAATTCCAATCATTAAATACTAGCACCCAATCTCCTCTTACAAGCATTCCCAATCCTGATTCCTAAAACATCCCTGTCACCTCATTACCCTACTTGCAGCTCCATTAGCTATACCCCTGTGTCCATCTATTTTTTATTTTCTGAAATATTATCACCACATTTATTTTTATCAAGAATAATATATTGAGATTTACCTGTTTCCAATATGTCCATGCATTACAAATATATGTTGAAGGATTTTAGTTTGTGATGAAACAGTTCTCACAGGGAATTAAGCAGTGAGACTGCAGGAGCATGATCTATACAACAAACCTGCTTTATTAATCTGAAGTTGTTTTGGTGCCTACAGTGTCCCTTTAACCCTACTATCAATTATTTATTTTATTTGTGATCAGTGGAATCAAATACATTCAGATTTCTCCTATTTTCATGTGTGTCACAAGATGCACAAACAATACAAAATACAAAATCAGTAAAACAAAATATAACACATGATCACAAAGCAGTGTAACTGTAGCAAACACTAGTAAGAGATATGTTGCAATATTTCAGGGATTATTATATCTGAGGATCTCAAATACAGCATATGTAATAACTTCATTGTGCTTCTCAATATGTCACAGTAGCAAACCGTGAAAGAATATGAGCATTTCTTGAAGAGGCCTCATGGCAGCTGAGTATGTTTGAGTGCTGGAGCTGATATGTTTGATGCTGAGCAGCCAGTTCTGCGCATGTTCAGAGCACTTTAAAATGGCTTTCGCCATTGAGTAAGTGTCTCAAGACCATCTCGTCACAATCTTAAAAGTTGCAAGGTTAAAATTGGTCTTGTAAAAGTTACAACTTGTAAACCATAGTTACATAGGTTGAAAAGAGATGTGTCCATCAAGTTCAGCCTTCCTCGCATCTGACTTTTGCAGTTGATCTAAAAGTAGGCAAAAAAAATAAAAGTTTGAAGCACCAATTTTGCAACAAACTAGGAAAAAAAATCCTTCTTGACACCAGAAAGGAAGTTAGATTTATCCTTGGATCAAAAAGCTATTACCCGACAGTTGAAAAATTATATCATTTAATATTATGTTTTTGCAAGTATGCATTTAGTTGTTGTTTAAACATCTGTACAGACTCTGATAAAACCACTTCTTCAAGCAGAGAATTCCACATCCTTATTGTTCTTATGGTAGTGATAGAGATACAATTTAAAAGTATCCATAAAACACAGTCAATGTGAGTAAATAGAGAGGATGTCATGCTTTGCAATTATCTTAAATAAAATTGACATAAAATCAAACTGACAAATCTGGAGATTAATTAAGATAAAACGTGCTACTTTGGGACAAATTACTAAATGTTGAATACATTATTTTTGTTTCCATGGTGATTGCTCTTTTATTTAAACTTTGCATCATGATAAAATCTCTTTTTGAGACTCTGAACAGAGTCAGGATAAGTCTGTTTAAATCATAAAACTTTCACATTCAAATATTGGTAAAAAAATAAAACATTTTTGATACACATTCAGAAGAAAATAATTGTATCGTATATTCTTTCTCTTAAAAAAATATTGGTTTTCTTTCACTTTTGGTAAAATCTGTCTTTGGGCAGTACAAAAAACTGTAGTTATGACATGAAGGGAGACAGAAAATGTGGTTTACATGTATTTGCAAGATGGTTCAAATATTAAAATATGAAGAATTCATATACAGACATTAAACAACTATTATGCAATATAGTGTAACGACATAGAATTATAGAAACAGAATGTGATGGCAGAACCATTCAGCCCATCTAGTCTGCCCAATTTTCTAAATACTTTCCTTAGTCCCTGGCCTTATCTTATATCTTATACCTTATGCCTATCCCACGCATGCTTAAACTCCCTCACTGTTTTAACCTCTACTACTTCAGCTGGAAGGGTATTCCATCCATCCACTACCCTCTCAGTAAAGTAATACTTCCTGATATTATTTTTAAACCTTTGTCCCTCTAATTTAAGACTGTCTTCTTGTTGTGGTAGTTTTGTTCTTCACAAGAAGGAAAACATTGTAAAATGAATCTACAGGGAGAAGAAATTATAAAATATACTGGAACATTAAGGGAAATATTAGTAAAACCCAAAAATATCTTAACAAGAAGATAAATGGGGTCAGTGGAAACTGGCATTTTGTTTATTTTGCTGACTACAAATGAACAAACATAGGATTTTGTCAGAATGGGCAAGATCTGATAAAAATGACCAAATACTGACCGCAATAGCAATTCTCACATTTACTAAAAACAAATAGGGTCAGAATTCAATTTCTCCACAAGTATCTGCAGCAATCATCGGATGCGTTCGGTGTTCAAATTAAAATTGGAGCCTTTGCATCCAAACACTGTGCAAAGTATAGGATTCAGAGCATTCGCAAAACACAAGCTTTAATAAAAATTGGGACAGAATGCAAGCAAATAATAATTTTAAATAGTTAAATAACCCTCGGCAATGCGAGCATTAATTTTGTGGCGACTGGTCAGTGCTTTCTAGTATACAAAAATAAATAAAAAAGACTCTAGGGCTTAATAAGACCCCAACATATGACAGTAAAGGAGGTTTAAAACCTACTCTAGCCCACACTTGCCTTGTAGCACATTGGGGCATGTCTACTAATTGATTAAAACTAGCAACGTTTATAACTAGCCCAGTCACTAGAAAGACCCCATCCTTTGGGGACGGTGCCTGTGACATAAGCATAGCCCTCCCTCTCCTTACCCCACCAATGGGGTTTGAAGCATTTTTTGCCATCTTGTGATGTTCAATCCAGGTGAATCCAGACCAAATTAAGGCTCGTTTTGGGTGCGAACTGTGAAATCTGGAGATTGTTAATAGTCTGAACAACGTCTGGATTTTGCAGTCTGAATGCCCTCCCCCCCACAACCCATAGAGTAGATAATAGTTTTTCCCTGATTCCTTTTGCCATTCGGACTTCAGTGAATAACCCTGACAAGTTTTACAAATAAAGAGATAATTAAAGTTGATTTCTTTAAGCACAAGGCCATCAAAGTGTGCCCATTTGGTGTGACCATCAAAAGTATGGCTCTTTCTTTTGCCTAATTTAACATAACAAATGGGATTTGTCTTTTAAAAAAAAAAAAAAACGGAAAAGTACAAAAATGTCATAGGTTCCTAACCTTCTTTACAAAAAAATAATGATCAAAAACAATGTGTTAACTCTCCGTAATGTTTCAGAAGTGAATTTACCAGAAATAAAAAATGTTGTTTTTTTTGGGGGGGGGGGGGGGGGGGGTACCTCATCAGCAAAATGTTTAATTCATCACCATACATAGAAATAATAAATCATGATCATATTGTTATCTAAAATGTCATTTATGGACAAAATACTGAACATGTTTGCAGCACTGACATGGTTAAGTGTTCTTGATCTGTATTACAAAGTGGAACAATTAAAACTGTTGCAACAAGTGACACTTCCAAAAGGACATAAATAAATTAAAGCACAGAGAAGCCATTAAAAAAGATGCATGATGGACAGTAAGTCATAAAGCATATCAGAAAAAACTGTGGAGGCCTTAATGTATATCAGAGACAGCGAGTAGAGAGGGATATACTAAGACGTACAGATACATTAAGGAATTCAGACTGTGCAAAAGGGATTCATATTTCATCAAAAGAAAGGCCTGAAAGGAGAGGTCACACTTCAAAGGTCTGCTGAGTTAAATAAGAGCACCTTCACAAAAAGAGTGGTGGATTCGCGGAATTGCCTTTAGACAGGGAGCAGAAATGAAAGAGGCAGCGCGGTAAACATTTAACCCTTTAAGTGAAAAGAAAGAATAAAATATAACATTTAAAATGTTTTTTTGGTTCAATAAACTACCATGAAGGTTCACATTTTTTTCCCAAAGGACTGTGAATAAAGTACCTCTGTGGGTGATGCAGCTCTGAAGTGTTTGTGTGGTACTTACATTGTGTGTGTGTGTGTGCTAGTTACATTGTGTTTGTGCTACCTACATTGTGTGTGTGTGTGGTAGTTATGTTGTGTTTGTGCTACTTACATTGTGTGTGTGTGTGTGTGTGTGTGGTAGTTACATTGTGTTTATGCTACTTACATTTTGCTAGTTACATTGTATGTGTATGTGCTAGTTACATTGTGTGTGTGTTCAAGTTACATTGTGTGTGTGTGGTAGTTATATTGTGTGTGTGCTACCTAAAATGTGTGTGTGCTAGTTACATTGTATGTGTGTGTGTGTGTGTTAGTTACATTGTGTGTGTGCTACTTACATTGTGGGCTAGTTACATTGTGTGTGTGTGTGTGTGTGTTAGTTACATTGTGTGTGTGCTAATTACATTGTGGGCTAGTTACATTGTGTGTGTGTGTTAGTTACATTGTGTGTGTGCTACTTACATTGTGGGCTAGTTACATTGTGTGTGGTAGTTACATTGTGTGTGTGCTACCTACATTATGTGTGCGCACTACCTACATTATGTGTGTGTGGTAGTTACATTGTGTGTGTGCTACTTACATTGTGGGCTAGTTACATTTTGTGTGTGTGTTAGTTACATTGTGTGTGCGCTACTAACATTGTGGGCTAGTTACATTTTGTGTGTGTGTTAGTTACATTGTGTGTGTGCTACTTACATTGTGGGCTAGTTACATTGTGTGTGGTAGTTACATTGTGTGTGGTAGTTACATTGTGTGTGTGCTACCTACATTATGTATGTGCACTACCTACATTATGTGTGTGTGGTAGTTACATTGTGTGTGTGCTACTTACATTGTGGGCTAGTTACATTTTGTGTGTGTGTTAGTTACATTGTGTGTGCGCTACTTACATTGTGGGCTAGTTACATTTTGTGTGTGTGTTAGTTACATTGTGTGTGTGCTACTTACATTGTGGGCTAGTTACATTGTGTGTGGTAGTTACATTGTGTGTGGTAGTTACATTGTGTGTGGTAGTTACATTGTGTGTGGTAGTTACATTGTGTGTGTGCTACCTACATTATGTATGTGCACTACCTACATTATGTGTGTGTGGTAGTTACATTGTGTGTGTGCTACTTACATTGTGGGCTAGTTACATTTTGTGTGTGTGTTAGTTACATTGTGTGTGCGCTACTTACATTGTGGGCTAGTTACATTTTGTGTGTGTGTTAGTTACATTGTGTGTGTGCTACTTACATTGTGGGCTAGTTACATTGTGTGTGGTAGTTACATTGTGTGTGGTAGTTACATTGTGTGTGGTAGTTACATTGTGTGTGTGCTACCTACATTATGTATGTGCACTACCTACATTATGTGTGTGTGGTAGTTACATTGTGTGCTAGCTGCATTATGTGTGTGTGCTACTTACATTGTGGGCTAGTTACATTGTGTGTGTGCTACTTACATTGTGGGCTAGTTACATTGTGTGTGGTAGTTACATTGTGTGTGTGCTACTTACATTGTGGGCTAGTTACATTGTGTGTGGTAGTTACATTGTGTGTGGTAGTTACATTGTGTGTGTGCTACCTACATTATGTATGTGTACTACCTACATTATGTGTGTGTGGTAGTTACATTGTGTGCTAGCTGCATTATGTGTGTGTGCTACTTACATTGTGGGCTAGTTACATTGTGTGTGTGTGTGTATGTTAGTTACATTGTGTGTGTGTGCTACTTACATTGTGGGCTAGTTACATTGTGTGTGGTAGTTACATTGTGTGTGTGCTACCTACATTATGTGTGTGCACTACCTACATTATGTGTGTGTGGTAGTTACATTGTGTGCTAGCTGCATTATGTGTGTGTGCTACTTACATTGTGGGCTAGTTACATTGTGTGTGGTAGTTACATTATGTGTGTGCACTACCTACATTATGTGTGTGTGGTAGTTACATTGTGTGCTAGCTGCATTATGTGTGTGTGCTAGTTAAATTGTGTGCGTGTCCTAGTTACATTGATTATAGGAATCTTTAACATGGCAGTATTTTGTATACATTTTATGTGCAGGTATAACAATTAATTTGAACTATCACAATGAATCATAACAGCATTTGAATTGACACAAGACTAATTTGTTCTGCATTTGCATGATCTATTTCCAGAAGGCTGAGATACTCGTACACAGGAAATGCATGCAATGATATTACATTTCTTAAAGGATGAATGAGCCCAGGAACTTTGGATAAGTACACGTAGCTCTGTGCTTGCGCTTTTCACAAATTAACAAATGCTTATGTTCCGTTTACGTCAATCTCTTCTGTTCAACATATTTGGCGTCAGGGTAGGTTGAAGGAGTTAGATGTGCGGTACTACCTATTCTGTTAATCCCTCCTTCTGATCGGTTAAAATAAAGTTAAAACCTAAAATGTGTTTACTATGGAAGAACAGATGTTATGGAGCAAACAATATTTTTTCAGACGTAGGCAGTTTCTTAAACAAATCAATCAATTGCATGAAATAAGAGTGAAAGAACGAGAACAAGATTAAAAAAAAGGAAGGGAGAGGATGAAAGTGTAATTTCAAGGGGAGGGGGGAAGGAGAGGGGCTTTAATTACGTGGCAGCTGCAAAAATTATTATTATTATTTTTTTTTTTTTGCTTAATGTGATGGTTTCAATCAAAACCTGATAAGACCCGGTTTGTGTCTATTGCCTCCCACTCACTTAGTGTTACATGCGGTGTCCCGCAATGCTCAATTCTTGACTCCCTTCTATGCTCCATATTTATTAATGACTTTTTCCACAGTATGGAAAACATCATATGTGCGTATGTATGCAGATTAACCGTTATCTATGTAAGTAAATAAAACGTATCACACCTGGAGGCTGGGTTATAGAATGTTTAATCAGAGGTTGAAGTATGTATTGCGAAAAATAAGCTCTCTTTAAATATGGGCACAACAATTTCATTAGTATTTGGAACAAAGTCGAAATTGCTTAGACTATTAAATCCCCAATTAAGCATTAAAATAAAGTCTAACTGTAATCTGGCCACAGTCAATTTGTAGAAGTATCTCAGTATGTGGTTAGATCCTAATCTCTTATTTGACTTACGTACGTATTAAAAAACTACTATCCAAACTTTATCCTAAACTTAGTGTCTGCGAAAGAAATCCGATCTACTTAAATATTCCAATAAGAAAATGGACTGGGCTTCAAATGTTGATGCCAGTTATAGACTATGGTGATGTATTACATGCATCTGTACCGCTTACCCATATTACTAAACCTAATACTCTAATTCACTATGTCGCTTAGCTCTCTACTATTTACTATAGTCTAGGCTCGTGGAGCGACAATTTTTTATTCTTCTGAAATGATACAGTTCTGATTATTAATTTTATTTTGTTTTTGAAGAATATAAGGCAAACAAATTTTGGTTCAATTTATACAAATTTTGACTGATAGGAAAATTGCCAGGGAAGCCTTAAAATTAAGTAAAAAGTGGTGCCTACAGTGGAGTCCTTTTGAAAACAAGCAAACAAACAAAAAAAACTTTCAAACTGTAAATCAGTGATTCAAAGTTGATGTTAAGTTGCAATGGCTAATAGACTTGATGCGGTTCAGATTTTCAAAATTATTTGGTTATGAATTGAAATTACGACATTCAAAATAAAACAAATTCCGAATATGCCAAATTTTAATTCTGACCGCTTTTAATCTCCAAGTCTCATAGCGATATGTTAAAACAATTAAATTGGTTTATTATTTAATGCAGACACACTCTACACCCTTCTAACTACTTTTCTTGAAAACTCTCACACTACCAAAGCCGCAAGCACACTTCTGTCTCCAACTCTTGTGTAGCCCATTCCACTACCTGCTCCTTGCTTTCCCTTCCAAACTTCAAAAAGGAGGTCAGTTCCACCTCCAGAGCTCCACAAACATGAAATAACTTGCTAGAAAATAGCAAATTTGTCACTAATCGTAAGTCCTTAAAAAACTTCTGGATCTATCTATCTTCAATAGAAAAACAACTGCACTAATTTTGAATTATTTATGCACCATTGTATTTGTATCTACTTCCAACACATGAAAATTAGAGAAATTTCAACCCTTCCTGATAAAATATTTTATAACTAAATTTGGAGCAGCAGGTAGCAATACGAGAAAAGGAAAAAACATTTCTACAAAGCTGGTACGAATTCCCCATGTGATAGCAAGATTCCTGAAACTTACAGACACATTACACTCCTCACAAAACCCCAGTTAGACACTGGGAATCTAGAGCAGAAACAGCTTGATTTTGATGTTTAAATTAATCCCACAGGAAAAAGGTAACAGAAGGTACCAAACCACATCATATGTGAACAGATAAAAGGCTTGTTTTCTCGCAAACCTTTCTGATGAGTATTCGGAATGCATCCATCCACAGTCCTGTCACGACTTGAGTTGTTCATCGTTTTTCAAATAACATTTCCAAGTTGTCTTCTGTGTACTTCTCTAAGTGATGTCTAGAGTAATTTATTGGAGGCAAGACATAATATTCTTCACCAGCATTTCCGCAATGCATGAACAATTAAATATATGAATCCATATTCTTTTTGTGCATATAACCGGTTTCAAGTTTTTAGGTAATTTTGAACAAATGTCTGCACGTATACAATTGCTGGCTTGCTCTTATGTTGTGTGCTAGTTGGGCAGCTAGTGTTCAAAAAGTATGCTTTATTGTCAATGCTACAATGACAACAAGACTGTGGGTTACATTGTAAGTGCTTTACATATGAGCTTTATTTGTTATACCGAATAACTGCTTTTTAACCACATTCCTGTTTATAAGCTTGTAGCAGTATTATACTGACATTTATATTCAAGAAACATAATTAACTTTGATCACTGGATTTAAAGCAATTGTTCCCAGAGAAGAGCCTTTTTAGACACATTTATCAGCTTTATTTTATTAAAAAATCAAATGGAATGTTTATAACTAACTTTGTTGGAATTCAAAGCATCATCAGAGAGCTCAGAACTTCTTGTTTCTTGAACAGTAGAGAGCTAGGAGCTACACCGCAAATCACAGACTCTGATTGGTTGCTGACATCACATGATCCCTGGAGTCTTTGTTCGAAACAATAACAGTTAATGAGAGCCTGCTGTAGTGGTTGTGATGTGAGGAGTACCCTGGACTGATTCCCCCAGGTAATGCAGCAAACTGTTCAGCAGTAAATCGCTCCCTTACCTGGGTACCCGCCATGCCACCTGCTCCTTGGTGGTCCAATTACGTACTTCTGCCGAACAACGGGAGCTGTGGGCCACGCCTATTGCCGTTCATTGGCTAAGAGCATCATCTGACCGCTCACAACCATTGACTGACATTGAGTGCAATGAAAGTTGCTCACAATTGAAATAAACTAGTCTGGAACTCTAGTTGCAGAGACGGAGGTATTCAATTTCGAATAAAATACTGCACATACAGACTCAGAACACTATGACCAGTTCAAAACTGACATGATCATGGTGTTAGGAGCAACCTTTCACCTACTTGTGTATCCTATGGGAAAATAAATATCATATGGGAATTCTATTCAGAAGCTGTTTTGGAGCACTGAACATAGAAGAAGCTTAGACCCTCAAAGTTGAATTCTATATTTAAAGATCAAGATCACAAACATACCTGCATAAAGCAAAATGTATGCAGAAACTCACGTCCGGGTGTACTTATTAACGGTGCCTTTCTGGAGATATTTTATTTGCAAAGAACATGGATGTGAAATGGTTAAAAAAGAACTTCCACCCAATTCTGTTTATATTGGGTATTGGGGCATTAATTTCCTTTTAGCTGTTTACACATTCTGTATTAGCTTTTTTTTGTTGGCCTCATAGGATTTCCTCATGGAACTGATCCGGGGCCTTTATGTGTAACTAGATCGTGCGATGTTACATCCAGTCCCTCGTGTTTTGTTTTTTTAATAAGGTTTTATGAGATGTGCAATAAAAGTTAGATTTTATTACGTATTTATATTCCTACCATGGCCTTGCCTTCCCCTGTCGTTAGTGACCAGTTTCTTCTCATACAATAAGGAAAACAGTGCTGAATTTTCCATTCTACATCTGTTTGTTTTATTTACACAAAATATATTTGCCATTGTCTGGCTACACTATTACTTGGAAAGCTAAGTATTGCTTTATGCAAAGCTGTCTCATACCCTCACTCTGTCTCTTTCTCCTGTTCATTCCCCTCTTCCTCTATCCTGTTTTCCTCCCTCCCTCTCCTCTCGCTCTTTCTGACTTCTCTTTCTATCTATTCCTCTCTCTTTCTCTCTCAAATCAAGTTAGCGTTATTGGCGTGACACATTAAATATCTGTTTTGCTGAAGAACATTATCTAGGGAAGGATTATGTAGGGTAATATAGAAGAGGTATAGGAGGAGGATCTCAGTGTTTCATCTGGCAGCTCTCAGTTTATCGCATGCGGAGACGTAGTCTCTGCATTCTGAGTCACATCTTCATATTCTCCAGGAAGGATTGCTACCTGTACTTTACTTTAACCTCATTGACAAAACAGATTGTAGACTTCATTAATGGCTCATTACTTTCAATGGAGTATTCTTAGTACTTTAATAAGAAGTGTCTCAGCCTGTCCAACTGTCCACATTGCTTGCACTGTCTCTCACACTCTATCCTTTTCACTCTCTATTTTGCTGTTTTGTGTTCTCTTTCTCTTCCCTGTCTCTTTCTTCTTCTCTCTCTCACTTTTTCTGTTGTGCTCTCTCCTTATCTACCCTTCTCTCTTTCTCAATATCCATCCCTCTCTCTCTCTCTCTCTCTCTCTCTCTCTCTCTCTCACGCTCTTTGTGTGTTGCTCTCTCACTATCCATCCTTCTCTCTCTTATTCTTTCTGTGGCACTCTCCAACTCTCCATCCCTCTCTCTCACTCTTTCTGTGGCGTTATCTCGCTATCCATCCTTCTCTCTCTCACTCTTTCTGTGGCGTTATCTCACTATGCATCATTCTCTCTCTAATTCACTCTGTGGTGCTCTCTCACTCTTTCTGTGGCACTCTCTCACTATCCATTCTTCTCTCTTTTACTCTTTCTGTGGTGCTCTCTCACTATCCATCCTTCCCTTGTTCTTTCTCTATTCCTTTTTTCTCTGTCATCTTTCTCTACATCTCTGTCCTCTTTGTGTCTCCTTTCTTCTGTCTCTGCCTGTCTTTCCTCTCTCTCTCTCTCTTCCTTCATTTCTTTTACCTCTATCTCGCTGTTCTCTCTCATTTTCTGGCTCACTCCCTTACACTAAGATGATCCAGATAATATAATTCTAGACTCGCTGTTCTTACCACCCCACTGTATGATATATTAGTCTTGATGGCTTTTTCTTACCCATTAATTGATTGATTCGGGTTATATTGCCCTTGAATTACTCTAAGTAAGAGCTAACTCTGCAAATCACTGTAATTAATGACTAGAACAATGAATCTCTACTGTTCAGCTATCCTCCATCTGCATAACGTTACCAACATTCACTACGTCATGTATATATATATATATATATATATATATATATATATATAGTGCATAACGGTGCATTGTGTATTATGGGAAAGTGATCATATCATAATAAACCACTAGACTATTATGCATCATTTATATTAAGTGATATTTTTGTTAGGATAAGTGTTAATGTAAATGTTAAGGTAGTGTAAGGGTTAATGTTTAGAGTTAGTGTATTATAGGAGTTATTTAGTTATAGTGTATGGGTTAGTGTTCATTGTAGTGTTTAGCATAGAGCAGGGGTTAAAAGGAGGACTTAACATCATTAAAATGGCAGCAGGTACAGCTTGATAATGTAACTCCCTCCAATCTAGCATAGACTAAGACATGCAAATCCTGTACTGACAGAATTTGCATGTCCTAGTCTATGCTAGATTGGAGTTATTTATATACATGTACACACACCCATACTCTCACACCAGTCCGTTAAAGTTTAATAGGGGTTTCCTCATCCATTTCCTTCAGGGTGACTTTACATAAAAGCCACTGATATAGATTCTTCCCTTTCTACCTCTCAATCTGAAATAGATGTAAAAAAACAGCAGATTAGGATGCAGTCAGATAAATTGGAACCTGTCCACCTGACTTACTGTGAATTTTGAGGCATGGTATGTACTAACACTGGATACATTGTTACATACTTCCTTAAATTTCAAATGGACAAAGAGGCAGACATGAATTATAGGGGTGAGTGGGGTGTATGGCCAGGTGTGGGCTGCTCTGAGAAATTTTAGGAGATAAACTAATAACCATTTCTGTAACTAAAGAAGAACAATGTATCTTATTTACACAGACTCATTTCTTAACACATTTATTATAGTTTAAGGACACATTGCTGGGAGTATTATTGCTGTGGAGCTCTGTTATACAGACACACCAACAATATGGAGCTCGTAGAAAAGAGGGTCATTAGGAGAGAAAAGACGGACAGAGGTTTGGACCCACAATAGGGACTGTCCCTTCTAAATAGGGAAAGTTGAGAGGCAAAAAGAATAGCCTCACCTCAAGAGTACATTTTATGGTCCCTCCACATATATTAACTTAAGTCCATCCTAAAACAAACTCTTTAAAGTCCAACCACAACCTCTAGTATGTTCTATAAATCACATTGTGATCCCAAATCTGAGATTATCTTCAGGTTATTACATGCATGTTTTTCTCTAAGCTTTACAAGGCACTCAGCGTTAATTAAATATTCCCAAAATCGTGGCTCCATCCCATATCATTCCTTCACCATAATATTACCTAGTTAACATATGCAATGTGAAGCAACTCTAGTTTAGCACGCTATTTATTGCTGATCATGTATTTCAATATAAATTATAGGAATCATGTTATTATTTATTTATAAAATATTTTACCAGGAAAGATGCATTGAGATTTGCTCTCGTTTTCAAGTATGCCCTGGGTCCACAAAACATTGCATTTATACATTAGGGTACAATAAAATACAAAAACAATATTAATACACAATATATACAAAATTTAACATAGAACAGGTAGGAAATATATAATCAACTATGACAGGTGCATTCTGTTTTGAGGTATGTACAGAGGGATCTCTTAAAGGACTCTAGGCTTGGGGAAGATTTTAAAGTGTGCGGGAGGTCGTTCCACAATTGCGGTGCTCTGTAGGAGAAGGAGGATTGGGCTGATTTCTTTTTGTATTGAGGTAGACTAAATAAGGTGCTGGTACTGGATCGGAGGTTATAGGAGGTGGGAAAAGCTGAGGAGAGCATTTTGCTCAGGTAGGGTGGGAGTTTCCCAGAAAAGCTTTTAAACACAAGGCTGGAAAGATGAAGAGTGCGTCTGGATTCCAGCGACAGCCAGTTTAGCTCTTTTAGCATGTCACAATGGTGGGTCCTGTAATTACATTGTAGCACAAATCAGCAAAACGAGTTATACAATGTATTGAGTTTATTAATGTGGGATTGTGGTGCAGATGCATATACTACATCCCCATAATCAATGATTGGCATCAGCATTTGCTGTACAATCTTTTCCTTTACTGTAGGGCTTTAGGCAGGATTTGTTTATGTACAGGGCACCTAGTTTTGGATAAAGTTTAGATGCAAGCTTTTCTATGTGCGGCCCAAAAGATAGATTGGGGTCTAACAACATACCCAAGTATTTGAAAGAGTGGACTGCGGTCAGTGTGCCATTTGAATTAGTTTTGATGGATAGGTGGGAATTGTGTAATTTGTGTAATTTAGGTACTGTTCCAAAGATCATTGTGACAGTTTTGTCAGTGTTTAGGAAGAGTTTGTTCTTTGCGATCCGCTTTTCTACCTCTGTAAACTGGTCTTGGAGCACAGCCTCAAGCTGCGGTAGCTCGGATTTGCTCACATAGATTACTTTGTCGTCTGCGTACATGTGTACATTTGAGGATTTGCAGACATTAGGCAGATCATTTATAAATAATGTAAATAGTAGGGGGCCGAGAATGGAACCTTGGGGAACACCACATGTGACTGGGAGAGGGAGGGAGTCGCGAGCAGTTATCTTCTTATAATGTACATATAAACTGGTCTGAATCTGCAATCTCATATTTCTCTGGGCACACCTATGGTAGGATTTCAATTTGGATAAAGCAATTATCATGAAACGGAGACTTGTTTGGGACAAATACATGGGCAAGATATAAATGCAACTGGTGTTAAGTTACACCAGCGAACTTTGGATTAATTCTCCAACTCAGCAGTAATCACAATTTGGCTATTATTTTTATCCAAATTCTGCCATTTCTTTTTTAATTCACTACAGTAGTTGGTAAATAAGCCCCAGGGTATTTAAATTTAATGGAGAATTATCCGTAAATACAAGGTAATTCGCTCAATAAAGGAATTGTTAGGAATTCATAAAAAAAAAAAAAACATTTAAAATTGTAGGTAAAAAAAGCAATTGTTGGAGTGGGGAGTAAACTTTGCCTCAAATTGTTGGTCTTGTGTGCCTTAAATGACCACTGGACATCAGTAATTTGACCACTGGGAAACCAACACACTGGTTGATGTTCATGCTTATTGAACACTCCAAGCACCATAAACACTACATGAGTACCTTGTTGCCCACCAAGGTAGCTCAATCATCCAATTACAGGAAACAGTGCCTGGCAGACCCCAATTAGAAATTGTCTTGAATACTTAAATTTTAAAGAGCACTTCTGTTGTGGTCATGGTGCTTGAAGTGTTTCTTTAATACTTGGTCCAAAATAATCACAGTGCTACTTATGGGAATTCATATAACAGACAAATATTATTCCATCACACTCCACTGAATAGTTATGGAATTATGAATTTGGGCTAGATTGATACAAGTATTTATTAAACTATTTACTATATAAAACTTTATTTTCCAAATCATTGAAAGTCCAGGCCCTTTATTAATGTCCTGGAAGAACCTACACACAGAGTGCCGGTAAATGTAAACTGGGACTTTAGACTTATTTGCCTTATTTTATATTATGAAAACTTCTTGCCTAATGTTTGTTCTTCCTGATAAATAATGGATCAAAATTTACTTATTTAGTTTGGGACATTGATGTAAAAATGCAGCCATCAGCCATATAAAAATGTCAACATTTGAGCTGGATTCTAAGGTCCACAAAGCCTAACTTATTTCATACATCGGAATGAATGACTCATACATAGTGACACTGGAGAATTCTGGGTCATTTGAAAGAGGTTTTTTTTACCAGTGAAAGTTGGCTGGTAAAATAAATAATTATACCGCTGAATATTACTAGAGTAGCCCCCGCAATAAAGATGCCGCAAATTACAAAAGTGATTAGAAGAATAGCAAAGTATGCAGAAGTTGTTCCGGAAGACAATAAGAGGAGTTTGATATTCACCAGCCATAGACGTCAGAACACCTGAACGAACTGCCACATGTTAGACATTTTTAAACGCTCAAGACGCAGGTCTTCAATACGGAATTCATATATCACTATAAAACTCTCAATGTGCCCCATTCCACTGTGCTCCTTCTTTTACTGGCCTAACAAATTATTTGTCTTAAAATATCTCATGCATCCATCCATTTATATAGTGCATAAACTAAGGATAAGGCTTCCTTCCTTCTATCCTACCTTATATGCTGGGTAATGTCAATTCTGTACATATTCCTTGCTCAGATGATCATTAATTAGCTAAGAGTAGTCAGCTGACACTCCCAACCAACCGATGAAATTGGCATTCAGCTTCTGCAACTCAAAGGAAGCCGGATGCACATCGCTTAATTCAGAGGAGGCTCAGCGGCTGGTGGGACCCTTGAAAAATGGTTTGCCCCAGTATTGGAGAATGGTGCCAGGGTACTCCTGGCTTGATAAACACTAAATCGGGTTGTAGTAGTCATGATGCTCGAAGTAACCTTTTAACATTGCCCATCCATCCGTCCATCCATCAGCAATAAACAGATCTACTTAAGGAGCGGTGTTTAATTATTACATCGCTGTGCTGCAGAATAAAGGTTTGCATATCAGTGCAATCGAAACAGAAGCAGATCTTTAAGAAGGGTGTTAATGCATAAATAAATGCCATTTGTAGTGGTGAAAAAATAAATAAAAGAAATCGCATTCCACAGAGATGTAAGGAAAACACACTGTGAAATGCGATGCATGCTGTAGGTAAATAGAGCTTTATATTGTAAGCATGCTAGTATTATGTATAATGGGAGAGTGGGTCTTTAAATGATAAAAGATATGTGTCATGGTTTTATGAAGGCAATTAGATAGATGACGTTCAGATTTTAACAAAAGGATCTCTGTGTAAAAGCTCTTCAGAATATATCTCGCATTACTGTCATGATTCATGGATGCTCTTCGTTATCATCATATCCATTGAATTTACATTAACACGCCTGCTCCCTCAAATCAGGTGGTATGAACACAAACATACATAAGTAAGCCCTGCGCTTTAACTCCCACTACTTCTGGTCAGCAGCAATGACTGTTCTGCACATTAGCCCCAATAGATACAACAAAAACTAAAACATACATTAAAAAAAACAAATATGTTCACAGGATTTACCTCCAAAAATGGCTCCATATAGTATTTGGAGGTTGGTTTTAGGACTGCTGGTTACCTTAGTAACTCAGTAACCTAGTTACTGTTCGGAGGTCTTTTTAGGAATTAGAGTAGTTACATTGTACACCCACTCTTCTGAAGTGTTAGACCTACAAGAAGACATTTCTGCGTCACTATGGTAGTATGTCCCAAAAATATGAATCCCATTCCATTAACCCTCTAGTAACCTCTTTTAATTTCACAGACTGAGTTATCTGCTTCTGATTTGTTGCCTTCTCCAAAGCTACAGACCCCACTGTCTAATGAATAGATTCTGCAGTACCAAAACTGTATAAAATAGGAAAAACAAAGACACAAGGCTCAAAAAACAAGACAGTTTGAAAACACAGAGATTAGAATGTATGGCTCTATGAAATCTACCTCTCCCGGCTCAAACTCTAGATGCACTCTTTATCACACCATGCATTATAAATGGATTTCTGAATAATAATGATTAACTGAAAATGATCTTTTTATTAAAACAATTTTACTGTGGTAGCTTTGAATACAGGCAATATAACTAAAATGTATAATTACACCATTTCTCTTATGGGTCTATCCCCTTTTCAGTGCCATTATTTTTTTATGGGCAAATAAACATTTTATTATTTTTTATGAATTTATGGTAGTAAATTAGTAATTACTTAGACATTTTAAGCCGTACTCTAAATCATGTTCTGAAAGGCTTTGTATTTGAGAAGCATCAGGTTCATATGAAAGTTTCATCAGAGATTTTATGGCCTTCTTATAGCAGAATCCATTAGGTATACCAGTGGGAGATTTAGACAACGTAACATTAGAAACTTCTTGTATCGTGTAAGATTAAAAACACGACTGTAACCGTTAAACAGAATATTTTTATCTCTGCTTTTTCACATTTGGTTTTGGTACAACGGACGGTTATTTTGTACGTTTCTAAATTATTAATAGAACAAACATAAAATGTTTAAACTCCAGAAAGATGGAAATAATAGTTAATGTACATTAAAAGAAAGTAGCTTATGGCATTAACTGGAACAAGCAAAATCCTTCCACTGAGTGCAAACACAATGTACAACATGTATTTGTAATGGTAAACAGTGATAATGACAAACATGTTTTTTGGTTCTTTCCCACTTAAGACCTGCTCTTATGAGCCTTTGTATACATGTTTTCATGTGTGTATCATAGTATGCATGCAGAAACATGATTATAAATATGTTGGCTCGCAAAAATACACAAAAGAGATTTATTGATAATAAAACTCATATTTACAAAAGTGTATTTTCTCTAAATACGGATTCATTTCTATAGATTTTAATAGATCAATAAGTCAAGATTACATTTAAAAAAAAAATCTAAATTTTGGCCCCATCTGGGCCTTATCAATAAATAGTGATGTACCGAACTGTCCGCCGGCGAACAGTTCCCGGCAAACTTAGCGTGTTCGCGTTCGCCGCGGCGGGCGGACACATGCGCAGTTCGATCCGCCCCCTATTCGTCATCATTGGGCAAACTTTGACCCTGTGCCTCTCGGTCACAAGACACATTCCAGCCAATCAGCAGCACTCCCTCCCTTCCACACCCTCCAACCTCCCTTCCAGCATCCATTTTCGATTCATTCTGAAGCTGCATGCTTAGTGAGAGGAGGGAAAGTTTAGCTGCTGCTGATTAGATAGGGAAATTGATAGCTAGGCTAGGGTATTCAGTGTCCACTACAATCCTGAAGGACTCATCTGATCTCTGCTGTAAGGACAGCACCCCAAAAAGCCCTTTTTAGGGCTATAACATCAGGCTGTTTTTTTTTTTTTCCTGTGTAATGTAATTGCAGGTGCCTGCCTGCCAGCTTCTGTGTGAGGTTCACATTGGATACTGTGCCTACTTGCCCAGTGCCACCACTCATATCTGTTTTAACAATTGGTTAAGCTTTAGATTTAAAATAAATCATTTTTTTTCACTGTAATAGAAGAGCAGTTGCCTGCCTGCCAGCTTCTGTGTCAGGTTGGATGCCTTGCCCATTTGCACAGTCAGTGCCACCACTCATATCTGTTTTAACAATAGCTTAAGCTTTAGATTTTAATGAAATCATTTTTTTTCACTGTAATAGAAGAGCAGTCTCTATTCTGCTCTGTGTCAGTGTGTATCAGGGGCTTTGAGGACAGGTGTCAATGTTAGGTGATTTCTGCCCTTTATGGATTAAAAGCAGACTCTGCATCAACTGTGTAATTTTCCATGGGAGTTTTGCCATGGATCCCCCTCCAGCATGCCACAGTCCAGGTGTTAGTCCCCTTGAAACAACTTTTCCATCACTTTTGTGGCCAGAAAGAGTCCCTGTTGGTTTTAAAATTCGCCTGCCCATTGAAGTCAATGGCGATTCGCGCAGTTCGCCGGTTCGCGAACATTTGCGGAAGTTCGCGTTCGCCACTCGCGAACCGAAAATTCCGGGTTCGCGACAACACTATCAATAAATATATAATCAATTTTCTCACCTTTTTGGGTGGTATTTTGTATTCCTAAAAATGCACTCTTCTAGACAAAACTAGTTCCTAAAACTGCACTCTTCTGGACAGAGATCTCAAATTTCCCACCTGGAATCCGCCAAAGCCAGGTGTGATAGATTTACGACATGTTATAACTGGGACTACTACAGTGCTCTTATCACAACTGGGACTTCTACTCCTCGCTTGTTTTTTAGTCCTTGGTATTTGTCCATCTTCTCTAGGTTTTTTTCTTCTGTATGTTATAGTGACAGGGTATTGCCACATTCACCACCACTGCAGTCTTCCATTCCTTTTCTACCAACACGATGTAAGTTTTGTTGGCCAGTACTTGCTTGTCTGTCTGGATTTAAAAATCCCATTGGATCTTAGGCCATTCATTCTTAACTAACCTTTTTGGTTTCTCCCATTTGGACTTAGGTAGGTCAAGCCCATATTTTCTGCAGATGTTTTGGCACACAGTCCCAGCAAGTTGATTGCATCATAAAGAGTATGATGCCCCTTATAACGTCTTGCACTCATACCCCTCCCTTCTATTGACCTGCTGGTTGTGAATGCTTGTTCTTGTGCTGCTAGTATAGTGCCTCAGTGCTGTCTTTCAGTCTTGACCTTTTTATACACTAGTAGGATTTTGTAATGTGAGCCACATCTACTATCTGTTGATGGTACATCACATGTATATAACAATCTGTTTTTTTTTTTTTTCGTTTTGTTTTTTTGTGAACATGGATAGAAATTTCTACATGTGAAAGTTTACATATGGTAGTAAACAAATATTTTTATTCCTCAGGTGACTTGCAAAATACTAGCAATGAAATGGATGAAAGTGATCTTCATTTATTGCCAAATACAAAGATAATTATATATTTATAACATGACTACAAAAAATCTAGAATATTTTAAAATGTATATTTAAATTTGTTTTCTGAAATGTGTTTTTTACAGACTGTTTTTAGAAGATTTCGGGGTAGGGTCATTTAGTGTGAGGATGACTAGGGGCATGGATGCTCCTGGCCACAGGGTGGGGTACTCATCAACCCTTTACAGGCCAGGAAGCAAGGGCATCTCCTGGTTATATGTAAATAAAGAGGTTTAACCCTTATAGAGCCAGGAGGCTGGGAATCACCAGCCCTTTCTATAAAAAGCTGCAAACTCCTTTTAGAGGCTATTTACGATGAGGAAGCATACATGATAAATTTGCATGACACTTTATTATTGGTCTCATTAGGTGGTGCATTTATATCCGTTAAAGTAAGTTCCTTCTTTTTTTCATTAAACTATGAGACTATTTAGTTAATGCATTTTTGTTTTGCATTTTTCCGGTACAACACTGGATTTAGTAAATCCACATGAATGTCTATATTTAATTTATATATATATTTTTTTTTATTTATTTATATATATATATATATATATATATATATATATTTATATATATATATATATATATATATATATATATATATATATATAGTGATTCATTGTTGTACTGTTCAAGGGTAAGTTAAATGGAATAAAATAAATAGCAATTCTCAGTTGTCTGTAGTCAGTGTCAGAGCTGCCATCTTATGAAACATTCGTTCTTAGAAAATATTGTTAGAAGTTTAGAAATGACAAGCGTCTCCACATAGTCGAGAAAATTACTAAAAAGCATGAAATAAATGCTAAAAGACAGAATTTCAATATCTTAGATAAGCTGCATGATGTAAAGCAGATCAATCAAAACTCTGTGTAGGTGAGCATATATCTACTACACTGGAGAATTGGATGCCGTTAAGCTGCTTGAGTGTAAATAGTACATTCAGAAGATGGGGGCTAAAGTTATGTTCCAAGTGTCAAAGGTAATGTAAGACAGGATTTATCGAAATACAATGGAATTTACTCTTATTGATAATGATCAATTAGACATGCATTCGCTTTCAGGCAAATAGAAAGGTTTACAAAAATGTGTGTTTTTATTAATTTTGCCTGAAAACAAATACGAATCTCGGTTGAATGACTAAATCAAACACTGAACAAATTTTGTTTGGGACCATTTGGTCATTCGTTCACTGACTGCCATTCTGTGGTCAAGAAGGTATTGTTTTCCTAGTTTGCCACAAAATTAGAAGTGCTTCAAACTGGGTTTTTTGCCTTCTTTTGGATCAAGCAAAAAACAAATGTGAGGAAGGCTGAACTTGATGTAAGAGATGCAAGTCTCTTTTCAGCTACGTAACTATGTAACTATGTAATGTATGGGATCGGGTGGTTGGAAGGTCTGCAGGGAGGGAGGAGACACACAAGACTCTGCTTGCAAAGGGAGAAAAACATTATAGCTGTCGCCAGTGTGCAGTGTAGTCTGACAACAGACAAAAAATATGCACAGAACTGACATTAAGTTTCCCAGAACAGAGTTTGGGACTGCTAATATCACGTGTGCTGGGGGTGCAACTAGCCCCTGGCACACAAGTGCCCATTACTTTGGATGTGCAGTGTTTCAAGAAGAAACACTACATAGAAAGATACCTTCCTCCAAGATCACTTTTAAAAGCATTTGTGGTCATGTTGGTTGGAGTAACCCTTTAATATACTGATTCCACTGATTTACATAGTGAATGCTATGCTTGCTGTGCTTTGCACCACTTTTCAGAAAAAGACACTTTAAAAGGACACTAGGCCCATCCACACCACTTCATCTCAGTAAAGTGGTCTGGGCGCAGTGTCCCTGTCATTTTAACCCTGCAATGAAAAACATTGCCATTTTGTAGAAATGGCAATGTTTTCATTGTAGGGTTAAAACACCTTTAATGGCTGTCTTCTTGACAACCATAGGAGGTGCTTTCCACTGCAATAATAGAGTTAGATTTGGTTATTCAATAAGTGCTTCTTATAGAGAGCATATGGTTGCATAGCATAGAGATTTGCACATGTACGTTATTATGCATGCACATTAGCCCTTCCCTATGGGGAAGCATTCGATTGGCTGAGACCATCAAGATTGAAAATTTCAGATGGGGGGGAGCAGATACCTATATAGTGAGGGTTTTTACTTTTTTGTAATACAATATATTTTTTATGACAATCTCTGTTTATTAAATATTTTTCCTTACAAAAGAACAAATGAAATGAAACACAAAACACAAACTAAGGGTGATACAGTTTCAAATCAAGCTTTTTCATGCATCAACGCCTTACATTCATTTCCATAGACAGGATACCTATTCAAAAATAAGCATAACGTTAAGCATATTCTACCCGTACTCTTATCCCTTCATTATTCTCTTCTTTTTGCATATCAAACTATGAAAGCACCCAAAAAAAAAATAAAAAGTACCCAATAACATGTAAGGTCACCCATATACATATTTATCTACACAGACATATAAACATTCTTGCACATATTTATCAATTATCTCCTATATTCTGGTATTTTATTTCTTAAGAACATTCTTATTCTATCATTTCCAACGCATTTCTATTTTCCTTTTTTTTTATTTTATCCTGTTGGATTTCTCCCTAGTGCTTTCTCTATATAATGATAATGTAAAGATTTATTTTTATAATATGCTTCTCCCTTTTCTTTTACCTTTTTCCCATCCAGTGGCCTTTTACCGCTGAGATATAAACTTGTGCCATAGACACCACGTTTGGACATGTTTATCACTAGCATTTGAGATAGTTTCAATCCTAGATTCTGCAGCTTCAATCTCACCCACTTTTCCCTGGATTTCCAATATAGTGGGATTAAAATCTGCATTTAAAAGGAATCTTATACTGAGCTATTGATAGGCTTGTGTGATGTAGGAGGACATTCTCGGGCTGAAATGGTGGGTTTTTCCCCCTAAAATGTTTTCTATGACTACTTGTACCTCTTCCAAAAAATGTATTATAACCTGACAATACCACCATATGTACAAGTGTGTTCCCAGGTGTTCACTACATCGCCAGCACATTGGTGATTGTGTGAGGAAGATTTTATATAAACTGACTGATGTACTGTACCAGAATAAGAGTATTTTATAATTTGTTTCTTGAAATTTAGTACATGCCGTGCTATAATGGTTTAGTGTCAAAATCTTAGCTTACTGTTCTTCTGAGAATGTAGTCTCCAGAGCCTCCCCCATCTCCTTTTAAACAGGGCTTAACTAAAATTGTGTTTTTCATATAACAACTGGTACATTGTTGATATTCCGTGTGTGACTGAGTCACCCCTACTTCACACATTTTCTAATTTTGTGATACATCTATTCAATGGATGTTTTTGGGGGGATAGATTCATTAAAATGTTTGATTTGAATGTATCTGTATTTTTCCATAAATGTAGGTATATGATTATTTACCAGTTCTTCTTTTTTCTTTTAACCCCGAGGGTTGAAGAACCTCTTGAATGGTTTTTATCCCCCTATCTCTGAAAAGCCCTCTCCTATCTTAGGGGTTCCCCCCGCAAAGTCTGGGTTGTGGATTAGTGGTAATAAGGGGCTAGGTGTAGGTGCCACTAATTCTTTTTAATTTAAAATCACAATCTCAGTGTTGAGTGAATGGGGCTACCTATAGGTATCTGTTGAGATATTGTTAGCTTTTGTAACCACTTCAAGACTGTCAAAGGGATAGTACTTACTTTCTCTTCCAAGGTCAACCATGGCTTTTTTAATCCTATGACATGCCATTTTTGTATTGTAAGCATATGTGCTGATTGATAATATTGCTTAAAATTAAGGAGAGCTAATCCTCCCTTTGATTTCGGTAGACACAAAATATCGTATCTATGTTGTGGACGCGAACCTCGTCTTACAAAATGTATTGCTGCATTTTTGAGTGATGTGAAAAAGGAACGTGGTATTTGTGGTAGAATATTCATTTTGAGTAAATTAATACGCCCAAACCATGATATAAATTGCGTATTCCATTTACTCAAATCTATCTGAATTTATTTTAGTAATCGTAAATGGTTATTCTGATAGGCTTGAGGGTGTTCTGTGGTTATCCAAATACCCAAATATTTAATTTGGGCATTGCACCACTTAAATGGGAATTCCGCTGCTAAGTTGTTATTTTCCTCAGCTAATAGTGAGATGTTTAACACTTCACATTTAGATGCATTAAGCTTAAGGTTTGATAATATTTCAAACTTATTAAATTCTCATATCAAATTTGATAGTTATTCTTGGCTTAGTTACAAAACACATAATGTCATCTGCATATGCCACTAATTTATGTTATACCTTTTTAAAATTATAACCAGTGATATTTGGATTTCCCTTCACAGCTTGTAACAAAGGTTCTAAAGTAAGGGCAAATAAAATTGGGGATAGGGGACAGCCTTGACGTGTATCATTATTTACCTGTACTGTTTTAGAGAATATCCTATTTATATTTATTCTAGCATTTGGGATGGTATATAATGATCTAATCCACTGCCTTATTTTTTCCCCAAATCCCATTCGTTCTAAAGTTTCCTGCATAAATATCCAGTCTACTCGGTCAAATGCCTTATCCGCGTCTGTAGATAACAATATTACTGGGTGTTTCTCTTTTCTTGCCAAATGTATGATATTATAAACTCTGTAAATATTATCCCTTGCTTACCTTCCTGATCTAAAGCCACTTTGATCCGGGTGGACTAGATCCCCCACACAGACCTGCATCCTTGCTGCTAAAACCTTTCGAGAATAATTTTATATCCAGCTTTAGCAGGGATAAAGGTCTATAGCTGCTACATAACTCCGGATCTTTTCCTTCTTTCGGAAGGATTGTAATATATGCCTATAATGAGTCTGCATGGAACTTTCCCCCCCCCTTGTGATAGAATTAAGGGCATCAGCTAGACGCGGTATTAGTGTTGTTGCAAACTTCTTATAATATATTAAACTAAAGCTGTCTGGCCCTGTTGCTTTACCAGGTTTTGTTGATTTTAAAGCTAAAAATAATGAATCTTGTGTAACTGGACCATCTAGTGTTTTAGCGACTGAGGGCTCTACCACCTTGCTTATCATGTCAGATAAATATGTTTGCATCTCTACCTTTCGTGTACTCGGTATGGACTTGCTTGATATATTGTAATACCAGGGCTTCTATGCTACTCCCAAACTGAGTCCGGGTCTGGGGCTCAGCGCGTCTCAGCCCAGACTAACAGACATGCCTTCTGGAATCAGAGGCCTTTTTATTTATAAAAAGATAATTTTGAAAAACAATACATTATGTATAGTAAATTTATATTGTGATTTCATAGTTAAAAGACTTTGGATGCAAATTATAACTTCCTATATATATATATATATATATATATATATATATATATATATATATATATATATATATATATATATATATATATATATATATATATATATATATATATATATATATATATATTATTACACAAACAAACTTCCTATATATATATATATTATTACACAAACAAATATATATAGTAGTAAAAAGGATGGTATATATATATATATATATATATTTATACTACTTTTTACTACTATATATATTTGTTTGTGTAATAATTGCACAAAGTATATAAATAAGATGCTTTTCTAGAATTGATGTACACAAATTAGACATTTAACACTGACAAACAATATACACAATATTAAGCAAGCATATTTAATAATTGCAACAATCACATAATCACCCTAGTAGATGTATTTAAAAATAAAGTCTTTGGGAAATTCATGTAAATTGCATGTAAAAGGTGAGCTGTGGCTGAATTCAAGTAATTATTTTTTGGAATACATTATCTATAGCATTGAAGGATAATATTTTTACAATATATTAGCTATTCAGTAGTCTATAATAAACATAATGTTCACATAATCCTGGTTTGCAAAGCTTGATAAATGAATAGCTGCTTTGATTAATAACGCACAGATATCATCACACAGTGTTACGGCCGTAGACAGGAAGAAGAAAGGATGAAAACATTGGTATTTTTTATTAAGAAGCTGTTTAATGGCATGTGTTTTAATTAGAAGTCGAAGCATTGAGTTTAAATTCTGAAAAATCTCGAGAAAATTAAAACTTTAAACACAGAACTGACAGATTGTTATGCAAAGTAGGTTTGTGTAATAATGCATTAACTACCTTTGGATGTGTGTTTGTGGGTTTTTTTCCCACTAATTTAAATCAAGATCTAGAGAACTCAATGATTGGAGAGAATAGAATATATTTCTATATCACATCAACCATTTGTAGAATCACAGTGGTGCCTAAAAAAAAGACCATCTATTTTAAAAAAAAAAAGAAATTGCAGTGTCTCAAATGAGAGTATTTGTATTAGTACCATTTTTTTGAAGATGTGACTTTTGTTTTTCAGATGTTTTGATTAATTAAATTGCATTCTAACTTCCTAACTGCCTCTTAAGAAGGGACAGAGAGAGCATTACATGCAAATTAACCTATTTTCCCTCGATATTGAAATTGATTCACCGTGCATGCTTTGACACTTGCACCTTTTTTCCGCCTTGAAACCTATAACGTCTTTTTGGACTCTGAAATTTAACCAAACTAATGGACATTTGGGGAGACTTGGATTTTTAGGTACCATGAGTAATAGTTAGCTTAGCATACAAGATTTTAAAATCCTCTTGTCTCAAATATTATCAGTTTCTCTTGTCCTGTTTCTGCTCTATTTAAACCCATATCTGTAATGAGGATAATGGAAGCACCCCACAACAGATTGCTTACTAATGCAGCTTTGCCTTCCTCCCGTGCAGTTGGCCTCTTTGATATTAGCAAGATTTTAATCAAGATGAAAATGTATTTTAAAGTGAATTATGTTATGCTTGAAGATTGGATCACGGCGTTTAGGAGTGACTTGCTAATCTCATGCCATGTGCTAGGGTTGGTCCCTGCCAAAAGAGTTCAAGTACCCCTGATCTAGCTAGTATAAAACATATATTTTTTTATATAACTGCCATCATGTATTTGTTTTGATGTCCCATATTCTATAGACATTGATGCCAGATTTATCCTATTGTCATGTTTATAGGTGGAACGAGTTTATTGCTGGGATCAAATTGTTACATAATGAACCACTAGATAGTTGCTGTTGTTGTTGGGAAATTTTCCTTCAGGATAGCAATGTATAGTAAACACATTCCTCTACAAAATTATGTTGATATATTTACCTATTGACATTCATCCAAAAACAAATCTGTAAGACTTTGTGATTCAACAAATTGCTGCATAATTCACATGGTTTCAAAGTAGCGTCTACTTATCAGTCTTATCGTACGTTGGCACACGTAGGCGTAGAAGCAAAACCGTAAAATGTAAACAGAATTTGGTTTTGAAAACAAAACAATTTTGCATAATGACGCATTATCATTACATTAACCAGGATCCCACTCTTTATTCTTTCAAAATGTTAACTGCTGAAAATCAAAAGTGATTGTGCGTACTTGTAATCAAGAGGCTTGGCACATAAATATAAGTCAGAATGCTAAGATTTGGGAGTAATCTTGTATTGTTTTGTGCAAACGTGGGCTCTTTTTGCACAGATTCTCTAGACCTCACGATACGCATGAGTGAGTTTCGCCTACTTTTTGAAAATAAGCAGCATTCACAAAAATATTTAACTTTCCGCATACTTTTACAGAGGAAATAGTGTGTAGAATTTGAGATTTGTTTTGTTAAGGACTGCAATAAGTCTGAATTTGGGATGACTGGGTGACTGTACGAAATCCCTAAAACTGAGTCAAAATGTAGTCGAATCATAAACAAAACAAATTACCAATGGTCTGGCCTGGGATAAAACATAACTATTGGCTAGGGGACAGTCACTAAATTTAGATTTTATTCACAGATCAAGTGAGAAGTGACCAATACAGGGGAAAAGGAGGAGCAGTAAAAAGTCTATATTATTGGTTACTTTTTCTCACGAAATGGTGAGAATTTAATTTATATTATGTGCATATGTAAATGGCAAATGTGTTTGCTCTTTTGATTCAATCTGATTTTGTTTTCCAGAATAGATTTTTTTTTAATTTAACTAAATAAGGACGAAATGAAATGAATTGCCATATGGCTGAATCTCTGCCTCCAACATTTTGTTTTAATTTTCAGACAATTTTTTTTGCCATGCATAATAGTTGATGTCCCAGATGCATTATCCTCCTGCTCTGAGCTAGAGTTGTACAATTTTAGGACTCCATGATTTCATGATGTTCTACATCATCGCATGTGTGTCTACTTTATTTTATGTGAGTAATTTACTTGCAAACCTTAATAATGTGCCATAGCCATGATTCTGTGGAGTGGGATTTAAAAAAAAAAAAAAAAGCCACATACAAAACTCACATTACATGAAAAATGCTCACAGATATAAATCTGGTTGATTTTCTTAATGCAACTTCTTAAACCAAGGCTTCCTAGGTGATGACACTTAATTACCACTTCTTCATATTGCCTGTGTTCCATTGCTTATTTGTCCTCTATAATCTCAATGAATGCATGCAATTAACAAGCTGGCAGCTAAAACTCAAAAGACAACTGACTAAGGTCAATCTAAATGGCATATTCAAGTGATCGGGCTGTGTAGGCATTCATTAACCACTAAGAGATTCATTTAAAAATACATTGCACAGAATGTTAATGCTTTATCGTTGTCAGTTATCATCACTTCCTGATGAATAATCAGAGAGTATTGATATACTTTTCGCAAAGTGCCTTTTCTAACTTTACACCGTTCTATATGTAAGATGAATATATTTTACTAGGATCAATTACACAGCGTATACATTTATTCTTAGATATATTGATGATCTATTACTCATGCATGTAACAAGAGGGCAATCTGATTATGCTGCTATCTGTTTACTGCTTTGGTATTCATTTACATATACATGATTGTGTGTGTGTGTGTGTGTGTGTGTGTGTGAGAGTAAGATATATGTTTATATATATAATATACATGAAACAGTGTGTATAGTGTTGACTGTGTTAACGGTGTGTGATGGGATGTGTCTGTCTGTGCAAACCATAAATTTATATCTGGTTTGTGGATACTGCATCTGGGACCATATGTTTTTATCACAGACCACCATCACTACTCTCTCAAAGCAGTATAATGATGACATCTCAGGTTCTACAAAGACCCTCACAAAGAAGCACAACTAAGCTTACAATTCTGGCAGCACTACAGGGAGATGTATTCACAACGTGGAAACAAATTGCCTTTGTGTATTTGTCTCTTATGACATCACCTTTCATTCCAATCACATGCACTAGCTAGGCTTTAGCATCTAATGATACTGGTATTTAACCAGCTAATTTATGTCACCGACAAACAACATAGAGCTGGTCGTATAATATTTTAATAGGATATTGTAGGCACTACCAGTTCATCTTATTGAATTGGTTATAGTGCCTTGAGTCCTCAGGTGTTGTCCCTCAATTTTCAGGCAGTTTAACACTAATTCAATGTCTCTGGTCTCTCGGATACTCCTGGAGGTATAGCTAAGGCAGAGATTACGCAATCCCTACTAACCAAACCCGTTCATATCAGCAATTGGTGTTGTGAGAGCTGAAAGTGGTTGACTGACACCCTCAGCCAATCACATCAACCTAATTGTGTCAGGGTACCTGTGGTCTCTACCTCCGAAAGAGGTAGAGACTTAGCTGTTCCTCCATCCAGACGGCCTGATGGCTCCCTTCCCCACGGTCTATCCGGTCATGCAAGGCCGGCCGCGAGGGAGTGACTGCCTTTTACAGCATCTAGGCAGGAAGTTGTCATCAGGACACTCCTCCGGAACGACCTGTCACTCAATTGCTGCAGGACCAATCAGGAAGCCTCAGAGGCGTGGTTACTGCTCTGAACAGGGTATTTAACAGAGCTTCTTTCATTAGCTCATTGCCCTGTCATGGTTCTAGCTTGTTCTAGTCACTCAGTGCTTGTGTATTCTATTATCCCTTTTGGTTTTGACCCGGCTTGTTTACCTTACTCTGCTTATCTCTGTTACTCTTGATTCGGCTTGTCTCTCGCTTACCTGTCTTCTGTTACCCTCGACCTCGGCTTGTCTTTGACCATTCTTTACTGTACTACTTACGTTAGTCCGGCCATTCTAAGGTCCGGTATACGTATCTGGCTACTGTTTGTACTCTGCGTGTTGGATCCCTGTCCCGATCCTGACATTACGACAGGGCCAATGGATCCTGCAAGTACAAACAGTCAGCTTGCTTCTCCTGATCCTAGGTTTGAAGCCATGGATCATAGAATGGATCAGATGGCGCTTGCGCTACAGGCACTTTTATCTCGTGCCAATAACCCACCAGAGGAGATACATAATACCCCTATTTCTCCTGTCGGTTCAGGTCTAGAGGTAGCCACAGTGGGTGCTTCTTCTCACATTACCCCCCCAGTACGCTATGGCGGGGCTCCTGAGAGGTGTCGTGGTTTTTTAAATCAAATTAGTATCCACTTTGAATTGCAACCTCGCTCCTATCCTACAGATAGGGCTAAGGTAGGATTTATTTTCACCCTACTTATTGAGAAGGCTCTGAGATGGGCCAACCCATTATGGGAAAACGAAAACCCATTGGTGTATAACTATAATGCATTTGTAGCTGCTTTTAGAAGAACATTTGACCCTCCAGGTAGAAAGGTGAATGCAGCCAGATTACTGTTGCGCCTGAGACAGGAGAACCGAACACTTGTGGATTATGCACTAGAGTTCAGGTCTCTGGCGTCAGAAGTCAAGTGGAATGAGCAGGCATATATGGATGTATTTTTGAATGGCCTATCTGATGTAATCCTTGATGAGGTTGCTACTAGGACTTAATTTCGTTCATCTCTCGGATAGATGAACGTTTAAGAGAGAGACAGAACACTCGAGAGAGGAATCGGAGACCTTCTTTTAGGTTAGCCCCCGCTTTTCCAAGTCCTGACTCCACAGTATCTTTGCTTCCTGAACCTATGCAGATAGGGTATACCCGCCTCTCTGAGGAGGAAAGACAGTACAGAAGAAGAGAGGGTCTGTGTATGTATTGTGGAGCCAAAGGGCATTTACTCTCGAACTGTTCTAACCGTCCGGGAAACGCTCGCACCTAAGTCTCTCTAGAGGACAGGCCTTGGGTGTTTCTATTTTGTCCTCTACTCCTAATTATAAAGATCACAGGCTTCTGCTACCAGTTTCCTTAACTTAGGAGAAGGAAGTAGTCAGGGCTATGGCTTTGATAGATTCCGGTGCTGCTGAGAATTTTATAGACCAAGCCTTTGCTATTAAAAACAATTTCCCATCCCAGCTAAGGGAGACAACCTTGGCCGTTGAGGCCATAGATGGTAGACCACTACTAGATCCTGTTATCTTTCGTGAGACCGTACCCATTAATTTAAATGTTGGTATCCTACACGTGGAGAATTTATCTCTTTTGCTGATTTCGTCCCCTTCCGTTCCCATAGTTCTGGGGTACCCATGGTTAAAGAAACATAACCCTATTATCGATTGGGGAGTTAGGGGAGATACTCTCGTGGGGCCAGGGCTGCCAGGAGAGGTGTTTAGGCAAGGTTTCTCCATTAGCTAACATTAACATACCGGAGAATCCTACTCAGTCCACAGAAGGACAGATACCAGACCTTTACCTGGACTTAAAGGCAGTATTTGACAAGAAGAATGCTGATTCTTTACCGCCCCACAGGTCATTTGATTGTAAAATTAAGCTTCTACCCGGGACTATGCCTCCGAGGGGTCATGTATATCCCTTGTCTGTTCAGGAAAACTTGGTTCTAGAGGAGTATATTCGGGAGAATTTAGAAAAGGGATTCATTAGGAGGTCTTCTTCTCCGGCCGGGGCTGGGTTCTTTTTCATTAAGAAAAAGGATGGCACGCTGAGACCTTGTATCGATTACCGAGGCTTGAATAAAATAACTGTCAGAAATGCCTATCCTATCCCACTGATTACCGAGTTATTTGATCGTCTTAAGGGCTCCAAAATCTTCACCAAGTTAGATCTCAGAGGGGCTTACAATTTGGTGAGAATCCAGCAAGGCCACGAGTGGATGACGGCATTCAATACCCGGTATGGCCATTACGAATACACTGTTATGCCATTTGGACTATGCAATGCTCCTGCAGTATTTCAAGATTTGATTAATGAGGTACTTAGGGAGTTTCAGCATGATTGTGTTATTGTTTACCTGGACGACATACTAATACACTCTAAGGAGATTGAGACTCACCATAGACAGGTCAGAAAGGTGTTACACAAACTTCTGCAACATGGTCTATACTGCAAATTGGAGAAGTGCAGTTTTGATCAGGCTCAGGTAGACTTCCTGGGGTACGTGATTTCTAGGGAAGGTTTTAAAATGGATCCTGGTAAACTCCAATCTATTTTAGACTGGCCTTTGCCCAAATGACTCAAGGCTATCCAAAGGTTTATTGGGTTTTCCAACTACTATAGGCGCTTCATTAAGGGTTACTCCTCTATCATTGCGCCTATTACCAATATGACCAAACAAGGGGCTGATACTAAGTTCTGGTCTGAGGAAGCTCTTGGTGCTTTTAAGACTCTCAAGGAACTTTTTGCCTCAGCTCCCATTTTAGTTCATCCTGATACGACTCTGCCTTTCTTGCTCGAGGTCGATGCTTCTGAGACAGGAGTTGGGGCTGTTCTGTCTCAAAGGTTAGGGGTGGATAAACCGTTACACCCTTGTGGTTTCTTCTCTAAAAAAATTTCTGGGCCTGAGAGCAGATATGACATCGGGGAGAGGGAACTGTTAGCGGTCATTAAGGCTTTAAAGGAGTGGAGACATTTACTGGAAGGGACACTACACCCTGTTACTATTCTAACGGATCATAAGAACTTGTCTTATATTGGGGAGGCGAAGCGCTTGTCCGCCAGGCAGGCTCGCTGGGCCTTGTTCCTCACTCACTTTAATTATGTACTTACGTATAGACCTGGTTCTAAGAACTCTAAAGCCGATGCATTGTCTCGTCAATATGAACCATCCACTATAACTGAACCACTTCTGTCCTCCATAGTTCCTAAGGGGAATATCATCGCGAACACGAATCTCAGGATTCACTCTCCATTGCTTTCTGAGATCATGAAGTTTCAGCATTTGGCACCTAAACAGACCCCTGGGGATCGACACTTCGTTCCTGCCGCTCTCCAACTGGAGGTGCTACGCTGTCTCCATAACAGTAAGGTGTCTGGGCATCCTGGCATCCGCAAGACTTATGCGCTGGTCTCAAAGATTTTTGGTGGCCTGACTTATGCAAGGATATTAAAGAATTCATCGGGGCATGTGAAGTTTGTACCAAGACCAAGCTACCCCATTCACTTCCATGCGGATTTCTACACCCTTTAGAGGTTCCTGAAAAGCCTTGGTCCTGCCTGGCAATGGACTTCATTGTTGATTTGCCTATCTCTAAAAAGCAGACTGTCATCCTCACTGTGGTAGACAGATTTACTAAAATGGCTCACTTCATTCCCTTACCTAAACTCACATCTTCGCCCGAATTAGCGGAGATATTCGCCAGGGAGATTTTCCGTTTGCATGGGATACCTTCCCAGATTGTCTCTGACAGAGGCTCCCAATTTGTTTCCCGTTTTTGGAGATCATTCTGCTCCCAACTAGGCATCAAATTGATTTTCTCCTCTGCCTATCATCCTCAGTCCAATGGAGCTGCTGAACGCACTAACCAAAAAGTTGAACAATATTTACGTTGTTTCGTTTCAGAACACCAGGACGATTGGGTCGGTTTGATTCCTTGGGCGGAGTTTGCACATAACAATCTCATTTGTGATTCTACGCATTCTAGCCCTTTTTTCTTGAATTATGGCTTTCATCCTTCCATCCTTCCTTCGGAGTCTTCTTCTCAAGGGATACCGTCGGTGGATGTTCATGTTGCCAATTTAAGAGAGTTGTGGGATCAAACTCGACAAATCCTTCTGCACAATTCTACGCTGGTTAAAAAACACGCTGACAAACGTAGAAGGGCAGCACCGGTGTTTGTTCCAGGCGATAGAGTATGGTTAAGTACTAGAAACATTCGGTTAAAAGTGCCGTCCATGAAGTTTGCTCCTCGATATATTGGACCTTACAGGGTACTGTCTCAAATTAACCCAGTTGCGTATCGTTTAGCGTTGCCTAATGCCTTACGCATTCCTAATTCATTTCATGTTTCCTTGCTAAAACCATTAATATGTAACAGGTTCTCCTCCACGATCGCCCCTCCCCGCTCAGTTCAGGTGGAGGGTCAGGAGGAGTATGAGGTCAATTCCATTGTTGATTCTCGAATCTCCCGGGGGAAACTGCAATATCTGGTCGATTGGAAGGGTTATGGTCCTGAGGAGAGAAGTTGGGTACCTCAGGAGGAGGTGCATGCTCCCCGTCTCCGCAGGGCGTTTCACTCTCGATGCCCTTCTCGCCCTGGTGTATTCCGCCCGGTGGGCGTATCTGAGAGGGGGGGTACTGTCAGGGTACCTGTGGTCTCTACCTCCGAAAGAGGTAGAGACTTAGCTGTTCCTCCATCCAGACGGCCTGATGGCTCCCTTCCCCACGGTCTATCCGGTCATGCAAGGCCGGCCGCGAGGGAGTGACTGCCTTTTACAGCATCTAGGCAGGAAGTTGTCATCAGGACACTCCTCCGGAACGACCTGTCACTCAATTGCTGCAGGACCAATCAGGAAGCCTCAGAGGCGTGGTTACTGCTCTGAACAGGGTATTTAACAGAGCTTCTTTCATTAGCTCATTGCCCTGTCGTGGTTCTAGCTTGTTCTAGTCACTCAGTGCTTGTGTATTCTATTATCCCTTTTGGTTTTGACCCGGCTTGTTTACCTTACTCTGCTTATCTCTGTTACCCTTGATTCGGCTTGTCTCTCGCTTACCTGTCTTCTGTTACCCTCAACCTCGGCTTGTCTTTGACCATTCTTTACTGTACTACTTACGTTAGTCCGGCCATTCTAAGGTCCGGTATACGTATCTGGCTACTGTTTGTACTCTGCGTGTTGGATCCCTGTCCCGATCCTGACAAATTGTTACTCAGGCTAATATTATTATTATTATTTAATTATTTATATAACACCAGCAAATTCCGTTGTGCTGTACTATTGGTGGACTAACAGACACGTAATTATAACCAGACAAATGGACGCACAGTAACAGAGGAGTTGAGGGCCCTGCTCAATGAGCTTATAAGCTAGAGAGAGCGGGGTATAGTGACACAAAGGGTATAAGAAGGGGTAATGAAATAGGTTGCTAGAAAAGTATTCACTAAGATTTTTTTTGACAGTTGCAGGAGAGGAGTCCAAACAGTTTAAATTATATGCTTTCCTAAAGAAGTGTGTTTTCAATTTTTTTTGAAGGAATTGAGACTGGGTGAAAGTCTAATAGAGAAGGGAAGGGAGTTCCACAGAAAAGGTGCAGCCTGGAGAAGTCTTAGAGGCGAGCATCAGATGTAGGAGTATGGGCAGAGGATAGATGTAGGTCCTCGGCAGAGCACAGGGGCCTCGACAGGACATACTTGTATATTAGGGAGGATAGGTATGTTGGAGCAGCATTATGCAAGCAAGCACCAGAATCTTAAATTGAGCCCTATATCTAACTGGAAGCCAATGTTGGGACTGACAGAGGGGGAGGCGTGGGAGGTGTGTTGCACAGGAAAATGAGCCTCGCCGCAGAATTTATTATTATTATTATTATTATTATTATTATTATTATGATATTTATAGAGCGCCGTGAAATTCCGCAGCGCTTTGTAATGGGTGGACGAACAGACAGGTAGTTGTAACCAAATCAGTTGGACACACAGGAACAGAGAGGTTGAGGGCCCTGCTCAATGAGCTTACATGCTAGAGGGAGTGGGGTAAAATGACACAAAAGGTAAGGATAGTATTAGACTAGTGACAGTTGCAGAAGAGGAATCAGTTGGGAGCTATTTATTATAGATTGCAGCGGTGCAATCTGGGAACACATAAGTCCATTGAGAAGGGAATTGCAGTAGTCAATGCGAGAAAGAACAACGACATGGACCAGCACCTTATCTGCGTCTGGTGTTAAATAGGGGCGGATGCAAGCTATGTTTTTGATATGGAAGCAGCAGGATTTGGCAATCGACTGGACATGAGGGGTGAAGGAGAGGTCGGAGTCAATGAGAACACCTAGGCAGCGAGCCTGTGAGGTAGAGGTGATGGTGGCACCATTGACTTGGAGGGAGACAGACACCGTAGTAGCAACACTTGAGGGAGAAAAGACCAGAAGTTCTGTTTTAGACAGGTCGAGTTTAAGGAAGTGAGCAGCCAACCAGTTGGAAATCATGGAGAGGCAGTCAGAGACACGAGTCAAGATGGGCGGAAAGAGATCAGGAGAGGACAGGTAGATTTGTGTGTCATCTCCATATAAATGATAATGGAAGCCAAATGAGCTGATGAGTTTACCAAGGGAGGCAGTGTAGACTAAGAACAATAGGGAACCACGGACAAAACCTTGGGTAACGCCAAAAGAGAGTGGTTGGGGAGAAGAGGCAGAGCCAGGAAATGAAACACAGAAAAAGCGCAGGGAGAGGTAGGAGGAGCACAAGGAGAGAGCAGTATCTTCCTCATTAGTCCAAGCAGGATAGAGGGGATGGGATCCCGGGACAATCATTTGGCCTTAAAAAATTGAAATAGGAAAAAAAAGAGTGTATACCGCGCCTAGAGGTATTTATATTAAAAAGTATACATACATATGTTTGATGGATATTTCCAACAGTAGGTGGTAACCTCAAAATAAAAATAAATAATAATAATAGTGCAGTACAGTAAATCAGCAAGAAAAGATATCAATTAAAGCTATACACAGTCCACTCACATTTGGATGAGCTATAACAGAGCTCGGCTGTGATGCGCTTGGACGGTACAATCCCCGTCCTGAGATATATGATGATGGTGGCTCCAGGGGTTTTCAAAGGTGCAGTGGATTGTAGATAATAAAAGGGAAATATAGCAGCAAATGGTGAAGTAAGTACTGGTAATATAATAAAAAATAGTAAATAGTATTGTACTTACAATTGCTAGAGCATAAAACCTGCTCTAGTGTAAACAGCCTAGGTGGTATAATCCCCACCAAGGATATGCAGGATCCAGGGAGTAGATAAAAGTAATAAAATATAAAAAAGTATACTATAAAAAGTACTTTAATATATATATATATATATATATATATATATATATAACAAACAAGTATAATAACAAGTATAAAAGTCCACTTTACGCGTTTCGCCTAATAAGGCTTCTTCAGAAGTGTGGGTCATCTCCCTCAGGGATCCGTTTATATATGGCTGTAGATTGGAAAATTCATTGGTGGTGTGGTGGTTCCTATTTCCGGGTTGTCTGTGTGGAACGCAAGTGTCGCCTGACTGATGACGCGGCACTCGCGTCGCACCGGAAATGACGTGGTGTACGCGTCATTCCGGAACTGCACCTTTGGCGTGATCGATGATGTTACGCTCAAGTGTGTGCTAATGCTCTGGAACGCAACGCACGCCGTTCTCCTAGCGTTGCGTGCGTTCCACTTGAGCGTAACATCATCGATCATTTCCGGTGCGACGCGAGTGCCGCGTCATCAGTCAGGCGACACTTGCGTTCCACACAGACAACCCTGAAATAGGAACCACCACACCACCAACGTATTTTCCAATCTACAGCCATATATAAACGGATCCCTGAGGGAGATGACCCACACTTCTGAAGAAGCCTTATTAGGCGAAACGCGTAAAGTGGACTTTTATACTTGTTATTATACTTGTTTGTTATATATATATATTAAAGTACTTTTTATAGTATACTTTTTTATATTTTATTACTTTTATCTACTCCCTGGATCCTGCATATCCTTGGTGGGGATTATACCACCTAGGCTGTTTACACTAGAGCAGGTTTTATGCTCTAGCAATTGTAAGTACAATACTATTTACTATTTTTTATTATATTACCAGTACTTACTTCACCATTTGCTGCTATATTTCCCTTTTATTATCTACAATCTACTGCACCTTTGAAAACCCCTGGAGCCACCATCATCATATATCCCAGGACGGGGATTGTACCGTCCAAGCGCATCACAGCCGAGCTCTGTTATAGCTCATCCAAATGTGAGTGGACTGTGTATAGCTTTAATTGATATCTTTTCTTGCTGATTTACTGTACTGCACTATTATTATTATTTATTTTTATTTTGAGGTTACCACCTACTGTTGGAAATATCCATCAAACATATGTATGTATACTTTTTAATATAAATACCTCTAGGCGCGGTATACACTCTTTTTTTTCCTATTTCTATCCACATACAAGGTTTTGGGAATCCTTGTTTTTGTACACTGCTGCCTGCACATTACTTGCTATAGCGAGCGCCTATTATCCTCTTGTTTTTTTAAAAAATTGAAAACAGTTTAATGCTGAGGGAAGGATGGCACTCCAGACATCATAACCACATCACTAAAATGAAGCAGTTATAGTGCCTACAGTGTCCCTTCAACTGGATACACTGATAAGATATATAAAATATTGAGGGAAAACAAGGTAGATGGAGAATGGTACCTATTTAGGGATGGGAAGTATAATCTAACCCTGTGGGGAAGTCAGTTGTCTATCTTGGATTTGAGATATGATGGAAAGTTTTCTTGGGAGTGAGGAGTTTAGTTTTGTTCTGGATATTTTTTCTTTTTTTTCTTTATAAAACATGGAAGACTGCCATTTTTAAGATAAATGTTGACTTTGTTTATCTAGGGAGAAAGGTCCTCTGCTGTGTGTGAGAAAGCACTTTCTATTCCAATGTGTAGCTCAATAGGAAATAGAAATGAGGTGCATCAAGGTAATTGGAAATGGTCTCTGGACTGGACTATTCAGGGATCACTGAACTAAGAAATATGCTGTGCGCATCTGTACTCATCCATAAGGGTCCGGCTTGCATAAACATGCAGAAATGGAAGAGGGAACATATGTTCGAATAGTATGTAGTTAGCAATTAGGTCTCAATCCAGATAGAGAATCAGACTGAATCAGTATACAAAGTATAGTCAGTAACAATGACCTACATCATAGCCTAATGTTGATAGATCACACCTTTTCAGCTTTAATGCATTAGAGTATATTGTGGAAACTAGATAAGGGAATTGCAAATGTTCTGTAAAATAAAAAAATTTAAACAAATTTCCTTTTAAACTGTTTTTCCAATGTTCTTATTTGGCCTTAAAACTGTTCTTCTCTTGTCGTTTCTCCACAATTTCCATTTTAGTGAAATACCCCATAGTATACAAATGTTTACTCAGATGTTATTGCTCAGAGCAGCTCGTAAGAGGTGAAAACGAGTTTAGTAAAAAAAAAAAAAAAAAAAAAGAGAGATTATCAATTGGAAAAGGATCTTTAAGAAAAATATAGTTCATGTGAAAGCTTGAAGGTCAAGTTCTTTATTCAAATCCCTTGTAAGGAATACAACGTGTAAGTCCAGGGTTTCCATTTTCTTTTCAGTAGTTTATCTCTTTTACGAGAAACTTCCAGTGTTATCTAAATTTCACCTCCCATTGCATGTTCTCCTTTCCAGTTGTGCTATAAGGAAGGATGAGGAGATAATGGAGTCGATGGATACTTCTTCTTATAAGAATATGTTTTAGCAGTTTCTGCGGATCTTTAAAGTCTTTCTGGAAAAATGCTGTATCGGCACTTTTTAATGTCGGTATATGCTTGTTTTTCACTGACTTGAAACTTGAATACTGGAATGACAATAAGATAAATATTTGTAAATGATCTAGGCTCATGCTTTAATCATACATGATTGCAGAATACAATTAATATTTGGCATTTAGTAAAGATAACGGATGACTATTCTGCGCCCTCTCAGTGACAGAGGACAATGATGTAGGGCTTTGGTATTAACCATGTTAGAAGCGCATTGCAGCAAGGTGTGTTCTGACAGGTCACAGTGTATAATGTCATTAAGTTAAATATTCTACCGTATAATCAAAGAACAAAAAACAGTTAATTAAAAGAAGGTATTTTAAATAATTTATTTTCAGACCAGCCAACTTTTGACTTTACAGAATGCATTTTTTTTTTTATAAACAAAATTATGGTAGTGTTCTAATTCGTATGAATATGTTTATTATTTTATTTATTGAGTAGCATTATTTCTCAAGTTATATACATATGAACAAAACATGCAACCATATGATATGATATGTTTGGACATGCAGGGAGGAGCTGAGACAACGTTATAGGGAGTGAATGAATAGTAACACAAGAACCTTACATTGTACCTGGACTGATGGTACAGTTATACAAGGGGTGTGCAGTCTAATGGAAAGGACTTTTAGTGGAAAGGAACTGCCCCAATTAAAAACCAGATTGGGGTGTTAGGGAGAAGGGTCTTGTATCACATATCCGAGTGGAATAATGTATTTCCCTCTGCTCTTTCTGTTTGGGCAGTGTGAAAAGATACACAATCGGGAATTAAGAAGACAAGAACATGAAAAAAAGAAAGAAAAATGTGTGAATTTGTTGCATTCCGGTGCTCAAGGGAGCTTCTCAAAATATCTATATAATAAATGCACAGAGTAATCCATCATGTACCCTTGCCACCAATGCTATGGCACTGTGTATGAGAGCCAAGTACTCCCGGTGTATGGGTGTCATTGACTTGTGATATCAACACAGTTAATGCCGGGTCGATGGAGAGAGATCTCCGATGTCCTTGCTTGGCCTCCAGATCGACCCAAGCTTAGTGCCCACCATCTACTAATTTCCATGTGGGCCAATCAGATCCTGGTCTCATCCACACCCACCAACTCCCATCTTGATTTTGGACCAATCCACCAACTCCCATCTTGATTTGGGAGGTATATGATATGCTCATAATAAGCTTTAAAGAAAATAAGAGAAGAAGTTTAGATGGACAATTGTGCAATTCTACTTGAGGTAACAATGTATCATTACACCTTTTCACTATAAGGGGGTGTTGTGGGACTCCACCATTTTATATTATTTATTGCGCCTTGGACATAGGTTATACACTGTATACCATTATTTTCTGTATATGTTATCAGTAGAACCATAAGAGGGGGTTCTTTCTTTTAGGCTGCACCTTTTATGACTTATTTAGATTGCACTTCTTTTTTTGGTCATAATAAGCTTTGACCTTAAAGTGAAATGTTTTATCTGTGCACCATTTATAAATTAATCGAATGCTCTGTAACGCAATAGGTTAATAAAAGTGCCATATACAAAGAAATTACATTTTCTAAATAAAGCTTCAGAATTACTATTTACAGATCCCAGAGCTAAGATACAATCCATTGTAACGCAAAATTAATTACATTAAAAAGTTTGCTTAATCATATTATGTGTATAATCAACAAAGGTAAATTGCACGTTCATACGACTGGATGTTGGTGTAAAAGTTAATAAATGCAGCTCATATTCATTATGCACACTCTAGTTATAATAATTTACTGCCCATTGCAAAGCTTTTCTAAGCATTGTAATTAAATAGAAAATGCACATTAGAATTATAATGAGTAATTAGGGCAACATAACTAATATGCACGAAAGTCCCAAAGCTCATTAAATTGTTAAAAGACAAAACCCATCCTTGCAAATTATTTTGCATATCATATGTAAGCGTATGAACAAACTTCACGTAGAAGACCTGGCCTGACATTTAGAATTGAGCTATTTGCACAAGAATGGTATTCATGAATTAGAAGTGTCTTGGATTAAACCAAGCTGGTCCACGCTGGTGGAGATTGGATATTAGTAATTTTTTTTTTTTTTTTTTTTTATTACAGAAATATTGTAATTCGAGTTTTTCTCATATAAACATACATATACACTGTATTATGTAAATATCAGGCTCAATGTCAATCCCTAAACAAATAACATAAAACATTATTATTCTACACTCTTAACAAGTAATTATTAATGGTTGTTCTGCATATTTAACAAAGGTTTGCTTACACTAAAGCGTTAAAGGGACATTTTAGACACTATAAGAACTTAATATCACTGAAGTGGTTATAGTTTCTTGAATTCCCTGGTGCTGTCCTTCCATTCAGTGTTAACCCATTTTTTAATAGTTTGATACTGAATGAGGGTCTTCTGCAGTCATACCAATCCATGCCAGTGATTGTCAGGTGTGATAGACTAAGAGTGATCGGCTGACACTCTCAGCCAATCACATCTGCCCATTTCTACACAGTCTAATGCGGAAGCATTATTTTAAGCAGTTAGGGCTGTAGAGATGCTTGCTCATAGTAATACCAAAAAGAGAAATGACGCTTGGAGACCCCATACACTATAACCACTTTAATAAGATGACGTAGTTCTTGTGCGTAGAGTGTCTTTTTAATTTATTCCCCAAAATGGTGATAGTTGAAATGAGCACTTGGGAGTCTCGATATTGAACTATATTTATTTTAGCAAGCACCTTTTTTAAACATCTACAGTTAACATCTATTCTTTCTATACAGCCTCTTTGGGAAAAAAAAATATGAAAAAAAAGTATAAACGGTGGTGTATTCTTTTTTTGTGTATTAATAATCATCAAAAAAAGAAAGTAGTGAATTTTATGCAACTTATAGGAAATTATGTATATAAAAATCACATTAGCATGGATTTTTAACCTGCGATCAAACAAGTTTAAACGTAATTGCAATTAATGTTACATTAATTATTTTACATGGCAATGTTAAGTTTCACATTATTATTATATAAAACAAATATACATTTCGAAAGCCATATAGTGATATAGCTATACAGATATTATTCTTCAAGAATACTCGAACATTTCAAGCTCTTGTTTATAGATTCTTGGTTGGTATATATGTTCATACTAGTGTCATAGAGAAATGTCTCAACATGGGGTCATTACTGGTGAGATGACTTTGCCAGTTTGCTGTAAGTCTCTGTGTGTGCTCTGCAGGTCACATTAAGGTCCATATCCAGTTGAGTCCTCTCTGCCTTTCATCCATCATAGATCAATCACCTGAGTGCCACTTCTATAGAATAACAGTATTATGATGTGACTTAGTGTAAAGTGCTACACAGTGAGTGCAATATAAACACAGGAAGATTATGATTGCTATATTTCAGATATTTGTTGATTTTAGTTGACAGGACATAAAAGAAGATATCTACACACCTACACACACAAAGAAACACTATCATAACTACTCAATCGTTGATTGAACTTTTACTACAATCACTCAAAGTGGTGTATATTTATTTTGCAATTTAGTATTCTGTGCCTACCATTGAATATAAAAGTATGTTTGATTTTTGTTTTTTGTGTTTCTTTTTTTCTATTTTAGTTCCTCCCACTATTTTGGAAATTACACCGACTGGAGTTTCCCTGGGGAAATCAGGATTAATCAGATGTGAAACAGCAGCCTCTCCTTATCCAGTCTTCGAATGGTACAAAGGGGAGAGAAAGTAAGACCAATCTTTAAATAGTACCAATCATTAGATGTTGCATGTTTTATGGCATGCTTGAAAACAAATCAAATGGAGAAACCGACTAGAAAGGTTTAAACCGTAAAAAGGTTAACACATATCTCTCCAAATAAAACTACATTACTATTTTTATAGAGAATATTGAATGATTTTTCCAACCCTTTTTGTTCCTTTGCCTATTAGGCATTATTCTTTAGGTCCCATCCCCTAACCCCCTCCCCCCCCCCCCCAAAAATGATACATAATATTTTAAAATAACATTTTAATTACCTTAATCCAGTATGGCAAAGCTACTGAAGCTGATGGTCACAGTCACCATCTGACGTCATGGGAGCCGTGTGGAGGTCCCATCAAAGGCTTCTTATATTAGTGGAGAGTATATATAGAGGAGGGTAGGGGAGTCATAAACTCTCCCTTGCAGGCTCTGCATGCAGGTGAAAGACATAGAATATGCACAGAATTTACATTAGGCAGCCTAAGAGTAGTGGGCTGCCTAAGTCATGTGTGCCAGGGGTGCTACTGGTCCATCCAAATATCTCTTGGTGTGCAGTGTTTCAAGCACATCCAGACTCCTACCACCATGTTCATGATTTGAGTCATCTTTTAAACAACCAATACGTTTGAATCACAGTTTTTATCTTGTCCTTTTTTTTTCCACCTCCTATTTTTTTTCTCCCTTTTCCCTATATCTTATTGTTGTATTTGTTCACTTCATCCTACAGTCTACCGAATGCTCTTTGCCAATCTTTCTCATTTGTTTTTTAATTTACTTGTTTTTCCAAAGTTCCCTATTTTTTCTTTGTATCTCTTTGTCCCTTTTATTTTTTATCCCATTTTAATGCTGATATAATTTTCTGTCTTTTACCCCTACATCTTGTCTCTCTTACTACCCCCATTTTAATACAGATGTAGGATGTAAGGGGATTGAGAGAACTGGAAGAGAGTTTGCAAGCCAAAAGCATACAGTTGTAATCAAATTTCTTAAAACCCAAGTAAAAATCAGGTTTATTGTCAAAATGTACAGACTTTCATCTGTATACAATAAACATATCAAACAAAAGCAATTGAAACAGCTCAACACAACAAATGCTTCAAGTGGTTTCCCCAAATTCACCTGAAAATGCAACTTATAATGAATTCTCCAGTCACAAAATTAGTCAACCCTCTCAATAGAATCCTTCACAACAGCACAAATATGCAACACCTGATGCAACTAATCAAGGGCTTCAACCGTTGCACTAGGTGTGCTTGAGCTGGGACACTTAAAATACCTGAACTGGCTTTGCTTGATTTGTTGCAAACAGCTGAAAGTATGTAAATGCTGACAATAAACCTAATTTTCAATTAGGGACAGTTTTTTCTAACACAGTTACAATGGCTAGAAAAATTCCATTGTTAATTTTCCACAATTCTTTGCTCCGTAAATAATCTCCAATATGATGGAGGGATTGGTACTCTTTTTTTTTTTGCTAATATATCTATATTCCATTTTTTATTGTGTGGTTGAGCTATACAGTACATTGACATCAAAGTAAAAAAACAACAACATTTAATCACACATAAGCCCTCTCCCCTTGCTTTATTTTAAAAGAATATTAATAGAGAATGTTTAAAAAGAATTAATGATTGCTCTGGCGTCTAGCAGACAGATTTCATATCTTTAATTTATAACCTACACACCAACTACTCCAGGAACACTTTCTGATTTATCGAGAGGTCCACATTGTATTTAAGAGTAGTAGGACCCCTTGGGTGCAATGTATACTTTATATGACTTTGTAAAGATTTCTTAAGCCTCCTGAGTATAGCAAGTGTTTATTGAGTTGCCTTGGTAGGAGACAAAACTACATACATCAATGAGTACTTTTCAATTTCTGACAATAAAAAATTATGGTTACAATTTCACACATTTAGGATAGAGTGGATTCTGTCTGACTATCTGCAAATGTATGTTAATACACACATGACTAAAAAAAAAAAAAAATTATAAATAGTCCAGTATTTCCAGTCATATACAAATAGAGAACCGCTATCATAAACACTAACATTCACAGGCAGAAGGACAAATTACTGTGTAAATAAGGATTAGCTGGATTTTTATCTGCCTGCCTAGAATTAATCTGAGATTTGTTTCCTTTCTATTTTTTTAATATGCAATATACAGTGAATTAGTAAACAGTTTCTATTGTTTTGTTTTGTCACTTAATCATTATGAATTGTTTATATTTCACTGTTGGGCAGCTATAGGCAGTGGGTTTTATTTAATAAACAGTTTATAACCACATTGGCCACGCCAATTGCTGTGAAACTCTAAATTCTAATTTCAATAGTCTCTCTCTCTCTCTCTCTCTTTATATATATATATATATATATATATATATATATATATATATATATATATATATATATATTATTTTCTATTCAGTAATTTTCTCTCTGTCTGTGTATGTATATATGTTTTGTTACAAAAAAAATATTTATTCTATTTATGAGCAAGTGATTAAAGAATATTGTGTAGTATTATTTATTTATTTATTATTGCTATTTATAGTAGATGATATAGCTTAGAAGTCAGATTTTACTGTTGACATTTCCTTAAAAGGACTTTATTACTTTATTATACAAATATAAATGGTGGTGTACATTTGTGTTGTAACTAGTAGACTTGTGTACAAATGCTTTTCAGCTGGTGCGAACAAATCCAATTCATTTTAATCTATACCCGAATGAATTGATCCATTCGGGATTTACCTGTAAACTCTTATTCATTGAATAAGACTCCACAAGTTCATAGAATAAAACTCCACAGGTTCATAGAATACAACTCCACATGTTCATAGAATAAGACTCCACAGGTAAATCCTGGAAGGATTGATGTGTTCAGGCTTAGATTAAAAGAAATTTGATTTGTTCATATCCTAGGCAAACATTTTGCACAGAGATCAGTAAACCACTGAGAGGTTTAGGGGCACAGTTGGCTCTGTTCCCTAAAGAGCAAGTTTGCAAAACTGATTTGAGAACTGCACTGTTCTCACTCACACATTTCAACAATTTTTTGATAGTAACAAATATGGGCAACGAGGAAAGGGAAGAAGTCTGCGGATCCCTGATCTATATACATTGATTTTCCCAAAACATTTATTTTTCATCCCAAATTTTGTGTCAAACTTTACTTAGGCTAACTCTAATATTTATGTTTTTTTTTTTTCAAGAGGACGGATTTATTTATTTTTTAACAGTATGTGTATACTTAAAGTGGCTCTGTCACTTTTTTGTTTTTTTTGGCAAATCTAAATCCCCCTCACTGACCTGCCCCATTATTTTTTTTTAATTAATAAATAAGGAAGGTTGGCACTAATGTTCTTTATCTTTACGTATAACCCACGGGTTTACAAAGTTGACATGGGGAGCTCTGTTGTCGAGTTACTTTGAGGCTCAGCATGTCATGCATTCTTTGTGCTGACTCTTGTGTATTCTTAAGAATCAACACAGATCTAAGGTGTACTGGGCATATGTTTGTTTTTTGGTGCATAACCTAGGAAGGGCAGGGGCTGAGATTTTCGGTGGCTGCTATTTTTGTGGTACCTTGAAAAAAAAAACGGAAGCAGTACGATGGAAAAAGGTAAGTTAAACTGGTTCTGGGGACTATAGAGGTTGTGTGGGAGGATGCAGAACTTCATAGGCTGGAGCCAAGGGAGGTGTAGTTTCATGACAGAGCCACTTTAACTAATATCTTTAACATTGTTGATGTAACTGAGAACAAATATTTCAAAAAAGAAAAAATAACCCATTCTGGTTTGTTTGATGAATAACTTATAAACATACCATTAACTGCTAGTTTAGCAGTTACAGGTCACATAAAGAGTGAGTGCATCATTGTTTCTTATTTAATTTTTTTATCCTAGAATGTTATGGAATTTAAAGTTTATTAGCAATGATGGAACCCAAAATGACCACATTTCTATAAATAATATAATATTTATTAACACAAACATTATACCACCAATTGCTCCCAACATAGCTTGCATTATTGTCTTACACACTCCCAGTGTTGCACTGATGTTGTGAATTTTGTAAACCTGGTGTATTTTACTAGCTATAGTCTGCCAAAACAGCCATGCCATTTCTGAAGTTGAATACATCGAAACCCATTTCTAGTTTAAGAATTATTTTAGTTTTCCAAGTAATCAAATGAAAAAAAACCTCAGAGTAGACAAAATGATTTCATATATGGCAATTTGTCTCCTTTCATTTCAGTCTAAACCAGAAATTGCTTGCATGTATTGTAATAATGTTGATTTGCAGAACAATGTCCACATTTGGGTTCAGCAACATCCGTGGAATATTAATCATAATTTCATGTAGTTGACATTTAAAGGATTAAACTAGTACCATCCACCTGTCGGCGTCCCACGATGCCTAGGTCAAGCAAGAGTAAGATAAAACATGTTTAACATATGTTTTTGAACTTCTAGAAATATTCAGTTTTATATAAATCAAGCTAAAAGTGGTGCTTTAATGTTTCTTTTATTAAGCCTGGGATATCTCTGTAAAAATCTTTGATAAAGAAACAGTAGGTTCCTAACAACAATACCATCAATAAAGGGAGATACATCGACTTTTGCATATCGTGTGAATAATAAGCAGATGTTAAAAAGCTAATCATAAAAAAAATAATGATTGGTCATTTTTAGAAGGTATTGCTTAGCACTAAATATAATAATCTTTGCATGAAAATTTTTTTAACATCCTTTACAAACTTCTCCACACCAGCTTTATTTAGAGCTTTTTACTTTTGGTGCACCGAATGCAAAATTAGAATTCTTATTAAAGATTGCTCTATTTTTCTGCAAAGAAAATATTACAATTCCCCACCATAAAAATGTTCCTTCCTATGCTTTTTGCAGTTAAATCATAAAAATGGTTTAATTTACCTTTGTTCCAAGCAACAAATGTTCAAAAAAAGAAACACAAAAGAACAACTATTATGTTGAAAGGCAGCCTTGTTTAATCAGACTAATGTGCCCTTTTCTTTCTCAGACTCACAAATGGCCAGAAAGGAATAACTATAAAGAATTACAATTCACGGTCCATTCTCACGGTTTCCAATGTAACAGAAGAACATTTTGGCAACTATACGTGTGTAGCGGTAAACAAGCTCGGTACCAGCAATGCCAGTCTGCTGCTCAACCGTAAGTAACTACATTAGCATTATGTCAATCTTATTTGTGACAAAGTTTACGATATGGTCACTTTGAACTAAATACACATTACTATTTTGATGTCAACTTTGGTATACTTACAAAACTTGAGTTATAAACATTTAAACCTAATTGCCCCTTTGACGTCTCAAATAAAACCCTTTTAAATTTAACACACCTGAGCGTAATGAAGTGTCATCTTTAGGTTATTTCTAATTAATTTATTTATTTTATTTCTAATACCCAATCAATGACAGGGCTAGCATCCAGCATGGGTCTAGAGTCTTCTGCCATAATTAATGATGTTTATCTGCAGCTCCACAATATCCCTCCAATCTGTTTGGTCACTGAAAAAATGGCCTCCCAATGACCTCCCAATGGTCAAGCAGAGATTGCAAATGACATTTAACACATTTGTGGATAACCTCAGTAGCAATGTGACTATGTATTTAATCTCCCCTTTTTGACAAAAGAACTGAAGGGACTGAATACCCACTGGCTATATAGTTACACACATTATTTGATTGGTCCAGGTGACTTTGGGGACAAATCTACCCCAACCCTTTTCTTCTCCTGTAAGAAGAATAAGGAATAGAACTTTGCGACACAGGTCCACTAGTATTCCCATTTTTTTTGTACTTATGCTTCTTTAGACAACAATTTATAGATGACTGCAAACACATTGAACAGGTGTACTCTTACATAAATAACAACATGTCCAATATACTTCCAATCTACACCTATACAATAGTTTTCATACCCATGACATACAAGAACCATTAAAATGTAAGATTTTTAACAAACATTTTTATGTATCATTGGAAATTGTGTTGTTATTTTTTTTTTGCTTGTTTTTTGTTGTTGCTTTTATTGTAATTTCCTTTCACAGACATCACTGTCTGTCCTGATTTGATGTCATGATAAATTGTGTCTTCTTGTTGTGTCTATGGTAGAAAAAAACAATCCCTAAGTAAGTTATTTGTCTTTTGGTGCAGTTTAAAAAAAAAAAAATATATATATATATATATATATATATAATTATCATTTTTATTATTGTACAAAACATTTTAGAAGTTCATTCAATGAATGTGTGTTTAAGCCATCTAAGTCTATGATTAAAATAGAGAGTAAATTCTTGTTCAAATAAATGATTCTTGGGTTGAAGTTAGCTATGGATGTTTTTCCAAAGTCTCCAGTCTAGGGTCATGGGTTGATTGATTCTGAAGTTGAACTTAGACGAAAATTATCACATTTTCAGCAAATACAACTGTTAGAAAATAGACACTGTACTTACCCAAGTGGAGGGATTGTTGGAGCAACAGATGACTCTTAACCCTACAGCACTTCACTAATCACTTGGATTGATGCCTATAGAATCTGAATCCACCATGTTAATGATAAAAACATGGACACATACAGCCACACAAAGCCACATACAATCTCATGTAGCCACATATAGATAACCCATGATTGTTTGTTAAAATATGTATTGAATGTGATATTGCATTGCTAAACCAAATGTTGATGCATTGCATTGTTTTGTGCATTGCGTACTTCTTCATCCCTTCATTTTAATTATGTATACATAAATTCCTAATTTAGTATTGAAAACAAAATTCATGTTTTCAGTGTTTATTTTTTGTTTATTTTTATATATATATAATTTTAATAGATTTTCTTTTTATCCTCTTTCAATTTATATTAGTATGTTACTTTAACAATTAGAAAGTTACTTTTTACGAAATATGCTAATTGTAATAGAGGACTTACAGTTTACTGTGTTTTGTGTGGCATCATTCAGTCCATGTGCAATAGATGCAATACACTGTCACTCTCTCTTGCATTTTTGAGAAATCAGCATAATTACTATTTTATTTTCCAATTTTGCGTATGTAGTAAAGGCAAAACTTGCATCTGGCTGTGGGCATATGCAAATGCATTGTGTGGCAGCTGGTTATTGGATAATTGCCTTAGGGCTACATGAGTTAGGATTGCTGTACATCGACCTTCCCCACAGCATCCAAAAAGATGCTGTTTGCTTTGTGACGTTTGTTCTGATTCAAATTGTATCAAGTATTTGTGAATTATCAAGCATTTGGGAATTAGTGCACGGTTGTGTTCCGTTTAGTGACTGGTTTATATAGTAGTGATGGTTTGCATTTGAGGGTAAGAAATTAGTTATTAGTTAGTAGTTTCTTTGTCTTAATTCAATATGATGCATCATTTTCCTTTAAAAGGGCATATTTGTGGTCATATAGTGTATTTTTGTGCACCAGCCTCTTTCTGCATCTAAATAACCGAATGTCAAATTGGAATAATTGTTGAATGGTCTCAATCAAGACTATTTGGGTAACACAGCAAAACTGTAAATAGCTCTGTTAGTATACCCTCAAACATCAGAATTCCATAAAGCGGCATTCCATTGGGCGGGGCAAATGTGGATAGACCAGTTTGGGGAACTATATGATTGGCTCCATCCTAAGGGGCAGACCTGAGAAAAATGGGGCAGATCCACCTAGAGAATAAGCTGGTTAGCATAGCGTGAATGCATGCCAGACTTACTGCCATCACTCCATCCAAATCACAAAAACTCTATTACAGTACTTTCTGTGTGGTCTGATTGCTCTTAGCATAGTGTAATAATATCTAATGATGCTCTTGCACTATGCATTCTGGGGAATGTTCCATGGTGTTCACAAAAGCAAGACGCCAGGGTACAAACCCAGGATAGTGGGACAGCACCCTGGAAGGACTGTTCAACAAAATCGGGGCCCTTGGGAGGCCTGCTTTTAGTTATTGCTGTCGAGTACCAAACATCATAGCCAATACACACCTACTAGGAGAGGTTATAGGAGTGTAGCTTATGGGACAAGTTCAGATTCCAATGACGAGAATGAGGGTTTCGTATTCATGTCATTTATTAATTTGACACATTTTTAATAAATGTTTATGTTCAATAGATACTTGCACTTAAGTTCATTGGTACACCTAATATTTAATGCAAATATCTATTCAGCCAATTTTGTAGCAGCAAATGATATATAAAAACATGCAAGCATTGTCAAGTGGTTTACAGTTATACACTGATCTGTGCTTTCTCTATAATTCTAAGTAATTGCAAAATTCATTAAATATTAATTCAAAAAGTCTGCTATGGTTTCTGTTCAGTTATTTTGACCTCAAATGTGAAACGCTATTTTGAAATCCTGTAAATTGACACTTTACAGACTTATTAACCAAAGGGAGAGTTGACAGGAATTCAAAGGGAATTCAAAGTGCTTTTTTTTTTTATTTAATTGGGCAGACTAGATGGGCTGAATGCTTCTTATCTGCTGTCACATTCTATGTTTCTACGTTTCTATGTTAGCCAAAGTAGCCAACTATAAACATTCTCCAAGTCAGATATGCTTCCAATTTGTCATCTTTGGCTTTAGAAATTTAAATTCAATTTTAATTCCCATCAATTCTCACTGTAGTAAATAATCCTGTTAGTGAATAATCCTGTGAGTTAGAATAGGAGAGACATTAAAACATTTGAATAAGAAAAATTTGACCTATGGAATGATTGTTCATGCCCGATGTGGAGGTGAAAGTATCTCAAACACTACTGATCAGTCTACTTGCTGCTCTGTGCAACAATATGTCAATCTGTGTATAGCTACTTCCAGCAGAATGTTATGTCATGTCACAAAGCACACTTTATCTATCATTATTATTGTTTTATTTTTTATGTAGCTCCATCAAATTCCGTAGCACTGTACAATGGGTGGAATCTAATGCTGGTTCCAAGAATATGACAATGGCCTGATTGTACAATAACCTTCATAGTCATCAAAGCTCAGTCCATAGAGCAGTGCTCCTCAACCTTTTCCTCAAGGCCCACCTAACAGTGCAGGATTTAGGAATTACCTGGGTGTGTCTAGGGTGTTTAGAAAAAGAAAAAAACAACAACTTAGAGGTCTGTATGTCTAAGGCTTAGTAGTTGTTGTTGTTTATTTTTCTAAACACGCGCCTAGACACATCCGGGTAATCCCTAAAACATGGACTTTTAGATGGGCCTTGAGGAAAGGGTTGAGAAGCACTGCAGTAGAGCACCTTTAGAGTGTTTGATAAGTGGAACAGGAACTTTGCAGCATAAAGGTGCAGCTGACAAATGCATGATGTTGCCATGTCAACATTGACCAGAACGTTTCCAGCAACCTGTTGAACCCATTCCTCTATGAGTGCAGTCTGTTCATGCAGTGAAGGTAGGTGGAAACCTACCTAGTATAAGAAAGGTGTACTTTATTATGTGGCTGTTGAATGTGATATAATGTTTTTTTTTTTAATTGATAGTCCATTCTAGCCAGCAGTGTCCTTTAAACAGAATGACATACAAAGGCAATGGGTAAACATGTAGATATACATGGAAAAATAAACCTGTTAAAATAAATAACATATATTGACACGTTAAACTGTGCCCCAGCTGTTGCTAGCCTATAGGTCCCATAAGTACCTTAGAGAGAAAGTAATTTATTTAAAAAGCATTTTATTACAATGATACTGTTCAGAAAAACTAAATGTCCAATAACCGTGAAAGTCATGCTGACGCTATAACTGCAGATTTGGTCACATTGCAGGATTATCCCATGATACTTGGATTCACAGAAAGTAAAAAAAAAAAAAGTCAAGAAGAGGTGATAGTTTTAAAATTTACATATGCAAATATTCAGTGACAGAGATAGGCTGATGTTTGTCTTCAATATCATGCCTGCATACTAATCAGGTTTTCAGCTAATCTTCATTCACTTAATTAGCCTTTAAACTGTGACTTGCAAATCTGATATCGAAACTCAGTCGAAACAGCACAGGCTGAGTAATATTCTACAAGCAATAATATTCTACAAGCCATTCTAAAAAAAAACCATGCCTGTTTGCCATTTGTGTGCTAAAGTAAAATAATTCCAAAGGAGAAGTTATAATGAAAAAATACAAAACAAAAAGAAAAAAAATTGATTGGAATTTTATTTTGTAAAATTTCATAAAACAACATTCTAAACTTAATTAAACTATTAAGGGGCACTGCAAGATTTTTTTAAACTTCAGTTCAGCATTAAAAAAAAAAAAAAACACTGGACATTGCTATGTTTTTAAAGGAAAACTCCAAGAACCAAAACCACTACAGCCTGCTGAAATAGTTAGGGTTTTCCTGAGAAAAGTCCCATAGAGGACTGAAACGTCGACACATTTTCTGGTGAATAATTGCACAATAAAATTTCAAGACACAAGAAAACAATGATGCACTCACAGGTCTTTGAAATCAAAATTTGCTGTGTACATTCAAATCAATGTTTCGCACCCATTCGGGTCTTTTTCAAGATCAATATATATATTTCTTATAATTTCCATGACATTGGGAAGTGAGGTTTTCAAGAAGAGCTGGCTAATGTTGCCATCTATTAGTTTTTCCACATCTCTGAATGTTCCGGTCTCAGTCCAAAATCAAAATTTCTGTTTTATCTAACTGGTTAATACCAAGGCACAGCCTTGTCTTTGATTTCAAATTGGCCAGGTTTTTTTTTTTCTCTCATCCCCTATCATTTTCCTTCAGCACTAAACCTGTCTCGGTGGGCATCTTCAGGTAGAAACATTCCCATATTACTGTTCCTTTAGGAGCAGATTTCATCTGCAATGGACATGGTTGTTTTCCCCTTTTATCAAACTGGAATCTCTAAAGTGCCATTCTTTGCATGTCATCGTGCTACCTGCTGCTTGCAACTAACACTCTTTAGAATTTAATTCAGATGCGTAACGAGAGATTAGCACAAACATTTCCATTATCATGCAAACCCCATCAAGAGCTCTCACATATTTTGACCTTGCAGTTAATATGTATTGACTCAGACGCCAGTAATTTTATGATTAAGGGCAAATGTGAATGAATAGTTATAACACGCAAATGAGACATCAATAATTGATCACGTTGCTCAGTTCCGATAGTTCTCCCCTCTCATTTTTCTGCAGAACTGTCCCATATCCCTGTGAGACCGGGTTACATATTAAAGTCTTAGTATTAGTTGTAGATTTAATCTTTAAAAAAAAAATATATATATATATATATTAAGCCCTTTGAAGTTAAAAAAAGGTAGGAAAATATTTTGCACCTCGATCTCTATGAGACGAGAGGGAAGTTTAGGGCAAGCAATATGTGGGGAGGTTTACAAATCAGGTGAATTATGTGGGATGAATGATATCTGGAGAATGTGCAAGACACAGAACTCTAAAGTAATATGACAAAATAAAACTTTAAATAATGTACAATATGTGTGAGAGCATCCCAGAGCTCCATGCTAATAAGACTCACATAATGCTGAGTGTATAGGAGCGTATATGTGTGGAGCTCTGGGGTGTACGTGTACACGCTGCACATTAATCTAAGTTTTTATTTTACTGTAGAACTCGATGTCTTTTTTTCCAGATGTTGTTTGCCACAGGAACTTTCTCATAAATGCTATTTGCCTTATCCAGCCATCCATCCCCGTATCACTATTTCTTGTACTAAATCCTAATTCATTCATACCCATAATATAAGCTCCTTTCATTAGCTTTCTCTCTAATGGGAGAGGGTTCTGCTTAGGACAGTGCTGGAGGTGGAACCTAATGTCCTGACTGATTGCTATGATCATCCTCAGCTCAGAGTCTGTTTAAAGAGGACTTTCTTGAGAATCATAATACTTCCATACAAAAACCTTGCTCATTATGTTAGCCCTGCTTACTATATAGTTGCATTGCAGATCTTCTCTCTACTACTGACAATGTAAGAATAGAAGATAGAACTGTGGTGAGACCAAATGTGATAAAACTCCCCACAGTGCAAATCGAAAAAAAAAAAAAAAAAAAACATGGAAAAATTAATGTTATGCATCACATTTATATCTCATGTCTGACTTGAAAAGCCCTCCTTGGGCAAAGCAACTCAAGAAATCTTGTTTTCACAACTATCTAAAGTTTCCAGCCTGACATGCAAATATGCACAGGCAGGTACCAGACTTGATGCTGGAATTAGTAATATCTGGGTACTGCTTAACCCCTCCACTGGATCTACCACTATTCTCTACTGATTAACATACAGGGTTTTTTTTTTGTGTGAGTTTTTGAGAGTTGACAACTGGTAAGAAAAATGTAGTCCAGAAGCCAAATATTTTGAAACAAATTTTGTAAATTCTTTTCAATTCAACAGCCCTCCCCTTAAATATTTAAACTTATATCAGGTCTAGATAATATGTAATGTAATAGCACGTACTATGAATATTATTATTAGAGTCCTAAAAAGCATTTTATAAGCCATCATTATTTTTTTTTTGAGGCACAATTGGACTTTCTAATTTATGTTTTTTGCATTCCATTGGATCAACAGCAGCAACTGATACGGTTAAATATGATGAACATCTTTGTTACGACACTCACCACCAGGTAGAGGAAGCCGCCGTTTAGTGAATAATCCCCTTTCTCCAGAAATGCAGTTTTTTTTTTTTTTTTAAATTCTTTATTTTTGTTGTGCACAAGAATAACAATAAACTTTGGTGCGCCACAACAGCGACATCAAATTAGAGTAGTAAACAATTCGTATAAGTTGTAGCATGCGGTAAGCTGGCACATTTTTGGTATATACATAGTTATGTTGCAACGGTGTTCTCGATTAGCTCAAGCAGAGGGTTAGTAATCACAATTTTATATAAACAATTTGTGTTTAGTGAGGCATTAATTATAAAAAGTAAAGCTTACATGTTGACCGGCCTATATATGTCTGCTGTTAATCCAATGACAGTGTTAGCAGGTCGTGTTTGAGGCAAAAATATACAGTGTCGAAGCGTCATGTTAGCAATCGTCGAAGTGAATGTCATGTGGTCATATGGGGCATCGTATTAAGCTTGCATAATTGTACGGTAATAGGGGTAAGGATATAAGTAAAGGTGGACAAGAGTTAGGCCGTCTGGGTTTTTTTTCGATAATAGTCCGGTTTGAGTTTAGTATGTCGTAATCAGGAATGTGTGGACAATGCATAGCAGAAGCAAGTGTCGCGCTAAGATGTGGTCTATGTGCGGTGGTGTACTGTATTGCTATGGGACAGATGGGAGGTCGATACTCCTGTTGAGGCGGACATATAGTGTGGGTGCTAAACCTTATGTATGTGGGCATCCCATACTCTTAAGCGTTTGGCATGTGTCGAGCTAAGGGCGAAGCCTAGCCTGTCAGTCCATCCGGTGAGTGTCTGTTGGGTTCGTGAGGCTGTGTTGGCTGTATGCATTGCCTGGGCGAGTAGCATGTCAATGCGCTACCGTGCACCTGTAGTTGGGACAGTAAATGGGATCACATTATATAGGCATATGGGTGGGCAATAGTTTTGCAAACAGTCGGAACTATGTACATCAGATAATGTCCCGGTATTGGGGCCGACATGGTTGCAGTCCGCTTCAGGATCGAACACAATTCCAGAGTAGTCCGTTTGCTGCGGCGTGGATGGTAAGTCGGGCGTCTCGACCACCCACAGAAATCTATTCCCTTTGTGAGAGTCTGTGGCTGGTTGGCTGGAACGAGTTGTGGTCTCTTGATAGCCGCGTTTGGGCCCAGCAAAGGGCGGGATAACAATCTGGACGGTGATCAATAAAGTCCCAGAGGTTTTAGGTTGCTCGATGGATGTGGGTGGTGGGGCCCGGTATTGTCAGGTGAGGGCTCTGTCGGGGTTGAGGTGAATGCGCCTCATTTCGGTTTAGGTGGTAACTGCAGCGTATGTAACTGGCGTGAGGTTTCGAGGTACAAATGGGGCACTGCCCGCTGGGTTCCAGCTGTGAGCCGGTGTGGTGGAGGCTGCGGGGCTCGCCTGAAGGATTGAGTCCCATGTGAGACCCAAGGTCTGTAGTAGTTCTGCTGAGTCTTGCGGGTCTTGGATCTTGTGGGTTGTCTCCCCGTGCATTACATGGAGTGAGTTGGGGGTCCGCCAGCGATACGGAATGTTGTGTTGCTGGAGTGTGGTGGTGAGGGGTCGGAGTGACCTACGCCACGCCAAGGTGCCCCCTGACAGGTCCCCGTAAAAGGTCAGCTTGGTATTCTCAAATTGTAAGGGGGTCTTTCCCCTGAGTGCGGTAAGGACCGTCGCTTTGTCCGCTCCGTTATGAAAGGTGAGGATAGTGTCCTTCGTGGCTGAGGTAGGGGCTTTGGCAGATTTTGGGATCCTGAAAATAGCTGCGGGCACGATAGGTGCAGTATTACCTGGAGGTAGTATGCTGGTCAGAAGGCGTTTGACCATGTGCGGAACTTCTGTCTCCGGTAGCTCCGCTGGCAGCCCCCTGACCTTGATATTAAATCGTCTCTTCGTGTCCTCCTGGGCGTCCAGGCGCCGCTCCAGCAGCGCATTTTTGCGGTGCAGTTCCCGCATTTCACTTTGCAGAGTAGCAATGGTGCTCTTGTGTTCCTGTGAGGAGGCCTCTAGCTCAGTGATGCGGCCTGTCAGACCTCGCAGTTCTCCCCTTAGGGCCGTGACGTCCGTGAGGATATTGCTTTGCAGGTCTGCCAGGAGGGCCTTAAGCACCCCCGTGGTCACTAGGTCGGCATCAGGGTCTTTTCTCGTATTGCTGGAGGTTTTCTTCGGTTTCGGGTCCGGAGGTGGGAGGTATTCCTCCTCTGCTTCCTCGGAATAGTCGTCCGAGAAGTCCGTGCAGCCGCCATGGAGCGCCGCCATATTGGCTTCACTCGGGCCGCATGCTCTCCTCCACATTTCCCCGATTGTGAGCCCCGGGGTTGTTATATCTGCCGCCTTCTTCTTATGCTTGCGTCCCATTTGGCTTGTGGGGTACTTGCGTGCAGGCAGCGGTGAGCGGTGGCGGTTATGGCGATATTTAGGCGAGATTTCTCAGATTTTGTCACGGAGCCCCTGAGTAGTGCGTCTGATCACCTCGAGTTGTCGACCGGAAGCCCCAGAAATGCAGTTTTAATCCAGCCGATCGTCAAAACTCCTGAACGGAGCATACGAACGCGGCAACTCCCGATCAGCAATTCAGTCGAATTCCTTTCACAGATAGAAATAACGAAAAGTACTGTCCCAATAATAAATCCCTCCACAAACGAGACCAAGCTCCGTCTTGAAGGTCAAACAGGAATGTGTTTAATGGGGGCTACCTGCCCGGTATTTATGCGGGTCTCCACAAGGTGGACACTCCCCTAGGGGACCCTGTGGAAGACTGTACAATATATTGGACAGTAGCCAATCGCAGTGGCTTCAACATAAGCCCTTCCCATCTTACCCATAAATCCTTCTTCTCTATCCCGTAGATAATTGGGAAGAAACCTAATTATCTCCCAGGATAGAGACAATCGCCATTTTAAAATACAATGATAAAAATACAGTAAAATACATAAATGCAAAAGTACCGAATAAAAATAGTTTGTGCAACGTATCCCCAGATAGCCTGGATCTGAGTGCATATTTCTACCGAATAGCGCTCAGATCCGATGTACCTAGTTCAATCGCCATGGAGTCAAAGTCTTTCACAAGTCGAATGACTCCATGTCCATGTGTCACACGTACTACAATATATCCGCACAGCCTGATTAAAATTTGGCCAAAAGAAGTTCTGCATGATCCTATAGGCTGTGCGGCGGGACCCTAGATGTCCAGCTAATGGAACATCATGTCCTATCCGCAGAATCTCCTGCCAGTATTTGCGGGCACCACCAGCTGTCGATTCGGCGGATGGGCAACACTTTTCTGGGACGGTTTAGGGATCCTATATAACCTGTCCCCCACCCACTCATACCGCTCCCCATCTACTCCTTCCTCTCCAGTATCTGCTCTGTCTCTATACTTCTGGAGAGTGGGATCTGCCTGGGTCTCCCTCCCAAACTCCTCTGGGGAATCCCAACTAACAAAGGTCTGCCCTAGGGTATCAGTCGGGGAATCGGGTCTTACCTGGGTCTCAGCAGCAGGTGGGCTGGTTCCAGCAGCATGGGTCTGAGCCTGGGTAGTCACTGGGTTGACATCAGCAGGTCCCATTGGAGCATAAGCAGAAACCAAAGGGGCCAGATCATTCCCGAGCAAAACATCAGCAGGCAAGTCTTTCATTACCCCCACATTCCCATGTCCAGAGCCCACTCCCCAATCCAAATGAACCCGGGCAAAAGGTAGACAGAACACGGTGCCTCCTGCTACCCTCACTGCCACAGTATTTCCAGTATGCTGGTGTTCGGAAACAAGGTTCTTTTGGAGCAGGGTCATAGTGGCTCCGGTGTCTCTCAGACCAGTGACCACTTTGCCATTTAGTTTAACGGTCTGCCTGTGCTGTTGCCGGTTATCCTGCTGGGCTGCTTGTACTGGATCCGCCTCATGAAGTATACCCCAAAATTCCTCCTGCTCAAAATAGTGAGCGGAAGTGTGGGGTGGCTGCTGATTTCCGCCGGCAGGTTTTCTCCACGACTGAGCTTGGTTGGCATTGTTCAATGGGCACTCCGGTCTCTTGTGCACCAATTGTTTGCACCCATAGCACCGGATCGGCTGAAAGTAATCCCTGGCGTTGAATCGGGCTGGCTGAACATAATTGTTCGCTGGTGGTATTGTGGAGGTGCGTTGCGCTGGGGGCTGATATACAGTAGTGGTTGGAGGTGCTGCCGGTTTGTACTCCACTCGGGTAGGGACCTTGGCTGCTGTCTGGTCTAGCTTCCATGCATCTGTGTACTCATCAGCCAGACGAGCAGCTTCGGGTAAGGTAGCGGGTTTGCGGTCCCTAACCCACTCTCTGACTCCTGCAGGTAAACGATCAAAGCAATGCTCCAACAAAAATACTTGCAGCACCTCTTCCCCAGTTACCGCTTGGCACCCTGCCATCCAGTGGGCTGCTGTGCGGTGTACCCTGCATGCCCACTCCACATAGGAATCGCCAGCCTGCTTGTTAGTGTCCCGGAATCGCCGCCGGTACGCCTCAGGGTTGACAGCGTATCTGGCCAAAAGGGCATCCTTCACTGCCCGGTAACTTGTAATTTCCTCCTCTGGGATGGCCCGAAACGCCTCACTGGCCCGGCCAGATAACTTACCAGAGAGGATGGTGACCCATTCCTCCGCGGGTACCTGGTGTAAGGCACACTGCCTCTCAAAATCAGCCAGGAACCCGTCAATCTCTCCCTCTGTTTCAACAAAATTTCTAAAAGCAGCAAATGGTACCTATCTCCGACCAATATTATTATGGGGTACCTCTGCTGCTGCAGCTCCACTTCCCTGGAGCGCCTGTTGTGCTGCCACTGCTGCTTGCACTTGAACCACAATATCTGCTGCAGGGTTGGGGCCAAAGTGTGCCAGCCTTATCTGGACTGCCTGGTTAAATTGTATCTCATCGGGTGTTAAATCCAGTATGCCAGGCACATTAGCTCTCTCCATTCCCTGTGCTGCATCCATCTCCAATAATATAGCAATAATCTCTCTTTTCTTGAGATTACTCGCTGATCGACCTCTGCGTTCCAATATATCTTTAAGGGTAGCACGCCTTAATTCCTCATACTGCATTTCCACTCTGGGATTTGTATCTGGCCTTCTGGGCGGTGGAATTCATCCCGTCGCTTGCCACCAATTGTTACGACACTCACCGCCACGTAGAGGAAGCCGCCGTTTAGTGAATACTTCCCTTTCTCCAGAAGTGCAGTTTTAATCCAGCCGATCGTCAAAACTCCCGAACGGAGCATACGAACGCGGCAACTCCCGATCAGCAATTCAGTCGAATTCCTTCCACAGCTAGAAATAACGAAAAGTACTGTCCCAATAATAAATCCCTCCACAAACGACACCAAACTCCGTCTTGAAGGTCAAACAGGAATGTGTTTAATGGGGGCTACCTGCCCGGTATTTATGCGGGTCTCCACAAGGTGGACACTCCCCTAGGGGACCTTGTGGAAGACTGTACAATATATTGGACAGTAGCCAATCGCTTAAATCCTTCTTCTCTATCCCGGAGATAATTGGGAAGAAACCTAATTATCTCCCAGGATAGAGACAATCGCCATTTTAAAATACAATGATAAAAATACAGTAAAATACATAAATGCAAAAGTACCGAATAAAAATAGTTTGTGCAACGTATCCCCAGATAGCCTGGATCTGAGTGCATATTTCTACCCAATAGCGCTCAGATCCGATGTACCTTGTTCAATCGCCATGGAGTCAAAGTCTTTCACAAGTCCTTCGGTATATGAATGACTCCATGGGACAGCTATCTGGGTAAAGTCCATACGAATGCTATAAAACTCCCAAACTGACCGGTGTTCGAACGCCTCAACGAAATAGAAGGCGGACGGCAGCTTCCAGCAGTGTTTGGTAGATGAAGTGTCCGTTTTTAGTTCCATAGGATTTGCACCGAGCACCGCTGATTCTCCTCGTGTCCCAAAATGGCCGCCGCCTCATGGTCGGCATATGAACAACGACCACACGTATGAATGGAATGGAGAGGTGTCTGCGGTTAACCACAATGTTCTTATTGGGGCCAAGAGGTTAACCAGCAGCACACTCCTCTCCTGGGTGGACGTTTGTTCGGCAGTTTCATTCGGTAGTTCAGTATCACACGAACAGGGGCATACGGACAGGAAATCCAGCTAAATTAAGGCAAACAGACAAACCAACAATATAAATCCATACAGATGGATCTGTCACAATCTTTCCACCAGAACTTTTCAATGTACTGCAAATTATACACATAGTGCTTATATTATGTATATATTTTGCAGTACGCTGATTGCCTCATATTCATAACATTTCAGTTTGTCCAAATTCTATTTTCCTGAAATGATCGCAAGGGTGAAATTCGTCAGAAGCAAAAGCACCACATTGGTGAATACCGAATACACCAACACAATATTTATGGATTAATAGGTTCGGCTGAAGTAATTTTTTTCACTGTGTACAGGTCTACAAAGAATATTCACTTCAATTGATCATTTCCATGACTACAGTCCTATAAACTGTAAGCTTGTTTGAGAATGGCCCTCTTCAACCTATTGTTCCTGTAAGTTTTATTGTAATTGTCCTATTTATAGTTAAATCCCCCCTCTAATATTATTGTAAAGCACTATGGAATATGTTTGGCGCTATATAAATGGCGAGAATAATAATATTAATAGATTTGCTTTAATCAATGTAGCCATTGCAGTTGAGTTATAATTTTTTGGCAGGTAAGGAGGTACCCTGCCCCCTATATCACACATAGGCACTCTTTGGCACTCCAAATGTTTTGGACTAGACCTCCCATGATGCTTTACAAGCATTATGGGTGCACGAACATCATGGAGGATGTAGTCCACAACATCTGGAGTGCCGAAGGTTGCCTATCCCTGCTTATATAAAACCTAAAATTCTTCAAATAGTTAACTGTAGACATTCCTTCATACAAATCTTAACATCTACCTCTGTGTTTTTCAAGATAAAATTGGAATAAAATTACTTTTTTTATATCGAATATTTTTACATTTTCTTTACAGTTTCCATTATAGAGGATGTACAGAATATTGCACCGAAAGGATGAAAAGAGCAAATGTAGATAGGAGATTCAAAAGACTCTCTGCCTAGTTTTACATATATGGTCAGAACTGGTCATGTTGGTGATAATAGCGATAACAGTTTCATTGCCTTCAAGTCATATTCCAAAAGTCTCAGAATATCATTGTCCATTTTCCTTTCTTACACAATAAAGTATATTTATGAAAAGCCTGTAAAACCAACAATGACCTCGGCTTGCTTATCTCCAAGCTGTAAATAACGATATTTCTGATGTCAACAAAAGAAGACTTTGTTGCATTATTAACAGTCTAGTATTACAGGAGGTTTTAAAGCTTCGAAGTCAGAGATGTGATTAAATAGAGCTAAAGAAAGATTGAGGATTGGAATAAACAGGAAATCTTAACAAGAATAAATAACTTCTTTTGGTTTGTATTGTTGTACTGTTTTTATATTTTTGTATGAATTATAAAAACGGTGATTTACAGGCAACATGACCTACCACCAGTTGTGGTTCTATGCAAATCTCTCAAAACTTTGCTGATTTTAAGACGGGTTATTTTTTAATTTGAAATCAACAAAGGCCTTGCTAGCCACCTTTAAATTGTAACTGCTTATCAGTCAGTATGTCTGTCCATTCCATCCATCTATCATATTTCCAAAGCTCTTTTATTTTTACATTTTTAATAGTGCTCCTTTATCTTTTGATTTTGACCTTTCCGATCTTCACTAGAAGTGTTAAGAATTCTTTGGAATAAATAATGAGCTAATTAAATACTGGGTCACAGCAGCTGGGATAGGGAATAAAATTGTTGAGGAAGAACAAGTATTATTTTTAACAGATAATTAACATCAAATATATCTACACCTATCTAATTATCTGTCTGTCTGCCTGTCAGTTTGTACATCTATCAAAATGGTGCATGGATAGATCAAGTCTTGCCGTGCTTACATTTTAAACTGCAATAAACTCCGGAAATAAACCTTTAATTGGTACATAAACAGATTTTTGTATTTTAAAAAATGAACATTCTTGTTGCCACTGATGTCCGTATGCTGCATTCTTCTTTACAACTACTGCACTCTTCAGTAAACATGCGATTCTACTGCTGCCACAAAAAATATACCTACTGTCTCTGGGCTTGATGGTGATACAAGTTGTTTGTGCCTATGAGCTCATTTACATCGACCAATAAGTGTCTTCTAGACCAGTGGTCCAAAACTCATTCCTCATGGAACACCAACAGTCCAGAATATATATATATATATATATATATATTTCATTTTTTTATTCAATGGAGATACTAATGCAAAAAGATAAGTCCTGCGCTCACTCCCATCACTACTGCTGTATTTGTATTTACTTTGTATCACACAGCCTTGTTACAATGCTGCCGCCCATCCCATGTGTTCCCTATTAAGGGTTAATAAGTATATAGGGGTGTGGATAAAAAATACCCCTCTCTGTCTTATTAGAGATATCTTTGCCAGAAGCTCAAGGAAGCAGGCTAAAGGGTCAGTGTAGGACCCGCTTTAGGGGGGTCTGCCTTGACGTTGGCAGGTGGGCATTCCCTCCAATGGCCATTGGAGTAACTAAATGACCTCCATTTGTCTAAATATACATAGGGATTAAGGAGAGAGTGCAGGTAACTTTTTCTTTTCAAATGGAGATATTGTCAAAACGTGTACCGTTGGTGGTCAATGAGAACTGGGTTGGAGACCAATGTTCTAGACTAATAGAGTCTTCTAAACTCTAGCAATTTATTGAATTAGAATTTTGGAGTCTCTCATGATTGACTGGTGCATGAGAGCTTTTATGTCTGGCTATATATAATGTAGCGGATTGCCACTCAAGCTGGGTGATGGGCATCAGTATCATGGGGTATCTACCAAGCTTCAGTGGCAGTGGTAGACTGGAGGAACTAGGTTAGCATTTCATTAAATATTTTTTAATTTGTCAATCTTCATGAATTTTAAACCGACAAAGGTATCATCAAAAGACATTCAAATTTGAGTAAAGATTCAAATCAAATTTAGAATCAATTTTATGCAAGCTTGGGCCTTTCGGCACTTACTTTAAAAATGAAATTTAAAATGCATTATTAAAGTTTTAATCTCCATAAATTGCTGATCACCCTCATGTTATTTTAAATGTGTAACAGCTTTTTTTTTTAGCCGTAAGGGCATGCCCCCCCCCCTCAATGTTTTATTATATTGTCTCAGTTGTACATATTACAGATGAACAAATCATATCAGGCATGTTAGAAATTCATGCAAATTTGATTGTTTTGGAGACCCAAAGATATGACTTTCAAAACGGCTGTTTATTTTAAGCTTTTCTATTTTAACCTATACTGAGACATAAAAATTACATGTTGATCCTAGATTGTCTCTTTTCTGTCTGCCATCCAGAAGGGACACCCCATAAGACTGCTATAGTGGTTATGATGCCAACATGCCCCTTTCACTGTCTCTCACTACTCTCAAAGCCTTTTTGAAACAATGAATGGAGCGGAAATGCTTCTGCATTACCAAAATGAAGTGCGAGAAATCAAACATTTTGAAATGGAACCAAGGGATAGCTGTAGTACACTGGGTTGTTGTTGTTATGGTGCTCAAATTACCCCTTTAATTTGATTTAGAAAGATTGGTAGATATTGTTAAACACTATGAAGTGTTTTAGCAGGTTGGCTTGCCTTCTTTGGCCACACAACATGAGTTGAAGAATCTGCGAAACCACAATTAAATTAAATTGCTTACACACCCAGAATTCCACATTCTCTTCCATCCCTAATGAGACATCCTGCATATTGTGTGATCTCACATTATGGTTCATGTAGAAGACTTGTTGGTATATAATCAGCACCATTGATAAGTTTGGTTTAGCCTCGGCCTCGATTGATCTCATTTTTTCTCTGTTTGATTCATATTGATTTATTACAGCAGAGATTTAATTTTGACAGGCATTCATGGGGGCACTGTTAGAGACCCATATTTCTTACCTGATGCAGTGTTATTAATAGCCGTGGATCTCCTCAGCACTGTTAACCCCTTAAGTACCAAACTTCTGGAATAAAATGGAATAATGACATGTCATGTGTCCTTAAGGGGTAAAGCAGCTACACACCCTGTGCACATGATACTGTTTAGATTGCCGGGGAAATCTGGGGATAATAATTACTACTATCTGATTGTCAGGTCCTCTAGAAACAGCTTTTGAAGCAGCCAGCCAATCATAGCACAGCACATTCCATGATCATATTACTGCAGTGAGCCACTGCCCATGATGGCCAGTATTAGCCTACTGTGTCTATAAAAAGCTAGAAAAGAGAAGGAGGAAGAGCACTGATTTTTATGTGTAGGAGGAAGAGAAGAAGAGGGCTATCCACTGCTTGTCACCTCTAATGAAGTTGAATATATGTCCCCAAACCCCTACTGCCCTTCTTTTAACTTCCCACCACACTCCAACACCCATTTAGAAACAGGACATAAACAGAGACCAAAGGCCATAGGTTCATTGAATGGAGCAGCAGTGAGAAGCTGAATTAGGGAGTGAGTGAGAGAGTGAGGAAGGAGCAAGAATGATCAGTGATCAGTGTATAAGTAGCAGTCGAGGGTAAGAATGAGGGTAAGAACAAACAGTTGGAGGATGATAAGGAGGGATGGGGGTGAGAATGAGTAGGTTGAAGTGGGAAGGAGCAATCTATTGTGAGATGGAGTAGTGAGAAGGTGAAATGGAGCATTAGGGGATAAGAAGGAGTAGTGGAGGTTTAGATGGAGCAGGGGAAAATTGGCATTGATCACAAGGGGATAAGAAATAGCAGTAATTGTGAGAAGGAGCACTTGGAGGGCGAGAGGAGAAGTAGGCAGGAGGAAAGTAGCATTGAGGGTGAGAGGAACAGTAACAGTGTCAGTAGGAACAGCGGGGGTGTGAAATAGCATTGGAAGTTTAGCAATGAGCAGTGGGGAGAAAAGAAAGAGTAGTGGGAGGGTGAGAAGTAGCAGAGGGGGGATAAGAAGGAGCATTGGAGGCAACAAGAAGTTATACTGGGGCCAGAGAGAAGGAGCAGAGTGAAATTAAAAAGCTGCAGTTAGAATAGATTAAGGGGCTGGGAGTAATCATAGGTGGAGTTTGGTGGGGATTTGGGAGTGGCCAGAGGCAGGGTTTGGGAGGGGTCTTCATATTTAGTGTTGGGCTTACACCCCAGGTATATTTTGGACCTAGCAACACCCCTGATTTCACTGCTTCACAATATCTTTTGAAATGTATGTAAACGTTATTACAATATCCATGAATCACAGAACTTCCGGTGATGCCCTGTGAGACTGGGAAGGTTGTGGGTGGGGGGTGGCGGTCATTGCCGGGGAGTGCCTGGTACACTTTTTCCACTTTTCCTCCCTTCCTCATTTACTCAATCTCATCCATACTCATATGTTTTTCTTCCACCCACTCCTTTTTTTTTCTCTCTCTCTCTTTTTCCAGACCCCAAGAGAACATGGCTTCAGAACCCACACTTGACTACCCACCCCTCTCACTCCCATTCAGTACACTTTTTCTTACCCACTGCAATACCCTACTTCCCCTGTTTTACATACGGCATACAGGAAAATAGTCCCTACTAATACAAGGTACAGATCCGGTCTCTGGTTTCCATTCTATTAACAGGTCTCATACTCCATACATGCACCACCTATTTACCTAACGATAAAGGGGGCACAAGGTTCCCTCAAGCATTAACCTCTTAAGAATCACTGATGGCTTACATTTCCTCTTGTTCTATATCTTAGACCCCCACCCCCCCCCAACATAACCCCAATACTGTGCCAGCCAATACAGTACTAAACCTGCTGCCTTTCCATAAATACATTGTGTATTGTACAAAGACAGTTTGCTAATACTATCTTAATGACATATCAATGTTACAGTTATTGCATACTTCAAGCTTTATTTAAATTAGTTTTCTTTTAATTATAGTTTTGTTGTTTTATGTGGCTATGGATATAGTTGGAATATAGTTAAAAAAAATAAAGAATTAAAAAAAGTTATAACAATGAGATCAAACTGACTGAAGCTAAGAAGTCTATTAACAAAATAAATGCTGTGTAACAGAGAATTTATAGAACAGAAAGAGCTATTCACAAAATGTAAGTTAAAAGCTAACTGTAAATTTATGTTAATTTACTCAAATTGGAGCAATTTTCCAAGTTACTTATGAATTTAACTTGAATATTTTAGCCTAAAATGTACTGCTCCCCAGTATTTTTCTGTTTTCTATCTTTGAAATAATTTTTTTGTTAATGTTTTCAAAAAACCTAACTACAATATTTTTTTTTCTTCTTCTCAACTGCAAATGAATTGTTGGATTTATTTCAAAAACTATTTCATCTCAGAACAATTTTAGTCAAAAATATGTATTTGTGAAACCTTAAGAGGATTCTTGAGGCTAATCCTTTCCTTTGCTTGCAATATATCCTCTAATAAATTTATAGTTAGCTATTTGTCATTCAAAGCCAAACGTTTACTGGTAAAAATCTTAAATATTTTTTTTTTTGTAAAGGAGTTCAAACAATGGGATATAAAGAGATGTTTAAGCTAAGTGGTGAAATGATAAAGGGTGAAAAAATGAATTATTATTCTATAACTCCTATCCTGTTCCTCTTGGCAGATCTTATGTCACTATAGCTTATGAGTCCTGTGTCTCTATGTGCCCTGGCAGGTTCCAGTTAAAGTTAAGTACTCACCTTATTTTCAGCGCCGCATGGGTCCAGTCGCAGCTGGCTGTACGCTCACTCCACCTCCGTGTCTGAGATCATCAAATTTGACGAACTCAGCCTCTCTAATACTTCCCCATTTAAAATGATGTGCAAATGGGGCAAAATTACATTCTGCGCCAATTAACTACTCCTCATAGTGATTCATTAAATCAATGCCTCTCTATGAGGAGCGTTCATCTCCCAACTACACTTCCCCATAAGCAAGGACAAGATTAGACTACCAAGAAAAAAAACAATCAGGGCATATTGACAATCAGGGCATATTTTGACAGAGCACTCATAATAGTGTGTGTCAGTAGCAGATCGGGTAGTTGTGGGGGTTCCAGGGCAAATGTTCCATCCAAAAAATCATGCCAATATGTCTGACTGGCAGCAGGAACTAACTTATACATTCAGGGGAAAGGGGGCATGTTATTGATTTGTGAAGCAGGAAGCAAGACATCATTGTAAATGTTATTGCAGAAATTAGTTCAAATCTATGTGTCCACCTTTTAGAATCTGTCAAAATTCCGTCAATGCTCCTCCTGAACCCGGGCACTGGATCCATCCCTGGTATGTGGGGGTAGCTTGAACTTCGTAGATGAGACCAATCACCCTAGTGGTAAATATTTGAATCTTGTCTAGATATATGGAAATTGGAAATGTTCAAAGAAATTAAATCATGCCACCAACACCAATATCAGCTTCTCTAAACTTTTAGTGAGTCTGTTCATTTTGGAAACACAACAAAACATGTCACCTATCTCAGCTGTCAAATGCACATAAGTTGGGTTGATGCCTGGAGTGCCCCTTTAACTATGACAATCCCATGTTTTGATTGGCTACTGCTAACACCTGGATCCATCCCTGGTATGTGGGGGTAGCTTGAACTTTGTAGATGAGACCAATCACCCTAGTGGTAAATATTTGAATCTTGTCTAGATATATGGAAATTGGAAATGTTCAAAGAAATTAAATCCTGCCACCAACACCAATATCAGCTTCTCTAAACTTTTAGTGAGTCTGTTCATTTTGGAAACACAACAAAACATGTCACCTATCTCAGCTGTCAAATGCACATAAGTTGGGTTGATGCCTGGAGTGCCCCTTTAACTATGACAATCCCATGTTTTGATTGGCTACTGCTAACACCTGCTCTTATAATCCTTTTTGGTTATCAGTAATGAATGTATCTAAGGCTTTAAATAAATGCATATCCATCCAAACTGGAAATACTGTTATAGGTTCAAGCGATAAACACAAGTTAATTTACTATATCTCTATGAAAATAATATTAGTCTGCTGGGTATACTGTTTAAAATGTGTTTATTTGAAGAACATTTTTTATGTGTTAGAGCTGCTTTACGAGTTGTTTCAAGGTGACTGGACCATTTTGTAAAGTGATTTTATTCATTTAAACTGAAGTAATATCTGCATCGAGTCTGAAACCAGAAAATGCTGCATTTAAACATCTGCCAGTCCTCATATCAAGCACCAAATGAAACCGTTAAATGTTTCAATATAATTTCTAATACCAATAATGGAAAAATAAAAAAAGTCCGGTGCTTTACAACATTTGCACATCACATCTTCCTCTCTACACCGGATGGTGAATTTATAAGAGCGGCACGACAATCACCAAGGGTCCAAAAACTCAAAGCAATCCTATTGATTTTTCAATTCATTTAGCAAAAAAATGTTAAGCAGAGGCTTGAAAATTCCTGTTATATTTGCATAAGCTTTTCACGACCAACTGTCTGTCTTTATTAGCAGCATGACATTAATTTCTGCCTGTGCATGTACTTAGCATATATAAAGTGTTAGCATTGTGCATCCTGCCATCGCAGAATACAGAAAACATCAGTGGGCACTTGAGATAAACAGCTGTCCTTGACTTTACTCAGCACAGCATCTCTGATTCTGTTTTGCACATTTCCATGTGATGTGAAATTAACCTGCCTTTTTGGTCACTTTTTGCAGCTATTAAACCTTGCAAAGTCACATGGGAGAGAGGTGTGTTAAGGTACTATACCCTGGACAATCCCTCTAGTTCATTTATATCACATTTACTTTATGCATTGTAAATAAGTGGTCATCTATGCAGAGGACCACCCGTGACCAGAACCTTTAGTAGAAAGAATTTCAAGGGGCAGTCCGTGCACCACCACAAAATTATTAGTTATATATTATAACATTTGCCTTTTTTGCGAAAATAAAGTTTCTCAAAATTCTACACTATAAGGCTTTGGCTCCTTTGTTCTAAAAAGTGCATGCGCACAGACCAGCCACCATCAGCACTGAGTGAGTTGAGTTGCTGGAACACAAGCATGCATAACAAAAAGGGAACTCTTCAGACAGACACACAGTAAGTGCATCATTACTTGTCTGAAGTAGCTGCAAAATGGCAAAATATGCAAGATACCACCAGACCACAATATGTATGGTAGGCAATATTTTGCATAAGTAACTTAGACCACACAATAAACACAGACACCGTTTATTTATGTTTCAATGGGCTTGGCTGTGGTGTTTATTTAAAGCTTAAAAGGGGCATACCACCATAACTTGATAACGGTAACATATTCACATAAATGTTTCACTTTACTTCCAAAACTTTCACCATCACTTAATTGCCAGTCAGTCATAGCTAATCTGACCGCCTTTTATATACAACCGTTTAATACATATCCTTCCTCACAACTTAAACTTGAGGATGACTTTGCCCCAATGCTTCCCAACACCACAACAATAATTATAAAGAAAGTTAGCAAGTAGGGGAGGGAGGGCGGGGGTCCGTCCATGCTTCTCCTGTCTTGAAAGACCTCTGACAGGGATTGCACTTGCGCTGCCACTTTTATGCTTACCTGGCTTCCCGCTCTTTTTCTCACTCACGGCCGGCAACCAATCCCCAGCCAGCTCTTGTCCCCAGCAACAGCTGTGTCATCAAATCTGCCCAGTGACTTGTCCTACTCTGCCCAACAGCCTAACCAGGGGCCATGAACTTTCACTAACTTTCCCTCACTGAACCAACAGGATTACTTAACCCATTATTGCCACCATACATATATGCCACAGTGCTTAATGCCTCTGGCATCTTAATCCTCCACAAATTGCCGCACTTATGCACAAGACATTGTCATCAATATGGGTAAGAAGAAATTACATAAAGCTTTGAAAATTTGTACATTTACTGTTTTTGACTAATTTTGCCAATCTGAGACACATACGTAAAAGAAAGTACAAGTAGAAAGAAAGGGTATAGGCGCTCACTAAAAACCAAGAGATGTATAAGGCAGCAGTGAACCTGCAAGACTTCCCAATGCTTGCTATATGGTGAACAGGAATGTGAAGAAAGAAATAGAAATAGTGGTCAACCGCGCCAAAAGAAAGATATTCAAATAATCATATCATACATACATATCGTTCTTGAGTAATACAGCATGTAGAAACCTCAAAGGGAAATAACAATAATAGAATAATAGCGCAGCATGTTTAAAAAATATATATTTTGTGTATAAATAGAATAAACTGTAGATGAAAGGCAAACTCACACTTTGCAGAGCTGCTAAGAGCTCTGCTGTATAGCGCCTGGACGGTACAATCCCCGTCTTAGGATCTGAAGATATTGGGATGTCCAAACTCAGCAGTCATATGTATGTGGGAAAAAAAAATACACAGACCAATGGTACAGTATCATAAACAAAAAGTAATGAAAGAAAATGTAGGTATCCTACTTACAGTATCCAGAGCAATGACTTGCTCTGGTGATGATAGCTTGTGGTGGTATAATCCCCACCAAAGGATATAGCAGAAAACCAACAGCACCAGGAGATATGTGGAAGCCAAAGGATTTAAGGAAAAAGCTTACAGTGTGAGCTGACAGAAGAGCTGAACGGACGGCGCGGAGGAGGAGAGAGCTGACAGGAGCTGCAGGACGGGTAAGTAAGATCTCTGACAGCCCCCTCTCCCCCCCCAACTGAACTGCCAATGCCGGACCACCAGGGAAGGAGCCCCCCTCCCTGCCATATATCAAGCAGGGAGGGGGGACGAAAATAAAAAATAATAATAATAAATAATAATGAAAAAAATATAAATAATAATATAAAATAATAAAAAATAATAATAAATAAAATAATAAAATTGCCCACCCCCCCACCACTGCAACACACACACACACTGCACACATACACACACACTGCACTCATACACATACACATACACACACACTGCACACATACACACACACTGCACTCATACACACACTGCACTCATACACACACACACTGCATTCATACACACACTGCATTCATACACACACACACTGCACTCATACACACACACACTGCACACATACACACACACACTGCACACATACACTGCACTCATACACACACTGCACTCATACACACACACACTGCATTCATACACACACACACACACACTGCACACATACACACACACTGCACACATACACACACACACACTGCACTTATACACACACACACTGCACTTATACACACACACACACTGCACTTATACACACACACTGCACACACACACACACACACACACACTGCACACATACACACGCTGCACTCATACACACGCTGCACTCATACACACGCTGCACTCATATTCGGGTCGGCTTATACTCGAGTATATACGGTAAGTCCTTTCCTTGACGTGTTTCACCCGGGTTTGGGCTTTATCAAAAGTGTGGGTCTTCTTGGCATTCCGCCCGGTTTATATAGGGGGTGTTGATTCTTCAATATCGATCTGGTGTGGTGCTGTTCTTCCTGTTTCCTGTTTGGTCGCGGGCGTCGACCGGAAATGACGCGTCGCGACCACTGGTGTGTGCTGGAAGAATCCATACAAGATACGAAAATCCTATCAGTCCCCCGGAAGATTCTCTTAAAAATAACAGGTATTACATCTTGTCTTTCTCAGAACAATTGGACGAGACATCTTTTTTAGAGATTCCGTCCAATCGGGAAAGACAAACAGACTATATCAGCCCACAGGGCTGCAAAAGAATTTTAGAGGAAGAAGATCTGGACGAAGAAAACAAAAAAGGAAGAACAGAAAGACTTTAGAGAAAGACAATATTGAGAAAGAAAGTAAAGGGATCTTTAATCTATCTGTCAAACCCCTCACTAATATACAACTGAAGGTATTAAATAAAGGATTAAAGTATGCCCCTACCAAAACATTCAACCCATTCTTAGCATACATAGATGTCAACAAATTCGTCCGCAATGCTACCCTGAAAAGATTCTATATGGGCAAAAATAAAAATAATAATACTAAAGATACAATAAATAATAGTGAAATAGAAAATACGTATGCAAAAAGTTTCTTTAAAAACAGAACCAAATTTTACCCGTCAAACTTCAAATCTAGTGCACTCGACATATTTGAAAAAAAAGTATGTCATGACATAAAAACTATTAACATAAAAGATAAAAGAGATAAAAATAATTTAACAAAAAAAGAGAAGGATAGCCTAAAAGAATTACAAAAGGATGAAACAATTGTAATAAAGCCGGCAGATAAGGGAGGAGGACTGGTTATCCTATCAGCAGAATTATATGAAAAAGAGTCTTATAGACAACTCAATGATGATACAACATACACTAAACTCTCCAGATATCCTACGCCAGATATTAAAATTGTATTAGAAAACTTTTTAATTGAAGGAAAAAATAAAAAGATTTTAAACACAGATGAATACTATTATTTAAATAAAAAGTTTCCAAGATACCAGTCATATATTTTCTGCCTAAAATTCATAAAGATACTAAAGAGCCACCCGGGAGACCAATAGTATCCGGCATTGATTCAATTCTTTCTAATTTATCCGAGTACATAGATATAATGCTACAGCCATATGTGAAAAAGTCAAAATCTTATTTAAAAGATACAATAGACCTACTTAATAAACTAGAAAATATTAGCTGGGACGATCAATATGTACTAATAACCTGCGATGTCCAATCCTTATAAACAATAATACAGCATGAAAAAGGATGCTATGCGGTGAAAAAAATCTTGGAAAGTGATAATGTTATGAAAGCAGAGCAGATCAGTTTTATAATCAAAGGCATTAATTATTTTTATTTTTATTATGTATTATTTTTACGTACAGAAGAATGGTACAGCTATGGGGACCAGGTTCGCACCCAGCTATGCCAATCTCTTCATGACTGGGCTGGGTGGAGAGCCTGGTTGCCTATTTTCGATATATAGATGGTCTTCTGTTTGTATGGAAAGGTCCACTTCAAACTGCCAAACTATTTATAGAGTTTCTAAACAAAAACGACGATGGTATCATTTTAAAAGCTGATTTTAGTCAAACTAATGTTATTTTTCTAGATTTAGATATATACATTAATAACAGTATACTATGCACCAAAACGCACTTTAAAGAGGTACACGTTAATAATTTTATTGAGACAAATAGTTGTCATCATAAAAGCTGGCTAAATAGTATTCCTAAAAGTCAACTCTTAAGATTAAAAAGGAATTGTTCAGATAAAGAAATGTTTAAAATCCAGGCGAAGGAAATGAAAGAAAAATGAATCGAGAAAGGATACGATAAAGAAAGTATAGAAGAAACCATAGAGAGAATAACCAACACAGATAGGGAATCTCTAATAGCAATGCTCCAAAAAAGACAGGATACACTGATAAAGAGTTCACATTACCAATAGTCTTAGACTATAATAATAAAAACAAACAAATCAAAAAAGATTATTAATAAAAATTGGCACTTACTAAAAGAGGATGCCATACTAGGTACTATTATTCCGGACAAGCCGAAAGCGATATTTAGAGGGGCACCTAACCTAAAAATGCAACTTACAAAAAATTTCACAAGACAGCAGAAAAGTTCCAATGCCCTCAGCAACTTTTTACAAACCAAAAAAGGATTCTATAGATGTAACTGTTGTAACAGCATAGCGTGTAAAAAAACTAAAAAGATAGACAGGCACACCCTAAATTTCAAATCAAACAACACCAATAAAACCTATGAAATTAAAGACACTATTACCGGTTTGAGTAAAAACATTATATACCTCTTAGAGTGCCCATGCGGCCTACAATATATAGGAAGAACTATAAGACCTTTAAAAACCCGAATAGGGGAGCATTGTAGAAATATAGAAAAAGGTTTTAAAAACCACCTAGTATCATCCCATTTTTAAATGCACAAGAATTATCCTCACTAGTTAAAGTTTATGGGTATCACTAAGATGCCTCAATATTGGAGAGGTGGAGATATGATTAAAAGATTGGGCAAAAAAGAGATGGAATGGGTGTACTATTTGGATACTCTACACCCTAAAGGATTAAACGCTGAATTCGACCTTTTTAACTTTCTATAATACATTTTTATACATAGTTTTTTATATATATATATATATATGTATATTTATATTTTTTTTATTTCCATCAGATCTATTTTTACCAAAAGCGATTACTGTTCTATCTTTTTTAATGGAAGTAATCTTCTCTCTTTTTTAATTCTTCCTTTTCTTTTCTTTTCTTCCTATATATCATCCCTATCTTATAGTTATGGTTATTCCCTATATTGGCTTTTTTATATATTAGACGAAACAGGATTCTATGGTGTCTATTTTATTTGGCACCTTATTAATATATACCCAATAGCTATGAAGTACAATTTGTTTTTTATTTTGGCTTAATTTAAATATCATGTTTATAAAACTTTTCCTAGTAAGTGACCAAAATAGACTACTAGAACCTGCTTCTCAAGCACTGATCACTATATGCTATGTTTTGCACACTCCACACAGAATGTTAACATATTTTATTACATTTGTGCACTTTTAATATGCATTTCAATATGGTTGCTTTAAAAGACTACAGGTTCCAGCAACCATTGGAATCCGCGGCACGTCACTTCCGGTTTCCGGTTGACGGCCGTGATCTTATTGTATTATTATTATGGACATTTAGACAAACTACATCTCCCACCATACACTGCAACTCGCGGCACGTCACTTCCGGTATCCGGTTGACGACCGTGACCTAACTATATTATCATCATGGACAATTGTATGTACTACATCTCCCAGCACACACCAGTGGTCGCGACGCGTCATTTCCGGTCGACGCCCGCGACCAAACAGGAAACAGGAAGAACAGCACCACACCAGATCGATATTGAAGAATCAACACCCCCTATGTAAACCGGGCGGAATGCCAAGGAGACCCGCACTCTTGATAAAGCCCAAACCCGGGCGAAACGCGTCAAGGGAAGGACTTAAAGCTATATATTTTTTATATGTACTTTTATATATATACTTTTTAATATTTTTTGTGAAATAAATTTAAGCTTTTTCCTTAAATCTTTTGGCTTCCACACATCTCCTGGTGCTGCTGGTTTTCTGCTATATCCTTTGGTGGGGATTATACCACCACAAGCTATCATCACCAGAGCAAGTCATTGCTCTGGATACTGTAAGTAGGATACCTACATTTTCTTTTATTACTTTTTGTTTATGATACTGTACCATTGGTCTGTGTATTTTTTTTTCCACATACATATGACTGCTGAGTTTGGACATCCCAATATCTTCAGATCCTAAGACGGGGATTGTACTGTCCAGGCGCTATACAGCAGAGCTCTTAGCAGCTCTGCAAAGTGTGAGTTTGCCTTTCATCTACAGTTTATTCTATTTATACACAAAATATATTTTTTAAACATGCTGCGCAATTATTCTATTATTGTTATTTCCCTTTGAGGTTTCTACATGCTGTATTACTGAAGAACGATATGTATGTATGATATGATTATTTGAATATCTTTCTTTTGGCGCGGTTGACCACTATTTTTTTTCTTCACATTCCTGTAAAAGAAAGTACGCTTTACTTTTTTGTGTATATATTTTGATTGCACTGGCATTTCTTTGAATTGCCAGTGAAATGTATACAGCATTTCATATAGAAATATTGTAAAAGTCTAAAAAAAAATGGATTTTTACTCTTCTTTGAGTAATAGGAGAATTTTACTATAGTACATTTGTCATAAAAACATACAGGGTACTGTTTACTAATCATTTCTGGAGTTGTTTTGAGTTGACAGCCTACCTCTAGACTAATTTAACCAAACGTTTGCAAGCTAGCTGTATGCTCATCATTTCTTTCTGATATAGGCAATAAAGTGAGCAATATTAGTACATCCGATCCTATGCCACATTCCCCTAACCTATTTCTCAAATCAGTATTACTTCCAATCATATACAATTGGGTTTTCACATCAATACATTTTAGAGATCCACTTTGTGGTCAGCAGTTGAACAAAATTAAGTTATTCATCCTTTTTGGTGGAACCGATAAAAATCAGGTACATGACACTAATAAGTCCTACATAATTTGTCTTGATTGCAGTTTCAATACAGTAAATAATTACTAAAAAAATGTAAACATCGCAATGTATATTTAACTCTGGCACATATATGCAATTCTAAATGATGTGCAGATTATGAGCCCTTTGTAATTCTATAACCACTATATAGGACTGTCTTGAATTATAATTAAGTACAAAACAAGTAGGACTAATGAAACACCAAAAAATTTATCAGTTGTGGATGGAATGGTGGATGGGTGAATGGGTGGATAAGTGGATGGATAGATAGATGGATAGATGGATATATATATATATATATATATATATATATATATATATCTGGTGTTAATTATGCATTCAAAAATTTTACTTCTTCTTCCTACAATTCCGTTCCCCACCACAGCCTCGGTGACTTGATATTAAATAAGTTCATTATTTATTCCAAGGACATGTTAATGCTTCTAATGAAGATCGAAAAAGGTCAAAATCAAAAGAAAAAGTAGCACATGTATTAAAAATTTAAGAAAAAAGCTTTGTGAAAATTACCAATTTCTTTTTTACATTTTACTTTATATTTCAAATGGATTCTTGGCCAAGAATATTAATTAATTAACAACATAAATATGGAATTAATATCAGATTGTTATTTTTGGGAAAACTAAACAGCTGGCATTTGATGTTTTTTGTTTATTTTTGTTTATGTAAATAATGAGCAGGAATATAGAATTATTCAGTTTATTAAGAAGCATCTTTTGTAACTAAATATTTGTTGTGCACATCAAGGGAGATCTAAAGCTTTTTAGGTAGCACGGCAGTGACTTTAAATCTCTTAACACAGGAAGTGGGAGCATTGATGAGTCTATGAAAACTGCTAAATGGAACATCTTTGGTTATTGTTCTTTTCTTATGGTGATGTTACTGAAGTCTAACGGAGTGCTAAACAAATTAAGGGAACAGAAAGGCAAGACTATAATGCATTTATCTTTCCTCTGTTTAATATTTTTTTGTTTTTGAGAAAAATGGTTCGGTCAAGCCAAATGTTCTCACAGTGCACTAGTCTAACAATTAAAATATATCTCAAGGTGAGACAGCGGCATGGAAAACCTTATGGTTCTTGGTTTCCACCACACATGTATTAGACCCCATCCCACATCCAGGTTATATTGATAGTGGCTATGATATAAGTTGTTAGGATGGGACTTTGTAAATAGTCCTCTGTTTTATCTGATGTTATTGACAGTGTTGAAGATGGATGAGAGCCACAATCATGCTCCTTCGTGATTTAGCATAGGATTCCTTGTCATTTATTGACTTATTTAAAAGCTTTAGATATTTTTTATTATACCTCATCAATTATTATTATTATTATTGGCATTTATATAGCTTCAAAATAGTCCACACTGTTTTACAACTATAAGAAGTGGATATTAGAGGTGAAGATGGCTCTGCTCAAATGAACTTACAATCTATGAGTATTAGAGGTAGGTGTAAATATATTGTTTTGGTGTCTTGATCAAGGCCACTTATTGGAAAGCTGGCCTGACTAGGAATGGAGCCTAGTTTTTCCAGTTTTTGACAGCTGACTTGAACACCTAACTTGAACAAATAAAGTGACTCAGTTGAGTAATGGCAACTATCGTCCGGAATTTGATGACTAGCTATCTTCCTAAAAATAATAGAATTTAATTGAGCCAATCAGTACATGATGGTTGCAAAAATGATAAATACTTATTGAATAAGTAACTTGAACATTGTACTCTGTTCTTACGAGATATTGTGGTAGTTGCTTGTGAAGTCAGTGCAAACACACTTTGGTGGACAGAGCCTACAATAATCTCACAATACAAAGCCCTCATGTGGGCTCAAGATGATTTATAAGTATTCTTGGGCCATCAGACAGACAGCTTGGCCATCATTCTTGCAAATATTTTAGGTTAGTTAGAAGAAGGAGCACATAACTGCTCATCAAACACATACTTTGACTGGGTTTAGGAAATGAAATTAATCAGAAGGTTGAAAATACTATTGTGTATTTGTCTCTCCTTGCCGAGTCTAATTTGCTTTTGAAAATGCAAATTTTCTTTTCCTACAACTTGGCAGCCGGGCTTATTAATAGTTTAAGCTACTAATTACTGTAATTCTACCACCAGCTTCCAACAAACGTTGTACAAGTCAAGTTCCTCTGGAGAATTTTGCTGCATAGAATGATGATCTTGTTCTTCACTACAGGGTTACGCTTCAAACCGTTAAATTAAATTTGGGAACTTTGATTTTGGAACACTATGTATGTTTCCTTGGTCTTTTTTAAGTTAAATTGCTGAACAATGAAACTCATGTGCGAGATTTGGCTTCAATCAAATTAGCAGTAAGCGCAAGATCCAACGCAGGTGCATAAATTATTGCTGCAATTATTAAACATGCAGAAAGCGTGAGATCAATTGCAGCCAATTTCGAGTGTCTATATTTAAAATGAGACATTTAGCTAAAAGTGTGGTCTCAAGTATGCAAAAAGCATTTTTTTTTGTTTTTAAAGTGGTTTCATTTAAATTTTTAATTACTTATTTATGCACATGTAAGCTAAAGCCTTAAGTGTTATAAAATGGTTTTGAGCTCAATATAGGTGTGTTTCGGTCTTCAAAGATAATTCTCCTGCTGTACCGTCTCGTCATATTTAACAATGTCCGTAATTCCAAATAGTAAATTGAAAGCCCTAAGATGCTTTTGACAATATAGGATGGATCAGGGTATATATAAAAATTTAAAATAAATTGGTCTTAAAAATAATTATGTATCTGCAGGAATACATAAAAAGGTTTAGTCAGGAGATTATCAAAAAAATTACAATGACTATTCTAGTTCAACAATTCTAATATTTGTTAGTCAGGACAATAAAACATTAATATATTACATAAATGTAACCCGTTGAGCCTGAGACTACAAAGAGATAAAAAGAGACCAACAGCGAAAAGAGATACCGAGAGGGCTATGAATACTGCATTATGTTTGGTCCTCAAAAACACAGGCATTCTATTGCTAGACTTACTTCTCTTACTGTGTAAAAACAAAGAGGTAAGTGAACAGTTCCCAAGTTCCTCATATTCATGAACACAGTAGCTACAGGAAGCATGTGCCTGCCCTCACGTGCATCATGCATATGTGAGTGATGCATGTGGCCAATTATGGTGAAGCTAGAGATTAGAAGATGGTATGGTCAGAGGACAGGAAAGAGGAAGAGTACAGAGGGACAAAATGCAAAAGGAGTACCCAAACGCTCAGCATGTCAGCTGGGTTACACACTTTATATTCGAACCAAGTAATTTTAGGTAACTAGAGCTTGCTGAACTGAATATCCCAAAGTATTTTCCTATGAATGCAGGCATATTCTGATAAAACAATGATTTCAAAGGAAGGTGCATTTATCATTATGCTATAATTGGTATTGATAGTGTTATAGTTATTCGGGATATGTTTTAAAGAATTAAGTAAAGGGCCTCTAATACATGGTTTTACATTTCACATGCTCTTATTTAAATTGTAAAGCATATGCATGCTTCAAACAAATTCTTGTATTTTAATGTAATTCATTTCTAAAAGGTACAGACCCCTCTTTATTCAAATACTTCATGGTTTTTACTTTAGTCTAAATTGCTATTTTTAATTTTCTTATCATTATTAAAACAACTAAATATAAATACAGCCACTAAATACAAGCCATATGAGTTTTTCAATTAGTGAAACCTTCAAGTAAACAATGTTTTTCTTTTTTCTTTAAAAATATTCAGTTGCGTCCCAAATCTGTGGTTATTGAGTATAACATTTATTATTATTATTATTATTATTATTATTATTATTATTATGTGAGAGGAATGGTTACTTTGAAGATAGAGTTGGACACACAAGTGGAAAAACAAGTGAAAATTAATTAATTTAAATAAAAATATTTGTGAGCATTTCTGATTTCAGTACCTTGGAGAGAGCATTTGTATTCATTCAAGACAGGAGAACATTCCTTGTGGGGGGAAGGGGGGAGGGATAGGAAGGAGCTATCCAGAAAATTAGCAGGTTTGGATCCTAAAGGAGGCATCCAGGCACAAAAAAGCAAACAAGCAGAACTGAGTAGGAATGAGTGTACTTAATCACTACTTCTCCAACTCTGAGATGAGAGACATCACATCAATCACCTGACATATGCAGACCTCTAGGCTTGCAGAAAAGAGTTCCCATGGATGAAGACAGAGAGAGATGGGGATAACGCAAGAAAGAAAAGAGTAAGTACTGAGTAGAAAGTATAAACCAGGAGATGTGCAGGAATACAGATTTACAGGAGCTAGCTTAGAGAATGGACAGATGAAGATATAGTAATAAGTAGAAGCAATAAGAAAGAGTAAAACAGACATGAGACAGAAACAGAGAGACACAGAAAAACACAACATGCAGGACAGAGATGGAACAAATATTGATAAGACCATAGAGGAAACGAAAGGCCAAGAACTTGAAGAGAATACATTGTAAAGGGGAGAATAAAATGCAGATCAGGTGAAATACTCAACAAATAGGTGGTAAAACTTAAAATATTAAAAACCGTCCATAGAATATAAGGGATACAGTTTAGTCTCTCATTCTTGATGATTTAATTTTGGCTACCAGTTTTATCCTTCAATGATTATGCATCAAAAAGGAAAAAATATTACTTTATGTCTTGCAAAATTTGGCTGCAAACCAGAAAATACATTATTTGCAGTATGTTAATCATCAAGCAGCGATGTATGGTGGAAAGGAAATTATTCCCGGGCAAAGCTTAATGCACAGATCACAATGCTAGCTGCCTTGCAGCATCTTATGCATATTTATATACATTACATATAGATTAGATATTCAAATCAGTATACATTATACAAAGCACACATGCAGAGTTTTGCCGATCATTTATCACTGTTACCCTGATGAAAATAAAGTTAACAATTATGGGAAAAATAAAAAAACAAATATTATGGAAATGGACACCATTTATCTAATTTTAGTGCAATTATATCAACTGTGTTCTAGAGCCTTTACAGCAGGGATATTATTATTAAAATGTCTTAATAAAGATTCTGTACTGCAGTGCAGTAGGAGTAGCATAGGGCTAGCATACAAATTTGGGCTTGATAGACTATCTGGAGTGTTTTCAAGGCGAGTCTTTTTTGGTGTAGAGTCAACTGGAAGTTCTGTATGTTTAAGAAGTATTGGAACTGGTAAATGGTATTTGAAGCTCTGGTGGATCTAGATTGTCTTTACATTTAATATGGTATGCAAATCGGTTAACACTGAAGGAGAGACAAAATTAAAGTGACAACTAGAATTCTGTAGTAGTGATCCGAAATAATAAATCCAAGCTGAAGATGAACATAAGGTATTATTCTTAGCTCTTCAAAATAAATTAATGTTCATGTACCCTTGAGTTTATCCTATCAGATGCTACATTTCAAGGAACACAGATATTTACAGATGCTTCCTTCTACCTTAACCTAGTAAAAAGTAGAGAGATAGAAACCTGGTCCCTTTCTAATGATCCATTGGGTCACCTAGGGATTAAGTTGGGGAAGAGTTGCTCAAAGATGAAAGTGGATTCCTAAACTTTTCTTCTTTCTTATACTCAATTTATGTGTATTCTGCTGCTAAAACTGAGTGAATGGTGTTAGATTCCTTCATCAGCTAAGGGAGTTTCTAAACTGTGTCCATACTTCTTGTCTCTCATCCCCTGATATGCATGTTGAAAAATGAAGATAACCACAAAATATGAAACATGGATGTTTTGCGTGAGAGACAAAGTTTGCTTGTGTACCGTTATAAGATATGATGAAAACAGAAATGTGTTCATTAATCAACATTTGTAACGTTGTATTCCTTCAAAGTGTTTACGGATTTTTTTTAAGAATTGAAATACAAGTGTACATTTCAGAAAACACAACATAAACATTAAAACGAGCATGTTGAATCCTACATGGAGATGATCTATATTTCCCAACAGTCCTCATTTTTCCTCGAAACATATTTGATTTTAACTGTTAAGATCCGTGTCCCATGAGGTTCAGCATTTAAATTAAAATAACATTTACCAACGTTTCAAATATTTATCCACCTTCAACGCAATAATATATTTACCCACTGTCTGCAATCCCCTTACCGAACATCTACCAGTCATCTTTTTCTCGCCAATCTTTATTCAGCTTCTGAACTAATTTCATCCAATTTTTGTCCACTTTGTCCACACAAAATACTATATTTACCACTTCTACTTTCATTCAAGAAATATTTATCCACTGATTTATTATTGTTCCACCCAATCATTAACCATTTTCCACGATCATGTCACACTATAGTATATGTCATCATCTAAGGCACTCATTTCCACTCATCAATAATCCCTTCTATGCCCCTTTTTTTACTCAATCTTACCTACTTTTTATTCATACTCTTATTATTTTTGTATCATTTATTACAGCTAACTGTCATCATATTCTGTGGTATTGTACAATATAAATAAAGCTGCAGACAAAAAAATGATAAATAAACATCACTTAAAATGTATAACATAAATATAGTGACAGTCTTAAAGAGCTATTATATTTTACATTGACATTCATCATTTACGTTGACATTCAGCACCCTTACCGCATATTATGTACCCACATTTACACTACACACACATATAAATATATAACTACCCAATAAATATACCCATCATATGCACTTACTTTACAAACTATTTAATAATTTTTTACCTAAGTACTAGAATCATTTCGCACTATATCTACCCAACTTCTTTACCCATTTCCCACATTAATTTATTTATCTACCTTGCACATTCTTTTCACACAATATATATCGCTTTCCGAATTTATATCCCAACCATTCTTCCATTCCAAATATGTCTGCATTTTTATCCTCAGTTCAAATTTTGTCATTTTGTATTCCCTTCTGTGTTTGGCGACTCTCCCAGCCCACCCCATGAATAAATGCTTCTTTCTCTGAGACTTTAATTGGTCAGACTTGGCAAACCCTTTCCGAACAGGATTTACATCCTTTCCCTGCTTCCAACACACTAATTTATCTTGTAATAATAGACCTCTGCGGATTACAATGCATTAGAAATTGGCCAAGAACAGATAAGACAAACCTTGACATGTTATAACCATTGACTCCTTCTACTGGTAATTGTTTCAAATGTAACAAATAATCACCACTTTAGACAATGACTGGCACATCCTAGATCCTTATTAAACACCAGAATAGAACATCCCTTACAATGAATCACTGTACGTTGCATGTATGTCGATTGTCTCATTTTATGTCTGTCTTCCATAACGTTTGTGATTAACACCCAAACTGTTCTTTTGTTTGTTTTTTTCCTTTCCTTCTCCCTTTTTGTAGAAATTATTGAACCTTCCACTTCTAGTCCTGTCACGAGTTCAGGTCAGTATCCACATACACTCACAAAGTATGTTTGGGTACTATCTTCTGCTTTCATTACGTCTGTCATTGCATTCGTTACTGTTATGTCATGTCAACAAGCCTGTTTTCTAAAAGGAACAGTCAACCTGTTGTGCTTTTAATTCGAAAAAAGGAACTAATAGCAAATCTGCTTCACTTTTAGAAAGAGAGAGAACAACCTCTGAGCAATAGTAACCAAAATAGTTTTGAATTACACATGATATGAATGCATACATTCGATCCCCTTTTGAAAAAAACAACTTCAATTCACTTACATAACATTTGTGAAATGTGAATGTAATATAACAAACCAAAACACTTAGATTGAATAGATTTCTCAAGATTTCTGAAGCATAGAATTTGATACATCACTTTTAACATATAAAAAAAAACAATTTTCATAAGTAAAAAAAAAAAGAGGAGAAGTGCAAAAATACAAATATATTCACCAAAAAGTGTGCACAGGCACTTCAAATCAGTGAAAACATAAACTCTTTAAAATAGATAAGCAGCATGCACTATAACATAAATTGGGTTGTCAATTTAAATAAATCAAGTTCTGTGCTACAGAAATCTCTTGATTCAAAATAAAAATACTTATACATATAAATATTGACTCCTCGTCAAAATAATATAAATATTTTGTATCTACAACATAAAAATACCCAAAATATAGTGCAGGCAAATTTCAATAATAAATACACCCCAAAATATTAGTAGCTCTCTTAGGATATCTCTCCCTTAATCCAGAACCTAAAATCCTTGGGTCTGTGTATGCTGGTATAATGGGAGAGAGGAAGCACCCCACTTTGTAGAAAAATAAATCCACCGATGATAGCAGGGATTTATATGTAAAGAGAAAAGTGGGAAAAACGGGATAGTGCAATATTGCTAAAAAAATGTTTTATTAATACCGCATATATATATTCTTACATTAAAACCATGTAAGCTCTTTATACAAAGAAGCTCCCGGACACCGCAAATACAGGATATGTGTCCAGCGTTCGACTGAGCCATTTTATGCTCCCCTTAAGCGGACCACTGCCAATACTGCAGACACATCCTGTCTTCTCTCTGCTATGTCGCTCAACTTGTGACGCGTTTCGCACTGGACCACATGGGCTTCTTTAGGTGCCATATTTGTGCACTCTCTCTCTTAATATAGTGCTGTCAATTGCCCATTCTAGTATTGCATTGGTATTTTACTTTCATACCTCCTTTTTCCATTTAGTTGGACATTCAGACTACAATATACATCAATTTAAAATCCATAAAAGTTTGTGTATATACAGGTAAGTATTAAACTTCCATAGAAATATTGAAGAAGGCATCTAAAATATGCTCCCTAGATCAAGCAGGATTCTGAAGAACAATTAAAATATTTTTAAGAGACCTTATGGTTTCCCCATAGGAAATTATTATTATTTGCATTATTCAATGCTTTCCTATGGGAAAAATCTGACACTGGAGGTCCTCATGCAGAGGGTGAGGATGTCGAGCGTCAGATAATGGATCGAAGGTCCGTTTCAAATCAGGAAGCCCCTCTATTGGTTGTCTGGTAGACAGCCACTAGAGGAGGAGTTAACCATATCAGGTAATTATTGCAGTTTATAAAAAACGCAATAATTACATGCTCAGGGTTAAGGATGATGGGAGTTTGCACCCAGATCATACAAGAATGGGCAATCGGCAGCACTATATAAAGAGAGAGGGGAAACAAATACGGCGTCTTGGCGTCTGAAGAAGCCAGCATGGTCCGGGGCAAAACGCGTCACAAAAAGAGCGACAAAGCAGAGAGAAGTCAGGATGTGTCTGCTGTATTGGCGGTGGTCGTCTTAGGAGAAATATAAAACTGCTGGACACATTTATTCGCACTGTGAGTGAGTTTCTTTTATATGTGGCAATTAATAAAATATATTTTTTAGCAATATTGCACTATCCTGTTTTCTCCACCTTTCTCTTTACATATAAATCTCTGCACGCATCAGTGGATATCTTTTTGCAGACTGTGGGGTGCTTCCCCTTTCCCATCATTTAAGCATACCTAAGTGGGCAACCTAAGTGGGCACTAATATTTTAGGGTGTATTTATGATTGGAAGATTTGCCTGCAGTATATTTTGGGTACTTTTATGTTGTAGATACATCTGGAATATTTATACTATTTTGTGGAGGAGTCAACATATATATGTACAACTATATTTATTTTGAATTAAGAGATTTATTTTTTTGGTTTGTATACAAAGAGGAAGAAAATTTAAAAAAAAAGTCTTATAAAAGTCTTAAATGTGCCCCAGGAGAGTTTCATAATATGGTATATCTAAGCTGCGCACAGCACTTACTGGGTGTGATTAGAGCCTCTTTTCCATTTTATCACTGTTAAACGTTCCAATATTTTTTTTACTTTTTGACTTTTCGTGCTCCCACACAACCAAGTCAGCATTTGTGATTTCCAAACTTTTCTAATTCTGAGGAATTTGAATAAACACCACACCTTGATCATACTTGCACCAATAATTAAACTTGATGGCAAAAAAGTGAGGGATTAATTTCTCATGAAATTTGACCTTCAAAATGAGGCAAAGCATGGTATCTATAGATTCCCTAATGTTTCAACTGCAAAATATGTAGTTATACCTGGCTGATTGTTCCTTTATTGGATGTTTGTGCTTATATGCGTTGCTTCATGTTTTTATTCAAATGTCAATATTTAGACTGATTTGACACAAGGTACAGGTTGCATAAAATAAATGCATATTATTAAATAAAATGTATTTATAAAATATTTTACCAGGAAGGATATATTGACATTTCTCTCCTTTTCAAGTATGTCCAATGCATGATAATATATAAGTATATTATTTCCTGGTAAGTTGCAGAGTTTATATATCTTTGTACAGTTTTATCTGTAAGCCATGAATAAGCTTTCAAATATTATTTCGGGTTCCTTGTAATGCCATTCATGTGTATATCAAAAAAGTATATCGCCTAACAGAATTAAAAAATATTGCAGGGCTTCATTTTTTTTTCCACAGCCGTCAGCAGTTTTTCCGAAGCGAACCTGATTTTTTTATTTTTAATTTCTACATATTTTTTTTTATTTCATAGGTAAATGATTGGAAAGAAATGGATTTACTGCCATCAGAACAGGCACAAATACCAAGCCAACAAATAAATCACTTTTTGTTTTATTCTATGTTGGTTTATTATTACCCTCAGATTTTAGAAGGTAATGGGTTTTTGAGTATAAATTAAAATGAAGAGGATAAAGGAGACGTGCATGCTTAGCTGTCCAAACCTATATTTTCTCAAAAAAATATATAATCAATGTTTGTTTCTATAACTGTTGATATATTAAAATTACTGTTGTTTTCTGGCAGTTATAGGGCAGTGTGCGAACATTTAAACTTTTAGTTAAAATTTCCTGTATAGTTTACATAGTTTTGTAATAGTGTTTGCATCGGTGTCTCCCACGTAATGCATTCTGTTGTTGCGTTCGTATTGTTACTTGTGATAGAATATGTACTAAGAAGCCCTTATGATGTATGTTCTGGTCCCTGTCATAGAGTTTTCATTGGGTCATGTCACAAAGATTGTATTGGCTCTTGCTGTACAACTTGTATTGACCTCCGTCATAGTGTTACTGCTGGTTTGAGCCATCGAGCTTGCACCAATTACTACTTTAAGTATTGTATTGGTTGTTGTCATATAGGTTACATTGGAATTAGATCATGTTACAGAGTTTGTTTAGAGCAATGCTATAGAGTGTGCAATAGCAAATGCCGTAGAGTTTGTCTTGACCAGTACCATAGCGTTAGTATTGACCAATACCATAGAGTTTGTATATAGCTGTACCGATTAGCTTGTAATGGGCTATTGCCATGGTCCCCGTCATAATTAAACCATATCACTAAAGCAAAAGTGGAGATTCCGTAGCACATCAATGAGCTTGTATTTGCATATTTAAATCGCTTTATTTGTGTCGCAGCTATTGCATCGAAAACCTACGTCATGTATAATTTTCAAAGCATGTATTACCACCACATCACTATCAACAATGTATAAATATATGTTTTTATTATTGGTCTCATTATTACTATAAAAAACTGTAGAAGGCAGACAAATGGGTCTTGTTTTTAGTTGAAAAAAAAAAAACATTCTTTATTTATTCATCGCCTTTGTTATTTTAAAGGATTTTTTTGAATCAAATTTTCAGTATAATGTTTTTCCAAGACCTTCGACAAACAGCCCTCCACGATTGCAGGTGTAAAAAGTGACTTGTTTATTTTTCATTAATTCATTAAAAAGAAGTGACAATGATGTTCTAGAATGTTATCATGAAATCTAATTATCTGTCACATTACCAGCTATCGTTTTAATTTCTTTTCCTAGAGTTGTCTATGTTTATAGTTATTTATTTTACTGAAAAAAGCTATTTACTTGATGGATATTAGCACAACAGCAACTTTCTCAACAGGTGAAATCAAGAAGTGACAAGTCTCTGTTGATGCTAATGACCCCATACAGAGTAAATTCTATCAAGAAAGCCTAAAACAAATAGTCTACCGCACTCTATGCAAGGCCTCCCATTTTACATTTTGTTTTCCTCTTCCATCATCTAATAAATTATTTTTTTCTCTGTTCTTCTCATGACCTTTATCATTATTTTGTCTTAATTTGTTTATTCTAGAAATAATTTATTTTATTCATGGTGGAGCTTGTTTTACTATATAGACCTCCTCTATAACAAGCATTTACTTGGGACATGAATAAAAAAATAATTACAAAAATTACAATTAAATATTTATTGTTTAAAAGGTTGAAAGGATTTAGAGGACAGAGAGTGGTCATATTCTCAACATACGAGCATTTCATTCTGTAAATGTGATCTGGCCATACTAAAGTGAAACTAAAGAGTCAATATATTGTGCTGTGCATCAGAATCCATATTAATCTGTTGACTGGATGCATCATTTCAATTTATCCCAATGGTGAAAATTATTGTTCCTGAAGTAGTGCAGATTCTACCTTTAGTTGATGTCATTGGGCTGTTCTCTGGTTAACAGAGAAAGGTCCAGAAACACACAGTTAATCCAAAGCAGACTTTGCTTGGAAAACCAAGCAGGCAATGTTTTGATCGACTATGGAGTTCTCTGTTCTAGCACTATTGCGTCCATGGTACTCTAGAAGGGCTTCTCTTACAGGAATAGTAAAATAACACAAATCAACTTTATATTCAGATTATGTTTCCTTTGCATTGAGAATACCATATACTACTTTTGGAATAAATAGATTTGCTTGTCTTCCTTTTACTGTCTATGTATGCTGAAACAGACGGGTTGGAAACATCACCGAACTCCTAGGAGTTATTGTGATGTCTAGTTTTTAAGTGGGTTGACTTGTCAACTGTTGACTGAATATATAACTCCTAGATCTCCAAAACTCAGTTTGAGATAAAATGATAAGCTCTCACCTGATTATAAGAAGCTGTGCTCTGATCAGCTATTAACAGAGAAAGAGGAGAACGTTCCATGTATCAGAAACTGCATATTCTTAAAATCTCAATGGCTGCTTGAATTTATAAGGTTTCTTTTAATTATCCAAAGTAATTTTTTATACATTATTAAGACTTCAGTGATTTGAGGTGGTTATGGTGTCTGGAGTTTGTGCAACGTGTCTGGAGTTATGTGCAACGTTTTGCTATGAAACACTGCATATATGGAGTTTAACCCCTCTGTCGCCACCTTCAGACGCGTCATTCAGGTGTTATCTAATTCCAGGTTTGCTAATGTCAATTCAGTGCAGCTTTCATTGCACAGAATGTCAGTCATTGGCTGAGAACAGTCAGCTTGACGTTCATAGCCAATGAATGAAGATGGTCATGGCTTCCAACTCCTGCAGTTAAATGGCTTGCTCCACTTGTGGAGAACTGGACCAGGTTACTCCTGGCATTAAAACCACTACAGCGGGGTGTAACCCTTTAATTTAGGTGGACAATATACAAATTATTTGTAAAAGCCATCAAGCATTTCACTCGGTAACAAGTTCAGGACAATTTGTCCACTACTCTCAAAAGTCAAAATTACAATTAATAATCAGCTTGCAAAATAAAAATATAGTATATTCACAGGTTATTATAGATTTTCATTCATTTAACATTGAGCTTGTTTTAATTATCATCTTCCCAAAATAAATGAGACTAAAATGTCTCTAGACAAGCATCGCGGGAATGGCCAAACCAACAGGGAACGGCAACACTCAAGCAAAAACTGAAAGCATGGAGTGAATTTTAATTCACAACTTCAAATTATCCATCCTAGTGAGGATAGTGAATTCCAGGTGGTGTGATGTCTCCACCGTCATGTGGGAAAAGCAAATAAAATGCTGTAACCCCAAAAGGAAATGCCAACAATGTCTCTAATTTATATATTATATTATTCAGCAAATGCAGTTGATGAATTATTTCGCTACCTTCTTGTTGCCACAGTTGTTTAAGATCTTTTATTGTTCTTGTATGGATTAATAAACCTGTTTCTTATTTTGTACCAATTTCCATGGGTGGATGCTTCTTCGGTGTTCCTTTTCGAGGACAGTTGTTTTATTTGCTAGCTAGTAAGTGTGTAGCCCAAATGTCTACAGCCAGTTTGAGGGTTGCAAGATAATTTGTTCAGAAAAGTGTTTCCATCTAATGTCACTCAGGTTATAATAAACAGGTAAATCCACAAGAAAGGTCTAATGGATCTAGAAGAAAAGATAACAAAAGACTATTGTGGGTCCATCAAAGACTTGCCTTTGCAGAACCAGTAGTCCAACTACAAATATTAATACATCTGTGTTTTCCCAAACACACAATGGTAGGTCCAGTGCTCCAGCCATGACATGGACCTGAACATGTACTACAGTTACAAAAGATATTCTTGCTAACCTTTCTATACCGTGTGCCTAGAAAAATGTAATTAATAAATTATATTCTTTCTTTTCATTTGGATTCAGACATGAGATCTGCACATGCTGGGATTGTGCAGCATGCATCTTTTTATATAAAATGTAATTTGACTGGGGGCAGGGCCTGGCACAGCTACAGCTCAGACGCCATACTTTGCTGCTCCGTGCAAAAACTGCCAAAATCGACCAAAACTGCGAAAATACCAGCTACTAACCGACAAACAGTACTTGCCACGAGTAGGGGAATCCCCACTGATCCCGTTCATGCCCTTTCAGTTCAGAACGACTCCCGCACCATCCCGCAAGACCCGTCGGAGGTCTAGGCCTGGAAGCCTGAAGACCGCGCCATCATACGGCGAGCTCCTGGAGGACTGACGTGAATATTTCACCCCCTACCTAAATGACAACAATACCACAACTATGGGTCGGAAGACTCAGAAATCACAATTTGCGCCACCGCAGGAGGCTAGGGACATCGGGGCACTCCTCAAATGCACGAGGTCCAGGCCAGCTGAGCGCTCCGCTACCTCAGCTAACAGAGAAGCCTCTGGGGATGAGGAGGGGAGCGAAACAGAATACAGGCCTGAAACCACGCAATCCACCACTGAGTTCACGACAGGTGAGACCCATAAGCAAACACCTGCTACCAAACAAGACATATCAGACCTCTACGACAGAATGAGGCTACTGTTTGATGCGGACATCGCCTTAGTAAAAACAGAGGTCCAAGCAGTCAAAGACCGCATTCAGGCCAATGAGGAAGATGTAAATGACCTTAAGCAAGGCCTGGCAACCCTGGGTGACATGGTGAAACAACTACAAACCTTGCACAACTTCTTGACCCACAGAGTGGACACCCTAGATGACAGGAGCAGAAGACTAAATATTAAAATCCGAGGAGTCTCGGACACAGTGTCCACAGAGGAATTGCCACACTTTCTAAGATGGCTGACATCTACAGTCCTCCCCACCAAACAGGCCAAACTACTCCAGATGGATGAGGCATATAGGGTCAACAGGTCACCACGAACCCCAACAAGCTCACCGAGAGACATTATACTAAAATGCCAATCCTTCATGGACAAACAAAAGCTCATGAAAGCCCTCCAAGACAAGGTGACTTTGAGAATCACCACCTCACTTTCTTCCAAGACGTCACCCGATCCACGTTACTGTGGAGAAAGGCCATGCAACCCATAACTGAGAAGCTACAAGAAGCTGGGGTGGCTTACCGCTGGTCCGCATCACGCACGCTAATAGTCCTCAAGGACGAGAAGATGTACACAGCAGCATCACCATTGGACGCCCCTAACTTCCTTGCAGCACTTGGCCTCGAGAGGGACACGGAAGCTCCAGCACGACACCCAAACACCCACCGGTGGGACGTGGCAAATGTAACACCTTTCGTACCATATAGGGTCCAGGACTCGGTAACATAGACTCTGCACCAGAAGCACCAACTTAACTAAAAGATGATGGCACAGAGCAAACCACAACAGAATGGACAGTAGCTCAAGTTTAAAATCAGTTTAATAGTTATCTGCAGTTTTGATAATGCATGTTAACTAACACCCCACACCCCCCCCCACCTCCCAAAGGTTAGGGGTAAAAATGAGCGACGGAGGCACCAAACACTATCCCCCCATCCCTACGGCACATATCCACATAGAGAACTCACACAGCCGACTTTGCTGCCTTCTACAATATGGAATAACTCGCACACTAGTACAACAGACAGCAGCACTTACAACATAAGATGGTGACCCCTGGTAAAAACCTTCGCAGACACCCGGTCAGCACAACCTTGCGGAACTATAGGAACACACACCGTATCATGCACACACCACGTAGAGATCTACATGCAGCAACCTCCCAAACAACTCATTACTTGTTTTTGTGTTTTATTGTTTTTCATAGCTAATCGCATTAACGGTGGGAACGCTGACCTACCTACATCTAGACATGTACTAAACTCACAATGAGGGGTTAATTTAAATGGAAATGCAATATAAAAACGAATGTCTTTTGCCTTCCAACTCTCTAAAAGAGGCGAACTCTCTTGCAATACAACTTTTGTTTAACACCTCTGTTTATCATATGTCATTATATGTGTAATAGCTAGACTCTTATTATTGACAAGATGCATGTTTCACCTTATACCTTCCTTATTTTGTATGATGCATTAACCTCTCAATAAAAGAAAGAATTACAAAAAAAAAAAAATGTAATTTGACAAATGCCTGTTCCTGCAGGCTTTTCATTGTATACACTGCCTTTTCAGAGAAAAGGCAGGGATTGCATTGCTGCTTAGTAAAACCTTTAGTGTCAGTCACTCAGATGGCCAATAGAGGTGTTGTCTATCTCAGTGCTGTACAGTGTGCAGCGACCACGTTCAGCGTCTCCTTGCTCTGCATGGAGACTCTGAATGCTCCCCATAGAGATAGATTAATTCAATGCATCTCTTTGAGGACAAGCTGATTGGTGCATTGCTTAATTTTGCCACGCATGCACAATAGCTTCCCAATGCTTTCCTGTATGAAAGAATTGAATTGGCTGAGATCATCAATCTTGGTGATCTCAACCATGGAGGTAGGGCCAGCTGCAGCGAGACCAGTGCAGCAATGATGAAAAACTAAGTAAAATACCTTTTACCTTCATTCTGAGGTGTCCATGGACCTAAATATCTACTTGGGTACTATAACATTGAGAATACATCTATTAATTCCTAACACCATAGTGTTTTTTTTTTTTTAATTCAGCTTTTTTTATTTGTTTGTTTTTTTATATGATACACATCTTAAGTCTGCCAGTAAATGTAGATCATGAAATGGTTAAATTATCTTTGGCCTTATTAAATACAAGTGAAAACGCAACTATATTTCATAGTTTTATGTCTTTTGAAAACCAATGTCCTCAATTACCCTAATCTTACCTGTAGAGCAATTCCTGCAGTCTGAAAACATTGTGCTTATGGGATTGATGTTCTATAACTTGTGAAATATTCACCATGAAACAGAGTCATCTTTTCTCAGATCAGTGGAATAGTGGAAATTCTTTAATTGGGTCTTACATAAACTTACCTGCAGAGAAGTATGTACTGTCCCAGGGTTGTACTTTATATAAACACTGATCATTTAATCCGCTGAGAGTCAGACACATGGGCAACATATTTCCCACCCTTGTAAAAGAAAGGTTTAGTCAATATTCAAACTGCGACCCAACTTTACAGTCCACAGAGAGCAAGTTAATTGCATTTGTAATTGCTTCTAATATTGTGTTCTGCATCTGACATTGATTTCCTACCAGACACACTAGATGTCTGAGTAACTGTAACTATACAATGGAAATTAGATCCACACTTTCAGAACAGGATCCCAGAGAGGCATAACAATGCAGCATTGGGATTCAAGTTATGGATTCGAATATGCGATAGAGTATGTTACATATAGGTGGCTTTGAGCTTTATATAATTTCAAATCCCGTGTACTAGCTCATCCACAGGGTAATGTACGCAATATGGGAAGAACATTGCAAATAGAACGTACATTGTTACATTAAATTAAATGAAGCTATATTGACTTCACTTATATTGGGGGTTTTCAGGTGAACAGTGAAAACTAGGCTCTTTACTTAAGTGAAAATTCTAAGTAAATTCAAAGTGAATTTCAAATTTAGGACCAGATTTGCTGACCTGAGAGCATAGATGACTTTATCCAATTTGGCTATCTTGACCTTAAATTTGAATTTCACTAAATTCTCACTTTAATAATTAACCCTAATGGTATCTATAGAGAACCATATATAAGACTGTTAGAAAAAAGAATGCTATAGATCTAACAATTACAATTGAATTAAGTGAGTTTATGTAACCATTCATTTTTTAGTGTTCTCATGAGTTGTCTGTCCACTTGACAAAATGACCTGTTACACAAAAACACATAAAAGAATTGGGCGTATGTTCCTTTTATGTTTCTTAACTTCGGGCAATCATTTGAACCGCTGATAGAGTTCAGTTAATTCACAGTTTGCTGAAAGACATGCTGAGCAGTAATGGGCTATTTCATTTTTTTTTTGTCAAGAATATGAAAATTGTGAACTCCTGAGAACACACTTAAAATGAGCTTGTCTGCAATATATTTGAACACACAGAGATGTGCAAAACCTTTAAAAACAAAACACAGTTTTATGGAGTATTATTCATATATTGATTATGATACATAGAGTATAGAAAAGCATTGTCATTACTAATCGTTGAAATTGCCACAATGCAGACATTTTAGTAATTTGAAATGATTAGTCATTTTCTGTCTATATATTTGTCAGACTTAAAACTGCTTAAAGGACCACTATAGTGCCAGGAAAACAAACTTGTTTTCCTGGCACTATAGTGTTAATAGATCCCTCCCCCCACCCTCCCGCCGGGCTGAAGTGGGAGGAAGGGGTTAAATGATACCTTTCTCCAGCGCCTGGACTCTCCTCCTCCTTCCGACGTCATCGGTTGAATGCGCATGCGTGGCAAGAGCCGCTCGCGCATTCAGTCAGTCCATAGGAAAGCATTCTGCCTGCTGTAAACATAGCATTTTCAGAGAAACTGCTATGTTTACATATGGGTTAATCCAGCCTCTAGTGGCTCTCATTGACAGCCGCTAGAGGCGCTTCCGCCCTTCTCACTGTGATTTTCACAGTGAGAAGACGCCAGTGTCCATAGGAAAGCATTGAGAATGCTTTCCTATGGACACTGGCGTCTTCTCACTGTGAAAATCACAGTGAGAAGGGTGGAAGCGCCTCTAGCGGCTGTCAATGAGAGCCACTATAGGCTGGATTAACCCATATGTAAACATAGCAGTTTCTCTGAAAATGCTATGTTTACAGCAGGCAGGGTTAACCCTAGATGGACCTGGCACCCAGACCACTTCATTAAGCTGAAGTGGTCTGGGTGCCTATAGTGGTCCTTTAAGGTTTTCCATAATATTTTGCAGAATAATAGAAAGTTCCTGAAAATGGAAATTGCAGTTTTTCCATGCTTAATCCTGAATAAAAACGACATCAGTCTTAAAAGAACACTATAGGCACCCATACTACTTCATCTCAGTGAAGTGGTATGGGTACCATGTTCCCATCGTTTTAACCTTGCAGTTGAAAACATTGACATTCTGCAGAAACAGCAATGTTTTTTGTTTTTTTTTTGCAGGGTTAAAAGAACACAGTATTCCTAACATTATAATATGCCCCTATCTCTAACTTTAAGATGTCCCTTCCCTCCCAGCATGAAAGGGTTTTTCACTTACCTTTATTCCTCGGTGCTGGCTCCATCCCCTCCTCTCATGACATCCATAGGATAGCATTTCATCATTGTTTTCCTATGGGGATTTTAAAGATGCTGGATGCCCTCATGCAAATGTCCAATGTCGTTTCCAGAGTTAATCTTCATGAAAATCTAGGAAGCCCTTCTAGTGTTTGTTTGGAAGGCACTAGAGTATGTCGTAACCCTGCAATGTAAACTGCGATGTTTCCATATGCAGGGTTACGGTGACAGAAGCTCTTCACCCAAACAACCTCAATGAGATTAAGCGATCTGGGTGGCTATAGTGTCCCTCTAGCAGATGTCGGTATGAGAGCAACTAGAGGCACTTCCATAAAATATCAGAGTTAATCAGATGGTCTCAGAGAGAGCGATGCAGAGCGATGGTTTACCGTGAATGTGCACTATCCTCTTATGGGAAAGAATTGGATTGGCTGAGATCATCGAACTTGATTATTTCTGCCAAACAGTAAAGACACCAGCGATGTGAGGGAAACAAAGAAAGTGAAGTACCTTTGTTTTATCCCTGGCAGCGTTGGCCTAGTCATCTAAACATTGACTAGGGCACTAAAGCATTAGGAAAACATATTTAAATTCCTTAAGCTATAGTGTTCCATTAAATACACATTATGTTCATTTTTGTATGCATAGTTGAAATAAGTGACTTGAGGTTCTTACCAGTTCAGCTGTATTCAGCAGTGTTTACTGGTTTTTGAGATGCTGAGTTATTCTCCTGAGTTTAATAGGCATGTTAACGAAATTGCATCCATAAAGGTGCTAAGTCTGTCTGCTGAGTTCACCTGACATGTTTTCTGAATTGCATCTGGTACGCATTAGTAATTAACACATTAGTAACAACTAACACATTAGTAACTAATTACCCAACACCAACATTTTATAGAGATGTTTCACAAGGCTGCAGTGAGTTCAGTATGGGCAAACATGACAAAATAAACTACGCAGTTATGACAGCTAAAAACAAAACAAAACATATATTAATATACTAATAAGTGCAGAATAAAGGTTTCATTTTCCCAAGAGCTGATGTGCTTTACTGGATATTAGGAGCACATCTATAAATCAACCACTAGGGGCAGGCCTTTTTCATATTACTGCCTTGTGTGCTTTGCAAATAGGTTCTAGATAATCAGCCTTTCTCTGATGCAAGGGTACCTGTCCCCTGAGAATGAAATAGCAAAATGTATTAAATTGTCATGAATTAATCTACATACTCAAAGAGTGAAGCCAATTATACAGTTTGTGGTTGGTAATTGAGTACTGATTAACCTAAGCATTCCAGTGATTACTTATGTTAGTTTTTATATACTAAACAAACATTATACATGATCTTGGTTATATCTTGCTTTATTGCTTGTGATCGCTGTTGAGTATCTCTTCTTCTACATAAATAATTATCCTGATTTTTCCATATTTTGCATATTTTTTCGTACTTGCGACTTTTTTGCTTTATGATTTTAAGGGAATTTAAACATTTTATTTTGTTTTTATTTACATTGATGTGCTTTTATATTTAATAATGCTAATTAACTATACTACACCATTACCATTTGAATGCCAGACACATTCGGTTTACAAATACCTTATATCTCTAAACATGTGAGCAGTAACAAAAAAGATTAGTTTTTCTGAAAATATATATTTCATACATAAACATAACAATTTTGTAGATTTTGTCATTACCCATTCGCTTTGTAAGAAATAAGAACTAAGCAGACGCTGGTTTTAAAGGCACCATGCATAAAAAAAGTTTGTGGGGAGAGGAACTCAAAACAACAATGAACTTTACTGAGAACAAAATAAAGCAAATCATATTGTTTACTAAAATATATAGAGATTAAAAATTCAGTTCAGTGAATCATTTTGTCCAAATTATAAGATTTTATTTGGGTAGTCTGATTGTTGCTGTCCATGTGGCCGTTCAGCTCTTCTGAATATCATCCGAGGAAATAAAAGTACACTTTTCCAGTACACTGATAGGCACGTATTCCCGTTATTTGGTACACAGGTCAGTTGAGACAAAGTAACCAAATAAGGGAAAAAGAGGAGGAATGGTTAAAAAAAAAGAGCAATATATATTATATCAACATTTAGTGTCTGCCCCCTAACCCTCAATGATGCTTTCTACCATCAATAATCTCGAAGATAGAACTCTGAATCTTAAATACAATGAACATGCTTGTCCATTGCTCAAGCTGTTTGTTCATTTATAAGTCCATATACCGCTTTGCATTTATGGAACTTGGACGACCCAATAATCAGCCTATATTTGGATGAATGATGATTAAAGTCTGCCGTTTACCTTCTGTATAGATCCTCTACACGAATAGGACTGGGTTAATATTATAGTGCCACCTACAGGTTGAAGATAAGTCATAATACCTGCATGTAGAAGATTCTTCTTGGGAAAGGTTCATATCTCATACAACACACTCTCACTGGAGTGCCTCCTTCTGCAGGCTAATTCTGATTTTGAAGATTCCTCTTATGAGAGTCATAACCCTCATTTGGAATACTCGGGTTACAGAATTAGGTCTCTGTAAAAAAAGGTATATTCACCACAAGCAAAAACTTCTACTTTATAGACTCTACCCCTGCAGGTTGAGCTCTTGGTATAAGCAACTGTTGGAACCTACCCTGCCAGCGTATGTAAGTACAACACCCCAGAAAGATTATCAGGTGTTCCTGTGTTTCTGTGAGGAAATACAGAAATACGGATTAGATACAGTCCATTATGTATATAACAGCCTATTCTATGGCACTTGCAGTAGGCAAACATGGCTATACAAAGTGCAGCTAATTGCCTAAGAAGGATCAGCTGTCTGCAGGTTCAGATATCTCAAGTCTGAGTGCAAAAGCCTACAGCAGCATGCGAGCAACCGAATAGCTCTAAGAGGCATTGCACCAGACTGGGGAGAACTAGAAACCAATGGAAATCTATAGAATCAAGAATAATATGTAAGTGCAACATACAGCAACATATTCAAAATGTTACAATTTTGATGATTCTTCTCAATTTGAAGATTCCAAATTCTCTGACTTGGCAAATGGAAATCACAAAGATCTTCGGATGTGGTGTGTCATTTATCAACCACAATAACAGTCTGATGTTTAAAAAAAAAAATATATGATGCAATCTTATAGGACCCATGACTTGCTTAAATGGAAAGGGGATAAACAAAACCTCTTGTAAGCTGCAGTTTGTAATAAACTTGAGTAGACAATGACATAGTAATGACAGCTGATAAAATCATGTTGTGGTGGAGTTAGGTATCTTCTCACATCAAGGGTCCTCGAGGGCCTCACCCATGCTTGAATTCATAATTAGATTTGCTTAATCAATTTCATTGATTTAGATCTGATCAATTTGTGTTTAATCAAGAATTTTCCAAAAAAAAAATCTGTGCTATTCCCTCAATTCCATTAATTTTTTGCAACTCTGGACTAGATTGTAAAATAATAGAAACATATAAATAGTTATATTGTATCATGCAGCAAGTAGCAAAAGCCCGTATATAAAATTACCCTGGTAAGAAGATATATATAATACTCTAAGCACATTTTAAAGTGTATTTATTGTGTTTTCTGGTTCCTTTTTAAAAATAACTTCAGTCACATCACATCCTCTAGCTGTTATCGCCAAGCTTTGCAGCATCAGTAAGTCAGATTACAAACAGCTTAAGCAAAGACCATTTTTCAGACTGTGAGAGAGGAGGAACTCTGGTGGCTATCAGTTACAGCGGATGTGTGTGTGAGGGGGATGGGGGTGGTAGGAGTGGAGAAATGTATGGAAATGAATAAAAAAGGAATAAAGAAGATCTTATAATCATGCACCCCAAGAGCATAAGGCTTGTAAACATTTTATAGTTATTGTACACTGGTTACAAGGGCGAGAATAATAAGCAATGTACATCACATCCTTCTGGAAGGGAAAGTGTTAAGATCTTGGCCAGATAAGAATGGCGTTAAACAGACAAATGTGTTTTGTACAATATACACAAAATCTAAAAAAATGCCTAGATATTTATAAATGTAAGTGCACCTGTCGTCCTCAATGTTATATTGACTGCAGCAGAGAGAGGTATAGTTTACATCAAACGTTCCAGTGCTGGTTTAATTGTGTTGATGGGTCCAACTTTAAAGAGTTTCATATATAGAGGTGCTGGGGTATAACGAAGACTAAGGAATACTGGGTGGTAGGGACAGATAGTCAGTTCTTTATCTGGTGGAACAGAAGCTCAGTCATTTCTTTATCTGGTCCTACATTTTGCACAACTCTTAAATGCCACTTAAATGGTAATGCCCATCACCATCATCACCATATGTGGAGTTTACATTGACTCATCAGAAAGGTTGAGAAAAAATACAACTATACTACAATTCTTTTTGGCAAGCAGAGACAGCACTATAGCAGTTATGGCTAACATTTCACATGAGATCTGGCATGGGCCAAAGTCATCATGACACATGATAATGGCTTAACGTCAAGTAAAGTACAGTCAAGAGTAGCTCCAGTAACACAGGTTAGCTATCAATGTCCTTTTCGGATGCAAAAGGGCTGAGGTGTGATGTCTCTGGTGTGTTGCATGCTGTTAACTTATTAATATGAAGTATCCTGCATACATTCTGATTGACTGGTAGATATATGTAGATGTGTGTAAAGGCTTTTTCCTCATTGCTTCATTGCTTAGTGATTGTTAGTGTGAAAGAGTTTTAGACTTTAACTTTATCTGCTCCTGTTAATCAGGCACTCAATCGTTACAGCTATTTAATACAGTTTTTTTCATCTTTAACCGCCCTCAAACTATTTAAATTCCACGTTACAATTGTTTATTCTCCTGCCTGGTTAGCCAAGGTTGGTAAAGTTTAATAAAAAACAAAGTTCTATAACCTGCCCTTGATTAGCATTTCTAAAATAATCCATCATAGACCTCTGACTGGTCATTTGCAACCATCACTACACACTCCCATGCTGACACTATGCACTGTCACTACAGAGAATTAATTAGAAATGTGGAATTTGTTTAATGGGACTAGCACAACCACTGATCCAGATCGTCATTCAGTTTTTAAACATACAAATGCTAGTATAGAATAAATAGGGTAAATCTTCAAATGAATCATGGTAAACGTTGCAAACTAGAATAAGGATGTCCTTGCTGTTCTCTAGAATGCTGGTTTCCGAACACAGTGCTCAAGACTCCCCAATGGTTGTCATTTGTTAACATCTCCATTGGAACAGAACTTGGAAATGCCAACATTCTGCACTGTTGGTTTGGTTGACGTGAGGACTGGGTTGGAAACCACTTCTCTACAAAGTACTGCCTGTTGGTATCCGAGACATGGCAATCACAATCAAATCCATATTTAAAAAAATATATTACAGGGTTATAGAACCATAGAAACATAGAATGTGACAGCAGATAAGAATCATTCGGACCATCTAGTCTGACCAAATTTCTAAATACCTTCATTAGTCCCTGGCCTTATCTTATATCTTGGATAGCATTATGTGTATACCACGCATGATTAAACTCCTTCACTGTGTTAACCTCTACCACTTAAGCTATTCCATACTTCCACTACCCTCTCAGTAAAGTAATACTTCCTGATACTTCCTTTGTCCCTCTAATGTAAGACTATGTCCTCTTGTTTTGGTGGTTTTATTTCTTTTAAATATAGTCTCCTCCTTTACTGTGTTGATTCCCTTTATGTATTTAAATGTTTCTATCATACCCCCATGTCTCATCTTTCCTCCAAGCTATGCATGTTAAGATTCTTTAACCTTTCCTTGTAAGTTTTACCCTGCATTCCATGAACCCATTTAGTAGCCCTTCTAAAGCATCAATATCCTTCTGGAGATACAGTTTCCAGTACTGCATTCAATACTCCAAGTGAGGTCTCACCAGTGTTCTGTACAATGGCATGAACACTTCCCTCTTTCTACTGCTAATACCTCTCCCTACGCAACCAAGTATTCTGCTATCATTTCCTACTGCTTTATTACATTGTCTGCCTACCTTTAAGTAATCTGAAATAATTACCCCTAAATCCCTTTCCTCCGATGTCGAGGTTAGGACTCTATCAAATATTCTGTACTCTGCCCTTGTGCTTTTATATCCAAGATGTATTATCTTGCACTTATCCACATTAAATGTCAGCTGCCACAACTCTGACCATTTTTTTAGTTTACCTAAATCATTTGCCTTATCCCTCCTGGAACATCAACCCTGTTACATATATTAGTATCATCAGCAAAAAAGACATACCTTACCATCAAGACCTTCTGCAATATCATTATTAAAAAATATTAAAGAGAATGGGTCCAAGTAAAGATCCCTGAGGTACCCCACTGATGTCAAGACCATGCTTCGAATATACTCCATTTACTACAACCCTCTGTTGCCTGTCACTCAGCCACTGCCATACCCATTCAACAATATTGGAATTCAAACTTAAAGATTGCAATTTATTGATAAGCCTTCGATGTGCAACAGTGTCAAAAGCCAACTGAAATCTAGGTAAGCAATGTCTACTGCACCACCCTGATCTATTATTTTAGTTACACAATCAAAAAAAAATAATAAGATTAGTTTGGTATGATCTCCCTGAAGTAAACCCATGTTGTCTCTGATCTTGAAATCCATGTGATTTATTTTTCCATAATTTGTATTATTTTCATACAAAAATAGACAATTATCTTACTTACTTACATAGAACATGAGAGTCATAGTACAGTATATACATACAAATACATCAACTTACATGCCAAATGGAAAGCAAGGGGAGATCTACAGATTGGTTACAGAGTTCCAGGATCACATTAGAGTCTTATACTAGTTTTCCACCCTTTAGTCTTTAGGTGTGACCTGGACATTCTGTCACTCAGGGACAACCATAGTCCCCATATTCACTTTATAACTTTTCTAGCCAAAAAGTGCTATAGTCTTTGGCTTTCAGATCTTTACCATATAGCTTGTCTAGTTGGGATTCCATTCCCAATTGAAACTTAACCTGAGATAGGAGTTTCTCTAAAGAAAAGGGTAATGAATTTTTCCAATTCCTAGCTATTATTGTCTTTACTGCTATCATAAAATGAGTGTAAATAGTTGAATCCTTCTGAGATAAGGAATCAATATTTAAATATAAAATAGCATTTTCTGGAAATTTAGGAATAGGCTTAGACATCAATTTATCAAGAGTAACAAAACTTTCCTGCCAAAAGTTTCTGACAATCTCACATTCCCACCAAATATGTATGAAAGAGCCCAACTGTTGCCCACATCTCCAACATAGTGGTGAAGTCGAGCTATACATATTGGCTAATCTAGAAGGGACAAGGTACTGTCTATTTATTACTTCATATAATGTTTCCAGTAAGTTCAAACAATGAATATTTTTAGCTGTTCTGGACATAACTGCACACCAATTTTCCTTATTAATTTTTATTTTTAATTCTTTCTCCCATTTTTGCAAAGAAGTAATGACAGGAGGTACATCCAATTTTAGGATAGCATTCATTGCTGAAGCGTATACTCTGTTTGCTGTCTTATTGTTTAATATTAAACATATCAGCCTAGCCCGGACTTGTAGATTATGCTCAATCTTTTGGTTTAAGAAGTTTTTTAATCTCAAATATGTGAATAATTCCTTATTAGGTAACTGGAATTCCTGCTTCAGTTGTGGGAATGGTTTAATTTTATCGTTTACAAACAACTGGTCAGTCTGGACAATACCACTAGAAATCCAACTCTTTAAGTTCAAGTCTGTTACATAGTATGGTATGAATTCAATTTTAAGAGTTAAGGGGATTTTGGTTTCTATATTACATTTCCTTTTTAATCTAATCTGCCAAATTTCTAGTATTGAGTCTATACATATATCAGATTTTCTTATAAGTCAGACTTCAGGATCAGCAGAACTATACCAGAGTAGAAAACTTAGGTCTTGAACCTGACATATCTCCCTTTCTAGGATATACCACCCCTCATTCTTAACACTTTCCAACTGGGTTCGGTAAATATGAAAGAACTCGTTTGCCAGATATATATCGTTAATGGTCAGAAAACCCAAGCCTCCTTCTTTCATTTTTTGTGCCAGGAGTATTTTATTTATTCTGGGTCTCTTGTTTTTCCAAATAAAATTAGTGACCGAATTTTGGATCATGTCGAGCCATGGTCTAGGTATTCTTATGGGAAGCATTCGGAACATATATGCCCACTTAGGAAAGAGATATGCCCTTATTAAATTCATTCTTCCCCACCAAGAAATTTCTATTTTTTTCCATCTGTTCAGAGCTTTAGACATGTCCCTAAAGGTGCTCAGAAAGTTAATCTGCATTAATTCTGAGGGATTACTTGTCAAAAATATCCCTAAATATGGGATATTATTTTTAGCCCATTTAAAGTTATAGAAATCTTGTAGGTGGGTCCTGGTGGCTGTATTTAAATTAATATCTAATATGGTTGTTTTATCTACATTTAATTTATAGTTTGAAATTTCACTATATTCCTTTACTACCTCCATAAAAGCCTTGATAGATTTAATAGGATCGGTAAGGGTCAAAATTAAATCGTCAGCGTACAGTTTCAGTTTCAACTCTCTATGTTTGATAGTTATCCCTCTTATATGTTGGTTAGTAAATCCATGTGATTTTAGATGTTCAACAATCCTATCCTTTAACATGGTTTCCATCACTTTCCCCACTACTGAAGTAAGGCTTACTGGCCTACAGTTGTCCGACTCCTCCCTATTACCTTTCTTGTGAATGGACACAACATTCGCTAACTTCCAATCTTCTGGGACTACTCCTGTTATCAATGATTGGTTAAATAAATCTAGATATAAAAAAAGAAATGTACTGTATTTTATCCCAAAAGAACCAAAGAGCAATGCTAAACACCCAAAAGTGTACCTCACATACACCCAAATAATAGTAACAAAGGGGAAAATCTGTACTGCACCAACAAGTGACCGTACAGATTAAAGGGGTAGCAGAGCAAATATCATAAAAATACGACCTGTGTATAAAATGACACAACAATTTCCAGGATATCTAGAATGTATAAAAAAATCACACAATGGTGAAGTATGTACAATAATGAGTGGTTCAGACCCGGAGGTAGAGAACTTACAAGATTATACTGGAGATCAGCGCCTGTCTCCCTTCCAAAGGGTATACATACAAAACGGCGTTTCCTTCAGGATGGGTATGCGATGTGGTATAGCAGCATATGCAGAGACCTCCAATCCTCAAAGGCAAAAAGATATATAGAGCAGTATTGTAGTAAAAAAGAGAATTTATTAGTACAAAATGCACTTACATCAATAAAAGGTAAAAGCAGCTTGTCTCCACTAAACAAGTGGTACCCAGGAGAAAAAGGAATCCCTCTGTGGTAAAATGAACAATAAAAAGAAAAGCCAAAAACATATAAAGTCTCTAGCTGGTATCCAACGCGTTTCGTCTTCTAGACTTCTTCAGGGATATGCAGTTACGTTCCTATAGTCCTTTCTTTATATAGGGCTTCAAGGTCTTTCGTTTTGCCGCGAACCGGAGAACATACTTCCGGGTTTCGTTTTTGCCGGTTGTTGATTGGCCGGACGTGATGACGTGTTCCGGCCGTCTGTGTAAGGAAGAGCTATTTCCGCGTTCCACTGTGGAACGCTTGCCGTCCTATCACTTAGGACTGAAAAACGCGTCCGCGTTCCACCGTGGAACGCACGGCAATTCCGGCAACCAAAAGGTTGCAGCGAAAAGCCGAGCGCCCAGGGCGGAACTACGGAACACTAATGGAAACAGATAAAGACTGTATGGGCTCAAGCCCAACAAACAGGAGGGGACAAAAAATGAGGGGGACAAAGAATAAATAAAAACAGAAGGAATAAAAATAATAATAATAAAAATGGAAACAAGAACAAGAAAAAATAAATCTGTTAATGGTTTTGCTAGTACACTACTAAGCTCTTTTAATAACTTTGGGTGTATTCCATCAGATCCCATTGACTTATTTGTCTTTACTTTTGACAGTTGAAATAGAACCTCTTCCTCTGTAAACTCACATGTAACAAATGACTCATTTGTCCATTTTCCTAACTGAGGCCCTTTTCCTTCATTTTCATCTGTAAATACTGAACAAAAATATTCATTGAGGCAGTCAGCTAAACCTGTATCCTCATCTACATACATTCCTTCTTATGTTTTTAACCTGACTAATCCTTGTTTTACTTTCCTTTTCTCATTTATGTATCTAAAAAATGTTTTGTCCCCTTTTTTTTTTTTTACTGACTTTGCTATTTTCTCTTCTGTGTGTGATTTGGAAGCTCTTATAACTTGCTTAGTCTCTTTCTGCCTAATCTTATAGATCTAAGTACAAAAAAGTACAGAGTTCCCAACGAATGGGAAAATGTAGTGTGTACCACAGAACTCAGTAGGGGATAACCCTTGTATGCATACAAAAGTACTAAAACAGAAAGGTGATCCTAAGCCTAATAGGCTCTAGTCGCACCAAAGAAAATAGTTCTGTGGATGTTGTACTGTACATAAATTAAATTAAATTAAATTGAATTTAAGGATAGACCATTTTATTAAGGGCATCAAGAATGATCCCAGAGACGAAAAAAGGAAACTTAAAACACCAACACATCTATACACACATTGGGAAGACTGGAATATGTATCACTAAATTGCAGATAAAGATAGGTGTATAAAGGGGAATATATATATAGACTTATATGTAAAGGAAGTCTCTACCCTAAGTATACACCATCATAAATCTTATAGCCTACAGAGAAGAAAGTATAAGCAATACCCAATCAGTTTCAAAAGGAATTTGGTATTCAAAGTGCTAAATATGGTTCAAATAAATGAATTAACATTTTATGGTAATACAATCCATCATTACAAGTCAAACTGAGCTTTTCATGTGGCGAAGAGAAAAGTACTGAACGTGACCTACTTTTTTTTATTCATTTACAAATTCTGAGTTAAATGATCAGTTTGCTTATCTAAAAATTAGCATATTACAGCTGCCGGTTAAATACAAACTCTGAAATAATGGATATTAATTTCATTTTTCATGTAACCTAAAATAAGATGTTTTACAGCAGATCATCAGCAATGAGTGATTCATTCACCATGTCCTTAATTGCTGCCTGCTAAAAATTACCAGTTTTAGAGGCATACCTTCCGTGTGATATCTTCTGATGTGCCATATGTTCTTTTCTAAAATCTTTTTCTTTACTTCTTGTTTTCAAATGTTGATTTGTCCCCCAAAGCATTTTGTCCTCATTTAATTTATTTCAGTGCAGCTTCGTTGTTTGAGTTGTTTTTTTTCATGATTGTTAAAATATGGCTTTTGTTTTGTTTTTTGTTCACATTTGGAATATTAAAATGGATCTTCATATTTCATTTAAGAATATCAGTGACAAATAAAATTAGTTGTTACTTGTTTTACTAATTTTTTTTATCTTTTGATTAATATCATAGCTGCTTTAAGCATAGACTTGGAATTTTATCAACAGATCAACTTAAATTTTCCCTTATACCATAATCACAAGAAACGCTTCTGAACAAACTTTTGTTTGAAACGAGTCTCTATTTACTGTGCACTAAACTTCCTGTGTAGGTGTGTCTTTCAGGAAAAAAAGGAAGAAATTATGAGTGAATTTGCAAAAATAAGAGCAGAAACAATGTGGACATTAATTATTCAAAATGGCAGCAAACTGTACCTATCACTTACATTCAATAGATGATAGTAGATTTTTTAAATAAGTAAACAAAAGTAAAAAAAAAAAAAAATTTTTTTGTAGAATTCATTTTTTTTCATCGAGTCTTGTCTACCAAGAGTGATGAGACCTCATTAACTTCGATATGAACCTATTTCTAGAGTTTTCTCAGAGTCATGGCCTCACCCTCCCTCGGTCCCCCAGGCATAGAAAGGGTTAAAATGCCCTTTATGTATTCACACAAAACCAGCTCTGGTCTCCCTCTTCTCTGGGTCGGCGCTCTGTCTCCTCCATTGTCATCCGACAGGTAGAGGTGCTAATATGCATGCACGAGGAGTGCCACGGGCGCATTAGGATCACCTCAAAGGAAAGCATTGCTTCAATGCTTTCCTATGGTAATTTTACTGATACTGGATGTCCTCATGCAGCGCATAGGGATGCCCAGCATCAGTTAGATAACCAGAGGCTGATTAACCACCAGGAAGTGCCTCTTGTGGCTGTCTGATTGACATCCACTAGAGAAAGTCTAAGTCCTGCAATACAATCATTGCAGTTTCCCTAAAACGGCAATGATTTACATTGCAGGACTAAGGGGGACAGGGACACTGCACCCAGACCACTTCAATGAGCTGAAGCAGTCTGGGTGCCTAGCAGCCTTTGCAGAAGATTTATCAAGTCAAAAGCATTTGCTTTTCTGAGATAACAGAAATGTCACCATGGAAACAAACAGAATGTCTCTCAACATTTTGCATTTTAGCACCCAAAATAGCACCTGTTCTGTTGTAAAACTACCCCTTTCTATTAGTATGATCTGTTGTAATTGCACCAAAATTTAATGCATGTTAAACAAACATGTAAGAGTTTCTTTACAAAGGTAAAATAGCCCTATCATTCTCATAGTCATAAATAGGTTAGTTATCATTTAGGATAAAAAATTTCACATTTTAGTTAACATGAAACTACCAATCAGTTTCCAGAAAATCAACTTTTTGGCTGTTTCTATATTTCTATACTATACATTCCAATGCAAAACTGAACATAGAATACATTCATTTAAAACATACCTGCATGTATATTAAAATATACACATATTTAAAAAATAGCTATTATGAATATGAACAGAAAAACTACTCAAACAGAGAAAATCCTACATAAAGTCCAAATAAACTGGAGAATGTACAGTAAATCAGCCTGATATCGAAATATCCTGAGATGCTGCATAGGTACAATGCAATTAACCAGACTGTGCCTTCATTAGGTGACTCTCGGTCATACAAACTGCTGTGGAAGACATAAGTTCGAGATTTTGTGCCAAGTTAATTACTGAAGGTGGTACTGCAATAAGGTGATTTATGCACCATTCAATAGCGTGTGTTTTTATTTCACATTAAGAGAATTAACATTTTTGTCAAATGTTACAAGAGGTGAAAATTAAATAAAGTTGAGCTGCAGGTTGTCAAAAGCTGTAAAAGACAGTGTCGTAACTCTGACTTTAGATTCCGTAATGTTCTAAGGCTGCTTGAAATTCCTAGGGTGCAATCTAGGCACTACGAGGAAGAAATAACGTAAAATATGTATTTTAAGATCTAAGATTCTTAGCACATGTTCAAAATACTAGGGCTAATGATGCAACTAATAGAATCAGGGAGATCAACGTTTTGTGGTAGGTGGTTAGCCACCGGAGACCTGTTAGGTACTTCACTGAGTGATGGGTTCCATTCTTCGCAAACTAGCCTAAAACACATTTGGTGGTTAAGTGTTAAGTTATGAACAGTGATGGTTAGATTTATATGATTGTATGCTGAGTTTCCCAGACTGTTCAAGTTTTCCTAGAATCAAGAATGCTCACTGGCATTTGGCTTGAGGTCATTATTGATAACATAGAAGAGTAACAGAACCCTTTCTTCCTTAAATTAAAACATCATAGCAAAACAAACAAAAAAAAACATACATAATTTACAACTACACGTTAAAATGTACTGATCTATTGTAATAAGAATTAAGATAATTATTCAAAAAGTGTCTGCTGGCCACTTTTGCCTTTTCCACATAGACTCCGTCTTCCTTCATCTTGGAACAGGAAGGGGACATCTTTACACCACACACTCCTATTATTTCCATGTATACTGGAAATTCTGACACAAGAGAAAAACTAAAATAATGTATTTAAAATCATACAATTTTGTGTGATGCCATCAAACTCTATACCAGTTACATACTATAACGTTTTCTAGTTATTCGATAGATGGACACTTAAGTACAGTTTGATCCTGATGTATCCTGCATGTAGAGCTTGTGTAACAGTTCAAAACTATTACATTTAAGGAGAGCAACAAGAACAAAAACGAAGAGATGGGAGTGGGAGGATTTTAAGAAAAGAAAGAGAGATAAATGTCGAAAGGTCATCAAGGATGGTTCTCGAATAGCTCATCAAATATGGGTGACAATATATTTCAGTACGAGATGCATGGAGAAACTGCACATAAATAATCAGATTTTCAACAGAGACTTTAGGACCTAGCCCAGTGAGGACATAATATGTGGCAACTGGAGTTCATGATGATTCTAAGGTTCAAAGTGTTAAGGATTAGATGCCAAGGGTTAAATGTGTTTGGGAACTATTCCACGTACAATATAGCTGTAATAATCAAGGAGGGAATGCATAATTCTGCTCTAATTGCAGTTTTCTAAGATGTTACATAGTTCAAGTGGCAGGATTTAGTGCTGTGTTTAAATGTCATATAAATGTCACAACTGTGACAGAGCTTTAATCTGCAATTAATCTAATCCATACAATGTGTTAGCAGGAAGGTGGCTCCGTGGTTAGTGCTCTAACTAAAAGATATCTAGTACAAGTTTTTTTTTTTTTATTACTGGTAAGCTGAATGTATGCTTCTTATGTCTATAAATAAAATTAAAGTAACTTGGGTAATAATAACATCAAAACTCTACAATATATCTAAAAATAGAAAAACCCATTATGTGCATTATTCATGTTATAAATCTTGTAAAATAAATAAAGTATTTAACCAAAACTTGCGGTGCGGAGGTTTGTGGAACTGGTAGATTAATTGATGTAAAGTTCACTTAGTATCCATTCTCGTGTCTCCAAAAAGCAACATTTTCTGGGACAGAACAGGAAGATGGGTAAGTTGTAGGACTAAAGCCATTTTTTAGCCTACTTGGATGTCTTGTCTGTGGTTTAATTTTATTATGTCTGCAGATCTTTACATTAACTAGCACAAGATGTAGATTAAGTTGATTAAACAGAATAAGTTTTGTATTAAACAGGACTTGTTTATGTTATGTTTGAGAAAGTTCTTTTAATTCTCTGATGTGATCTATGTTTATATTTAGATTCTTGTAAAGAATTGCAGACTACATGTGTGATGTTGATATTAAAAATAATATGACTTATCCCAATGAACAGATTGTGTGCGAGCTGTTATAAACACCCAAGAATAAAATCATATCTTTATGCAGAATTTCTAGATTTGTGCTATAATGTATTTAACCATCAAATAAAAGCAATTTCTGTCTATAAATGTGCAGATTACTAAAAGGTTAAGAGACTGACAGATCTGGAGAGGATAGTTCGACACAAAACAAAGGACTGTATGGGAGTATGAGCTTTAGGCCTTCCACCAGGCCTTAGCAGACCGAAAACATTTAGGAGACTGATGCTCTTATTATAGACTCACTCTTACCTTTTTACATGTACTTTCCTTTAAAAAATCAATATATATATTGAGGGATGATTGTGTTTCATTGTTAGGCTCAGACTAAATACAACCATACATCACCATTCTTATTACACCACATGTTCCGCTTTATATTTTCTTGTTATAATGATACCATTTAATGATAAATTGTTTGCATCTTTATACCCATAACCATTGTATTTTTCCATACATTTTATACAACTCCCAAAAACTGTATACTCTGTGTACAAAAGCTAATCAAGTATAAATTGGAAAAAATACTTTTTTTTTTTTTAAAGTTAAATTTAACTGGATTAATGTTATACAATGTATTGCATAATTGGAAATGGTTAGAGTAAAATGGAAGTCAGGGTTTGAGAGTGGTTAACTTCATAGATAGATTACATATGGTGTTTAGTGTTAAGAGGATTAAAAGCTTGAGAGTGGTTACAGTTTGTTATACGGGTAGGATTTTTTGGATTAGAGTGGGGTTCTCAGGTTTAGGCTTTAAATATGGAACAGCTATGATGAGATATGGAACAGCGGTGTTTAGGGCATGTGGAGTTTGAATGGTTATTTATACAGTACTCACCCTCCTATGCCTTTTTTTACTTCAGTCTGCATCTATGATTGATAGTAGAGCTTCAGAAGCTGTTATACAGTGTGCATCACTCAATGCTGTCCCTGCTCCTCCTGCAAGGCATTTCCCGTGTTAGAGGCTGTTAGTTGTCAGAGGGGAAATAATCCCTTCCACTTCGTGTCCAGCCTCACACACTGGAGGAGCTGGAGAGCACTGGAAGAGTTTTTCAACCTCTATAACTCTTCATGCAGCCTTTCATCAAGCAAAGAGGGTTGACTGGACTACAGAGAACACTGACTCCTGGGACTTAACTCTCCCCAACAGCCCATTTAAACTTAAACAAAGCAGTTACCCAAATGCCTAATAAGGAATTTGGCACAAAACAGGCCAAGATTACTTGATATGAAGCCTATTTCTAGGGACTACCCCACAAAACTAACATGCCAAGAAGAATGATGAATAATAATGGTAAATGGTTTAAAATATCCCCCAATCGTGATATTCTTTTTGTCATATATGATTCAAACAGTTAGGAAGTCATTTAGGCCTTGCTTTGTACAATTTCATATTTCCTTTATGGAGATTTTATTCAGGTCAATTTCTCACTTGGAACCCGATTCTAATCAAAGCAATAAGAATGTAGATGATCCTAACCTGATTTTATGTATTTCCATTAAAATCGTCCTTACAAAACAGGAATTGTGCATTCAAAATGCACATATTGTTAGCAAAAAACGCAGTGTGATCTCAGCAGTTTACAACTGGGGAGCCAAAGCTGCCAAAATGAAAATTACCCCCATCCTTAGCAGTCAAACAAGCTACCTGTAAATTATAATCAAGAGGTATTCTCCCCACTCAATGCCAGTAAATGGAGTAACAAAAAATAATCAACATAGTAGGTTATCAACAGAAATTAATTGCTGTTGATTCCAACACGTTCCCATAGGGGAAAAACAGATGTATTAAGTTGCAGATGACAATTATTTAATGCATTCAATAAAATGTTTTTGCAGAGTAAATCAAATATCGTTTAAAAATATTAGTTTAGCTATTTTAACACACTTTTCACTGATTAGAATTAGGTCCAAAATGAGATGAGTCAGTTTGCCTGTTTTAATCTCATTCGTGTGAACTGCGTAGCATGCTGAGATGGTCTTTGAGCATATGGAGAGATTTGACATATTTAGAACATTCTAGAATATCATTAACTGATTGAGCATTGCATATGTATTTCCTCTTTTTTATTTTGCTATTTGATACACATTTTTAAATCACCGACATAAATATTCCATGACTCATACACTACCTGTGTATGTATGATTTTATTATAATAATTCTTAGCACTGTCCACCTAATTTACTAGCTTGTTTTGTTCTATTGTTCACAAGGTAAAAGGAACTCCTTGTTGGTGAATAGCTGCTTTACTGGATAGAGAGCACTTGTCACTTTTTTCACTATCTGTAGTTTATTAACAGCTGTAGGAATGTTGAATTTCTGTATTTTCTCTTCAATATGTCCTTGTATTATTATTTTTTTCTGTTTTACTGGTATTGACACTTTTTACTATTCCCTTCAGGCATTTTTTTAGACCACTGCAAATTGTTTACATCAATGGCCACATGCTGACCTCGCAACAATTCATTATTTTCCCTGGATAGGACCTTTAGCATTAACCTTTGTATGTAATAAATTGCCAGTCACAGCTTTATTTCACCATAGTTACCATGGCAACATATCCAAGCTATAACCCCTTACATTCATCTTGGGTGAGATAATTTGCTAAATTCGGTGATTTATATCCAATTGATGTCACTGCTTCCCACCAGGGCTAACATCAGACAAGAGAAACAAGACGATGTGAATTCAGATTTCTCTATGAATCAAAGCAAAACAAAAGCAAAATTAAAAACATTACAATTAACAGGAACAATAGTGGTTTTTTTTGGAACATCAACATTAATAGAAAGATGATAATTTGTAGCTTATACTGGTGCCTGGGTGGAAGATAGATGGCGTAGAGCTGTCAACCACAAAAAAAAAACCTCATAGATGCTGTAGTGTTTGGCCTCAACACTGTGAAACTGCAACTGACCAGACCTTGCGTAGTCCTACTCTTTGTATCCATGGATGTCAGATATCTATGTAATCATTCTATCTCACAGATTGATAAATGCCTTTTTCTCTTGAACTTGGTGACTTCCTTTGTGTGCTCAGATATCAAGCTAGACTTCGGACTTTAGCAAACAGTACTTCTGTGTCGCTGAATGTTAGGCTCTAAAATAGCATGCTGGCTTTGAGAACTAGATGCCAGAGCAAGATCCCAAATCCAGTGTGTGCACAAAAGGATATTCTTTTGGTCTGGTAAAATAAATAAACAAACAAACAACAGCATAGATTATATACTCTGTAAAAAAAAGAATAAAATAAACTCTACCTTAAAAAAAAAGGAAATGTTCAGCTCTAAAGGATCTGTGTTTGTTTTAGAAATTGTTAAACTAACTGAGCAGATTAATTGCTACATATTGGCCAGAATGCTCATTAAGCCATGCAATATTGCAGTGCAACTTGGAGAGACTGTAAATGGCAATATTCAAGCTAAACCTGTAAACCTTAAAATCAAGATGCTGAATGTACCTGATAAAGAAAGATGACTATAGTGACTGTAACCATTCTCATTGCTTTATTTCACATTTGATTTTATCACCTCTACATCCTGTGAAGGACAGAGTTGATTATAGGAGCGAAGCTCAAGTGGAGGAACAATTTAGTTTGCTTTCTATATTTTCAAATATATTCTCAAGCTTTTCCACAGTGGGCATATGCATCTGCTAAATGGGTACCCTATACACTTGCTATCTAGAAGTATTGATTGACCATCATCGTAAAAAACAGCAAGTAGCTGGATTCTTGATGATTGCTTTGCTATAACCCAAGTCAGCTAGCAGCAGACTGGACAGCTCAATGAGAGATGAACACAGTATGGTGGTTTCAAGGGTCACATGGTAAACTAGCTATTTTTTTCTTTTTGCTGGGTATTTTTCAAATTAAAGTATGATTATAACTCTTTTCTCTACAATGTTTTTCTTAGCTTTCTAATGTCCTATTAGGCACTGTTGATATTGTCCAACACCCCCTTATTTAATAAAAAAAAAAAAAAAAAACTCTAATAAATAGATTAAAATGTACCTGTAAGCCAGTGGAAGCCTGGTAAGATCCCCCTCGATTTGTTCCCACGCAGTGTCTGTCATGACACCGCATAATTTGTGGTGCAAACAAATGCCTCTCATAGGTAAGTGTTTGGACTTTTTCACTGGCTTAGAGCAAATAAGCGCACTTTGGGCCGGTGAGAGTAGGGATGACTTCAAATAAAAAAAAAGTGCAAATGTTGAAAATGGATGGAGGGCTGGGATGGAGGGCAAGGGGAGAGGTGGCACTTCCCAGTAACCTGCCTGCAAGTGGCAAGCTGTTTAGATCTGTCACCAGTGCTCAGTGTGCACTGACGACAGATGTCATCTTTGAACAGAATTTTCAGACATTCTAAGAGATAAGATAGGGAGTATTTAAATTGACTAGCACACTAACTCTTCCACTGGATATAAGATCCAGCGTACTCACTCATTCACTAAAAGGCAACATCAAAGCTCAGATTTCATTAGATTTTTATTTTATTTTTTTAAAACACTTAATCTCTGCAAAAATAATGGGGCTTTAGTTACATTATAAAATCATACATTGCATAAGCCTGCCACAATGTCAATGTATCCCATTCTTGGCAGGTCCTACTCTAACAACCTAATGTCTGCCCCTATGACTCATATATCTTGCAATACTTTTTTTTTATGGAACTAACATAATTTTTAATGACAAGCTTTTGGGAGAACCTGCCTTTCTCAAGTCTAAAGCATTTCTGAGACTACAATCTCTACTCTGTCTGTCTGTATATATATATATATATATATATATATATATATATATATATAAGCAATGCTTTCCTTTGAGGAGGTCCTAATGCGCCCGTGGCACTCCTTGAGGATGCATATTAGCACCTCCCTGTCGGATGACAATGGAGAAGACAGAGCGCCTGTCTGTCTGTCTGTCTCTCTCTCTCTCTCTCTATATATATATATATATGCAATGCTTTCCTTTGAGGTGGTCCTAATGCGCCCGTGGCACTCCTTGTGCATGCATATTAGCACCTCTACCTGTCAGATGTCAGTGTCAGGAAACAGAGCGCCGACCCAGACCAGAGGGAGATTGGAGCTGGTTTTGGGTGAATACACAAAGGATTTTGAGAGAGAGAGAGAGAGAGAGAGAGAGAGAGAGAGAGAGAATGATACCTGGAACATATATCCTTTATACAAATTGATGGGCCACATACAGAAAGTGCAGAAATCATATGCTGCAGGCAGTAACTCAGATAATAAATCAATCAGGAATCCTTCAGCATACACACTATCTATAATATAGGGCAGCATTTTCATGTGCTGCCAGTCAACATGATAAAATGATGTGTGACCCAGAAAACATGGTGGATATGGAAATGAATCCATTTTTAAAATGGAATGAGGCAAAAATGTGATTCTTTGCTGAACGAATTTGCATATGCCCACCCAGAATCATTTGCGGTAGTAACATCACATTTGCGATTTCTGTGGGAAAAGCAAGTCATATGGCTTGACTAGTGTGCAGATTTTTGTTTAACATTATATATGTATATATATATATATATGATATGATATTGTTTGAAAACCACAAACTGAGTAGTGCAGGTTTATCTTAAGCATAGGAACATAGAATGTGATGGCACATAAGAACCATTCGGCCCATCTAGTCTGCCCAATTTTCTAAATACTTTCATTAGTCCCTGGCCTTATCTTATAATTAGGATAGCCTTATGTCTATCCCACACATGCTTAAACTCTTTTCCCACTTCAACTGGAAGGCTATTCCATGCACCCACTACCTTCTCAATAAAGTAATACTGCCCAATATTATTTTTAAACCTTTGCCCCTCTAACTTAAGACTATGTCCTCTTGTTGTGATAGTTTTTCTTCTTTCAAATATAGTCTCCTCCTTTACTGTGTTGATTCCCTTTATGTATCTTAAGAGTAAATTAGTGTTATCTGGCTGTTATCTGTGGGATTGACCCAATGTTGGTTATGTTTTAGAGGGCCCTTCCTTGCTGAAGTACCTCAAAAAATGAATTCTAAGTGTAAGCGAATGGTGTGTTTCATGGTCGCCAACACAGAAAGCTATGTGCATAAATTATATGTGACATATTATTCTCTTTTGACCTTTTTACATGTCGAGTGCATGACCTGTTACTGATAAAAAAGGTTAAAGAAAGATTAAATGAAATATGACCAAGAACGATGTTAGAACTGGATTTAGTAAAGGTCATTTCTAGATGTTTATTTCAAATCTTCTTAGACTGCATGATGGTATCCAAAATAAGGGGATTTCATGTACCCCCCAAAAAAATCTGCTGATGGAAAATATTTATCATATTATAATCTTAAATAATAGCTATATATATTAGAAAGGTGACATCCTCAAAACCACTATTCATAATAATCATCTTAATTTATAATAAAATCCCAATAAATACCACTATACTGTGACCTATGTTTTATCACAGTACCAAAATGAATGGAACTTTAAATGTCTAGTACTGTCAGTTACAATTGTGCTTTTTTCTACCTAAACATAATTTACTTATTAAGAAAGCCAAAGTGTTAATGAAAAAAAAAAAAGAAACATAACCTTTTATATTCTAAATTTGAGCGGATAGTGTTGTTACTAAGTTACGGACGGTAAATTGATTTATTTTTGTGTCGAAGCAAGTGTTAATAAAATACTGATTTTATATCAGATATGGAATTATATAATGTCAAATTCACCAGATAGATATATGAAGATATTGTATTCAAGAACTATGTTAAAATGTGATTTTAACATGATTCATTTTTTTTTTCTTTCTTTCTTTTTTTTTGTGAGTGGGGGATTTTAACATACATTTTTGTCAAATTTGGGTTCAACAGAAATGTGTCATCCCTCTTGCATATGCATCCCCAGGGTTTGACATTTTCAATGGCAGAAATGTTGGGTGTTTTTTTTTTAGGAAAATTCAAGTCACAAGTTGGTTATTTAAGATCTAAAAGCTAACATTTTTACCAACTAGTACTGCATGGGAAAAAACAACAATAGTAAGCTTTCACCCCCTGATCCGTGACTTGCAAGTTTTCAAGTCTGATAATGTACTATCTATATAAGATTACAACAGATAAGTATATCGGGATCATTTCTACTTCCCTCAACTTTTCTAGATAAAACAGTCCCGATATCCTTTTTGCAATGTCTCTTATTTGGTTTGACTCTGTAAAAATAGTCTAATTGTGCATGATTTATCATCTTACAGAATTAAGTTAATTTACCAAACCTGGATTTTTTTTCTGAAGAATAGACTCTGAAGAATAGGTCCTAAGTGTAAGCATCTCTACTTCCAAACGATAAATTAAAGAAGAAATGAGCCTGTTTAATGCCACTTCAAATGGATTCAATTATCCTGCAGAGGATAAACTTAACTATTCTAGAAAATAAATCCTTACCAGCTATCAGGCCTTCCCCCAATCATCTTCCCTATCCATCTAAAATGTCCTTTTATAGCAATGTGTGGCATGTGTCTAGCTTAGGGAAGATTTCAATCAACTTGAAAAGTGGGAACAATTATACTCAGACCAGATCTGAACTCTCTGCAAACCCATGAATACTTAATATCACGTACAGCATTTTGAAAAAAAAAAAAAAGCTTGTGTGTTTTAAGAGCAAATAGCTCAAATTCAGATGAGTTATGGGATTTTATTGCAAATACAGGCCACTGGAAATTGTAATCATCTTTTATGAAAAGGCTGGGTAGTTTTTATTGTAGAAGAATAAGGCTAGCCTTAGCATTTACTAACTAATATAATAAATGTAAAATTACTAGACTGACATATTTCATTATTTATGCTGGCAACCAAATAAAGTTCTCAGGGTTTCATTCAGTCATATATTATGGATGTATGAATTGAGTATGCTATCTATCACTTTTATGTGTGTCTTATCGGATGGACTTATGTTTTACAAAAAGCTAGTAAGAAGTAAAAAAGATATCTCAAGCTGTAGACACATCACATCAAATAAGCAATTGAAATTAAAAATACATATAAATAGCCAATATCAAAAGGACAGGGTACAAATATCAGATCAATGGATCCTAATCTATATTTTATATATATTTTCATGTTTGTTTCCCGTCCATGCCTCTTGATATTTTCATTACCATTTTATATAATTCACATTCATATTTGTTGAGATTGGCAGGTAAGGTCCTTCTTGATGTAGAGCTGTAGGTATGTGAAAGTGAAATTTAGATTCAATATTTATTCGTAGCTTTGGGCTACCTGGTGACCTATGCAAGGCGCTCATTGTTATCGATTAGCTGTAACATATTTCAGTAGTTCTGAACTTTGAGATATAATATGTATCACTCTAAATTCAGCAAGGGGAATTTAATTAGAATGCCTACCAATTTCTGGGATAGCCAAAATAGGACACATAGATGGTATAAGCTAATTTTGACACGTGTCATCCAGCCACACATAAACATTACCAGAATACCACTCGCAGTGGTTTATTCCCTTGCACATATTTTCTCATGGCCTTCTGAGGTAAAGGACACTAAATGAAGTAAACAATGCCAAGAAATGCAGGATTCATCTCAGAAGTATAATGCACAATACAGGAATGATATGAACTTTGTAAGCACAAATTCTCAAAGCACACTGTATGTGTATTTTTCAGTTAATAATAACAGGCAAAACATTGCGAAAAATTAGGTCAACACCAGGTGGAGTATTAAAGGTTAGCCATGACTGGCAAGTCATAGACTCAGGCTAATGTTTCCAGAATGGCTATTTGCTTTTATATTGATTTTAAATATTGGTCCCTGAGGAAGTCCCGAATCAGGAGAAACACGTAGGACCAATTGTTTTTTATTTTTTTATTTTTTAAGTATTTATTTAAATAAAGCCAATATTCTACAGTCTATTTTGCAGGAGTTACTGACTTTTCATCTAGCATACCGCTACATACTGTCAAGGAGCATTTTGAGGAGTTATCTTCCCCCTAATCTTCAGGGGAGTCACCTTGGGTGTTTTAAACATCTTTATATTGTGAGCTCAGCTGGTTCCCCACGTATTTGTCATTTGGATTGTATTGATATATAGGAAGGAGATTTACTGGTAAAACTCCTTGGTAAGCTGTCAATTACTACCACACCAGCTAAGTATTTTTTACCTCGGTGCTTGGAATTGGAATTATATCATTTTGTGTGCACATATAATGTTTCCAGGAGATGTATAGCAAGGCATGGCCATAGTAGTTTTTGCAGAGCTGCAACTCGCATTCTGCCAGGCAGCTGTCTTGTCTTTTCAGGATGTGAAAAAAGGAAAAATATAATATTTGTAATTGAGTCGGAGTAGCAAAAGACTTGTGTATTTGGATTCAGCCAAGCTGCACTTCGAGCAATTTGGACGAATTACATATGTCGAAAGCACCATACAGTATGTATAACCGAGCAAATGACATGCACGATGGGCAAACGTGTTCGATTAGGTATTCGGTGTTCTGCCCATACATTCAAAAAATGATGGAAGTAAAGATGATTAATGGCTAGGGACAAACACTAAATGTTAATTTTATTTGCAGAGGAAGGGAGAGCAACAGAGCGGAAAAAACGGAGGAGCGATAAAAAAAAAGCTATGCAGTATATATATGCAGTATAAAAGTATATATATATATATATATATATACTACATTCAACTTTTCAGTCCAGAAATACAAGTAAATATTGTTTTGCACACTCCCTCCGCCATAAACATTGACACACTTCCTGATACAAACAGAGTTCAATGATAGACACAATATTCTTATATTATAACTTATACTATTACAGTGTTTGACCATCTGGCAAATATAAGGAGACATAGCTGGTGAGATAGTTGAGTTGGTTATGTTGTCAGTTGCATAACTTGTTCAAACCTATGGTCACATATTCTATACAACAACATAAGTCAGTTTATATATTCTTTATAGTTAATATTGAACTGGTATTGTCTATAATTCAGGATCAGGACACATTTGAAAATGGAAAAAAAAATCTGTCATCTTACTTATAAAACATTTTCATTATTATTCTTGTACTGTGAATTTCAAGTGAAGAAATATACATTTTTATAAAACATACCTAAAGGTTTTAACTCTCTGCGGTCTATCCACTCATTTAACTCTCTGCGGTCTATCCACTCATTTAACTCTCTGCGGTCTATCCACTCATTTAACTCTCTGCGGTCTATCCACTCATTTGCTTAATTTTCTAAAGAGTCACAATATCAGTGTGGGTGATACTTACATATAATTTGATCTATAGAAGCTGTTGCATTCTTTAGCCTTAAGTGCACTTAATAAATGAGAATTAATAGAGGATACTAGTAAATCATCTGATACTTAACACGAGAGCTCTATTACAATGCAAAGTTTCAAGTTGGGCATATCATGGAGACTTATAAGAGACATTTTCTTTAAAAGGAAAATTCCATGGGAAACAATTATTTTTTCCTTGCTCTATTTGGTATATAAATATATATATATATATATATATATATATATATATATACTCATTACCAAATTTCTCGAAGTCACTCAAATCTAAAGAGAACTTGAACAATAGGTGGGTCATTGTATAACCTTGACACAAGAACGCTGATTGCCAAAGGATTAACATAATAATTCAAGAGTAGAATATTCATGAACATGGTTATTGATAAACAGACTTCACCGATCTTCCCATAAATAGAATAACTGTCAAGAAGCAGTATTATGTTACATCAATTATACCTAAATCAGGTAATAACGTCCAATTGGTCACTTAGCGCAGGCCCACATCTTGGCAGTGCCATGGCTCACAGAGACGCCAGTGAGTTTTTCTCCAAGTTCCGCTTAGCTGAGTGATTCAAGCTGCAACTGAAAGGGACTGTGGAAATCTAGCCAATAATATAACATTCTGGGCAATGAATGTAGCCTATTTTTTTTCAAGCTGTTACAAGCAGGGATTTCCACCATACCGAGTTCATACTATTCTGGGTTAATTATATTTGTGCTGAAGTAAATTGCTACTTCATTGCTAAATCAGTAAATCATTCGAAAACAGTAAATGAAATAGGCTTGTGTTTCACTTTAAGATGCATTTCTCTGTAGTTATTAATAATGTCTGGATGTCTCTGCTCATATTTTCTTGTTAATGCAGGCAACAGTTTTCCTCCCAAATCATTTCAACCTTCTTTAAAAAAAAAAAAAAAGAATGAATAACAGTACGAAGTAAATTTTTCGTATTTTCTTGTTAATTCGCAAATCGCTCCTCTCCCGGTTCATTTTTTTTTTAATCCTGTGGTTTAATATTTCTTTAAAGAAAAAAAAATCTCTGCCAAGACTCCATTTTGTTCCTCTGCATCTCAGCAGAGGTACTGTAAATGGCAGCCCCTTTCCTGGCTGCATTCCGGAGAGTCGAGGTGGGGAGTGAGGGCTTGAGCCCAAGAAGCACTTTGCAGAGATTATTTTCAGAGAACTTCGTATTGTAGAGATGGTTGTTAATTACTGTATGTGGGCATTATGCCCACATAAATTTGTGTAAATATTCATGATCTTTCATAATCTTGCTTGTTCAAGCATCCCTGAACACCGATCTATAAGCAATATTGCAGATTTATTCTGCAGTTATGTACTAGCTAGTAGCTATGCATTCCGTGTCTCGGTAAATGCTTCTGCTCATTTTATTACATTTTTTATATTTTAAAGAGCTTGATAGTGAAGGAATTACTGTTTGTTCTTTTTTTGTTTGTTTTGTTTTTTTTCTTTTGGAATTTGTTTAGCAACTCACTGTTTGTAAATCAACAGCACACCATGGTTCAGTATTTATTGTAAATTCCATTCTTAGAATTAGGTGTGTGCTGATCATGGTATTTATATTTTTAGCATATCCATTGGTTGATATTAGTTCAGCGTCTGATTATGTCATCTGAAATCCATCAAAAAAGTTACACAGATTCATTATAATGTCCTCCTGAATGTCTTAACGGTACCTATTCCACAGATTTACGTTGTATACAAAATAAAACCTGGTGATTTAAGGACATGAGTGTGCACTCAGTTTATTGTGCATGTGATCAATGTTAACTATAAACCAGACAGTGAAAATAAAATGCATTTTCACTTAATATTTTACTTAAAGAGGGAGTGTCTAAAATGTACACATTTGAATGGCAGGTTGAAAATCACCTATAACTTGGGTACACCTCTTCCACGAGGTGCTCAATTTTAAATGTATATGAAAGATTTAGCAAATTCCATCTTAATCCAGTTCAGACAAGGCACGCATTGCAAATAAGGCAAAGATAAGTAAACTTTGTGTCATTTTTCCTCTTCTCTTAATGCTTTTGCTATGCAGGATGTCAGGTGAAAAGGACAAAGCTTATAACAATGACTGACAGGGAGCTAAGATGGATGCACCCAGCTGCAGGATAAGAGGTGTGCATTTTTACATGTAGTGTGTAACGGAGCTCCCTGTTCCCCGGTTGGGTATCTCCGCCGACAGATGCTCCTAGTGCTTATCAAGGCCTCCAAGTGCTCCACCAGACACCATCAGCACTGCAGACCCCACAAACCGCCACATCTTGGTTGGGGTCTCGCCATCTCTTACCCACCATGGACCTACGACAAGGCTCCAGGTTCCAGTGGGTGAACCTCTCTTCCTCCAGAGAGTCAAGCAGGAATAGCTCTTACAAGAGCTCATAGAATCCAAGGGAGTATAGTGATTATAACAATCCCTTGTAGAGATATAGTAGTTCCCTACAATAAGAGACAGAACTCAGTATTGAGGGTGAAGAAGTCTGAGGTTTAATGGAGGCACACTGCCTTTTATGCTGGTTTCCCAACAAGGGTGACGCCTAGGTGGACCTGTTGGGCACAGGGACACAAAGTGAACAAACCAATGAAAGTAATGTGGCAATGAATGACACTCCCTCATACAGTACACAATCCCTCCCCTTCTGCCTGTGATATAATTAAGGCAGATAATGCATCAACTTAATTATCCCCAGGCAGAATTTTTTTTACAAAGTCTGATAAGTACCCCAAAATACAACATATCCCCGCCCCCCTCCCCCAGTCACATCCCCTAATAGCCCTGAACCGGGGGAACAACATACTTATAAATCATCCAGATCAGTTCAGGGGTTGAAAAGTTAGTTGGAAGTCTCTTTTAAACCGACCGCACGCATGGCTTCATGCCCAAAACCGTTCCAGAGGCTGTGCGGCTGATCTATTTCAACAATTGAAGTAATGTTCAAATAGTCGAACGGAGCTGTTTGTGCACAGAGTCAATGAGTGTATGTGGTTCGGTAGATTAAATCTACTGAACGGCGCTCCGTTCGTGCAATTCCAGTTGAACCTAACTGGAGGTGGAAGTCCCAGCGGTGTTCGTGCTGTTGAGTGTCTGATTTTAGTTCCATGCGCTCAACGACAAAACACAGCTGGACGCATTCAACTAAACAAGATGGCCGCCACATATTCGACTACACGAACGGCAACCAACCAGCCGTTCATCAATTAAGCTGCGGTTAACCACAGCTTCTGGGAGGTTGACAGGCTGCACACTCCACTTGGGGGTGGTACGGCTGTTCTACAGTTTGTTCGGTAAATTAACACCATAAGCCTAATCCATTCGGTAAGCCCCATATGCTGCACCGTCGCAGGGAAAAAGGCACAAACCGTGTTTGTGGCCCAAAGTTCACCATGGGGCCATAGTCACAGGGCAGGAGGTTGGCAAACAGGCCCCTGCAGAAACCAGTGGCGAGATCACTTTCGCCACATAGTTACATTTTTACACCTCAACAAATACATATTTGTTAAATATGGGTGTAAGTAAACATAATATAATATTCTGATAAGTGATGATTCCCTTTAATAATTCACTCACTCACTAGTCCACTGCCCATTTTTAAAATGGACATATATTTTTTTCAAACAAAATGAAAGGCATAACACTCCTACATTCTATTGGCACTGGAAGGGCTAATTATTTATTTTACCCGTATTTGTTTTGTGAGACTGCATAATGTATTAAGCTTGTAAATTACAGTATAAAAATGTATGATTCTAGTAAGATATGTACACTATATAATTTAGAAATTCTTTAGTTTGGGATTTTTTTCAGTTTTTATTTTGTGTTTTATCACTAGATTGCCATGGCAACCTTGGCCATCACTTAAAAAAAAAGAGCCTCCCATATCCAAATGTGTCATCTACCATACCAGTTTAACAAAAGGATAATAAATGCATTGTGTTGTCAGAAACAAATTAGAAAGGCGATAATGGTGACGTTAAATTTGATGATTTTTAAAATGGCTTTATTCTCTAATGACTTGCTTTACCCAAGGTTATTAAAATGCATAGCAAGGCGGAGGAGAGAATACAGCTTCTGGTTACACAGCTGAAACCCTGTTGGTTTTATGATTCCTTTTTTTTTCAGATTTTGTTGGCTGAGCTCAAGGAAATACTTGCACTGAATGTCACAGTTTTTAACTCCTGCTGGAAAAAAATGTTATGTCCTCTCGTAGAGAACGTTATCAAATCACTATGGTGTGAAAATAAGGTTTTATTCTGCAATACAAGCAGATTGTATTTTTGAACATCCATGTGTGTTTGAAATAGTTTGTGAAGATTTTTAATATACACAGTGATTTTCTCCCTCTGTAATTAGAGGAAACTATTCAGTGATCACACCATCTCCATACACGAGAACCTGCAGGGTTCTGTCCAAAGGCGCCTAGACCTCGGTTTAATATTTTTTTAATAAGCTTTTCAAATGTTTTATCTACAAAGATTCTCGTAAACTTTAATGGCGCCTTTAAAAAGTTAATCCGAAAACTAACTGCAAATTTTCAGAACAAACCTTTCTTTTCTGGACTTTAGGAAAATGCCCAAACCATTTCTGACTATGACCTCGATTTAATAGTTTTGGATACGCTATTCAAATTATTTAATATTTTTGGATAAACTTTTTAAATGATTTAGCTACAGAGGCCACCATTAAAGTCTATGAGAATTTCTGTAAAAAAAAAAAAAAAAAAAAATTAATCGAGGCCCATGTCTGGGACCACATTGTCCCACCTACCTCACTCTACACCATGTATATGAGACAAACCAACTTTCATTCCTAGGAAAAAGAACAAGGGTGAGATCTTCAGGTGAGTTTTTAGTCGGCAAAGCTTCCAAGTATGGTCAGCATGTAACTTTAGATCAGGCTTCCCCAAACTCTGGCCCTCCAGATGTTGCTGAACTACAATTCCCATGATTCTCAGCCTATCTATTTTATTCATAGAATCATGGGAGTTGTAGTTCAGCAACATCTGGAGGGCCCGAGTTTGGGAAAGCCTGCTTTAGATGATCACATAGTAAAATTCTGGATCCAAGATCAGTCCTGGAGATCGCTTTAAGATGTTGTATTGATTGACAGTTAAGTCGATAGATACTAGTTGCAGAGACAGTGATAAATGAGATACTAAGCAGTGGAAAAAATAGGAAATATCCAAGCTGGAAAATCTTTGGAAAACAGGTTTTATTGATTGTTTTCATTTTTTATAACTCTGCCATGTTTCTAGATTTTAAAAAATGTGCTGTTTAGTAAATATAATGCTAGAAGTGACCAGCTAGGAGCTTTCGAACAATCCCCATGGTCCTACATGATGGAGTAAAAAAGTAATACATTTGAGTCCCTTTTTATAGCTAGCTAAAAATGATAAATATGATTATTAAAATATTTCACAACTGTTTATTCATGTGTCACAAATATTTTTATGCAAACTATCCTTAAAAGCAATTCTGTGCAATGCCACTGGAAGGCATTCGATTGATTTGCATAAGAAGCCTTCTGAGGTCATCAAGGTTTTCCATCTAATAACATCAAACTTTGAATACTTTTCGATTTCTTTTTAACGCAACCTATGAACAGTTGCAAGTGTATGCATTTTCTAACTGAAATACACATATATATAATATAGCATGGTTCATCCAACACTGTCGTAACAGGCTGGATATTTGCCTTTTTATTTTTTATAGACAAAATATATACGTCGATAAGAAAAAAAAACATGCTTTTTTTAATTTACATCAATGGGTATTACAAAAGCGTATTCACCCACACATGTATGTAACTTGTCATGCATTTGTTACATTTTCCTCTCTGTGAGTAATTTTTTTGTGATCAAATCCATTGTTCTACTGGCTGAGCTTGTAGAAAGTGACAGAGGAGTATTTTTGCTTTGCCATTATAGCCAAAGGGGAATGTTGACTCTTAGGCTGCCAACACGAGGTGCAGCTGTACAATCCATGGATTTCAAAATTGCAGCAACATCACATTGTATGTTTTACTTTGGCTTGAATTAAGATCCTGGGAATCAGCTGTTTGTGTTTGATGCTGGCACTGTATTAGAAAGAAACAAATAAGCATGTACGTGTTCCATGTGCAAAGATCTGTCACATGAACTCTCAGCCGCTAACACATGTATATTTTAGAAGTGGCATGCAGCTGAGGATTTTAGAGAAGTTGCAGGATTATAGCCATGTTATGAATGACATAATTGCTTGAATTGCTTCAAGATGGCAACACATTACAAACGAGCAGCAGTGTGACTGTATATCCAGGTTTCGAGAACTGTCCAAGCAACGGTCTGTGCTGCAGATGGTGATATGGAACCTGCCTCACTGATAAGGGGTTGGACAAACAGCTGTTGACAATTACGAATATGAGAATCCTCATAAGGCACATCAAATAATGTAGGTTCAGGAAGATGAAATTAAGCATTTCAAAGTCGAATCGCAGTGCAGATGAGAACGAGATTAGGGCATAAAATTTTAGTAATTCCATCTGAATGTTTTATAATGAACATACTTATTAAGGGCTACACTTGGCCATAGCTCGAAAAACGCATGCATTAATAATGCATTTTTTAATAGGAGGTATAAGTACATTTGAAAAGAATATCTCAGAATATTTCATGGGTTCAAATAATAAACCAATAGATACGCGATTACATTATTATTGCTGTTCTTTGTTCTAGTGTAATATTAAATGTGAGAAGATGTAGAAATGTCAGTATGTGTGTACATCTAAATGCAAAACATACAGCTTGCAAATATCAATATTTAAAAGTATAAACCAGTCAAGAGTTGGAGACATTATGGAAATAAAGCTTCAAAAAGCAAATAGTAAAAAAAAAAAAAAAAACGAAGTCTGCACATACAAAGAAGTGGCTGTATCTTCTCAGCCAGTCCTGATACTCCAATTGTTATGGTATGCATGGTTTTCTCCGCCTCTATTGAGGCAGGGTTACAATGTAGACTTGACTAAGTTATACTGCCCAGAAATTTGCAAATAAAAAAACAAGAGTATAATGCACGCACTATAAAAGGGGTAATAATTACTGAAGGGTGCTCCAGAAAGGGAGGGCCAATCCCTGAAGACATCAAATGGAAGAAGAAAAAAATATCCAGGCACAGCTGAGGTTTCGTCTAAAAGGCAGTCTTTTTTATTTTTTGAAACAACAAAGTAGAGTCAGCGTTTCGGCTCCTCTCTAAGCCTTTATAAGAGACTTGATAAAGGCTCAGAAAGGAGTCGAAACGTTGTCTCCATGTCCTTGTTTCAAATAAAAAGACCTCAGCTGGGCATAGATATTTATTTTCTTCAATACAGTCCAGTAATCATACACAGCACAGAAAGGGTGATGTAATAACTCAGAGCACTTATGACTGCAATGATATTATGATATTGCTACAACGATGCTTAGCATTTTAACTTGCTTTTTGAGCAGTTACATTATTAAAGAGAATCATTATGTGTTATGTATTATTACATTTATTAGTATGATAATCTTGTAATTTATTTTCACTAAAGATGGATTAAATGTTAAGCATATTCCTGTATCATTTAAACTGATTATAATAACATGCAAAATTACTTTTAGAATGAGTATATGGCCTTAAAGAAGGTTTTATAGTTACAATCAGTATACATCGAGTTTTTGTTTGGTGGAGTCTCCGTCGCCTCTTTTTTTCATTTGTGCATCTTCTCCATGTTTCATTCCTCAATTTACAAACTCTGTATTAAGTGTGGAATTGTTCAGGTTCCTGGTATCTTTTTTCTTGTGACGCTTGTTGGGTCTTCCTGTAAAGGCAGCGTTCCAAATACCCCACAGTCATATTGTAATGATATTGATGTTACAAAGGTTTGGAGTCCAGCAGCCATATCAGCAATGTTTTCTGCCAGAAGTAGCCGCTCGTTACCCAGGTGGTTGAGCCCCTGAGCCTTAATGGCTGTCTGGTCTTAAGCAGAGATTTGAGAGTGGAACAGAAAGATAGTAATCGTAGTAGGGCAAGCCGAGGTCAGTAGGAAGGAGCAGCGGCAAAGTCAAACGGTCCAAATTCAGCAGCAGGTAGAAGAAACAGGAACAAGCTTTATTATAACATACAGGAACCACAATAATCTGGCAAAGGTTCAGAGACAGGAAGTGGCTTATATAGGCCAAGAACCAAACACCTGATCAGACACAGCTGAAGAGAGTTGACACTAATATCATTGCTTGTAGAGTCAAGGTTATCAGATCTCAGGTAACAAAAGGCAGGCTGGTGAACTGGTAAGGAAGAGGATCAGCTGCATGGAAACCAGATTTCGAAACCCAGCAGAGTCAGCTCCTCACACATATCTCTCATTGAGCTATATTTGACAATGTTTTCTCTCTATATAGCTGTAATATACCACTGTATCCTCATTCTCAACTCAAAGTTGCACACCTTCATTCCTCTCTAAAATCTACATTTTCTCATTCATCACCTGCCTTAAATCCTTGCCCCATTATCAGATGTCATTAAGTCATCATCCTATTTGATATATTCCCCAATGTATCCCCACATTTCCATATAGCAAATGTCACTCCCTATTTTCATTTTCCCTTAATTTATTCTTCCAATGTCATATTCTCAAGTTCCCCTGTTACCCCATACCTCCAATTTTCCACAATGTCATATTTCCCTCTTTTTCCCCAATTCATGCAAACACACCTATGATGCTAATGGCAGCTCTAGTAGAATTTGCTTTCTACTGCCGCATAAACAGTAGACTTGGCCCGGCCTAAATTAATTTTGGGCAATAGTCTATTAGTTTTTGGATGAAATTTGTCCATTATTTTCATTTCAGAAATTCCATTCACACGTATGGAATTCCACAAACCGAACACAACAGTCAGTGTTAGTAAGTAACAGCCTATGGCACATTGATGAAAATACAAATCTCTCTAGTCTTGTTCTCTTGTATAATATGTAATTATAATCTTTTCTTATGCTCCACAATTATGTAATTTATGTATACTTAAGAATTTCCTCAACCTGCTTTTTAAGAAAAGAAAAAAACAGGCTGCAGCACACACCATTGACTAAGCCCATTGTCCATCATGTTACGGGAGTGGGCTGATTTGCCACAAGAAAGCAGCTCATTTACCCATATGGCCGAATGCTGAATGAAAGAATATAATTTGGTGCTTATTCATTCGTTCGGTCTTTATATCTTTCAGCCATTCGGATAAATGCATAAAAGAGCCCAAAATAAATGCCCAGGTCTAATAAATGTGTAAAAGGAGATACAACATGATAAACAACCTTATTTTAACAGAATAGGATCAAAGGGGTGGCAGGTTCTGCAGCTTTAACACATTAAAACTAGCCCGATTGAAGAAGGAGGGATGTGTAGTAGCCCAAAAGTTTGACAAATTGTCATCCAAGCAGTAGCTCACTGTGCAATGATATAAGCTGTGAAGGCAAGATTCCCTGTTTACAGAAATTGTAAAGTAGCTGGTAGTGTAATTAGCATTTAACCCCTTAAGGACACAACTTCTGAAATAAAAAGGGAATCATGACGGAATATTTCCGTCATGTGTCTTTAAGGGGTTAACTTTAGTTACAAAGCATAAACAATTCAGCCGATTTACTATGAATACATTAAAAATAAAGGTCATTCCAAACAAATATCATCAGATCAGTAAGAGCCATTTTCAATTTTAGTTTTTGATAAAGTTTCCCCATGGTCAAAACAGTCAATGTCAGTTAGGATACATCTCTATCCGATTATCTACACCATCTCATCTCATCACCTTAATTCTTTTTATAGGCTGTCAACATGCAATTTGAAAGTTATAAATCTTCAGCGAACACAAGGGTAACACAATATTTGGAAGTTTATCTCCGCAGCTTGAGAGTGAAATGAAAATCCTCCTAGTGACACCTTAGTTTATAATGTCTTGACATTTTTCTGACAAGACAGAATTCTGTCTCCAGCTGGGGTTTTATTTTCTTCCCTGAATCTCGCAGATTTAATTAAATAAAAGGCGCATGAAAGAAAATATACACCATGTAAATTGGCATTTAACACATTTAAGTGGAATCAGGTGGGTTTTGTCATACTTTGTTTATTATTTTTTTTTATCTGCTCACCAAAAAAAAGATGTGAAAATGAAAAGCAGTTTATAAACATATAGGTTACTCTGTAAGAAAATGAGATGACATAAGTCATTTATTTATTAACCACATTTATGCATTCTTTAGTGTTGTCAAGGAAGTAAACGGTGACAGTCAAATTATAAGCTTTTATAAACCAAACCTGCAGTTTAGGGAAAATACGTGATTCAAACTCAATGTAAGATGGCAAGGAAGATGCTCATTCCACAGAGAAGTAGAACTTACATAAGTGTGCAGTCATTCATAAGCAATGTCAGTACACCTTCTGAAACACAGGATAGTATGCAGGATATTCATATAGGGAAAGAAAGAGTATCATACCATATGACCCAAGTAAGAAGTGTGGAATGAGCATTTTACGTAGATAGATTGTAACATATAGTTTTAACTAACAGAAATATACCACAGGATTCCAAAATGTTACTCTCATACGGGAAAGATTCCCCATCTCATCTAGCTCCCTATGGGGACACCCCCCCCCCCCCCCCCAAAGAAGAAAAGCATACATTTAACATACAGGTCCAACTTCCTTAGTAATGGGAGGGATTACTGAATCTGACCATGTGCCTAAGACTATAAAAATGGGGAACCTGAGTGACTGAAAAGCCTGCAAACCTGGACTCCTCATGGTGTGTGAGCAAAGACTGTAGACTGTAGACTGTAGACTGTATGAGCAGAAACTGTAGCTAACCTCTGTGTATAACATATGAGTGTGCTGCCACACAAATGTGTCCGTGTAATAAGTCTAAATGAAACAGAAAATAAAAATATGAAAAGCCTGCAAACCTGGACTCCTCATGGTGTGTGAGCAAAGACTGTATCATGGTGTATGAGCAGAAACTGTAGCTAACCTCTGTGTATAACATATGAGTGTGCTGCCACACAAATGTGTCCGTGTAATAAGTCTAAATGAAACAGAAAATAAAAATATGAATGCATGAAAAATGAAGGTAAACATTGTGGCGGAACCAACCTTGCCACTGTGCACTGGAGAAGCCTGGTTGCTCACCTGCTCCCTTTAGACTATGGCCCGGCAGTTGAAACCTTTTATTTTCCCTGCACAAAGGCCAGGCTGTTCGGTAGATTCAATCTACCGAACAAAGTACCGAACTATGGACCACCTGGGAACTGGAGAGTGCCGTCAATTGACCGCCCAGAAGCTGCGGTTAACCGCAGCTTAATTGACGAACGCTGGGTGGCCTTTGTTCGTTTGCCGAACACGTGGCAGCGGCCATTTTAGCTCCCGAACGGTTAGCGGTGTTCAGCACCCAAACTATAGAACTGAAAACGGACACTTAATTGCGTGAACACCGCTGAGCCTCTAGCCTCCTTACCTCTGCATTCGGTAGTGGAACCGACTGACTGTTCATTCGGTAGTTTGACCATATGAACAGCATCACCCCAGATAGCCATGCCATGGAGCCTATTCATGTAACGAAAGACTATGGGAAATACTTTGGCTCCATGGTGATTGAACTGTATGTATGTGATCTGAGCGCCATTCGGTAATAATGTGTGCTCAGATCTAAGCTATCTGGGGATATGTAGAATGTGTATGTTTTATGTGTTAAATGTAACTGTATGTCATTTTATGTCTTTTTACTGAAAAAGTGTGTAATGGAGTTTTGCCTCTGTCCTGGGAGATAATTGGATTACTTCCCAATTATCTCCAGGGCAGAGAGGAGGGATTGTGATGCATTGTGGGATTGTTGAAAGATGTAAGTCGGTGATTGGTTCTTTTACTCTTTGTGTCCCAGTCTCCCATCTGGTACCCTAGGGGAGTGTCCACCAGGTGGTAGACCTGCATAAAAGCCGGGCAGTTAGCCCTAGTAAACCAGATTCTGCTTGACCCTCAAACAAAGTGTTGTCTCGTTATTGGGGGATTTGGATTGTATGCCGATTGCCAGGAGTGTAAGCTGATTGTATGCTTTTCCTGTTCGGCTGTTTCCCGGGTTCGTGTGTTTTCTGTTCGGGAGTTGGAGGATTCGTGTAGTTTGCAGTTTGGGAGATTGGTGCTTACAGTAGCTGCTTGTGCATCTGGAAAGGGGAATATCGCCTAAACGGTTTTTAACCTCTTGTGTGCAAAACGGTCCGTTACAAACATTAAATAAAATCGGGAATAAAAACCAGGAAAATAAAAAAGGAACTGATTAGTGATATCTGTATGGGGTCTCTGTATGCCAAAAGATTCTTAGTACCAGGATTCTGCTACCCCATCAGGCATCGGCACAGCAGAAAGGTCACAGCCTTGGAGAATGGTGAGTTCAGCGTGGCTTAAGGGGTAAAGTCCTGGATCTTCACTTGGTCTAGTTCAGACAAGACAGTCTCGGCTACACCAGTCAGAAAGTCCAGCCTTTGAAGGCGTTCCTCGAGTTCCTGGTTTGTTCCTACCCTGAGATTGTCGCCCTGAGCCGTGAATAGAAGGGACCTTGGCAGCCCCCATCGGTAAGGGATATCTTTCGCTCATAGGATTTGTAGCAGGGGCCAGTGTCAAGTCAGGGTAAGATCAGAAAACAGCTGCAATGTCGAGCCTTCAACCGCTTAAGGACACATGACATGTGTGACCTGTCATGATTCCCTTTTATTCCAGAAGTTTGGTCCTTAAGGGGTTAAATGTGATTGGCGTTTTGCCCCTCACTGCCACTAGAAGATGGGCTTTATCCTGCAGGGACTGGAAGCGATAATGAGGTCATAAGACGCAGAGGGGGGTGCCCTTGTTGACTTGGGTAAACTGAACATTTAATCCAATTTAGCGATTTGGAGTGTTTGGGCGGTAGGTAATCTGCAAGGAGCCATCTGATAAAATTAGGTAAGTCATCAAGTCCCATTGACTCAGATATTACCCTTATTTTGAGGTTATCTGTGTCTGTAATCCTCTTCGGCATCCACTCTGTGCGCGGTAAGCAGTTGTTGCTGCTGTAACTCCTTCAACTATGGTTCCACTGCAATAGCTTGATGTCATGGATGCTGTTTGAGGCCTCAAGTTGTGTGATTTTTGCGACATGTCATCTATAGCCTTCTGAAAGTGAGTCATGTCGGCCAATATATTTGTACGGAGCTCTGATAGCATAGTCGTGACCAGAAACTGGGTTCAGGTCCTCCACTGGTGAGAGCTTGGATCCCACTTTTAAGCCAGAAGATGCCCATGCACCAGTGCTCTACAGGAGGTCTTCAGAGGAATATGAGGATTCTACCTCAAGGAGCTTCATATTGTACCAGGTGACCTTCTGAGAGTGTCAAAACAAATCTCCAATATCTTGGCCCGGAGAGCCCTTATCAGCTTTGGGTTTCTTTTTTTTCTGGCACATGATGTTTCAGCCTCTCAGAAAGGTGTTGACAGCACAGGTAAGCACCAGGTATCACCTTTAACCCCTTAAGGACCAAACTTCTGGAATAAAAGGGAATCATGACGTGTCAGACATGTCATGTGTCCTTAAGGGGTTAAACAGTCCTATTTGGGCAACTTCACTCAGAGCACATGAGATTTGTGACTGTTCCGGTTCCCAGCAGGCTCCACTCCCTGGAAAAAGAGTGTTTTTTTATGCATTAATAAATCTATAAACTAATAAAAAAAAATATATAGATCGAAAAACAGCTTTACTGAATATCTTAGCTGTCATTATACAGTTGTGAGTACTTACTGTTTTGTGCATTCTCGGTACTGCAATGCAATGGTACACATAGCAAATGGTACGATAATTTACTTTTGGGACATATAAAAGAGAATGTATAAAACAAGCAAAACACTCACATAAACAAGCATGTATAAAATAACGGGACACTGCTGAGACCATTTGAACTCGGATAAAAATCAGCACATACATGTTAAAGAAAATGGAGCTTCACACAGAAAAAATAATTATAGATGAATTTCAATGTCTAATTCAATGGTGCACTTTCCACAACATGTTCTATAGCTCCACCTACCCTAAAAACACATGGGTGCACTAATGGTCACACCACAGATCCTGGAATTATTGCTCCAGTATAAATATATATTGAAAGACAAGGTCTTACAGTCACTCCAGTTTTTGCAGAGAACACTGAATCATGAGTTTCAACAGGCAGCTGTAACACGACCTTGTCTGTCTGCATGATGGAATACATTTTTATACTGGAGCAATAATTCCTGGATCTCCTGGTGTGAACATTTTTGCATCCTTTTTACTTTTGGTTTGAAAATTGTAGAAACAGACGGGTCCCCGGTGGAGAGCACCATTTACTGAAAGTTGGGATTTGTTTTACCTATTGTAGGTCCCAGTAACTTTCTTAATATTTGACTTTCTGGTTTTCCTATAAGTTAAATACTGCTCCTTCAAAAAGCAATTTTTGCAATACACTGCATCTATAATGGACATAAGGAACGAAGGCATTGCCACAGGAGTCCCTTAGACACGTGAGAATAGCAATGGTGTCCTGGAGTGTTCCTTTAAATATATTTAAATACCTTTAAGTGTCCCTTTAAATGTATTTAAGGTTTTATTAATTGAGTTTTTATTTTCTTGTTTAGTTTATTTTTATTTGTATTTATGTAGAAAATAACTGATCTCTTATGCAAAAACGTTATGATCCACTTACATTAGGATGTAAGTACTGATTTGCAGTGTATTAACTAGTACTTTCTGCCACTCAAGGAGTTCCAATCATGATATATGCTTCCATGTACAACATCGAGTTCATTACAGCTATTGTGCATTCTCAGCTTACATGGTGTCTCCATGTTTCTGACTAACACCAGTCTTGTCTTTTTTTAAATAAATAGTTCTAGCGTTTCAGAAGCTACTTTATTTCCCTTGTGTTTCAATTTTCCTTTTGTAGTCTCTGAGACATCTACAATTGCAGTTTTATAGCATTCTTTGTTATATAGACACTTCCCAATTAAGATAAGGTCTCAAACCTGCAACTTCAACCACAACAGAATCCCGTTGTTTGTTTTAGGGTCGTTAACGATTGAGCTTTCAAGGGGCAACAGTGAATGCCTGATTTGTACATAGTGAACTTAGTCTATGACCTCAAAAGAACCGAGTGTGTTTCTCTAATGATAGCTTATCTACTTAGAAACAGGATTGATAACATCTGTCGTTTACTGTTATGGACTACATTCCCCATGATTCTCAGTCAGCCATATAGGGGAAAAAAGGTCAGAACAATAGCAAACTTTGGATATTAACAATCACTGATTTATGGGACATTGCAGTCAATTCGAACCATAACTCACTGAGATATCTAAAATTCACAATTTTTATTCTGCATTCCTGTACTATATAACATTTTCTGAAAATACGTTGCTAACATCCCACTCATGCATTTTATAGATAATGCAATTAGAAAATGCATTTTTATATCAAAAACATGTACTGCAGCGCTTGACAATTATATAAATGGGGTGTAAAAGGGGGTATGAAGAAGGTCCTGCTCAAACAAGCTTACAATCAGCACTTGAGGCAGGCAGATATACATAATTTCCTGTCGTTATCACATTAATCTGTCCTTCCCTTTTATATTCTAACCCAAACCACCCAACTACCAATGTGGCAGTAGACCCTTTACTATACCTGTTTGCATTTTAGCAACATCTACCGGATTCATTTTAGTGTAAATGATTGAATTGCAAAGAAAACTAAAAATTTGATCGAAAACAAGCCCAACTGAAAACATAATTTACTTGGAAGTTTTTTTTTTTTGTTTTTTTTTTATATATTTGTCTAACTCTGGCTAAATTATGATGTTTTTAACAATTCACACTTGTGAATAACCCTGTTAGACTCTAAACAATACCCTGAGCTTCTTACTTTCTGAATCGAGTGAGACTCATTGTCATAAAATATGACTCACCATTACCAACAATTTTCAGGGTTTTTTTCCCAATACAATACAGTATTCCTTCTGACCTGATATTACTGTCCTCTCTATTCCGACACATGCAGCATACTGTCCTTTCTCTCATTCTAGAATGTGGCTCTATTAAGTTATTAATTATATTCTACCTCTCCTGTCTGCTGTGGCAGGTGCAGCATGCATTGTCAACGATTTTGTACACAACACTTACGTATATATATATCACAACTTGACGAGTGCCTTTTTTAAATTTAGTTAGTCTGCAAGAGGCACTTTGATGTCCTGTGGTGACAAATGCCACCCATTGATTTTGTAGGGGGGATATATTTGTTTAGCCTAGAGTTATATAGCTTGGGACCTACTGGAAACAGTGGGAATTAATGTTCTTTTCCAAGGAGATCCCAAGGCCGAACTGCAGGTAGGAATGATTAGTTATGTACAAAATTCATTAGATCATACCATTTTCCTCATGGTAAAAGGGACTCACAATGAAGGATAGACTTGGAGAGGGTACCAACTAAACAAATGACTTTTCTAAATGGAATAATTAAAATATATTAAGGCTTGTGTATTCTTTGTGCCAAAATCTACTGAAGAAGCTTTCCTTCAATCATTTCGAAGTCAAAGAGTTAAATAAGATAAACTGCACTTTAGCATAACAATTGAGAATGCACTGTTATATTGTCATTGAAATTTTAATATTCGCATTATGCCGATGCGTAAGCGCAATATGTAAAGCTCTTATACAGTTGAAAAGCAATTATTTGTATAGTTGCGAATGCCAAGTATTTCATTTCAAATCTGACACTTTGGGTAGATTTATTGAAGTAGATTTTTTGCATATATCTGCATACATGTTTAGATCTGTATCTCATAAATGATTAATTCAAACCTAGATGCCAACAGTATTCAGATAAACATAGGGGTGTTTTGTAAATATTATAAGTTGAATTTAATTCATGTAGTCTTAATGGGGCTTGGGCATGTAACCCATGTATTTCCATCGAAAGGATGTTGCTCCCTAAGCTGAAAGCAGGGGGTTGGGTTGGCAACCTTCAGCACTCCAGATGTTGTCTACTACATCTCCCATAATGCTGTTATAGCCATAATGTTGGCAAAGCATCAAAGGAGATATAGTCCACAGCATCTGTAGTGCCGAATGTTGCCTATTCCTGCTCTATATGTTGTGGACTTCTTAATGTTTAGTAAACATGCCTCCATCTCTGGCACGGCGAGTGGGGCGAGTCTAGTATATATGGACATTATATTTACCCCCACAGGCTTTTTTAAAATTACATTTATTTCCTTTTTTTAATTATTAATACTTACAGGGCAAGTCGTTAAAAAGGCTGATAAATATGTACATTAATCAGTGGTTTTATTTCATCTGATGACTCATTTATCAGGTCCGCCTGCTTGAATTTCATCTGAGATTAAATTGAGTAAAAAATATTAACCAAAATCTGGTGATAATTATCGACTCGTTTTTGCAGATAGAATTATATCGAGGCCTGTGTGTTTACATTGTTTTCAACAGTTCGAAAATATTGATTCATAACTTATAATCATTCTGTAGCTTGGCATATTCTTCAGTACCATGGACAGTGCACTGCATTCCGACACTGATTCCACGATGCCCATTGATTTTCTGTAATTCATTTTAGATATTGTACATTGTACAGTCTGTAAAGTTCAAACTGTGACCATTTAACAAACAATCCCAGCATATAAATGAACACTATGGCACTACCCAACAATATTCTAGGATCTTTGAGATAATTAGGATTATTTCCTAAAGCGAAAATTCTAACTAAATTCAAAGTGAATTTCAAATTTTAGTCAAACAGTAGTCGAACAGGAATCCGGTGACTTTGAGAATTTTTCCAGTTGATCTTAAATTTGAAATTTACTTTGCATCACTTTGAACTCTAACTTTAGTAAATACTGCGGATTATCAGTAATGCAAATAACATGTTAATTGGTTGTTCTTCACTACACACATCTCCTGGTTATTTGACTCGTATCTTTTGTCTTGTGAGTAAAAAAAAAACAAAAAACTAAAAGTTGTTTGTGTTACATGCGATATAACATCTGGATTATGAAATTTCACAAGCTTATTTACTAAAGTGAGATCTGTCAGGGATTTACAGTGAATTTCAAATTTAAGGCCAGAATAGCCAAACTGGATGCACAGGTGACTTAGAGAACTTTTCCAGTTCAGCAATTTTGGTCTTAAAACCGAAAGTCACTTTGAATACCTGGAAATTCTCACTCAAGTGAGTAACTCTGTAAGTTTTTTATTATCCTCATTGTAAAGTTTACTGTAAATTTATAGTGTAATCACATACAAAAACTTTAAAAAAAAAGGATGGTTAATGTGTTGCCAAGTATTATACCAGTATTTTTGAGGAGGAAATGATTTTCGCAATGTCATAAATGGCTAAACCTGTATGTTCCAGCAGTATCTATCAATCTCTAAATGGCTGACAATTAGCAAGTTCACGTAGCGTGACCCAAAGTGTGCCGTGATTTTTATTGGGAATTAACCACTAAGGTTGTGAGTCATTTCCAAAGAGATTTTAATGAATGCAATATCATTTTAATGGGATCAGAAAGAGAAGAGGTTGGGTTCTTGTAATATTTCCTAAAGTACTGCTGGTGATATTAAATTAACTGCACCGAAATTGCTGAAGTCTTTTCAACTCTGACCAAAACAAGAATATGTCTGGACACATTAGTTTAACCCGTTAAGGACACATGACATGTGTGACATGTCATGATTCCCTTTTATTCCAGAAGTTTGGTCCTTAAGGGGTTAAAGTTAAACGCTTGCAAATTTCCATGTTCTATCACTTAGAATAGGGATACACAAATCATATATTACGCTACTATATATGGGTATCATTCTTACCCCCACAGGCTATTATTTAATTAATATTTTTTATATTTTTTTATTAATACTTCGTATTATATTTGATGTAAGTGCAACAGAACCATATTGTATGGAATATTGCATGATCTCATGAAGTCCTCTGTTATCCCCTCCCTCCTTTTAATTTCTGTACCCGGTACCCCTCACCCCGATGTTTTTACAGAAACAATAAAAAATAAATTACAAAAAAGGCTGATAAATATGTACATATATAGGTGAGGAAAGATGCATTCTTATAGCAGCCGGCATCGTCAGGAATACTCAGATCAGGGTCAGTAGGATTTTACATTTTGCCCTGGGGCAGTAACCTGATCATTGGGGCAGGTGGATACACTTGCAATTCTGCTTTCCTTGGCATGGTGACCTTCTGCTAAACGTCCTTCCACAGATGAATCCAACAGGAGGAGCATTACCTATGTAGGACTATAAAACAGGGTTAATGGATGATCCCACAAGGATATATATGCACATGTATAATAAAATAACATAGGCATCTTTCATGCATTATGTAAAAACATGTATGCTCTCATCAGCTGTCCTGATTGACATCCTGTTGTTAGAAGATGTGGCAAGCAGAAGCTACTTGAACCTACGTTCTTTGACACATTTTACCAAAACACAGCTTGCCCATAAAAAAGTAATCTTAATTCTTAACTTGTTTTTGATATCTTTTGAAATCATCTGCATTAATTGGAACTGCAGATGTCTTCAAAACCCTCACCAATTCAGCCAAAGGCTAATTAGTCTTTTAAGAGAAGTTCAGGTGAAGATCCGGGCAGTATAAGTGGGAGAAGTATCATGAAGTGACACAGTTACATCTGTTGTCTCCACTGATTGATGGACTCTCATGTTTATTATCCAGGATTTCACCGAATAGGAACTTGGTTGATGTGAATTAAGAGGGGAAGATAAATGCCTCCACTCACCTTGCATTAGCCATTAGCAGAACTATCACAGAAGCACTCTATGTCCTTTTTTGGCAGAGAATGAGATAAAAGCAGGTAAATTTAGACCGCCAATATAGCCGGGCGACACGTCTGTGAACAAAATCCCAGACATTGCAGCTACCCATGAATCTAAATATTTAATGTTCTATTGATTAATGCAAAAAATATAAATTGCTAAATGGTCAACTTTACACCAACACACCAGTGAGAGTTTTCAAGACTCAGACTTCCAATTTTTCTATATATTTTATTGTGTAATTATCATTCCCAAATGCACAGCTGTGCCGTGAATGTTGGGACATTGCGAATAATGTTACAAATGTTAGTTTATCTCATCTAAATAAACATTTTCTGGAAATTAGACGTTCGTGGAAAAAAAATCTTACATTTCTCTAAACAATACATTGTCTTTGTTTGTTTAGTTTTGCAATACAAAGCGTATTCTCCACCATCTGCTGCTTAATATGTGTAAGAAATTAAAAAGTACTCACCACCAAGTAGAAAAAGGAACAGTAAAAAGTAAACAAACATTTCTTAAGACATGATCAGAAATAGAGATCTGTCCAGTGTAATGATATGATGCTCTGTCTCTCTCATAGCGGTTGGGCTAAGCACTTGCGTAATGGTGCGATGCTCTGCTACTGTTCCATGTAATGGTGCACTGCTCTGCTACTGTTCCATGTAATGGTGCACTGCTCTGTTATTGTTTCATGTAATGGTGCGATGCTCTGCTACTGTTCCATGCAATGGTGCAATGCTCTGTTATTGTTTCATGTAATGGTGCACTGCTCTGTTATTGTTCCATGTAATGGTGCAATGCTCTGCTACTGTCCAGTGTAATCATGCAATATGCTGTTGCCATCCTGTGTAATGGTGTAACGATCTGCAGTTGTCTTGTGTCCACTGATCTGTGAATATCCTTTGAATTGATGCAATGCTCTGTTGCCACCCTGTGTAATGGAACAAAACTCTGTTGCTGTCCTACATAATGGTGCAATGTTCCGTTGCTTTCCGATGTAATGGTGTAACACAACTGATGTTGATTTCATAGCATTTTAAAGGGACACTATAAGCACCTAGACCACTTCATGTCATTCTAGTGGTCTGAGTGTGGTGACTCTGTCCCCTTAACCCTGCAATTGTAATTATTGCAGTTATTGGTAAACTGCAAAAATTACCTTGCAGGGTTAACTCCGCCAGACAGTTACTAGAGGTGCTTCCAGTTCCTTAGCAGACTTTTAGTCCGCTAAATGACACTGGACGTCATCGCACTTTGCATGAGGATATCCAGCAACAGCTAAAACGCCATAGGAAAGCATTCAATGCTTTCTTACGGGGGGTTACTAATGTGCTTGCAGTGCTGGCAACTCCCCATGCCCCCTCACCCCCCAGCTGATGTCTGCAGAAGAGGAGCAGAGGAGGCCTCGGCGTTGGAATCATGTAAGTGACAAAAGGGTTTTTAACGTTCAATTTCTTGCATTATAGTTTCCATCTAAGTGTTATAGAAAAGGACTCTAGAATTATAAAGTGCTCCCTCCCCATGTCACTTCCCTACATTTATATTAATAAATAGCACCTTAGATAATCTTATATTGCCAACTATTGGACTCAGAGATCGTGCTGATTAGATTATTGACTAAAAGGACTTTCTTCTTCATTTCCCACATATCAAATGGCCATATGAGAAATATGCTGAGCCATTTGCTGTCTTCCCGATGCAATATAATTGTAAACCTTCAACAGAAACGCATACATTACAAATACTTGGAAACATTCTCAAGTACGTTTTGTATGTTTACATTGTATCCAAAGTTTATTTTCTGAAAACTAAAGTACCTGGAAGATGAAGAGAAAAGACGAATCCAATATTTCAAGGAGCACAACACATTTCCACTTGCTTGTGACAGACCTTGCCCACTAGATTGGTGGTAATTAGATGTTGGTAATTGAATGGAAAACTACAGAACCCACCACATCTGTGAGTTAATGAATTCAAAGATGCTTTTTGTATGCAGTACCTGTTCTTACTGAAAGCATTATGTGTGATGCCAGCAATTCGAGGAAGAAAGAGCAGAAGAAAGCTTTGAGATAGACACAGATATCCCATAATATGACAGAAATGTAACATGCACCTGTTCTCGATTGTAGACTACCACTGTGATTAAATACATAAAAGAAAATATTGGCTTTAGAAAGTCTTACTACAGAGATGTCATTGCTTGCATTCCAAACATCATTTTGCAAGGATGTTGATGTGACACTAATGTATCATCATCTGGAAGAAGAAGAATGTTCTTTTTTTAAATTTATCTTTATTTATTTTGGAAAATTTACATATTTTTAGCCATCCGAGGCTCTACGTATGTAAATCTGGATAAAGGGCAAATGTAAAAAAAATGGATGCATTGCCCTTGGATCTGGAACAAGAAAAAGTTCTAGCTTGCTTGAAACTAAATGACGCACTAGTTAGAACTTGGCACTGGGGCCTCTTCACATACACACAGTCTGAGTGCTGCTTATATGCTTTAGTAAAAGTACAAACTCAACAGTATACAGAGCAGCATGTTTATTCTGAGTATACACATCCTTTATCATACTCTTTCAGGGTTATTAACACCGTGAAGGAGGTTAAGCATGCGTGGGATAGGCATAAGGCTATCCTAACTATAAGATAAGGCCAGGGACTAATGAAAGTCTTTAGAAAATTGGGCAGACTAGATGGGCCGAATAGTTCTTATCTGCCGTCACAGTATAACTGGAAGCATAGCCAAACGAAGACGAGCATGATTCAAAGCCCCTTTCAGACTGTTTCCTCATTATTCAGTGTTTACAGACTTCCAGGGATCTGCTAATTTATCAAAGATTTGTAGCATCCCAGAAACAATCTCATTTGCCCCATGACCCACTGTTGCGATTTACATAGAGCTGTAGAACTTTCTGTGTTATTCACTTAAGTAAGAAATATCCAGAATTCAAAGAGTATTTCCAATTTAAGTCAACATCCAAAATGGAAACATTTTACAAGTCAACTATGTTTCCAATCTGGCGTTTTTGGCCTTAAATTGGAAATTCACTTTGAATACATTTTGAATTCCCAATGTTTCTCGTTTTGTGAATAACCGTGTTCATGGGAAAGGATGAGTTTCTTTTGATTCACAAAACAATATATTACATTTAAAAAAAAATAATAATGAATTTAATGTTAACATGGGAAGGCTGAGCTTGAGCAACAACTCCATCGAAATTACCAAGTTTATTAGCGTGAAATAAGCACTTTGTTCACAGTATTGCATGATATCATCCGGAACACCTGGGCACTCACAGAAAAAGAGTGAATGCAAAGCCATTTATGGAGCACTTAACATAGCCCCTTGTGGTTACCTATGGTATTGCCTACTTTAATGTACAGGTTGCTGAGGGCCCAAAGTCTTAAAATTAGAAGGCCTTATGGAAAATTACCAATGTTCAGTCAGTATCAGGGCCATGATAGTAATGGGTCCCAGCCTGCATCTGTCCAAAAAAAAGAGTTAAAACCAAGTATTAAGTGGTAATGAATGTGAAAAATCACCCTGTGATTGCAAAGCTGGAAAATCAATTCAAACTAATGAATACGTACAACCTAGTTTGTAAAACGTTCAATGAATGAGCTGCTGTGTCATGATTCCTGGGTTTAATAAGATTAACATCAAATAAAATATATTTTTACAAGAACGACAACGAAATTCTTTTTGTGCAGAAAATAACAACACAACGAGATTATCTGGCTCTCAGGAATGGAAGAGAGACACATGCAAATGTGAAAGTAGAATTCTGCCAGGTCCACACTAGTGTCCAACAAAACACTCTGACATGATTGAATAAGGAACTTATGTATTTACTCCATTGGACAAGGGGGACAACAACAGCCCCTACAACTGATATTTAATTACAAAACAAAATGTTGTTATTGTATTTTCCAAGTATCAGTACTTTTATATATTTTTTTATTGTGTAGAATTATAATAATGAGTAAACTATTTATTCACACTAATAATTTTAGTTAGTGGTTTAATGATGCTGTGTATAAAATGGACTATAGGCATAGTCAAAGAGTACATCTTCTGCTACCAGCTCTGCTAGTGCGTCCTGTAAATTGAAGCTCTTCTTACAGTTCCTATGGAGTGAAGATCTACTTCTTTTTTTTTTAAATAAAATTCTACTTGTTTTATAAAGTGAAAGTCTTGTTTACATTTCCTGTAAAATGAAATGCTGCTTGAACTTCTAGTCATTAAAGCAGGTATATCATAACAAGCAAACCGAGGGCAAAGAGTATAATTTACTGAGGAAATACAATGGTCCTTAGTGTGGCCAGGCATTACATGATATAGTAAAATAGACAGCCTAAAAGTAGTGATGTCGCGAACATAACATTTTCGGTTCGCGAATGGCAAACGCGAACTTCCGCAATTGTTCGCGAACGGGCGATCCGGGCGAACCGCCATAGACTTCAATGGGCAGGCGAATTTTAAAACCCACAGGGACTCTTTCTGGCCACAATAGTGATGGAAAAGTTGTTTCAAGGGGACTAACACCTGGACTGTGGCATGCCGGAGGGGGATCCATGGCAAAACTCCCATGGAAAATTACATAGTTGATGCAGAGTCTGGTTTTAATCCATAAAGGGCATAAATCACCTAACATTCCTATATTGTTTGTGATAACCTGCTCTAAAACATCAGGTATGATGTTGTATCGATCAGGTAATGTAAGGGTTACGCCCGCTTCACAGTGACAGACCAAACTCCCCGTTTAACGCACCGCAAACAACCGCAGACAGTCCATTTGCACAACCGCAAACTCCCCATTTGCACAAGGTTGGATACCAAGCAAGACATGTCCCATTCCTTGTCCTCACTGATGTCATTCAAGGTCTCTTCCCCCACCCAGCCACGTGACAACAAGCCCCCTGGGACGCCTGCTGTGTTTCGTCTTCCACCTCCTCAAAGCAAACCTTCCCACTCTGACTCCTCTTCTTCAGACTCCTCTCTCTGCATTGCCTCTCTCTGCGTTATTATAAGGTGTGTTAAGTAGTACTATTCCTATCAGTTTAATCCCTGTTACGTCCCCTATCAGGGGACGTGTATATAAGGCATCGATTTTAGGAAGCGGGAGATGGAAAAACATGCTTGGTCGGTCCTCCTACTTCAAATTTGGGGCACTGCGCGTGCAATCTAATGTGCCACCAGATAGGAGTGGTGTGTTAAGTAGTACTATTCTTATCAGTTTAATCCCTGTTACGTCCCCTATCAGGGGACGTGTATATAAGGCATCGATTTTAGGAAGCGGGAGATGGAAAAACATGCTTGGTCGGTCCTCCTACTTCAAATTTGGGGCACTGCGCGTGCAATCTAATGTGCTACCAGATAGGAGTGGTGTGTTAAGTAGTACTATTCTTATCAGTTTAATCCCTGTTACGTCCCCTATCAGGGGACGTGTATATAAGGCATCGATTTTAGGAAGCGGGAGATGGAAAAACATGCTTGGTCGGTCCTCCTACTTCAAATTTGGGGCACTGCGCGTGCAATCTAATGTGCCACCAGATAGGAGTGGTGTGTTAAGTAGTACTATTCTTATCAGTTTAATCCCTGTTACGCCACAGGTCAAGCCTGCACACCCAGTAGTCAAGGGTTTCATCGCTCATCAGAGTGCCGATATCTGCAGTTAAGGCGAGGTAGTCTGCTACCTGTCGGTCGAGTCATTCTCTGAGGGTTGACCCCGAAGGGCTGTGGCGATGCGCAGGACTTAAAAAGCTCTGCATATCCTCCATCAACAAGACGTCTGTAAAGCGTCCTGTCCTTGCCGACGTGGTCGTGGGAGGAGGAGGATTACTTTCACCTCTTCCCCTGTTAGATTCCCGTTGTGCTGTGACATCACCCTTATACGCTGTGTAAAGCATAATTTTTTATTGATTTTGGAACTGCTGCATCCTTTCCGACTAGCCGTAATTCGGTAACATTTCAGGCACTTTCTGCTTATACCGTGGGTCTAGTAGCGTGGACACCCAGTACAGGTCGTTCTCCTTCAGCCTTTTTATACGAGGGTCTCTCAACAGGCACGACAGCATGAAAGGTTGGATGCCGAGCTACTTATGTCCTGTTACTCGTCCTCAGTGATCTCTCTGAAGGTATGTTCTTCCCCCCCAGCCACGTACAACACCACATGTACCATATAGGTGACAACGAGCACCCAGACACACAAAAAAATGCCACACTGCTGAGCTCTGCAATGACGGCATTCTGGTGGTGGCAACAGCATGCGTTGATTGGCGTGCTGTCTGGCTGACCCTGGGTGCCGATGCATGCTGTCTGACTGTGTCACTAGCTCCTTGCGACGACCTCCCCCTGCTTCCAACTCATCTCCTCCTCCTCTCTGTCTCCCAATCTGAACTTTCCCCCTGTTCTTCTTCTCTTCTAGCGGGCACCCACGTGACATCCACGGACGCATCGTCATCATCAACTGCTTCACTTGTATCTGACAACTCAGCAAAGGAAGCAGCAGTGGGTACAACATCATCATCATCACACCGTACGTGTGTAATGCTGCCTGACTGAGACATATCCCTGTTATCTACATCCTCTGGCAATAATGCTTGCGCATCACTCATTTCTTCCAACTGATGTGTAAATAACTCCTCTGACATACCAAGTGAAGTGGCTGTGGTGCTAGTGTTGGTGGTGGTGGCAGGCGGGCGAGTGGTAACTTGAGAGGTGCCCGAAGCTAAGCTGGAGGAGGATGATGCGCCGAGGTTCCGAGCGGAAGCTGTAGAAGATTGGGTGTCCTGTGTTAGCCAGTCAACTATGTCCTCAGTCCTTTTCAAGTTCAGGGTATTTGGCCTCTGAACACTGGGCATTATTCTAGGGCCAAAGGGAATCACAGAATCATGACCACGACGGCCCCTGTGGGGTGGCCTGCCTCTGCCTGGCATTTTTTTTTTTATTAGTGGTACTATGCATGCAAGCTACTGTGACAATAGATATGAGTGGCACTGGTGTGACACTGTGCCCTGGCAGGCCCTGAAACGTACACTCGTGAAGGAAACTGACTGCTATTATATTACAGTCCAAAAAGTTTATTTTTTATTAAATGCAAGCTATTGAGACACCAGATATGAGTGAGTGGTGGCACTGGGCAGGCCCTGAAACACACACTAGTGAAGGAAACTGAAGGAAACTGACTGCTATTATATTACAGTCCAAAAAGTTTAGTTTTTTTTTAAATGCAAGCTATTGGGACACCAGATATGAGTGAGTGGTGGCACTGGGCAGGCCCTGAAACGCACACTCATGAAGGAAACTGACTGCTACTATATTACAGTCCAAAAAGTTTAGTTTTTTTTAAATGCAAGCTATTGGGACACCAGATATGAGTGACTGGTGGCATTGAGCAGGCCCTGAAATGCACACTCAAGAAGGAAACTGACTGCTATTAAATTACAGTCCAAAAAGTTTTTTTTTGTTAAATGCAAGCTATTGTGACACCAGATATGAGTGGTGGCACTGGGCAAGTGGGCACAGTATACGCTGCAAGCCTGACACACACGCTGGCAGACAACTAACTGCTATTCAATCTATTACAGTAAAAAATTTTTTTTTTTTTAAATGTACACTACTGTTACACCAGATATGAGTTACACTTGTGTGACACTGTGCCCTGGCAAGCCCTGAAATGCACACTCATGAAGGAAACTGACTGCTATTATATTACAGTCCAAAAAGTTTAGTTTTTTTTAAATGCAAGCTATTGTGACACCAGTGAGTGAGTGGTGGCACTGGGCAGGCCCTGAAACGCACACTAGTGAAGGAAACTGACTGCTATTATATTATAGTCAAAAAAGTTTTTTTGTTTTTTTTTAAATGCAAGCTATTGGGACACCAGTGAGTGAGTGGTGACACTGGGCAGGCGCTGAAACGCACACTAGTGGAGGAAACTGACTGCTATTATATTACAGTCCAAAAAGTTTTTTTTTTTTTTTTTAAATGCAAGCTATTGTGACACCAGTGAGTGAGTGGTTGCACTGGGCAGGCCCTGAAACGCACACTAGTGAAGGAAACTGACTGCTATTATATTATAGTCAAAAAAGTTTATTTTATTTTTAAATGCAAGCTATTGGGACACCAGTGAGTGAGTGGTGACACTGGGCAGGCGCTGAAACGCACACTAGTGGAGGAAACTGACTGCTATTATATTACAGTCAAAAAAGTTGTTTTTTGTTTAAATGCAAGCTATTGTGACACCAGTGAGTGAGTGGTGGCCCTGGGCAAGTGGGCACAGTATATGCTGTGAGCCTGACACACAGGCTGGCTGGCAGGCAGGAAACTGCAATTACATTACACAGAAAAAAAAGTGAACCTAAAAGTGAACAGGGAAAGGCTGATGTCAAGGAGTACAGAAATATGGGTAAAGGAGAAAACAGAGCCATGGTCTAGGATTCTAAAGATCAGTGTTGTCAAAAACAGCCAAGTCAAAACCAGAAAACACCCACAAAATAACATGATTCACCATGACATTGTAAAGAAGAAACATCATAGAGGACTTAAATAACCCCAGAGTCGATCCAATTGGTTTCCATTAATGACACCAAAACATACCGATGTCTTTGATTGTTGCATCAAAAAATGACATGGTCATTGGGGTGGATGGTGGGTGGTATACATCGAAAAAGATACCAGAATGACACACAGAATTAATACAAGTATGGCAGCCTCCAGAGCAGCCATGACACCTGTAAAGCTTTACAATTTCAGGAGACGGAAACATTGCATGTATGTCCCGTAAAGTCCAAGGCTTCTTACAATTGCTGTAAAATGAAGCTCTACTAAAATTTCTTGTAAAATTAAACTTTGTTCAAGTCATGCTCTTCTGGCATTTCCTCTAGAGCAGCCATCCAAACTCTGTCAAACCCTACATGCTTGCAGAAAATCAGCTCCCACGATTTGCTGGCGACTTATAGCATTTAAAGAATTCTGGGAGTTGTAGGCCTTTATTTCAAATGCAATTGACTCTGTTTGCAGTCTAAATACTATTCTGTTAACTCCGTATCAGGAATGCACCAAAGCTTTTGTTTTAGGGATGTATTTTCCCTTTAAGAATATATTTTTTTATAAACAAGGAACGCCTAGCGGCTCACACATTGCAGTAGGCAGATTATAATTACACATGAAATATACGCTTATCTGCTTGTTACGAGTCAATAGTGCATCCTTGAAGTATATATGAATGGCATTGATAGGTCCCAAATTAAAACCTAGCTGTTCTCAGACCAGTGCGGCGGTGTTGCCAAGTTACCCAGGTGACAAGAAAGATTTTGTGGCAGGTCTGCAAAGCAAGCCTGTCGTCTAAAAGATTGGACATTAATACAAAGAAGCTAAAGAAGGTTATTTAAAAAGTGCTCCTCAGTCACAGCTCATAGCAACTCTTAGCTACAGAGCCCGGTTTAATGAGAGAAGAAGATAGGCATTCCGTCTCACATTTAGTCTCAGAACACTTTCTCCAATCTTTAAATGAGGTTATGCGTTGATTGCCGCAGAAAATTGTTTCTCTCTCTCTTTTTTTTTTTTATATATAAAGGAATTACATATTTACAAGGAATAAAAAATGCCATTAGTTTAGCTACTGTAATTATTTAATGTATGATTGTATAAATAGTTATTATAGAGTTATCTATTAAAACACCCGCCTAAATTAATTTTGAAAAAAAATAGTCCGATAGTGGGAGAACGTGCAATTATGCAGTATTTATAAAAGGTAACAAAGTGTGCTATTTCTTTAACACTACAGGACTCATTGGGGAGATATTGAATGCAAAACTGGTGCTATTCATGGGCTGTGAGCCAGTCTATTAGTTTCCATGGTGATTGCTGCATATTTAGCATTATGTCCAAAAAAAGCATCTGTCCCCCCTTTTTTAATTTATTTTTTTGTGATTGTATTTTTCTTTAAATATTAAAATTAGTTTAGCATTTTGTCATTTATATACCGCTGACATTTCACATTTTCCGGTTTGATGTTGGGATATAACAGACAACAACTAAGAAACAAACAACTACAAGTGTTAACATGAAACAAGACATTATTGACGACTATGATATAGTGTCAGTGTTTTCTCTAAGCACTTTGTGTGTACGCATTTCAGCACTGACGCGGTTAAGAGAATAATCTTTATAACGAGCACTTGCATTTAGATTCAGGCGTTCCCCTAAATATATTTTAAAAAAGGGGAAAAGGGTATTACTTACTAGCAGTTGCTCATTTCACCTCCCACAACATCACACCAACTCTCCCTCTCGTCAAATCCAATGCTCCTATGAAAAGCATTTGAGGAGCTAGCTGTGAGAACTGAATTTGACTCGATTCTCACAGTGGAAGCACCCTCTAGTGGCTGACAGGCAGACAGCCACCAGAGGTGCGGTTAACCCTGCAATCAGAACATTGACATATCTAACGAATAGAAAAGTTTTAGATTGCAGGGTTGAAACACAAGGCCACTGCACCCTGTCCCATTCAATAAGATGAAGGCTCAGGGTTCCTTTGGTGGTGCTTTAAATTTCAAATTCACTTTGAATGCTGACTTTATTGAATAGCCCTGCTTGACAGGTGATGTAAATGCCAAAGTCAATTTGATACTTTTTTCCTTGTACTTTTTTTGTTGAAAACAGGGTTGTCGCGTGTATCTATAAAGACTCAAAGGAATTCTGTTCTGAAGAAAAACATGAAATGTATCATATTAATTGTCTTCTTTTTTTTTTTTTTTTGTCTTTCCAGCTCCAAGCACAGCTCAATATGGAATAACAGGAAGAGCGGAGATTCTATTTTCATGCTGGTACCTTGTGTTGACGCTGTCCTCCTTTACCAGCATAATCTATCTGAAGAACGTCATCACACAATAAACATAGAACCACAAAAGGCTTTAACTATTCCTACTGAAAGTGCTGATGAGAGGATGCAATCTGGTACAGTTTGTTTGAAGCAGTGTGGGATATAATCAGCAAAGCTTACATGGGAACGATCAGTTCATTATGTAAATACCTTAATTCTCCTCCTCCTTTGATTTGCTGCATTACGTCGTGAAGCAGTACATATTGTCCTTTTTTTAAAACGTGAAAGCTCTGAAATTACTTTTAGAGGATATTAATTGTGATTCCATGTTTGTATGCTACAACTTTTCAAAAAGCATTCTGTTTCAGACCTGCTACTCTAGGTGCAGGTAGCAGTTTACAAAAAAAAATAAAAAATAAAGAGAAAAAAAAAAAAAAGGAAAAAAAAAAAGGGGAAAGAAAAACAAAAAATCAACAACTATTGCCGAGAAAATGATATGCTTTAAAGCTCCAGGCAAGTATTCCGTTGCCTTCGGAAATAAGATTTTGAACTCATGTGTATCAAACATTTTTTTTTTTCATTTTTATTACAAAAAAAAATATTGCCTTCAAAAGATTTTTCCTGTTACATTTAAGCTAGATCTACTGCAAGTTTAATATTTGGGATCTCAACAGTCAGTATTATAAATTAAAAATTATAATAATAAAAAAAAAAAAAACTGCATGGCGCAGTTCAGATTTCTACTTGTGTGTATCGCATGGCTGTGCCTTCATAAAGTTGTAATATTTTTTTTAATTATTCAGATGGGTTTTTCCTAGCTTAAAGGGTCAGTCTATAAAAAAATAAAATAAAAACAAAAGTTAAAATGTACAGAACATATTTTTAGGAATTCATATCATGAGACCACCCAAGTGTGAAAGACTTCTATGTTTGCTAATTAAAATATCCATACCTCAAACAGTGTTGAAGAGCAGTGTTAAAACCCATGCAGAGAATCCAAGATCAACAGATTCTCCAATGTAACATTCTTTTGTTGGCAGAAAATAATACCCAAAAGAAAAACGCAATAGTGTCTCTTGCCGAGTTTCTTGGCAAACGGCACCTACTACATTCATATTTTTGCAGTTCCCTAATTATAGCACAATTCTCATATGTGTTTTGTGATTTCAGAGCTATTTCTCTTCGGAAGTATTATTCAAAATTCTTTAAAAAAAATAATAATAATAAAATGTCGTGCAAATGAGACCGTGACAATCCATTTTATCATCCATCCAATAATTCATCGAATCTGTATTGTTTTGCACTTGATTTTGTACTGAATTTGTGAAACTAGCTAAAATAGTCAAGAAAAAAGTGGATATATTTGGAATTGGGTCTACTCAGCGGAATAAAACTCTGGTAAAATTATATATAATTGTGGGGTGTTTTTTTTTCTTTCGTTTTGGGTAAAGATTTGATCTCACAGCAGTTGGAAAGATACATGTATTGTAGATGGTGTACAGGGAATTGTGGTCTTTGGAAGCAAGGGTATTGTGGCTAATAATCTTGTAATGTATGAGAATGCTGACAACAGTCAAAACACAGTAGCTTATCTTCCTGTTAACCCTTGATCGAGTGTCAGACATATAATAGCTCACTTGTACCACTGCAGAGAGAAACAATAGAATTTTAACATGATCCCACCTAGACTAGAACTGAAGTACTTGCATTCCACTCTGTGTGAGATGTACAGCAACCCCACATGATCTAGGTTTCATCAGTACATATATATGCATCACTGATATCTCTTTAGGCACAGGGAACAAAAGATCCATGTCTTGATTAACATGTACATTTAACAAAACCTTAATTGTATGCAACTAAGCCAACAATACAGTTTCTAAGAAAAAGTAATTTTATATATATATATAAAATACAGAGATCCTTGCACTCACGCTTACACTCCTTTTGCTGTGCCTATAGGCTTGCCGGGTGCCAGTCCCTAGGGATGTTGATGTAGATAAGTAGAAAAATGCAGGCTGCACTCACGGACTTTTGAAACGTTGATTTTTTTCTACTTGTTTGATGGAATAAATACCATTTGAATTCAAAAGTCCGTGAGTGCAGCCTGCATTTATATATATATATATATATATATATATATATATATATATATATATATATATATATTAAAGTAAATGTATCAAGTTTTTTTATTTTCTAGGCAACCTTTTAAGAGCACTGTGCCAAAGCAAGTGGCTATTTTTTTTTTTTTTTTTAAATTGAGGTGTGTATGTTGCCGTATTCTGCTTGTGTTATTTATGGGTGCTGCAGTTACTTTGTAGCGTTGTATTTGTGCGTATTGTGCGTATATTGTATGTGTGCATTAGTAATTTGTTGTACTGTGTATGATTCCTATGAATGTGGGCTAAGTATGGGGGCTGCTAGTGGAATTGTGTGTGTGTGTGTGTGTGTGTATGATATGTCATATTTCGTGTTTGGTGGTGTGTCTATGTGCAGGGTTGCTTGTGGTATTGCATATGAGAGGCTCCTTGTGGGTTTTTGTGTGAGTGTATGTGGATTGTCAGTGGGCGTTATGGTTGTGGGGACTGTGTGTTTGTGTTGGCTGTTTGTATTATTTGTATGAAAATGTTTGCTGCGGGCTGCTCTACTCCAGTGCGGATTCCTGTTCACAAGTGTTGGGAGGAAGTGTTCTGAGATCACTTCATCTAAGTGCTGCAATTTGTAAATTGAGCATTGTCCCTTAACACTGCAATAACCTATGGATTTGCACTGGCAGATATCTGAAGTCCCACTGGGACTCCGGATTGTCTCTGGCAGCCTTGAGTGCCATGTAAAGGGACATCGCGTAAGATGCATGGCACACATGCCATAGGTTGCTGAGCCCTGTTCTAGAGTCATAAAATTCATCATTATAATCTAGCTTAATCTTTTATTATTTTGTTGCTGTTGTTTTGGTTTCCCAAAAATGCTTCAGTTTGAAGTTGTTGCAACGTTACCTAATGGGTCTTCATCTTGGAAGTCTTCAAAAAGTCAATTAGATGAAAACATGTTGTCGTATTTGGATAAAGAATTGTATCAAGCTAAATACCAAACATGACAGATCAGTTTGCGATGAATATAAAGTCTTACAATACTTCACCAAAGCACATTCCTTGAAACTAGTCTTCAAATACTATATGAAGTTGCTAAGATGTTGGCACAACTGGATTCCACTCCATTAGGTAATTCAATAAAGGCTGAGGTATCGTTTAAAGGGTCTATGGCAACATAATATAACGATCATAACAAATTGAGGTATTTTTGCAGTAATCCAGCTGCATAACAACTTAACTACACTTAAACCTTTAAGATACCTGGATTGTTTAGAGCAATAATTAGCATACTCTGCAGTGAGTTAACGGTACTAGTTGTAATCACAACTATGTCCCGTTAGTATAGATTAAAATGGGTTAGAGCGTTAATCTTGATAAAAATGTGAGCTTACATGTATTTTAATGCATTGTATAGATAATGTGCTAAACAAAATGACAGCAAGCAGACCCCTCCATGTCTGAATGAGGCACTCCAATCAGGAAAGTCTCATTATGGTTGTGGGGACTGGTCTTATTCCATAAAGCTCTATCCCGCTGAAGATTATGTGATGAGAAGTTTCTCTCCAAAGAGCAGTTCTGATCATCACATAGATTGATTTGAATCTCTAAATAAACTGATAGCAGGCATTTCTAGGATACTATCAATGTATGTACATCTCGGTTTAGTGACGGGGATGTGCTTTTTATTGGGGAATCTGCAGATTACACTTGTGCACTTTCTAGCTCTCTTCTATGTTTAAGGAAGGGAGAAGGAGCCATTCATATTGTACTTGTGGCATGAGCACATCACACACAATGGAGAAACAATTGACACCGGAATACCACAACTAAGAGTTCAGGGTTGCCTGGTTGACAGTCTTGGTACTGCTATTATAAAATACTATCAAACATGAACTAAGCTCAAGATGCTCTAAGCAACATATACTTTTCAATAATGCAAGGTGCTTTTAGTGGTTAGACTGACTTTTTGATCCATTTTGGAATTCCAAATGGAATATAAACAACATTGTATTCCTGAATAGAACACTACTGGTAAAACAAGTTGCATCCTCACAAAAAGATGGAAACAAGTAAAATAACTAAAATAACAAATCATAAAAACTAAACCAGAAGTATGTAACTTTGCCCCCACACTGATGTTTTGGGGTATAATTTCCATAGTAGTCTATGTCTATGGCTAGCAGAGAGATATAGGGGTTCTCGCCAATGTTGTCCAAATAAGTCAATAATTAATTATTATTAGAAAAAAACAATACAAATTATCTATCTACAAAGATTCCCAAATACGTTATTGGGGACTTTTGTAGAGGTAAATTATTTGAATAGCTTTTCTAACAATGTTGAATCATTTGAAAAGCTTATTAAATTGAGGCCATTGTATGGTAGAATTTGAATTGAACTCTGCTAGAATTATATTTTAAAATAAAATATGCAATACATAGAGGATTATTCCAGGGGTGTACGTAGAGCATTTGGCACCTGGGGCAGATCCTGTGTTTGGCACCCCCCACTTTAAAATGTAAAAAAAACCACCTGCAATATTTTCAATGTTTAACCCCTTAAGGACCAAGCTTCTGGAATAAAAGGGAATCATGACATGTCACACATGTCATGTGTCCTTAAGGGGTTAAGGTTTTCATTTTAAAAAAAATGCACAAATGTGTACATTTTGAAAAAAACATGTCCTGCCCCTTCTACAAAAACCCTGCACCCCCTTCCACAAATCCCCTGCTCAGCCCCCTTTAAAAAAAAATATCTGTGCCCCTTCTACAAACCCCTGTTCCCCCCTTCCATAAAACTCCTGCACCCTCCATTCCCAAAAAACCTGCCTCTACCTCTTACAATAGAATTAATTTATTTACACAACACTATTAGCAATATATTTTAGAGTCCAGTCCCAGGCAGATAGTCACCCACACACAGTCACACACACAGTTACAGGCAGACAGTCACACACACACAGTTAAAGGGAGACAGTCACACATACAATTAATGGCAGATAGTCACACACACACAGTTACAAGCAGCATTCCCCAATCACAGGCAGACAGTCACATACACTCACGGGCACACTGTCACACACAGACAGGCACTCACACACAGAGTCACGGGCAGACAATTACACACACAGTCACAGGCAGACAATGACACACACACACGCAGTTACAGGCAGGCAGTCACACACACACACACAAACACACTCTTTCTCGTGGATTAACTGGAGTCTGTTAGTTGGGGAAGCAGGGATTCCATCCTGCTTCCCCTTGATGTGCAGCAATGACAGCAGTGGATGGAGGCTGTGTTTAGCTCCACCCCCGCTGTTGGTTTGGCTCTGCCCCTGCTGCCGGTTAGCTCTGCCACTGTTTTTCTTAGATGCGGTAGGTTTTGAAGTTCTGCGGCTGCCTGTCCCTGCACGTGTGAGCTGTGTGACCACCATGGCAACCTGTCCCTGCCGCACAGCTCACACATCCTAAGCCCGCCCTGGTCATGGCACCCCCCAGTGAGTGGCACCCCCGGCCCGCCGTTAGTACACCACTGGGTTATTCACTATACACTGATTTTTTGGGAATAAAAAATCAAAAGAACTGCAAATGAAGGGTCAAAATAACCTCCTGGAAAATAGAGTAGAGTTGAAAATTTGCCTCTTTTGCATTTAAAATTTCCAAATACTTTGCTTTTCTCCACAAACTTCTAGTTTAGCGAAATGGCTGGGGAAAAAAAAAATGAAAGAAATCAGTTATTAAGTAAATACAAGTGAATGAATGACTTAAAATTGAATACTGGATGAATGATGTAATGTTTAAATGTTTCTTATTAACATGTCCGTGTGGTCTCTGTTTCATTCTACTGTTAACTAAACTTCAATTTTCTTCACAAACATTTTGATGAAGTATGATATCACCCTGGAGCACATTGAACAGACATACAGCAACACGGGCGGCTTAACTGCGATGTGTTTGTCAGGATATGGGAAGAAAATTAGCTCCCACAGGACTTTTTTAGAATGACATAACTCAAACCCAATATTCATTTGTCACTCTGAGTGTTAGGTATGGATATGGCAAGCTTACAGTCACAGCATTGCTTGTTTTATCTGTCTCAGTCTTCGCTAAATAAAAGAAGCGTGTTAATCATTTTTTACTTACCGACAAGGATGAGGTGGCAAAAAACTTCCCACAGATATCATCACACGTTAGAACTAGATTGTTTATTGGGTTTGACGTGAGTGCAAGCAAGAAAAATGAAATCCTTTTTTTTTTTATATATATATATCTATAGAAAAGACAGTTTTAGAACCTATCCATATTTTCATTAACTGTTTATTTTAAATCCAGCCTTCACATTTAATTACCATTTATATAGCACATTTGCTATATCTGGAGATATGTGCCAAGCCTATGGATTTACTTAAGATAAATAATTATGTGTTTACGTAAATATTTTTAGATTAATACACTAATGTAGCAGGTGGGTAGGTCTATCTACCACCTAATATAGACCTCAATTTAATATTTTTTTAGTAAACTTTTCAAATTATCTCATATTTTTGGGTAAGCAGTTAAAATGTTTTGTTTTTTTAATATAATTTTTTTAAAAAATATATATAATTTATAATATATAGGACCTTTTTTTTGATCCTGAGGAAAGCCCAACGTGGGGCTGAAACGTTGATAATTTTTAATGTATACCCAATGAAAGAGTTTTGAATTTTAAAGAAGACTGTGGAGTGCAGCCTTTCTTATGGATATTCTATATATATATATATATATATATATATATATATATATATATAGTTAATACATTGCTAAACACAAATACACTGCTAAACACAAATACACACACCAATCAAGCCATAAGACTTGCTTTTCCCATAATCTCACTTTACACAAATCAAGCCATAAGACTTTGCTTTTTTATCAATATCACTTTAACAATGCTCTCACTACTGTTTCCATGCTCGAGGTAAAAATTAAATCATTAAAAGCTAACATATTTGACATTGGAAAAGCGTGGCTCGCGCTAGATTCCATGGATTTTGCCATACCAATTTGTGTATACCACTTTTCAGCATTGAAATGTTACAAATATAAATATATATGCATTTTTTTGTGTGTGTGTTAAAAAATATACCTGGCCTTCTCATGAAACATATCATTGAGCCTACCATGCTGAGATGTTGCCTTTAGTTTTTGAAGATACCTGATATGCCGATTTTCATATCTTCAGATATGCAATGAAAACTATAGACATGCATGTCCGTAATGTCTTTATAGATATACTTTAGGGCTTAATTTCACTTAAATATATTAAATATATATATATATTGGAGCAAAGACGTATTTATAGTTTGCAGTTACATCATATTGTTTTGGGTGTAACATGTAGTCAACTAGCGACAGCCTCAGACAGTTTGGTAATGTTTTCCATTTACCATGGAAACCAGGTGTTATCTAGTGCTCAGCATCTTCTAATCACTTCACATGGTGATGGAGAAACTTCCAGCAGCCACATTGCGACCGTGTAAACATTACATTGCAGAGCGTGGAGACTGACGGTAAGTGCTAATGAATGAGACTGCAATTTAAGCTCTCTCCATCTTGATGGCAAGACATTTCAAATAGCATAAAAAACATCATATATCCAGCAACCCATGAGAGAGACATGATATAAACACGCATTTCATGATGGAGGTTGGTCAATCACATAGGCTCACATTAAGTTCCCTTGACAAGGTTTTGGTGGAACATGAATAATTCATCTGCAGCTGCCACTTTAATTGGTATTTTGTCTTGTCTGGGAAGCATCTACCTAGATAACATTGCATCACCACAAAATTATTTCATATAAAAGGAATTTTACATCAAGCTAACTCGTTCACTGCTGAAACCTTCTTCAGTGTAGAGTACCAAGGAGGCCTAGTCCAATATTAAGCATTTGGTTATTTCAATATCCTTTACATACAATTCCTACTAATAACATATGTTGTATTTAGCAAATCAAATAGGTTTTCTTTCCAGGACAATTTAAACCATTCAAATCCACCTATTTTAGGTTGATATGCTGATATGCAGGTATAATGTCCTAAAAATGGAAATAATAGAAACATTGGTGAATTTTCTTCATATTACAAAAAAAAAGCCCCAGGTATACAAGTCACATATATGAATGATCTCTACATGTCTATTAGACCACAACACAGATTTTGTGTTTTATGTTTCTGCAAAACATTCAAGATTACTAGCACAATGTGCCCCAAAAAAGTAGACTATCCCCAAAAACATATATTTCTAGAAAGAGCGCCCACTTATGTTTTAGGAGTGACCTATGAGCTAGAGCTAGACTGTGCTAAATGAGACAGTAGACCATTCACACATGTATACAGCAGGTTACCCTGTCTAGCTCAGAATACTGTGCACTATGTCAATGGGGGACTGATTTACATAGTATAATCAAGTAGTGCGTTCTCACACCTTACAATACTTGGATTGCTAAACAGAGAAGCTAGACTTCCTTATATGAGAAGAAAATTAAGAAAATGTGAGGAATTAAAAGGTAGGTTTAAAAGGTAGGTTTAAAAGGTTCCTAACTTCTGTTACTGTTACTACAAATAAGTGTGGTTTTTAGGAGAAAGTAAGTTTTTATTATAAAAACTGCAATAAATAGTGTTATGTTGAAAATCATAAAAGATAAACTTTTTGGTTTTTTTTTACGATATTTGATATATTGTTTCCTATTTAAAAAAAAAAATATATATATTTTCACATATTAGTGTACTAACTTGAAAAGGTATATAGGACTCGTTCACTTCGGATAGAGGAATAAATGACCCCATAAGACCCACTTTAAAAAAGGCCCCTCTATTGGATAATGGCGGCTGTATCTCAAACTATTTTCCAAGCTCTTATGATAAATGTTCTTTGTATAAACTTTCCTTCCCAACAATAATGATATTAATCATTAGTAGATTTCATATTTGATAACTGGGTAATCTGCCTTAATCTACACCTTCTCTGTAAACTGAACCATTGCATAACATATTGAAAAAAAATCTATAATATATTAACCTTTATTATGTGATACTCTGTTGTAATTATAATTTATATTAACAATTTAGCAAATTATATCAAAATCCAATTCAGTCTAGGCACTGGCAGGGCACAAAATGTAAATGAGGAGAAGGACAGAAATATTTTTTTGTTTCTTCTCTCTCACTAAATATTTTCATAGACAGAAAGTGGCAACTATTATAATGATATCTCATAAGGTGTTAAAATGAATGCCTCCAGTTCCAGGATAGAGGTAAATTCCAATATCTAATTTTATTTATCAAAACACACACACATATATGTCAGGTATAAGGTATGTAACCATATATGTGATGGAAGCGCACTCATCCCTTCGTCCTGGAATCCTGGGTGCTATGCTGGACAAGTCCCAGTACCAAAGAGGACCACATGTAGAATTTGAATATAGAAAATAATCCAGGCACTCCAACGAATTCCAAACAAGGCAATTTTATTGGAACCACAGAGCAAAAAGCAACGTTTCAACCACTTAGGAGTCTTGACAAAGACCCTAAGCTGGTTGAAACGTTGCTTTTTGCTCTATGGTTCCAATAAAATTGCCTTGTTTGGAATTCCTTGGAGTGCCTGGATTATTTTCTATATTCAAGGTATAAGGTATGTAAACATAATATAAAATATCTTTAGAAGTGACAATTCTCCTTTTGGAAGGTAAGAAACACGAATTGTATTAATGTTAAACAGCTCGAAAATCCTAGCCAGGTGTGCACACAAATCACCAATTTCCAAAAGCTTGGCAAATATATCTCACAATACAGAAACGGGTTATTTCAAAGTTGCTCTTCTTTGCAGGAAACTGTTATTGTAAAGGAATTTCCACTGCATAATGGGGGAAAAAAAATCATCTTCAAGATTTAGTTACTTATAAATCCCAACGATAAGCTGAAAAGCTTTTATTAATTCCACAGTATTAACTTTGATCATACATTATCAGATAAATAACATTGGAAATTAGCTGTTTAATTTTGCATGCAGGGAAAAATGGATTTGCAACTTAATTGAATTCTGCATTGTGAATTGCAAATCGGGAGCGTAACCCACAGTATGAAGTTGCAAAACAATTTCTGGCTTGCCGGAAAACACAGAGTCACCTGTCAAATCAATAACTCTGTTGGGTTGCAGCTAGCAGATATAAATCATCTCACTCCTAGAAGGGCGGTACACGTCAGAGCAATCTGTTTAAAGCAAATATTACTCAGTAAAATTAAATGACTCTAAATTAACCAGAATTCATCTTTCTGCTGAGGATCCTATGCTACTCTGACCATATTATCAAAGGCTACCCATGACCTAACACAAATATCAAATCACAGCACGACTTAGTACTTTTATTATTGTGTTATATATGTGTTATAAAAAGGTCTTCGATAGCAAAATGCATTATGGTAGGAAAGATATGAAGAAATGGCGACACCAATAGTTTGGAAAAAAAATACAACAAATGTACAAACCATTTAATAGCACATTTTCACTAAAGGTTAAGAAATGAAAAAAACAAGCTTTTATGAGTATCTTGCTGATTTTAGTGTTGTTTCATGAATGCCAGCCACTCAGCGTGAATAGTGCAATGTGTTATTTTGTGTTAACATCTTTCAGATAATGCAAATGCTCTGCCTATAATAACACAATACACATGCAATATGAAGATGCTGGTTTTGTAGCTCATACTACACACTGCTTCAATGGATCCAACTCTACGGGGAATGCATGTTGCTTCAGGAAATAGAGGGCTAATTAATTATGATATTCAACTTTAAAGGAAAATTCTAATTACATTGCAAATATGTTAATTTAAACAGCTCTGTTACAAAGTTACCATAACGTTGGATGAGATTTCTTTGTCTTGGGTAACTAGGTGCTTAGAGGCAAATTAACTGTTTCCTGGGAGATTATTGGCTAATATTATGTAGAACACAACTGGTCTTTGACGCACTCTATGTAGTCAATTGTCTTTTCATTTTATAGATACATAATTTTTGTATCTATAAATAACATATAAATACATATAACTAGGAAGATATGTTTAAGAGCTCCCATTGTCTTTTGAAGAAATGGTCTGAATTCTGGTAGTCCTATTTTAAAATCTTTACTATTGTTCGCAAGAAGCATTAGTCATTAGATTTGTGCACAGAGGAATTGTTCGGTTTGGCCGAATAATTTTATAACAAAAAGTACAATTTATTTGGAACTTCCAATGTTTGTTTATGTGATGATTCAAACATATTTCTTGAAGAAATATTCAGGGAAACATTTGATTTAAAGGGGTGCAAAAATAGTCTACTCAGTGCATGTCAAAATATATATTATGTACGGTATATATATTTTTAGTACACTGATTTTACCCGCTATTTGATTCACACATCAAGTGAGATGAGAAGCAGTAAAAATATCTCTATTTATATATATGCCAAGACAGTTATAGTGGGGAAAATTGTGATTAGAAACCCGTTCCACCTGAAGTCAGTGGATAGTCAATGCATTATTTTTTTTTTAATTCTTTATTTTTGTAGTGCATGCATCAAGTGACATAAACAGTTGTCATTATGTAACATAAGAATCATTCAAGGTTTTATAACAACAGTTCTGGTGGTGGAATGTTGTTTGTCTGCACCATTTTATATGTTTTATCTTCCACGATTTGTCTCTCCAGGTCAGTCAGAATGTAGCTTACTAACGTTAGGTTGCTGTGTGGGTGATTGGTACTCCTAGAGACCTGGTTTGGCGGCAGTTTATGCGGGCAGTGGAGAAGTAGGGTATGTGGGGTCATTCCGCATATTGGTGCTTATGTAGGTTCGGACAGGCTGTCATAGTGAGAGTAAGGTGCCATGGTGTGAGTCTTTTGTCTGGGTGCTCACATCTATTCCACAGTGCTGTGGCATTGTGTGGGTTGTTTTATGGTCCCTTTCTCTGTTGAGTAGTGTACCCCTTTCCTAGGGGGCGTCAGTGTGGGGGGGTATATCTCACCTGGGTCGGTGTAGGTGTGTATGGGCTCGGTCAGTCAGTTTTGGTTTGTAGCGAGTGTTGTACCTTGTTTGGTGGGGTACTCATAGTGTGGGATCTTTGCAGCAAGCGTGCATTAAGTATGAAGAAAAGAAAGAGCAAAACAAGTTATGGTTGCCAAGGTTGGCATATGTCCAAGTTCTCAAGGCCGGTGTACCGGCATAAGTCCCGGTCAAGATTGGGTATTCAAGTCCCTGGCGTGTTTAGGCCTTTGGGCATGAAGGGTGTTGTGGTGGCTGTGTCCCAGCTACTGCTGGAGGTTCTGTCCGGTGCTTCTGTATCTGGAAGTGCTAGTGTGTAGTTCCATTGTGCATCGCCACTAGGGATCCCATCGTTCCCCATCTGTAAGGTATCCCTGAGGACCAGAGATGGGCTGTGACAGGACCCATGGATCTGCGCCACTGCAGGGTCATCTTAAAGAGGTCTTGAAAGAAGTTTAGGTGTGTGCCTTCGAACTGCAGGGGTGTTTTACCTCGTAGGGCCGCCATGATATGAGCTTTATCAGAGATGGATATGCAGCATGTTATAACATCCCTCGGTGTGGTAGAAGAGGAGTTATTGGGGTTGGTGAGGCGATGTACGCCCGCTAGGGTGATTTTCTTGGCCCCTTCGGGTGACAGGATGGACGCCAGCAGCCTCCGGGTGTAATGCGGTAGTTCCTCCGCCATTATGTCGGCCGGCACGCCCATTATCTTTATATTGTTGCGGCGTTGTTGATCCTCTAGGATGGTCACTCTCTGTGAGGTATGAAGCTGCTAAGTGTGGAGTTGGTCTACCGAGCCGCTCAGGGAGGTCACCGTGGATTGGGTGGAGTTGAGTCCATCCTCCATTGCTGTTATGCGGACGGTGTTGGCTTGGATCTCCTGCCTGAGCAGTGCCCGGTCTGCCTCCATCATCTTGTGTAGGTCCGAGAGGACCATTTAAGGTCCCCCTTTGAGCTGTCTGTTAGTTGAAGTCTCAGGGTGTGCTCAGATAGTAGAGGGGTTGAAGTATCCCCGGTAGTGCTCCGGGTTAAGGTGCCGATTCCGCTGGTTCCTCGGGCTCAACCGACTGTGTTTTTGGTGCTGCCGGTCGTTGGTGCATGACCCCAATGTCCCTTTTGGGCTTTTGCGTGCGGCGCCCCATTAGCTGTGTGTATGTCTGTATGCCTCCAGTAGGCCGTTGATAAACTTGTCCAGGCTTTGTGTCTGTGGAGCGTGGTAGGCCCCGGTTCTTCATTTGGCTTTGTGTGTCTCGGCGTGTATAAAAAAAGGCATTGATCGATGCAGTTTGTCGTCCGGTTTGCGATACTGCGATTTATTTCTCTGTTAGTCGAGGCGGTTGTTTGTTTTTTGGCGAGATTCAGAGAGTTGATGATGAGCAAGCAGAAATGGCGTCTGCTCGGCTCCAGCTTTTGTCCCGCCGTCAATACATTATTAAACACAGATCTGCACACTAGTCAAGACATCAGACTTGCTTTTCCCACAGAAATCAGAAATTTGCAGTGATGTTACCAGTGCAAAGGATTCTGGGTGGGCATATGCAAATTAGTTCAATCATTTATTTATTTTTTGGCGCCGTGGCTGGAATTCTGAATAACGAATCCCATTGTCTTTCATAGAAACAAGTTTGTTCAAAGTCATTTGCTTGGTTATACATCTGGATGTAATTCAAAGGTATGGAATTTGGTCGAATAGTTGATTCTTGAGTAGAACATTGGCTTAAAAATAGATTACAGAGCATTGCCATTAACAGTAAATTTTCAATCTGGACAGAAGTGGTAAATGGTGTCCCTCAGGGTTCTGTTCTGGGACTGCCTCTATTTAACATATTTATAGATTATCTTGACATAAGCATTAAAAGCTATGGTTCAGTGCTTGCAGATGACACAAAACTCTGTAAAGTAATACAATGTGAGCAAGATATTACTGGGCACTCAAATGGCAGATGAAATTTAATATAGAAAAATGCAAAGTTATGTACTTCGGGGTAAAGAATGCACAATCAACTTAAGCACTAAATGGTAGTGAATTAGCGATAACAACACACAAGTAGGATTTGGAATTGTTATAGACAACAAACTTGGCTACAATTAGCAATGTTAATAAGCAGTGGCTAAGGCCAGTAAGGTATTGTCATGCATAAAAAAGAGCATTAATTCTTGAGATGAGAATATTATAAATCACTGGTAAGACCACATCTTGAATATGCTGTGCAATTTTATTGTACCTGTTCTAAAGAAGGATATTATACCACTAGAAAAAGTGCAGAGGCGGGCTACAAAATTAATAAAAGGAATGGAACATTTTACTTATGAAGAAATGTTAACAAATTTTAACCTTTTTTAGTTTAGAAAAACTGCGTCTCATGAGGATATGATAGCATTATACAAATATATCCGGGGCCAATACAAACTATTGTCTGGAAGTCTATGCACAAACAGGACTATACATTGGACATGAGATCATATGTTTAGACTGAAGGAAAGAAGATTTAGTATAAGGCAAAGTAAAGGTTTTTCTACCGTAAGAACAATAAGGATGGGGGATTCTCTGCCTGAAGAAGTGGTTTTATCAGAATCTGTACAGATGATTAAACAGCAACTACATTCATACTTGCAAAAACATAATATTCAAGATATATTTTTCAATTTCCAAAGGGAATACAGCTGACTTATCTACAAAAAAAAATTACAATAACATAGTGTAATACAGTTAGAATAAATTAGAACACTAGAAGCTGGAAGTACACTCACAGCATATATGGTAATAAAATCGCCTTTTGTTGCCTCCCCTTAGATTGTTTGGGGGCTAGCCAACGATCTCCTCCTGTTTCTGTTCCTTTTATGGACTCTACATCAAGCATAATTTCCTTCGACTCAGGAAAGGTATCCAAAATTAATGCTTTATTGAATTAAATAAATAAAAACAAAAAATGTTTGAGATTTTATTACCATCTATCCTCTGAGTATACTTCCAGCTGTGCAGTGCTCTAATTTATTCTAACTTTATTACACTATATTATTGTTATTTTATTTTTGTAGATCATTTAGCTATATTCTCTTTGTTTTGATATTGTGGATGTTGTATGAGGGGACATACTCTGGGATACCCCCTTGGAGAAAGCTCTACATAATGATATTATCAAAGATAAGTGCATTTATTCCACAACTAACACAAATGGTGAGGTTGTGGGTTGTTTGCATTAATTTTAAATTGTAGGGTAATAGCTTCTTAATCCAAGGATAAATCTGACTGCCATTCTGGGGTCAAGAAGGAATTTGTTTTCCTAGTTTGTTGCAAAATTGGAAGTGCTTCAAACTGGGAGGTTTTTTTGCCTTCTTTTGGATCAACTGCAAAAAACAGATGCGAGGAAGGCCAGACCTTGATGGACACATGTCTCTTTTCAGCCTATGTAAATATGAATACACAAGTATATTGGTCATTTAGTTTTCACCCAATTAAGGTGGCTCAAGTATTATTGGTTATAAAAATAAAAACAAATATGGATTTTTTTTTAATATGAATTATGGTAAATAAAGGGAAAGGTAAACGATAAAGACATTTTGATATTTTTGAGTAAGCTTTTCAAATGATTTTATATTTTTATATGATTTTGGATAAACCTTTAAAATTATTTTTTCAAAATATCAAAATATAAAAAAATATATCATCAATAAAATGTCAAATCATTTGAAAAGCTTATTAGTAAATATTAAAATCAGGATTTATGGAGAATTGACAAGGAATCTATAAACAAAGTGCCACATACCAAAATAATGTCATAATATAATGAAAGCCAAATTGTAATTTGACTTTCCTTTTTATGATTAATTGGAGATGGTTTCATAAAACAAGTAAATATTGCTGTGTTCTAAAACAAATGTTTTTTTTTTGGGAGAACTTTCTCCGAATTTGATTTGGTTGAAGCATTTTAGTGATCGCTTTCTTACTCACCCCCCCTCAAAGACGGCTTAGAATGAACATGAACAGTCACCTTTGATGCTGCTGTATCAACCGAAGAGTGATGTGACCCCCCACTGGATCAGACTGGAATATCTTAATTAGTGCAATTAAACAGTTGAGATGGTGATTATTGTAAGCACAATAGGCAGTAAAAACATAAATGCAATACTAATGTATTAATCAATTCGGACATAATAAATGATTAATTATAAATATAACATGATAAGTAAACTAATAGTTCCTCAATCTTCTAGATACTTTATTCCTTAATAAACTTCCCATCCTCTCTACAGTTCACCTTCCAGTGGTGCATTCTGGGGCCCATGATAAGCTGTAGATAGCATTGACAAGTAGTAGAAATGTTCCACAACAAAAATTTTCTCATAGCAATAAAGATAAAGCCTAAACAATTCTTCCATTACCAAATTGCATCTCCCAAGGGAGATAATGCTAGCACAGAGGACCCGGGATACTTTGGAACACTGGAGCTGGAACACCAACTTCCTACTCGAGAGGTAAGTTAGACTAAAGCTACCTACAATTTTCAGGAAAGGAATGTGTTTCCTACTTACTAGAGTGGTGACACTACTCGCACCCACTGCAGTTTAGTGGAGTACAGAGGGAGCTGTTTCTTGATGTTAATCACAGCTGGGGTACCACAGCAAGCCAGTCCCTGGATGTGGCCTAGCCACCTTCTGGCTCATCTCTGCCTCCCTCCTACTTTGGAGACTCCCTGGGCATGGATCCTCTCTTCAGTATTTAGAAAATTGGATCCTCTCTTCAGTATTTAGAAAATTGAGCAAACTAGATGGGCCGAATGGTTCTTATCTCCCGTCACATTCTATGTTTCTATGTTTCTTCAGATGGGGGAAAATTGCAGTCTTTCTCAGGAAACAGGGATCGTGATTGGCTGTAATATATTTGGGATACAGAAGAAAGAGTTTATATAATCCAGCAGTCAGAATGACGTGAAGTAACAAATGTGAACTGTGGAATGATAATTTATAAATATAATGTGATAAATAACTATTCGGGAACGTGCTTGCCTGTTAAACTGAGGCATTTACAATTCAACAATATAACCCTTTTATCCAAGTTAATGTTTAACCCTCATTTCTTATTACAATAAATATTCAAATATCTCATTCATGATTTCATATGTACATATTAATCCCAAAGTCACTCCATGGATCAATTGCAAAATCTCATTCTCTGGGTTAAATCCAGCTCTGCCAAACTAAACTTTGAAAGAACATTAATGAGAGACATTCCAGAGTTACTAAACATGAATATCTTTCTAATATATATAATTTAACAAATTAAACAGAATTATCATTGATCCTGTTTTTGCTCACTCCAGTTAGCACTACTTACGTTCATTCCACGCGGTAGTTGCTGCTTTGTTCCTTGTGTGCAGTTGCCCAGGGGCCCCACGAGCAAAAGAGCCCCATAGGTTTACCAACTTTTCAGTATATTATTCTGGGAGATTTCTTCAGAACCTTTAAACCCTCTATATAAAAACATTGGACTAATCAGCTCTGTGACAGCTGTTATGTGTACACGCGATCTTGCTGTTGCAAATACATATCTTGACCTTGACGAAAACAACGTAATCATACTAATTGTACATAAGCAAGACAAAATCAACACACATAGATTTTTGAACCTGTAAAGTTAAAATAAAATTATTCGAATATTTTTAACAGGATATGTACATAGACAGACTTTGAGCACAATGCCAAACTGCCAGAAGGCCTTGGATGCAGCTACAGTTAGAAAAAAGTAATGATTCTTTACTTTAAAGCATGTACAGTTTCGTGCTTGACATTAAAGAATGTAAAAAAATATTTCAAAGAAAAGCACTAATTATTTTACATTCTTTATTTTTTCAGTGCAGACGAGTAAATACAGACATACTTCCGATGCCACGACAACATAGACAAGTACATCAATAGCTTATAAAGTGTTATAGAGGCACAGCATATATAGACATTGCACATTTTATAATAGTAATCAAGCATTCTTATATAGTATAAACTAATGTTCAGGCTAGGCCAACATGTCTGAATGAAAGGTATTAATAAGACATGAAAACATGTAAGTACAAATTAGTTAGAATGCCACTACTTTACTAGCTACAGTATAGAAATAGTATCTCTGCACTAGTAACATGTTAGGAGCTGCTGCTGTGCAGGGTCTACACCATCAGGAACAAAGTCGATACCGCAACAGTAGACAGTCGATCTCCAGACCGATTAAATATGCATCTCTCATCCTCAGACAGTGTTGTGACATGGTTTCCAGCTTGTGACCTGCATTTATTTCACCACACCAGGGTTCTTCACCCCCTGAAACCTATGCCTTAAAGACAGCCAACACTGCAGCTCCAGGGCCGTCCTTTTCCACTTGGCAGTAACTTAGGTCCGAGAGTGCTCCACAGATTAGGGTACCCCTCAGATACCCAGGTAGCTATTCAGATTTACCATAAAGTAGGCCCCCAGTTTAGAACAGGAACGGTGGTCTGATGCAACAAGTGGAGTATTGGGCTTTACAAGCAGGACAGGGGTGCGAGGTTGGCTGAATATGCGCTCCCAGGAGTCCTGGCAGAGTTGTCTAATTTTGCTTTAAGGTTCTCTTTCCATAAGTAGAGTGCTGAGCTCTCTTGCGGTCACGAAAGTTGGGGTGTAGAGGCCATCTTAGGCTCACCATGCAGTTGTCGATTCGGCAGAGAGGTACATTTCCCCAGCAGAAATAGGGAGGTTAGCAAGGCTTTAAGACAGTCTCTAAATAAAGTGTAACCCATGGCGGGAGTCGGATGGTGTAACAATGTGTATCAAGCTTCCCTGTGTTCCCACTCAGTAAGCATTAGACCACTGTGTGCTTAAAGCTCAATCCCATGTGGTTTTGGCCAGAAAAAGATACATTTAAACACAAGTGTGCCAGAGATGCAAAAAAACATGTCAGGCCATCTTGGCTGTCAGGCCCTCTCCCAAGAAAGCACTAATAAAAAAGTTTTAGTTAGCTATTAGGCTCCAAATTTATCAAACTTATTCAGTTTGCGTATCTTAAAAAAGAATTGGTAAAAAGTTATGTTTTGAAATGAAGCATCGACAGAAATAGCCTGATACAGATATAATAAAGACCGTTTTCTGAAACAAGAATGGATAATGGTTCCAATTATCTGAGAAATCTGACAATTCTACTGTAAATCGGAGATCAAGAGTATGACTTTGAAAATGTGTTGTAGAAAGTTCATAATATACAACCTTAAATTACATTATTTGGACTCAAAAATGCATTGTCAAAAGTTTATAATACAGCCATAAATTACATTATCTTGGACTCAAAAAATATGTTGTGGAAGGTTTATAATACAACCATATATGGCATTATCACTTAGTGCCACACAGTCCATAGCTAAAATAGCAGTTGAGGGGTCTGAGTAAAGCAAGAAACCAGCTGAAACAGATCTAACTATGAGACATAACTTCATCTAGTGATGTTGGGGACTTTATGGTAGTCTAGCTTTTACCTGATACTAGATAATTAACTGCCCACACCCCATTGGCAGAGTAGTTAGTTAGCCATGGGGCTGTACAATTTTCTATTTTTATACACAAAGCTAAGGAATTCCTGTAGCTGAATAGGAGGGGTCAGTCGTCAATATAAGGGGGAGTCTGTAGTCTCTTGAAATCCTGTTTAGGGACAAATAGCTTTAGCTACAAGAGGGTTGTTACTGTGTGTAGCGGAGCGCTGATATCCCACAGACTAAATCCGCTATAGATCCCAGTATGGCTCAGGAACAAGTAAATAATCCCAGGTAAAACATTCACAGTGACAGAGTAATCCAGCAGCATAGCAAGCACAATCAGTAATATAATCCAGCAATATCCCATCACTTTCCCAATAACTGGACGACACACAGTATCAGGAGCAGAACAGACCTTTAATCACACAACCCCTGCTTTTATGCAATCCTCCCATGCAAGGGAGACACCCACAATAATTAGTACAGTAACCAATTAGGTATAAGGTACAACCCACACATCTCCTCCCCTCAGATTATCAGTTAACATTATTAAATGTTACACAATTTCCCCAACGTTCTGGATGTACCCCAAATACCTAGGGTACACCCCTAAATGGTATCCCCTGATAGCCCTGATCTGGGTGAGTAACATACAAAAAAATCACCCAGATCGGACCAGGGGTTCGGGAGTTATGGATGGATAACGTTTTGACCGACCGCACAGGCAACAGTAGCCAAAAACAGTTCCATAAGTTTCGGCCTTGCGGACGGTCTCTGTTCGTGCTTTAAAAATCCTGATCTAAAAGCCATCCAGAGCTGGGCAGGCATCCTCGTGTTCGTGGGATTCATCCTATCGAACGGTGGGCCGCTCGGGAGTTTCTATCAGTCTTTTCTGTAGCTCTGGAGGTCTCAGCGGTGTTTGTTTAGTCGAGTGTCCGATTTGGGTTTCAGACAATTGACGATCAAGCACCGCTCTTCGGGAGTTTAAGATGGCCGCCGCCACGTGTTCGGCTCCCAAAGTGGTGGCCACCCAGGGACTGCAACAAAGCGTTCGTGAGTTTTAAGTGAGAGGGAATAGAAAGAAAAGGGAGGTAGATTGAAGCCACACTTCGCATCAGGGTGGTCCGGTGATTCAGTAGTTTTAGATTGTATGCGGAATGGAGTGGTTCAATACAGTCTATGGGGAATAATTAGACGAATGCTTTAAATCCACACGAACGTCTTTATAAGTGATTCACACGAAAGTCTTGGGGATCAAGTGACCAGTAAACGGGGAATATGCTGAACAGCCAGGTGGACTCTGTTACACTGTGTTGTAAATTATGTGGTGTTAAGAGATATTCTGTTGCCTTATTTTAATTGCACAATTTCTCAAAGGAAACTCTGCTGATCACAGCTTAGTTAATAAATAGTATGGTCTAAATCCATACGAAATCCACTTTTTTATGAATCCATAAAAATAAAAAATAATAGGAATTGGACATCTGGGTGCAGACAACCCCTCACCTCCTCACACATATCTACACATGTCCATACTTAATCATAGGATCATTATTTCCATTAGTTACAACATTCAAAATTGTTACATTGCTGCCCTCCCTTTTATCAGTGCATCTAATCTAGATAGGGTAATGAAGATCTCACTTTTTGTATACACTTTGTGGGTTGTGAGTTTTTATATCTATTAAATTAAATATAATTTTCAGTTTTTATAAGGACGTAATTTGGAGTTGAACTCTTGTTTCGGGGATCCCCTCTTTAGTATAGTGTAATGCATGGGTTAATGTTTAGTGTAGTGTGGGCATTAGGGGAGGACTTTACTGTAGTGTGATGCAGAGATATTAATGTCCCAGTGCTACCTGAGATTCATGGGCATTGCAAAAGTTGCTCTGGAGTATAACTCATATGCAAGTCTCAGTTCTATGCCAAGATTAGGGTCCCTAATATTGGCATGGAAGGCTTCCATCTGTGCAGTAGGGCATTTGCAAAGATGATCTACCCATTGAAATAATGGGTAGATCCTATGATATATTTACCTCACTGACTACAAAATCTTTTGAAGAGTAATGACCAACATGATCTATGAGACTTCTCATATGTTTCCCCCCCCCCTTTTTTTTAAACATCATGTATCCATAGGTAATGGGACATGAAGGGAAAAAGATGATAGATAGATAGATAGACAGACAGACAGACAGACAGACAGACAGACAGACAGACAGTTTGTACTGGGACAATTTATAAAAGAAAACTTGGTCCAATTGTCTTGTATTTTAAGGACGCAATATTTTTAACTACAAAAAACAACATATAAAATTAAACATTCTGCAACTTTGTATCTATGTTAAAATATAATATTATAAAATATCTCAGGGATATGAAATAACTGTATTGGTTATGTTATGAAAAATTGTTGAAACTGTACTGTGCTGAAAATGCATTGCAATGTTTTATAAAGAGAACTTATAAACATACAGAGTGGGTACTTGATCATAGGTAGCCCACTAAACCTATTAAAGAAGAGAAGGAAGCCTCCAGGTGTTGGTATTTAGCTGAGTGAAGGTTTTGTTTAGTGTTTTCTTGCACACACATGCTTTTCATAACAGCGAAAAGCTTAGAAAATGGTTCTGATTGCTTTTTCATAGGAAGTTGGCAAATAAGTTGCCATAGCAACATACCAGTTTTGCAAAGAGGCAGCTAATGTTGATGCAATGTTGATACATGCAAGTCCACATTAGGTATGAGTAGAATGCACCTGAGTAGTATTTCACAAATATTCTTTTAAGCAGTGGCAGTTGCCAATAAGTATATATGGATATATGGAAAGGGCAAAAAAATAAAAAAATATCTATCTATTAATATATATATATATATATATATATATATATATATATATATATATATATATATATATATATATATATGTAGATAGATAGATAGATAGATAGATAGATAGATGATAGATAGATAGATAGATAGATAGATAGATAGATATATTAAAGAGGATCAAAGTAAAGTGATGATCCTCACCTTGATAGCCATATTGGTAGTTGTGGCAGCCTACTCCAAGGTGACTGGAGTGTCTCCTCCAAAGACTCACTTTCCCCCTTAGTGATTAGCTCCTGAGTGAATATAGAAAAGAAAAGGAAGAGACCATGCCCCAAGCAGTGTAATTAAACAATATATACGTACACAAATCTTTTGTGGTGTTGTACATACAATTGACCTCAAAAACAGAAGGACATAGAAATACAATAGTGCAATATGGTAAATTCAGTGACTAGGTACTAGAATAATCCTATATGGTATCACTCACATTTGCTAGAGCTAACTCAGAGCTCAGCTGTAGTGTGCATAGATGGAACAATCCCCGTCTAAGGATATATGTGGATATTGTGTCTCTGGTTGTCTCAGATAAGGTACAGTATGCAGGTCATATATTATTATTATTATTATGATATTTATATAGCGCCATCAAATTCCGCAGCGCTTTACAATGGGTGGACGAACAAACATGTAGTTGTAACCAGACAAGTTGGACACACAGGAACATAGGGGCTGAGGGCCCTGCTCAATGAGCTTACATGCTAGAGGGAGTGGGGTAAAATTACACAAAAAGGTAAGGACACAAAAAGGTAAGGACAAAAACAATAAAACATAGGTGCGACCCATTGAAGATACCCTATATTGTTTTATTGTTTTTGTTAATAAATGGTACATTTTTAATTTTAAATTTACTCTATACCTACATTTTATTCATTTCCTGACCACCATCATATTCCCAGGTGGGGATTATACCACCTATGCTGTATACACTAGAGCAAGTTCTGCTCTAGTAAATGTGAGTACATTACTTTATTTTCTTTTTAAGGTACCCCACCTATAAACACTTAACTTTTTTCATCTCCAACTCTTCTGACGTCGGCAATAGGGGGGACCTAATGTCATGCGTGGCGAGCGCCACACACAATAGACCTTCCCCATAGGAAAGCATTAAATCCTTTGAAAGCTGGACATCTTCATGCAAAGTGTAAGGACATTCGGTGTCCTAGAGGCAAACTTAACCCTGCAATGTTAACAGAGAAGTCAATAAGATGAAGTGGTCTGGTGCCTATAGTGTCCCATTAACTCTGCTGAATTTGAAATTATTACAAATGTTATTATATTTTGAAAGTTTGTTGTTAACCCAACAACTTAGTGTGTTTTTTATATGTGTCAACTCACTGCTTTAGATAGTAATGCTGGACTAAATATTCAAAATTTCCAAAAGAAAATATATTTATTTTGCATGCATAACATTTAATATTTTTTTTTCAAAAAGATGGTGCCTTCGTAAACAGCTTCCACAAATACACATAGCATGGTACTACAGATCTGCAAAGATTTTTTAAGGATTTCAACATTGGTAGCGATACATGGGGCATAACCAAAATTTAGTATAGTTTATTCTCTTTCATTATTGATAAAAGTAATGCCTACATTGAAGTTTAAAAGTGCAAACAGGAAATAGGCTGACTGAGTTTCTTATCCATCAAAATGATGCCTATGAACATGTTAGATTGTTAGGAAATCACAGCTAATGTACATGTCCCAAATAACAGTCAGTGTAATACATCAAGTGTGAGTGATACACAGTCTATCAAATATACCATCAGCCACAATCAAAGCAATCATCTAGGTGGTTGCACAATCAACTCTGCAAATAAAATCTCTGCTGTGAACTGACACCAAGAAAGAAAAGTGTATAAAATGTGACTTTCTTGTTTTCTAAATTAGGGATTAATGTGCCACATTATTTTTTTTTTTTAGAAGAAATTTGAGTTGCGAAGAAAAAGCAATATACTATCCGTAATATAGTAATATACTATAATATATACAGTATATATAAAAAGCTGAAAGATTGTGTCCAACAACATGACATGGCATAATTTTTCCTATACTTAGAGCATTGGTGGATCTTGGTAAGGGGAGCAGCGGGGCAAATGTTCCCCCTGAGAAGGCAGGAAGATATATGTATGGAAAGCAGCATGGGTTGAATAAATGACCACCCCATCAAATTCCTGTAGCCTTGTTGTATGTAAGAATTTGTGTATCTATCTGTGTGTGGTTGTATATGTCTGTGTGGTTGCCTGTATGTGAATGTAGATATTTTTATTTGATCATACCTGTGCGTGAGCAGGTGTACATGTAGGTTTTTGTCACTATATCTATGATTGTAAGTGTGTGCGTGTGACCCTGGCTAGTGGTTAGAAGTAGAGTGCTCATCGTAAGGCCATGGGACCCTTCAAACCTTGGGGCCTAGGGATGGTACCCCACTTAACTCACACAAAGCGTGCATGTGGTCACAGATAGCATTCTGGACGTTCTAGTGGTACAAGTATATATCTAAAGAACGTAGTGTTACAATTACACAGACACCAGTCTAGTATTGTAGATAGACTTGTCGAGCATTGAGTCTTACATTAAAACGTTGTAGAGATTCTAGTGAGATATGTGGTGTTCTAGAGATTAAAAGAGATTAGAGAAACATAGATCAGCACCTCTACAGTTGTGTGATTTCACTTTATTTTATGTGTACAGCAAAGGCACTTTTTCATACCGATAGAAATAAAGTTCTTTTACTCTCAAAATTGATCCAGCTGTCTAAAGTTTGCTGCTGTGTGACTGCTATTTCTGCTTATTCTAGATCCAGAATTTATGGACTCTTATATGGAATTCATGTGAGTCAATACCACATATTTTACCTTAATGTATGTTATACAATACCATCTGCGTGAGAGTATTTTTGCTTTTGAGTTGCCATCCAACAACATCAAGAAGATGTGGTGGAACCTTTAAGACACCAATTGCTACACTACCTAGAGCCAGGGGATTTTTGATGGCGTTTGGAAATCTCATTTATTAATATAATTTATCAATATGGATTCACACTACATATATTTCTTTTTTTTGTTTTAATTTATGTTATGTTTTAGCTGTGAGAAACTTTTGTTTCCAGTATTAATATTAGCTAATTAATACTCACTATTTTTTCACGGCACACTCCACCATTAAGATATTGGTTTATGCTTTCAGTATTGTTCCGCAGTGCATTCTTGTGTATATTAGGGGATTGTACACCGGTGTTTGCAGCGTTCTATTATACACATTGTATACCATCACATTGTGTTGTGTTATTTTGGTTTACAATTAGCAATTTACTTGCTGTTTCTTTCCAGCTATCGGTTTTATTGAAGCGCTTGGGTTGTGAGTTGTTAATCTAGCAGGGTTTTTCAGTAAAGTGAACATTGTCAGAAATTCAAAGTGAATGCAAAGTGCATTGCAAATTTGAGATGAAGATAACCTAAATGGAAGCATCTCTGACCTGGAAAAATTAATTTTAAATTCCAGGCAATTCTCACTTTAGTGAATAATTGTGCAAGTTTGAGAAAAGCTGAGAAAAACTCTTATTTATCGCAGATGGAATTTACAACTAATCTTTTTAAGTTGTCATTTAGCAAGATTGAGATAATATGGACACTTGGTTTTTTGTTATGGGTAAATACACATGTATATGAGTGCAAACACAGAGGGAACAATTGAAAGGTTTTATTGTCTTCTCCGTCATCATCTTATGAAGTTATTACAGAAAATAATACTTCTGTTGGCTACCTGCTCTCGGTGGAATACTCACAATAGCTCCCACTGGAAGGAGAAGAATTAACTAGTATCACGACTCACCAATTAACCTTTTATTGTAGAGGATTCTAACATTCTATCTCTACAAAGTAACATATATCAATCTCTTCCCTCCAACAAACTAGATGATCCTACAAACTTTTGTATTGCATGGCAAATCAACACAAAACACTGCTACTACTCATATATTCCAACACTCATTTTCATTTTGACTTTCAGAGCACCATTATCTCCATCTGTCTCTTTGTAGTGGGATTGTTAATTAAAACCCCAAGTTAATCTTTGGAGTTGAATCTTCTTGGCATAATGGGACTTGAGAAAGGGAGATATTTAAAGAGACACTTTAGGCACCCAGACCACTTCAACTCACTGGACGTTTTCACGCTATGCATGAGGGCCTCCACCATCACCCAAAACACCATGGTAAAGCTTTATATTAATCTTTCCTATGAGGGAAGACTAAATGTGAGCGCTTAGGTCCCCAATGCCGGCTGATATTGATGGAAGGAGCAAAGGTGGAGTCTGAAGCAGCGCTGAGGGACATCAGCGCTGGAATCAGGTAAGTGACAGAAGGGGTTTTAACCCCTTAAGGACACATGACGTGTCTGACATGTCATGATTCCCTTTTATTCCAGAAGTTTGGTCCTTAAGGGGTTAAACCCCTTCTGCACCACAGGGTGGGTGCGTGGGACGGGGACACTTTAATGAGCTATACTGCCAGGAAAACAAAATTGTTTTTCTGGCACTACAGTTTCCCTTTAAGTGTGCACACTACAGGCCTTCTTTGCATACTGTCATGCTGGTTTAAATGATGCTCTATACAGACGACTCTTATATCCTCATTGTATGTTAGTATGCTGCATTTATAGAAAATATAGTTTCTAAAAATATCCATAAGCAAGATATTTAGCCGTTTTAAATATCTATTTTGTTCACAATCACTATAAGAAAGGGATTCTTCCAATCCTGTAAAGGAAAATTAAAATTGTATTCAATTTTTAATTCTATGTACCCCTGAACATTCTGCACACAGTATTGCTCTTTCATTTTATATTTATGTTGTAGCTACAGATGCTTCTTAAGCAAAAAATTACTTTATAGTGAAGGGGTTAACACATGCTCTGACATATAAATAAAATCATGAAAGCTACAATTCAGAGACCATCAGCACGTCAGACACATCCCACTATAATTGGATTTGCTAGCTCTGAATGAGTTAAACATTTTCTTGGTTGTTTTGAAATATATTGCAGATAATAATCATGATGTGATTGTGATTGTTAATTGGTGGTGTAAAAAAAAAAAAGATGTTATCATTTCAAAATGATAAAATATGATTCCTCTTGTCCTCAGTGCATACATATGGTGTTATTTTGCTTATGAAACACTTCTCCTTTTCATTATTTGTTGTCACGAGATTTAAGACACCATTTAATTGAAGAGCCCATTGTTTTTTCCCCATGAGCAGTTTTAATAATAATTTTGTGAAAACCACGATCTGATACCTGCCATAAAACAATCTTGGGGGAAGAAACTGCAAATCAAGACAAAGTAAAGATTATTGGTGTGAAAGTGGCAGAGTGTATATTAATCGGAAGTTTTAATTAAGCATTATAATTAAACTCATAATTGTGCATTGATGTGCAGCCATTTAAGAATAATCTAAATGTGTGACTCTCCAACTGTATAGGGTCTAATCCTCCTAATTCTGCTCAATCTCTATTCAATCTGCACTACGCTATCACTACGCACCCTTCGTGTGTCTATGTGACTGTTTACTATTCATTCCACTGCTTCATCAACAAGCACACAGTAACAGAACCCACCACACACTCTTCTCCATTGCCTCACACATTCATTTCTATTTTTTCTTCCATGCTCAAACATTTAGAGGCACACTGTAGGTAGGCACTTTAAACATTTTATCTAATTGAATTGGTTTTAGTGTCTGGAATCCACTCGCACGTTTCCTCTATTCAGTGTAAAATTTTCTTTTTAGCGGTTTAACAATGAATGTGGGTCATTGGCTTCCCTTAGCCACCCCCTAGAGGTATGGCTAAGCCAGTCACAGCCACCCACTACTGTTTAGGATAACATTTCCTCATTAGCCCAAGCAGCACACAGGATTTTTGGGGACTCTCGTTTAAATGTAAAACATTACAAATGGCTACTAAACTGGTTCATGGATTGCAGGATAAAACTTACCAGGAAAGGTTAAAGGATCTTAACATTTATAGCTTGGAGGAAAGACGAGACAGGGGGGATATGATAGAAACATTTAAATACATAAATGGAATCAACACAGTAAAGGTGGAGACCATATTTAAAAGAAGAAAAGCTACCACAACCAGAGGACATAGTCTTAAATTAGAGGGGCAAAGGTTTAAAAATAATATCAGGAAGTATTACTTTACTGAGAGGGTAGTGGATGCATGTAATAGCCTTCCAGCTGAAGTGGTAGAGGTTAACACAGTAAAGGAGTTTAAGCATGCGTGGGATAGGCATAAAGCTATCCTAGCCATAAAATAAGGCCAGAGACTAAAGGGAATCAACACAGTAAAGGAGGAGACTATATTTAAAAGAAGAAAAACTACCACAACAAGAGGACATAGTCTTGAATTAGAGGGGCAAAGGTTTAAAAATAATATCAGAAGTATTACTTTACTGAGAGTGTAGTGGATGCATGGAATAGCGTTAAAGCTGAAGTGGTAGAGGTTAACACAGTAAAGGAGTTTAAGCATGCATGGGATATGCATAAGGCTATCCTAACTATAAGACCAGGGACTAATGAAAGTATTTTTAAAAATTGGGCAGACTAGATGGGACGAATGGTTCTTATCTGCCGTCACATTCTATGTTTCTATGTTTCTATGTTAATTTTATTATTAGATTTTTTTTGTTAATATAATTTTTTTGTATATTTTTTTCTTTAAGTTTTGTGTCTTGCACGCTCCTTTAGTGTATCTCTTACAAGCCCTTTGTGTGTCTTTTATCCCCCCCCCCTCTTTGTATGTCTCCTACATCCTCCAAACCCCTGTCTTACTCTCCCAAGCCCCTTTGTGTCTTACTCTTCCCAGCTCCTTGGTGTTAGGATCTTACCCATGTGGAGTCTAGTAGGAGGAGATATACACGCACCCTTACAAATAAACACAGAAGAAGGTGACCAGGCAAGACGCGAGTCTGTGCACGGGGGCTGTGCAGGGATATACTCCAAGTCGCAATACAGGCAAGGACAAGCAGAAGAGTAGTAGTTGAAAGCCAAGGTCAGGAGAAGCCTGAGGTCAGAGCAAACGATGAGAAAAGATAAGGTCAGGAGCCAGGAACAAACTGGAGAGCAAACGATCTGGATATTCAGAAACAGCAACCAAAAATGGGAATCAGAGTCAATGAACTGACACTGCCCTCAGGGAGAGAAAGTGTCTTATACCTGGCTAATTGGTGATAAGCTACAGGTGGACCATGATTGACAGGAGTAGTCACAGGTAAAGACTAAGTCGCCTATAGAACACACCAGCCCTGCTAGCAGCCAGAATGAAGGACTATAGGTCTTCACCACTTGAAAATTATAATTAGGGACTCCACCAACTGCCAATGGGTGGGGGCCGGAGCAGAACATTAAGTATGCCCCCTTAATATTATGACTAGGGCCCCACCTGCTGCCAATGAGTGAGGGCCATGGGAGGACATTAGACCTCTTTGAATATTATAAATAGGGCCACCCATCTGCTGCGTATGGCTAGGAGCCATGGGAGGACACAGGTCCCCCGTTGAATATTACACTCAAAGCCCCCACCTACCATAGGAAAATAAGACTTTAGTAGAAAAAATACTTTTTATGGTATTATATTTTTTTACAAGTATTACTTTCAATGCCCCACTCAAGAGTGTATGGCTAATTTATTTTCAGGTAGGGTGGCCAGGGAACAGAACCCCTAGCCAACCAGGTAGGGTATTACTATGCCTTTATTTGAAGAGGATGGACAATAGAATGTCCACCCCCCACTGTATAATTATTTAGATCACCCACTTGCTGCCATGGGTAGGGGCCGGATGGATGTCACAAGTTCGCCACCCAGATATTACAATTAGGGCTGTAGGTTGTCACTAGGTTACCCCCTTAAATAATAATATTAATAATAATAGATACCATTCTCTGACCACATGTTAGGGGCTGTTTGGGACATTAGAATTATTAAAAGGCTCTTATCCCATAGCCATGGGTGGGAGCAGGGGGTGAACAGTGATCTGTCCTCATCCCACTATTTATTGTAAAGTCCCACACCCAGTGTCCTCCCTTTGGACTGGGCATCAATGGGTCCAGTTGCTAGTTTCAAACTTTTAGTAGATATGCCCCAACCTGCCACATGGCCAATGGGGACATAGGTATTTTTATAATTTGACCCTATATGTTTTTATATTAATTTATTGTAACAGAGTTGCTGAACGATGAATGACTCCCTACATGAGGCCAGCTTACTCACTGCTAGCAGGGGAGTCTGGAGCACTTCAGACACAGTCAATAGAGATGTCCCGAACAGTTCGCTGGCGAATAGTTCCTGGCGAACACGGCGGGCGAACATATGCGATGTTCGGTCCGCCCCCTATTCCATATCATTAAGTAAACTTTGACAACCCCCCTACCCACCGCTCGGGGGTGTGGGCGGGGGGGGGGTTGTCAAAGTTTACTCAATGATATGGGGGGGACCCACTGTCCTCCCCCCGGCCCCCACCCCTGAGCGGTGGGTGGGGGCCTTAAAAAAACAATAGGGGGGAACTTCTGTCCCCCCCCGGCCCCCACCCCTGAGTGGTTTGTGGGGGCTCTAAATACTAAGAAGGGGGGGACCTAATGTCCTCCCACCTAGCCCCCACCCCTGAGCGGCGGGTGGGGGCCCTAAATACTAAAAAGGGGGGACCTAATGTCCTCCCCCCTGGCCCACACCCCTGAGCGGCAGGTGGGGGCCCTAAATACTAAAAAGGGGGGGACCTAAGGTCCTCCCCCCTGGCCCCCACCCCTGAGCGGCAGGAGGGGGCCCTAAATACTAAAAAGGGGGGGACCTAATGTTCTCCCTCCCCGGCCCCCACCTCTGAGCGGCGGGTGGGGGCCCTAAAAAAATGTTTCCCCCCCAGGTGACTAGGGGTCCCCAACCCCTAGTCACCCCCTCCCCCCCAAAAAAAAATTAACCCCCTACCTACCCCCCTACACCTAAAAATAATGAGGGGGGACCTTTAACTAAGTACCTGTAAAAAAAAACAACTTACCATTCGATGTTTTCTTTCTTCTAAATCTTCTTTTTCAGCCCCAAAAAAGGCCAAATAAAAAACCATAATAACCGACGCAATTAAAATAAAAATAAAAAAAACAGTGCAAAAAAAAATCCATGTTCACCCTTATAAAGCCTTGCCCCGCCCTGTAATTAGTCTCAGAGCACTCTGATTGGTGGGTTTAAGCCATCCAATCAGAGTGCTCTGACAGGTAAATGCAGAGACTGACAGGTAAGTCTCTACATTTACCTGTCACAGCACTCTGATTGGTTGGTCTGAAATGCACCAATCAGAGTGCTCTGTGTCATTTTACACAGCGTGGGAAAGTTCTTTGGAATTTTCCCACGCTGTGTAATTTGACTCATAACTCTCTGATTGGTTACTTAATCCCCACGCAGGGTGGGGGCGGGGGGAGGACAGTAGGTCCCCCCCCCAGTGTGTATCAGGGTCCCTGAGGACAGGTGTCAATCCATATCTGCCAAGTGACCCTATGTAGGGGGAACAGTCCCTATTCTGCTCTGTGTCAGTGTGTATCAGGGATCCTTAGGATAGGTGTCAATCCATATCTGGCAAGTGACCCTATATAGGTGGAACAGTCCCTATTCTGCTCTGTGTCAGTGTGTATCATGGATCCTTAGGATAGGTGTCAATCCATATCTGCCAAGTGACCCTATGTAGGGGGAACAGTCCCTATTCTGCTCTGTGTCAGTGTGCATCAGGGATCCTTAGGGTAGGTGTCAATCCATATCTGCCAAGTGACCCTATGTAGGGGGAACAGTCCCTATTCTGCTCTGTATCAGTGTGTATCAGGGATTCTTAGGATAGGTGTCAATCCATATCTGCCAAGTGCCCCTATGTAGGGGGAATAGTCCCTATTCTGCTCTGAATCAGTGTGTATCAGGGATCCTTAGGATAGGTGTCAATCCATATCTGCCAAGTGACCCTATGTAGGGGGAACAGTCCCTATTCTGCTCTGTGTCAGTGTCTGGGGGGGAGTATCTGCAGTAATACAGAGTGTCTGGAGGGAGTATCTGCAGTAACACAGTGTGCCTGGAGGGAGTATCTGCAGTAACACAGAGTGTGTGGAGGGAGTATCTGCAGTAACACAGGGTGCCTGGAGGGAGTATCTGCAGTAACACAGAGTGTCTGGAGGGAGTATCTGCAATAACACAGAGTGTCTGGAGGGAGTATCTGCAGTAACACAGAGTGTCTGGGGGGAGTATCTGCAGTAATACAGAGTGTCTGGGGGGAGTATCTGCAGTAATACAGAGTGTCTGGAGGGAGTATCTGCAGTAACACAGGGTGTCTGGAGGGAGTATCTGCAGTAACACAGGGTGTCTGGAGGGAGTATCTGCAGTAACACAGAGTGTCTGGAGGGAGTATCTGCAGTAACACAGGGTGTCTGGAGGGAGTATCTGCAGTAACACAGGGTGTCTGGAGGGAGTATCTGCAGTAACACAGTGTGTCTGGAGGGAGTATCTGCAGTAACACAGAGTGTGTGGAGGGAGTATCTGCAGTAACACAGGGTGCCTGGAGGGAGTATCTGCAGTAACACAGAGTGTCTGGAGGGAGTATCTGCAATAACACAGAGTGTCTGGAGGGAGTATCTGCAGTAACACAGAGTGTCTGGGGGGAGTATCTGCAGTAATACAGAGTGTCTGGGGGGAGTATCTGCAGTAATACAGAGTGTCTGGAGGGAGTATCTGCAGTAACACAGGGTGTCTGGAGGGAGTATCTGCAGTAACACAGGGTGTCTGGAGGGAGTATCTGCAGTAACACAGAGTGTCTGGAGGGAGTATCTGCAGTAACACAGAGTGTCTGGGGGGAGTACCTGCAGTAATACAGAGTGTCTGGGGGGAGTATCTGCTTGTAACATTTATATGCACTGAAAAAAAAAATCAATTGAAAAAATAAAATAAAATGGTTGCAGCTTCCGAATGAATCTAAAATGGATGTTGTCCAGTAGGTGGGAGGGTCTGCTAGGGAGGGTGTGCTGCTGATAGGCTGGAATGTGTCTGCTGACTGTGAGGTACAGGGTCAAAGTTTATTCAATGATAAAGAATAGGGGGCGGACCGAAACATCGCATGTGTTCGCCCGCGGTGGCGGACGCGAACATGCTATGTTTGCCGGGAACTATTCGCCAGCGAACCGTTCGGGACATCACTAATGGAGTGTAGTGTAATAGGGGGGAAACAACTGGGTTTCAGAAGGAGATTAAGTTTAAAAAGGAATAACACTTTCCTGAGGTTAAACGTGTAGAGAACACTATTGTATATGTTAATAACTGTTCAGGCTGTGAATTAGAATAGCTCTGAATTATATATATCATGTTTCTCAAAGCATTTTCATGTAAATAGCACATGATGGGGAAGTGTAGAATATTTGCAAAACAAATACACAGGGACATCAGTAACTGAAATGTTACCACAGTTAGAATTAATTTATTTGTTACTATGGCATTTATAAAAACATTACCATTTGACCAGATGTATGACAAGAGCTAGGACCTGTTCTCTTCAACAGAACATAATCCAATGATTGGATAAGAAACTTATAAAAAAAAAAAGCTTAATGCTATAAAAACTGAATAAAAATTAGTGATTGAGCACTATACTTCTGATCTTTCTTTATATAATAGGTGGCTGCTTTTAAAAGCGGTTGTCTGATGTAAATGTAAATTAAACAATAAATCTCTATTATCTTCTTGCCCCCTCCACCAACCATAGAGATCAGGGGCTTAAGAATGCAACATCCGGTACTTCAGCAACCAACCCACCCTCACGCCTGGGCTGGATTGACATAGGGGCTGGTGGAGCTGCAGCTCCAGGCCCTTGCCTATGGAATAGGCCAATTGATTTAAAAAAAAAAAAAACTTCTCTTCACATGCTCTTGCTTAAGTATGGAAACTTAAGAAGCATGTAGGGGCACAAAACTGGTGTGGACTGGCTGACAATGAAATTAGTTAAGGTAACGCTGACTTTGCGCACTAAGCAAATGCTCTTGCTGCTTCAGTCTCTCTAACTCAGTGGCATGTTCCCTTTCTTCTACACTCACTACATACACATTTCCTCTGTCCCAGACTGTATAACATAATACCATAACATATCATAGATATATGTGTGTGTTTGTGCGTGCATGCGTGCGTGCGTGCATGCACACGTGTGTGTTTTTATATTTCAGATTTAATTTTTATGTATCCTCTGTCACTCAGTTAATCTTAACACATCTGATATCGCTGTGTCACATTGTCAAATCAACACTTATATCTGTGGCAGAGAGTTTTAGAATGTTAAAATGAAAGTTTTCCGCAAATCTTTCACTCTGCACTAATGAGCCAGTTTATTGCAGACATTTCAACTTTATAAAATCTACAGGAGGTAGCAAGCATCATTAGGACTGGAAATCCGTACATTTTGAAAAAAATCCGGTCTTCGTTTCTTATATTACTTTATATAATTGCTCAATGTACGTGCATGTACTGTACACTGCACTAATTGTTTAATTTTGTTTCTCTCTTTTTTTATTTTTTATTATTTTCAACTTTACTTTTTTCTTGGCAATGACAGGCTTTTAGACAATGGGAAGATGGGTTCCCTGCAGCATCTCAGAGGATTCTCATTTGAACGAGTGTGATCTGTAGTATAAAACCTTTATACTGTCACTGCTACAAGGATGAGGAGGAAGAAAAGACTGTTTCAACATACAATGAATGTTATACTAATTAATTTTAGACGTGTACTCGGATAATTCACATCCCTATTTTCTTTTTTTAGTCTGCAGACTCTTGTTAAAGATCTTAGTCACAGTAGTTAGTTACTAAGGTGAAGTAATGGTGGCATGATGACGCATTCATTCTCACTTGGGTTTTCCTCGGCATGCTTTGAGCATACATGACGTGCAGTGCATATGTATATGCCTGTGTGTGTGCATGCATGTGCAGATAAACATGCACACACATTTTATTTTTTGCACTGTCTGGTTTATGTACATTGCACAAAGTACACTAAATCTGCCGGTTTAATAAGAGTACAATGCCTATGTATATACTTGGATAATAATGTTGTGCCCCACACAGCTAACACTCAGAGCAGCAAAAATATACTTGGGAGATGGGTAATAACATTGATTACATTGCAATTAATATAACTGATTAGCCACAACATTAATACCACTGACAGGAGAAGTGAATAACATTGATTGATATTGTTGCAATGGCACCTGTCAAGGGGTGGAATATATTAGTCAGCAAGTAAACAGACAGTTTCTGAATTTCATGTGTTGGAAACAGTAAAAACTGGCGAGCAAAAAGATCTGAGGACATTGACATGGGCCAACTAATGATGGTTTGAAGACTGGGATCTCCAAAATGGCAAGTCTTGCAGGATGTCCCTGGTGTGCAGTGGTTAGTACCTACCAAAAATGGTACAAGGAAGGACAACTGGTGAACCGGCATCAGATCATGGGCGCTCACGGCTCATTGATGCATGTGGGGAGCAAAGGCTAGCCCATCTGGTACGATCACACAGAAGCTACTGTAGCTTAGATTGCTGAAAACATTAATGCTGGCCATGAGCAAACGGTATCAGAACACAAAGTGTATTGCATTTTGCTGCGTATGGGTCTGCGTTGCCACAGACTGGTAGGAATGCCCATGATGACCCCTGTTCACCAGTGTAATTGTCTTCAATGGGTATGTGAGCATCGGAACTGGACCATGGAGCAGTTGAAGAAGGTTGGAGGTCAGATGAATCATGCTTTCTTTTAGATCAGGTGGATGTAAAAGTGTGTGTGCATTGTTTACCTGGAGAAGAGATAGCAGCAGGATGCACTATGGGAAGAAAGCAGGACGGAGGAGGTAGTGTTATGCTCCCAACCCAGTCCTCAAGTAACCCCTAACAGTCCGGGATTTAGGGATTACCCTGTTGTGTCTCAAGTGTTTTTTCATTTTTTTTTTTTTTATAAAAACACTTTAGACACAACAGGGTAATCCCGAAATACTGGACTTTTAGGGGGTACTTGGATACTGGGTGGGGAACCACTGCTCTAGACAATGTTCTTCTGGGAAACCTTGGGTTCTGGCATTCATGTGGATGTTAGTTTGACACGTACCACCTAACTAGAGACTGCTGCAAATCACGAACATCTCTTCATGGTAATGGTGTTAACTGGTAGTAGTGGCCTCTTTCAGCAGGATAATGCCACACTGTAAAAAGTGTTCAGAAATAGTTTGTGGAACATGATAAAGAGTTCCAAAAACTCTTTATCATGTTCAAGGTTTTTTTTTCCTTTTCACAGGGCACTAGCACATGGTGTAACAAACCAGCCTTCTTACACATCATTGCTGTGTTTAATTAGCACTTAAACTTGTGTTTTTTCATTCTCTTTTTCCTCTATCTAGTGAGTTTACCAAGGAGAGAGGCTTTCCTATTTTCTGTCTCTGTCTATGGATACCAAAGTATCAAGAGCACAAGCTGATAAAGTGTGTACCATGTTTCATTAGAACACTAACTGAGAAGATTCCATATAAATCCAATTACCACATTGGGAATACAGAGATAGTAAAGCAAGGAACCTCTAATAGCTTCAGGGGCTCAATGGCCAAGCATTTATTTCAGAGGGGTTTGAAGTATATCTAGCAATAGCTACAATATTGCTAGATTGTTACCATTTGTAGGAAGATCTAGTTGACTACTTTGCAACTTGTATCAAAACCTACACGAGAAACGTTATACTCCCCACTGTGATTCTTCTACACCATACTACCACGACCCAGCAAAAGGGCAACTGCAGATTATCTAACAAGATAGGTCTGCACATACTTCTCCCTTATTGCAGAATTCGTGGCAGCATGCTTTGTACTCCCTGAACCCTTTAACTCCTAAACTCACTAACTTGATTGCTCATGTCCTGACTCCCCACATAGACAATACTGAATAAAGTATGTAAGTGAGTGATTCATATTCATTTGAGCATTAGAGGTTAAGCCACATAGGGTTTGGCATTTTATCTGACCACAACCACCACTTGGTTGTAGTATCTACATTTAACACTGTCCTTCCAGTTAACACCTATATGTAGAGTTTTTTTTTCTCTGTAATAGTAGTTACTTATTTAGTTCTACTTACTAGAAAGATTAGTTCTACTTACCTGGACCTGTCCCTCATGGGCACCACCATCTGCTTCTGTCGGATCCTCTTCAGCATGCACAAGAGTACACTTTTGAGGTCTATAGAGATTCTCGTGAGACAACAGGATCCTCCATAGACAGAGCCAATTCCCTGCAGCCATAACTGGTGACGGCAGAGGGCGTTGACACATCTAGACATCAGTAGCAACCCCCAGTGTCTAAAAGTGTCAGGTGTAGGAAAGATATTCATGTTTATTGATCCAAAACATGGACCAAGCTAATATTGATCATGTGGAAGCAATATGCAGAGCGAAGGACATTTTACGAAAGCTTGTATCAGAAGTCACAAACTATCCAAAAATGACAAACTGCGTGAACAGAGAAAATGATAAACTTTTCTAATAATAAATATATAATCTTGACTTTTTTAACCCTCGAACAGTAAAGACTGTAATACAATGGAGACTTAGTGACATCATTTATATCTACTCTGGATGTTTTCATATATTTTATTTAAAAAATAGAGGTTTTATGGCTTTGGTAATGGAATTTGCAAGCTTTCAGCTTTTACTAATAGAACTACTCTATTTGGCCTGAAATGTTTCTGTATTTGTCAAAGAAATGGCTGGAGTAAGTCTCACCATTAATTACTTGCACATTCAAAGAATATTATTAAAAAAAAAAAAAAACACCTCCATACCCCGGAGATCGAGATTTCATTGTAAATTAAGTTGCTTTTCCACTGCCTTTATTTAGGGAATATTATAGTGTTTATTGTTTTCTAATAACTTGTTTCAAACCAGCCATGCATTTTGATTGCATGCTGCTGAGAGACTCTTGCAGTCACTATGTGTCCCTATCCACTCTCAATGTTATAAATTGAACTCGGTTTCGATTAATAAAAAGGGTCTTTATTTAGCACACATAAAGAAATAATCTTTGTTTATTATGCAGATTAAGAATGTATTCTTTTTTTTAATTCTATGTATTAGAGCATTTCTATAGCAAGCTTTGTTTACCAAAAACAATGCTTTCTATTTTCCACCCAAAAGGAAATTATTGTAAAGCACCCTAATGGTATCTCTCCAGCTCACTCCTTACTAAATCTTATTAATGGAATCTCTCCAACTGCGGTTACTCATAAAAACCTCTCCAGATTGCCCTTTTAGTAAATCTCACTAACAGAAAGTCTCCAGACAGCCCATTTACTAAAAACAGAACCTATTTACTAAACCCTAAACATACAATCTCTCAAGCCAGCCCTTTAAAAATCTTACTCACATAACAAATTAAAGTCATCTCCTTTCTAATACTTATACTTTTCTAGTATTGCTTTTTTGGAGGGATAGTTCCTATTTGGGATCCGAATCTCTTTGACTTCTTCTTCTTGGAGGTCCATATTATTGGTGTGTCTGAGTGTATGAAATAACTTTACAGTATTAATGTAGATGTTTAGATTTGTAATCCAGCCCAGATACCTATTGAGCAGAGCACTCCACCTATCTACTATGGCTCCCATGTTACATTTAGTGTAAGACTTACCGATGTTGAATTGCTGTGATGTAGTGGTGGGCTTAACCCAAAATGGCCAAATGGTGGAACTGAATCCCCATATTTATTTGATTTTAAAAAGCATTGTAAAATGTAAAACTGTATTTTTGTGTGTGTGCTGTTCCGTTAACAGTATTTTTTTTTTTTTTTGTCAATCTATATTTTATTGTGCATGTAGTAAACAAGACAAGTTTGTGATGCCATGATAGCGGAACATACCATGTACCCTCGGGTACCCTGCACTGGCCATTTGGGCAGTAACTGAGTATTGCTAGCTTAAGCTAAGGTGAAACAGGGATGGAATCACTGAACTAAGCTTTCTGAAATGTAGTTGCTACACACATACTGTATTAAGAATCAATATAAAGAGTGGCTTAAGAGAAAAATGCAGGCATTTGTGTTGTGATGTGAGCAGGTGTAAAAGATATTGCAGGATTAATACTGTTAATACTGTTAGGCAGTACAGGAAGGTAGGGCTATATTCACCCTATGTCCAAGCTTGGGAGCACACGGAGGTTACAGAGAGGTGAGACAATTCAGGAACCGAGTGCAGTTCCCCTCCAGTCCCAGGCCTTTGGCATCATGGATCCACGAACTTGGGCACAAGTGGTGGAGTCCAAGTCTTTCCCTTTAGCCCCTTAAGGACCAAACTTCTGGAATAAAGGGGAATCATGACATGTCACACATGTCATGTGTCCTTAAGGGGTTAGGGATATCGCTGAGGTTTTGTGTGGACTGTCGCCACCAGCGACAGTTTACCCCTGCTGGCCTTCAGCCCGGGTATGCCAATGTCGGGAAGTACAGATGCTTGCGAGGTAGGTAATCCCAGTGGGGGCTTTCTTACTCCCAGTCTCATTGCGTCTTGGTCCCTGTCCAGACCCTGAGTTGATACTGTCCATATGCGTGCTTAAGTTTTCACCCAGAATTTGTCAAAGAGCTCTTGCAGGTGCTGCAACATGCGGTCAGCTGCGTCAGATGGGGCCTTCACGAATTGGGTTGGTAAAAGTGCCTCCGCCATCTTAAAATCATCTGCCACGATCAAGATTTGTGTGGAGTTAGCAATGTGGGTGCTTAAAAGGTAGAGCTAGCTAGTGGGGACCAGGATGACTCCACCGGTCCAGGGGTGGGTGGGAGGAACCATTAGATGTGAGTAACACTCCATGAGCCATAGAGCTAGGAGATCGGCCGACTCTCCTTTGCTCAAGTTTGCATAGGCCACAGGCTGCGGTGCAGGTGATACGATGATGGTGAGTCTCGTGTGAGGTATCCCTGGGAGCCCCGACGTCCCCTGTATAAGTTGATTGCTGACTGCTGTCAAGAAAAACAAGTAACCAGGGGATAATTTCTGTTTTTCTGTTCCAGACACAGGAACTCTCACAGAGCACAATTGGTCTGCTTGGCAGTCAGGCTCCGTCCCCAACAGTATTTTTTTACCTTATATTAAAGTGTCCTCTTTGTCCATTTGAAATGTTGGGAGGTTTGAAATCTTAATAATATAACATTTCCATCAAGTCTTCCAACTAAATACAAACACACAGACTGCTAAATACAAACACACACAGACAGACTGCTGGATACACACAAACAGACTGATACACATTCACAACACTGCTGAATACACAATCACACATACACACACACATCTGAATGCACACAGACTGCTTAATAAACAAACACACAGACTGCTGAATACACGCACACAGACTTCTGAATAAACACACACACACAGACAGACTGCTGAATAAATACACACACACAAGCTGCTGAATACATACACACAGACTACTGAATACATACATACACTGCTGAACACATACACACAGATTACTGAATACACACACACTGCTGAATACACACACAGAGACTGTTGAATATACACACACGGCTGAATGCACACACACAGACTGCTGAATATACACGCACATACTTTTAAATACACACACGCACAAACACACACACACACACAGCAAGCAGCTCCTCCACTTTCCTCACATACTGAGATCATTGAAATTAGGCCATTTCAATCAATATTGCACCTGCTCTCAGGTCCTGCTGCCATGTTTCCATTTCTTAGTCCTGTAGCTCCTCCCACACCTCTTGCGGATTCTGTTAGTGGAGAGGGCAGGATCATTCTGTAACTTCCTATTCCCACCTCTCTCCACACACAGCCAAGTACCAACAAGTCTAGCTCAGCCTAAGACCACTACACACCCTGGTGGCTGGTGCAGGTGTTGCAGAGCCTTCTCCTCAGAAAAATAGCAGCATTTGCAATGTTGGTATTTTTGCAATACCGGCACTGGCCACACAGCCTCAAATACCGTCTGTCATGAGCGTAGGAACTGGGAGGGATGGGTGGAACGCATCCGCCCCAGCAAATCATGTGTGGGGACAGGTAATAGATAAATCCCCCCCAGCTCCGCCGGCCGCGGGTGCCCTCAGGCTGCGCCCGGCTCCATCAGGGAACCGCACGCACTGCAGACTGGGAAGGGGAGCACCTCCCCGGGCTCCCCCTCCGCGCAGGAGCGTCGGGTGTCACGTATGTCAGGTAAAAGGGGGGGACAACAGTTTGTAGAGGGGAGAGCAGAGCCGGTCACCTCTGAAAAGAAAAAAAAAAGCTGCCTAAGCATTTTTTGTGTTAATTAATGGAAGGGTTAAAGAAGGGGGGGGTAGAAAAATGAATGTAAGCGGTTAGGGGGCCTTCTAATATGGATGGGAGGAAGGGGGAGGTAGAAAAATAATTGGAAGGGGTTAGGGGTGCTTCTAATATGGATGGGAGGAAGAAGGGGTAGGTAGAAAAATAATTAGAATGGTTTAGGGGGGCTTCTAATATGGATGGGGTATGAAGTATCTACGCATGTGCAGCAAAGCTGCGCACGCGCACCAGGGAGCAATGACGCCTCTGAATAGAAGCGTTTTATTGCTCCCTGCTCGCACCCTCCTATTTAGTCATTTTGATGAAATAGGGGGCGTGGCATCAGGAGGATCCCGGCACTGTATCCGGGTAAGTAAAACCCCTTCCCTGTAGTGACCCTTTAATGTTATTATTTTATCATTTATATAGCGCCAGCAAATTCCGTAGCACTGTACAATGGGATAAACAACTCCTAGTTTATGGAATAAGAATATACCCGGCGAGTAAAAATGCTATCCCCCCCAGATTTTTGGGGGGTTCCTACGCCCATGCCAGCTGTCCCAGTAAAATACAGACCAGGGTGCAACCCTACCAAACATTTTACTAAATCTTATGAAAAGGACCTTTCTAGCCAGACCCCTTAGTATCTATTACTAAACAGACATCTCAAGACGTATCTCCCACTCACCATTATACAACTATTTGATACCCTGAACGTGGGACAACCTATGAAATGCCTGTCAGTAAATCTGAGGTACTAATTTCATGATTTTTTAACCCGTGGCAAATCATGGCTAGGTGACACATGACAGCGGTAACTATTTTTTTGCGTCTGTCTCTGCCAGCACATAGATACACAAATGTGAACTCAGGCAGTCAGTAAATTAACAATAGAGTCTCAAGAAGATTTCATGAAAAGTCTCACTTTATTATTTTTTTTTCTTAGCTAGATCCAGATGTACTAAACCCCTCATCAGCTAATCTATTTGCATGCATCACGTCTGCAGAACTAATTTAGCTGATGAGATAGTTACAAGATGCCTAGTCGTGGTAATGGAGGTGTGCTGGAGTTACTTTATTTCAAGTCTTTGATGTGAGCTAGTGCTACAATCTCAAAAGGTTAGACATTAAAATTTAATAATGAAACTAATGAGGCATTTCAACAGAGCTTGGATGCTCGGTCTAAGATAAAATCATTGTTACCAAGCGAAACAGAAATTAGTTTAGCATTAGAGCTGTCTCACTAGGAAGTGAATTTTTTTCCATGCAGTCTGCCTATTAAACAGGACCTCCGATCATAAAACAACTGTCTTCATTTTGCTCTCAGCTGATCCCGGGAGCTAACATTTTCAATTGAGCTTCTAAAAAATATCTTTGAAGTACCAAAGACATCAGTATATTCCTTTTATATTAATTGTTAATTATATCTATTCTTAAACCAGAGTTAGCAGGCTACTACCCTGCAACTATGTTTCATATTGCAGTTCTTATCATTCTTAGCCAATCTTTTGAGCATCAGTAACCGAGAAGATTGGTCCAGCGCACCTCACCTCAAATGGTAACCTATTAATTGACCCCTCACATCACGGTCTTAAAAATACCGGAAAATATGGCATGGCTGCATCACAACAGAAATAAATAGATAGATAGATAGATAGATAGACATAATATGGATCTATAATAACTACAGTTCCTTGTTTAACAGGATTGATAGGAATTGCACAATCCATTTTCAAAATGTACTTGTTTTCAATTTTGGGTTGATATTAAATGAGCACTCCATGCACCATACCATCTTAGTAGGAAGGAAGTTGTTATGGTGCCATTATGTCCCAGGCAACGGCTTACCTATAGGAGTTAAACTGTTCATGGATGGTTTAACCCCAAAATCTAGTATCTAGTATCCGATCACTCTCCCCATGTCCTTCCGCTGCCTAGATTCTTTAAAGAGTAAGCCATGGATAGGGTGATGCTCTAAGCCAGTCAGTAGGTCCCCATTTACAAAACGTCTCAAGAGAAGTACATCCATTTCTCAAGTCATTTTTCAAGTCATCTAAGCCAGTCAGTAGGTCTCCATTTACAAAATGCCTTGAGAAAAGTAAGTTAATTTCTCAAGTCATTTTGTTAATGGGGCGCAGCAGAAGGATAGAGGGCACAACAATCAGGTGCTGTATACTGGGATTTGGGATGAAACCATTCTTGAGGTGAGCTGGCGCCAGAGAACTCCTGACACCGTTACAACTTAATTCCAATGAAGTTGCTATGGTTCCTGGAGTGTTCCTTTAAATGTATGTATGTTCACAAACCAACACATGTCTAGTTTCTACTTTGGAGATGTATTTCACACTTCCCTCTTTAGATAGGTGTCTGTAAAGAAGACCTTTGTAGGCTTTTCCTAAATGTTCCTAGAGTAGTGTTTGTTTTTTCATTTGTTTTTTTTTCCTTGATCTGGGCAGTTGTGGTTTAGAATTGATTTTTTTGTATGTATACCACAAATATTCCCTTTGTCCACAGAAAATACATATAAACATCCAACTGATTGATTGTTGTGAATATAATAAATTACTTTTTGTTAGAAACAAATTACTTTTCCCTTGTGGAACATCCCAAAGGAGGTTCCAATTGTCACATATTTCATGAAACAAATATGGAAAATTACCCACAAAATGTAAAAGTTTGCATGTTTTTCCATAATTTTGTATTACATATCTTTATGTTTGCAGCTACGTTGATTGTAGTTTACATTTTTTTTTTTGTGGGGGTGGGGGGGAGGGGAGGGGATGGGAACCCTTATTTTGTTTTCTGCCAATCTCTTGTTGAGGGATACGAAGAAAAAAATAATTATTGTCCATTCTTCATTTCCAATCAATATTGTTTTTAATGAAATAATCCTTTTTTGGTGACACGTACTTTGTCATTCACGGGGCGAGTTTGCTGGGAACACCGTGCCCTTTGAGTACAGTAAGGTTTAGCATGCATGACCGGTGAACCGCAAACTCAATATTAAATAATGTCATGTATCTAACATCTGTAAGCTTGTTTTGCCATATATGTACCAATGTCTTCTGGTAAGTATAAACCTAAGATTTTGTTTTAAAAGGCTATTTTTGCAGATATTGGATGCTGTAAACGTAGGCACCCGATAGGAATCTTAAGTCTTGACTTTATTTTATCTAATTGATTTCCTGCTCATTTACAGTTTGATAGAGTATATGTTTAATATTCTATCCATAAACTATATTGTCTACAAACGTGCTAAATTTGATTGAAAGCTCAAGTCTGGGAACCAAGCCGTTTCAATATGATAAATGAGAATGTTTCAGCACTTTCCAAAAGATAGTACAATTTGTTTAACACTCATTCTGTCCTGTAATTAGAGAATAAAGAATTTACTTGCATGGGAGGAATTTTCCTAGTGAATTACTGAACTTTTTTCTTTTTTCAGACTTAAAAGAAGGTCATTGCATTTGCAACTGAGCAGTGGCAGAGCTACCAGGACCACTAGGGTGACAATGCGTTTCTCCTGTCCTGGGTTGGGGCCCAGGTTAATCAGGCCCTTACCCCTTGCAAAAACATAATTTAATATATTGCCATTTTGGTAATATATTAAATGTTTTGGAGGGAGTACTTGGTAAGCTCTCCCTTGCGGTTTAGGCCCTCATTGAATGAGTCAAGGCGCTGCCACCAGGTGGTTCCGTAGTGATGCTCTCATGCACACCAAAAGGAGCAGACGACAAGAGACTAGTGGGTAGGCAGAGTTATAGAGGTCCGTGTGCCCAGTGAACAACAGAGGAAGACAAAACATAGCAACTGCTAAGGCCCAGGGTAGAGAGATATCTGGCTGTTGAGGCAGCAGGGGAAGACAAATCCGTTCAGCAAGACCTCAAAAGAGAAATTAAAGCAAACATGGAGGTGCAGACCTCACACTCCTTTACGGGACCACCAGCTAAGCAGTCCGCACTCATGCCATGGGTCTACCAGGTATTAAACAACCTAATGGTAAGCAGGAGGGGGTAAATAGTAAAACACAATTAAACTTACACAATAAAATATGGGGGCACCTTCATTGATTCTTCCAGCAGGGCCTTGCATTTTCTACTTATGCCTCTGTATTGTAACAATTATACAATTTATTATTAGTAAATAGATACAGCCACATAAAGGACTTTCTCCATCCCTTTCCCATCCTGCTTTGAGTATTGCCAAATCTTACATGTTCCTATGTACATCACAATTAATGCATTGAGTCATTCCTACGTGCTGTAAATGAAGAATTTGCAGCACGTAACTAAAGACACGCTTTTTATGTCAAAAGTCACTCTTTTCTCCTACTACTAGACTGGAATAAACCACAGCGAATAAATATAATACGTTAGAGTGCAAGCTATAAGGGACAGGGACCTGTGCTATTTTCATGCTTTCTGTACCTCATTCATTTATCTTTACCGTGACAAATAATTTCTCAAATTTTCCAGAGAGAGAGGAGCATGACCAATACAGAAAAAAATAGAGCAAATTAAATCTATCAAACATGAATAATTGCAGTTGGTGACAGAAAGTGACTCACTCTTTGAATATCAAAGTGCATGAACACTGTTATCTTTGTCACATATAGTATGTGACCAGTTTCTGCATATGTAACAGGTCAGTAACGCAGTAGCCTCCATAATTTATCTGTCAGCCCTAAGTAAAATAAGACAACATAAAAGCATTCTCTTAGCAATTCAGTAAAACTCCAAGAACCATAACCACTACATCCTGCTGTGAACAGTTTGACAACATATTTGGCAGGGTTTAGTTGAGTAGGGTTAACAGATGCTCCTGCTTCACAGGAGAAGACAACCGGAACCCTGTGGACCCCAGGTAAGTTTTAAAACCATTCATAATGGGTTTCAATATTTACCCTTTGTGAGTGTCAAGGTCTTTGTGGCTCCATAACCACTACAATGGGCTGTAGTGGTTATGGTGCCATAATGCTTCCTTTAAAATACCTTAAAACAGACTCTCAGATATAGTGGTGTGACATTTCTCTCAGTTTAGTTTTAGTTCCAAAAATATTATTTCTAATACAATAGGATTGCTTCAAATTGTTTTGAACGGGATATATACTATGGCCGTCCAATAACCCTTTAACTATACAATTTTCTCAAACCAAGTGTACTTTGGAGTCATTTGCATTTACAAACAATAATATGTAACTCACATGGTTATTCTCTAAAATGAGAATTTACAATTTAAGTTCAAAATAGCCAAACTACAAAAACTTCCTAATCCAATTATGAGTTTGGCTGCTCTGGCCCGAAATTTAAATTTCACTTTGAATTTACTTTGAATTTCCACTTTAGTAAATAAACCTGGCAGGGCCTTTCACTAAACAATTGATTTCAGGTGTAGTTTTAAATGTTAGAAAGCTACCTAAAATCACCTATCTCAGCAAACAAATATGTGGGCTAAATTCCATCATATGGTCATATTGAATAAGGTAGTGGTGGGCTTAACACAATATGGCCATATAGTGGAACTGAATCCCCATATTTATTTGCTGAGATAGGTGGCTTTTAGTAGCCTTATAATATTTGAAATTGTATTTTTATGTGTGCGTTGTTCCTTAGTCTGTATTATGTACACATTTTGGTCACTACAGCAGCAAAATGCATGTTCCGGCGGTGTCCCCAATTCCACAATTAGCAGTTTTGTCTAAACAATGGATTTTGTCCGGATGGATAAAATATGGTAACAATGGCAATTTAATGAAAGAAAAGGCAAGGTACATCCAAATGCCCCCCTTGTTCCCCACCAGTGGTCTGTGGTTGGGGGCATTTTGATAACATTACTGTCATATCCTGTTCCTGGCTGCGGATCATTTCTGGCAATGGCTTCTGGTATCCAGTACTCTTTTTACAATTCTTGTTTAGTTTTCCTTGTTTTTTCTGGTTTTCTAGTCTATTTCTGGATTTCTTTAGGCTGGGTTTTCTGGGTTCATTCCTGTATTTCATTCCTTTAAATGTTTGTTTTATGTTGCCACACCCGTTCCTTTTCCATTAATCCTTTTGTTTCAGTTGGTTCCTGCAGGCAGTTTCTACAAGTCCTCTGCCCCTTTCTTGCAGGTAAGTGCTGTGTGTGTTTTATTATTGTTTATTTAGTCATGCATATCTAGGTAGATAGGAACCCACCATAATTGGAGGACTTTGCAGCAGTGGTGGGCTGCATACATCTTGGCCATTTATGTATGTCTAAATCTCCAATGTTTTACATATATAGCACTTAGTTTTGTCTCCTCCTGTTTTGCCTATTATATCTTGTCTTGTTTTATATTGTATTCCCAGTCCATGTACAGTCCTGTTCTGTCCTGTTCTGTTAATGTTTCCCTTTTGTATTGTGTACATGTTCTGGGTTTAGCTTTCTATCCTTCTCTGGTTCTGGGTTCTACTAGTTTTGTCTTGTTTTCTTGTTTGGTGTCTATTCTAGTCTTGCCTTGTTTCTGTACTGGATACATATCTGCTGCAGAGACTCCCTATTCAGATCCTGGGAGGTCTGCATATTGTCATCTGGATCCTGGGATCCGCAGAAGCTGCATCAGGGCCCTGGTATGTGGCCAGACATACGCTGGTGCTCAACACCGTGGGGGTGCGGATACCCTGCACCAGGCCCTGATTATCCATTTCCACACAGTGACTCCTAATATGACGATCAGGCATACTGTGTCCCAGTCATCGGACCGCCACCCCCTGACAATTACCTGGGAACCTAGATTGTCTACCCCCCATGGCACACATCTATTGGTTGGAGACCCTAATTATTATATTCAAGGGTGAGGACCTTGTTTACTCCCTGGCACTCACCCATTGGCAGTTGATGGGGGCCCTAATTATAAAATTCTGCGAGAGGATCAGCTGGCAACCATCTGTGGTGGGCTATGGCTCTAAATAATTAAACAATCCCGTATCTACCCTGCTTTAAATTTAGTTGACATAATCTACCCTCCTCACTCTAAAAACAGTGAGCGGGGCCAATAAAACTAATACCTGCTAATTGAAAAATCCTACTTAACATCAAATGCATTCTTTCTTCTAACCTTTTTTGTTTCTTTCTTCCTTATTAAAATCCATAATAGAAAATAGGAAAATAGAAAATAAAAAAACACAACACAATAAATATAATCCATCTTTGCATTATGAGGGCCCACTGCAGATTGAGCTCTCATAGTGGAGAAAGACCTTAAAAGGGCTCTCCCACAATATACAACATCAGTAAGAGTGCTCTGATTGGTTGCCTAGTAAGCTAACCAATCAGAGCACTCTGATGGCCAGTCTCAAGACAGGTGAGTCTTACCTGTCATAATTAAACCTCCCACCACAATGGGTTCTTTAATATTTGCCAACTGGCTGCTAAAGCGGTTAATGGGCAAATAGTTTGGATTTGAATTTTGATGCATCCAGGCCAAGGTTTAAAACATTCGGGTCTGGATTTCAGCTGACCAGCAAAAAACGTGACCAAATTCAGGTCTGAATAGCAAAATCCAGATATTGTTGAAGAGCGTGAACAATGTCCAGATTTTGCAGTCAGCAGGTTTAGACTTTAGTGATTGACCCCGTGGGAGTCTGCTGAATGTGTGAATTCCGGGAACCCATGAATAACAACAGGAGAATATCCTGGCATAACCAAATATAGTCTGAAATTGAATATTTCATATTAATGTGTTCTATTTATTAAAGGCTTAGTGCTCTATCTAAGTACACAGTTGCATGCTTAATGGATTTGTATGCACGTTTTATTTTCCCCTGATCTCTAATTTGTTTAATTCCTCATCGTGCTTAATGGATGAATAGGCATACACTGTATATTGTCTAGGAAACATTGTGAAAAACCTTCTTAAAGCTTTGGAAACATACAGAACCATATTTGCCTTTAGACATCCTCCAAATCCAAATTTAGAACCATGAGAACAAAACTAATTTAATAGCTTGTCCCCACTCAAGTCCTAAATCTGCTGACATGTGCCGTTAAAGAGAGAAACTAGGCCAGTCATATATCCGACTGATCCAACCCATAAGGGCAATCAAGATACAAATTACCGGCAGGTTCTTTCAGCATAAGAGATACAGCAACCCAGGAAAGTTTTTTTCAGGCTTCTCTGGGTTCAGTTAGTGAGGTGCCAATAATACCCCTTTAGACGCAGTGAGCACAAGGTCCATGTGTGAATCACATGTTTAACTTAGGTATGCTCTAAGTGAATGTATTTAAACAAAAACAAGCAGACAATATGAGAACAGTGTGCTACAGTAGTTATGGTACCAGGAGTGCCTTAGTTCTCCCCCATTGTAAGTAGTCTAACCGTCTTAGAATGCTTTGATTTCTTACCTGGTGTCCATCAAGCAGTGGTGCTCCTCACCACCACTACTTTAGACAGAGAGACTGAAGTTCACCAAACGAGCTAGCTGTGCACAGCAGTGCTTTGCTCAGGAGCGTTATTTGGAGCTCCAGCTTAAGAGGTTCTTGCTCTTTGTGGAAAGGAGTACAGGTGGGTTTTGGCAGACCCCAAGAAGTCAAAACATTCTAAAATGGTTTGGCTACTGACAATGGGGTGGAGGGGATTGCTACGGCATTCCGAGCACCATAACCACTAGAGCATGCAGTAGTTGTTATGGTGCTTGGGGTGTTCATATAAAAAGACACTCCCACATATGTTCTGTGTAGGTTAAAATTATTTATGCTGAGGGGATTCATGTTACTAAGGGGCCACCAAGTCAAACTGGAACACGACTGGAAAGGAGAGTCTCAGGTTTGGGTTGCGCAAGCTGCCTCTCTCACCAAACAAACAGCGCTAGGAACCCATTATTCCCTGTTAATTTTGTTTTTTAATTTGGGGGGAAAAAAACAATAAATAGTTTTTTCTGCAGATGCCTCTGATTTCTGCTTCATCCTCCAAATCTGCAGCGTTTCACCTTTTGCTTTAATAGTACAGCTGTACGTGATATAATTTTTTAGAGAGCTGGTAGTTGCAGTTCAGCCATTAGCATTCTACTGTACATAGCTGAGAATTGATGGTTTTATACCTAAAACTATCTCAATCCCTCACACTAACACTGTACAGGTATCCCCAGAATTAGTGGAAATCATTCCTCAAATTAACAGAAGTGACAGAAGCAGGATTACATATTTTGATTACTCAACCTATTCTGTCCAATTTTGTTTGGCCATTTTGATACATATTTTAATCGTGACTGAATGCACTTTCTAAAAAAAAAAAAAAATAATAATATATACGAACCCCTGCTCCTGTCATTTATTATAACATACTAGACCTTTTCAGGGCTCTTTACTGCACATTTAGCCCAAATTACATGCTTTGAAATGTAGTTTCTCAACATTTATACAGCAACTCGTGACCCTGTAATTATGTGGAAAGCCATTTAGCTAATACAGAGATTATACTTTCATGATTGCAGCAGTCATACATTTCTATACATTTTAATTGATGTGGTTTTACTTTGATATATGTCAGTTTTTATGAATAAAGCCTTATTCTGTAATAAGGAAAAGATGGGGGAGGGGAGGTACAGAATCATTCAAACCACACAATTCAGCATTGACCATTAATGTGTCCCTAGGGAAGGGTTCACAATTACAATGTACACCATTTGTATATATTGATACTTATATTTAATGATCTCCTAGAGGCAGTCATAATCTATGAATCTATGCCCCCTCCTCCCCCCCCCCCCCCCTGCCCCCTCTCCCCTTTCCCTCTCCCAATATTGGTTCTTTAGATATCTATTGTTTTAGAGTTTAGAGTTTGAGATCCCTGGTGTAACTGGACCATTCAATCATTCACGTTACTATACAGCCTGCTATTGATTATTTAAAAGTACAAAATCAGTTTTTTTCTATACTTTTTGTATTTTCACTTTTTAATAAATGTCATATTGTTTTACAAACAACTGTATGTAACCATTATATAAAAAAGGACTGGCAAGATCCTCCCGGGAGACATATCCACCTAACATACATTATAGAAAATATATGATTATTATCCAGTTTGTAATAAAACCTCATTGTACCTCTAGCCCACAATGAACTATAATTCCTTCATATCAATGGTGCTCAGGTAAGCATCTATTAACCCCTTAAGGACACAACTTCCGAAATAAAAGGGAATCATGACAGGTGACAGAATAGTTCCGTCATGTGTCCTTAAGGGGTTTAGATTGAAGCATGGGAATAATTTGGATTCCTCTTTCTGTACGGTCTTTCTCTTAGAAAAAAAATATAGTGCCCTGTAATAATAATACTCATCAACAAAAAAAAATCTGATTTTAATTAACCCCTTCAGGACGGAGTCAATAGTACACGTTCTGATCAAAACAAAACATAAACAAATACTGGAATTTGCGCTATATGTCTGTTCACCCGTAGTTCCCCTCTTTCATATTATATGCACCCACACTTATTATATATCATTTTGTTCAGGAGAAACAGGGCTTTCATTTTCTATCAAATATTTATATATGAAACATAATTTATTATGAATACAATTTAAAAAACTGTGAGAAATTTAATTTTTTTTTTTAAATTTGTAGTTCCGCCTCACATTTTAGCTGTACATGTCATAATACTGTTAGGTTTTACTGCAACAAAAAGCACATATTTGTAATCAGCGATGTCTCATGAGTACAAAAGTACCCCCTATTAACAGGTTTTATGGTGTGTTGGAAAGTTACAGGGTCAAATATAGAACGTTCCATTTTCAAATTGAAATTTGCCAGATTAGTAATGTTACCTTTGAGACAGTGTGGTAGCCCAGGAATGAGAATTACCCCCATAATGGCATACCATTTTAAAAAGTAGACAACCCAAGGTATAGGCCCTGGGGAGATAGCGCAGCTAAGCGGACAAGGGCACATGTAGGAGTGTGGGGATAGATGCAGGGGAGGGTCTTTGATAGTGGGTGTATTGTGTGGGTGGGGTTAGGGCTATGTGAGCTAGCAGGGGGAGGTCTTACCTCAGTGCCACTTGGGATTCGGGCCAGTGAACAGCTTCCTGTCTCTTGCTCCTGTTTGCCTGGGCCTTTAGTCTTCACAGCTTGAGGGATGGATGTTGAGGCGATTCTGTCGTCCCTCAGGGCTGCTGCTGCGCTGGATGGTGGCCGGCAACTGAGGGAGCAATTTGCCAACATTACTGGAGGTATGGCTAGCGGTGTGGGCACCCCCCGTGGCCTACCCTCCCCTGGGGTATCCTCTGTTGTCCCCCCTGCTGCTCCTTCTGCGGTCCCTGCCCCTGGGGGCCGCACCAGCACTGGCAGGCGTTCCCGGCCGCCTGCCAGGCTCTCCCCTGATCCTACTCCTCGGGCCCGGTTGAGGACTGGGAGCCCGGGCCCGAGTCATCGCCGGAACCGCGTGTCTGGGGCTCCAGACACGCGGCCTACTACTAGGAGGAGCGTTTTTGCGGCCTTCTGCGGCCGCGCGCGTGGCACGGCCTTCCCTCTTGCCCGGTTTCTGCCCCCCCCCCTTTCCTCCTCTGGGGGGCCTCCTCCCCCTCTCCCTTCTTTTCTTACCCCTCCCCCCTCTTTTCTTGCTCCTCCTGTCTTTTCTTCCCCTCCTTCTGGTTCCCATTCCTCCCTGTCTTTCCTCCCTCCTTTCTATCCTGCCTCCTCTGCCCTGCCTGGCCCCCCTCCCCACCTGCAAGTCACTTACCTCGGCCATCTCCGCTGGGGCATGGGCTCACGTCCTCTCTGCTGCTCTCTTCTCAGGATACTGCTGCACTTCATGGATCCGTCCAGCAGGTGGCGTCTGGATCCCAGCTGACGTCTTCAGTGGATGCTGGAACTGCAGTTTCCTTGCCTCAGCCTTCTGTGAGCGCAGTACCGGGCTTGGATCGCCAGTCTGCGACCGGTGAGTACCTTATTCCTTCCGTTTCTGGCGCTGCGGGTCCCGGGTTGGGGGGGTTCCTCTTAGGTCTTAGGGTTTTTTTGGATCAGTGGGAGAAGGGGGTGGCGGTTAGCGGTAATGCTATTGATGGTCAGCTCCAGTCAGCGTGGTCCCCTGCCCTGCTCCCTCCTCAGGTTCAGTCTTCTCCTACTACTGGGTCCCTTCCCGGGTCGGGTGGCGGTGCGGTGCCTCTGGGTTCCCCGGCGCCCACGGTGGCCAGTGTTGGTTCCGCAGCGGACGATGCTTGTCTCGCGGACGTGGCGCGGGGTGCTGCTTACATGTGCTGGTCCGGCCCCCTGGGCTTGCACTTGAAGCAGGAGACTAAGGAAAAAATTTGGAAGGGGGAGTTTGTAGAAATATTTTCCCTTCTGCCGCTGGAGGAGGCTCCTCCCGTGGCAGACAAGGACAGCAAGGAGTCAGAAAAGGATAGGGAGAAGTACCGTTATCGCAAAATTCCCAAAAACTTTGGGAACTGGATTCGGGCTTTCTCTATTTTGGCCAGCGTGGTGGGAGAGAAGTCTCCCCAGAAGTGTTCCGCTCTGTTCTGTTATCAGGACACGATTTGGAACGCTTGTCGCACCTATGGGGGATTAGGTTGGTGGAGGTACGACGAGCAGTTTCGACAGCGGCTGGCAGTGCGTCCCTCGCTGTCATGGGACCAGATGGATATCGGTCTATGGCTTTCCATCATGACTCGTCCTGCCCCTCAACAGGGTGCGTTTTCGTCTTTTCTCGGGGGGGCCGGTGGGGGCGCATCCTCCTCCTCATCGGCCTCCAGTCCGAGGTCCGGCTGTTGTTGGAAATTTAACGACAGTCTCTGTAAGTGGGGGTCCTCGTGCCGGTTTAAGCACGAATGCTCCGGCAGCGGTGGGGCCCATCCTGCCTCCCGCTGTTTCAAGCGGGGCAAAACGGGGGAGAAAGGGGACATGGGGGCAAAGGGCGACGACGCCGGTCCTCGTAAGCGCAATGCGCCCGTGGCTCGACCTTTATGAGAATCAGGCTGCGGCGCGTATCTTGGTGGAGGGGTTTGAGCAGGGGTTTTGGATCCCGTTCGCGGAGCGCCCTCCTATGCTCTCCGTCCGGAACCTCAAGTCCGTGCGGGCTTTTCCCCAGGTGGTGTGGGAAAAATTGGATAAAGAGGTTTCCTTGGGTTGGATGGCCGGCCCCTTCTCCACCCCACTGATGGCGAATTTGCGGGTTTCTCCCTTGGTTGTGGTGCCCAAGAAGGACCCCGGGAAATATCGTTTGATTCACCATTTGTCATACCCTCGTGGTGGATCGGTGAATGACGACATTTCCACGGAACTTTGCAGGGTTTCCTACGCATCCTTTGATGCGGCGGTTCGCATGGTGAGAGCAGCGGGCCCGGGGGCGCTGCTAGCTAAAGCGGATGTGGAATCCGCTTTCCGGCTGCTCCCGGTGCATCCGGATTGCCATCATCTTTTGGGGTGTGTCTTTGAGGGCCAGTTTTTTGTGGACATGTGCCTCCCCATGGGTTGCTTGCTATCCTGTTTTTATTTTGAGTGCTTTAGCACTTTTCTGGAATGGGTGGTGCGGAGGGAGGCGGGGGTCGCTTCCCTCCTGCACTACCTGGATGATTTCCTGTGTGTAGGCCCGGCGGAGTCGCACGTCTGTGCTCTCCTGCTGCGGGTTCTCGGGGAGGTGTTTCAGCGCTTCGGGGTCCCACTGGCGCACGACAAGACGGTGGGTCCGGTCACGTGCTTGAGCTTTCTGGGCATCGAAATTGATTAGATGGCTGGGGAATGTCGGCTGCCGCTCGATAAGGTCTTGGACCTGCGCCTCGCGGTGTCCCGTGCCCTGCGGCGGCGTAAGATCCAGCTGCGCTGCCTGCAGTCTTTGCTGGGGAAATTCAATTTTGCCTGTCGGATCTTGCCAATGGGGCGTATCTTTAATAGGCGCCTGGCGGCGGCGACATCGGGGGTCGCTCATCCGTTACATTTTATCCGGCTTACCCAGCCCTTACGGGCCGATTTGGCTGTCTGGGACTCCTTTTTGGCCTCCTATAATGGCAGGTCTTACTGGCAGGCCCCGGAGGTCTCTAATGCGGATCTCCATTTGTTTACCGATGCGGCGGGTTCTGCCGGCTTTGGAGCCATCCTAGGGGCAAAGTGGTGCGCTGACTCGTGGCCGGAGACCTGGTATGCGGCGGGGCTCACTCGGAATCTGGCGTTTCTGGAGCTCTTCCCAATCTTGGTAGCATTGGAGGTATGGGGTTCCCTGATGGTGGATAGGCGGGTGGTCTTCCATTGTGACAACTTGGGTGTAGTCCAGGCTATTAACCAGCTGTCTGCATCTTCCCCCCCGTGGTTCGCTTGCTCCGGCGCCTAGTGCTGCGCTGTCTGGAGCTGAATGTGTATTGTAGGGCTGTGCACATCCCGGGTGTGCGTAATGTGATGGCCGATGCTCTCTCTCGTTCACAGTGGGACGTGTTTCGGGCCGTGGCTCCACAGGCCGAACTGGAGGGTGTCCCGTGTCCGGCAGAGATGTGGTCCTTGGTTCTGGCAGACTGATGGAGTTGGTCCGTGGGTCGGTCACTGCCACATGGGACCGCTATAATAAGGTTTGGAGGGAATGGGACGGGTGGGAGGGGGCCTACGGGGGCTTCCAGGACTCATCCTCTCGTCTGCAGGGTTTGGTTCGGCTCTTGGGGGACTGGGAGGCCGCAGGAATGTCACCCTCGGCCATTTCAGCACGCTTGTCAGGACTCAGCTTCCTGTTTAAGTTACGGGGTTGGGAGGACGCTACTAAGGCGTTCATTGTGCGGCAGGCACTAAAAGGCTTGAGGCGGGTGTCTGTGCCGGACTCAAGGCGTCCTGTCTCGGGCACGCTCCTAACTGCTTTGTGTGAGGCGTTGCACGGGGTTTGCCATTCGGATTTCTAGGTTCGGCTGTTTCGCCTTGCCTTTTCCCTGGCATTCTTCGGCGCCATGCGGATTGGGGAGCTAGTATGCCCCAGCCGGCAGCAGGTAGGGGGGTGTTATTTGGTGACGTTTCGTGCGTCACTGATCAGATCTCGTTCCGAATCCGCCGCTCTAAGACGGATGTCTTGGGGAAGGGTAAGTGGGTCCGTTTGGGGGCTGTGCCGGGTTCCGGCATTTGTCCCGTGTGGTCCTTTGGGAAATATTGTGCTGTGCGCTCTTCTCCTGCGCTGCCTCTCCTGGTGCATGGGGATGGTAGTTTCCTTTCCCATTTCCAGTTTGTTAGAGTGTTTCGTTTGGGGCTGGAAGCAATGGGGTTGGATAGCAGGGAGTTCGGGGGCCATTCCTTCCGTATTGGGGCGGCGACCGAGGCCTCTCGGCTAGGCATGCCAGCGCAGGTGGTTCAGAGGATTGGTAGGTGGGACTCAGGGCGCTATATTTCCTATGTTCGTCCGGCCGGTTTATTGACGTGATTTCTTTCCACAGTTTCTGTTCCCCCCCAGGATCTGGATCGTCGGACACTCTTATGTTTACTGGGCTGGGCAGCGGGCGGCGGTTCAGCCTGGAGGTTCGAGGTTGGGTTTCACGCCTACCGAAGCGGAAGTTCGATGGCTCGGTGCGCGGGGTATGAGGTGGTCACAGCTCCTCCCCGAGTTAGTGCGGCTGTCTCAGCTCCTGGGTGCGCCGAGTGTCCTGGTGATCCACCTGGGGGGGAATGATCTGGGTTCGGTGCCCATTTGGGATTTGATCTCGGCAGTGAAGCGGGACTTGGCCCGCATCTTGGTTTTGTTCCCGGGCGTGCGCTTAATCTGGTCTGAAGTTGTCGCCCGCAACTATTGGGGTGGCGCCAGGAGTCAGAGTGCCATGGAGCGTTGCCGGCGCAAGTTGAACAGGCGGGTTTCCCAGTTTGTTTTGGGGGCTCATGGACTCCCGGTCCGCCATAGGGTTTTTGAACAGGAGGCGGCTCATTTTTTTTGTAGGGACGGGGTACATCTCACGGAGGTCGGGCTCGACCTTTTTAATCTCGCCCTACAGGAGGCGGTGGAACAGGCCATGGCTGGGTTTGGTGGGGTTCCCCGCTGATTTAGGGGTAAAACAGCGGGTCTGGTGGCGGGGGTATGTCCTTGCCAATTAAGTTTGGTTATGTTAAGGATGGAATAAGTTCCTCATGTTTACAGGTCTCAGCCTCCCCTGCTTCAAAAGGTTTACTTTAGGTTGCCTGAGGTCTCGTGCCCATCGAGCGTGGATAAGGTCGGCTGATGGCAGGCATTGGAATATGTTTTTTATGACGGGGGGGGAGGTGAGAGGCAGTGGTGTTTAGGAGCCACTGCAGGTTTTTATTGGCAAGGACGGGGGGTTCTCTGTATAGCACTGTATGTTGAGTTGTTTATATATATATATATATATGTTATTTATGTTTATTTGTTGCTAACAATTTCGTTACAGAAAGAAGAGTTTAATATATGGAGTTATGGGTGTGTTATACAGTAATTTATTTATGTTATAATAAATGCTGTGGCCTGTTCATCCATACCACGTTGTCTGTCGTTATTGGGGGGAGGTTGAATGGGGTTAATTATGTTTATGCTTCATCGTAATTCCCCACTACGTACATACAAGGCCCTGGGGAGATAGCGCTGCTAAGCGGACAAGGGCACATGTAGGAGTGTGGGGCTAGATGCAGGGGAGGGTCTTTGATAGTGGGTGTATTGTGTGGGTGGGGTTAGGGCTATGTGAGCTAGCAGGGGGAGGTCTTACCTCAGTGCCACTTGGGATTCGGGCCAGTGAACAGCTTCCCGCCCGCCCACCCCGCGTAGGTTTAGTTAGTCACAGCGAGTCGGGGGTATGTCCTTGCCAATTAAGTTTGGTTATGTTAAGGATGGAATAAGTTCCTCATGTTTACAGGTCTCAGCCTCCCCTGCTTCAAAAGGTTTAACTTTAGGTTGCCTGAGGTCTCGTGCCCATCGAGCGTGGATAAGGTCGGCTGATGGCAGGCATTGGAATATGTTTTTTATGACGGGGGGGGAGGTGAGAGGCAGTGGTGTTTAGGAGCCACTGCAGGTTTTTATTGGCAAGGACGGGGGGTTCTCTGTATAGCACTGTATGTTGAGTTGTTTATATATATATATATATATATATATATATATATGTTATTTATGTTTATTTGTTGCTAACAATTTCGTTACAGAAAGAAGAGTTTAATATATGGAGTTATGGGTGTGTTATACAGTAATTTATTTATGTTATAATAAATGCTGTGGCCTGTTCATCCATACCACGTTGTCTGTCGTTATTGGGGGGAGGTTGAATGGGGTTAATTATGTTTATGCTTCATCGTAATTTCCCACTACGTACATACATGAACGTGGGGTATGTTTAGTCTTTTTTTAGTAGCCACTTAGTCACAAACACTGGCCAAAGTTAGCGTTCATATTTGTTTTTGTGTGAAAAAAGCAAAAAACTAATATTTGGCCAGTGTTTGTGATTAAGTGGCTACTAAAAATGACTGGGCATACCCCATTTGCAATACCTTGGGTTGTCTACTTTTGCAAATGGTATGCCATCATGGGGGTAATTCTTATTCCTGGGCTACCATACGATCTCAAAGGCAACATAACTAATCTGGCAAATTTCAATGTCAAAAAAATGAAATGCAAGCCTTATATGTGACTCTCTAACTTTCCAAAACACCATAAAACCTGTACAGGGGGGGTACTGTTATTCTCGGGAGACTTCACTAAACACAAATATTAGTGTTTTAAAACAGTAGAACATATAACAACAATAATATAGTCCATAAAAGTGCCGTTTGTTTGAAAAAAATGCAAAAAACTTAAATTTTACTTAAAATATCATTGTTTTAATAAAATTTACCAGTTTTAAACACTAATATTTGAGTTCAGCGAAGTCTCCCGAGTAAAACAGTACCCCCTATGTACAAGGTTTTATGGTGTCTTGGAGAGTTACAGGGTCAAATATAGTGCTTGCAAATTAAATTCGCTGCACTTTCTCCCTGTGTGGTCAGGCATGTCAATCAAATTTTAATTAATCAAATTACATAATTATGTTAAAAAATTACTTAAATATATACGTGGGAATTTTAATATATATGCATTTATAGGTATTTAAATTCTACGTGCATACTAATGTAATCTTTTATGTAATTATGTGTATTTATCTCTATATATATATTTGCGGTTATTTGCATTTTATATATAGATAGATATATATATATATATATAGAATGTCATTCTAAGTGTATTATGTTACCAATATATATATATATATATATATATATATATATATATATATATATATATATATATATATATATATATTAATAGCAAAATACAGTTAGAATGAAATTACATATGCATATATAATTTATTTTAAATTTTGTTTCAATATTTTATTTATTTATTTTATTATTTTATTTATTTATTATTGTAATTAGACGTATTTATATATAATATATGTGTATATATCTATTATATATATAATATATATACATATTATATATATGTAACGTCATTCTAAGTGTATTTTAATATTAATATATATACTAATATTAATATTAAAATACACTTTGTATGACGTTACATATATATAATATGTATATATATAATATATATAATATATATACATATTATATATATATATATATATATATATATATATAAATACTTTTAATTTAATTTTACACATGTTTAATAATTTTTTTTTACTCTTCCTACCAGCAGGGGGACTGTCTAATATTTTAGACAGTCCCCCTGCTGGCAGATCCATAGCCAGCTATAGGGGGCCATGTGATCGCTCTTTGAGAGCGATCACATGGCCCCCGGGGGCCTCATTTGCCATGGGGGGGCTGCCTGGGCTGTCAGGCAGCCCCCCAGAAGAGGATCGCGGCGGAGGTAAGTAGCTGCGATCTTCTGGGGGCTTAAGCCGTTACGGCGTTCTATGCCGCCGCAACGGCTTTAAAGCCCTTTAAAGCCGCGACGGCATAGAACGCCGTAACGGCGTTAAGGGGTTAAAGGGTTAGTTAATCCAAAAAACAAAACCCTTCCTAGCCTGGTACCGCCTTCCCTCAACAAAATGTAATCACTAAAACCTACCTCCATTCCAGCGCTGGGCCCAGTTTTCACAGCAGCCCCATCCTCCACAGCTGACATCACTCCCCCTCACCAAAGAGAGGAAAGTAAGGAAGGGCAGGCTGAGGGGAGAACATGGTCAGCACGGACAATAGGACACACTGCTAGTGGCTGTCTGGTGCTAGCATGTCTACCTAGAAAGCTTGTTTTCACAGTTCCAGGCTGGCTATTGATGCCCAATGATACTGATGTTTAGAGGTGGAGCATAGTGCCTACAGACTGCAGGCACTATAACCACTTCAAATCATTAGAATGGTCATGGTGCTTGGAGTAAACTTATAATTTATTATTTAAAGGGTTAACTTAAATGTCCATTTAATTACTCTGAAAATCATGTGAGCCAGAACTGTGTGTTAACTTACAGTTTGTTTAAATACTGGTGGGAAGGTGCCACCTGCTGCTCTTAATATCAAGGAAAGAGTGTATTTGTTTACATACATCTACATTCGGCTAACCACCATCACCAAAAAGTAAAGAAATAATAATATAATACAACATAGACAAATGATCAGACTAGGAATACCGGCAAAAATACATAGAAATGGTGAATTTTGGTAGCAAGACTAAGAGAAAAATACAGATATTTGGACAGACTGAAAGGGAGCGAGAGGTAGTCAGACAGATTGATGGATATATAGACAGATAACCTGGCACATATGAATGGATTGTATGATAGACCAGTGTTTCCCAACCCAGTCCTCAAGGCACACCTACCAGTCCAGGATTTAAGGATTACCCAGTTTTGTCTAAGGTGTTTTTAGAAAAAAAAAAAGAAACACCTTAGACAAAACTGGGTAATCCTTAAATCCTGGACTGGTAGGTGTGCCTTGAGGACTGGGTTGGGAAACACTGTGATAGACAGACAGACGGACCTTTAAGAATATTGTAACATGACATCCAGCAAGTACATTTGTTCAAACTATGTAGACCTCTAAATATCAAAAACAATGCTCCAAACCCACAAATTCAGAATCATTGTGTAAGAACGAAGGCTGCTGTCTCTATACCGGTTGAATGTGATCTTAGAGCTTTGGCTAATGAGTGCATTTTACAAAAAAAAAAAAAGGAATATTGCAGAACACAGGGTTTGATTTTGATGAGTTGAGCTCTGATCCACTTGTAGTGTACCACATGGTTGCATTATCTGGCCTCCACGAGAGATGATTTTTTTTGTCTCTGTTCAGTACAAACAATAATGCAGTATTGCGGAGATAAGTGCTGTTACTTTGTATCGTAGGATAAATGGAAACAATAAGACAACAATAGTGTATTGTGCCATCTGGCTACATTATGCTTTATTTAAGTTGTTCATCTTTAGGATATTGTTCAGATAATGTAGAATCTCTGTAAATACACTATGAACCGTAGACAATGCTTTCATAATAATCACAGCCCCCTAGGATGATATAGACCAAATCCTGTTAAATTAACAGGAGCTGCCTCTCATCCCAGGAGGAGAATGTATGAGGAATGGTAATAGTGTTTACATGTGTTTGTTTTGAATACTTGTTACAGAATTCAACCTGCCAAATAATAGGATGGGCTGTTTCACATAATGTAAGCATTGAACAGGTACTGATGCATGGTTTGTGGTTTGGTTTTAAAGAATGTGTTGTCCGGAAAAATGCCAAATTACTGGTTTTCAGGGAGAAAGAGACGCTGAGAAAGAGAAATGTATAGATGTTAGAGATTGAGCATAAATTACCCAAGAAAAACACTGGTTCAGAAACAGGTTACGATGATTTAATGCACCTACAGGTAGGATCCACATTCAGAGAATGTGATTTATGTGATTATGGGTTGTATTTAATAATGCTCAGTAATGTGAGACTGTTTCACACACAAATACACAATGGTGATATATGTTCTGAATTCCTAATGATCTGAGGTTGTTGGTTAAGGGATGTACTTACATGTTTGATGCACCATCTGGCGTTTTGTGCTACTAATCTTTTAGGCTGTTTTTGACACAACCTTTTGTTAGTTTGCTCCAAAGTATTTATGTTGCACTGTGCCCCTTGCCTAAAGCTTGATTTCAGTGCTTGATGCTGCTACACCAATACTGTCATGAGTCGTTTAACCATATTTGGCCTTGATTAGTATATTGACTACAGCTAGGTTTTTAAAGGCTGTCTTTAGTTTCCCTTCCTTTATTTCACCTTAACTGTGCACTAATCACTAATAACCACATTAAAAGCCACCTGCCTAATATTGTGTAGATCTCCCTTATGCTGCCCAAACAGCTATAAAGTGTCGAGGCATGGATTTCACAAGACCTCTGAATGTGTACTGTGGTACCTGGTACCAAGACATTAGCAGCAGATCCTTTAAGTCCTGCAAGTTGCGAGGTGGGGTTCCATGGATTGGTTCCACCACATCTCACAGATACTCAATTGGATTATGATCTGGGGAATTTGGAGGCCATGGCAATACCTGGAACTCTTTATCATGTTCCTCAAACCATTCCGGAACAATTGCATTATCCTCCTGAAAGAGGCCCCTAGCATCAGGGAACACCATTGCCATGAAGTGGTGAACATGGTCTGAAACAATCTCTAGGTAGATAGTATTTGCCAAAGTAACATTCACATCAATGCCTGCCTTCTTCCCTAGTGCATCCTACTACCATTCCTTCCACAGGTAAACGATGCACACACACGGCCATCCATCTGATCTTAAAGAAACCGTGATTCAGCAGACCAAGCAGCCTTCTTTTATTGCTCCATGATTCAGTTCTGATGCTCATGTACATATTAAAGGTGATTACGGCCATGGACAGGGGTCATCATGTACACTTTGACTAGTCTGCCCAAGTGCATCAATGAGTCTTGGGTGCCATGACCCTAATTCCGGTTAACCGGTTGTTCTTCCTTGGATCACTTTTGGTAGGTACAAAACCACTACAAACCGGGAACACCCCGCAAGATTTGCAGTTTAGGAGATGCTCAGACTCAGTGATCTAGCCATCACTATTTGGCCATGGTCAAACTCACTCAGATCTTCCTGCATGCCCATTTATACCTCCCTAATTTGGTATCCTGTGTATATAATATATACATTCTATATATATGCAACCTTTTTTTATTAAAATTGCTGTTTCATTTGCTTAGTGGATAAATACCAAATGGAGTACTCTTAACGAAACATTATAATGTTAGGAATACAAATGTGTATTCCTAACGCTATAGTGCACTAATCACAGTTTAGGTGACCAGGTCCCTGTTACCAGGGTTTAAAAAGGTGAGTTTTAGTTACCATTGTTTCCCTTGCAGGGGTGTGCGCTGCTGGCTCTGCCTCATTGGCTGAGATCCCCAATCCCATAATAAAAAACATTGGAAACCTAGTGCCCACGTGTAGCAAAACATCACACTGCGCCAATCAGATGGTCTCTCTGAGTTTTACTCTACTATTTCAGAAGAAGTGCCTCTAGTGGATGTCTGAGTGAGCCCATCTATTAATTTTGCTCTTTAAAGCAGCTTTCTTTAGTAGATACATTTGGAATTCTTATGTGGGATTACTATTTTTAAGGATACCAAATTAGGGAGCTGTCTGCTAAACAGTGGCCTAATTAAGTATCACATGGAATAATGATAACAATGGTGTCAGACTCTTGCTTCAGTTCGAAACCAATAATTTCAGAATTTCGGGAAAAAAGAACTTGAAACAAGCTGAAACAATTTTTTTTTTGTCCGTACCCATATCTTAGACTTATATATATATATAATATATTTAATAAGTATATACTTTATAAATATAAAGAGTTCGTTTTTATACCACTCCTTTTTTTCCCCCTCTTTCAATCACTTAATCTGTGAATAAAATGTACATTTAGTGGCTGTGACCTACTCATTAATCATCTTTTTCCCATTTATCTTTCTTTTGTGCTACAAAAGGTATTTATAAAATATATCAGCTCAAGACTCATATTGTCCCATGTGCCTGATCACAAATAAAACAAAATATGCATAAGTGGTAGACACTGAATTCCTCAAATGCAACCAGATTTGCAGGAAAGCATCCAACAGCCCAGTCACTCTAAGGTGTTGGTATTAAGATAAGATGAACGCAAGTTGGGCCAAGAGGAAGCAGTGAGTGGACAATGACCTCACAGGCCAAGCGGAAAATAGTTCAGTTAAGTGCAGCTCAAAGCCTCTCACAGATGAAGGAGCAGATTCAAGAATGGAAAATAAACAAAGGAGAGCTTTGCTGGCATGAAAAACAGAAGAAAAATGTATGAAATAAAGAAAAAAATATATTTTACCCAATTGAAAATATAAAATCTGATTAATTACAATAGAATGGATAAAACAGCATCAGCCTGACTGTGTGCTCCTTCTCCTTTAATCTTCCTGAGGTTAAAAATAAAACATTATGAAATATTGGGTCTATATCAAGCTCTAATTTAGCGTAATAAGACATCTCGACCTCTGGCCAAATAGACAACTGCTGAGATAAAATCCATCTGCTCTGAAAGGATAAATGAGGATTTGTTGAGAATGTAGGACTTTGACACACATGCAAGAGTGACACTGAAAAAATGAAAGCTACAAGCAGGAAATTACTAGAATTCTCTATGGTAAGCAAATAAGGCCTGGCCAAACCCTTTTCAACAAAAATAGAGATGCCCAAATTCAGTTACATGTTGGTTTGTCTTGGACGAATTTTGGTACCGAAAAACGTATCCAGGAAACAAATCAGATGGACCAAAAGGGAATGAAAATATTACATATATATTTTCCAGTATAATGATAGGAGCATTTGCCTGCAATTTGGTTCACAGATGAAGTTAGAAAAAGTAACCAAGAGAGGGAAAATAGCAGAAGCAGTGAAAAATAATAATCTACATTTCTATATTATATATTTATTAAAGGAACACTATAAGTTATAGTACAAATATAATACAAACATGTGTTCCTGACCCTATAATGTTAAAACCACCATCTAGCCCCACTTTGCCCCTTTAAATATAGTGAAATCTTACCTTTATTCCAGTCTGCTAGGGCTTAGTTGGTCCATGACCTGCCTCCTTGTCTGATATCATCAGAAGTGGTGATCTCAGCCAATCACAATGCTTTCCCATAGGAAAGCATTGGATTGGCTGAGCTTGTAAAGGATGCAGATAAGGGGTAGAACCAGCACAAGCCAAACAAAGCCCTGGCCAATCAGCATCTCCTCACAGAGATGTTTTGAATCAATGCATCTCTGTGAGGAAAGTTCAGTGTCTCCATGCAGGGGGTGGAAACACTAAATGTCAGTGCTGCACACTGAGCAGCACTGTCACAGGAACCACCTCTAGTAGCCATCTGATGAGTGGCCAGTGGAGGTATCCCTAGGCTGAAATATAAACACTGCATTTTCTCTGAAAAGACAGTGTTTACTGCAATAAGCCTGAGGGGAATTATTATACTCACCAGAACAAATACAATAAGCTGTAGTTGTCCTGGTAACTATTGTGTCCCTTAAAACGTAAATATATATATATATATATATATATAGTTTTTTTTGCTACTCCTCTATTTTTTCCTATGCCCTGCACTTCTCACTTGATCTCACCTTATATGAATAAAATCAACATTTAAAGACAGTCTCCTAACCATCAGTCTTCTTTTTTTTTTTTCAATCAATCATCTCTTTTCAGGCTTCAAAGACGAAAATAAAAAGGAACATGCACAGTCATTGTGCACTTGGGTTGATTCATGTATTGGGAAAATTCCAGTTCAGGAAGGTTGGGATTTTCACCAATTACCAGATCTGCCCATATTCAGACAAATTGCAGTTTGGACCTAAATTAACCTCCAAGTCTAAAAAGTACTGTCAAATGATCAAATATAATAATTTCAATAATATTTGTTTGTTCTGTGCAAATAATCAACATTCACAGATAACATAATTTTGCCGAACAGTGACTAATTTTTTCTTCCCCATAAAATGAATGGCTCAATGAGGGGATACAAACAGGTCAAAACCACAGCTGTTTATATAATATTGGAAAATAATAAATTGTGCTGAGCAAACCCTTTGAGTCAAAGATGCTCTTTGATTGGAGGACTGTGACAAGCAAGAAGCATTTCATACAAACAAAAAGTCCTTCATTAAAATCTATTTTTACAAAAATAAAAGTCTTGTTGCGCTGAAACTTTACCTGCTTGCTGAGGATAAATAAGCATCTAGGGGCTGGGCCTGACCGCCGAGCTGAGCGGATGCAGGCAGCAAGAACTCTCGGGGCAAATTACTGTTTAAGTGACATTTACACTGATACACGCTGCACCCAGACACCCACGGGCTGTCATACGATTAAGGAATCTGTGACTAACCACAAGATGCCAAACATGAGGATACTTCACCAAATCCGCTCGGCTCCAACACGCGGCCTACACTCGCGGACGGCAAGGGAGAGACGGCCGCTCTCCCGTCGCCTCCATACTCGACTGACATTATCCAATGTCAATGTTCCCCCCCCTCTGGGGGTTATCCCAGTCCACATCGAGCTGGCACACAATCAGCCACAGACCTCCGTGGTCTCCTGCAACCCGAGTCACACATACAAGATGGCGGACGCTGAACATGCTCTCGCACAACTGCTCGCTCAGCCCTTGCATGAGCAACTGGACGCCCTTTTCCGACGCTTCTGGCAACAGCTGGAGCAACGAGCTTCCCAACTACCCCCTACACAGGGCAGAGATGCGAAGGGGTGCAGGATCACAGGGCGGTACGGGCCCAAACCGGACGAAGTGACACACCAAGCCACCACTACTCGCACTAAGAGCCCATCCAAGCCAAAGGTCGCGAGGAAACCTCCTCTGAGGCATCAACCACAACGCCGGAAGGCCACGCGCCGCTGGCAGCGGACGACCACCAGGCCTTACCACAGCGCCCAAAATGGGAGTGACCGGGTCTCATTGAGTCCCCGAGTCAGTGGCCTAAAGATGCTGACTTTACATGGAGCCTGGAGCTGGGGAGGGACCTCCCGCCAACCGTGACTCCTATCACCACACCGATGCCCTCAGGTACCTACCACCACGATGCCCAGCAGAGGAATCGGCTGACACACAGCTTGGAGCCCTGAGCTCCCCACGCCCTGCAAGATGGCCAACGCGACTGAGAAGGTGTACCATCCCGCTCCCTGACAGGGAGTGCAACCCCTTATCTGAGCACCCAACCACTTATGGACGATGAGCTGCTACTTTGCCTGCCGAGAGACTTGTCAGTTCAGACTCACTGTTGCAAGTAGTCTTACAGTTAAATTGCATAGCCCTGCACTGTAATCGAGAGACTGTCCAATTAGTGGGCCTAACAGCAGCATAATATGCACTACTACTATCTCCCATCTCAAGATAACCGGTAATGCCTATACCTGGGGTAGCTCAACGAGGGTGGGGGTGTCAGGGACTGCGGCAGTATGTATAGCTAACTAGTCTTAATACCAGTTCGTTTTTTTCACTCATGTATAATCAGCCTGATATACTTTAATTTCTGTGTATGCAAGCTCTAAGACACGCTTATGTATAGCAGGCTCAATTTGGCCATTGCTTCTTGTTTCACCAACCGCATAGCTTAACTTGTCACCTAAATAGCACAGTGCACATTGTACAGTACTGCCAGTTATTTGTAATGTATTAATATGATGTATAGCTCACTGATCCTAGCGAGACTACCATGTTTATGCAACTCAACATATGATGAGACAGATAATATCGAAGTACCCATGCCAACTGTGATCTCACCTTGATAACGCATACACTGAATCATTAACACATTCGAGAGTTCAGACGCATCACCTCAGAATGTTTCAATTTTGTTTACTTAATATAAAATAAGGCAGTCAATTCTAATGTTGAATTTCGTTATGATGTCCCTACCTTGTATGTTTCTTGCCTTTCTCCCTCTCTTTATTCTATACCACCATAAACAAATGTCTCAATAAAAGAAAGATTGACAAAAAACAAAACAAAAAAAAGCATCTAGGGTGAGAAAGTTTTGGGCTGGACTATTTTATTGCTTTTTGCTAACATAGTTTTTTACGTGGGGAGTGGGTAAGTCTGTAGACCTTTTTGAATGAGTAAGCACTCCAATTTTGCTAAATACTATTGTTTCTAGAGTTCTGGCAGCACAATATTGATCCTGATTTCAGAAAGCTTTTTATAGGAAGGTTGTGAGTGTATAACATAGCTTTTCTGCAAAGAAGGAAGGCACTTTCATGTGGTGTAATTGGTATACAGACAACCAGAGGAGCATAAATGGTTTTAAATTTCAATGTGTATATTAGTTTTGTGCATGGAGTGATTATTTAGATTTTCCAAATAAGATTTTCCGAATTGAAAATCAGGAACTCAGCAATGTGACAGCTCGTTTTGGATTAAATTTGATCATGAAAACTAATTCGGACATTCATGGCATGCCACAGGTGCAGTGCTGGAACTACTGCGGTCGCAGGGGTCGCCCTGGTCCTGCGGACCCCTGCGACCACGGTGCCCGCCGCCATGTTAAGGGGCCCATCGGGTGGCCCATGTTCTTAGGGCCACCCGATGGAAATTAATTTCCAGGGGGCCTGGTCAGTGCTGTGGTGCTTTAACAGCGCAACTGAGCCCCTTGAGATGACATTACAGCTGGTAGGAAGGGACTGCCCCGGTCACTCCACCCAGCTTACACTCTGAGCTGCGCGGGAGGAAGAGGAGGGAATCAGAGTGGGAACTCTGACTCCCATGAGGCTGAGCCACCACTGGACCCCAGGAAAAGTCACCCTCCTGCACCTAAAAGGTAGGAAACAGGAGGATGACTAAAACATTTTGTATATGTGTGTTTGTTTGTATGTATGTGTGTGTTTGTGTATGTGTTTCTGTATGAATGTTTCTCTGTATGTATGTGTGTTTGTATGTATGTGTGTATGTGTGTGTATGTCTGTGTGTATGTCTGTCTGTGTGTCTGTGTGTGTGTGTATGTGTGTTTGTATGTACGTGTATGTGTCTGTATGTATGTCTGTATGTATGTGTCTCTGTGTCTGTGTGTGTTTATATGTATGTGTGTGTGTGTCTGTATGTGTGTGTGTTTGTGTGTATGTATGTATGTGTGTGTGTCTGTGTGTGTGTGTGTTTGTATGTATGTGTGTGTGTCTGTGTGTGTCTGTGTGTCTGTATATGGGTGTGTTTTTATGTATGCGTCTGTATGTATGCATGTGTGTGCCTGTATGTGTGTATCTGTGTGTATGTGTGTGTGTCTATGTGTGTGTCTGCATGTATATCTGTTTGTCTGCATGTGGGGAGGCAACGTCTGGGAGAGGGAGGGTAGACATATGGGGGGATAGCGGAGGGTAGATGTATGGGGGAGCCCCAGGGCAGTTTTCGCACCGGGGCCCTGTGGTTTCTAGTTACGTCTCTGCACATGTGGGAACATATCTTCTAAACAGTAAGCAGCCAGCACTGCAATTAAAACTTGATAATGGGCAGTAACTGTTACCCATTTGTTAACAAAGGCCATATCCCATGGGAATAGGGCCTGTACTACATCAGGGGAGATCAGGGGTCTCTCCAGAATTCTTCCACTCAACCAGGCTACAGCTCATTTCTTCCAGGCAGGTATTGTCCCCTCTGCCTTTGCCTCTTCAGCATCTTTTCCAGGTAGGTATTCACACCTCTCCCTGTAATGTGATTATCTCCTGCCTTTAAAAAGGCACTTTAAGCTCTCAAGCCTAGCTCTCTTTTAGACTTGTTAAGAGCTACATGGATCAAGCAGCCAGCCAACAGGTCTGAAGACTATGTTACTAGTATCACTAAACAAATCCATACAGGACACACAGTTCCAAACATAACTAACATACAATACTTAATTTTGCGCTAGGACTAACCTTTGGAGACCAGTCCTTAAACCTGTGGTGACAACCATAAAAATATAAACAACATACATAAGGTGAAGCTTACCCTATTCAGCAGCTTACCTTATTCCAGCGCCGAGCTCCCTCGGCGCTTGTGACCTCTCCTCCCCCGCCGACGTCAGCTCCCTCGCTCAACATCAGCGGAGTCGGATGCGCGGCTGTCAATAGGAAAGCATATCTCAATGCTTTCCTATAGATGCTCTGCGCGATGGAGGCATACTATGCCTCCAGCGTCGCAGATGCGCCTCTAGTGGTTGGCTCAACCAGGCTACAGCTCATTTCTTCCAGGCAGGTATTGTCCCCTCTGCCTTTGCCTCTTCAGCATCTTTTCCAGGTAGGTATTCACACCTCTCCCTGTAATGTGATTATCTCCTGCCTTTAAAAAGGCACTTTAAGCTCTCAAGCCTAGCTCTCTTTTAGACTTGTTAAGAGCTACATGGATTAAGCAGCCAGCCAACAGGTCTGAAGACTATGTTACTAGTATCACTAAACAAATCCATACAGGACACACAGTTCCAAACATAACTAACATACAATACTTAATTTTGCGCTAGGACTAACCTTTGGAGACCAGTCCTTAAACCTGTGGTGACAACCATAAAAATATAAACAACATACATAAGGTGAAGCTTACCCTATTCAGCAGCTTACCTTATTCCAGCGCCGAGCTCCCTCGGCGCTTGTGACCTCTCCTCCCCCGCCGACGTCAGCTCCCTCGCTCAACATCAGCGGAGTCGGATGCGCGGCTGTCAATAGGAAAGCATATCTCAATGCTTTCCTATAGATGCTCTGCGCGATGGAGGCATACTATGCCTCCAGCGTCGCAGATGCGCCTCTAGTGGTTGTCCGGAAGACAGCCACTAGAGGCTGGCTTAACCCAAAATGTAAACATAGCAGTTTGCATCTGAAGGATTAAAACCTGAGGGACCTGGCATCCAGACCACTTCATTGAGCTAAACTCTAATGTGGGTTTCTGAGAAGCTTTTTTCTTTTGTTCCTAAGATCCTATAACCAAGGATCACCCTTGTACCTTGCTGTTTTCTAAAGTCTCTATGCCTCATGATTAATGTTTTCCATACCAACTCTGGCCAACGTCAGATCTTCTGGACTTATCTGTAGAGATGTCGCGAACATAAAATTTTCCGTTCGCAAATGGCGAACGCAAATTTCCGCAAATGTTCGCGAACGGGCGATCCGCCATAGACTTCAATAGGCAGGCGAATTTTAAAACCCACAGGGACTCTTTCTGGCCACAATAGTGATGGAAACGTTGTTTCAAGGGGACTAACACCTGGACTGTGGCATGCCGGAGGGGGATCCAAGGCAAAACTCCCATGGAAAATTACATAGTTGATGCAGAGTCTGGTTTTAATCCATAAAGGGCATAAATCACCTAACATTCCTAAATTGTTTGGAATAACGTGCTTTAAAACATCAGGTATGATGTTGTATCGATCAGGTAGTGTAAGGGTTATGCCCGCTTCACAGTGACAGACCAAACTCCCCGTTTAACGCACCGCAAACAACCGCAAACAGTCCATTTGCACAACCGCAAACTCCCCATTTGCACAAGGTTGGATACCAAGCTAGCCATGTCCCGTTCCTTGTCCTCACTGATGTCATTGAAGGTCTCTTCCTCCATCCAGCCATGTACAACACCAAGGGTCCCTGAAAGGTGTCAACAAGCCCCCTGGGATGCCTGCTGTGTTTGGTCTTCCACCTCCTCAAAGCCACCTTTCTCCTCTGACTCCTCTTCTTCAGACTCCTCTCTCTGCATTGCCTCTCTCTGCGTTATTATAAGGTGTGTTAAGTAGTACTATTCCTATCAGTTTAATCCCTGTTACGTCGTCTATCAGGGGACATGTATATGGCATCGATTTTAGCAACCGGGAGATGGAAAAAGATGCTTGGTCGGTCCTCCTACTTCAAATTTGGGGCACTGCGCGTGCAATCTAATGTGCCACCAGATAGGAGTGGTGTGTTAAGTAGTACTATACCTATCAGTTTAATCCCTGTTACGTCCCCCTCATCAGGCCTTTTTTAGTCAAATGTATCGCCCACTGTCAGTCCCTTCGGGATCCATCCCTCATTTATCTTAATAAAGGTGAGGTAATCTAGACTTTTTTGACCTAGGCGACTTCTCTTCTCAGTGACAATACCTCCTGCTTCACTGAAGGTCCTTTCTGACAGGACACTTGAAGCGGGGCAGGCCAGAAGTTCTATCGCAAATTGGGATAACTCAGGCCACAGGTCAAGCCTGCACACCCAGTAGTCAAGGGGTTCATCGCTCCTCAGAGTGTTGATATCTGCAGTTAAGGCGAGGTAGTCTGCTACCTGTCGGTCGAGTCGTTCTCTGAGGGTGGACCCCGAAGGGCTGTGGCGATGTGTAGGACTTAAAAAGCTCTGCATGTCCTCCATCAACGTCTGTAAAGCGTCCTGTCCTTGCCGTCGTGGTCGTGGGAGGAGGAGGATTACTTTCACCTCTTCCCCTGTTAGATTCCCGTTGTGCTGTGACATCACCCTTATACGCTGTGTAAAGCATATTTTGCAATTTATTTTGGAACTGCTGCATCCTTTCCGACTTGCGGTAATTCGGTAACATTTCAGGCACTTTCTGCTTATACCGGGGGTCTAGTAGCGTGGACACCCAGTACAAGTCGTTCTCCTTCAGCCTTTTTATACGAGGGTCCCTCAACAGGCACGACAGCATGAAAGACCCCATTTGCACAAGGTTGGATGCCGAGCTACTCATGTCCCGTTCCTCCTCCTCAGTGATCTCAATTAAGGTATGTTCTTCCCCCCAGCCACGTACAACACCACGGGTACCAGATAGGTGACAACGAGCACCCTGGGATGCCTGTTGTGGTTGGTCTTCCTCCTCCTCCTCAAAGCCACATTCCTCCTCTGACTCCTCTTCCTCACAATCCTCTTCCAGCGTTGCCGCAGGTCCAGCAAGCGATGCTGATAAGGCTGTTTCTGGTGGTGATGGTGACCACAGCTCTTCCTCTTCCTCTTCACGCTCATCTACGGCCTCATCCAGCACTCTTCGCAGGGCACGCTCCAGGAAGAAAACAAATGGTATGATGTCACTGATGGTGCCTTCGGTGCGACTGACTAGGTTTGTCACCTCCTCAAAAGGACGCATGAGCTTACAGGTATTGCGCATGAGCGTCCAGTAACGTGGAAAAAAAATTCCCAGCTCCGCAGAGGCTCTCCTAGCACCCTGGTCATACAAATAGTTGATACCGGATTTTTCTTGTTGGAGCAGGCGGTCGAACATTAGGAGTGTTGAATTCCAACGTGTCCGGCTGCCGCAAATCAAGCGCCTCACTGGCATGTTGTTTCGCCGCTGGATATCTGCAAAGTGCGCCATGGCCATGTAGGAACGCCTGAAATGGCCACACACCTTCCTGGCCTGCTTCAGAATGTCCTGTATGCCTGGGTACTTATGCACAAAGCGTTGTATGATCAGATTACACACATGTGCCATGCACGGCACATGTCAACTTGCCCAAATTCAATGCCACCAACAAATTTCTTCTGTTGTCACAAACCACTTTGCCGATCTCCAGTCGGTGCGGAGTCAGCCACTGATCCACCTGTGCGTTCAGGGCGGACAGGAGTGCTGGTGTGACTCTCTGCTTTCAGGCAAGTCAACCCCAAGACGGAATGACACTGCCGTATCCGGGATGTGGAATAGTACCTGGGGAGCTGGGGGGGTGCCGTTGATGTGGAGCAATACACAGCAGCAAAAGAAAACTCAGCCGTGGAGGTTATGGAAGAGGATGGAGTAGGAGGAGTAGAGGAGGTGGCAGCAGGCCTGCCTGCAAGTCGTGGCGGTGTCACCAACTCCTCTGCAGAGCCACGCATTCCATGCTTGGCAGCCATCAGCAGAATTACCCAATGCGCAGTGTAGGTGATATACCTGCCCTGACCATGCTTTGCAGGCCAGGTATCAGTGGTCAGATGGTTCCTTGCCCCAACACTGTGTGCCAGACATGCCATTACTTCCTTTTGCACAATCGAGTACAGGTTGGGGATTGCCTTTTGTGCAAAGAAATTTCGGCCGGGTACCTTCCACTGCGGTGTCCCAATAGCTACAAATTTTTTGAACGCCTCGGACTCCACCAGCTTGTATGGTAAATGCTGGCGGGCTAAGAGTTCAGTCAAGTCAGCTGTAAGATGCCGGGCAAGGGGGTGACTTTGTGACATTGGCTTCTTACGCTCAAACATGTCCTTGACAGACACCTGACTGTGGGCAGATGAGCAAGAACTGCTCAAGGCGAGAGACGGAGTGGCGGATGGTTGAGAGGGGGCAAGGAGGTGTCAGGGTACCTGTGGTCTCTACCTCCGAAAGAGGTAGAGACTTAGCTGTTCCTCCATCCAGACGGCCTGATGGCTCCCTTCCCCACGGTCTATCCGGTCATGCAAGGCCGGCCGCGAGGGAGTGACTGCCTTTTACAGCATCTAGGCAGGAAGTTGTCATCAGGACACTCCTCCGGAACGACCTGTCACTCAATTGCTGCAGGACCAATCAGGACGCCTCGGAGGCGTGGTTACTGCTCTGAACAGGGTATTTAACAGAGCTTCTTTCATTAGCTCATTGCCCTGTCGTGGTTCTAGCTTGTTCTAGTCACTCAGTGCTTGTGAATTCTATTATCCCTTTTGGTTTTGACCCGGCTTGTTTACCTTACTCTGCTTACCTCTGTTACCCTTGATTCGGCTTGTCTCTCGCTTACCTGTCTTCTGTTACCCTCGACCTCGGCTTGTCTTTGACCATTCTATACTGTACTACTTACGTTAGTCCAGCCATTCTAAGGTCCGGTATATGTATCTGGCTACTGTTTGTACTCTGCATGTTGGATCCCTGTCCCGATCCTGACATTACGACAGGGCCAATGGATCCTGCAAGTACAAACAGTCAGCTGGCTTCTCCTGATCCTAGGTTTGAAGCCATGGATCACAGAATGGATCAGATGGCGCTTGCGCTACAGGCTCTATTATCTCGTGCCAATAACCCACCAGAGGAGATACGTAATACCCCTGTTTCTCCTGTCGGTTCAGGTCTAGAGGTAGCCACAGTGGGTGCTTCTTCTCGCATTACCCCCCCAGTACGCTATGGTGGGGCTCCTGAGAAGTGTCGTGGTTTCTTAAACCAAATTAGTATCCACTTTGAATTGCAACCTCGCTCTTATCCTACAGATAGGGCAAAGGTAGGATTTATTATCACCCTACTTATTGAGAAAGCTCTGAGATGGGCCAACCCATTATGGGAGAACGATAACCCATTAGTTTATAACTATAACGCCTTTGTAGCTGCTTTTAGAAGAACATTTGACCCTCCAGGTAGAAAGGTTAATGCAGCCAGATTACTGTTGCGTCTGAAACAGGAGAACCGAACACTGGTGGATTATGCACTAGAGTTCAGGTCTCTGGCGTCAGAAGTCAAGTGGAATGAGCAGGCGTATATGGATGTATTTTTGAATGGCTTATCTGAAGTAATCCTTGATGAGGTTGCTACCAGAGAACTCCCCGAGAATTTAGAGGATTTAATTTTGTTCATCTCTCGTATAGATGAACATTTAAGAGAGAGACAGAACACTCGAGAGAGGAACCGGAGACCTTCTTTTAGGTTAGCCCCCGCTTTTCCAAGTCCTGACTCCACGGTATCTTTGCTTCCTGAACCTATGCAGATAGGGTATACCCGCCTCTCTGAGGAGGAAAGACAGTACAGGAGAAGAGAGGGTTTGTGTATGTATTGTGGAGCTAAGGGTCATTTACTCTCGAACTGTTCTAACCGCCCGGGAAACGCTCGCACCTAAGTCTCTCTAGAGGACAGGCCTTGGGTGTTTCTATTTTGTCCTCTACTCCTAATTATAAAGATCACAGGCTTCTGCTACCAGTTTCCTTAACTTGCGGGAGGGAAGTAGTAAGGGCTATGGCTTTGATAGATTCCGGTGCTGCTGAGAATTTTATCGACCAAGCCTTTGCTAGTAAAAACAATTTCCCATCCCAGCTAAGGGAGACACCCTTGGCCGTTGAGGCCATAGATGGTAGACCACTACTAGACCCAGTGGTGTATCCTGGTTTTGTGCTGCCCTAGGCAGGACAAAACTCAGGCGCCCCCGCGCGACACCCCCAACCAACCCTTCTCCCCCCCCCCCGTCCCGCCTTCTAAATACACACACACACACACAAATTCACTGACAGATACGCATACACTAGCTAACAGACACACACACACTCACTAGCAGACACACACACTCACTGTCAGACACACACACTCACTGTCAGACACACACACTCTCTGATATATAATATAATATATAATATAATATATAATATATATATAATATAATATAATAATATATAATATAATATATATATATAATATATAATATATAATATAATATATATATATATAATATAATATATATATATATATATATATATATAATATATATAATATAATATATATATATATATATAATAATATATATTAATATTATATATATATAATATAATATATATATAATATAATATATATAATATAATATATATAATATATATATAATATAATATATATAATATATAATAATATATATATAATATAATATATAATATAATATATAATAATATATAATATATATATATATAATAATATATAATAATAATATATAATAATAATATATATATATATATATATATATATATATATATATAATATATATATAATAATATATATATATAATATAATATATAATTAATTTAACCTACCCCCCCAGCCTCCTTACCTTTGGGAATGCTGGGGGGGTTTCTTTACCTCCCTGGGGTCTAGTGGGGCTTAATTTTTCAGCTCCCTCGCGCGCCGCAGAGTGAGTCTGGGAGCCGGAAGATGACGTCATCTTCCGGCTCCCAGCCTCACTCTGCGGAGCGCGAGGGAGCTGAGCAGAGAGCTCAGAGGAAGAGCTCCCTCGCCAGCCGCCTGCCCAGCAACCAGCCCAGCAGCCCGACCGGCAGCCCAGTTAGCCGCAAGGCTAACAAGGCATTTCCCCTGGGCATTTGGGGGCGGCGTTTTTTGCCGCCCCCTGGAAAATGCCGCCCAAGGCAAATGCCTTGTTTGCCTCGCGGCTAATACGCCCCTGACTAGACCCTGTTATCTTTCGTGGGACCATACCCATTGATTTAAATGTTGGTATCCTACACGTGGAGAAGTTATCTCTTCTGCTCATTTCGTCTCCTTCCGTTCCCATAGTTCTGGGGTATCCATGGTTGAAAGAACATAACCCTATTATCGATTGGGAGTTAGGGGAGATACTCTCGTGGGGCCAGGGCTGCCAGGATCGGTGTTTGTGCAAGGTTTCTCCATTAGCTAATATTAACATACAGGAGAATCCTACTCAGTCCACAGAAAGACAAATACCAGACCTTTACCTAGACTTAAGGGCAGTGTTTGACAAGAAGAATGCAGATTCTTTGCCGCCACACAGGTCATTTGACTGTAAAATTAAGCTTCTACCCGGGACTATGCCTCCGAGGGGCCATGTATATCCTTTGTCTGTTCAGGAAAACTCGGTTCTAGAGGAGTATATTCAGGAGAATTTAGAAAAGGAATTCATCAGGAGGTCTTCTTCTCCGGCCGGGGCGGGGTTCTTTTTCATTAAGAAGAAGGATGGCACGCTGAGACCTTGTATCGATTACCGAGGCTTGAATAAAATAACTGTCAGAAATGCCTATCCTATCCCACTGATTACCGAGTTATTTGATTGTCTTAAGGGCTCCAAAATCTTCACCAAGTTAGATCTCAGGGGGGCTTAGAATTTGGTGAGAATCCAGCAAGGTCACGAGTGGATGACGGCATTCAATACCCGGTATGGCCATTACGAATACACTGTTATGCCATTTGGACTATGCAATGCTCCTGCAGTATTTCAAGATTTGATTAATGAGGTACTTAGGGAGTTTCAGCATGATTGTGTTATTGTTTACCTGGACGACATACTAATACACTCTAAGGAGATTGAGACTCACCATAGACAGGTCAGAAAGGTGTTACACAAACTTCTGCAACATGGTCTATACTGCAAATTGGAGAAGTGCAGTTTTGATCAGTCTCAGGTAGACTTTCTTGGGTACGTGATTTCTGGGGAAGGTTTTAAAATGGATCCTGGTAAACTCCAATCTATTTTAGACTGGCCTTTGCCCAAAGGACTCAAGGCTATCCAAAGGTTTATTGGTTTTTCCAACTACTATAGGTGCTTCATTAAGGGTTACTCCTCTATCATTGCGCCTATTACCAATATGACCAAACAAGGGGCTGATACTAAGTTCTGGTCTGAGGAAGCTCTTGGTGCTTTTAAGACTCTCAAGGAACTTTTTGCCTCAGCTCCCATTCTAGTTCATCCTGATACTACTCTGCCTTTCTTGCTCGAGGTCGATGCTTCTGAGACAGGAGTTGGGGCTGTTCTGTCTCAAAGGTTAGGGGTGGATAAACCGTTACACCCTTGTGGTTTCTTCTCTAAAAAAATTTCTGGGCCTGAGAGCAGATATGACATCGGGGAGAGGGAACTGTTAGCGGTCATTAAGGCTTTAACCCCTTAAGGACCAAACTTCTGGAATAAAAGGGAATCATGACGTGTCACACATGTCATGTGTCCTTAAGGGGTTAAAGGAGTGGAGACATTTACTGGAAGGGACACTACACCCTGTTACTATTCTAACGGATCATAAGAACTTGTCTTATATTGGGGAGGCTAAGCGCTTGTCCGCCAGGCAGGCTCGCTGGGCCTTGTTCCTCACTCACTTTAATTATGTACTTACGTATAGACCTGGTTCTAAGAACTCTAAAGCCGATGCTTTGTCTCGTCAATATGAACCATCCACTATAACTGAACCACTTCTGTCCTCCATAGTTCCTAAGGGGAATATCATCGCGAACACGAATCTCAGGATTCACTCTCCATTGCTTTCTGAGATCATGAAGTTTCAGCATTTGGCACCCAAACAGACCCCTGGGGATCGACACTTCGTTCCTGCCGCTCTCCAACTGGAGGTGCTACGCTGTCTCCATAACAGCAAGGTGGCTGGGCATCCTGGCATCCGCAAGACTTATGCGCTGGTCTCTAAAGATTTTTGGTGGCCTGACTTACGCAAGGATATTAAAGAATTCATCGGGGCATGTGAAGTTTGTACCAAGACCAAGCTACCCCATTCGCTTCCATGCGGATTTCTGCACCCTTTAGAGGTTCCTGAAAAGCCTTGGTCCTGCCTGGCAATGGACTTCATTGTTGATTTGCCTATCTCTAAAAAGCAGACTGTCATCCTCACTGTGGTAGACAGATTTACTAAAATGGCTCACTTCATTTCCTTACCTAAACTCCCATCTTCACCCGAATTAGCGGAGATATTCGCCAGGGAGATTTTCCGTTTGCATGGGATACCTTCCCAAATTGTCTCTGACAGAGGCTCCCAATTTGTTTCCCGTTTTTGGAGATCATTCTGCTCCCAACTAGGCATCAAATTGAATTTCTCCTCTGCCTATCATCCTCAGTCCAATGGAGCTGCTGAACGCACTAACCAAAAAGTTGAACAATATTTACGTTGTTTCGTTTCAGAACACCAGGACGATTGGGTCGGTTTGATTCCTTGGGCGGAGTTTGCACATAACAATCTCATTTGTGATTCTTCGCATTCTAGCCCTTTTTTCTTGAATTATGGCTTTCATCCTTCCATCCTTCCTTCGGAGTCTTCTTCTCAAGGGATACCGTCGGTGCATGTTCATGTTGCCAATTTAAGAAAGTTGTGGGATCAAACTCGACAAATCCTTCTGCACAATTCTACGCTGGTTAAAAAACACGCTGACAAACGTAGAAGGGCAGCACCGGTGTTTTTTCCAGGCGATAGAGTATAGTTAAGTACTAGAAACATTCGGTTAAAAGTGCCGTCCATGAAATTTGCTCCTCGATATATTGGACCTTACAGGGTACTGTCTCAAATTAACCCAGTTGCGTATCGTTTAGCGTTGCCTAATGCTTTACGCATTCCTAATTCATTTCATGTTTCCTTGCTAAAACCATTAATATGTAACAGGTTCTCCTCCACGATCGCCCCTCCCCGCTCAGTTCAGGTGGAGGGTCAGGAGGAGTATGAGGTCAATTCCATCGTTGATTCTCGAATCTCCCGGGGGAAACTGCAATATCTGGTCGATTGGAAGGGTTATGGTCCTGAGGAGAGAAGTTGGGTACCTCAGGAGGAGGTGCATGCTCCCCGTCTCCGCAGGGCGTTTCACTCTCGATTCCCTTCTCGCCCTGGTGTATTCCGCCCGGTGGGCGTATCTGAGAGGGGGGGTACTGTCAGGGTACCTGTGGTCTCTACCTCCGAAAGAGGTAGAGACTTAGCTGTTCCTCCATCCAGACGGCCTGATGGCTCCCTTCCCCACGGTCTATCCGGTCATGCAAGGCCGGCCGCGAGGGAGTGACTGCCTTTTACAGCATCTAGGCAGGAAGTTGTCATCAGGACACTCCTCCGGAACGACCTGTCACTCAATTGCTGCAGGACCAATCAGGACGCCTCGGAGGCGTGGTTACTGCTCTGAACAGGGTATTTAACAGAGCTTCTTTCATTAGCTCATTGCCCTGTCGTGGTTCTAGCTTGTTCTAGTCACTCAGTGCTTGTGTATTCTATTATCCCTTTTGGTTTTGGCCCGGCTTGTTTACCTTACTCTGCTTACCTCTGTTACCCTTGATTCGGCTTGTCTCTCGCTTACCTGTCTTCTGTTACCCTCGACCTCGGCTTGTCTTTGACCATTCTATACTGTACTACTTACGTTAGTCCGGCCATTCTAAGGTCCAGTATACGTATCTGGCTACTGTTTGTACTCTGCGTGTTGGATCCCTGTCCCGATCCTGACAGGAGGACAGCAGTGGTTGACGTGGCTGAAGATACTGGACCAGGAGGAGGATGGCAGCTTTGAGTTTGTGTGCTGCTTGTACTCATGTGTTGATCCCATAGGCGTTTGTGATGTGTGATCATGTGCCTTCGCAAAGCAGTTGTACCTAGGTGGGTGTTGGACTTCCCACGACTCAGTTTCTTTTGGCACAGGTTGCAAATGGCATCGCTGTTGTCAGAGGCAGACACACAAAAATAATGCCACACTTCTGAGCTCTGCAATGACGGTATTCTGGTGGTGGCAACAGCATGCGTTGATTGGCGTGCTGTCTGGCTGACCCCGGGTGCCGATGCATGCTGTCTGACTGTGCCACTAGCTCCTTGCAACGACCTTCCCCTGCTTCCAACTCGTCTCCTCCTCCTCTTTGTCTCCACATTTGAACTTTCCCCCTGTCTTCTTCTCTTCTAGCGGGCACCCACGTGACATCCGGACGCATCGTCATCCTCAACCGCTTCACTTGTATCTGACAACTCAGCAAAGGAAGCAGCAGCGGGTACAACATCATCATCATCACAACGTACGTCCATGTGTGTAATGCTGCCTGACTGAGACATATCCCTGTTATCTACATCCTCTGGCATCACTCATTTCTTCCAACTGATGTGTAAATAACTCCTCTGACAGATCAAGTGAAGCGGCTGTGGTGCTAGTGTTGGTGGTGGCGGCAGGCGGGCGAGTGTTAACTTGAGAGGTTCCCGAAGCTAAGCTGGAGGAGGATGGTGCGTCAAGGTTCAGAGCGGAAGCTGTAGGTTGGGTGTCCTGTGTTAGCCAGTCAACTATGTCCTCAGAACTTTTCGAGTTCAGGGTACGTTGCCTCTGAACATTGGGCATTATTCTAGGGCCAAAGGGAATCACAGCACCACGACCACGACGGCCCCTGCGGGGTGGCCTGCCTCTGCCTGTCATTTTTTTTTTCGATTAGTGGTACTATGGGTGCAAGCTACTGTGACAACAGATATGAGTGGCACTGTGCACTGGCAGAAGTTGGCAGAGTAGACGCTCTAGGCTCTACGCTCTAGGCATGACACACACGCTTGCAGACAACTAACTGCTATTCAATCAATTACAGTCAAAAATTGTATTTTTTTTTTTAAATGTACTCCAGATATGAGTTGCACTGGTGTGACACTGTGCCCTGGCAGGCCCTGAAACGCACACGTGTGAAGGAAACTGACTGCTATTATTTCACAGTCAAAAAGTGTTGTGTTTTTTTTAAATGTACACTACTGTTACACCAGATATGAGTTGCACTGGTGGGACACTGTGCCCTGGCAGGCCCTGAAACGCACACTTGTGAAGGAAACTGACTGCTATTATTTCACAGTCAAAAAGTGTTGTTTTTTTTTTTAAATGTACACTACTGTTACACCAGATATGAGTTGCACTGGTGTGACATTGTGCCCTGGCAGGCCCTGAAACGCACACGTGTGAAGGAAACTGACTGCTATTATTTCACAGTCAAATTTCTAGTGTTTTTTTTTTTTAATGTACACTACTGTTACACCAGATATGAGTTGCACTGGTGTGACACTGTGCCCTGGCAGGCCCTGAAACTCACACGTGTGAAGGAAACTGACTGCTATTATTTCACAGTCAAATTTCTAGTTTTTTTTAATGTACACTACTGTTACACCAGATATGAGTTGCACTGGTGTGACACTGTGCCCTGGCAGGCCCTGAAACGCACACGTGTGAAGGAAACTGACTGCTATTATTTCACAGTCAAATTTCTAGTTTTTTTTTTTTTAATGTACACTACTGTTACACCAGATATGAGTTGCACTGGTGTGACACTGTGCCCTGGCAGGCCCTGAAACGCACACGTGTGAAGGAAACTGACTGCTATTATTTCACAGTCAAAAAAGTGTTGTTTTTTTTAAATGTACACTACTGTTACACCAGATATGAGTTGCACTGGTGTGACACTGTGCCCTGGTAGGCCTTGAAACGCACACGTGTGAAGGAAACTGACTGCTATTATTTCACAGTCAAAAAAGTGTTTTGTTTTTTTTAAATGTACACTACTGTTACACCAGATATGAGTTGCACTGGTGTGACACTGTGCCCTGGCAGGCACTGAAACGCACACGTGTGAAGGAAACTGACTGCTATTATTTCACAGTCAAAAAAGTGTTGTTTTTTTAAATGTACACTACTGTTACACCAGATATGAGTGGTGGCACTGCGCAAGTGGGCACAGTATACGCTTTGAGCCTGACACACACGCTGGCAGGCAGGCAACTGCAATTAGATTAAACAGGGAAAAAAAAAAGCAGACTGATGTTCTAGCCCTAAAAAGGGCTTTTTGGGGCGCTGTCCTTACAGCAGAGATCAGATGAGTCCTTCAGGACTGTAGTGGACACTAAATACACTAGCCTAGCTATCGATTACCCTATTAAATCAGCAGCAGCTACACTGTTCCTCCTCTCACTAAGAATGCAGCTTCCGAATGAATCTTAAATGGATGCTGCTCACTAGGTGGGAGGGTCTGGCAGGAAGGGTCTGCTGCTGATTGGCTGGAATGTGTCTGCTAACTGTGAGGTACAGGGTCAAAGTTTACTCAATGATGACGAATAGAGGGCGGACCGAACATCGCATATGTTCGCCCGCCGTGGCGAATGCGAACAAGCTATGTTCGCCAGGAACTATTCGCCAGCGAACTATTCGGGACATCTCTACTTATCTGTACTTCTAGTTACTGACTCCTCCTTTATTCCGACACTTGAATATAAGAGAGAAAAATTCTAAAAAAATATTTGAAATTAGGTTTTCCAGTATAGTAGAATACTAGAATTCAAAATTTCCAATGAAAAACAGCACTGGACTTTCTTCATCCCAGCATAGATACCCAAAAAGACCCCAGTATGAGAGTAAACTAGAAATATCATTCCCTATATTTATAGAACACTTGAAATATTACATGTGAAAACAGATATTTTTCTACAGGAGGGCAAGCTAATTGAAGAGTCTCCGACTATTATAAACCTACGCCCCTTTTGGGTAGGCCGCAGCCTTGCTGCGTTGAAGTGCTGAACAGGTACAGTGTCCCAATTAGCGGGTACCAGTTATTTAACCAAAGAAGTGGAACCTTTATTATTTGTTATAGAAAAGTATGGTAACCGTTATTCTACAGTATAGAAGTGTATAAGAACCTATATTCAAAAATATTGAAAATAATGTTTATTCTCCAAAACTAAGTAATAATTAAGACTCTACCATTAGTATAGATATTTACTATCATAATAATTAAACATACCTGTCAAAAAAATATGAATAAATAGGGAATGAAATGCTATCTCAGCATTGTGAAAGCAGGTTTTAATGGTTAGAGTATTAATGGGAGACCTTGTTCAGTTTGTTTTGCAATAGGTTTTCTCACAAGGCAATTTAATAATTATCTTATTAAATAATACATTGATATAAAAATCCTAAAACAAAGTATGTTTATTGAATATTTTTTAAGAAATTACAGGTGGAGAAGCGGTCATCCCTTGGGCTGCTGGTATGTGAAAATTGTGGCCTTGGACCATTTTCTGCTAGCTCTCTGACTAAGCTGGAGCAACACAACATCAGGTGTTTAAGCCGATCCCTTCTGTGCTCTTTTCAAAAATGTCACTGTTGCTTAATGGTAGCTTGTTTAAAAGCAGTGGCCAGTGTGTGAGCTTGTCAGAGGCCAAACGGGTGTTTGGGCAACTCTGACATTAGATTTTATGGCCGGATTTGTCCCTTGTTAAAAGATGCCAGTTTTTCCCTGGCTGCCGCACATTGATCTATACGGAGCCATTTGTCATTGCAACGTTCGATTGCAACAACCAATTGTTGGAGGCCACATTAAATCTGAATGACAACTTTCGTGCACCTGTCCCAGTCTGCTAATCGCTGTGATAGATGAAAGGAAATTTAAGCTCCCTGCCTGCACTACGATCACTGCACGATAAACCTATTCAAACAATAAAAAAAAAGCAGAATTTCATTTTATCTCAGTACCCACTTCATCTTAAAAGCCTTAAAAAAAAATGATAAAATATTTAATGTTTCAAACCGATGCAACCCAAACAACAAGAGACAGCGTAAACAAGCAAAACACAGAAAGCTGCAAGAATCTGACCTATCGCCAAGCAAAGCACGCTTAATAAATTGAAATAGGCTTCTTCATTTCTTCACAATTCCCTATTTAAGGGGGTAATGAATCATTTTATAAGGAAGATAAAGGCAATGCTAATTTGTATTATCCCATTGTCCACTGGCACACATTCATTATCTCGTTCCTTTCATTGGTAGATGTTTCTGTCACCTCGTGTTATTTGTCTTTTCCCATTCCTCTTGATTTTCTCGCTTGTGATTATCTGTGTTTCTGCCTCTCTTGGCTGTTCTCCAAATATCCCTGACACTCACATACAGTGATGCTCTTTGTTTTTTGTGTTTTTTTCTTTCAATTACTCCCATCTATCCCCCCCCCCCCTCATACACACACACACCCTGCACAAACACACACTTTTCCTCTTTCTATCTGTTTAAAAATGTGTTCATAATGCTTATCTTGCAAAGTTTTAACATAACCAACCTTATACACTAGGTCAGGTGTAGGCAACCTTTTAGCAGCACTGTGCCAAAATAAGATTGTGATGGTCTGAAGTGCGCCGGTCCTATTTTTTTTTTTTAAATTGAGGTGTGTATGTTGGCCTATTCTGCTTGTGGTATTTATATTGCAGTTGCTTTGTATCATTGTATTTGTGCGTATATGATCTATTATATTTATATATAGTATATGTTCATGAGTAGTTTTTGGTACCGTGTTCCTAAGAATGTGAGCTGTGTATGGGGGCTGCTTGTGGTATTGTGTGTGTGGATGAAAATGTCACATAGTGTTTTTGGTGTTGTGTGTGTGTGGGGCTGTTTGGGGTATTGTATGTAAGAGCCTGCATGTGGGGTTGTGTGCATGTATGTGGATTGTTAGTGGTGTTACGTTTGGGCAGATTGTGTGTATGTTTGTGTGTGGGCTGTTCATATCATTTGTATGAGGGGAGGGTTATTGTGCATTTCTGTGTATATCTAGCAGTGTGGGTGGCTTCTTGTGTACCTAGAACGTTGCCTACAACAAATCACCTAATGATAGTCTAACTCCTATAGATTGTCTCTTATATGTGGCATGTAGCAAGATCAACATTCATAATTTTATTTTTAATACAAGCATATGTTAAGTAAAGTAAGTGTTTTTTTACTTAATAAAAATAATGGTGATAGAAAATTAAATGGGACACTTCAATTTCACTCTCTTTTCAGGAAAAATGATACATATTGTCTTTTCCCAGCATATTCCCCATACATGCTCCCACATGTTTCTTTTAAACCCTTACTAAAAACAAAACAAACAAAAAACATGTCTATCATGCCGTTTACAACTAAGACAGGATGTAACAATTGGTTCTATAGATGTTTTAGGTCAGATACCTACACTCTACAATGTTTGACTTCCAGTTTAATCACCTGACCAATGCATAGGATTCCACAAGGTAGCCAGGTAGGTTATATAGATAACCTGAGTCAAATAGGCCACAGATAGGCCAAAAAGGAAACTAAATGAACAAAACATATAACTCACACTCATCACAGAGCTGAAGGCAAGAATTTAAAATTAACGAGATGAAGCAATAGTTATGCCAATTAAGGTCTCAAATTTAATATTTTTGAATAAGCTTTTCAAATAATTTACTGTTTTGGGATAAACTTGTTTACATTATACATTTGCATTTAAGCCATATAATGTATCGATCAGGTTTAATTTTGAAACATGATTCTACAAAACAATTGTGCTATTTATTTAAAGGGCATTTCAGTCTTAGCTGGGAAATGACAGTACTGCTAGCTACATATCTGTGGTGGGGAAATAAATAAACAGGCTGATAAAGTTTAATTTTGAAAAATATCTATTGAACAATCATATATACATCAACATAGTTGTACAATTGACAAACCATGTTAATGTAACTCAACTAATTTCCATTGGGACGTGACTAAATTATAGGTCAGAGTATTGCAGTTGATGCAATCCATTTATTGAGTGCTTTGTGATTAAAAGGTAGGTTTAGTGGGTAATGATATTTATTGAAAAATAATGTTAAAGATTGCAGAGGAGACTATGAAATGGTATTTTCTGGATGATGCAAATTTAGGTTAAGTTCTATAAAAGGACAACTACAGAGGTGCCATATAGTTATGCATTTTGGAAACAAAAATAAACGTTTTAGTTATATGATGAATAGAGTCAAGTTGTGGAAATTGGTACAAAAGGTAGGATTGGGGAATAGTTGAAGTGCTCCAATCAGTGGTTTCAAAGTACAGTCAAGTCTTGCTGTGTATAGATAGGCGTAATGATTTACAGGAAAATATCTAATTTTGCTTCTTTAACCCCTTAAGGACCAAACTTCTGGAATAAAAGGGAATCATGACATGTCACACATGGCATGTGTCCTTAAGCGGTTAAAAATGAATGGTAAGAGAATAATTTGCCTAGGTATTTCATATGTGGACACTGGTTCTCAATAAATGAGATTATAAACTACAAATGTTACTGTAGCAAGCTATACCATTAATAAAAGGCAAAATTGTGTATTAGGGACAAGCCAGAAAATATGAAATTATTTTTACTAAAACTTCTGCTGAGACTTGAAAAAAATTGAGTTTTTACTAATATCTACAATAGCGGGATTGATTGCCATTAGGCAGAGTGGGCACCTTGTTAGTGGTGCCACAGGTGCATACTTTGCCTTTTTTCTCTGCATCTCTAAGGCTACAGGACTCTGGGGTCACTTTGATAAGACTGAGAATGACTGATTTCTGTATGGCAATCCCCCCAGATTTAACAATGTGAGTAAGAGGTAAGAGAACTGGAGCCAAAATGGGTGTTTCACCCACAGTGACACACAAACACAGCTACACAAACTACTAAAGACACCAACATGGTTTACACAAATACACTACTATCCACATTGATAACACAGCTGCCTGCACCCGTAGTGATAACTACACTATTACACACACTACTGTACAGACACTACTACATATGCTGATACCCATACCTACATGGACTCACATGTGCACTAGTCTGAGTTAGTAGTACTGGGCACTTTGGACTTTCTTATCCCACTGTATTTATACTGGTTGGTTGTGTTTGTATGTTAAGGACATGTTGCATTGACAAAGAGGATAGCCCAAAATGTTTGCTTAACCATAATATGTCATCTAATATTTTTTGGTAGCACTCCTAGTGCACACAGTGTCTGTTTGCACAGCCCTCATATCTTCTATATTTGTTTTACCCATACACTATTACACATTACATCTCACACACACATTTTTAGAAACACAGACTGCTAGGCAGATACATACACTAATTAGCCACAACATTAAGACCACTCACAGATGAAATGAATATTATTGATTATATCATTACAATAGCACCTGTCAAGAGGTGGGATATATTAGGCAGCAAGTGAAGTCAACTCTTTAATTGCATGTGTTGGAAGCAGGAAAAAAGGGCAAGTGTAAAGGTCTAAGTGGCTTTGACAAGGATTAAATAGTGATGGCTAGGCAACTGGGTCAGAGCATCTTCAAACAACAAGTCTTGTTGGGCGTTCCTGCTATGCAGTGGTAAATACCTACCAAAAGTTATGCAAGGAAGGATAACTGGTGAACCAGCATCAGGGCCATGGGTGCCCAAGGCTCATTGATGCACTTGGGGAGCAAAGGGCCATTTGGTCCGATCACATAAAAGAGCTACTGTAGCTCAAATTGCAGAAAAATAAAATTCTGGTCATGATAGAAAGGTGTCAGAACACACATTGCATCACAGTTTGCTGCATATAAGCCTCCATAGCTCAATATGACCCCTGCCCACAGCCAACAGAGCTTTCAATGAGGACATGAGCATCAGAATTCGATCAATGGATCAAGGTTTCCAGGTCTGATAAATCACATTTTATTTTCGATCAGGTAGATGACCAAGTGTGTCATTTACCTGGGGAGAGAAGGTAGTAGGACGCGCTATTGGAAAAGGGCAAGCTGGCAGAAACAGTATTATGCTCTGGGCAATCATCTGCTGGGAATCCTTGCGTCCTGGCATTCATGTGGATATTACTTTGACACGTGCCATCTACCTAAAGAATGTTGCAGACCATATACATCTCTTTATGACACTTCAAAAATCGTTCAGGAATAGTTTGAGGAGCATGACAAAGAGTTCAATGTGTTGCATTGATCTCCAAATTCCCCAGATCTCTATAGGAATGTGCTGGAACATCTAATCTGATCCATGGAGGCATCTGTAGGAATGTGCTGGAACATCTAATCGGATCCATGGAGGCCCCACCTCACAACCTACAGGACTTAAAAGATCTGCTGCTAATATCTTGGTGCCAGATACCACAAGACACATTCAGAGGTCTAGTAGAACCTATGCCTCAATGCATAACAATTGTTTTGGAAGCACAACAAGGACCTAAACAATATTAGGTGGGTGGTTTTAATGTTGTGGCTGATTAGTGTATGCTATAACACAGAAACATACATACAATGACACAAAAATGTTTTGGGGTTCATACTCTCTTCACAGTGGGGATTTGGACAACAATGTATTGCTGCCACCCTACGTCTATGCAGTTGAACTTATCCCAGAAGCAGTTCTTTGTGGGTACTGTGGATGGAATTTATCTCTGCACACAGAATTGTTCTGAGTTCAATTAGAATTTCAAAATGAGGGCTGAAATAACTGATATAAACCTTCAACTCAGCTGTTGTCACAACATTTCTATTTAAGCCTTTATGTTACAATTCAACTTTATAAAGCCAAATATGGATAGTGAGAAAGACTGAACGTCAGAGTAGTGCAGGCAAGCCACTATATATAGGGATGCACTCCCTGTATCCCTTAAACCAAATGTGCAAACAAAACTGTATATACCATACAGAAATAAGGCGCCACTTATCACAAAAGACAAATGCTGAATATAGTTACCCTCCAGAAGATGGATAAGGAACATTCACATGAAAAATAGAGAAAAAGAAAACATTATAGTGCAAACTTTAATTAAAGAGTGGTAAAACATATAGGATAAAAACACTCACAAATGATGTGGCACAATTGAAGACCTTCAATATGTGCTAAAAAGCTGGTGCCTCAAATAGGCTGAGTCTCCCGGTTAGGCAATCTGTGTAGAGGTCTGTGCAAAACTGCAGAAAGAGATGGACCAAGGTATTCACCACCAGATGCTTCAACTGTCCAGGTAGAAAACTGCTCAACGCGTTTCGTCTATTCCAATGTTCAGACCTCTTCAGGAGCTTGTGTAAGTCTTCTTGGTTCGGCATTTAAATATGCCGGGTGGCGTCCCTTCTGTGTGTCTGCGCATGCGCAACCGGACGCCGACGTGATGACATACCATCCGTCAGCGTCCATCGCGCATGTGCGTTCCACCATGGAACACAGGCAAACTTTATTGTTCTAAGCACCAGGGACAGCATTCGAACTTACATTAAAAAAAACGCCGGCATGTGCCCCAATGCTATAGTATATTGGGTGCACATATTAGGAGTGTTCTGAAAACTTAAAACTTAAAATAAATCATTATCTAAAAGAGAGAGAAAATGGCATGTGTGTAGAAACAATATATATGAATCCAACATACTGTCATGATCAAGAGCACAATCCAAACTAAAAGGACAGTTAGAACAGCTACAATCATCAATAATATATAGTAACGTTTTATATAGTATAAATGAACAGTACATATTTATAATTTTTAAAGAGACATGATCCTTAAACAAGCATAGTCTTAAAAAAGCGTTATCGTTACCAAACACAATCTTCAAAAAACGAAAATCCCCAAAACAGAATTTTAAACACGGAAAAAAAAACAACATAATATTTAAAATAGCATTGTCTTCCAAAGCACAATAGAGAGGACATAATAGAGAAAAATAATTAAAAAAAGAGACATAACTTAATTTAAAATTTTAATTAAAATGGACAAAAATTACTCAGTATAAAACATATATAGCATATATAGCAAAAAATACTTTAAACAGGCATAAAACACAAAGGATAGTCTTATACCAAAAATATGTATCTATATCTATAAAATTACATTCTCAAGCACATATTAAAAAAGGGGGGGTGGGGGGGAAAGGGAAAATTAGCAACATATACTGCCAACATAATCAGCTAATCATACCGTGTGGTCATACATACAAAAGTGTGTTTAAAAATACATATCACTGTGCAATAGTGAACCTGGTATACATAGCAGCATCTTAGTGGAATTAGTCCATAAAAACCAAAATATCTAGATCTGTATTAAGGCCATCCGTAATGGAAGTTTTTAATTTGTAGATCCATTCCGTTTCTTTCATAGCCAGGCGTTTTTCTATATCTCCCCCTCTCCAATGGGGGCTGACCCGATCAATGCCAATACAGCTAAAATTTTCAAATTTAAAATCTTGACAACTATTACAGTGTCTTGGTACACTGTACTTTGTACTTTTCCTCCTAATTCCACCAAAATGTTCCAGCAACCTTGTGTGTAATTTCCTTATTGTGTGACCTATCTACTGTATGCTGCATTTACACTGTAGCAAATAAATTACATATCTACTTTGGCAGTTTATGAAATGTTTAATTTTAAAAGACTCCCCTTTCCCTTTTTTCCCCCCTGTTTTTTAACATGTGCTTGAGAATGTAATTTTATAGATATAGATATATATTTTTGGTATAACACTATCCTTTGTTTTTTATTCCTGTTTAAAGTCTTTTTTTGCTATATATGCTATATATGTTTTATACTGAGTAATTTTTGTCCATTTTAATTACAATTTTAAATTAAGTTATGTCTCTTTTTCTCTATTATGTCCTCTCTATTGTGCTTTGGAAGACAATGCTATTTTAAATATTATGTTGGTTTTTTTCCATTTTTAAAATTCTGTTTTGGGGATTTTCGTTTTTTGAAGATTGTGTTTGGTAACGATAATGCTTTTTTAAGACTATGCTTGTTTAAGGATCATGTCTCTTTAAAAATTATAAATATGTACTGTTCATTTATACTATATAAAACGTTACTATATATTATTGATGATTGTAGCTGTTCTAATTGTCCTTTTAGTTTGGATTGTGCTCTTGATCATGACAGTATGTTGGATTCATATATATTGTTTCTACACACATGACATTTTCTCTCTCTTTTAGATAATGATTTATTTTAAGTTTTAAGTTTTCAGAACACTCCTAATATGTGCACCCAATATACTATAGCATTGGGGCACATGCCGGCGTTTTTTTAATGTAAGTTCGAATGCTGTCCCTGGTGCTTAGAACAATAAAGTTTGCCTGTGTTCCATGGTGGAACGCACATGCGCGACGGACGCTGACGGATGGTATGTCGTCACGTCGGCGTCCGGTTGCGCATGCGCAGACACACAGAAGGGACGCCACCCGGCATATTTAACCCCTTAAGGACACATGACATGTGTGACATGTCATGATTCCCTTTTATTCCAGAAGTTTGGTCCTTAAGGGGTTAAATGCCGAACCAAGAAGACTTACACAAGCTCCTGAAGAAGTCTGAACATTGGAATAGACGAAACGCGTTGAGCAGTTTTCTACCCGGACAGTTGAAGCATCAGGTGGTGAATACCTTGGTCCATCTCTTTCTGCAGTTTTGCACAGACCTCTACACAGATTGCCTAACTGGGAGACTCAGCCTATTTGAGGCACCAGCTTTTTAGCACATATTGAAGGTCTTCAATTGTGCCACATCGTTTGTGAGATCCTATATGTTTTACCATTTCTTAATTAAAGTTTGCACTATGAAGTTTTCTTTTTTTCTATTTTTTTTCATATAAATGTTCCATGTCCATCTGCTGGAGGGTAACTATATTCAGCATTTGTCTTTTGTGATAAGTGGCGCCCTATTTCTGTATGGTATATACAGTTTTGTTTGCACAATTCAACTTTATCTGCTAAAATGTGGGGTTTTAAAAAAAAAAAAAAAAAATCTGCATGTGTTTCTGGGAATCATAGTCCAGCCATAAGCTTTATACTGTGCAGGTTAATTACAGCTCACAGAATTCATCAAGTTCTGTCATCATATACAGCTCTTTGGATCGATATTTTTGGAGCGAAAGGAAAACACTGCAGATTGGGTGGAAGGATCCAAAGGGTGGGCTTAAGGCACAAAATTAAAAAAAAACTAAAGAAGAGTCATAAAAAATGCCTAAAATAACTAAATGCAACCTAGCCTACACATCCCAGCTAGCACCTGGGGTGCCCCTTCAATATGTGGATTCAGTGACCAATCAGACAGAAAACATACGGAATTTACAGGTGAGTATCAAGGACAGGTTTTTATCAGTTCTTACAAAAAGGATCTCAGACCAAGCATTCCATTCTATCACTTTGGATTTGATTTGCAAATGAAATGCTGGCATCCTCTGTCACACCACAGAAAGAGGGTACTTTCAGAAGCTAGAATTGTGCATCTGGGCTTAGCGTACATTCCAGAGTCTAACTAATGGATTATACCATTAGTGTGAGAAATGTATTTTGTTTATTTCATTGCGCATTAAATCCGTGCTTGCAATAACAAGCAACCTTGCTCTGTGCAGACATGGCGCAGCCATCTACATCCAGAGATTGTTGCCGTTTAAATCAGATACTTTTTCTCGAAGTGCTCTTAAGGGTTAAATCTCCAGCTTACTGCTTTATTACATTTGGGATTTTCAATAAATGTGAACCGCTCAGTTCCTTGAAAATCTGCTTTGGATGTGAACCATCTGTCCATCACACTGTAAATATATTTTTGAACTGTGGTATTGAGCAGGTGGTAAGGGCATTTCATGTAATAAGATTTATTAAAGCAATAAATATTGTTTATTGAGCACAAAGGTAAGAAGAACAAAAAAAAACCAGTAAGTGCATAAAACCTGAGGCTACGACAGAGCACCTTTTGTTTTCTTACTATCAAGAAATGAGATATTACTTAATACGTTGACCTAAATTTCAAGTAAAGGTAACAGAGCGGTCACAGGCATTGCATCAAACATGACCATGGTCTTTTTCTCTCTAGTTAAGGTCTTTTTTTTATTGATTACATATGAAAGCAAGAGTCTCTCTGGAAAGCAGAGAGTAACAGGCTTTAACACCGTCCGTCTATATGAAACGTGTTGTTTTGACACGGGGGATTATTTATTAAAATATATATTGAAGGTTGAGTCTACTCATAGAGTTATTGGAAATATTTTCAGGATATGGTGCTATATTCTTTAGATAGAGTTTTCCAATGATCGTAGGGCTGGATTTAGAGGTTAGACCAATATATTTTGAAGAAATTTTGGAATTTGTGGAAATAAATTTTGGTGGTGTTCTATAAGGGACAAATGTGTTAGCTGACAAAATATCCTATCAAAATCTGTCTCCGTCCTGGACACATTATACTATACTATTAAAAATAAAATGATTTCCTTAACTGGAATCAAGCGGCAGTTGACTGTCCCAGTGGACCACCATCAGGGTGTGACAACCACGATGGTTGTCAAGGGCTCAGTGGTCCTGAGGGACACAGGATCCGGGTCCCAAAATCTAAATGTGTATATATATATATATATATATATATAGAGAGAGAGAGAGAGAGAGAGAGAGAGAGATTATCACTATATAAATATATATATATATATATATATATATATATATATGTGCCCTGCATTGCGTTGGAACTACCTCTGGTGCAGCTGGTGTGGGTGCACCTGGGCCCACACACTAAAGGTGACCCATCGAGTGGTCCATGAAGTTAGGGCCACCTGACGGATTTATGCCTAAAGGAGCCTGGTCGTGCTGGGACTACTGTAAAGAAGTGAATGCCAGTCACTTCCTCTAAGCTAACAACCACATGGGAGGGAAGAAGCACAGGGAAGGCAGAGAAGTAAGAAACAGGAAGTTGGCTAAAAAATTACCAACATGCATGTGTCAGTGTGTATGTATGTATCTATGTGACAGAGAGTACGGAAGTGTTTGTGTATATCTGTCAGTGTGTCTGTATCTGTGTGTATCTTTGTGTCAATGTGTAACTGAATGTATGTGTGTATATCTGAGTATATGTGTATCTGTGTGTGTGTGTGTGTGTGTGTTTATATCGGTGCATCTCAGTGTGTGTATGTGTATTTGTGTGTCTGTGTATATCTGTCAGTGTGTGCATCGGTGTATCTGTGTGTGTCGGTGTGCATCTGTCAGTGTGTGTATCTGTGTGTTTGTATCTGTGTGTCCGAGTGTACCTGAGTGTATGTGTGTATATTTGTGGGTATGTGTATCTACGGGTTAGGGGTAGAGTAAGGGGTTAGGGGTAAGGTTAGGGGTAAGGGTAGGGGTAGGGGTTAGGGTTAGGGAATTGCCAAAGCTCTGAAGTGCCATAGTGCCGAATTGCTGAAGGCCCAAATTGCCGAAGTCCCGAATTGCCGAAGTCCCGAATTTCAGAAGTGCCGAACCGAAGTGCCGCGATCCCGAATTGCCGAAGTCTCGAATTTCGGACGTGACTAACCAAACCAAATTTTTTTGCCCACGCGCATACCTACTAAATGTAAAAACAAGAGTGATAATACTAGAAAAAAGGCACAATCGCAATTTGAAGATCTTTTCATACATTTAACATAAAGGAAGAATCTGAAAGTGCCACTGCTTCCACTCTCTGCATCTTTTATGACCAGTCAGTCCGTCATAATTTTTTCAAGTTGGAGCTACAGTTGTCTGCATCAATTCAGGTTATGCATGTTCTAGTTCAAAATTTGGCGCAGACCAATTAAAACCAATTATACAGTAATTAAGATCATTCCTCTGTTCAACCATTGCCCCACTATAATCTCTAACATCCAAAAATGCATTATATTGTTCTGAATGTTATGTTGGTTACTAACTTGGCTTGCTTATTGTTTTTCCATAAATCTGTTATCCTTGACCTTGGCTGATGCATCAAGGTGTGGACTCCACATGACCTCTGAATGTGTCCTATGGTATCTGGCCCCAAGACATTAGCAGCAGATCCTTTAAGTCCCGCAAGTTGCGAGATGGGGCCTACATGGATAGTATTTGTTCTTCAAGCACATCCCACAAATGTTCAATCTGATTGAGATCTGGGGAATTTGGAGGCCAAGACAACATCTTGAACTCTTTGTCATGTTCATCAAACTATTCATGAACATTATTTGCAGCATGGCAGGTTGTATTATCTTGCTAATAGAGACCACTGCCATCAAGGTACACCATTGCTATAAAGGGAGGGGTGTACGTGGTCTGCAACAATCTCTATGTAGGTGGTATGTGTCCAAACAACATCCACATGAATGCCAGGACCCAAGGTTAACCAACAGAACATTGCCCAGACCACAACACTGTCTCTATTGGCCTGCCTTCTTTTTATAGTGCATCCTGCTTCCATCTCTTCCCCAAGTAAAAATAAGAAAATCTACCACAACAAGAGGACATAGTCTTAAATTAGAGGGACAAAAGTTTAAAAATAATATCAGGAAGTATTACTTTACTGAGAGGGTAGTGGATGCATGGAATAGCCTTCCAGCTGAAGTGGTAGAGGTTAACACAGTAAAGGAGTTTAAGCATGCTTGGAATAGACATAAGGCTATCCTAGCTATAAGATAAGGCCAGGGACTAATGAAACTATTTAGAAAATTGAGCAGACTAGATGGGCCGAATGGTTCTTACCTGCCGTCACATTCTATCAGCCTATATAATAAAGAGGTGGCCCAATAAACATAATCTTCAGCTTCCAGAAGCTCTCTCTAACGCCACCCCAGACAGTACACACATTATCCACTACACATGCACACTGCATCTGCTACATACACACTATTTTTTTTTTAAGCCCTTTGAGTGCTTTCTTTCACGTTGGAGTAAAATTTTTCAATTTAAAGTTATATTTGCACTTCTATATCTGCACACTATGCTGGTGAGATGCATAATTAGGCTGGCATAGAAATGTATTGCCAGGACTACTTTTCATTCCCAGTCCAGCCTTGTTTGTTTGTATGTATCTGTATATGCCTGTTTGTGTTGGTTGTGCCTGTGTATGCCTGTATGTGTGTGTCTGTCTTACTGTGTGTATTTTTGTTTCTGTGTGCTCACCTGTGCATATGTGTGTGCAGGGCCGGCGCGTCCATAAGGCGGCACAGGCGGCCGCCTTAGGGCGCACCGGCCCGGGGGCGCAAATGTCGGGGTGACCGGCAGGAGGGAAGCGCACAGCTCCCCTCTCCTGCCGGTCACTCCTTGTAGCGTGGCCGAGCGGCAGCAGCATCCCCACAGACCAGCCTTCCTTCCTGCCGCGGACTGTGTGGAGGGGGCGGGGATATGAACACGTCATATCCCTGCTCCCTCTGTAGCACACAGCGCGCCCAGCATGGGCAGTGCTACCGCAGGGAACACCGGCCACCTTCATGTCAGCATGTGAGGACTTCCTCCCAAGAAGACTGCAGCTAGGAGGGGGGCTGGGCAGGCCTAGCTCCAACTCCCAACTACCTGAGCCAGCACTCCCCAGGTAAGCCACCCTCCTGTCTATGGCTAGAAAAGTGTCTTTTTTGATTAGCATGTGTGTGTGTGTATGTCTGTCTGTTAGTGTGTCTTTGTGTGTGTGTGTGTGTATGTCTGGCAGTGTGCCTGTATGTCTGTCAGTGTGTCTGTGTGTGTTTCTGTCTGTCAGTGTGTCTGTGTGTGTATATATCTGTCTGTCAGTGTGTCTGTGTGTGTTTCTGTCTGTCGGTGTCTTGTGTGTTTCTGTCTGTCAGTGTCCGTGTGTGTATGTCTGTCAGTGTGTCTGTGTGTGTATATATCTGTCTGTCAGTGTGTCTGTGTGTGTTTCTGTCTGTCAGTGTCCGTGTGTGTATGTCTGTCAGTGTGTCTGTGTGTGTATATATCTGTCTGTCAGTGTGTCGGTGTGTGTTTGTCTGTCAGTGTCTGTGTTTGTATGTCTGTCAGTGTGTCTGTGTGTGTATATATCTGTCTGTCAGTGTGTCTGTGTGTATCTACATGTCTGTCAGTGTGTCTGTGTATGTCTGTCTGTTACTGTGTCTTTGTGTGTGTATGTCTGTCAGTGTGTCTGTTTGTGTATTTGTATGTCTATCATTGTGTATGTGTGTATCTGTATGTCTGTCAGTGTGTCTGTATGTCAGTGTGTGTTTATCTGTATGTCTGTCAGTGTTTGTGTGTATCTGTATATGTATGTCTGTCTATCTGAATGTGTATCAGTTTGTGTATATGTGTATCTGCATATGTGTCAGTGTGTGTATCTTCGTGTATGTGTATCACAGTGTGTGCGTGTGTGGCAGTGTATGTGTATATGTGCATACATCTCAACATTCAAACACCAACACTACACACAAATAACCACCTGCATGCAAACTTCAACACTACATACAAACACACCCCTGCATTCAAATGTCAACACTACATACAAACACACGTCTGTATCAGACACCAAAATTATATATAAACACACACCTGCATTCAAAAACCCAACACTACACGCAAACACTACATACAAACTCACCCCTACATTCACACAAACATACTCTATACAAACACATGCTTACAGTCAAACACACAAATACTGCAACGTGCTAAATACAATCCTGCAAGCATGGGGAATCGGTAGAGCCCCAGCTTTCAAAGCATTGTTGAAGTTGCACGACAGATGGGGATCTATCTTTTAGCCATCCTGTGTTCATACACAGACCGTCAAACAGTCTGTATGTCTCTGTATGACGATCTGTGTATGTATTCAAAAGGAATAAAGCAGGCAACACTCTAATAGTAATAATGGTATATTTATTGATAGGTGAACCACCCCAAAGAAAGTGCAATGTTTTGGCTCAGCAGAGCATTATTGCATGATTAAGGCTCTGCTGAGCTGAAACGTCACACTTTCTATGGGGTGGTTCACCTATCAATAAATATACCATCCTTACTATTGGAGTATTGCCTGCGTTTATTCCTTTTGAAGACTTTACCGGTGGATCCAGCGATGTCTGCCTGGCACGGAGCATCTATCACTGTGGATGGCCGGAGCATTTACACGGAATCAGTGTGCCGGGTTCTTTGTTTGTCTGTGTATGTATGTCTCTGTATGCCTTGTCTGTATGTCTCTTTATGACTGTCTGCGTATGTATGTCTCTGTATCACTGTGTATATATTTCTCTATATGCCAATCTCTATGTTTCTTTATGTCTGTGTCTGTATTTTTGTGTGTGCCTGTGTCTGTATGCATGTATGTCTGTGTTTGTACGACAATGTACCTGTATGTGTAAATTGTATGACTGTGTTTGTTTGATTGTGGGCCTTTTATGACTGTGTGTCTGTATATCTTTGTGACTGTGTGCCTGAATAATTATGTCTGTGTGCTTGTATGGTTGTGTGTCTGTATGTTTGTGTATTTGTGCATGTATGTATTTTTGCCTGTATCTATGTCTATGTCTATATGGGAGAAAAAGAGGGGAAGAAATGGGCTGAGGGGTTGTATGAGACACACTAAAGGGGGGTGTAAGGCACAAAGGGACCAGAGGGGTAAGAGAGTGGATATGCAACACTAATGGGGGTAAAATTCAAAAGGGGGGCTACGAGACACAGAGGTGAAGATGCATTGGGGTTTTTTGGGTGGGGGGGGGGCGTCAAAATGCATCTTCGCCTGTGTAGTCAAAAATCATAGCACCGGCCCTGTGTGTGTGTCTGTGTACTTATGTCTGTAAGTATCCAGCTATGAGTGAGTGTGCGTGTGTTTCTTTCTGTGATTTCTTTCTTGCATGCACATTAGTCCCTCTCCCCATCAGATGATGTCAGGGGAGGTGGAGCACCGACACAGCGCCAAGTGACATCAGCACTGGAATCGGGTGAATACAGAAATGGTTTCTTAACCCTTTCTCAGCTGGGGGAGGGGAGCCACGAGGTGGGGGAGGGGGAGGGGGCTAGAGAGAACTATAGTGTAAGGATTACATATTTGTAGTAATCATACACAATATTTAAAGGCATACCACATTTAACATTTTAACATTATAAATATACTTAGAATGTTTTATAATGTTTTTTTTTTCTTGTAAGGAGTTTTTTTCTTGTTCGCTAACCCGCCGCAGTATTGACTGGTTAGTGAACAAGCTTTACGGTGTTGAGATTGGCTTTACGTATTATACAGAAAATAAATTATTCTGAATGCTATACAATAAATATTTTTCCCAAAAATGTTTTCCATTGTTATCATATAATAAAACATATAATAGATGTTTAAAATTCCTTGAGCTATTTTTTTTCTTCTTCATTTAACATGACTGTGTAAAAATCACAGAAACATTTTCTGAGACTATTAACATTACACCACAGTGCTTAATCACAGCCTCTTAATACTAATTTTCTGGATAATGCCCAAATAATGATACTTCTGACAATTTCAAGGGTGCTTACCTTAATTATGAACTTTGCTTTATGTAAAGAGCATGTCAAGCTTAATTACTTATCTTGTAAGTATTTCTGAATAAGGCAAGAGCGAGGCAACTGCTCTGCAATGAACAGGGATATTAAGAGAATAATCTAATCACCTTCATATAAATGTTTTGTTTTATTTAGCACTGAATATACCCTATAGGAAAATATTTATTTTCTTGGGTTACGTTTACTCACTTTGACTGTATAATGTAGCGAAGTCAGGTGATATTAAATGCACCTCTTGTGGCAAGTCTTTCTTGCCTTCACTGTATACGTAAACAAATACAAATATTTGTATATTTATTTTCTAGAATTTTTAGAGGTTACTTTGTGCCAGCCATGGCAAATATGACTTGGCATCACTTCAGGATGTGCATGTGATCTATACATTGTACTGGCAGGTAACTGCACGGATCAAAACGCATCTGAATAATTACGTTTTTTCTGATTCTCTGCGTATTGCCATGACATTATCTTCCTCTTTTCCTTTACATACCATGTCCCTTGCTAAACGCGTATAATTATTTAAATGAGCCATGCATATCATGCATATCATACCTCCAAAGTGTCGGCAGTATAAATTAAATCAAAATTCAGAGGAGTAATACTGACATTAATCTTTGATATTTCACTTAAAGTTACCTACGTAGTGCGAGGAAGTTCCCTATGATGCTGCTTTAAGTCTAGTTTTTAATTCAGGTATATTGTAGGAAAAACGAAATGTTCATTTTCTGAACTGTCAGACCACAACTCTACCTACTGTAGCTGACTTACACACCTCTTAAACTTTCTACCCCCAAAATGTTTTTTTCCTTAATTTCATTCAAGACACTCCAACCACCTTGCCCTATTAACCTACATGATATTATGATATATGGTAAGAAAGATATTAATAACATCATGGCTTATATGGAATAAATGCCGATCAGTATGGAATACTGCTAAACTCTAAAATCTCTGTTAGTTTTGGGCTCCTTTTATGGCAAAGTGGGATTTGTCTGATATAGAAAATACACATAATGCTTTCTTGAAATAGTTTTATCCAAACTCAAAATGGCGCACCATATGGAGATAACAGCCTACAAATCATGATAGTGTTAGTCAGCACTCAATGAAAAAGATGAGAGTGTCAAGATTGGCTTACATGCTTCAATCTCACATACATATTGTCACTGAGGAAGTCCTTATATAGGGCAAAACGCGTAGGACCAGGCCAGGATTTGTGTTTTTATTCAGCACTTTCATTTCCGGGTTTCCAATTAGAGATTTTGTTTTCTATCAGGCCCCCCACAGCTATCGGGGGAGACATCTTGAATCTGCTTTATTTGCTCCAAATCCTGTAAATGCAATATAGTACACAAGAGGGCTAAACTACTAAATGGTTTGAGACAATAATTGATTTCAATTCTTTTACAGAAAGAAGCTATATCTCCTATTGTTTGGTGTATATACATTTGTTCTAGGAGACCATAGTATTGTAATATTATCAAATATCACAATACTAGGATACTAGAGGCACCACAACAACTTTAGCTTAATGAAGCCGTTTTAGTGCATAGATCATGTTCCTGTAGTCTCACTGCTCAATTCTCTGCCATTTAGGAGATACATCATTGTGTTTAAACAGCCCTAGTCACACCTCCCTGCATGTGACCTGTACAGTTTTCCTAAACACTTCCTGGAAAAAAATAAAATAATTTATTGCACAGTCTGTTTCATTTGGAATCTCTTATCTCCTGCTCTTTTAATAATGTTCTAGACACAGCAGGATCCTACTATGTGTGATTAAAGTTAAATTTACTAAGCAGGTGATAAAAACCTCTAAAGCAAGTTAACATCTGATTGAAAATGAAACTATTTTTAATACAGACTAAGTGAGTCACAGCCAGGGGAGGTGTGGCAAGGGATGTATAAAGATAAACAAAAGTTAAGTTATTTAACTCTTAAATGGCATATAATTGAGCAGTGAGATTGCAGTGGCATGATATACACACTAAAACTGCTTCATTAAACTAAGGTTGTGTTGATGCCTATAGTCTCCCTTTACCCTATATTCTTTAGAATATTGGCATTTTATTTACAATAATCCATATATGCATACAGTTAAGTGCATTATCTACCTAATCCATTAAAAAGGAGTTGACTCTAACTTGGATTAGCCCTTTTATACCTTTGTGCATGTCTTTGTATTGATTCCTACATCATACAAGATACCCTCTGATACTGTCAGGCAAACTGCATTTGTTGAAATGTGTTGGATAAAATCACAAATGAATCTATCTCTTCTTTCATATTTCTTTACGTATTCCTGGTCCATTAATAACAATTATATATTGTTCAGAATATCTCGCTCCATACTTTGAGCTGGCAAAATGTTAGTCAAAGAACAGGGAGGGGGAGTCTGCTTCTTTGGAAAAGAAAAATCACTAGAATGTTTCTTACGTTCCACAAAAAAATGCTTATTGATTCTATGCTATTGTTGTGTTCGCCAATTATTATAGAGCTTTGTGAATGTGATGATTGCTAAATTATTGTAATTATGTTCAAAGAAAATGGAAGGCGGAGACATAACCGAATGCAGTAGAACACCTTTTGTATTATACTTCAAGATGACAATGTTTCAAGTAAAATCTTCAAATGTACATGACTTGGCACCTTGTTTTTGTTCTGATTTTAAGCACTGACAATGAGATGGAAAAATTTTCAATGAGTTATGCAAATGAAAAAAAAAAAAGAAACACAATCGACAAAACTGTAAACAGACTATACTTTTAATTGTATCTGAAATCCATTGGATTATGGATCAGTCTCGTGTTTAGGATAGTACGAAGACGAATCCACAATAAATTATGTCAGTTAAGGAGATGTTATGATACAACAACAGGTACGTGATTACTGTCTTCCGCCTGTTAACAAAACAAATGAAGAGACATTTCTAGTTACCGACAATTTTTATTGAAATTCCTTTTATAAATATCTGATACTACAATATCAAAACTGTTGATGTACGTGTAGTCGATCAATATTGGAGAGCTCGATGGGACACAACACAAAATCAATTAAAAAGTGGGAAACATTAGGAAAGAAGTGCTCACTACAGTCGAAAGTGATTGAGAGCTACCGTATATACTCGAGTATAAGCCGAGTTTTTCAGCACATTTTTTGTGCTGAAAAACCCCAACTCGGCTTATACTCGAGTCAGAGTCTGTATTATGGCAATTTGCATTGCCATAATACAGACTGGGGGGAGAGGGGCTGCAGAGAGATGTTACTTACCTTTCCTGCAGCTCCTGTCAGCTCTCTCCTCCTCCGCCGGTCCGTTCAGCTCTTCTGTCAGCTCACAGTGTAAATCTCGCGAGAGCCGCGGCTCTCGCGAGATTTACACTGGGAGCTGACCGAGGTGCTGAACGGACCGGTGGAGGAGGAGAGAGCTGACAGGAGCTGCAGGAAAGGTAAGTAACATCTCTCTGCAGCCCCCACAGCCCCCTCCTACACAGTGCCCATCCACTGGACCACCATGGAAGGAGAGCCCCCCTCCCTGGCCAGCTAGCAAGCAGGGAGGGGGGACGAAAAAATGTATAAATATTAATAATAATTAAAAAAAATAAAAAAATAATAATAAAATAAAAATAATAATAAAATAAAAAATAATAATAAAATAAAAAAATAATAATAAGAAAAACATGTAATGAAACAAAAAAAATATTAAAATAATAATTAAAAAATAAAAATGCCCACCCCCCACCAAGGCTCTGCATCACACTCTGCATTACACACACACATACACACACTGCATTCATACACACACTGCACTCATACACACACACACTGCATTCATGCACACACTGCATTCCTACACACACTGCATTCATACACACACAGCACTCATACACACAGCATTCTCATACACACACACTGCACTCATACACACAGCATTCATGCACACACACAGCATTCATACACACACACACTGCACTCATACACACACACTGCACTCATACACACACACACTGCATTCATACACACACACTGCACTCACACACAGCACTCACACACAGCATTCTCATACACACACACTGCACTCATACACACAGCATTCATACACACACAGCATTCATACACACACACTGCACTCATACACACACACTGCATTCATACACACACACTGCATTCATACACACACTGCATTCATACACACACTGCATTCATACACTTACACTGCATTCATACACACACTGCATTCATACACTTACACTGCATTCATACACTTACACTGCATTCATACACTTACACTGCACTCACACACAGCACTCACACACAGCATTCTCATACACACACACTGCACTCATACACACAGCATTCATACACACACACTGCACTCATACACACACACTGCACTCATACACACACACACAGCATTCATACACACACAGCATTCATACACACACAGCATTCATACACACACACAGCATTCATACACACACACTGCATTCATACACACACTGCACTCATACACACACTGCACTCATACACACACTGCACTCATACACACACTGCACTCATACACACACTGCACTCATACACAGCATTCTCATACACACACACTGCATTCATACACACACACTGCATTCATACACACACACTGCATTCTCATACACACACACTGCATTCATTATATACACACACTGTAAATAAATATTCAATTAATATAATTTTTTAAGGATCTAATTTTATTTAGAAATTTACCAGCAGCTGCTGCATTTCCCACCCTAGTCTTATACTCGAGTCAATAAGTTTTCCCAGTTTTTGGGGGTAAAATTAGGGGCCTCGGCTTATATTCGGGTCGGCTTATACTCGAGTATATACGGTATTATTAAATCCATATTGTCCACTGGGTTTATGAAATGAATCAGAAGTGGGAAGCAAATGAGTGACATAACACAGATTGTTGTTCAGACAGCCCCCAGTTTATAGAAATATTGACCTCTTCCTGTTCAATCACATTTATAATGTTCTTATAATGTTTTAATATTTCCAAGTGGGCTCTACATTCTTTTTGTTCTTTTTTTTCTCTTAATTTCTTTTTTTAGCACAAGCAGTAATTTTGAAAAGAAAATATATTTTAATAAAGTTCTAGGAGAAAGGCTTCCATGTAAAACATGTTCACTACTTGGAACACTTAAAACAATAAATGTTTTGAAACCAAACAAATGCGTTAAAAAATACTCAATGAGAAAAGACAGAGGCCTGGTAGCTAGCCCAGTAGCTAACATTCACTCAGGAATATCTCAAATGATCTGTTCCTCACTCAAACCAGTACAGAGTATATCATTGCATAAGCAGATGTGAAGGATCATTCTTCTTAAAGGAACACTCCAAACAACTGTGAAGAGTGTGTCCTCATTTTTTCAATTTACAACTGCAGCTTTTAACTGAAAATAGCACTTTTATAAATTAACATTGTTACACCCCACTGGCCTTCAGTCAGACAACTGGTCCTCTTACTTCCTGTTTTTTTTAAGCTGTGAAAATGTTCTGCACCTACATAACCCACAGTACTGACTCACAGAGCTTGCTCACTAAGAGCGTCTATGTTGTTTGTCTATATTAGATTAATCTATATTAAAGTAGTATCTATTTAAAAGAATACTATAGGGTCAGGAACACAAACATGTATTGCTGACCCTATAGTTTTAAAACCACCATGTAGCCCCTCCTACTCCCCATGCCCTCCTCGTGACTTCCCTGGCTCCCCCTTGCCTCCCTTAATATATTAAAATCTTGCATTTATTAAGTTCTGCAGCTGCTGCCTCTGCCCCTGATCTGCCTGCTCAGCTGACATCATCAGAAGTGTTGTTCTGAGCCAATCACAATGCTTCCCCATAGGATTGTCTGACACTGTCAAGGAGGCAGATCAGGGGCAGAGCCAGCAGAAGTCAAACACAGCCCTGGTCAATCAGTATCTCCTCATAGAGATACATTGATTCAATGCATCTCTATGAGGAAAGTGTCTCACTGCTGAAGGTGGAGACACCAAATGGCAGTATTGCACACTGTGAAGGTATCCCTAAGCTGTAATGTAAACACTGCATTTTCTCTGAAAACACAGTGTCTACTGCAAAAAAATGACTGCCTATTAATTAAAATGAATTAATAAATTCTGATTTGAAGCCAAGTGTGACAGATCCATCTGTATAGACTAAAATTGCTGGTTCGTCTGTTTGCCTTCATTTTGTTTAATTGCCTGTCCGTATGCCCCTGTTCGTGTGTTTTAAGAAGTACCGATTAAAACTACCGAACGGATGGCCACCCAGGAGAGGAGTGTGCTGCTGGTTAACCTCTTGGTCGTGGTTAACCGCAGACACCTCTCCATTCTATACTTATGGGTGGTCGTCGTTCGTATGCCGACCACGAGGCGGCGGCCATTTTGGAACACGCAAAGGAACAGCGGTGTTCGGCGAGGATTCTATGGAACTAAAAATGGACACTTTATCTACCGAACACCGCTGAAAACTACCGATCGCCCTTCTATACGAACACCGGTCCGTTCGGGAGTTTGTAACGTACGCATGGAATTAGCCCAGATAGTCATCCCATGGAGTCAATCGTATACCGAAAGACATGTGAAAGACTTTGACCCCATGGCGATTGAACTGTACGCATTGGATCTGAGCGCTATTCAAAAATAGTATCAACTAAAATGTAAATAGGAAGTTAAAACTGTATCACTAATATACAAAATCTTATGATACCTCAAGCATGTAATTTAACTAGCAGCCAAGACACAGTTAAAACTTCTCAACATCTCGAAATTGAATGTGCAATATATGTAGTGTCAGCGCTTCGTGAATGTGTCCCTATGAGTTAATCTCAGGGATACCAAAAAAACTATTTTATACAATAGGAGAAACTTATTTATAGTGCATAAGTCTTATATAAAACATAAAAATAAGCAGTAACAATAAAAAATTATGAAAAAGATAATAGTCACAAAGGGGAATAGGCAGAATCTGTATCCATATAAGTGTTGAACTCCGTGGTTTACTGGTTGTACCTTAGGCATTAAGAAAACAAAAAATAGTTTAACACTGTATGTTTATTGCCCTTATACATAAAACCCCCAAATCAGAAACTCTTACAAAATAAAAATGTGGTACTTATCTCTAAGGACCACTTTCTCAGCTTGGTAAGCAATATCTTTAGTCCAAGTATGCCGTAGACAGAACCGATCCTCCAGAAGAAACAGTGTCTGCGTCGTGCACTGAACCTGACTGTTCATGATCTGAGCCTGGAGAAACACTGGAGGTAAGTCTCGCTAGATACTGGAGCCTAGTGTATGAAACCAAAGTGCTGAGAATAGCATCCGGCACCTTCAACGCGTTTCGCCCTTCTCATGGGGGCTTTGTCTCCCTCAGGTGGTTCAAAATTGAAACATCAGACTGTCCTCCTTTGGGTGAGATACACAGACAACCACAGATTATTGGTGTAGCCTTTAACAGACATTATAAAAGACCAATAGCTGATGTCCCTCTAGGCGTAATATTATGAGGAACAAGGAGCTATGTGTATTTGGGATGCTGATTTTGCTATTACTTGGAAAGGCAGAGATAGCTTAGAAAATCGAAATAATGTATCAACCAGTAACAAATATTAAATTATATACTATATATTTCTCTAATACAAGTTGAGACATAAATAGATGTTGATTTGTCAATAGAAGGGATTTACATACATCCTGGTCCCGAGAGGTTATAAACTGGTTTTAGCTAACCATATTTCTCCTCACATCTACATCTCATTTTTCAACCCCTCAGTGGGATTTTGTTTATAGATCCCCTGCAACAGCTGAGAATCTTCAAACAATCATACAACTCAACACATATATCATTTTAATTGATGTCTCTATTTAATAGTGATGCTCATGACAAAATATATCTATCTCCCAAAAGGTTTCTGATATTTTGTGCGACCTCATTAGACCTCATCAGACCTCTTTGAAGACTAACAACTCAGATTCTGAATACTCAATTAAGAAAGATTATTGCAGCTCAAGTAGAGCGAACTGAATTATTAATGAGCTGATAATTGCGAAATATGGGAAGATGGCTTCCACTTTCAGGATCATAAGATGTTGGAATGTACATTTATTGATTTAAATGATTCTCAACTGGTACAGGTTATTCATTAACCAGTAATGATGCATGATAGAGCACTTAATTGTTTTTTTTTAGAATTAGGCTTTCCAAGATCTAATCAATACCAGGCACCATTAAAAAATAAATCTATCGACAGTTTGCAGATAAGTCGTCACATTACAGGTCTTAGACCTTTTGTAGGATTGTTTATGATGAGAGTGAAACAGAGGAGAGGTGGAGTAGTTATATCAATCAACAACTCCACCCATAAAATCGATTAAGAGTTAACATATACCTTTGACCCAAGACAAGGTTACAAAAAGGCAACAACTTTAAACCAAAATAAATTACAGAGGGGATAGTCATAGTGACCACTTAAGGTTTTTTTAATGGCATAGTTATGTTTTTGTTAAAATGTCAGAACAAAAATAATAGTTACAGGTTTCTGTATAGCTACAACACATTGACACCTTTTGGCAGTAACGAATTACACTAGCATTTGAGTTGAGTTTTTTAGTATAGTCAAATGATACCTCAACTGACAATCCTTGGAAATCTATTAAAAGGCTTGTGAAATGTACATATTTGTACGTTTGTTAAAAACGGGTGGTTACTGACACTTTTAATCAATCAGCGGCAGCCCTGTCCACGGCTGTCCAAGGCTTCTTCTTTGAATAATCTCAGAGAAGCAGAAGGGCAGGGGCAGAGCAAAACAGGGCTGGATGCAAGGCTCATGAACAATCTAACTCCTTAAGGTTAGCCAGTACCAGGAACCTCCTGGCACCATAGCAACTTAATTTCAATAAGGTTGTAATGGTGCCCAGAACGTTCTTTTAAGAGTTAACTCAAGAGTCAGCTGTTAAAAGCAGCTTCACCTCCAAAATTTCTAGAGCAAAGTTCAACTAAGTGTGTCATAATTTAGAATACTCTGAATGTCCACAGGGCGCAAGGAAGTATATTGCTGTACCTATAGCCCTAAGATTCAGGAGTTCTACTGCAGTACCCAACAATGTAATGAGACATAGTTATAAATGGCAATATAATGGTACCTCGCTCTTTTGAATGCCATGTATTGTACTGTTGTTATAATGATGCTCACCATTGTAAAGTCAACATTTTTGAAGTGAGTGCTAACAGTCATCAACTCTGCTGACAGGGATTTCATCCAAGCTTTTCAAAATCAAATCATTATATTACATTGAAATTCTTCACCCCCTCACTATTCACCCCTGCTGAATAGGTTTCCTTTATATCCTCCAGATAGGATCCACAGAGCTCTCACATTCTTCTGTGCAGAAAATCTGTCAAAAAATGAACAATTTCTATTAAGAGAAAGTACTCTTGTGTCTTGGAAGAAGTTCTGTTTATTGGCTTCACATTTTTTCAATAAACTTGCCCTGAATTTCACCTTCTCTAAGGCCCATAAGTGCATATTTTCCATAGTTTAAATATTCATCATTAAAGGATATTAGGAAATAATAGTCCGTCTGTGACGATGCACTAGAGACCCAGTATATTTATTTTTCCGATTTTCTTCATTTTCTGTCATCACATCTACTGGATTTATTACAGGGCTGATACTTTGCTATCAGTGATATCTTAAAATATGCATTATTTATGCAAAACATTCAAAGCATTTGACATTTGTCCCGCACATATTTGCTACTTAATTATAAGTCTGCTCTGTGTGTGTGCTCTAAAATGCAAATTCTCCGTAGTCGAGACTCTATGTAATATAATGTTGCACAGTATGAAGTTTGTCTACCATTGCTCAGTATGACTCCCCCACATTTGAGAAATCATTTAGTAGAATTATAGTCTTTGAGAGCAGAGCTACTTAAGAGCAAATCAGGTCAAATAGGCATTAGAGATCATGATGAGAATGCAAGGATAATTCATCAGTTTGGAAACATAATACTCATCTGTCAAATAGTAACAGTTAAATCAAACATTTACATATGACTTCCCTTCCTGAAATCAAATTGGTTGCAGAACACAATTTATAATGCTCGTTTTAAGCCTACGCTTCCATATACAGAGATTCAGTGGGTGCGTGAATGATCCGGTATGCATGCGTGATTAGAGAATTACTAAATAAATTTCATATTTCCTTGTATATCACCCAATTTGGCTGAAGGCCTCATATGTTATAAAAGATTGGGGGAGGAAGAAATAAGCAACTCAGAACATCACCTCCCGGTTTTAATTTAGATAGATTAGGAGCTAATCAAAAGCTCATTGCCCATGCAGATTATTCATCAGCATGATGCATGTTCGTAGAAACTGCTAAACCATTTAAAAGGTACCATTTTGAAAAAAATATGATATTAAAAAATATACATAGATTATGGTTACTCAGTAAACCAAGAACTGTAATTTCAAATTTAGGTCAAAATGAGTCTGTAAAACATAACTTTTTCCCATTTGAGTATTTAAGACTACAATTCTTATTTTTGCCAAAAACCCTAAAAGAAATGTCCAACAAAGGTTTGGTAAGTTCAGAATAAAGGTACAATCCTCATTACAAATTACAAATACAGGGGTTCATTCACAAAAAAATATGTGAGTATATTTGTCCATATAATGTTCCTAAATACACTCCTTAATTGATGAGTGGAACAACTCAGCTATTTTATTTTGCATCTTGGTTATCAACTCATTTGCCGTTTTTAAAAAATAATAATTTTCTATTACATTACATCATGATTACATTTCAATTCCTTTCTTCTCTTCCTATAATAATCCATTTTCTATGAAACTTCTAGAGCAGTTCAGCTAATGCGGTTCATTTGTAGATTCAGGAATAATTAGTTTTTGTGCAATTGTACATTTCTGAAGAATAACATCAATTTGCTCGACGTAGTTATCTGACCGCAATGCTCCTGACCAAGAACTGAAGAGTTGGTCTATTGTCGTAAGCCACCACCCTTGATAAAATATATATAACATGTTACTTTAAGAATATATTTCAAGGCACACAAAAATTGATGACAATGAGTATAAAGCTCCGTTAGGTTCCTGTCTCCAAACCATAATGATAGCATCGATCAAACGGTTTCAATATACAATAACATTATGTTCACTAAAGACAAATGTAATGTCAGGCATTGATGATGCTAGGTTGGGACCATCCATTAATGCCAAACTCAAGCCCCACTCCAACAGTCTATAACTGAGTAGATTTCCTTCAGAAATTGCCTTTATCGTACAAATCCAATTGTCTCCTTTGTGTTTTTTGCTTGGGTACGTACTGATAATGAACTAGATCTTAGGTTGTAAAAAATAATAATTGCATTTAAAGTTCAGTGACGGCTTAGTTTTCTGAGATATCACTGTATGGTCTAACCCTGTTTGCATTCCAACCCTCCTCCATAGTCCATCTTCCATTTTGATTATATTATATTTTTACTTGTTGTTTAGTAGTTATTTTGCGCTGCATTTTTTGTCAGTTTGTTTTGTCATTTCTATGCATCAGTTTGCTATTATATGGTGCTATGGAATATGTTGGAACTGTATACTAGAGATTTTAACAACATCACAAATATTTTACCATAGTATACCGGTGAAAAAATCTAGTTTCAATTCAAATTAATTTGCTAAATTATTTAGTTTTTGTCACAGGAGAAGGGACTCCGCGTACGTGTTCTCTTAATTATACTTTGTATTGTCTAATGTTTCCCTGCATTCTAATGGAATTGTTCCCTTCTGTTCGGTTACCGAACAGATTCTGTAGGGTCCCCTTGTTTGCAAATCATGTTTAGGCTTAAATGGAAGATTGTGCTTGTCACATTCTAAATATGATAAAAATGAGGCTTGAGTATTAATCTGTGGATAGGTATTAATGTCTCTTTTGGATATGATATAGGAACACAAGGCTTGTTCATATCAAAGGACTCCTTATCTAAAAGGGAATCAAGACACATGGCAAATGAGAAAGTTAGTTTATTCTGAAACCAGACTTCCAGGCCACTTATGTGTGACTTCTCACACCTTACAGAGTAGCTCTTCTGTAGTCCCAGCTTCAAAGAGGAATTTAGGTTGTAAGCTCTGACCTCCCATACAATCAAGTTAAACGGACACTATAGTCACCTGAACAACTTTAGCTTAATGAAGCAGTTTTGGTGTATAGAACATGCCTCTGCAGCCTCACTGCTCAATCCTCTGCCATTTAGGAGTTAAATCCCTTTGTTTATGAACCCTAGTCACACCTCCCTGCATGTGACTTGCACAGCCTTCCATAAACACTTCCTGTAAAGAGAGCCCTATTTAGCTTTATTACAAGTTCTGTTTAATTAAGATTTTCTTATCCCCTGCTATGTTAATAGCTTGCTGGACCCTGCAAGAGCCTCCTGTATGCGATTAAAGTTCAATTTAGAGATTGAGATACAATTATTTAAGGTAAATTACATCTGTTTGAAAGTGAAACCATATTTGTTTTCATGCAGGCTCTGTTAATCATAGCCAGGGGAGGTGTGGCTAGGGCTGCATAAACAGAAACAAAGTGATTTAACTCCTAAATGACAGTGAATTGAGCAGTGAAATTGCAGGGGAATGAGCTATACACTAAAACTGCTTTATTTAGCTAAAGTAATTAAGGTGACTATAGTGTTCCTTTAACCCCTTTTGAAATTGACAATACCACCTGTACCAGGCAGCCAGTTCATTTATGCACGAACATAACTTTATTTTTTTTCAAACCTATGTGAGCACTTTTTGGATATGTTGTGCGCTCAGATCGGGGCTATTCGGGAATATATTTTTGTGTTGTTCCGATACTGTTGTCATGTATCTCTGTGATATGTAAACATTGTATGTAAGTTTTCCTATTTGAGAGATAATTGGATTAGCTCAATTGGAGCTCAATTATCTCTCAAACACAATGGCTTGTGGGAAGGAAACCCCTGTGATTTTTTATTGGAAACCCATGATAGGGGCACTGCATAAGAAGCCAAGTGTGGCCTAATAAAGTTCAGATTGCTGCTTTTACCCAATACGATTGGTTGCATCCAGTATATTGGGGAAACTCTACACAAAGGGAATAATTTCACTATATTCGGCCCATCTGGAATTAGAACTAGTAGAGTATTGAAGGAATAACAGCAATAGACTCATAAACCCGTGACAGTTTACTGTTTGACTATTTTAACCTAAACCTCTAAAGTCAATTAGCTAACAATAAAAACTATCTGTCTAGTGAGCAAACCCCATAGTCTGTGCAAACCAAGCAATGCGATAATCTATCAACTAAACACTACTGTCCCGACTTCAGAGCTTAGTCAATAGTCACATGCTTTCCAGCATATAACTACTCCAATAATCAAAGACACAGTTAACACCGTTTCCTAGTAAGCATCGCAAAGACACCTCTGCCCGGTATTCTGTTAGAACAGAATCGTCTGATTCCTGATATGTGTCTAGGGACAGAAGTCTGTGACTTAGTTCATTACTGCCGAAATTTATCCAGCTTTAAACCTGACATTATGACTGAGTCAATTGACATTGTCTTTTCATATAATACCGTATATACTCGAGTATAAGCCGAGTTTTTCAGCACATTTTTTGTGCTGAAAAACCCCAACTCGGCTTATACTCAATAATACAGACTGGGGGCTGTGGGGGCTGGCAGAGCTGTAACTTACCTGTCCTGCAGCTCCTGTCAGCTCTCTCCTCCTCCGCGCTGTCCCTTCAGCACCTCGGTCAGCTCCCAGTGTAAGTCTCGCGAGAGCCGCGGCTCTCGCGAGACTTAGAGTGTGAGCTGACAGAAGAGCTGAACTGACGGCGCGGAGGAGGAGGGAGCTGACAGGAACTGCAGGACAGGTAAGTTACAGCTCTGCCAGCCCCTTCTCCCCCCCACTGAACTACCAATGCTGGACCACCAGGGAATGAGAACCCCCTCCTTGCCATATATCAAGCAGGGAGGGGGGACGAAAAATATATATATTAATAATAAAAAATAATAATTAAATTAAATAATAATAAAAAAATAATAATAATAATTAAATTAAATAATAATAAAATAATAATAATAATGAAATTAAATAAAAAAATAATAAATAATAATAAAAAAAGTTAAAATAATAAAAAAAATAAAAAAATTGCCCACCCCCACCAAGGCTCTGCAACACACACACACACACACACACACACACACACACACACACACACACTGCACACACACACTCATACACACACACTGCACTCATACACACACACTGCACTCATACACACACTGCACTCATACACACACTGCATTCATACACACAATGCATTCATACACACACTGCACTCATACACACACTGTATTCATACACACACTGCATTCATACACACACACTGCACTCATACACACACACTGCATTCGTACACACACTGCACTCATACACACACTGCATTCATAAACACACACTGCATTCATACACACACACTGCATTCATACACACACACTGCACTCATACACACGCTGCACTCATACACACACGCTGCACTCATACACACACTGCATTCATACACACACACTGCACTCATACACACACACTGCACTCATACACACACACTGCACTCATACACACACACTGCACTCATACACACACACTGCATTCATTATACACACACTGTAAATACATATTCAATTAATATATTTTTTTTAGGATCTAATTTTATTTAGAAATTTACCAGTAGCTGCTGCATTTCCCACCCTAGTCTTATACTCGAGTCAATAAGTTTTCCCAGTTTTTTTGGGTAATATTAGGGGCCTCGGCTTATATTCGGGTCGGCTTATACGAAAAGTATATACGGTAAGGCAGTTTAAATAATAGATACGAGTTTGATTTCACTATGTGCGAACTGTATTTGACCATAATAAAAAATAATAATAATAATAATTAAATTAAATAATAATAAAAAAATAATAATAATAATTTAATTTAATAATAATAATAAAATAATAATAATAATGAAATTAAATAAAAAAAATAATAAATAATAATAAAAAAAGTTAAAATAATAAAGAAAATAAAAAAATTGCCCACCCCCCACCAAGGCTCTGCAACACACACACACACACACACACACACTGCACACACACACTGCACTCATACACACACACTGCACTCATACACACACTGCACTCATACACACACTGCATTCATACACACACTGCATGCATACACACACTGCACTCATACACACACTGTATTCATACACACACTGCATTCATACACACACACTGCACTCGTACACACACACTGCATTCGTACACACACACTGCACTCATACACACAATGCATTCATAAACACACACTGCATTCATAAACACACACTGCATTCATACACACACACTGCATTCATACACACACACTGCACTCATACACACGCTGCACTCATACACACACGCTGCACTCATACACACACTGCATTCATACACACACACTGCACTCATACACACACACTGCACTCATACACACACACACACTGCACTCATACACACACACTGCACTCATACACACACACTGCATTCATTATACACACACTGTAAATACATATTCAATTAATATATTTGTTTTAGGATCTAATTTTATTTAGAAATTTACCAGTAGCTGCTGCATTTCCCACCCTAGTCTTATACTCGAGTCAATAAGTTTTCCCATTTTTTGGGGGTAATATTAGGGGCCTCGGCTTATATTCGGGTTGGCTTATACGCGAGTATATACGGTAAGTCAGTTTAAATAATAGATACGGGTTTGATTTCACTATGTGCGAACTGTATTTGACCATAAAACAGCATTCTTGATTTCGCCGGCTAGGTTTTCTTGCCGCAGAAATGGTATATTGCTACAGTATCAATAAAATGTAACCCTATCCCAAAACTAAGCTACACAAATTACAGCTGCAACAATGTGAGGAATTCATAGCATCAATAAGCAGCATGCAAATCACTAACTTTACCAGTACAGGCATGAATACTAGAAATGCCTCAGTAACCACAATACCACTTCAAAGACCATATATGCTTATGGTCTCCCAGGAAGATCATGGCAGTATTTCACTTTAATATAAGCTACTAATTATCACAGTAGTAGCCCCAATAGCCAGAAGCTATTCATTCTCTAAGGATAAATTTCGGCACCACAACAGTTAAAACCACTCATCCGCTGATGTCAGATGGCAAGCTATCTGATTGGCCAAAAAGGAAAAAAAAAAATATATATATATATATATTTTTTTTTTTACTTTATTTGTTTGTTTGTTTGTTTTGTTTTGGCGCCAAAATGTAGTCACATGCCTGATTCTGATTGGTCCAACATGTATTAGCAGCTACTAGCACACATTTAAAAGGAGACCTGAGGTCAGTCTCCCTCCAGCCCCTGACGAAGGTGCATTACTGAAAGCACCGAAACGCGCGTCGGGTTTCTCTTTCCTTTCACTTATTTTGTCACTAGGGCACTGTCACTATGTGTAGGTAACCAACAATCTACCGTATATACTCGAGTATAAGCCGAGTTTTTCAGCACATTATTTGTGCTGAAAAACCCCAACTCGGCTTATACTCGAGTCATAGTCTGTATTATGGCAATTTGCATTGCCATAATACAGACTGGGGGGAGAGGGGGGCTGGCAGAGCTGTACTTACCTTTCCTGCAGCTCCTGTCAGCTCTCTCCTCCTCCGCGCCGTCCGTTCAGCACCTCGGTCAGCTCCCAGTGTAAGTCTCGCGAGAGCCGCGGCTCTCGCGAGACTTACACTGGGAGCTGACAGAGGGAGCTGCACAGACCGCGCGGAGGAGGAGGGAGCTGACAGGAGCTGCAGGAAAGGTAAGTACAGCTCTGCCAGCCCCCCACTGAACTACCAATGACACTGGACCACCAGGGAAGGAGCCCCCCTCCCTGCTATGTATCAAGCAGGGAGGGGGGACGAAAAAAAAATAGAATAAAAAAAAAATTATTAATAATTAAATAATAAATAATAATGCAAAAAAATAATAATATTAAAAAAATAAAATAATAATAATTAATAACATATTAAATGCCCACCCCCACCAACACATACACAAACACACACTGCATCGCACACACTGCACTCATACACACACTGCACTCATACACACACTGCATTCACACACACTGCACTCACACACACTGCACTCACACTTCATTCATATACACACACACTGCACTCACACACACACTGCACTCACACACACTGCACTCACACACACACTGCACTCACACACACACTGCACTCACACACACACTGCACTCATACACACACTGCACTCATACACACACTGCACTCATACACACACTGCATTCATACACACTGCACTCATACACACTGCACTCATACACACACACACACTGCATTCATTATATACACACACTGGAAATAAATATTAAATTAATATATACGCACACACACTGCACTCATACACACACTGCACTCATACACACACTGCACTCATACACACACTGCACTCATACACACACTGCACTCATACACACACACACACACACTGCATTCATTATATACACACACTGGAAATAAATATTCAATTAATATATATACTCATACACGCACTGCACTCATACACGCACTGCACTCATACACGCACTGCACTCATACGCACACTGCACTCATACGCACACTGCACTCATACGCACACTCTGCATTCATTATATACACACACTGTAAATAAATATTCAATTAATATAATTTTTTTAGGATCTAATTTTATTTAGAAATTTACCAGTAGCTGCTGCATTTCCCACCCTAGTCTTATACTCGAGTCAATAAGTTTTCCCAGTTTTTGGGGGTAAAATTAGGGGCCTCGGCTTATATTCGGGTCGGCTTATACTCGAGTATATACGGTAAGTATGGTTCTACACATTAGATCACTCTAATTTTCACTTTCCTTATTTTTCACCTCATCACACTGGACATGTTGCCTGGGAGCAGTTAACTATATTCTCTTAGACTTAGTACTACAGTCCTGCAAGCTGTTACAATTCCCCCCCCCCCCCCCCCGCCCCCGGTTCTTTTCATAGAATATGGGTAAGATATACTGAGAGCCTTAGACATTACAAGTAGGTCTCATTACAGTTATCATTACAGTTATCCAGCCCTCATATGTGTGGGTATATTTGCAACTGTTGATTATTTGCTGTTGATTATTTGCAAGACTACTTTTTAATCCTGTTGGCTCTATTTAGATAATTCCACAGACGCTTGCTGTGGCCTTTAGAGTTTTGCAACTAAGTCTGCTCCCAGCCTTAAGACCAGTGTTTACATGGTATATAGAGGGGAGCCATGTTACACTGTATAAAGAGGGAGCCATGTTACTCTGTATATAGAGAGGAGCCGTGTTTACACTGTATATAGAGGGGAGCCATGTTACACGGTATATAGAGAGGAGCCATGTGTACACTTTATATAGAGGGAGCCATGTTACTCTGTATATAGAGAGGAGCCGTGTTTAGACTGTATATAGAGGGGAGCCATGTTACACTGTATATAGAGGGAGCCATGTTACTCTGTATATAGAGGGAGCCATGTTTACACGGTATATAGAGGGAAGCCATGTTACTCTGTATATAGAGGGAGCCATGTTATTCTGTATATAGAGGGAGCCATGTTTACACTGTATATATAGGGAACCATGTTACTCTGTATATAGAGAGGAGCCGTGTTTACACTGTATATAGAGGGGAGCCATGTTACACGGTATATAGAGAGGAGCCATGTTTACACTGTATATAGAGGGGAGCCTGGTTACACGGCATATAGAGAGGAGCCATGTTTACACTGTATATTGAGGGAGCCATGTTGCTCTGTATATAGAGAGGAGCCGTGTTTAGACTGTATATAGAGGGGAGCCATGTTACTCTGTATATAGAGAGGAGCCATGTTTACACTGTATATAGAGGGGAGCCATGTTACTCTGTATATAGAGGGAGCCATGTTATTCTGTATATAGAGGGAGCCATGTTATTCTGTATATAGAGGGAGCCATGTTTACACGGTATATAGAGGGAAGCCATGTTACTCTGTATATAGAGAGGAGCCATGTTTACACTGTATATAGAGGGAACCATGTTACTCTGTATATAGAGAGGAGCCGTGTTTACACTGTATATAGAGGGGAGCCATGTTACACGGTATATAGAGAGGAGCCATGTTTACACTGTATATAGAGGGAGCCATGTTACTCTGTATATAGAGAGGAGCCGTGTTTAGACTGTATATAGAGGGGAGCCATGTTACTCTGTATATAGAGAGGAGCCATGTTTACACTGTATATAGAGGGGAGCCATGTTACTCTGTATATAGAGGGGAGCCATGTTACACTGTATATAGAGGGAGCCATGTTACTCTGTATATAGAGGGAGCCATGTTTACACTGTATATAGAGGGAAGCCATGTTTACACGGTATATAGAGGGAGCCATGTTACTCTGTATATAGAGGGAGCCATGTTTACTCTGTATATAGAGGAAGCCATGTTACTATCTGAGGTGGTTAACTATGATTGGCCCTGGCATGTTTGTTAGTCTGGCCTGCATGGTTGTCTGGCATGAATAAAAGTAGCATGTTTCAACTATATTAGTAGTTAGACTAGTTTGCACTAAAACATGTGTAAATGGGGAGTTTGCGGTTGTGTAAATGGACTATTTGCGGTTGTTTGCGGTGCGTTAAACGGGGAGTTTGGTCTGTCACTGTGAAGCGGGCGTAACCCTTACACTACCTGATCGATACAACATCATACCTGATGTTTTAAAGCACGTTATTCCAAACAATTTAGGAATGTTAGGTGATTTATGCCCTTTATGGATTAAAACCAGACTCTGCATCAACTATGTAATTTTCCATGGGAGTTTTGCCATGGAACTCCCTCCGGCATGCCACAGTCCAGGTGTTAGTCCCCTTGAAACAAATTTTCCATCACTATTGTGGCCAGAAAAAGTCCCTGTGTGTTTTAAAATTCGCCTGCCCATTGAAGTCTATCGAAAATTTTGTATTCATAGGCGATGATAGTTTTAATTTAAAAATCGACAGAGAAGCATACTGAATGGGGGTATTCCTGGCAGGAATATATATTCCAAGGCCAAATTGGTTAAATGACACATCAATAAAGTAGTGCCTCAGTAGCTGAGGATAGTAACTATCAAGAAAATATAAACCTCCCAGTCAGAGTCGTGTGACGGACCATCTGGCACCCTGACTGGGTGCCTCCGCCAATCAATGCTCCCAGTGCTCACCGAGGACTCCAAGCACTCCACCAGACACCATCAGCACCATAGACCTATCTTCCCTCCCAAGGGGAGACTAATCATCTACCTTACCTCCTGTCAGTCGGTACCTGAGTTAATCGAGTAGCACACCCATACGCAAATACTGGACCTGGTGACTTCTGTAGCCCATCTCTGTCCTGTATGCCCCCAGCGGTCAAGTGGGCATCTGGTACTCCTGGTCTTCCTTGTACTCCCAGTCATGAAGTTGTAGGTACTTGGTGAGCAGAAGCCAGCGGCGTTCTGCCCTGTAGCCAGCGTTACAGCTAGGTAATTCAGGGGGTCGTCTGGTCTGAGATGGAGGACAAGGCCAACTGCGCACTGCCCTGTTGCAAGCACTTCTGCTGGGGTGGCCTGCAGGTATTCAGGCCCTGGACAAAGTTAAAGGGAGGGCAGGGGCCAGTGGCGCTCTGCCCTCATGCCAGCTCTTCTGCTGGAAGGGGGTCAGTGGGTACAGGGGCGGACTGAGAACCCTCAGGGCCCCCGGGCAAAATAAATCAAGGGCCCCCTTACAGGCCCCACCTATACTCCGCAGCAAGCGCCACCCATGTCCCGCCTCCATGCACCGCCTACAGCCACACCCTACACAATCTTTAGACACAAGGAACAAAAGTGCAATAATCCCTTCAAGGCCCCAGTAGAGACTACAATTGAGGGCTAATGGGCCATGGAGGGGGGTCTTTCTAGCAGAGGCTATCTCAGTGTCCTTTAGAGAGTGTGTTAGAAAGAATCCCCTCCAGGCCCTATTAGAGACTACAATGGAGTCTAATAGGCTTGGAAGGGGGTCTTTCTAACAGAAGCCATCTCAGTGTCCCTGCTGGAAACAGTCGCCTCCAGGCCCCAGTAGAGACTACAATTGAAGGCTAATGGGCCATGGAGGGGGGGGAGCATTCTAGCAGAGGCTATCTCAGTGTCCTTTAGAGAGTGTGTTAGAAAGAATTTCCTCCAGGTCCCATTAGAGACTACAATGGAGTCTAATGGGGCCTGGAGGGGGGTCTCCAACACTCTGGTTCCTATTCACAATATAGCAACACAACATAGCTCGCTGATATCTAGGCCAAGTTGGCTCCTCTTACCTTAATTACTGTTGCTGGCTGGCAGTCTGTGGGCTTGCTGGAAGGCTGTGGGCTTACTGGCTGCGACTGGCAGGCTGTGGGCTTGCTGGCTGCGGCTGGCAGGCTGTGGCTTGCTGGCTGTGGCTTGCTGGCTGTCAGGCTGTGGCTTGCTGGCTGCGGTTGGCAGGCTGTGGGCTTGCTGGCTGTAAGCCTAACTGGTGGCCTGTGGGCTGGCTGGCTACAGGTCGGCCTGTGGGCTGGCTGGCTGGCTGGCCGGCCTGTGGGCTGGCTGGCTTGCTGGCTACTGGGGCACTTGTAGATTATTTAAAGAAATAATCCATGCACAATAACCACTACTGCTCTGTGTAGTCGTTATGGTGCCAGGAGGGCCGGGCCCCCCTCCCAGAGTAAGTAGTCAAACCGTTTAAGAACAGTTTGACAACTTACCTGGGGTCTGCTGGGATATGAGGCTGTAATAGGGTATAGGAGCAGTGGTGCAATGTGTAAGGGGTGCGGTGTGTGTGAAAGGTTCAATGTGTGTGAGTGGGTGTAGTGTGTGAATGTGTAGGGTGTGTGGGGCAATGTGTGTATGAGGGGGCTGTGTATGTGTGTGGCAATGTTAGTATGGGGGGCTGTGTGTGTATGGGTGGGCAGTGTATGTGTGTGTGAGGCAATGTGTGTAAATGTGTATGGTGTGTGTGGGGGCAGTGTGTGTGTGTATGGGGGGCAGTGTGTGAATGTGTATGGTGTGTGGGGGCAGTGTGTTTATGGGGCTAGAGTTCACTCTCACCACTGCGACCACCAGGAATCCCTGGTGGTCACAGTGTTGAGAGTGAACTCTAGCCCGTAGCTCCAGGGCTAGAGTTTACTCTCGCAAGAGCCGTAACGTTGCCGTGGTAACCGCGGCAACGATCTGTGCTCGTGCAAGAAGGACCCAGAGGAGCTGCAGGCTGAGCTCCCGGGTCCTCTCTTCCTCCCTCCCCTGCCGGCTGCCCGCACGGTGCCTGCGGACAGGGGAGGGGGCAATTGCCCTCCTCTTACTCCCCCCTCCCCCTCTTCTTACCCCCCTCCCCCTCTTCTTACCCCCTCCCCCTCTTCTTACTCACTCTCTTCTTACCCCCCTTCTTACTCTCCCCCTCTTCTTACTCCCCCTCCCCCTCTTCTTACTCCCCCTCCCTCTCTTCTTACTCCCCCTCCCTCTCTTCTTACTCCCTCCCTCTCTTCTTACCCACCCTCCCTCTCTTCTTACCCCTCCCTCTCTCTTCTTACCCCCTCCCTCTCTATTTTTACCCCCCCTCTCTCTCTTTTTACCCCCTCCCTCTTTACCCCCTCCCTCTTTACCCCCTTCCCTCTTTACCCCCTTCCCTCTCTCTTTTTAACCCCCCTCCCACTCTCTTTTTATCCCCCCTCCCACTCTCTTTTTAACCCCCCCTCTCTCTTTTTAACCCCCCACTCTCTTTTTAACCCCCCCTCCCACTCTCTTTTTAACCCCCCCCCTCTCTTTTCAACCCCACCTCCCACTCTCTTTTTAATCCCCCCCCACTCTCTTTTTAACCCCCCACCCCACTCTATTTTTAACCACCCGACCCCACTCTCTTTTTAACCCCCCAACTCTCTTTTTAACCCCCCCACTCTCTTTTTAACCCCCCCACTCTCTTTTTAACCCCTTAAGGACACATGACATGTGTGGCATGTCATAATTCCCTTTTATTCCAGAAGTTTGGTCCTTAAGGGGTTAAACCCCCCACTCTCTTTTTAACACCCCCCACTCTCTTTTTAACCCCCCCACTCTCTTTTTAACCCCCCCTCCCACTCTCTTTTTAACCCCCCCACCCCACTCTCTTTTTACCCCCCCTCCCCCCCCCACTCTTTTTTTAAACCCCCCTCCCACTCTCTTTTTACCCCCTCCCCTGTAGCGTGGCCGAGCTGCTGTGCGGTCCGCGGTGCCCGGCCGGAGTGATAGGAAGGTGCACACTGAGTGTGCACCTTCCTGTCAGTCCGGCCGGGTACAGGAAACAGAAACTCCTGTTCCGCGCGGAACAGAAGTTTCTGTTTCCTGTACCCGGCCGGACTGACAGGAAGGTGCACACTGAGCACCTTCCTATCACTCCGGCCGGGCACCGCGGACCGCACAGCTACAGGGGAGGGGAGGTGATAAGCTGTAGCCGCCTGAGGCTCTTAAGAGAGCGCTCAGGCGGCTGCAGCATTTAAAGGGGCGGCCGGGCCCCCTGATGGCGGGCCCCCCTCCCGGCCGGGCCCTCGGACCATGTCCGAAGTGCCCGACCGGTCAGTCCGCCCCTGAGTGGGTATTGTAATCTCCTCCACTAACCCTAAGACCCGGTTGGCAATTGGTTGTGGAGATGAAGGATTGCTTACCTCCTCCTCCTGGTATTCATGCAGGGTTGGTTGGGAATCTGGACTGGCCGTCCAGATTCCCTGTAGGTTTGGTACAGAGACCACGGTCTCATATGCATTATTGGGGTAAGGAGTGCTGTCCTCAGTAGTTGGGGAGCAGGACCAGTTGTCTCCTCTCCCAATATATCCAGCTGCCGCTGGGGAGGGAGACCGTCTGTCTCCACTCCCTGTGTTGTATACTGCCGCTGAGGAAAGAAGACGATATGCACCTCTCCCTATAATGCACTGCCGCTGAGGAGAGGGACTGGCCGTCTCCTCTCCCTGTAACACACACTGCCGCTGGGGAGTGAGACTGACCGTCTCCACTCCCTGTAACTCACCCTGCTGCTGGGGATGGAGGATGATACTCTCTCCCAATAACATACTCGGCCCTTGGGGCTGACTGTCCCTACTTCCAGTAACTCAGGCTGTAGCTGGGGATCTGGGCTGCCTTCCCAGCATCCCTGTAGGGCTGGTGGAGAGACCTCGGTCCCATCTCCACCTGCCATCTGGAGGTCTTCCCTACTGGGAGTGAAGCAGGGGGTACCTCAGCCAGGTCTTCCCAGCTGTAGGGTGGCAGATCTGGGTCTGCCTGCCAGGTAGATTGGGACCGAATTGAGCTGAGCAGGTGTTGGTAGTTCTGCTGCTCCAGCTCCCACTCCCTTCTTACCAGGGAGGTCAGGTCTTGTCTCACCTCGTTGGCATCAGCTCAAACATGCATGCCCTCCCTGTAGTCATTGATGTCCCAAAATCTAAACCCCTCTGTGCTACTGAAGTCAATGTCCTCCTCCACGGCATCCTATAGTAAACCAGGGCCATCATAATCATCACTTTCGGGCCTGTCATGCTTATCCATCGAGGGGGCATGCCGAATTGTATACCACCAAAGCACCTGGTATGCGTCGATCAACCAAACACTAGGGGCTGCTCTCCCAGGAAAGGCATCTGAAGGGCCACTTGCATCTGCCCCCGCTGCTATTCACTGGGTAGACTCTCGACGATGCTGTACGCCCTCCACTACCTTATACCAGACATCTTTCTGGACTGCATCCCTCCAGTCTGGGTCATTCTCTTCCTCGTATAGGAACACTGTCCGGGAACTAGCTGGTTCCATACTGCTGTAGCCAGGGGCGCTGTATGGGTACTAGCGTTGCCCTCAATATAATCCACACAATACCGGTGTCTCCAAGATGCTGCTCCTCGCACTAGGAAGCCATCCCACCCCTGCCACCAAATGTGACGGACTGGGTGCCTCTGTCAGTCGATGCTCTTAGTGCTTACCGAGGACTCCAAGCACTCCACCAGACACCATCAGCACTGTAGACTACAAATGGCCGCAGTTTGGTTGGGGATCTCACCGTCCTCCACCCACCCTGGACCCAAGACCAGGATCCAGCTTCCGGTGGGTGAACCCTGTTACGACACTCACCGCCAGGGGAACGAAGCCGCCATTTAATGAATAATCCCCTTTCTCCAGAAATGCAGTTTTAATCCAGCCGATCGTCAAACTCCCGAACGGAGCATACGAACACGGCAACTCCCGATCAGCAATTCAGTCGAGCTCCTTCCACAGCTAAAAATAACGAAAGCGCTGTTCCAATAGTAATTCCCCTTCCCCACAAACGAGACAGAAGCTCCGTATTGAGGGTCAAACAAGATCTGGCTTTACTGTGGGCTACCCGCCCGTATTTATGCGGGTTTCCCACTTGGTGGACACTCCCCTAGGGGACCAAATGGAAGACTGTAATTACAGTAGGACAAAAGTACATTTCAGACATACAGTCACAGACTTCTCCCACAATGCATTATGTTTCCCTCCCGTCTGCCCTGGAGATAATTGGGAAGTAATACAATTATCTCCAGGACAAAGGCACATCGCCATTTTAAACTTAAAAACAGAAAGTACATGAAAATACATAACTTTATAATAACCGAATATTCTACATTCGTATCACATATCCCCAGATAGCCTGGATCTGAGTGCATATTATTGACGAATAGCGCTCAGATCCCATACGTATAGTTCACTCGCCATGGAGTCAAAGTTCGTACAGTTCTTCGGTATGCGATTGACTCCATGGGAAGGCTACCTGGGTTCAATACTTTTATATGCAGTAGAAACTCCCGAACAGCCGGTATTCGTACGTGTCCGTTGAGACAGCTAGGCGATCCGTTGGCTCAGCGGTGTTCGGCAGAAAGAGTGTCCGTTTTTAGTTCCATGAAATCAGAGCCGAACACCGCTGGGCTTTCGTGCGTTTTAAAATGGCCACTGCCTCGTGGTCGACATACGAACGACGACCACCCTGAAATCGGTTTAATTGAGAAGTGTCTGCGGTTAACCACAACGTTCTAATTGGGATCAAGAGGTTGGTCCCATACCCAAAACAGTTCCAGAGAATCAGGGCTTGCGGTCAGTCTAGTTCGGTAGTTTTAAAGTGAACAAACTACTGAATAGAGTCAATAGTCTTACCCTGGAGCTTGTTCCCCTCATCCAGATGAATGATCCCACTGAACAGTGCCCTTCTAAGTTGAATCGAATCTAACGCAGGCAATGATGGAAGTCCAGCGGTGTTCGGGAGTTTCTGTGTCTGATTTTGGTTCCATGAGATTCATGCCCAAACACAAGTCCAAAAAGGCACACACAGTGGTTTTAATCAGGGTTTACCACAGAGGCCATAGTCACAGGGTAGGAGGCTGGCAAACAAGCCCCTCTAAAAACTGTGGCGAGGTTACTTTCGCCACAAGTCATAACCGTCTATTGCTTGCAGGGGTTTCCAGGGCTGTCTTTCCACATGGGCAAGCTAGGCAGTTTCCTGGGGGGCCCACAAGCATAAGGGCCCCAGCATGATGCCCATGTGTGGAGGCCGACAGGGGAGATTCTTTCCTCTCCCTTGCCGGCCCATGCAGTGGCTGTCTCACTATCTGCCTTCTCTGGCCAGTGGGGAGATCAAAGATCCAAAGGCACTTCACTGCAGCACAGGAAGGGAAGGACCTAGAAGGCCACAGGAGAGGGGAGAGGAGGAGAGCCAGGAAGGCTGCATGACAAGGGGGAGGATGAGTACCCAGGAGGCTGTGTGTTCCCTGCATGTGTTCCCTGCACCTCACACACACTGCACCTCTCACTGCAGTCTGTCTGTGTGTATTCAGCAGTCTGTGTGAATGTTAAGCAGTGTGTGTATTCAGAAATTTGTGTGTGTATTCTGTGTGTTTATTCAGCAGTCTCTGTGTGTATGCGTATTCAGTAGTCTGTGTGTGTGTGTGTGTGTGTGTATTCAACAGTCTGTGTGTGTGTATTGAGCAGTCTGTCTGTGTATTCAGCAGTCTGAATGTGTGTATTCAGCAGTCTGTCTATATGTATTCAGCAGTCGGTGTGTGTACTCAGCAGTCTGTGCATGTGTACTCAGCAGCCCGTGTGTGTGTATTTAGCAGTGTGTGTGTGTGTGTGTTTAGCAGTATGTCTGTGTGTATTCATCATTCTGTCTGTATGTGTGTATGTGTGTGTGTATTTAGCAGTCTGTATACGTGTATTCAGCAGTCTCTGTTTGTGTATTCAGCAGTATGTGTGTGTGTGTGTGTGTGTGTGCGTGTGTGTGCGTGCGTGTGTGTACTAAGCAGTCTATGTATACTCATTATTCTATGTGTGTGTATTACATGTATGTGTTGCATTTATTTAAGGTACCAATAATTACAAAAGTGTATTGGTCTGGTATGCCTATTGCAACACACAGAGATGAGGGAGTCTGACTTGTGGTGAATTGCTCAGAACTGGATACGGACAGGAGTTCACCAAAACCCTGTCTAAGAAAGTACAATAGTAGAAATGACACCCTAAGTTGGTGTGAATGTTCCAGGAGTTGGTTCACCTAATATGGCTCCTAGTGTGATAATAGTGCCACAAATAAAATAAAACAAAATAGATCAAGTGTTTCAGGAAAAGGCGCAGCAACTGTGTGTTAGTACCCAGTGTATACTTCACTTATTCTGCTTATTGCAGATTTAAAGACGTACACACCACACACAGTTGCTGCGCCGTTTCCTGAAACTCTTGATCTATTTTGTTTTATTTTATTTGTGGCACTATTATCACACTAGGAGCCATATTAGGTGAACCAACTCCTGGAACATTCACACCAACTTAGGGTGTCATTTCTACTATTGTACCAATAATTATAAGCTTCATTTCATTGATAATTTACATTTTATTCCTGTGAATGGTTGTGTAGACAGGGCCCCAGAGCACTGCTTTGCTTGGGGGCCTATAATGCTTTTAAGATGGTCCTGGGGTGTTGTACTTGTGGTGTTGGGTATTGTATATTGTAGCTCTGCATTGTCTCAATCTGTTGGTATTTGATTAATGACCTATGAGTATTTTTGGGTACATTGAGCATGAGGACTTTACTTGGAGCCCCTAAGACACTGCTAGGGATTGGAGACATTCATAGAGCATTCATAAAGCAACAAAGAATCTGTTTATTAGTATGGCCCATTGCTATGGGGTGTAAGTATTAGTCAGTATGCACAGTCCCCAAAACTTTTAGACTAGGATACAATCACAACTGAGGTTCCGACACATGCCTGCAACAATTGGAGAATGGAGTAGGTATAGTAACAAACAAGAAAAAGCATTTTAGAAAGGAGAGGTGGGGTAGAGGAGGTAGGGTTAAAGGGAACTGTCATTTCCCTGGAGATTATATAATCGAATAAAGAATCTGCCATAGACTATCTGCCATAACTTAAATATACTTTTTTTCTCATGTGCTGCTCTGTTTTCTTGAAAAATACTTTTGAAACATTTAGTAAACACATTCCAATTCCAGTTCAGTCTTGGCACAGCCAAGGCACTCAATGCAAATCAAGATAAATAGCAATATTGTTTATCTTCTCCTCTTCTCTATATGCTTTCTCTAAGCTGACAGCCAGGTGCCAAGGACAGAGTTTACATTATGCGTGACAAGGAGCTAAGGTGGTGGCATCCTGTATACATTGTTAAATATGGGTAAGCAAAGATAGTGATAAAAACAGTTCGGATCAGACGTTTAGATGCAAAATGTTGCAAAACATTTTCAAAGTTAATTATCTTACAGATAGTTATAAAATGCAAAAAAAGTACTTTAAAGAGAGCTATTCCTTACCAACAGTATCGAGTTAATTTGATATATGATTATTTAAATAGTAAGTAATTCATTTAAAAATGAAAATCCTATGCTGAGAGTCAGAAGATATTTAATCAGTCCTAACATGGCTTACAATTACTTTGCTTCTTGTCTAGTGATGTCTAAACTCACACCCATAATTGGTTTATTTCTGTGAAACAAATCACATGTACACTGTCTGTTTTAAGTGTGGGGTGAATAAATATGCCCTGTCAAAATATTTCTTAGTTAATACAAACAGTCAGCAACATTTCCTATCTATCTATTAAGCAAGAAGACAGCGCAACGTTCAACGCAAGACAAACCCCTTAATGTTTATCAAAAAGGGCATTAAAATGTCAATGGGCTTGTATTATGTCTCAATGTAATCTGGCTCATTACTGTATTCCTATTTCACAAATAGCTATACTCTTAAAAACACCAGCGAGAGTTGAAAATGTTGTGGGTAAAACCAATTACGGTCTCATTATTCTTTGATATATTCCACCCATTGCAATTTAATTTGCATTTTTGTCTCAGATACCATATTTTTTGTCCAAGTTGATGAATCTGTGATTCATTGGCTTATTCAAGATAATTTTTCTCTTGTAGCAAAAAGAATATATTTGCACAAAAACAGCATTAATTCTTCTATATGATGACCTTAATTTAACATTCTCAATGTGTAAAAAAATATGTAAAAAAAAACACACAATATGATAGTTCTAGGCCAGGCACATATCAGCACTTCGATATGAATTATTTTCGTTAGTTTTTCCACAGACAGTCTAGGAGCAGCAGGACACCACACAGAGGGCTTTCTATGAAAGTGATCCAATCAATTTCATATATGATGAGCAAGCCATTTCACCGAAGTTTGGCATTCATATGTTGCCTATTTTGACCTATATTTTGCACATCTCTAGGTTGCCAACTTCAAAACATATTTTATGATTAAAATGTTTTTATTCTTTTTGGATTTTTGTTCTCACAAGAATTATGTACAACAATCAGTAATAATGAGGCGAGTTGCTAGTGCCAACATATCCAGTAGCTGTGAGCAATATGTACAAAAAATATACAAGCAACTTACGAAAAACCAATTTAGGTAAATTGGGACAAAATGTCTTAAGGTATCTGCTTAAATGAACCTACAATGTAGAGGTTACAAGTTAACTAGATTATTGATTCCAAAACTAGTCCTCAAGGAAGTTCAGGCTTTGTCACTAGAAGCAGGGCTAGCCCAAGACATTGTATTGTGCTGCCTGGGACCAAGGATGGAATGCTGACACCCTCACCAAAACCTCACCCACATCCATTATGTTAACTTAGGTAAAGATTATAAACAGGAATGCTATCTTGAATTAGACTGCAAGCTCTTGGGGCTATTCTCTTCAGTCTTTGCTGATATAACTGACCTGGATATAACTGACATTTGCATGCCTGTGTTTTGAAGGACTGTCTGAATCAGTCACTGAGATATTTACTTGATTTAGAGTGCATGCTCCTGGTGACCAAGACATACAATTAATTGCAATAAGCTTGCAATCTAACACATAATTTAGCATTTTAGTGTGAGAAGCAGAAGACAGAGTTACTCACTGGGGTAGCAGCTGGATCGCAAGCTTGGCACTAGACTGGAATGGCAGTCTGGCACTGGGTCTAGCACTGGCAAAGACAGAACAGCACAGCAGTGGTAGTGAATTGGTGGTGGGTGGCAGACTGACACTAGCAGCACTCAGCATTGTGGTTGAACTCACACAGGGATTCATGAGCCAGCCTGAAAAAGAAGTGACTCACTTGGTCACCTCTGCTTCTGATTGGCTCAGTGCAGTGCAGGCTCACATGCATTGGTTGGCAGTCATTACAACATTCTCCCCATGCCTGCTTCACAGCTGTCACAGTGGAACAGGTATGGGGAGGAGAGCATGAGTATTTTAAACTAATATATGGGAACTTACACTGAGTGCAGGTACACGTACATTGAGCCAATCAAAAGCAGAGGTGGCTGAGTAAACCACTCCTGCTTATGACTGTCTCACCTCCGTTTGCAGGGGGTAATGGTAGTGTGAGAGTCTGCTATGATAAGAGAACACAGAGAGGATACAGTCCCTGTGAGTAATTCCCCACTGGCTCTTGCAGGGCTAGTGCGGGCAGGCTGCAGCAGTGGTGGCAAAATGCTGCTTCTGTCAAAGTACCGCCTGTGGACAAGGCATCTTGGACACATGTACGGGCCAGTGTTGACTAGAAGCAGTTCAACAGAATTTTGAAATAACTAAATTATGGACAGGTGGGTGTCACCTGACGTCTAGGTTGTGCAGGATTTGTACTGGAATGAAGTTTGTTAACTGTATTGTAGCAGAACACCCTGTACACTGACTGGGAATCTCCACTAAGGATCACTTCTAGCTGGAAATGGGGAAACCTTAGAGCTTCTGGAGTCTCTCCTTCCTGGAACAGGGTAGGGAACTAGCTCTATTCCCGGGAGCTATAGTTCTTACAAGGAGTTTCCATGCTGAATCCTCCACGAAATGGAACAAGACACTGAGTAGTGAATAGCCCTTTCTCTCCTAGTAAGTAGATGACACACAGTTCTGAGAGTACAACTGACTTTAATGAGCCAAACTTGGCCTTTTATGTTCAGGGGGTCTCCATACAATACAATATATGTCTCTGTGCCAGGGAGATAATTGAGTTAAAGGCTGGTAAGTTAATTATCTCCCAAATACAGAGAGCCAAACATAAAAACTGAAAAGTACCCCAAAACATAATAAAACATACAAGAGCTCCACATGTCCTATATCCCTGATATAACCCAGATCTGAGCACCCAAATTATCCAATTAGCACTCAGATCCATGCAGTGTAGGGGAATGGCCACCAGGGTAAAGTTATGACGGGCCGCGCACGTGGTCCTATGCCTAGAATAGTTCCAGAGCGGTTAGTGCTTTGGCCAGTCAACTTGCAGAAGCTCCTGCTGATGAAATACAGGGTGCTCTGACTGGCTCAGGGAGGCGATTGTTCCTCATAGTCTCAGGCACCTTCCCTTCAAAAAGCGCTCTCCTGGCGGTTCGGCAAGCCTGTCAAACCACATAGACAAGACGACTGTGAACTGCAAAGTCCTCTAGCCGAAAATGGTTCCATAACTGTTGCGGCTAAGTACCACTGAGGACCATTCAGTTTGTGTGAACGACTGTCAGGGAGCGAGCGTTTGGTTGAATTCAGGATAGGGAAGGTACCGAACCAGGGGCACTGAGGATAAGTCTCTTAGGGAGGCCGGGCAGTTTATCTCCCGAACAGGGTCTCTGGACCCGGACCATATTTGGTGGGCAGAAGGCCAGGTTCCACACTCCACCAGGAGTTCATAGGAAACGTTTGTGGAAAGGAGATTTGTTATGTTTGAGTAATGATAGACCTGTTAATAAAAAAACTGCCTTTATGTTGAACTAGAATTTCCCTGACAAAGGCTAAGATGGTACCGCTCTGTTTTATGTATGTCTTTGGACAAGATAAAATAAGCAAACAAGTTTTGTTGCCCAATTAAGATAGGTTCCTGCTGCTTTAAGTAAGTCAGAAAAAAACAATAAACTGAAAATCAAACATTCTGTTATATAAGTATAAATATGTGATGATAGCCTTATTTCCTCGCTATATGCATAAATCCATAAACATCCAGAAACATTTAATGCATTTTCCTACTCAGAATCAATAATAATGTTTTTTGTAATCTAATAATCCAGCAGGACTGGATCTGTATAATCTGACAGTTCCTTCCATTCATAAATCAAAATGTGTGAATCTAAAAGGCACATATTTACCAAACAGTCTAGAAAACAGAGCTGTATGGTGTCACGTTGACTCAAAGCAGAAAAATGTTGGTTATGAAAAATTACCTACAGATGATTAAACACAGTGTAGAAGAAATGTAGCTAGCATAAACAGAAAAGAGACATATGAGATCCTATTGTATAACCTCGCAGTTAAAAGATCATGTGATTATTATACTTGTGCATGATAGATATTATCAGTTTGTCCAAATTAATTTGGATTAAAATACATTTTGTTAAGTCCGAAATGAATCTCAACCAATCGTAGATTCGTTTTGGAGAAACCTTGTCTGATATTTTTGTTTTGGAATTTCCATTCAGACATATTTAATGCAACAATCTTTCGGTGGTTTAGAAACAGATTAATCGCTAATTTCATACCCTTACGTGTGATTGTCATATTAAGCAGATAGCCCCTATTATATTTTTAGCAGATGGCTCCCTATTTTGGCATCCTTGTTTATGGAAATCCCACATAAGGATATAAAATTAGGAAGCTATCTACCAAGAAGCTGAAATATAAATTTTCTTTATTCTGGTCTTTCAGCTGTTTAGTAGATTGTTTGTTAATTTGGTACCCTTAATAGGGAGCTCTAAACTAAACACAACTCATTCATTTAATACTCTTAAATATGGGAATCCCATTAAGGGTTTTAGAAATAATTTTATAAATTATTTACATTCAAATTCTCCAACTCGAGGGCGGAGCCTAACTGCTGAGCCAGGCGGACGCAACTCGCCAATGCTCCGGCAAAAAAGCAACTAAACTGGGATTAATACCACTCAAACCGAGCCCATCCACAACCAGGACACTTACCAGAGCCTGGAGAGACACCCGGAGAGCATCTTGAGATGCAAAAAAAGCGTAAACTCCGACATCGGCGACAGCATGAGCCGAGGCCTACCACACGTGCGCAGACGGGAGGCGGCCGACCCCGCTGCTAAGGTACCTGGAGGCTTAATGCACGGTGAAGATCCCACCAGAGACCACCACCCCCAGCCGGCGAGGGCAATCCCGGCACCCTAAACAACCCACAGCAAATATGGGGCGCAAGCACAAGAAACAGGTGCAGATGGAGAGGAATGCACTGCAGGACATAAGACTGTCCTTTGAGAGAACACCCCCGCCAGCACTAGCAAAGACAGCACCTGACTACTATAGTGAGCAAGAGGCCTCTGATGACTCCCCTGAAGAGGAGGAATCAAGTAACTCACCTCACCCAGCTGGAGTATACCTAAGAGCTGACTCAGATGAAGATTCATCCCCATCCACGAAGGGAGACATAAAAAGGATACTGGTGGACCTGAGAAAAGTGTGGAAGTCAGACATTTCAAGAAACACAAGCTGGCATAAAGGCCCTGCAGCACAAAGTGTCAGAGGTCGAGGTCAGAGAACAGGAACGAGACACACAAGTCCAGACAACTGTACAACAAGTGGAGGGTTTCATCTCTCAGGTCAAGCAACTACACAAAATGGTGACTACACTGGAGTCCCGACACCAAAGACGAAACGTACGCCTGAGAGGCATACCTGAACAGGTAGGGGGGGGGACATATTGCCATATGTCCAAAGCTGATCGCCTCAATGGGTGTTCAAAAAGCCGTAGATACCCCATGCATCCTGGCCGCTTTTCGGGTATGCAAGGCTGCAGCGGCACCAGCGGACGCACTGAGAGACGTTATTGTAACAACCAGAGACATTGCAGTGCGGTCCGCCATCCTGAACAAATCCAGGACTATGGGTCAAGTACATTTTGAGGGCCATATCCTCTCCATCTACAGTGACCTCCCATTCCCTGTCCTGGTAGAACGAAGGCAGCTGGCACCGGTGGCCAGGAGGCTACGAGACTGCTCAGGTAAATACCGCTGGAATGCAGAGGGCTCGCTGGCTGTTACACAAGGCACGGAAACGCTCACCCTGACTTCCTCGGACAACCCAGAGACACTCTTTCATAAATTGGGCCTACCAGCGGCCGGCATAATATTAGCAAATTAATTTTCATATGAAAACATGTTGTATTTTTGAGTGTCCATTTCAAACGGTACTAAAGATTATCTTTCATATTTTCATACATGTCTCTTGTGTGTGGCAGTCACCTGCTAAAACTTATATTAACCACTGAGTAAGCAGGTTAAAACTGCTTAGGCTGTAGATGTTTCAAATAAATCCCTTAGATACTTATTTCACAAAGAATCCGCCAGGCAGCAGCTCTCTTCCACAAATCTCTCTGCCTATGTTATCGCATCAATGAAGATTTGTGGAAGAGAGTAGCATATATTTATATATGGGCTATTACTGTTTTTAACACTATTACACTATATTGTCTTCTTTTTTTTATCTTTACATATATTCAATGAATGGAATAAGTTTTCTAAGTGAATTTCAAGCACTTTGAAGCTACTTTTGTCCTATAATATTTGATGCACGTTTGCATCAAGTGTGTTCACAGTTAGCATTTTATTATATACTCGTATGTACTTAATAAGTGTGTGTACACTAGTGTCTTGCACTATTACTGTTTGATGAACTTTATTGAAATAATAATGCACCATGTTTTTGTTTGCACCGCATTTTTTTCACTTTAAAGTCACAGTGCACTTTATATGAGAGTGTGGATACTCATGAATGATATTTAAAGTTGCAGCACACCTTAATTTTTTTTGTATTTATATCAGTAAAGCCAATTTGGAATTTTAGTTAAGTTTTCAGTTTTACTGTTTTAACCTATTTTTGTTTTATTCCCTCTGTATTTCATCATAATTCATAAACTCCTTATATAACTATTTACTAAAATAAACAATGTCTGGAATTGGCAGGGGAATTGCAACATTTTAATTCAAAACAGCAGACAAGTTGGGGAATTTTGCAGTTTGGCCTCAAAAAGATATTTCGGCCTAAAAAATAGCAATTCTTTGTTAACTCCTGATAATGATTTGTTAAATGAATAGCCCTGATTGTAGCACTTAAAGTGAGAATCCGCTGGCCAAATACAAGATAAATAAAAATCACTGTTTAGTAGACATACTCCAAATGAAAACTTGCATGCATTTTATTATGCATTTTTTTTTATTCAGGATGTATCTAAAAACATCTTGCAAAAAGCTGCAGATTTATTGCCTCTTGCCTTTACAAGCCCTCCCCTTCTAACCCTGCACAGACTTTCTGTGACTGTCCAATCACAGACTGACCAATGCAGCTCAATGAGAAATCTTAGCAAGGCAGGTGCTCTGGGCAATTGTTGCATCTTGAGTTTAGTTTCATTGAGTTAACTAATCCAGCAAGTAACAGGACCTGTTGTCTGCTTGAAAGCCAGGGAGGTGTAAAAAGGTTCATTTATAAAAGTGTCAGTTTCTATTGAAATCTGCACTTTTTGCAAATGAAAAAATAGAACACATTATTCACACATAAAGCTTTACAGCAAGTGAAAGTGCTTTAGGGGCCTGAAGTGTCCCTTTAAGAAATGGTTAGAACCTTATGGCCTCCCCTATACAGACAAAATTTTAATCGGGCACTCTAATCGGGTACCATTAGTACCAGAGGTTTTTAAGGAATACTGTCACAGATGGATATGAGTTGGCAGTCCAGCATGGTCAAGCAGACTGGGGTGCAGCCAGACAGGCCCTTTCAGTTGGCAATCCTGCCACTTTTCTGAGCATGCACAGCCATTATGGCTGATGCCAATTATGTGAGTTGATTCACTGGCAACATCTTCTCACAAGCCACCCAGCGACCCCAATTTGCATACCTCCGAATTTTTGAATGTGTGAGTTATTATAAAAATACAAAAATATAAATCTCTGCTTTACCATACCAGCTTAGCCTCAGCCTGAAGCCCATGGAGCAACGCAGTGGGGAGTGGGCCTTGACAGGGCCAGAGAGTGGGCAGGTGAAATTAAGGTCAAGAGGTGTGGTTAAAGTGATAGGCAACTGGGGGGTGGAGAGTAGGGGTTTAAATAGCAGCCATTTTAGAAATGTGACCATCTTAATCAAAATCACTTACTTGTTACTTGTAGCAGGTCTGTGGTTTGTGTTTTCAATTGCAGGTATGGCTTCTGCTGAAGAGATCCTGGCTGGCGTTCGTAGAATGGTGGAGGAGAAGGGGATGTCCTGGCTGCAGGATCAACTGGGGGTCCCGAGCATGTCTGCTCCCCCCTCCGCGGTGCTGGAGAAGAGGCCAAGGAGAAGGGCACGACCGCCCCAACGGCTCAGCCCAGGAGCAAATACGGCGGAGCAGAGAGAAAGGAGTCCGTCGTCGGGAAGAGCAGGAGGAGAGGCGGGCGGGCCACGGGAGCAAGGACGCGCCAGTCGGGCGCACAGCAGGCGCGGAGGCCTTCACCACGGACGGCGCCTCGCCACAAGTCTGCAGGCGGGAGGACGAGACGGAATGCTGGATCCGGCCCGGCGGAGGCGGCGGCCGGTCAGCAAGGCGGTGCGGGGACGTCGGATCCACGCCCCGGTGAGTCTGCCCCTGGTGGCAATGCTGGAGGGCAGGGGGAGGTGATGGAGGCACTAAGCGAAGCATAAGCGCCCCTACAGGGGGCAGGAGGTGCAGCAGCTGTCAGGGCAGGGACAGAATTAACCCCTGCAGGGCCAAGGCGCAGGGGAACAGACGGACAGGGGGTCCAGGGAACAGGAGCTCAAGCACTCAGTGGATCAGCGGGGGGGGGAAATCCCGGCCCTCAGAAAGTCGCAAGGGGATCCTGTGGGGACACATCTGAGGCCAAGAGAGCAGTTCCAGTGGACAGGGAGGAGAGGCTGAGTCCACAGAGGAGAGGGTTCGGCAGGGGCAGGAGAGAAGAGCGGGAGCCCCCTAGGGGTTGCTCCCAGGGTCAGCAGTTGGAGAGCAGGAGTCGCAGGGAGAGTAGTGCACAGGACAGCGACAGGCGCAGCATACGAAGGAGTTCAGGGGAGGTCAGGAGGCGCAGGAGCAGGAGCAGGAGCCGGTCCAGGAGCCAGTGGAGAAGACAGAGGTCCAGCACCAGGGAACCGAGGGAGAGATATTGGCGCAGTCCATCAGTGTCGTCAGCCAGTCAGCAGGGAGAACAGAGGAGCGCATACGGCCGGGATGGTCAGGCAGCGGGGAATCGCAGGGACGGTGACCGCAGGAGGGAGCGCAGGGAGGAAGGGCGGGTAAGGCAACAGGTGTGCAGAATACCCAGGCTATCTTCTCCCAGCAGGTCTCGGCAAGTCTCACCTTCGGCCTCGAGGAGGGGCAAGGCGGACAGGAGTCGGCGTCAACAGGATGCTCTGGAGCCTGGAAAGGTGGATGGAGGGACTGCAACCCCGCGGTCGATCACGGTCGGGGCAATGGTGAGTCACAACATGCACCACACAAGGGGGATTTATTGGGTTACTTAAAAACTTTTTTAGAGTCATGGTCGGGGGGGGGAGGGGTCAGCTCCGCAGTTTGGTAGGGTATGGTCGCCGGTAGGAGGAAGTGACAAGGACTTAGGGGCAGAGGTGTCGATAGTGCGCAGGTTGAGCGGCGGTGGCGCTGAGGAAGGGACAGCGGTGGCCGAAAAGAGGGAGGGGGCGGCAGATCAGGTAGTGGGACATGGCGAGATTGCAGACGTGGCACGACAGAATGTACACGAATCTTTTGCCGGGCCCCTGGGATGTCACTTGAAAGTGGAGACAAAAGAGAAGATTTGGAAGGGTGAGTTTGTAGAAATCTTCTCCTTGCTCCCACTCGAGGAATTCCTCGATTTAAAGGAGGAGGACAAGAAAGACGCTAAGAAGGAAGAAGAGGAAAAGAAGCGAAGGTATCGAAAGATACCTAAGACTTTCGGGAATTGGCTCAGGGCCTATTGTATTTTAGCGAGCGTGATCGGTGAAAAGTCCCCTGACAGATGCTCGCAGCTGTTTTGCTATTTGGATGGGATAGGTGACGCGTACAGGACCTATGGGGGCCTGGCGTGGTGGCGGTACGATGATCAGTTCCGCCAGCGGTTAGCAGCGAACCCTAGCATGAGGTGGGACCAGATGGACCTGCCATTGTGAATGAAATTGATGATGGCGCAAAAAAATGCGCCCTTTCAAGGGACGGCCGGTGCGGTCGCCGGAGGCGCCGTGTCGGCCGGACAGAAAAAGGGTTTCTGCTGGCTCTTCAATGAGGGGCAGTGTAAGTGGGGGGTGTCATGCAGATTTAAACATGAATGCTCCGGATGTGGGGGCAGTCACGGGGTCAACAGATGTTTTCGAAAAGGGAAAGCCAATTTTGGGGGTGCAACAGGGTCAACAGCTACAGCGGTTGCAACAGGGAACGTCGCCGGTGAAGGTCGACGTGATGCTGCCTTGGCTAAGGTTATACGCTAATCAGAAGGACGCGCAATTTTTATGGAAGGGGTTTACGGAGGGCTTTGTTATCCCATTCAAGAGTAAGGGGCCAGGAATTATGGGTGCAAACCTGAAGTCTGTTCGGGAGCACCCTGGGGTAGTGAGGGAAAAATTAATGAAGGAAGTCCATTCGGGGAGGATGGCGGGGCCGTTCCTGTCCCCACCAATACACGATTTGCGAGTGTCCCCGCTAGGGGTGGTCCCAAAAAAGGAGGTGGGAAAATTTCACTTGATACATCACTTATCGCACCCTCAGGGGGCTTTGGTGAATGATGATATCGACGCAGCACTGTGTTCTGTATCCTATACATCATTCGACCAGGCGGTCGAGTTGGTTCGGAGAGCGGGACATGGGGCTTTGATGGCGAAGGTGGATGTGGAAGCAGCGTTTCGGCTGTTACCCATACATCCGGATTGCCACCACCTACTGGGGTGTTTCTTCGAAGGGGGTTTCTTCGTGGACCTGTGCCTACCCATGGGCTGTTCAATATCGTGTTCCTATTTCAAGAAGTTTAGCACCTTCTTGGAATGGGTGGTACGACGGGAGTCGGCTGGGGGGGCGATAGTGCATTACCTCGACGACTTCTTGTGCGTAGGGCCGGCGGGAGCCGACCGTTGTGGGCAGATATTGAAGGTATTTCAATGGGTGGCACACTCCTTCGGGGTTCCGCTAGCAAGGGATAAAACTGTCGGCCCCACTTCATGCCTCAGTTTCCTCGGTTTGGAGATTGACTCAGTGGCAGGTGAGTGTAGGTTGCCCGAGGACAAGTTACGTTCGCTTTGTCAGTTAGTGGACACAATGAAGGGGGCAAGGAAGGTGACTTTAACCCCTTAAGGACACATGACATGTCTGACACGTCATGATTCCCTTTTATTCCAGAAGTTTGGTCCTTAAGGGGTTAAGGGGGCTACAGTCCCTGCTTGGGAGCCTAAACTTCGCCTGCCGGGTGATCCCGATGGGAAGAGTTTTTTGCAGGCAGCTAGCTCGGGCAACAAGTGGCGTACGGAGGCCAATGCATTACGTTAAGATCTCGGCGGATATGAGAGAGGATCTGGTAGTATGGGGGAGGTTTCTAAAGGATTTTAACGGTACGGTTATCTTCAGGGAGCCGGGCGTATCGTCTACGGCCATAGGTTTGTTCAAGGAAGTGCCTCAGGAAGTGTAGGTTTTGGGGCTTATCTGTCAGGACAGTGGTGCGCCGAGGAGTGGCCGGCGGAATGGAAAGCGAGCTCGCTGATCAGGAATCTAGCATTCCTGGAGCTGTTCCCGGTGGTAGTGGCGATGGCATTATGGGGGGGGCGACTCGCGAACAAGAAAGTGGTATTTTACTCAGACAATATGGCAGTGGTCCAGGCTATCAACGGTTTGTCGGCATCGTCGCCGGCGGTACTACGGTTGTTGAGGCATTTGGTACTGCTATGCATGTCAAATAATGTGGTGTTTAGGTCACGGCATGTGCCGGGGTTCTTGAACATAGTAGCTGACGCACTGTCTCGTTCACAGTGGGAACGTTTTCGGAAAGCGGCACCAGAAGCACAGGAGGTGGGTCTGGCATGTCCGGAGGAAGTGTGGCAGCTTGGGACATTATGCTTGGGGAGCTCGTGAGGAATTCCTTGGCACCGGGTACGTGGGCGGCATACAAAAAGGTTTGGCAGGAATGGGATGAGACTGTGGTACAAGTGGGAGGGGACCTTTCCACAAGTCGGCGTCTAGACGTACTATTATGGGTACTGTGTCGACTATTCGCTAAGAAGGTGTCGCCGTCTATTCTAGACAGGCACTTGTCGGCACTGGCTTTCCTGTTCAAGTTTAACGGATGGGAGGACATAACCAAACACTTTATGGTGAGGCAGGCTGTGCGAGGTTTTCGAAGAGGGAAAAAATCTGTGGATACGAGGAGACCGGTGTCGTTTGCAGTACTTCAGGGGCTAGTGGAAGTACTACCTTCCTTATGTTCTTCAAACTATGAAGTGATCTTATTTTCTGGGGCGTTTGCATGGGCCTTTTTTGGGGCTTTTCGGATTGGGGAACTGATTAGCGTGAACAAAGTGGGAGTTGGTGGGCTTCAGAGGGGGGATGTGGCTATCAGCGCAGACAGGGTGCTTATTGAGTTGAGGCGTTCAAAAACGGACGTTTTTGGCAAGGGATGCTCGGTGACATTGTTTGCTCTGTCAGCATCCAAGGTCTGCCCAGTGGCTTGCGGGGCCAGGTACTTGGAATTCCGCCCCAAACTGGAAGGTTGTTTCTTCATCCATGCGGATGGGACTGCGTTATCCCGTTTTCAGTTTGTGAGGGTATTTCGCTCGGGCCTCCTTAAGCTAGGCTTGGACCCAGCGCAGTTCGGGACGCATTCTTTCCGAATTGGAGCGGCAACGGAGGCAGCACGCCTGGGGCTGGGCGACGATAGGATTAAGCGGATTGGGAGGTGGGAATCTATTCGGTTCCGCTCATATGTGAGGCCTGATAAGTTGGTGTAATGGTGGGATGGGGCGTTTAGCTGTTCAAGTTACTCTGCTGTTCCTGTTTTCTTGTTTCAGGTCGTTTGGTATGGTTGATCGGACATTCCTATGTGTACTGGGCACAGAAGAGGGCCGCGGTGAGAAGAGATGGAGTGCAATTGGGCTTTCCTAAGGATAAGGCGGTTCTATCGTGGTTTGGGTTCAGGGGTTTCAGTTGGCAGAGTATTAGTTTGGAGTTGTTCCGTAGGATTGGTACAGGGGTTATACCGGACGTGGTACTGGTTCACAGTGGGGGGAATGACCTAGGTCTGATCCCTCAGCGCGAACTAGTGAGGAGGATGAAGAAGGATGTGGATCGGCTGCGTGAATTGGTCCCTGGAGTGATTGTTGTCTGGTCAGAGATGGTGCCCCGTTTTAATTGGAGACACGCCAGGGACCTGGCCTCTGTAGCGAGGTGTAGGGGAAAGGTCAATAAGACCATGGCGATTTTCATTCGCCGAATTGGCGGGGTGGTAGTGAGGCACCGGGAGCTGGAGGTCATGCTGCCAGGGTACTTCAGGAAAGATGGGGTGCATTTGTCGGACGTGGGCTCTGACTTTCTTAACCTAGGTTTTCAGGATGGGATTGCCCAGGCCCTATTTAGGTGTGGTGGGGGTCGCACATGAGCTTAAGGTGGTCAAGTCACGTGCTGTGGCGGTATAGGGCGTGGGTTAAATTGGATTTAGGTGGAATAGAATGGGGATAGGCCAAGGTCTAGGCTGGAATAGGCCGGAAGGAAAAAGTGGTTGGTAGGTTCTAGCTCGTTGGTGGCGACGAACCTGGGGGTGTAGGTGTGTCTGGGGTACACACCTACGGTTATCATATTGGTTTTGGGGCCTCTTTGGTAGGCCACGTGTAAAAAGTTATGCACTATTGGAATGTTCATTATTGTTATTTGGTAGGGTCATTGTCAGGGGTATTGGGCAAGAAGGTCGGAAGTAATTAGTACTTGTGACAATGACCCTAAATTGTTAATTTATATATTTATATTTATAATTAATAAAGCTGTGGACTTTATAATCCAACAGAAAATCTGGTGTCTGAGTGTCATTTCATTACGGGTCAGCACATGCCGAATAACGACTGTGCACATGTCATGTAAGAACAACAGGTGTTCTACAGAGAAAGGTAAATGTCGGTCATTCTGTAATGTTTGGCAGTTTACAATTGAATATTGGATGATGCCAAGATCCCCTGAAAGGGCTGAGGTCGAAAATCAAAAACAATTTATGTTGTTTTTCTTTATCAGTGAGTTAGAGCATTACATTTCCTGAAGGCTGGGCAGCAGGAGCTTTGACACTGTGTGTGTAACTCATCCAGCCATGGGCAGCCTATTGAAGATGTGTGGGATTAGCATGTCCTGTGTGCTATGTATGCTGATGCCAAAAAAATTGCAGAAAATATAAACTGCCGGCCAGAATCCAGACGAGACAGCCCAGCGAGGAATTAAACATAATAAAATCTCCTAACTCTAAGTCACACTTAAAACAAAGCCCATCTAGTCTTAAACTGAGCTCCCTAACCATAATTATATCTATTTTAAATTGACATACCACTTCGCAAAACTAATATTTCCCAAACTAACTCCAACCTTACCCTTCTCAAAGGTTCTTAATCGCTGCATAATTTTGTTGCATCTTTATGAACATTATTATGTTGCTGTAAGTGATTTTGATTAAAAGGTGATTGAGTTAAAAGTTTTCACTAACTTTTTTAATTTAAATTATTTAGTGCTCCTTTTATCTATTGCTGTCTGTCTTACTAGCACCCATAGTAAAGTAATATAAACTACCCCCATTTCCAGAAATTCTTATTGCCAAAGAATTTAGGTAAGCCACCTGTGTACAAATTTTATGAAATTCTGTGAGCATAAAAGGAGCTTAGACACATATATAGTTTTAATATATTAAGTGCTGCTACTACACTCCAGTGGGTATCTCCCTTTCCCACTAAACAACATTAAAAAAACAGGTGAAACAGTCTTAGTTGAATGAACAACCTTCAGCCTTTCCGAGTGGAGCGCCATATATACAAATCGATAATTAACTTACCCCTTTATCGGGGGGGTTGCACATTGGAGGAATCTTATATTGGAAAATATAATTAGAGAGAGAAACAAAAAGAGAGATATGGTGTGTCTCTTTGAGCACTCTTATGAGTAAGATGTAGTAATGGTTACTAGTGATGTCCCGACCGGTTCGCTGGCGAACATAGCTTGTTCGCGTTCGCCACTGATGGCGAACATATGCGATGTTCGGTCCACCCCCTATTCGTCATCATTGAGTAAACTTTGACCCTGTACCTCACAGTCAGCAAACACATTTCAGCCAATCAGCAGCAGACCCTCCGTCCCAGACCCTCCTACCTCCTGGACAGCATCCATTTTAGATTAATTCTGAAGCTGCATTCTTAGTGAGAGGAGGGACAGTGTGCTGCTGCTTATTTAATAGGGAAATTGATAGCTAGGCTAGTGTATTCAGTGTCCACTACAGTCCTGAAGGACTCATCTGATCTCTGCTGTAAGGACAGCACCCTAAAAAGCCCTTTTTAGGGCTAGAACATCAGTATGCTTTTTTTTTTCCTGTGTAATCTAATTGCAGTTGCTTGCCTGCCAGCGTGTGTGTCAGGCTCACAGCGTATACTGTGCCCACTTGCCCAGTGCCACTACTCACTCACTGGTGTCACAATAGCTTGCATTTAAAAAAAAAAAAAAACTTTTTTGACTGTGAAATAATAGCAGTAGGTTTCCTTCACGCGTGTGCGTTTCAGGGCCTGCCAGGGCACAGTGTCACACCAGTGCAACTCATATCTGGTGTAACAGTAGTGTACATTTAAAAAAAAAACTAGAAATTTGACTGTGAAATAATAGCAGTCAGTTTCCTTCACGCGTAGGCGTTTCAGGGCCTGCCAGGGCACAGTGTCACACCAGTGCAACTCATATCTGGTGTAACAGTAGTGTACATTTAAAAAAATATATACAATTTTGACTGTAATAGATTGAATAGCAGTTAGTTGTCTGCAAGCGTGTGTCTGGCCTACAGCGTCTACTCTGCCAACTTCTGCCAGTGCACAGTGCCACTCATATCTGTTGTCACAGTAGCTTACACGCATAGTACCACTAATCGAAAAAAAAATTACAGGCAGAGGCAGGCCACCCCGCAGGGTCCGTCGTGGTCATGGTGCTGTGATTCCCTTTGGCCCTAGAATAATGCCCAGTGTTCAGAGGCCACGTACCCTGAACTTGAAAAGTTCTGAGGACATAGTTGACTGGTTAACACAGGACACCCAATCTTCTACAGCTTCCGCTCGGAACCTTGACGCACCATCCTCCTCCAGCTTAGCTTCGGGCACCTCTCAAGTTACCACAAACACCAGCACCACAGCTGCTTCACTTGGTATGTCAGAGTAGTTATTTACACATCAGTTGGTAGAAATGAGTGATGCGCAAGCATTATTGCCAGAGGATGTAGATAACAGGGATATGTCTCAGTCTGGCAGCATTACACACATGGACGTACGGTGTGATGATGATGATGTTGTACCCGCTGCTGCTTCCTTTGCTGAGTTGTCAGATACAAGTGAAGCGGTTGATGATGACGATGCATCCGTGGATGTCACGTGGGTGCCCGCTAGAAGAGAAGAAGAACAGGGGGAAAGTTCAGATGGGGAGACAGAGAGGAGGAGGAAGAGACGAGTTGGAAGCAGGGGGAGGTCATCGCAAGGAGCTAGTGGCACAGTCAGACAGCATGCATCGGCAACCGGGGTCAGCCAGACAGCACGCCAATCAACGCATGCTGTTGCCACCACCAGAATGGCGTCATTGCAGAGCTCAACAGTGTTGCATTTTTTTTTGGTGTGTCTGCCTCTGACAACAGCGATGCCATTTGCAACCTGTGCCAAAATAAACTGAGTCGTTGGAAGTCCAACACCCACCTAGGTACAACTGCTTTGCGAAGGCACATGATCGCACATCACAAACGCCTTTGGGATCAACACATGAGTACAAGCAGCACAGAAACTCAAAGCCGCCATCCTCCTCCTGGTCCAGCATTTTCAGCCACGTCAACCACTGCTGTCCTCCTTGCCCCCTCTCAACCATCCGCCACTCCGTCTCTAGTCCTTGAGCAGTTGCTGCTCATCTGCCCACAGTCAGGTGTCTGTCAAGGACATGTTTGAGCGTAAGAAGCCAATGTCACAAATTCACCCCCTTACCCGGCGTCTGACAGCTGGCTTGACTGAACTCTTAGCCCGCCAGCTTTTACCATACAAGCTGGTGGAGTCTGAGGCGTTCCAAAAATTTGTAGCTATTGGGACACCGCAGTGGAAGTTACCCGGACGAAATTTCTTTGCACAAAAGGCAATCCCCAACCTGTACTCGATTGTGCAAAATGAAGTAATGGCATGTCTGGCACACAGTGTTGGGGCAAGGGTCCATCTGACCACTGATACCTGGTCTGCAAAGCATGGTCAGGGCAGGTATATCACCTACACTGCGCATTGGGTGAACCTGCTGACGGCTGCCAAGCATGGAGTTGTTGGTGACACCGCCACGACTTGCAGGCAGGCCTGCTGCCACCTCCTCTACTCCTCCTACTCCATCCTCTTCCATAACCTCCTCGGCTGAGTCCTCTTCTGCTGCTGCGTCTTGCTCCACATCAACGGCACCCCCCCAGCTCCCCAGGTACTATTCCACATCCCGGCTACGGCAGTGTCACGCCGTCTTGGGGTTGACTTGCCTGAAAGCAGAGAGTCACAACGGACCAGCACTCCTGTCTGCTCTGAACGCACAGATGGATCGGTGGCTGACTCCGCACCAACTGGAGATCGGCCAAGTGGTTTGTGACAATGGAAGAAATTTGTTGGCGGCATTGAATTTGGGCAAGTTGACACATGTGCCGTGCATGGCACATGTGTGTAATCTGATCGTACAACGCTTTGTGCTTAAGTACCCAGGCTTACAGGACACCCTGAAGCAGGCCAGGAAGGTGTGTGGCCATTTCAGGCGTTCCTACATGGCCATGGCGCACTTTTCAGATATCCAGCGGCAAAACAACATGCCAGTGAGGCGCTTGATTTGCGACAGCCCAACACGTTGGAATTCAACACTCCTAATGTTCGACCGCCTGCTCCAACAAGAAAAAGCCGTTAACGAGTATTTGTATGACCGGGGTGCTAGGACAGCCTCTGCGGAGCTAGGATTTTTTTTGCCACGTTACTGGACGCTCATGCGCAATGCCTGTAGGCTCATGCGTCCTTTTGAGGAGGTGACAAACCTGGTCAGTCGACCTGAAGGCACCATCAGCGACATCATACTATTTGTTTTCTTCCTGGAGTGTGCCCTGCGAAGAGTGCTGGATCAGGCCATAGATGAGCGTGAAGAGGAAGAGTTGTGGTCATCATCACCACCAGAAACAGCCTTATCAGCATCGCTTGCTGGACCTGCGGCAACGCTGGAAGAGGATTGTGAGGAAGAGGAGTCAGAGGAGGAATGTGGCTTTGAGGAGGAGGAGGAAGACCAACCACAACAGGCATCCCAGGGTGCTCGTTGTCACCTATCTGGTACCCGTGGTGTTGCATGTGGCTGGGGGAAAGAACATTGAGATCACTGAGGAGGAGGAACGGGAAATTAGTAGCTCGGCATCCAACCTTGTGCAAATGGGGTCTTTCATGCTGTCGTGCCTGTTGAGGGACCCTCGTATAAAAAGGATGAAGGAGAACGACCTGTACTGGGTGTCCACGCTACTAGACTCCCGGTATAAGCAGAAAGTGGCTGAAATGTTACCAAATTACAACAAGTTGGAAAGGATGCAGCATTTGCAAAATAAATTTAAAATTATGCTTTACACAGCGTGTAAGGGTGATGTCACAGCACAACGGGAATCTAACAGGGGAAGAGTAATCCTCCTCCTCCCACGACCATGTCGGCAAGGACAGGATGCTTTACAGACGTGTTGTTGATGGAGGACATGCAGAGCTTTTTAAGTCCTACGCATCGCCACAGCCCTTTGGGGTCCACCCTCAGAGAACGACTCGACCGACAGGGAGCAGACTACCTCGCCTTAACTGCAGATATCGACACTCTGAGGAGCGATGAACCCCTTTACTACTGGGTGTGCAGGCTTGACCTGTGGCCTGAGCTATCCCAATTTGCGATAGAACTTCTGGCCTGCCCCGCTTCAAGTGTCCTGTCAGAAAGGACCTTCAGTGAAGCAGGAGGTATTGTCACTGAGAAGAGAAGTCGCCTAGGTCAAAAAAGTCTAGATTACCTCACCTTTATTAAGATGAATGAGGGATGGATCCCGAAGGGAATGACAGTGGGCAATACATTCGACTAAAAAAGGCCTGATGAGGGTGACTACTTAACACACCACTCCTATCTGGTGGCACATTAGATTACACGCACAGTGCCCCAAATTTGAAGTAGGAGGACAAACTGATAGGAATTGTACTACTTAATACACCTTATAATAACGCAGAGAGAGGCAACGCAGAGAGAGGAGTCTGAAGAAGAGGAGTCAGAGGAGGAAGGTGGCTTTAAGGAGGTGGAAGACCAAACACAGCAGGCGTCCCAAGGTACTTGTTGTCACCTTTCGGGGACCCTTGGTGTTGTACGTGGCTGGGTGGAGGAAGACAAGGACATCAGTGAGGACAAGGAACGGGACATGGCTTCTTGGTATCCAACCTTGTGCAAATGGACTGTTTGCGGTTGTTTGCGGTTGTTTGCGGTTGTTTGCGGTGCGTTAAACGGGGAGTTTGGTCTGTCACTGTGAAGCGGGCATAACCCTTACACTACCTGATCGATACAACATCATTCCTGATGTTTTAAAGCACGTTATTCCAAACAATTTAGGAATGTTAGGTGATTTATGCCCTTTATGGATTAAAACCAGACTCTGCATCAACGATGTAATTTTCCATGGAAGTTTTGCCATGGATCCCCCTCCGGCATGCCACAGTCCAGGTGTTAGTCCCCTTGAAACAACTTTTCCATCACTATTGTGGCCAGAAAGAGTCCCTGTGGGTTTTAAAATTCGCCTGCCCATTGAAGTCTATGGCGGTTCGCCCGGTTCGCCCGGTTCGCCCGGTTCGCCCGTTCGCGAACATTTTCAGAAATTCGCGTTCGCCATTTGCGAACGGAAAATTTTATGTTCGCGACATCACTAATGGTCACACTCACATGGAATTGAGCCAGTAAGATAGACTCAAATCATATAGACTCAAACAGCTGGTGTGTACTCTGGTGACACTTCCCCCTTTTCCATAATATCTAATGATGGTAACTCTAAGGGAACATAAAGGAAACAACAGGCGAACAGCCCCTAGTGCAATATATCAGTAACACCGTGCAGAATGAAATCATAAATGGTTCTGCTCATCTTGCTCAGAGCCCTAGGTACCTGGCTCTGGTTTGAAGCGCTTGTGTGCTTTATAGGGAGCACTACACTTCATTAGAGGCAGGTAAATGGAGTGCACAGAGGACTTGAAAAAAATGTATTAAACAAATAGTTTAAAAAAAACATATATTAAAATCTATTAAAATACTTGCTCTAGTAAAAATTGGTAGTCCAAAGTGTTCCCTCTGTTCGCCACCTGTGTGTGTAAAACCACAATCTAAGGTGGGTATTAATATATGGATAGTAATAAATGCACCAGAATATAGCCTTTAACCACTTAAGGACCAAACTTCTGGAATAAAAGGGAATCATGACATGTCACATATGTCATGTGTCCTTAAGGGGTTAAGCAAACATCGCCTATTGGTAATAATTGTATTTAAAGTTTAAACAACTTTAGCTTAATTTAGTTTTGGTGTATAGATCATGCCCCTGCAGTCTCACTGCTCAATTATCTGCCATTTGTGTCTGTCCATACAGCCCTAGCCACCCCTCCCCTGGCTGTGACTCACATAGCCTATATAGTTTCATTTTCAATCAGGTGTTAACTTTCTTAAGAAGTGTTTATCTCCTGATCTGTAAATTGAACTTTAATCAAACACAGGAGGATCCTGCAAGGTATAACAGGCTTTTAACAGTGCAGAAGACAAGACATTCTACATAAAACAGACTGTGCAATAAAGGACGTTTAAACATTAGATCTCTCTTTACAGGAAGTGCTTAGGGAGGATGCATAAGTCACATGCAGGGAGGTGTGACTAGGGCTATATAAACAAAGCCATTTGTAACGGATCCACTGGCACCCCGACCGGGTACCTCCGTTGAAAGATGCTCCTAGCGCTTCCAGAGGACTCCAAGCACTCCACCAGACACCATAAGCACCGCAGGCTGCAGCTATCTCCCTTCAGAACGAAGCAAGAACAAGCTCTTACAAGAGCTCAGTGATTATAGCAAGGGAATATGCCTAGCATAGCAATCCCTTGTAGCAGATTCCCCCAATAAGAGACAGGACTCAAGTTGAGGGTAAAAATAGAACTCTCTGGCTGCTAGCTTGCAGCCCTTTTTATTAGGTGCTCCCATGAAGGGGAGGGACACACACAGTAACGTACATTAACCAATCACACAATAGTTACATCCCACACATAGCCCTCCCCTCTACCTGTAAACTAATTATCTGTACACACAGGAAAATACAATTATCATAGGTAGGGAAAATACAGTTTTTACACAACATTCATAACTCCCAAAATATACATCACATTCGCATAAAAATACATATTCACAATCAATCCATTCGGGGGAAATCATACGAATTGGACCAGGGGTTCAAAAGTTAGTACAAATGTGCATTTGACCTTCTGGAAGCATGTTTTTTTCAGCTCAAACTAGTTCCCCAGAATCCTCTATCCTGGAGACAATGGAGGAGCTTATTTAATTATATCCAGGGACAAACACAGCCTCCATTAAGCACGTGTTACCAGCAACCACCAAAAGACATAAAAATACATAACTCCTGTTATACTAAACAGAACCCCCACATTCAACCCATCCCCAGATGGCTTGGATCTGAGCGCTCAACATATCCAAACAGCGCTCAGATGCCACAAACACAGTTCAAACGCCATGGGGTTTAAGTTTCGTATGGGCTGATGAGAGGGCCCATAATCCTGGGGCAGCCCAATAACCCACAGTATGCCCAAATACCATGCATAAAGGGCCAAATCGCCCAGGGACCGTAGTCACAGGGTAAGAAGCAGGCAAGCAGCCCCCTCCAAAACACAGTGGCGAAGTGGCGAAGTGGAATTCACAGAATGGCCCACCCACGGTACATAGTTCACAGCGGGTCTAACCCACAAAACAAATTTAGCAGTGTAGCCCCCCCACAATAAAGAATTCACAGAATAGCCTCCCCACAATAAGTCATACTGGCCTGTAGGTCCCAAGTTGTGGGGTGAAACTGTGGCACCCTCGGCCTTGCTGGGCAAATGGCTGTGAGTACTTGGGGGCCAGATGCCGAATGTGCTCTGCTCCAGGGTCAGAGCTGGGGTAGTCTCAGGGTAAGGAAAAAAGGAAGGACAGAAGCGAGCGGCGCTCTGCCCAGTTGCCAGCTCTTCCGCTGGGGCAGCCTGTAGAAAGTCAGGCTCAGGGGAAGGAAACAAGGGAGGACAGAGGCCAGCGGCGCTCTGCCCAGTTGCCAGCTCTTCTGCTGGGGGGTCAGGGAACCAAGTAGTTGACTGGGGAGGAGAAATATCACTTACCTCCCCCTGGTACTCCGGCTGCTGCTGGGGGGGGAGGTCGATGCTCTCCACTTTCTTTAACTCCAGCTCTAGTTGGGGATCTGGGCCGGTTGTCCAGCATCCCTGTAGGGCCAGTGGAGAGATCTCGGTCCCATCTCCACCTGCCTGCAGGGGGTCCTCCCAGGACCAGTCTATGAGGTCCTCTACCTCGGGTACCTCTGGTTGCTGTTGGGGAGGGAGACCGGTTGTCTCTTCCTCCAATAACACATTCTGCCGCTGGGGAGTGAGACCGACTGTCTCCCCTCCCTGTAAAACATACTGCCGCTGGGGATCTGGGCCGGGTGCCCAGCATCCCTGTAGGGCCGGTAGAGAGACCTCGGTCCCATCTCCACCGGCCACCTCGGTTTCTTCCTCGTCCCACTCTACCTGTGGCTGGAGTTTCTCCCAACGTGCCCACTGGCCTTCCCTCAACGCCCTGTGTTGTAGGTTCCGGGTCACCATGTCCCACACGAACCGCACGTATTTCTCCTCTGGATTGGGTCCGTAAAACTTCAGGTGCAACCCTACCATTGTGCCAAACTCTAGTACGGAGTAGCTATACGCCATGCTTGCTGTAGCCACTGCTGGTTCCATTATGTTGCTGAAGATAGGGACGCTGCACAACTCCACACGTTACCGGTGTCTCTGAACTGCTTCTCCTCGCACTAGGACGCCATCCCACTGCTGCCACCAATGTAACGGATCCACTGGCACCCCGACCGGGTACCTCCGTTGAAAGATGCTCCTAGCTCTTCCAGAGGACTCCGAGCACTCCACCAGACACCATAAGCACCGCAGGCTGCAGCTATCTCCCTTCAGAACGAAGCAGGAACAAGCTCTTACAAGAGCTCAGTGATTATAGCAAGGGAATATGCCTAGCATAGCAATCCCTTGTAGCAGATTCCCCCAATAAGAGACAGGACTCAAGTTGAGGGTAAAAATAGAACTCTCTGGCTGCTAGCTTGCAGCCCTTTTTATTAGGTGCTCCCATGAAGGGGAGGGACACACACAGTAACGTACATTAACCAATCACACAATAGTTACATCCCACACATAGCCCTCCCCTCTACCTGTAAACTAATTATCTGTACACACAGGAAAATACAATTATCATAGGTAGGGAAAAAACAGTTTTTACACAACATTCATAACTGCCAAAATATACATCACATTCGCATATTCACAATCAATCCATTCGGGGGAACAACATACTCAAAAATCATACGAATTGGACCAGGGGTTCAAAAGTTAGTACAAATGTGCATTTGACCTTCTGGAAGCATGGTTTTTCCAGCTCAAACTAGTTCCCCAGAATCCTCTATCCTGGAGACAATGGAGAAGCTGATTTAATTATATCCAGGGACAAACACAGCCTCCATTAATCACATGTTACCAGCAACCACCAAAAGACTTAAAAATACATAACTCCTGTTATACTAAACAGAACCCCCACATTCACAAACACAGTTCAAACGCCATGGGGTTTAAGTTTCGTATGGGCTGATGAGAGGGCCCATAATCCTGGGGCAGCCCAATAACCCACAGTATGCCCAAATACCGTGCATAAAGAGCCAAATCGCCCAGGGACCTTAGTCACATGGTAAGAGGCGGGCAAGCAGCCCCCTCCAAAACACAGTGGCGAAGTGGCTTTCGCTACACCATTTAACTCCTGAATGGCAGAAAACTGACTATAGTGGCATGGCGTATAAACCAAAACTGCTTCAATAAGCTAAATTGTTTTGGTGTCCCTTTAGATATACTTGTTTTGGTGTCCCTTTAGATATGCTTTAAAAATTCTAGCTATTTTGTATTTAGTGGGCCCCAATATTATTAGGTAATTTAAATGCTGCATTTTTTTAAACAATGGAATGCTGAGAACTGATCAGTTCATCTTTGGAAATCCCATATTCTGATTGGAGGATGTCATTACATGTTCTCAGAAAGGTTTTTGTTAAATAAATTTCTCCGAGCGAATGAATTCCAAGATGGCTGCCTGCACAATGAAATCTGGCAACTCTTCAAGCAGTAATTACAGCTAACTTGCAATACCTTTGTTAGACCAAAAAACAATAGGAATTTGTTAGAAATACAATCTTAAACTGCTTTATGAAAAGAAAATTGCAGGTGGCAGTGCCACTTTTAATAAGATTTTGTTATATTGTCTATGTATTTATTAACCTTGCACAACATTGAGATATCTTAACCAGATATGGACAGATAACATCAGCATTATAACAATAACATGGTCCTTACCTAGCAATTTTCCTGAAGGGGTTAATAATGCTGGACAAGCCAACAATCAGATAATTAAATTACCAGTATTATTTTTAATAATTATATTGCCAAGATGCAATCAGCGCACATTGTCAAGGAGAGAAAGCATGGCCCCAGGTTATACAGGATGATCATGTCTTTTCACAATTCACTGATCTTTGTAGAAGTCATAAGTCTGGCTTTTATGGCATTTTTATGACAACCCTAATGACATTTTTCAAAGATGGCATCTCATATTAATTTCGATGACATCATCCAATGTCATGCAGTGGAATTTATTATGTAGCAGTTAGGGAAGCTCCTGAGTTATAGGTCTTAATTATCATTCAGAGAGGCTGTTAATTATGCTTCAGTAACTCCCTTTTCTATGTTGAAACCGTCCAGTTCCCCCCCTTTTCCCTTTAATTCCATCACAAACTATATTGCGTCTGACACAGGCGCATGTATATAATGAAATCTAAATTTAAACCACAGTCCTAAAGAACCATTTCAAACATTTTATCTTTCAGTAGACTGAATGGATGAGTGTGCTCAATTTCAATAATTTTTTTGTGTACTAATGAACAAAGAAGGACGATGCAGGCACTCAAGGTAGAATATGATACAACAAAAAAAGGAATATATAAAAACAAATACTTATCAATTATACAGAAACAGCTTCCCACCGAACACCTCCCAAATAGTGTTTAGTCTAAACAAGCCAACAAATGCAATACACGTTGGATTCAGCTGATGTACCTAAAGGATAATAAATAAAAAGAACATAGCATAATATAGTTAGTGGAAATATAATATTCCCTGCTAAAGGTTACACTCACAAGAAGTTGAAGTAATAAACGCTCTAATGGTGCCTACCCTGATGTCTTGGGGGGCTAATGTCTCCCTCTTAGGATCAGGTATCACCCAGTTTCAGGAACCATGCAGGACTCCAACAGGTAGATAAGGTGAAAAGAGGTTTATTGGTAGTATATAAAAATACATAACGAAGGAAATCTGGTCTTATGCGTTTTGTCCCACTTATGGGACTTTCTCAGAGCCCAATATTCTCTGAGAGGCTGTTTTTTTGGGAGCATTATTGTCATAACTTCTTATTACAAAATATTGTAAATGTTTTACTTATGCGTATCATGACAATTAGATTGGATTGACTTCCCTGGGCTGTATTTGGGCATAATAACGTGGTTTGTAATGCCATTCAATACCATCCTTTCTTTCTTAATTATGGTTTTCATCCAAATGTTCTTCCCTCCACATTTTCTTCACAGGGATTGCCGTTGGTTGATGAACACACTGACAACCTAAAGAATACATGGGAACATGCACAACACATCTTGACATGCACATTAGACACACGCAGATAAGCATAGACGTGCTGATCCTGTTTACCAACTGGGTGATAAGGTCTGGCTAAGCACCAAACATACTCGCTTAACCGTCCCCTCCATGAAATCTGTTCCAAGATATGTGGATCCTTACAAAGTCATTAGATGTGTTCATCCTGTGGCGTATAGTCTTGCTCTACCTCCTGACTTAGATAATCCTAAAATGTTTCATGTATAGTTGTTGAAACCTCTCACATTCATTAGGTTCCTCTGATGATTTGTGGGAGAAACGCGAGGGGCACTTGGGGATTTAGAGCTGTTCAGACATTTATTCATTTGAATCTCTTAATTATACTAAGCTCGTGCCCTGAGTACACATTTTTCCGTCATTGCTATCTCCAGACGATTAGGGCTTCTTTTCTATATACTTTTAGCCATTTTGCCATTCTCGATATTAATTCAAAACAGGAAGCCCTTTTATTGTCCCCACAGCAATCACGTTTTTTTTCTATCCACAGAGGCGGCATCACTGTACCTCTTAAGGTAGATACCTATATTTTTGTGTTTTGATACATTCTATTTCAGAATACCCCTATTCGATACAATTATGAAGGGATGTTAGTTTCTACTTAGAGGTTACAGAATTGTAACATTGCATTGGTTCACCGACGGGTAACAATGCAATATTGAGACTATTTGTGCACTAATCATTCAGCAATAGATATTCAATTCGACCACTGTGGATTGCAAAACTATGTTTTGCACATGTATTTGGGAATAGGTTTCTGAAAACTTTAGAACAGAACCTCCCAACTTTGTAAATATTTAACCTTTTCAGATTGGATATTGGTTATTTAACCTTCTTACCTAGAAATGTCTATTTTTTTGCGTCTAAATCATTGCATCAGAAAGTTTAGGACTTGACATACTAAACCCGATCCTAGAGGAAATTTTGATGCATGGTTTTGCATTAATAGTTATTGGAAAAGGATTTAAATATCCGGCAATGGGATCTGTTTTAACCTCTACTAAATAGTTGATATTTGCACATTGGTATATCACCATATTGAATATTAGTTCACATATATTTGATAACTGGATATTTAATCCTTGTTAATTCACTATTTTAATAGAATTATTAAAAGTTATATTTTATTGATAGGACACACTTATTAACCCATTATAGGGCACACATGGGGTGGGCGGCAGCACTGTAACATGGCTGTATAATACAAAAGCAAATACAAACATAAAAAATAAAGCCCTGCACTCATACTCCCAATACTCCTGGGTGGTAGCAATGACCATAGTACACATCAGCCCCAATAGACTGAACCCAAGAAAAATCCCATGTATTTTCTTTTTTCCTTATGTAGATAAATTGCTTGAAAAGTTCATCCAAAAATATGAAATCATTTGAATAGCTTATCCCAAAAAAAAAAAAAAAGAAATCGAGGCCGTAGTCCATGGTGTTAAAATCTCAAAATCAAACAATTTGCTTATTTAAGGAACAATACATTGTTCTCACCACTAGAGGGCATATTATACATGTATGCCATGAACACAAAGAGAAATTACGCTAACAAGATATGCACAAAGTAAGAACGCAAGACAGAAAAACAAATAGAAATGTTGCATCCCATATATGAAGTTTATGAAAAATGTCTCTCCTTATGAATGGTTTTCTGCACATATCATAATGTAAAACAGATCATTATACAGGATGGGCACTTCAATTTTGCAAAGTGTAGCAGAGTGTCCTTGGATAGATAGTTTTTTTGGACAAAGTTATACTTCAATGGAAGAAACAATTCCAAAACTCACCTATGTTTTCTTTTTGTCTTTTTACCTTTATCAGCAAATTATAAACATCCCATTTACTTGAAGTCTTACAGAGAAATATAAATGCATTGAGAAAAATGTACATATTCATTTTAATTATTATTATTAGTATTGCCATTTATAAAGAGCCAACTGATTCCATAGTGCTTTACAATATTATGAGAGGGGGGATTTAACTATAAATAAGACAATTGCAAGAAAACTTACAGGAACGATAGGTTGAAGAGGACCCTGCTCAAACAAGCTTACAATTAATGTCAGTTTTCATACTGACACTTATTACAAAACACATTTAAGGACTGCAATAAGTCTTATTACAACCCTGAAATCGATGTGTATGTTGTACACGTTGAGGTTTCTTGAGGCTCATTGGTTGAAAATCACAGAGATAGGGAATTGTGCACCAATCACCATTCAATCTGAGACAATCAAGGTAGAGGCTTAGGACGTAGGAAGAGGATAACCACACAGAACAAAGGATACCAGTATGGTGATGCAATTATAATATTTCTTCTGAAAATTCTTAGAATTCTTACCCTCTTTCCAATGTCTGAAAAAAAAAATAGTCAAATAAGGAATAAGGGAAAGCAAAAAAAAAAAAATAGAAAAGGAATACAAACAAATGGAAATAAAAATAATTGAAGATGTCACTGGATACATTAAATGAAGTTGAAAGTGTGTCAACAATAAAAGTCCAAAACATCTCAACAGTTCGTAATAAATGGCACGAACACCATGTTGCAATATTGCACCATGGATCCTAAAGAGAGTATTACTGACAAAAATCACCAACCTATTAATTGGTTGTGGTGACCAAGCAGAACTGTCAGATGGCATTTCCGGTCAAACTCTTCCAGTCAACTGATAAGGCAATAGTAAAAAAAATGATAGTGTTCGACAACTGCACAATTTTCGTTAAATGAGTCTTCTTTTAAGAGTCATCATTTTGATAGCAATACTAATACTAATACAACTGTAAGTCTATTTCTATATCTGACTTAAAAGTTATAATAGTGATTTTGGGAAAAAAAGCCTTAAGCCATGGAACCTAAACAAATGATCAGGTTGTCCTTAAACAACCGAAGGAGCAGGTGCCATCAATATTTTTCATACACAATTTTATTTATTTATTTATAAAATATTTTACCAGGAAAGATACATTGAGATTTCTCTCATTTTCAAGTATGTCCTGGGTCTACAAAGTATTGCATGGATACATTAGGGTACAATAAAATTAAGTGGATTTTTTTTTGTATTGTGGATGATTCACTTAGATCACAAAAAAAATGCATTTCCATCAATGTCATACCTGGTGAGTAAATTAATCAGGAAATAGAGAATTTAAACATCTACTGTTGTTGAGTCGTAGAATTCATGCCAGGTCAAAAATCAAACTGTGTTCGCATACAGTCGTGTTTCTGAAAAATTCAAGTTACACTATAACTAACAATGACACCAGCATTGACACTTACCAAGCTCTTATCATTTGAACTTTGCCTAAATCATCCATCTTTCAGAATTGACGTCAAAGAGTCCAGTTAATTTGTGCAGACCATAAAACGAAATTAAACCATCAGTAAATTTCAATTCCAGCATATTACTTATGTATATCTAAATTTCACATTTTATCTGGCTGAGCAGCAATGTTGGGTCAGACTCTACTATTATCTGACCAACTGCTGTTCGTCCTATGTTGTCTGCTGTTGTCATTGCTCCGTGTTAAACTGCAGCAGCAGGCAAGTTCGTCTAAGCAGCAGTTGGTCAGATCACGGTAAAATAAAAAACTAAAATAAAAATCAATATTCATCATTTTTAAAAAATATCATTCATTTTCATTAAATGTAATAAACTTTTGAACAATGAAATGTCAAAATATGATAACAGTCGGACTTTAAGTGCGCAAAGCCTTGGCCATAACTAACTGTAACCATGGATTCTAGCGTTTGTGTGAGATACGTTTAAAAAGTGTCTACGTTTACACAACAATCACTTGAAGATTCAACACACTTGGAAAAGAGAGCACGCAACGACAGAGGGATTTAAGAGAAGAATTTATTACACGCCATATGTAAAAATTAAATATGACAGTTCCGGTAATTAATTTGAAAGGAAATACATTAAACATGTATATTTGAATTGTGTTGTACAAGAAGATAACAATGACACTAATTAGCATGATTTGGTTCGGCTCCTACATACAATTTGCTGTTTTTCTTGCTCATTGGAATATGTTTTATTACTGTAAAACGTCAAGAATAAACAGTGGGTAGTGACCTTTTCCTGGCTTGAAAATGAAATCTGTTGTTTACGTTTTTTTTTTTTCCGAGATAAACAGCAGCAGTTTCAATCTTCACTAGATACAGTGATAACGAGTTGAGTTCAGATTCAAGGTCACCGCACTTTCACCCACAACATAAAGAGACGGGATTCACTCCTGCCGGTTTTACCTTTGGAAAAGGAAATTTCATCTTATGTGGTTCTCAGTACAAAAGAGAGATACTTTATATCACTATTTATATCTTGAGCTATGTAATTTCCGTTATATATCTAATGACTTACGAAAATAATTATATTAAATTGAAAGGAGCTATGCAGGCAGATAAGAATATTATAAAAAAAAAAAAGGCATTATCTGCATGGGGAATCACAGTCCCTCTATAGAAAATAAGAGTCTGGAAACATAGAAAGAAAGCTCTGTGTTGTGCTCCTTAAATGTGTGCTCCTAAAATACCAAAGTGCATAGTGATACAATCAATGTAATTTGCAATACATGCTATTGGCTTTGATTTAATATTTTTGGATAGGCTTTTCAAATTATTTAATATTTTATGATAAGCTTTTAAAATAATTTTGTAAGTTTAGCCCCTTAAGGACACATGACATGTGTGACATGTCATGATTCCCTTTTATTCCAGAAGTTTGGTCCTTAAGGGGTTAAAACATATTTTAATATTTAATATTTCATACGTTTTGATATACTGATATATATTTTTTTCCCATCAATAATTTTATAGATTCTCATAGATTATGCAAAGAAATACGCACATACAAGCAAGGTGCGGACATTGGTTCATATATTGGTTACTTTTGCTCAAATTGGCAGGACAAATGTTAGTATCAAAATGTACATCACTAGGCTATTCATACATGAGTTATTCCATAGCTTGACAGTCATGCTGTTTGTATTTTGTTTGGACATTGCCCAAGTCATGTTCCATAGTGAACTTGGGGGTGAGGTGAGGATACAGAAAAAAAAGATCAGGGGAGGTTTTCAGTGAACCTGGTCAATAGAATTTTGTTAAAGTGGAGTGGGTCGGGCTCCATGCATGGTCCACCGTGAGTGTAGGGAGAAAGGGGCCCACTTTAGCCGAGTAAGCCTCTTCAGCTTATTTTCTTGTGCTCAGGCGGGTGACCCGGTTCTATCGAAGGTCTCAGTGGCATGTAAAGAGTTTTTATATTCTTTAGTGTAGTAGTCAACCCACAGTTGCCACATCGTTTGGAGGGAGGTGTGTTGAGCGGATTACTCCACAGCCAAGCATTTGTAAATATAGAACAGGTGGACCTTTTCAATAAGGTGAGATTTACAGGGGCCTCTTTGTTGTTTCCAGTGAAGAGCAATGAGGTATCTGGCAGCTATTATTATTAACGAGCAGGGTCCTCTTCAACCTATTGTTCCTGTAAGTTTATTTGTAATTGTCCTATTTATAGTTAAATCCCCTCTCATAATATTGTAAAGCGCTACGGAATCTGTTGGCGCTATATAAATTGCAATGATAATAATAATAATAACCCCTTAAGGACTGAGGACGGTTCAGGACCGTCATCGGCATTTTTGCGTTGCCGACCGATGACGGTCCTGAACCGTCCTAACTTTAAGATTTACTTACCCGATCGCCGTCGTTCCCCCGGCGGCGATCGGCGGTGCTCCCGTTGTGGGGAGACTGCCTGCAGCCCAGACAGTCTCCCCATGGCGAATTAGGACCCCTGGAGCCATATGATCGCTCAACAGAGCGACCACATGGTCACAATAGGTGTCCATGTGTAGGGGGACTGTCTGTGCTGACAGGCAGTCTCCCTGCTAGTGTAAAATCAAAGAAAAAATAAAGTTAATGTTAATAATAATAATAAAAAAAATTATATATATGTGTGTATATATATGATATATAGACATATTATATCTATATAATATATGTCTATATATCATATATATAATGTCATGCTAAGTGTATTTTTATATTAATATGTACATATATTAATATAAAAATACACTTATAATTAAATTACACACGTATATATATATATATATATATATATATATAATAACTATATATATTGTATATATATATATATATATATATATATATATATATATATATATATATTATAAAATACAAATAATAAGTAAATTAAATTAAATAAAAAAATATAAAAATAATAATAAAAAATAAAAAAAATTATATATCTATATGAAAATTTATTCTAACTATATTTTGATATTAAAATATATACATTTATATCAAAATACACTTAGAATGAAATTGTATATATATCTATGTATATATAAATAAATAAAAATAATACGAAATATACATTTGTTTATATACAAAATTACATAAATAATTATATAAATATACACGTAGACTTCAAATATATACATGTGCATATATATTTAAATTCTACGTGCGTATTTATGTAATATTTTTACATAATTAAATAATCTTATTAATTGCAATTTGAGGGACCTGCCTGCCAACCCAGGCCGAAATTGCAGAGAATTTAATTTGCTAGCACTGTATTTTACCCTGTAACGTTCTAAGACACCCTAAAACCTGTACATGGGGGGTACCGTTTTACTCGGGAGACTTTGCTGAACACAAATATTAGTGATTCCAAACAGTAAATCCTATCACAGCGATGATATTGTCAGTGAAAGTGACTTTTTCAAATTTTTCATGCACAAACAGCACTTTTACTGATGATATAATTGTTGTGATACGTTTTCCTGTTTTGAAACACTAATATTTGTGTTCAGCAAAGTCTCCCGAGTTTAACAGTACCCCCATGTACAGATTTTATAGCATTTTTGAAAGTTACAGGGTCAAATATTTTTACATTGAAAATGGCCAGGTGGGTTACGTTGCCTTTGAGAGCGTATGGTAGCCCAGGAATGAGAATTACCCCCATGATGGCATACCATTTGCAAAAGAAGACAAACCAAGGTATTGCAAATGGGGTATGTCCAGTCTTTTTTAGTAGCCACTTAGTCACAAACACTGGCCAAAATTAGCGTTCAATTTAGTTTTTTACTTTTTCACACACAAACAAATATGAACGCTAACTTTGGCCAGTGTTTGCGACTAGGTGGCTACTAAAAAAGACCGGATATACCCCATATTGAATACCCTGGGTTGTCTACTTTAAAAAAAAAAATATGTACATGTGGGGTGTTAGGGAATTTTGACAGATAATAGTGTTACAATGTCACTATTGAAAAATTTGAAAAAATTTATGTTTTGAAACCACAATATCCTACTTGTACCTATAGCCCTATCACTCAGGGGCGTATTAGCCGCGAGGCAAACAAGGCATTTGCCTTGGGCAGCATTTTCCAGGGGGCGGCAAAAAACGCCGCCCCCAAATGCCCAGGGCAAATGCCTTGTTAGCCTTGCGGCTAACTGACAAGCCCTCTGGGCGGGCGATCTGCTGGGCGGCGCTGGCGGGCGGCTGGCGAGGGAGCACTTCCTCTGAGCTGTCTGCTCAGCTCCCTCGCGTGCCGCAGAGTGAGGCTGGGAGCCGGAATATGACGTCATATTCCGGCTCCGCCTCCCAGCCTCACTCTGCGGCGCGTGAGGGAGCTGAGCAGACAGCTGAGAGGAAGTGCTCCCTCGCCAGCCGCCCGCCAGCGCCACCCAGCAGCCACTGGACCACCAGGGAGAGAGGGACCCCCCCCCCCAGCATTCCCAAAGGTAAGGAGGCTGGGGGGGTTAAATATAAAAAGTGAGTGTGTGTGTGTGTGTGTTAGTGTGTGTCTGTTATTGTGTGTGTGTATGTCAGTGTGTGTCTGTTAGCGTGTGTATGTTATTGTGTGTATGCCAGTGTGTGTCTGTTAGTGTGTGTGTATGTCTGTTAGTGTGTGTATGTCTGTTAGTGTGTGTCTGTTATTGTGTGTGTTTGTGTATGTCTGTTAGTGTGTGTGTGTGTATGTCTGTTAGTGTGTGTATGTCTGTTAGTGTGTGTGTGTGTATGTCTGTTAGTGTGTGTGTGTATGTCTGTTAGTGTGTGTCTGTTATTGTGTGTGTTTGTGTATGTCTGTTAGTGTGTGTGTATGTCTGTTAGTGTGTGTGTGTGTATGTCTGTTAGTGTGTGTGTGTATGTCTGTTATTGTGTCTGTGTATGTCTGTTAGTGTGTGTCTGTGTGTCTGTTAGTGTGTGTGTGTGTGTGTCTGTTAGTGTGTGTCTGTATGTCTGTTAGTGTGTGTGTCTGTATGTCTGTTAGTGTGTGTGTCTGTATGTCTTAGTGTGTGTGTGTGTGTCTGTTAGTGTGAGTGTGTGTGTATCTGCTAGTGAGTGTATGTTAGTGAGTGTGTCTGTTAGTGTGTGTCTGTGTGTCTGTTAGTGTGTGTGTGTGTGTGTGTGTCTGTTAGTGTGTGTGTCTGTATGTCTGTTAGTGTGTGTGTGTTTCTGTAAGCTAGTGTATGCGTATCTGTCAGTGAATGTGTGTATTTAGAAGGCGGGGCGGGGGAAGGGTTGGGTGGGGGTGGCGCGGGCGGGCGGGAGGGGGGCGCCTGAGTTTTGTCCTGCCTAGGGCAGCACAAAACCAGGATACACCACTGCTATCACTTGCAAAAAGAAGCAAAAAAGCAAGTAAACACTGGATATTTTAAAACTCAGGACAAAATTTCGAATCTATTTAGCAGTTTTTTTTATTCGCTTTTGTAGATGAGTAAAATATTTTTCAAGTAAAAGTCAAAAAACAAGTATTTTTTTCATTTTTTTCATCATATTTTTTTTATTTTTTTTTAAATTAAATTACAAGAGATTATAAAAATAATGGTATGTAAAGAAAGCCTTTTTTGTCCTGAAAAAAACAACATATAATTTGTATAGGAACAGTAAATGAGAGAGCGGAAAATTACAGCTAAACACAAACACCACAAAAGTATAAAAAGAGGCCTGGTCGCAAATGTACAACATCGCAAAAACAGTCCAGTCCTTAAGGGGTTAAGGGGCCCACCATTTTGGAAGCTCTGGATATGTTGCTAGGTAACGCTTCTATGTGGAAATAGCACCTACTGATCCCCTTAAAGCATTGATAGCTGACATCGAGTCTCCAAATGTCAGCTCACAGCCAAGCTCTAAAGACCATTGTTTGGTGAATGAGAAGTTCCCATCTGGCGTCACCGCCAACCAGGTCCAATATCGATGTATATTGATATATATGTGTGGGTAAAAAAAAAACCAGATAAGATTCATATTTTGTAATTAGTTATGTCCCAAACGGTTCGCAGGCGAATAGTTCCTGGCGAACATAGCTTGTTCGCGTTCTCCACGTACAGCGAACATATGCGATGTTCGGTCCGCCCCCTATTCGTCATCATTGAGTAAACTTTGACCCTGTACCTCACAGTCAGCAGACACATTCCAGCCAATCAGCAGCAGACCGTCCCTCCCAGGCCCTCCCACCTCCTAGACAGCATACAATTTAGATTAATTCTGAAGCTGCATTCATTTATTTTTTTTATTTTTTTGTGTGTTACATAGAAACATAGAAACATAGAAACATAGAATGTGACGGCAGATAATAACCATTCGGCCCATCTAGTCTGCCCAGTTTTCTAAATACTTTCATTAGTCCCTGGCATTATCTTATAGTTAGGATAGCCTTATGCCTATCCCACGCATGCTTAAACTCCTTTACTGTGTTAACCTCTACCACTTCAGATGGAAGGCTATTCCATGCATCCACTACCCTCTCAGTAAAATAATACTTCCTGATATTATTTTTAAACCTTTGTCCCTCTAATTTTAGACTATGTCCTCTTGCTGTGGTAGTTTTTCTTCTTTTAAATATAGTCACCTCCTTTACTGTGTTGATTCCCTTTATGTATTTAAATGTTTCTATCATATCCCCCCTGTCTCGTCTTTCCACCAAGCTATACATGTTAAGATCCTTTAACCTTTCCTGGTAAGTTGTATCCTGCAATCCATGAACCAGTTTAGTAGCCCTTCTTTGAACTCTCTCTAAGGTATCAATATCCTTCTGAACATATGGTCTCCAGTACTGTGTACAGTACTCCAAGTGAGGTCTCACCAGTGTTCTGTACAATGGCATGAGCACTTCCCTCTTTCTACTGCTAATACCTCTCCCTATACAACCAAGCATTCTGCTAGCATTTCCTGCTGCTCATCATTTCCTGATGCTTTTACATTGTCTGCCTACCTTTAAGTCCTCAGAAATAATCACCCCTAAATCCCTTTCCTCAGATGTTGAGGTTAGGACTCTATCAAATATTCTGTACTCTGCCCTTGGGTTTTTACGTCCAAGATGCATTATCTTGCACTTATCCACATTAAATGTCAGTTGCCACAACTCTGACCATTTTTCTAGTTTACCTAAATCATTTGCCATTTGGCTTATCCCTCCTGGAACATCAACCCTGTTACATATCTTAGTATCATCCGCAAAAAGACACACCTTACCATCAAGACCTTCTGCAATATCACTAATAAAAATATTAAAGAGAATGGGTCCAAGTACAGATCCATGAGGTACTCCACTGGTGACAAGCCCAAGCTTCGAATATACTCCATTGACTACAACCCTCTGTTGCCTGTCACTCAGCCACTGCCTTACCCATTCAACAATATTGGAATCCAAACTCAAAGATTGCAGTTTATTGATAAGCCTTCTATGTGCAACAGTGTCAAAAGCCTTACTGAAATCTAGGTAAGCAATGTCTACTGCACCACCCTGATCTATAATTTTAGTTACCCAATCAAAAAAAAACAATAAGATTAGTTTGGCATGATCTCCCTGAAGTAAACCCATGTTGTCTCTGATCTTGAAATCCATGTGTTTTTAGATGTACAACAATCCTATCCTGTTTATTATACATTATCCTCCATAGCCAGTAACCTGTGTTTATTATACATTATACCCCCATAGCCAGTAACCTGTGTTTATTATACATTATCCCCCCAAAGCCAGTAACCTGTGTTTATTATACATTATCCCCCCATAGCCAGTAACCTGTGTTTATTATACATTATCCCCCCACAACCAGTAACCTGTGTTTATTATACATTATCCCCCCATAGCCAGTAACCTGTGTTTATTATACATTATCCTCCCATAGCCAGTAACCTGTGCTTATTATACATTATCCCCCCATAGCCAGTAACCTGTGTTTATTATACATTATCCCCCATAGCCAGTAACCTGTTTTTATTATACATTATCCTCCCATAGCCAGTAACCTGTGTTTATTATACATTATCCCCCCATAGCCAGTAACCTGTGCTTATTATACATTATCCTCCCATAGCCAGTAACCTGTGTTTATTATACATTATCCCTCCTATAGCCAGTAACCTGTATTTATTATACATTATCCCCCCATAGCCAGTAACCTGTGTGTATTATACATTATCCTCCCATAGCCAGTAACCTGTGTTTATTATACATTATCCCTCCATAGCCAGTAACCTGTGTTTATTATACATTATCCCCCCCCCATAGCCAGTAACCTGTGTTTATTATACATTATCCCTCCCATAGTCAGTAACCTGTGTTTATTATACATTACCCCCATAGCCAGTAACCTGTACTTATTATACATTATCTCCCCCATAGCCAGTAACCTGTGTTTATTATACATTATCCCCCATAGCCAGTAACCTGTGTTTATTATACATTATCCTCCCATAGCCAGTAACCTGTGTTTATTATACATTATCCTCCGATAGCCAGTAACCTGTATTTATTATACATTATCCTCCCACAACCAGTAACCTGTGTTTATTATACATTATCCCCCCACAACCAGTAACCTGTGTTTATTATACATTATCCCCCATAGCCTGTAACCTGTGTTTATTATACATTACCCCCATAGCCAGTAACCTGTGTTTATTATACATTATCCCTCCATAGCCAGTAACCTGTGTTTATTATACATTATCCCTCCATAGCCAGTAACCTGTGTTTATTATACATTATCCCCCCCCATAGCCAGTAACCTGTGTTTATTATACATTATCCCTCCCATAGTCAGTAACCTGTGTTTATTATACATTACCCCCATAGCCAGTAACCTGTACTTATTATACATTATCTCCCCCATAGCCAGTAACCTGTGTTTATTATACATTATCCCCCATAGCCAGTAACCTGTGTTTATTATACATTATCCTCCCATAGCCAGTAACCTGTGTTTATTATACATTATCCTCCCCATAGCCAGTAACCTGTGTTTGTTATACATTATCCTCCGATAGCCAGTAACCTGTGTTTATTATACATTACCCCCCCACAACCAGTAACCTGTGTTTATTATACATTATCCCCCCACAACCAGTAACCTGTGTTTATTATACATTATCCCCCATAGCCTGTAACCTGTGTTTATTATACATTACCCCCCATAGCCAGTAACCTGTGTTTATTATACATTATCCCCCCATAGCCAGTAACCTGTGTTTATTATACATTATCCCCCCACAACCAGTAACCTGTGTTTATTATACATTATCCCCCCATAGCCAGTAACCTGTTTTTATTATACAGTATCCTCCCATAGCCAGTAACCTGTGTTTATTATACATTATCCCCCCATAGCCAGTAACCTGTGCTTATTATACATTATCCCTCCTATAGCCAGTAACCTGTATTTATTATACATTATCCCCCCATAGCCAGTAACCTGTGTGTATTATACATTATCCCCCATAGTCATTTATCATTGGACCTAGGCAGCATGATGACTTAGGCCGGCCCAGAGAGTGAGTGAGTGAGTGAGTGAGTGAATAATATAATATATATGTTCAGAAACATATTAGTAATATATGTAAATCGGGTTCATGCAAAGAGAGTGAAAAGGTATTAAAGAAAAACACACTTATTGCATCACATTTACAAAGCCAAACTTTTAAAAGCTTTCCTCATTTCTTTCTCGGGATGAGGAATATATCGGTTGTAGACTGAGGATTTCCATCTGCCCAATCTTTTAATAATATGCACTGGAGTGTCAGTGTTGAAGGAGACCAAAGCTGCCCCTATTCTAAATGAAAGACCTGAGACATGGATACAACCCAATCTTAGGAGTAGTGTTCTGATGTAGAAGATGAATTTAGCCGTAGTCAGAGGGATTCAGTGAGAGTAGTGGTGAAATGTGTGTGGCATGAGTAGTTTGGTTAGTTTTAGAGGTTTGTAGAGAAAGTATATAGTGATCATGATTTTTAGCGATATCCAATATTTTTAAGGTGGTCTCAAACAAACATAAAATGCTATATAAAATTTGTGGGAATATCGAATAGTCGTGTACAGTAAATCAGAGAGGGCTCAGAATATCGAACCATTGATCGGACAACCTGGATGAAGTAGGGGGTCTATCTGTTTTATTAAATACGCGGTAATATGCTTTTAATGGCATAGGACGTTAGGAAAGGTGTGTGATTGGGATGAGTGGTTGTGGCTGTATTTACCTTATCCTGGGGCCGACCTGGCTCCTAAGCTTGAGCCGCGCGTGGCTGGATCACTCCTGCCTCCACACGAGCCGCATGCGGATTGATCTCCTCTTCTGACTTAGCCGCGTGCACTGACCGCAGTGATCGGTCACGTGGCCCGCCTGGCACTAGGAGCACGGCTCGAGTCACAAGCTCGCTCTTAAAGGGGCAGTGGGAGTCAAAAGTTGATTCAGGCTCCCATTGGCCAACGTCATTCCAGCACCCCCACACACGAACGTTTTGGGGGCACAATAGCTTACATTTAAAAAAAAAAACAACTTTTTTGACTGTAATATAATAGCCGTCAGTTTCCTTCACACGTGTGCGTTTCAGGGCCTGCCAGGGCACAGTGTCACACCAGTGCAACTCATATCTGGTGTAACAGTAGTGTACATTAAAAAAAAAACTAGAAATTTGCCTGTGAAATAATAGCAGTCAGTTTCCTTCACACGTGTGCGTTTCAGCGCCTGCCAGGGCACAGTGTCACACCAGTGCAACTCATATCTGGTGTAACAGTAGTGTACATAAAAAAAAAAAACTAGAAATTTGCCTGTGAAATAATAGCAGTCAGTTTCCTTCACACGTGTGCGTTTCAGCGCCTGCCAGGGCACAGTGTCACACCAGTGCAACTCATATCTGGTGTAACAGTAGTGTACATTTAAAAAAAAAAAATACAGGGGGCTTGTTGTCACCTTTCGGGGACCCTTGGTGTTGTACGTGGCTGTGTGGAGGAAGAGACCTTCAATGACATCAGTGAGGACAAGGAACGGGACATGGCTAGCTTGGTATCCAACCTTGTGCAAATGGGGAGTTTGCAGTTGTGCAAATGGACTGTTTGCGGTTGTTTGCGGTGCGTTAAACGGGGAGTTTGGTCTGTCACTGTGAAGCGGGCGTAACCCTTACACTACCTGGTCGATACAACATCATACCTGATGTTTTAAAGCACATTATTCCAAACAATTTAGGAATGTTAGGTGATTTATGCCCTTTATGGATTAAAACCAGACTCTGCATCAACGATGTAATTTTCCATGGGAGTTGTGCCATGGATCCCCCTCCGGCATGCCACAGTCCAGGTGTTAGTCCCCTTGAAACAACTTTTCCATCACTATTGTGGCCAGAAAGAGTCCCTGTGGGTTTTAAAATTTGCCTGCCTATTGAAGTCTATGGCGGTTGTGGGGGGATAATGTATGTGTAGCAGCGGCCATAAAAATTGATGTTTGTTTCCCAGGCAGAAAGTGCCCTAAAACATTGCGGCTTGAACCCTAGTTGGTGGCGGATAAGTCACGCAAGTCCACCGGCATTCAGAGCTAAAATACAGCAGCGTGTGGACCATTTTTAGCCCAAGGCAGCTCATCTCATCAGGCTTTTTTTAGTCGAATGTATCAGCCCTGTCAGCCCCTTCGGGATCCATCCCTCATTCATGTTAATAAAGGTGAGGTAATCTAGACTTTTTTGACCTAGGCGACTTCTCTTCTCAGTGACAATACCTCCTGCAGCACTGAAGGTCCTTTCTGACAGGACACTTGAAGCGGGGCAGGCCAGAAGTTCTATCGCAAATTGGGATAGCTCAGGCCACAGGTCAAGCCTGCACACCCAGTAGTCAAGGGGTTCATCGCTCCGCAGAGTGTAGATATCTGCAGTTAAGGCGAGGTAGTCTGCTACCTGTCGGTCGAGTCGTTCTCTAAGGGTGGATCCCGAAGGGCTGTGGTGATGCGTAGGACTTAAAAAGCTCTGCATGTACTCCATCAACAACACGTCTTTAAAGCGTCCTGTCCTTGCCGGCGTGGTCGTGGGAGGAGGAGGAGGATAACTTTCACCTCTTCCCCTGTTAGATTCCCATTGTGCTGTGACATCACCCTTATACGCTGTGTAAAGCATACTTTTTAATTTATTTTGCAAATGCTGCATCCTTTCCGACTTGTTGTAATTTGGTAACATTTCAGCCACTTTCTGCTTATACCGGGGGTCTAGTAGCGTGGACACCCAGTGGAGGTCGTTCTCCTTCAGCCTTTTTATACGAGGGTCCCTCAACAGGCACGACAGCATGAAAGACCCCATTTGCACAAGGTTGGATGCCAAGCTACTCAATTCCAGTTCCTCCTCCTCCTCAGTGATCTCAATGAAGGTATGTTCTTCCCCCCAGCCGCGTACAACACCACGGGTACCAGATAGGTGAAAACGAGCACCCTGGGATGCCTGTTGTGGTTGGTCTTCCTCCTCCTCCCCAAAGCCACATTCCTCCTCTGACTCCTCTTCCTCACAATCCTCTTCCAGCGTTGCCGCAGGTCCAGCAAGCGATGCTGATAAGGTTGTTTCTGGTGGTGATGGTGACCACAACGCTTCCTCTTTCTCTTCACGCTCATTTACGGCCTGATCCAGCACTGTTCGAAGGGCACGCTCCAGGAAGAAAACAAATGGTATGATGTCGCTGATGGTGCCTTTGGTGCAACTGACTAGGTTTGTCACCTCCTCAAAAGGACACATGAGCCTACAGGCATTGCGCATGAGCGTCCAGTAACGTGGCAAAAAAATTCCCAGCTCCCCAGAGGCTGTCCTAGTACCCCAGTCATACAAATATTCATTAACGGCTTTTTCTTGTTGGAGCAGGTGGTCGAACATTAGGAGTGTTGAATTCCAACGTGTCGGGCTGTCGCAAATCAAGCACCTCACTGGCATGTTGTTTCACCGCTGGATATCTGCAAAGTGCGCCATGGCCATGTAGGAACGCCTGAAATGGCCACACACCTTCCTGGCCTGCTTCAGGACGTCCTGTAAGCCTGTGTACTTATGCACAAAGCGTTGTACGATCAGATAACACACATGTGCCATGCACGGCACATGTGTCAACTTGCCCAACTTCAATGCCGCCAACAAATTTGTTCCATTGTCACAAACCACTTTGCCGATATCCAGTTGCTGCGGAGTCAGCCACTTTTCCACCTGTGCGTTCAGGGCGGACAGGAGTGCTTGTCCGGTGTGACTCTCTTTTTTTTTAAGCAAGTCAAACCCAAGACGGTGTGACACTGCCGTATCCGGGATGTGGAATAGTACCTGGGGAGCTGGGGGGGTGCCGTTGATCTGGAGCCAGATGCAGCAGCAGAAGAGGACTCAGCCGAGGAAGTTATGGAAGAGGATGGAGTAGAAGGAGTGGAGGAGGTGGCAGCAGGCCTGCCTGCAAGTCGTGGCGGTGTCACCAACTCCTCTGCAGAGCCACGCATTCCATGCTTGGCAGCCGTCAGCAGGTTTACCCAATGCACAGTGTAGGTGATATACCTGCCCTGACCATGCTTTGCAGACCCGGTATAAGTGGTCAGATGGACCCTTGCTCCAACACTGTGTGCCAGGCATGCCATTACTTCCTTTTGCACAATCGAGTACAGGTTGGGGATTGCCTTTTGTGAAAAGAAATTTCGTCCGGATACCTTCCACTGCGGTGTCCCAATAGCTACAAATTTTTTGAATGCCTCAGACTCCACCAGCTTGTATGGTAAAAGCTGGCGGGCTAATAGTTCAGACAAGCTAGCTGTCAGACGCTGGGCAAGGGGGTGACTTTCTGACATTGGCTTCTTACGCTCAAACATGTCCTTGACAGACACCTGACTGTGGGCAGATGAGCGGGAACTGCTCAAGGCGAGAGACAGAGTGGCGGATGGTTGAGAGGGGGCAAGGTGGACAGCAGTGGTTGACATGGCTGAAGATGCTGGACAAGGAGGAGGATGGCGGCTTCGAGTTTGTGTGCTGCTTGTACTCATGTGTTGATCCCATAGGCGTTTGTGATGTGCGATCATGTGCCTACGCAAAGCAGTTGTACCTAGGTGGGTGTTGGACTTCCCACAACTCAGTTTCTTTTGGCACAGGTTGCAAATGGCATTGCTGTTTTCAGAGGCAGACACACAAAAAAAATTCCACATTGCTGAGCTCTGCAATGACGGCATTCTGGTGGTGGACACAGCATGCGTTGATTGGCATGCTGTCGGGCTGACCCCGGGTGCCGATGCATGCTATCTGACTGTGCCACTAGCTCCTTGCGACGACCTCCCCCTGCTTCCAACTCGTCTCCTTCTCCTCTCTGTCTCCCCATCTGAACTTTCGCCCTGTTCTTCTTCTTGCCGAGCGGGCACCCACGTGACATGCATGGACGCATCGTCATCATCAACCACTTCACTTGTATCTGACAACTCAGCAAAGGAAGCAGCAGCGGGTACAACATCATCATCATCACACCGTATGTCCATGTGTGTAATGCTGCCTGACTGAGACATATCCCTGTTATCTACATCCTCTGGCAATAATGGTTGCGCATCACTCATTTCTTCAAACGGATGTGTAAATAACTCCTCTGACAGATAAAGTGAAGCGGTTGTGGTGCTAGTGTTGGTGGTGGCGGCAGGCGGGTGAGTGGTATCTTGAGAGGTGCCCGAAGCTAAGCTGGAGGAGGATGGTGCGTCAAGGTTCCGAGCGGAAGCTGTAGAAAATTGGGTGTCCTGTGTTAGCCAGTCAACTAAGTCCTCAGAACTTTTCAAGTTCAGGGTACGTGGCTTCTGAAAACTGGGCATTATTCTAGGGCAAAAGGGAATCACAGCACCACGACCACGACGGCCCCTGCTGGGTGGCCTGCCTCTGCCTGTCATTTATTTTGGGATTAGTGGTACTATGCGTGCAAGCTACTGTGAGACCAGACATGAGTGGCACTGTGCAGTGGCAGAGGTTGGCAGAGTACACGCTGTAGGCCTGACACCCGCTTGAAGACAACTAACTGCTATTCAATCTATAAGAGTGAAAAAAGTTTTTGGGTTTTAAATGCACGCTATTGTGACACCAGATATGAGTGGCAATGTGCACTGGCAGAGGTTGGCAGAGTACACGCTGTAGGCCTGACACCTGCTTGAAGACAACTAACTGTTATTCAATCTATAACAGTGAAAAAGTTTTTTGGTTTTAAATGCACGCAATTTTGACACCAGATATGAGTGGCAATGTGCACTGGCAGAGGTTGGCAGAGTACACGCTGTTGGACTGACACACAGACGCTTGCAGACAACTAACTGCTATTCAATCTATTACAGTGAAAAAAAAATGTTGTTTTTAAATGCACGCTATTGTGACACCAGATATGATTGGCACTGTTCACTGGCAGAGGTTGGCAGAGTACACGCTGTAGGCCTGACACACGCTTGAAGACAACTAACTGCTATTCAATCTATAACAGTGTAAAAAAAATTGGTTTTAATTGCACGCTATTGTGATACCAGATATGAGTAGCAATGTGCACTGTCAGAAGTTGGCAGAGTACACGCTGTAGGCCTGAAACCCGCTTGAAGACAACTAACTGCTATTCAATCTATAACAGTGAAAAAAAATGTTTTTGTTTTTAAATGCACGCTATTGTGACACCAGATATGAGTGGCACTGTGCACTGGCAGAGGTTGGCAGAGTACACGCTGTTGGCCTGACACACACGCTTGAAGACAACTAACTGCTATTCAATCTATAACAGTGTAAAAAAAAATTGGGGTTTTAAATGCACGCTATTGTGACACCAGATATGAGTGGCAATGTGCACTGGCAGAGGTTGGCAGAGTACATGCTGTAGGCCTGACACCTGCTTGAAGACAACTAACTGCTATTCAATCTATAACAATGAAAAAAGTTTTTTGGTTTTAAATGCACGCTATTGTGACACCAGATATGAGTGGCAATGTGCACTGGCAGAGGTTGGCAGAGTACACACTGTTGGCCTGACACACAGATGCTTGCAGACAACTAACTGCTATTCAATCTATTACAGTGAAAAAAGTTTTCTGGTTTTTAAATGCACGCTATTGTGACACCAGATATGAGTGGCACTGTGCACTGGCACAGGTTGGCAGAGTACACGCTGTTGGCCTGACACACAGACACTTGCATACAACTAACTGCTATTCAATCTATAACAGTGACATTTTTTTTATTGTTTTTAAATGCACGCTATTGTGACACCAGATATGAGTGGCACTGTGCACTGGCAGAGGTTGGCAGAGTACACGCTGTAGGCCTGACACACAGACGCTTGCAGACAACTAACTGCTATTCAATCTATTACAGTGAAAAAAAATGTTTTGTTTTTAAATGCAAGCTATTGTAACACCAGATATGAGTGGTGGCACTGGGCAAGTGGGCACAGTATCCTCTGTGAGCCTGACACAGAAGCTGGCAGGCAGGCAACTGCAATTAGATTACACAGGAAAATAAAGCAGACTGATGTTCTAGCCCTAAAAAGGGCTTTTTGGGGTGCTGTCCTTGCAGCAGAGATCAGATGAGTCCTTCAGGACTGTAGTGGACACTGAATACACTAGCCTAGCTATCCATTTCCCTATCAGATGAGCAGCAGTTACACTTTCCCTCCTCTATCTAAGAATGCAGCTTCAGAATGAATCTAAAATGGATGCTGTACAGGAGGTGGGAGGGTCTGGAAGGGGGGGTCTGCTGCTGATTGGCTGGAATGTGTCTGCTTACTGTGAGGCACAGGGTCAAAGTTTACTCAATGATGACGAATAGGGGGCGGATCGAACCGCACATGTGTTCGCCCGCCGTGGCGAACGCAAACGCGCTATGTTCGCCAGGAACTATTCGCCAGCGAACAGTTCAGTACATCACTACCTGACGGTAATGATTATATTCACCAGAACAAATTCAATAAGCTGTTGTTATTCTGGGGACTATAATGTCCCTTTAATGTTTTATTATAAATTACATTTATTTCAAATAAAATTACACCAGCTATCGGTTTTATTTATGTAACGTATATGTTTCAATAATCTGTCTATGAGCTTTTTAGAGACGTACGCTCAAGCTGAGATATCGTTCTACATTCACTGATTTACTTTGAACTGATGTTTTATGCTTAATAAGTTTTTTTTATCTTCTTTCGCTTATTCTTATCAAATGTTGTCACAGCCACAAAATCTTAAAACACAAAAAAAATCATTGTGCGTTATCGTTATGCATATATATGTTTACCTGACTTGAAAAAAGTGAAATGATTCTGACAGTTTAGTGACAGAGCATATGAATAAATAAAATCCATTTTTGAAAATAATAGTTTTTTGTTCACTTTTTTATTTTTTTATTTTTTTAAGGGGAAAAGGAATTATATTTTTCTCGTACATTTGAGTCAAACCCTTACAAGACAAAAACAATAGTATTTGTATTGTTCCTATTGTGTTTAGGTACTTTGTACTAGAATACTGTAATTGCTTTAAATCACAGGGTTTGTAGGTAATTCCAGGGCAAACCAGTTAAAGTACTATCAGCACAATGGGAAAAATGCAGGTTCAACTATTTCTAAAGTTGATTATTATACACCTTTCAAGGTTAAAGGGATGAAACAAATGATGGTCCTATCTCAGTACAAATGATTGACGCAATCTTAGCTTTTTATTTTTATTTTTTTCTGTCGTGAGGGTCATTTTGTTGAAAGACATCAATGCATGAAATTTGAAAATAGGAACTTGTGCCAAATTTGTTCTACTCAGGCTAAAATTTAAAACCTTGAAAAGCTCTTTATAGTTTAATCTTTTAACCCAACAATTCGCAATCTTTATTGTTGTTAATTTTCTTTGTTCACATAGTATTTTTAAAATGTTTACTAAAAGCACGGGGAGTTTCAATTTGCTTTATCGGTGTGTTGGTTTTTTTTTTACTCATAATATAGTGAGAACAGTTTGTTCAGTTTAACTGCTAAAAAGCAACAAATACGGTACATCAAAATTTGTGTACTGTAAAAAGAATTGTACTCCTCTAAAAGGATGGGTAGAGGTAAGGTCAAATTGTAAAGAACAAAACCAAAACTAGAACAAATGACACAGCAGGACTCAACATAATAGAGAATCAGGGGCGTACCTAGAGCATTTGACACCCGGGGCGGACCCTCAGTGTGGCACCCCCCCCCCCCCCATAATAAAAATGTAAGAAAACACCCACATATTTTTTCAATGTTTTCAATAATATTTATTGCACAAATTTGTAAACTGCTTGTAAAATTTGTAAAATGCGCCAGTTTTGTAGAAGGGGGAAGACCAGTGCTTTTGTAGAAAGGCTGGTGAGAACCTTCTAGAAAACTCCTGCCCTGCCCCTTTCTACAAAGCCCCTTGTCTCGCCCTTCATATAAAAACCCTGCACCCCGATCACATAAATTTCATACACTCCCTACACATAAAAACCCTGCTCCCCGATCACATAAATTTCATTCACTCCCTACACATAAAAATCCTGCACACCCCCTTAATAAAAAACCCTGCATACCCCCTTAATAAAAAACAAAAACGTGCACAACCCCTCTTAATAACAAAAAACCTGCACACACCCCTTATAAAAACCCTGCACACCCACTTAACAAAATAACAAAAATCTGCAGTGCACATCCTCCCTTAATAAATAGAATACTGCAACCCCCTTAATCAAAAAAACCCTGCACCCCCATTATTTAAACCTCCCCCTTTAATTCTTTAATCCACAGCCCCCTTTAATTAATCCACACACCCCTTAATTAATACACCCACCTTAATAAATCCTCACCCCCCCTTAATTAATACACCCCCCTTAATTAATCCTCACTCCCCCTTAATTAATACACCCCCTTAATTAATCAACACACCCCTTAATTAATACACCCCCTTAATTAATCCACACACCCCTTAATTAATACACCCCCTTAATTAATCCACACACACCTTAATTAATACACCCCCTTAATTAATCCTCACTCCCCCTTAATACACCCCCCTTAATTACTCCACCCCCCTTAATTAATCCACACCCCCTTAATTAATACACCCCCCTTAATTAATCCACACACCCCTTAATTATTACACCCCCTTAATTAATCCTCACTCCCCCTTAATACACCCCCCTTAATTAATCCACACACCCCTTAATTAATCCACACCCCCTTAATTAATACATCCCCCTTAATTAATCCACTCACCCCTTAATTAATCCACTGACCCCTTAATTAATCCTCACTCCCCCTTAATACACCCCCCTTAATTAATAGACCCCCCTTAATTAACCCACACCCCCATTAATACACCCCCTTAATTAATCCTCACTCCCCCTTAATTAATAAATCCCCCTTAATTAATCCACTCACCTCTTAATTAATCCATTCACCCCTTAATTAATCCTCACTCCCCCTTAATACACCACCCTTAATTAATACTCACTCCCCCCTTAATTAATACACCCCCTTAATTAATCCACACCCCCTTAATTAATACACCCACCTTAATTAACCCACACCCCCTTAATACACCCCCCTTAATTAATCCACACCCCCTTTAATTAATACTCACTCCCCCCTTAATTAATACTCCCCCCTTAATTAATACACCCCCCTTAATTAATACACCCCCCTTAACCCCTTAAGGACACATGACATGTCTGACATGTCTGACATGTCATGATTCCCTTTTATTCCAGAAGTTTGGTCCTTAAGGGGTTAATTAATACTCACTCCCCCCTTAATTAATACACCCCCTTAATTAATACACCCCCTTAATTAATACTCACTCCCCTCTTAATTAATACACCCCCCTTAATTAATACACCCCCCTTAATTAATACACCCCCCTTAATTAATACTCACTCCCCCCTTAATTAATACATCCCCCTTAATTAATCCACTCACCCCTTAATTAATACACCCCCCTTAATTAATACACCCCCCTTAATTAATCCACACCCCCTTAATTAATCCACTCCCCCCTTAATTAATACATCCCCCTTAATTAATCCACTCACCCCTTAATTAATACACCCCCCTTAATTAATACACCCCCCTTAATTAATCCACACCCCCTTAATTAATCCACACCCCCCTTAATTAATACACCCCCCTTAATTAACCCACACCCCTTAATACACCTCCCTTAATTAATACTCACTCCCCCCTTAATTAATACACCCCCTTAATTAATACAACCCCCTTAATTAATACTCACTCCCCCTTAATTAATACTCACTCCCCCTTAATTAATACACCCCCTTAATTAATACTCACTCCCCCCTAATTAATACACCCCCTTAATTAATACACCCCCTTAATTAATACTCACTCTCCCCTTAATTAATACACCCTCCTTAATTAATACACCCCCTTAATTAATACTCACTCCCCCCTTAATTAATACACCCCCCTTAATTAATACACCCCCCCTTAATTAATACACCCCCTTAATTAATACTCACTCCCCCCTTAATTAATACACCCTCTTAATTAATACACACCCCCCCTTAATTAAACCTCCCTCCCCTTTAATTCTTTAATTAATCCATTATCCACCCCCCCCTTTAATTAATTTAGCCCAATCACATAAAATGACTACTTACATTTTATTGATGCCTTGACCGACTGGGTGCCTCACCGCCCGGATCCATCCGCTGAAGATCCGTGAAGGCGGGCTGACGGCGCTTCGCACAACGTCATCACGTTGCGCGACGCCTCGGCCCGCAACACTCCTCCCCTTCTCATCCATCTGTAGTAAGTCCTGCCGGGCCGCAAAGGTGCTGCGGCTGTGCGCAGCAGAATGATGTGGGCCGGGGGGTGACACATGACACCGGACGTCATGGCACCCCCCTAGTCAGTGGCACCCGGGGCAGGCCGCCCCCACTGCCCCCCCGTTAGTACGCCACTGTAGAGAATCACAAAAAAAAGAAATAATAATAATACAATTTCTCAACTATTGGTAATAATCACTTTTGGACTTTATCTGACAATGTAATATTGAACTCTTGATAGCCTGAAGCTATATTAAAAAAAAAATAGTCTATCCTAAAATAAATCATAATTTTTATACTGAAGCATCAATGTTTGTTTATTTGCTGCCTATGTGTTCTCCTTGAATCCAACGTCTACTTGACGCCTCATATTCAGTCTATCGCCAAATCCTGCCGCTTCCATCTCAAAAACATTAACGCCAGATGCGACTAAGGTGCTGGTCCATTCCACTGTCCTTTCTCGCCTTGACTACTGTAATCTGCTTCTCAGTGGTCTTATGTGCTCCCAACTTGCGCCGTTACAGTCCATAATGAATGTGGCTGCGAGGCTCATCTTCCTGTCTGCCCGCACCTCCCACATCTCACCCTTCTGTCAGTCCCTGCATTGGCTTCCTGTAAGATATAGGGCTCAATTTAAAACTCTGGTTCTTGCTTTCAAATCTCTACATAAAACCAAAATATGGGTCAATCCAACTATAGGGAAATAAAAAGTAACAGTGCAACTCTGTTTGGTATATATATAATAGTGATATGTGCCAAATGGATCACTCACACTTTTTCTGTAAAAACAGGGTGTATCAAAACTCCTTGTTGTTCTCAGGTATTTCTCTGATTTCAAAGTTATTCAATCTCATTTATGTAGAAAAAAATATAAATGAGATTACATAAATGAGATTTAATAACTATAGTTGGATTGACCCATATTTTGGTTTCATGTTTATATAGAAGATTTGAGGAGATCTTCAGGTTAAAATCTACTATTTAGAGGAAAGTCTTTTTTATTCATTTATAACACCAGGTGTCATGTCACATTGGTGAAATTGTATTATCACAAATATATAGTGAAAGAGTTTTGTATTTTGTTCTACAAATCTTTACATAATGCTGCTCCCACCTATCTATCCTCACTAAGTATGTCCCGTCTAGGCTCTTACGCTCTGCTGACTTACGTCTATCTTCTGTCCGTACTCCCACCTCTGATGCTCGTATCCAAGACTTCTCAAGGGCTGAACCGTTCCTTTGGAACTCACTTCCCTCCTCCGTTAGATGCTCACCCAGTCTCCACTCCTTAAAAAAAATCATTAAAAACCCACTTCCTCATAAAAGCGTATCAAGTAAACTTAGTAGCTCCAGACTGATTTCTTTCTTGCAACTGTCATTAGTCTAATACTATCCTTACCTTTTATGTCACTTTGCCCCACTCCCACTACCATGTAAGCTCATTGAGCAGGGCCCCCAACCCCTCTGTTCCTGTGTGTCTAACTTGTCTGGTTACAACTACGTGCCTGTTCGTCCACCCATTGTAAAGCGCTGCGGAATTTGTTGGTGCTATATAAATAATAGCATAATAATTATAATAATTTGTTTTAGCCAAAAATGGAGAATAGAGAGAAATGTTAAAGAAATGGTCAAAAGGTCTTGCCGCCATTAACTTCCTGTACATAGTTTAGCAAGAGAAGTCTGTTATTCATTTTTTGTAAGAGACGTGTTTGTCCTTCTGAGCAGTGAGCAGATATTGTTAGCACAGACTGATGCATCCCATGAATACCAGTATCTTTAGTTTGTTGGCAAGAATCTTTGTTATGGCTCACAACAATCCATAGAAAACTAGGCATGCCAGATTCTACAGAAGACATGGTATAATTAATGAAGAGGGAGAATCCTGAAAAAACAGGCAAAGTGGACGCTCCAATTCAGTTGCTGAGCTTTAGGTGGTTTGTATGAAGGTTTACTTTTTCAGAAATGTAACCTTTTAAAGATGTATATTTATTTTTATTTGCACTTGTTATATCCTACTACAATAAATGTATTCTTACTTTAGCAACCTGGGTTCAAGAGTCCAGGCCTTCATCGGGGGAGGCACCCATATAATGATTTTTTACTCTACCTTCTTGTGAGTGCAACCATTTAAAGCTCAAAACATTTTTCTTCTATGCAATATTGCACTATGTATTGTTTTTCTCTTTTTTTCAGCCGAATTTGTGTGTATAAATATTCCTATAGAATATGTCTGTAGACCTGTAGGTGGTATCTGTTTTTTATTCTGTCCAAGTTTAATAATACTTTGATAATAGGATGTAACAAAAGAAATGTGTAACTGATAAACCTTAATATTTTGGGTGCTGGCAACTACAGGAGAGTATTCCATGGGAGGTTAGCCTACTTGGGCAGATGCAAAACCTTTTAATTGGTAGAACAAGCTACTGTCATAGATTAGAGTAGACCTGATCTGTATTAAAATATAGCTGCCATTGCCATAAGAACGCAGGTTTTGTTTTGGGTTACCACATATTTCAACAGAAGATGGGGCCATTGTTCCTTTGGGTAAGGACCAAATAATCCATTTTGGATTGCTCTGTCATTAAGAGTCAAATGTTAGGTTCCTCCAGCATAAAGATTTTCAGGAATGTAATATTTGATCACAATAATATAGTGAAAGAATTTAATTTTCTTTTTTTTTTTTGCATCCATTATTTCTGTGATCTGTTTTATTTAGACAAAGTCAGTAACATAAGTTGATATCTTGTAAAAAAAAAAAAAAAAAAAAGACTCTCTGTGAACAGAATGCATGAAGACAAAAAATTTGCATGAGAAAAAATTATATAAAATAATTGAATATAGCAATCGTTCTAAACACAATTTTGTCAAGTTCTACACCCACACACAAAAAAAAACCTAAGGTTGTCATTGAGCGCCTTAATGATTAGACTAACTAAGTTCAGTACTGCCTCATTAGCCAAGGCACATTTATAATTCAGGTTTTCCTTTTGGGTTAGCTGTTGATCTCAAGAGTAGATTGCCACCAGGATGGTGTGGGGTTGAGGATAGAATGTGCCGCAGCTGAAGCTTAAATGTGTAGAAAAACTGGGGTGGGCAGCTGGAGATCTGATGTAGACAGTTTAGTAATTAAGTTGCAATATTTGGTAAACTGAAGTTTAATGAGGGTCTGGCACAGCAATAAATTAAGGAATAAGTGATGCACTTAGTGCAAATGATCTTATTACAAACTTCCTCTTGTACCCCAAGCCTGTGATCTTTAAATCGTATGAATATTTATTGATCCGTGCAATGTACATGGAGCTTTTACACCTATCATCCATTTTGTCTCAATTTTTCTCCATTTCATCAAGAAGATTATTTGCTGTAAGCTTATGCTACAAAGGGTACTTGTTTTTTTCACGGATGCCCTTTGGACTTTCGAATTGTGATAAGGACTTTCTAAAAGAACTTTATTCATGGTGCAAGAAGATGTTGGAATTAGATAAACTGTTTTAATTTCAGGGGAGAGGGGAGAGAATGGTGGTATGTTTCTGCATTCAATTGTGACAGAGAAAGTGTGACAATATGTGTACATAAGGGTTTTAATTTATTCTTGTGAATTGATGAGTAATCGAAAGGAGAGTGTTTGCTGAGAAGAGACCTCAAGGGAAGCTTACTAGGATCTAATATGTAACAGAGGTGTTTTCATATATCATTTATATTATTTAATACTTTATGAACTTTGCCAAACTTATAGTTCTGCTTGTTGGTTGGAATGTTGCAGTGAAAGGAAGAGTCTGAAGAAGTGTATGTTTAAAGATAACTGCAATGGGAGACTTTATCCCAACCATTAAATATATAATTAGTGATGTCCCGAACGGTTCGCTGGCGAATAGTGTTTATTATACATTATCCCCCCATAGCCAGTAACCTGTGCTTATTATACATTATCCCCCCATAGCCAGTAACCTGTGTTTATTATACATTACCCCCCATAGCCAGTAACCTGTGCTTATTATACATTATCCCCCCATAGCCAGTAACCTGTGCTTATTATACATTATCCCCCCATAGCCAGTAACCTGTGCTTATTATACATTATCCCCCCATAGCCAGTAACCTGTGCTTATTATACATTATCCCCCATAGCCAGTAACCTGTGTTTATTATACATTACCCCCCATAGCCAGTAACCTGTGTTTATTATACATTATCCCCCCATAGCCAGTAACCTGTGCTTATTATACATTATCCCCCCATAGCCAGTAACCTGTGCTTATTATACATTATCCCCCATAGCCAGTAACCTGTGTTTATTATACATTATCCCTCCCATAGCCAGTAACCTGTGTTATTTATACATTATCCCTCCATAGCCAGTAACCTGTGTTTATTATACATTATACCCCCATAGCCAGTAACCTGTGTTTATTATACATTATCCTCCCATAGCCAGTAACCGGTGTTTATTATACATTATCCTCCCATAGTCAGTAACCTGTGCTTATTATACATTATCCCCCCATAGCCAGTAACCTGTGTTTATTATACATTACCCCCCATAGCCAGTAACCTGTGTTTATTATACATTACCCCCCATAGCCAGTAAACTGTGTTTATTATACATTATCCTCCCATAGCCAGTAACCGGTGTTTATTATACATTATCCTCCCATAGTCAGTAACCTGTGCTTATTATACATTATCCCCCCCATAGCCAGTAACCTGTGCTTATTACACATTATCCCCCCCATAGCCAGTAACCTGTGTTTATTATACATTACCCCCCATAGCCAGTAAACTGTGTTTATTATACATTGTCCCTCCCATAGCCATTAACCTGTGTTTATTATACATTATCCCCCCATAGCCAGTAACCTGTGTTTATTATACATTACCCCCCCCCCCATAGCCAGTAACCTGTGTTTATTATACATTATCCCCCATAGTCATTTATCGTTGGACCTAGGCAGCATGATGTCTTAGGCCGGCCCAGAGAGTGAGTGAGTGAGTGAATAATATAATATATATGTTCAGAAACATATTAGTAATATATGTAAATCGGGTTCATGCAAAGAGGGTGAAAAGGTATTAAAGAAAAACACACTTATTGCATCAAATTTACAAAGCCTAACTTTTAAAAGCTTTCCTCATTTCTTTCTCGGGATGAGGAATATATCGGTTGTAGACTGAGGATTTCCATCTGCCCAATCTTTTAATAATATGCACTGGAGTGTCAGTGTTGAAGGAGACCGAAGCTGCCCCTATACTAAATGAAAGACCCAAGACATGGGTGGTGTTAAATTCACAAGTATTTTGACTGTGCTATGTAGTGATTTTACTATGGGAAGATTAAAGGGCACCATTATGAATATTTCATTGAGCACTCATCACTCATCAAGTGCAGTTGGCGGACCTCGAATTGCTTCCTTCAAGTGTTCCATATTAAAGGACCACTATAGTGCCAGGAAAACAAACTCGTTTTCCTGGCACTATAGTATTAATAGGTCCCCCCACCCTCATGGCCCCCCTCCAGCCGGGCTCTAAGGGGAGGAAGGGGTTAATCCCTTACCTTTCTCCAGAGCCGGGCTCCCTCTGCGCTGGGGACTCTCCTCCTTCTTTGGAGATCATTGGCTGAATGCGCATGCGTGGCAAGAGCCGCGCGCGCATTCAGACAGTCCATAGGAAAGCATTCACAATGCTTTCCTATGGACGCTGGCATCTTCTCACTGTGAAGATCACAGTGAGAAGCGCGGAAGCTCCTCTAGTGGCTGTCAATGAGACAGCCACTAGAGGCTGGATTAACCCAAATATAAACATAGCAGTTTCTCTGAAATTGCTATGTTTACAGGAGGCAGGGTTAACCCTAGGTGGACCTGGCACCCAGACCACTTCATTAAGCTGAAGTGGTCTGGGTGCCTATAGTGGTCCTTTAATAAACAGGTGAGTATACCTATACATTTTTTTATTTGGACTGATAAAATGCACAGAATTATCAAAGACAGCTTTCAAGATGTTGCTGTTCACTTTGACTTAAATTAAGGTAAAAACATCTGCTACCTACAAAAGCAAAAATAAATTGCAGATATTTCTTAAAGGAATAATATAATATTTTTTTTAGTTTCATGTAGATAAATGCAAAGTTATGCACTTCAGGGGTAAAGAATGCATAAGCAACTTACACCCTAAATAGTAGTGAATTAGGAATAATAACACATGAGAAAGATTTGGGAACTTCCGTAATTCGTCACTTCGGCAATTCGGGACTTCAGCAATTCGGTTTGGTTCTGCACGTCCGAAATTCGGAAATTAAGACATTCAGAAGTATCATCAGCTTGATGCAAATCAGCTTGTTCAATCAATGCACGAATAAAATAAAGAATTGTAAAAAAGGAAAAAAAAAGGGGCTACAAATTTAATAAAAAGGAATGGATTATTTTAGTTATGATGAAAGCTTAACAAATTTAATATTGCTTTAGTTTAGAAAAAATGGTGCCTCATGGCGATATGATAGCATTATACAAATATATTAGGGGTCATTACAAACCATTGTCTGGAAAATCTATTCATACAGAAGACTCTTCATAGGACACAGGGTCACACATTTAGACTGTAAGAAAGGAGATTTAGTCTAAGGCAAAGGAAAGGATTTTTTACAGCTAATCCCTACTTTGCTATGCAATTAAGGATTGCCTTCAAAGGCACGATGAGGGATACTTCTGCTCTTCAGCCCTTGCTTTATGTACACACTTTGGTAATCAACTGACGTGTGACAGGCTCAGAAACAATAGGCAGCAGACTTCTTGGAGGTTTATCACAAGACTAGATGCATACTATTAATTGATAACTACTCCACTGTCAATTTGTTGCCACTACCAACTCTACTCTGGGTCATTTACATTGTTTCTCACACTGAACCCAGAATATTATTATTGGAGCTGCATTGCTTCTTTTATTTTTATCTATTATTTGTAATATATCTGTGATTGATTTTAAGTAAAGAGTAATAAAAGTTTTAAATTATAATTTATATTATGATTATTGTTGTTTTCTTTTTTTCTGGGATGCTCTTCAGTATTAGTTTGGTTCATTCCCTTTGGAGTTACTCCCATCTGTTTCTTCACAGTCCACACTCAATTAGTTCACTCCTCATTACAGTCCTTTTAGATATATTCAGAATGCTGAGTGTACCTTAAGCTGTTTAGGGTAAACTTTACTGTATTAGCAAAATTAGATCTTCTGTTAATTTTCTCTTTATGATTTTTAATTTATTTGTTGATGTTTTTAACTTGTTTACCATCTGCTTTTTAACCCCTTAAGGACCGGCCTGTTTTTGCGATGTCTGTACGTTAAGGACCAGAGCAGTTTTAACACTTTTGTGGTGTTTGTGTTTAGCTGTAATTTTCCGCTCATTTACGGTTCCCATACAAGTTATATATTGTTTTTTTTCACGACAAGAAGGGCTTTCTTTACATACCAGTATTTATATTATGTCATATATTGTATTTAAAAAAAATAATAAAATATGGTGAAAAATAAAAAAAAACATGTTTTTGGACTTTTACTTGAAAAATCTTTTACTTATCTACAAAAGCTAATGAAAAAAACTGCTAAATAGATTCAAAATTTTGTCCCGAGTTTAAAAACACCCAGTGTTTACATGCTTTATTGCTTTTTTTTGCAAGTTCTAGGCCTATAAATACAAGTAGGAAATTGCTGTTTCAATATATATATATATTTTAAATGTATCAATAGTGACATTGTTACACCGTTATCTGTCATAAATCCCCGAAACACACCTAACATGTACATATTTTTTAAAGTAGACAACCCAGGGTATTCAAAATGTCCAGTCTTTTTTTAGTAGCCACCTAGTCACAAACACTGGCCAAAGTTAGCATTTATATTTGTTTGTGTGTTAAAAATGCAAAAAACGCTAACTTTGGCCGGTGTTTGTGACTAAGTGGCTATTAAAAAAGGCTGAACATACCCCATTTGCAATACCTTGGGTTGTCTTCTTTTGCAAATGGTATGCCATCATGGGGCTAATTCTCATTCCTTGGCTACCATACGCTCTCAAAGGCAACCTAACCAATCTGATAAATTTCAATTAAAAAAAAGTAAAATCAAGCCTTATATTTGACCCTGTAACTTTCACAAACACTATAAAACCTCTACATGTGGGTTACTGTTATACTCAGGAGACTTCGCTGAACACAAATATTAGTGTATCAGAACAGTAAAATATATCACAGCAATAATATCCTCAGTGAAAGAGCTGTTTGTGTGTGAAAAATGCAAAAAAACTTCACTTTCACTGACAATATCATCGCTGGGATATGTTTTACTGTTTTGAAACACTAATATTTGTGTTCAGCGAAGTCTCCCGAGTAAAACAGTACCCCCATGTACAGGATTTAGGGTGTCATAGAAAGTTACAGGGTTAAACACAGTGCTAGCAAATTAAATTATCTGGACTTTTGGCCTGGGTTGGCAGGCAGGTCCCTTAAATTGCAATCATTAAAATTACTTAATTAAGTAAAAATATTACATAAATATGCACGTAGAATTTTAATATATATACATATTTATATATTTGACGTTTACGTGTATATTTATGAAATTATTTATGTAATTATGTATGTGGACATATGTATATTTCGTATTATTTTTATTTATTTATTTATACATAGATATATATATCATTACATTCTCAGTGTATTTTGATATAAATATATATATATATCAATATCAAAATACTGTTAGAATAAAATTGCATATATATATATATAATTTTTTTGTAATTATTAAAAATTATTTTTATTTTTTGTTATTTATTTTTATTAACATATTATTTGTATTTTATAATAATATATATATACCATATATATAGTTATTATATATATTGTATATATTCGTGTGTAATTTAAATATAAGTGTATTTTTATTTTAATATACGTATATATAAATATAAAAATACACTTAGTATGACATTATATATGATATATATACATATATTATATATAGGCATATATAGATATAATACATGTATATATATCATATATATATATACACATATTATTTTTTTTTTTACACTGATTGTTTTTTTTTTACACTTAATTTTTGATTTTACAGATGCAGGGAGACTGCCTGTCAGCACAGACAGTCCCCCTGCAGGCAGACACATGGACCCCTATTGCGGTCATGTGATCGAGTGATCACATGGCCGTGGGGTCCTCATCTGCCGAGGGGGGACTGCCCGGGCAGACAGGCAGTCCCCCTGGACCGGGAGGAGAGCTGATCGCCGCCGTGGGACCGACGGCGATCAGGTAAGTAGCCCCTGACCGTTATGACGGTTCAGGACCGTCAGCGGTCCAAACGTACATTTTACCGCTGACGGTCCTGAACCGTCAGCGGTCCTTAAGGGGTTAATGTATACACTCTGACTATTTTTGTTCATAACATTTTTTACTTGATTAAATTCTGCCTTTTTGGATAAGAATCATGTTTCCCAAAGAGACCTGTTATAATAGCATTTTTTATGTCATGGACATTTTTTAGAATCTGTTTGATATAGTAATTTTAGGTGCTTTAATTATAAATTACCTTGGTGGTGGCAGCTTTTGATACTAGAGATAAGTTCGTAGGTGTTAAGTGGGGTTTGTGATCATTATTTTGAGTCTAGAGCAGACAAATAGTTTTTTAACCCTTTCTACCCACTGAACTAAGTCCCGTGCCTGCTTTGAGTAGTGGTGGTCATGACACACACCACCAGCCATAGAGGATTTTTGGCACCAGGCAGGGACCTAGGTAAGAGGGCAAACCATTGCAAAACGGTTTGCGCCATTACTGGATATCTGGACCAGGGTACTCCTAGCAGCATAACCACTATAGCGGGCTGTAATGGTTATGATGCTTGGAATAACCCTATAAGAATATTATTGGTCATAACTGCATTTGGTGATACCAACATCTTCTTTCACCATTTATATAATTTGTCTGATCTGTTTGTATTTGCTCCTGTATTGATCAGCCATGTTACAATGTTACTGCCCATGTCATGTGTACCCTTTTCAGTGTGTAGGGGTTTATACGAATACCCCTTTCTGTCTTGTTAGAATTTTTGCCTTTTAGCTGAAAATGAAAAGGTGACTTGTTAGTGTAGGACTCACCTAAGAGCTTTGCAATGATGTAGCAGGTGAGCTTCCAATTTAATGTCTATTGGAGTGATACTAAAAACCTCCACTTATTTAAACTTGCATAGAGATTTGAGATGCACAAGTAACTCTTTTTGTTTTTTTGTTAGCTGTAATAATCAACATTTATTGGAAACACAGTTTATTCCAGGTTGCAGACTTATGCTTATCGCCTAACCTCACCTGATGTCAAGGTCACCATTTGTGCCTGCCAGTCCATCAGCCAACCGCCAAACTTTAAAAGAATATTATTATTCGCCCTCTTGAATTTATCAATGATATCCACAACGCACAGGTTAAAAAAGAATAGAGAAACAGCATGTACATTTTGTCTTTTTTCAAAGAACAGTGTTACCAAGTTCGCTTCTCAATTTATTCTGCAATAATTGGGTAACAATAATACAAATGTTCCTTTTTTTCTCCCTGGAGTTTAGCATGGCAGCAGCGTCCTGCAGGGCTAGAATTCTATAGATTAAGGCAGCCCGAGTTATTGTAGAAGAAAGAATAAAAAGCAGGTGGTTTCAGCTATATTACACCGAGGCTTTGAGCCCGAATAAAAACGGAGTATAAAAACTTGCCAATAACGAGGTGCTTAATTGTTAAAGAGATAAACATTATGACACTTCTATATAAATAACACTACGTGTTTTATTCTTTTAACGTCACTTTATTACATTATAGTGCTGGTTTGAATAATGCATTAATGCGCCCGGAGGACATTACACTTTAATGCTGTGAAAATGAACTGAACTGTGTGTTCTTTTTGCAAGCCAATAGCATTATTGTCCTTTTCACCAGCTCAGCATGTGTCAAACAAAACGCCTGCTTTAATCACAAAGTAGGAACCTGTTACAAACGTTACAGTTTCTGTTGCTATTACTGGCTAGAAAAGAGACAAAGGGTAGAATGACAAACAGAAATAGAAAAGTCATCATTTCATTTTTTTATAATCAGATTTGCAGGAAAAAAAGAATAATAAAAAAAGGTGCATTTTGATTTCAAATTTACTTTTTTGTTAAAGAGCTCTGTTGATGATCCCATCCTTATTAGCCTCTAGAACAGGGGTTCTGTCACGTATTCATCCGCTTATAGAAATGTGGTTAATGACTAGTGATGTACCGAACTGTCCGCCGGCGAACAGTTCCTGGCGAACTTAGCGTGTTCGCGTTCGCCACGGCGGGCGGACACATGCGCAGTTCGATCCGCCCCCTATTTGTCATCATTGGGCAAACTTTGACCCTGTGCCTCTCGGTCAGCAGACACATTCCAGCCAATCAGCAGCACTCCCTCCCTTCCACACCCTCCAACCTCCCTCCCAGCATCCATTTTCGATTCATTCTGAAGCTGCATGCTTAGTGAGAGGAGGGAAAGTTTAGCTGCTGCTGATTAGATAGGGAAATTGATAGCTAGGCTAGGGTATTCAGTGTCCACTACAATCCTGAAGGACTCATCTGATCTCTGCTGTAAGGACAGCACCCCAAAAAGCCCTTTTTAGGCCTATAACATCAGGCTGCTTTTTTTTTTTTTTTCCTGTGAGGTTCACATTGGATACTGTGCCTATTTGCCCAGTGCCACCACTCATATCTGTTTTTACAATAGGTTAAGCTTTACATTTAAAAGAAATAATTTTTTTTTCACTGTAATAGAAGAGCAGTTGCCTGCCTGCCAGCTTCTGTGTCAGGTTGGATGCCTTGCCCATTTGCACAGTCAGTGCCACCACTCATATCTGTTTTAACAATAGGTTAACCTTTAGATTTAAAAGAAATAATTTGTTTTCACTGTAATAGAAGAGCAGTTGCCTGCCTGCCAGCTTCTGTGTCAGGTTGGATGCCTTGCACATTTGCACAGTCAGTGCCACCACTCATATCTGTTTTTACAATAGGTTAAGCTTTAGATTTAAAAGAAATATTTTTTTTTCACTGTAATAGAAGAGCAGTTAGTTGTCTGCAAGCGTCTGGGTGTCAGGCCTACTTCAGCGTGTGCTCTGCAGACCTGTGCCAGCGTGCTTTGACAGTTGCCAATCATATCTGGTGTCTCTTTAGCGTGCTTTTACAAAGAAAAAAGGTTTCTAGTGTAAGCTAATAGCAGCCAGTCAGTGTCCTTCAAGCGGCTCTGTCAGGCCTTCTTTCAGCGTGTGCCCTGCACAACCCTGCCAGCGTACTTTGACAGTTGCCACTCATATCTGGTGTCTCTATAGCGTGCTTTTACAAAGAAAAAAGGTTTCCAGTGTAAGCTAATAGCAGCCAGTCAGTGTCCTTCAAGCGGCTCTGTCAGGCCTTCTTTCAGCGTGTGCCCTGCACAACACTGCCAGCGTGCTTTGACAGTTGCCAATCATATCTGGTGTCTCTTTAGCGTGCTTTTACAAAGAAAAAAGGTTTCCAGTGTAAGCTAATAGCAGCCAGTCAGTGTCCTTTAAGCGGCTCTGTCAGGCCTTCCTTCAGCGTGTGCCCTGCACAACCCTGCCAGCGTACTTTGACAGTTGCCACTCATATCTGGTGTCTCTATAGCGTGCTTTTACAACCAAAATTTTGTTTCCACTGTAATAGAAGAGCAGTTGCCTGCCTGCCAGCTTCTGTGTGAGGTTCACAGTGGATACTGTGCCCTCTTGCCCAGTGCCACCACTCATATCTGTTTTTACAATAGCTTAAGCTTTAGATTTAAAAGAAATAATTTTTTTTCACTGTAATAGAAGAGCAGTTAGTTGTCTGCAAGCGTCTGGGTGTCAGGCCTACTTCAGCGCGTGCTCTGCAGACCTGTGCCAGCGTGCTTTGACGGTTGCCAATCATATTTGGTGTCTCTTTAGCGTGCTTTTACAAAGAAAAAAGGTTTCTAGTGTAAGCTAATAGCAGCCAGTCAGTGTCCTTCAAGCGGCTCTGTCAGGCCTTCCTTCAGCGTGTGCCCTGCACAACCCTGCCAGCGTACTTTGACAGTTGCCACTCATATCTGGTGTCTCTATAGCGTGCTTTTACAAAGAAAAAAGGTTTCCAGTGTAAGCTAATAGCAGCCAGTCAGTGTCCTTCAAGCGGCTCTGTCAGGCCTTCCTTCAGCGTGTGCCCTGCACAACACTGCCAGCGTGCTTTGACAGTTGCCAATCATATTTGGTGTCTCTTTAGCGTGCTTTTACAAAGAAAAAAGGTTTCTAGTGTAAGCTAATAGCAGCCAGTCAGTGTCCTTCAAGCGGCTCTGTCAGTCCTTCCTTCAGCGTGTGTTCTCCAGAACTGTTCCAGTGCACATTGCCAATCATATCTGGTGTCTCTATAGCGTGCTTTTAAAAACAATTTTTTTTTTTCACTGTTATAGATTGAATAGCAGTTACTTGTCTTCAAGCGGGTGTGTCAGGCCTACAGTGTGTGCTCTGCAGAACTGTTCAAGTGCACATTGCCAATCATATCTGGTGTCTCTATAGCGTGCTTTTACAAAGAAAAAAGGTTTCTAGTGTAAGCTAATAGCAGCCAGTCAGTGTCATTCAAGCGGCTCTGTCAGTCCTTCCTTCAGCGTGTGCTCTCCAGAACTGTTCCAGTGCACATTGCCAATCATATCTGGTGTCTCTATAGCGTGCTTTTAAAAACAATTTTTTTTTTCACTGTTATAGATTGAATAGCAGTTACTTGTCTTCAAGCGGGTGTGTCAGGCCTACAGTGTGTGCTCTGCAGAACTGTTCCAGTGCACATTGCCAATCATATCTGGTGTCTCTATAGCGTGCTTTTACAAAGAAAAAAGGTTTCTAGTGTAAGCTAATAGCAGCCAGTCAGTGTCCTTCAAGCGGCTCTGTCAGTCCTTCCTTCAGCGTGTGCTCTCCAGAACTGTTCCAGTGCACATTGCCAATCATATCTGGTGTCTCTATAGCGTGCTTTTAAAAACACATTTTTTTTTTCACTGTTATAGATTGAATAGCAGTTACTTGTCTTCAAGCGGGTGTGTCAGGCCTACAGTGTGTGCTCTGCAGAACTGTTCCAGTGCACATTGCCAATCATATCTGGTGTCTCTATAGCGTGCTTTTACAAAGAAAAAAGGTTTCTAGTGTAAGCTAATAGCAGCCAGTCAGTGTCCTTCAAGCGGCTCTGTCAGTCCTTCCTTCAGCGTGTGCTCTCCAGAACTGTTCCAGTGCACATTGCCAATCATATCTGGTGTCTCTATAGCGTGCTTTTAAAAACAATTTTTTTTTTCACTGTTATAGATTGAATAGCAGTTACTTGTCTTCAAGCCGGTGTGTCAGGCCTACAGTGTGTGCTCTGCAGAACTGTTCCAGTGCACATTGCCTTGAACCCCTTGACTACTGGGTGTGCAGGCTTGACCTGTGGCCTGAGCTATCCCAATTTGCGATAGAACTTCTGGCCTGCCCTGCTTCAAGTGTCCTGTCAGAAAGGACCTTCAGTGCAGCAGGAGGTATTGTCACTGAGAAGAGTAGTCGCCTAGGTCAAAAAAGTCTAGATTACCTCACCTTTATTAAGATGAATGAGGGATGGATCCCGAAGGGACTGACACTGGGCGATACATTCGATTAAAAAAGGCCTGATGAGATGAGCTGCCTTGGGCTAAAAATGGTCCACACGCTGCTGTATTTTAGCTCTGAATGACGTTTGACTTGCGTGACTTATCCGCCACCAACTAGGGTTCAAGCCGCCATGTGTTAGGGCACTTTCTGCCTGTGAAACAAACATCAATTTTTCTGGCCGCTGCTACAGCAGCGGCTGCAACAATACCAAATTTTTCAGGCATGTGTACATGCCTAATTTTTAGGCCCACTGGTGCAGCACTGTGGCTTCAAAAACCAAACCAAAAAAAATCCTCCAAGATGGCACCAATATACCAGTGGTCTAAGCATCTTCCCACCTTGGCCTAAAAAGGGGAGGTGATTCAACAATTAAAAATCTCTGCCATTTACACGTCCACTGATAGGAGACGCGGAAGGTATTAAACTGATATGAACAATACTAAACTCACCACTCCTATCTGGTGGCACATTAGCTTGCCCGCGCAGTGCCCCAAATTTCAAGTAAGAGGACCGACCAAGCATCTTCTTCCATCTCCCTGTTACATAAATCAATGCCATATCCATAGAAATTGTAGAGAATATCCAGGATAGTTTTACAGGGCCAAATCATGTCGCCTGTTGAAAGAGGTGACCTTGCTCGGGTCCCAGGTGTGCGGTTCCTAAAATGGCTGCCATATACATGTCCTCTGATAGGAGACGCGGAAGGTATTAAACTGATATGAACAATACTAAACTCACCACTCCTATCTGGTGGCACATTAGCTTGCCCGCGCAGTGCCCCAAATTTCAAGTAAGAGGACCGACCAAGCATCTTCTTCCATCTCCCTGTTACATAAATCAATGCCATATCCATAGAAATTGTAGAGAATATCCAGGATAGTTTTACAGGGCCAAATCATGTCGCCTGTTGAAAGAGGTGACCTTGCTCGGGTCCCAGGTGTGCGGTTCCTAAAATGGCTGCCATATACACGTCCACTGATAGGAGACGCGGAAGGTATTAAACTGATATGAACAATACTCCACTCCTATCAGTAGGTCCGTCCCATTGTGATTTATGCCCCCCACCCACCGCGCAGGGATAGGGGCTGGGGGGGAGGAAAGTAGGCCCCCCCATTGTGATTTACGGCCCCCACCCACCGCGCAGGGGTGGGGGCCGAGGGGGAGGACAGTAGGTCCCCCCATTGTGATTTATGGCCCCCACCCACCGCGCAGGGGTTGGGGAGGACAGTAGCTCCCCCCAGTGTGTATCATGGGCTTTGAGGACAGGTGTCAATCCATACCTGCCAAGTGACCCTATGTAGGGGTAACAGTCCCTATTCTGCTCTGTGTCAGTGTGTATCATGGTCTCTGTGGACGGGGAACAGTCTCTATTCTGCTCTGTGTCAGTGTGTATCATGGTCTCTGTGGACGGGGAACAGTCTCTATTCTGCACTGTGTCAGTGTGTATCATGGACTCTGTGGACAGGGAACAGTCTCTATTCTGCTCTGTGTCAGTGTGTATCATGGTCTCTGTGGACGGGGAACAGTCTCTATTCTGCTCTGTGTCAGTGTGTATCATGGACTCTGTGGACAGGGAACAGTCTCTATTCTGCTCTGTGTCAGTGTGTATCAGGGGCTTTGAGGACAGGTGTCAATCCATACCTGCCAAGTGACCCTATGTAGGGGGAACAGTCCCTATTCTGCTCTGTGTCAGTGTGTATCATGGTCTCTGTGGACGGGGAACAGTCTCTATTCTGCTCTGTGTCAGTGTGTATCATGGTCTCTGTGGACGGGGAACAGTCTCTATTCTGCTCTGTGTCAGTGTGTATCATGGACTCTGTGGACAGGGAACAGTCTCTATTCTGCTCTGTGTCAGTGTGTATCAGGGGCTTTGAGGACAGGTGTCAATCCATACCTGCCAAGTGACCCTATGTAGGGGGAACAGTCCCTATTCTGCTCTGTGTCAGTGTGTATCATGGTCTCTGTGGACGGGGAACAGTCTCTATTCTGCTCTGTGTCAGTGTGTATCATGGTCTCTGTGGACGGTGAACAGTCTCTATTCTGCTCTGTGTCAGTGTGTATCATGGTCTCTGTGGACAGGGAACAGTCTCTATTCTGCTCTGTGTCTGTGTGTATCAGGGGCTTTGAGGACAGGTGTCAATCCATACCTGCCAAGTGACCCTATGTAGGGGGGACAGTCTCTATTCTGCTCTGTGTCAGTGTGTATTATGGTCTCTGTGGACGGGGAACAGTCTCTATTCTGCTCTGTGTCAGTGTGTATCAGGGGTTTTGAGGACAGGTGTCAATCCATATCTGCCAAGTGACCCTATGTAGGGGGAACAGTCCCTATTCTGCTCTGTGTCAGTGTGTATCAGGGGTTTTGAGGACAGGTGTCAATCCATATCTGCCAAGTGACCCTATGTAGGAGGAACAGTCCCTATTCTGCTCTGTGTCAGTGTGTATCAGGGGTTTTGAGGACAGGTGTCAATCCATATCTGCCAAGTGACCCTATGTAGGGGGAACAGTCTCTATTCTGCTCTGTGTCAGTGTGTATTATGGTCTCTGTGGACGGGGAACAGTCTCTATTCTGCTCTGTGTCAGTGTGTATCAGGGGTTTTGAGGACAGGTGTCAATCCATATCTGCCAAGTGACCCTATGTAGGGGGAACAGTCCCTATTCTGCTCTGTGTCAGTGTGTATCAGGGGTTTTGAGGACAGGTGTCAATCCATATCTGCCAAGTGACCCTATGTAGGGGGAACAGTCCCTATTCTGCTCTGTGTCAGTGTGTATCAGGGGTTTTGAGGACAGGTGTCAATCCATATCTGCCAAGTGACCCTATGTAGGGGGAACAGTCTCTATTCTGCTCTGTGTCAGTGTGTATCAGGGATCATTAGGATAGGTGTCAATCCATATCTGCCAAGTGACCCTATGTAGGGGGAACAGTCCCTATTCTGCTCTGTGTCAGTGTGTATCAGGGATTTGACTATCTTTATTCAGATTCAAAAATTACAATTCCAGGAAAAATTTAACAAACATTTACAAGAACATGTTATGCACATCATAGAAACAACGTGAACCTCTTTAAAGCCACAAACTTAAGACAAAAAATACGTACACACAATGTGTAAGGGTTTGAAAGAATATTCTGAATCCTTACATGTTTACTTTATCGTTTGTTTGATTTTTGTGAACCATATATAAACTACAAGCAGCGTGAAAACTATAAAAACTCAAGTGGCCATGCTGATCAAATTAAATAGTATGCTTTACACAGCGTATAAGGGTGATGTCACAGCAGGGCCGGACTGGGAATTAAAAGCAGCCCTGGAAAAAAATATTTACCAGCCCCATAATGCGTCGCGCCAGCATAGTGTGCAAATACAGCATTAGAAAAGATAATGTAAGATTAAAAATTATTACTCCAACGTGAAAAAAGCACATATGGGCTTAAAAAAAAAAACAAGAGTGCAGATTTATTTTAAGCAGACGTGCCTTTGAATATAACCAATGTTTCAGTCCAACTACCTTGACATATTAAGAAAAGCTTGGTCATGGGACTGAAATGGTGAATGTATGTAGGGCACAACTGTAAAAAATGACGGTATCATGTTTATTTTGAACTCCTGTGGGTGCGCTCTTCACTTTAAATATGTTATTGTGCTGGAGTATGCACCTAGCAACAAGACTGGGCCAATATCTGCTCATTACATATGGTACATATCAATTACATTTCTCTGTGTATTACGTATATATATATGCACATTAATATATGTGTAAATATAATAGGCATAATTATATATATATATAACTAATACACACATAAATATACATGATATATATATACACACACACACCAGTGGCGGATCCAGAGCCTGATCTCGGGAGGGGCACTTATAGAATTAAAGAAATAATCCATGCACAATAACCACTACTGCTCTGTGTAGTGGTTATGGTGCCAGGAGTGCCGGGACCCGCTCCCAGAGTAAGTAGTCAAACCGTTTAAGAACAGTTTGACAACTTACCTGGGGTCTGCTGGGATATGGGGCTGTAGTAGGGTATAGGAGCAGTGGTGCAATGTGTGAGGGGTGCAGTTTGTGTGAAAGGTTTGGTGTGTGGGGCTGTGTGTGTGGGGGGGGCAATGTGTGTGGGGGGTCTGGGTGTGTGTATGGGGCTAGAGGTCGCAGTGGTGAGAGTGAACTCTAGCCCGTAGCTCCAGCGCTAGAGTTCACTCTCGCGAGAGCTGGAGCGTTACCACTGTAACCGCGGCAACGTTCTGTACTCGGGTCAAAGGCCGGTTACAGCCTATCAGAACTAAAGGAGGGGTATTTAGGCCCAGTTCTCATCCTGCTCAGTGCCCTGCCGTGGTTTCCCTTGTGGTTGTCCGAGAGCGTGTTCCTGTTATTAGTTTTCTACCTGGTTTTTGACTTTGGCTTTGTTTATTGACTTCTCTATATTCTGGTATCCTGACTCCTGGCTTTCCTCATTGCTGCGTCCCTTTCTGTGTTCCCTGACCTCGGCTAGTATTTTGACTATTCTATGTACGTTAAATCCGGCCATTCTAAGGACTGGTAATACGTTACTTATTTGTCATCCGTGCTATACAGTTCTAGGTGCTGGATCAAACAGTAATCTTGACAGGTTCTCAACCTTGTCCTCAAGGATCCCCTACCAGTCCAGGGTTTAGGGATTACCTGGGTGTGTCTAAGGTGTTTAGAAAAAGGGGAAAAATAAACACCTTGGAGTCTAAGGTGCTTTTTTTTTTCCCTTTTTCTAAACACCTTAGACACACCCAGGTAATCCCCAAATCCTGGACTGGTAGGGGGTCCTGAGGACTGGGTTGAGAACCCCTGCTCTAGAACCTTATAAATTATGGCAAACTGAAATCCCTAGATAAAGAGTAAATATGTACAAGGATTTACTAAAGGGTGAATTATCAAGAATCCAAGGTGAATTTAAAATGAATTCCAAATTAGGGCCATAACACATGAAAGTGAATAATTCTCCAATTCAAACATGTTTTCTGCTCAGATATTGTTGTCTTAAATTTCAAAACTATTGCAGATTAAATATGATGTTGTTTTTCTGCAAGGTTTTAATCCTACTGCTGTGGAGGGTGGGGGGCGAGGGAGCGTGGAGGCAGAGGAAGCGATAGTGCCAGCAATACAGCTTTGAATTCCTGCTCTCCACCTCTTCCTAAATTGCCCATACCCCCAACCTATGGTGGTCAATATGTACCCAGTTTGAGATTCAGACCTTGCCCAGCTCCTGTACATCTGTTCACAACATCAGGGATCTCCGCAGCCATGAACGGTCTCACCTTTATGCACACAGGCAAGTTCATATTAGGTGAAACAAGATAATGAATTGTATTCTGCCAACATGTTGTTTCTTTGTGTGAAATTAAAGTGTAACATGTGGGCACGTCTATGCCAAGAACTTTCTTGTTTTTGCTAAAGCTTGACTAAGTAAAAAAGAGGTATGTTCAAATAGAATAAATCTGGTACAAGTGTGCAATACAACACATTGCTGTAACTTTGATCTCGTCAGTAGTCTGAGCCAAATATTTTCAGATTGCAAACACTATCTGATGATATCGATTCCCTACAATACAGCTGTTAGAATCACTGCTGTAATGTTGCTATTCAAGTATCAAATGTCTTTCCTGCTATATTTTTTATTTTGTTGTAGGGATTGCGTATTTGTAGAATTATCTCTGTAGATATTTTAAAGGGACACTCAAAACAACTCACTTTTGTAGTTATGTTACCTAAAGTGTCTTAACATTATCCATTTGTTTCATATCGAACTGTTTAGAATGGTTAGAAAACAAAGCAAGACTCTTCTAAGTGATCTGAGTTGACCCTCTCCCCAAACCTATTGACAATACAGAATTTACCCTTGCAGTATTCATAGAAGTAGGGGGCAGCTGTCAAGGGGGGATTATAATACCCCAGGCCAGTAGCATAGAGGTTTTGTGGGCTGCAGTCTTACACTGCAGTTAACCTGCTGATTTAAAGCTACTGGAGGTGCTTGCAAGTGGCCGCAAAGTAGATAAGACACTGATGTCGAAGAGTCATCAGAAATATAATCCATCACTTAAAGGGACACTTCAGACCCCTTAAAGCAGCAGCTTGCTGAAATGACGAGTATGTTCTCTTCTTCCATTTTACAAAAAAAATGAAGATTTCAATAAAAATCGGCACTTTGATACATTAACCTGTGACATCGAGCATGGTGACAGGAAATAGCTGCTCTCGAGAAAGTCTTGAAGTGTAGACGAAACGTGCTGAGCATTTTACATAAACTGGTAACTGTTGAAATTCAGATAAGAAGAACACTTGCTCCACCCCTCCGTGAAGCCAGGACCTATCTCATACAAAGGAATCGGAGACATACTGGACCTTGAAGAGGGGACCTGTCTGGACATAAGTGGCCCTTTTGGCCCTTTTAAAATATGGGTGGGGGGAGGGGGGGTTGGACATTGGGTCTCCATTTAAAGGGACACAATAGACTGGAAGTGAACCACATTTTTTTAAAAGTCTAATATAGATAATGTATTTATGTATAAAAAATACAAATATGTATTGTAATCTGGGCTGTGATCTGTGGTGGTAATCTGCCACGCTGCAGAACATGCAAGCATGCATGTGAACATGGCTTATGAATTGAGCAGGCCTCAATGCAAGGGGAAAGTCCCAATTTTAAGATCCCGTCCCACAGACCTGATTTAGCTCCCTGATGTCCTGCATTTTCAGAGAATTGTCATTGGAAACACATCATTAGATAGGCATCTGAGGTGGGCACTAGGACCAAGTATAGAGTGTGTCAGCAGTGCTTCTTTATAATCTTCTTTTCACCCCATTCCTCCAACTTGGCATTATTTTATGAACACAATATCCAGGTCATTTAGTCCTATCAGTAGGGAGCCAGCGAGAGGTTTGTCTGCCAGCTTGGCGTGCTTGGTGCCAGGCTGACATCCTCCTTCAGTAGGTGGGCTCACCCCCGTTCCCATTATGGGCATCACCCAAGTTGGGCATCACCCAAGTTGCATTAATTGGTGACACCCACCTGAAGGCCTGCCTACCTGTCCCAATTCCATACCTTCCAATGTTAGGAGATATGGGAGACAGATGCCCGTTCTTGTTGCACAGAACAAGGATGGATTTCAATTGTCCAAAGAAATAAAAAATAGTTTCTTTGATGTCAGGGCGAAAATGGCTGCAGATAAAAGCTACTCTCAGTACTCTCAGCAGGGATAAGGGGTGGATGGTATGTTCTGCATCATAACCTATGCTATGATGTGAATGTGAATTTATCATTAGACTTAGAGTGACTATTTAATGACAGCTCACATATTGCTTGATTAGGATTAAGGCAGATATAATCAGACTATGTGCAACTAGATTGACAAGACTGTGCCAGCCACCTGCCTTTAAATGACAAATTCCCCATAGTTTTAAATACAAATAATAAATCTGCAGGTATAGCAATAAATACTTAGTTTGGCACCATATTTTATTGCACTTGGAATACAAATTGAGTCAGGAATGTTTTGCGAGTTTCACCACTCTACCCCCTCCAAGTGTTAAATCAAAAAAATAAATTGAAGCAATCCCACATTCTTTATAATCTTCTTTTCACCCCATTCCTCTAACTTGGCATTATTTTATGAACACAATATCCAGGTCATTTAGTTATTTATTTGTAAACGTCCTCTTGTGCTGCTGAAATTGTGTCATTAATTGCGCGTGGACATGTGTAAGTCTGTCATTTTAGCTCATTAATAAATGGGCTGTCATTACCTCATTTTGTTCCAATGGAGGAAAAGCTGTGTAAATCACTATGTGTTTCTTAGAACATCAAGGCTTTTGATCCTAAATCTTTTAAATTTGCAAATAAAAACAACAGATTGGCCATGTTCTTCAATTGTTCTTTCAGGCATTTAACAAACATTACAAAAATAAAAATAAAAAAAGCAAAAATGTATTAAACATAAAATCAACACAAGTGCTGACTAATTACTTGTAATGAGTAAATATTAATAAAGCAGAATGATTTTTAAAACAAAATATATTTGTATTTTACTTTAAAAACTATTTAATAAAACATTTTTTTTTTTAAATTGCTGAGTTACCATATGTTGGTCCAAGATGCATTAATCAGTGTAGAAAATAAGGAAAATAATCACTAGATTCAGTACAAATGGTATACCGTATGTATACTGTTACTCTTTCTAAAAAAGGTGTGGGTAGTGGACCCTGGATAAATCGTTGCTACACAAATCAATTATAAGAAATATATGACAACAATGGTATGAGGCAGTAAATGAAACAAAAAATATTTTATACATAAAACACTGAATTATAGGTAAATTAAAACATATTTAGAAAAAATAGATAAATTGGAACATTTCTTAAACTTGTCTATAGTTATTATAGTAACTGCTTTGCTTGTTTGGCTTTAACTTTGCAATCTAGTCTCCAGTTTGCTACAATTTATTGTTTAGAGCAGGAGTTCCTAACCCAGTCCTCATGTACACCCTACCAGTCCAGGATTTCGGGATTACCCTGTTGCGTCTAAAGTGTTTTTTTCTTTTTTTCCCCCAAAAAACCTTAGACACAATTGAGTAATCCTTAAATACTGGACTGTTAGGGGGTACTTGAGGACTGGGTTGGGAATCACTGGTTTAGAGATTTCAATGGAAATTGAAGACAACTGGTTCTGTTACTTCCTGGTTTGGTTAGCTCAGTGGAGCTAAACTCAAGAGGCAGCAATAGATCAGAGCACCTGCGTTGCAAAGACATCTCATTGAACTGCATTGGGAAGTCTGTGATTGGACAGCCACAGAAAGTCTGGGAAAGGTTAGAAGGGGAGGACTTGAAAAGCATGCAGACAAGAGAACTGAAGATTTTGCAAGTGGTTTTTAGATTTTACCCCAATTAAAAATGCATAATTAAATGGATGGAAGTTGTTTTTTAATTACTTTGTATTTAGACAGTAGAGTGTCCCTTTAACCCTTTTTGTTTAATTAACATCTGTATTCTTTATATTCTGATCAGTAATGATTTAGGAATGCTGTAACACAACACCTAGTTATGATATTTGTCTGTGTGAGATACAATATTTTGAAACATAGAAAGGATCCCTATAGACTAATATTCATTTTTGGATAAACTAATTTGAATGCCTGAAATATCTATTTCTATTGATAGAAGTGCCATAATACTTGCCATATGCTGTATATGTTAGTGTATATATATTTAATCATAGTCCTGCCATAGTTTTTAGGAGTTGCAACATATGTTTGCTTGCTCACTTGTTCAAAGGTTTACACATGTACAGCAAGATTCAGACGTTCCATCTGTAAAATGTATGATTTTGCATCAGACCAGAAAGAGCAAATTTGACTAGAGATATAAAATCATCAGGAGAAAACATAACTGATTTATATGAAATGGTGTGATTTATCTGTTCATTCTATGTTCAGGGCAGGTTGCAGATGTGTAAAGATGTTTATAGCCCCCATCGATTGGCCAGTGTAATGTTTACTGAGTCAGCACTTTGTGTTCCCCACTTAATGCACTGGACAGATTTAAGCTACTAGAATGTTTCTGGCTGATACAAGTTAAGTGTGTCTACAAATCCAGCTGATATTTCTAACTCTGGCTGTCCCACTACAGTAGTGGATTTAGGGAAGAAATGTGCAGGATTTTATCTTCGTGACAGATCACGACGTCAGATCCCTTGCAGGTGCAGTATCCATATTGACATCATGCCTGCATCGTTCATATAGGTTCATTAGCAGAAAGGATTCTAAATAAAAGAGAAATTTTAACCCCTTAAGGACAAAACTTCTGGAATAAAAGGGAATCATGACTGAATATTTCCGTCATGTGTCCTGAAGGGGTTAAAGGAATACAAACCTGTATCTCTAACACTACAATATTATCATTTTTAATTAGATTCAGGCCCCACTCAAAATCTAAATAAAAATAAGAAAAAAGATTTTACTTACATTTTTTCCAGCAGAGTGATTGAGTCCATGCTGCCGTTCAATCCACCTCCTGCTGACATTTCTAAATGTCCACTCCTCCTCCTCCTCAAAGAGCGTCTAATGATGCGCTCCCGCTATGCGGCCTGGTGTCATACCTGCTGTTGGCCCACTCTGCTCCGGTCACACTGTCCATGCTGTCACCGGCTCTCCTCTCCCGCAGTGTGCTGATACTCGGCCCTAATCGCAAGTGCGCGCGCATGCATGTGTGTGTGCACGCATGCAATGATAAGCTAGAGGGCGTGCGCCTTCCTTGTCATTGGCCCTCTTTAAGGGGAAATTACATAATTTACATCTGGGCTAGCCCTCTGCTTAAATATTACCCTGATTGGCTCCCTAGCTCTATCAGCTCTCACTTAGTCCTATTCATACCTCCCTCTTATATCACTTCCTTGCCCTGTCGTGGTCTTTTGTAACCCCATAGTGCGTTTCTTTAGTGTGTCTTTTCTGGTATCTGACTTTGGCTTGTTTCCTGGTTATCCGTTCTTCTGATATCCTTGACCCTTGGCTTTGTTCTACGTTTATTCTACCGTCTCCAATTCCGTCCTTGACTTGTCTGACTATTCTATCCTTCTCGCGGTACTTAATCTTACGTTTAACGTCTGACTTTGCGTACCCATTTAGCCCCTCAGTTTGCGTGTTAGGGAGATTGACCGTGACACCTGGGGACAGTTCCCTCCTGTCTGCAGATGCGGGACTCCAGGGAACTAAAGCTGAATAACAATACAGTACTCCAAAACCTGGACTGTTCTGCCAAAAATGGGACAGTGGGGAGGCATGTGTCAGAATGTATGCCTAGTTGTCACTTTTTACTGTCTGGCCTCCAGTAAGATCTGCTTGCAAAGATTACGACTACTCTAGCCACTTGCTGGAAAATCACAGAACCACATGCTAAATAAGTTGTCACCATAGCTAACACAACTTCCTGGTAAAAAGGCTCACCCTGAGCATATGCCCTTCCCCATGTGATTTAGATTTGTTTTATTATTTTGTATTATTGTGTATTATTGTGTCATTTTCTGCTATGCAAGATATGAATCTATGTAACTTTGAGTTTCATTTCTGCTATATGTATTGTTCATTTAAACGAACTATGCACTTTACTAATATTTATTGCTATTTGTGACATTTTGCTTTTGGTAAATAGCCGCCACTGTCTAAAAGTAGTGCCAGGCATTTTAGTGAATAATGGCTTACTTGTAAAAAGTGACAACAACATGGGAAATGTGCCTTTAGCTGACGGATCAAATTCAGTCACTATTTTAAAAAAATAAAAAAAATAAAAATATGCAAATCAGATGTCAACTCAACTTGCTGTTACCAACAATATAAAAGGATAGCTCATATTATGCCATACGATTTTCTAATGACTGCCCTGCTCTCTTGAGCCGGTTTAAAGTCTTTAATAAAGAGCTTTACATGTGTACTGAGCTCGGCACTGTGATATATGTTAGATTTAATTCCATCGTTATACCTGGTTTACTCGGAATAGCAAGCTAAACTTATCAGCTGACTATGTCTTTGAAATGCAAAGTGGTTTGGATATTTGAATTATTTTTACTCTCTTCAGCAATTCCTGTATCATTTACATTTATAGAGTATAATTGCTTTCCACTCCTTTTAACCACTGTATTCCCCCATGCAACTTGCAGTGTAAATTGAAAAGACCTCCTTGAAACGTAGCTGTTCATTTTAATAATCCACCTTTGTGCTAATGAAACTCAGAGCTTCTTACAAGACGAACTCAGATCTCATTTAAAAAAACGTGCCTGGAAATTTTTGGGTGAGAAGCAAAAAAAAAAAAAAAAACGATATTAGCAATTTCTTCCAGAGGGTTTGAAGAGGAGTTTTATATATTTGTCCCTTTGTTTGTAATTATTATTTCATTAGACTTGGCCAATTCTGCTTTAAGGGACAATACATTTTCTGAATTGGATTTGTGTACATATCATGACGTATAAATAATTTTTAATACGTCACGGTGGACGTCTCCAAAATGTTAGCACGGCCCCAGATCTATTCGATTTCCAAGTTGTCTTCTTGTATCAATAATAACGCGAACATTCCAGCATGCACGTGACACAATATGTCGCATTATAACAGCAAAACTATAGTGCAAATCAGATAATTTACCAATAAACAGCACTATAAATCATCATCCTGCTCTGAACAAAGCTGTTTCTCAAGTAAACATGATAGTGTTGTTAATGCATCAATATCAGACGAGTTGGTGTATTTCAATCCAAATAAAAATAATACAGTATCTCACAAAAGTGAGAACACCCCTCACATTTTTGTAAATATTTTATTAAATCTTTTCATGTGACAACACTGACGAAATGACACTCTGCTACAATGTAAAGTAGCAAGTGTACAGCATGTATAACAGTGTACATTTGCTGTCCCCTCAAAATAACTCAACACACAGCCATTAATGTCTAAACCGTTGGCAACAAAAGTGAGTACACCCCTAAGTGGAAATATCCAAATTGGGCCCAATGAGCCATTTTTCCTCCCCAGTGTCATGTGACTTGTTAGTGTTACAAGGTCTCAGGTGTAAATGGAGAGCAGGTGTGTTAAATTTTTTTCTCATATTGGTCACTGGAAGATCAACATGTCACCTCATGGCAAAGAACTCTCTGAGGATATGAGAAAAATAATTCTTGCTCTACATAAAGATGGCCTAGGCCAGGGATAGGCAACCTTCGGCACTGCAGATGTTTTGGACTACACATCCCATGATGCTTTGCCAACATTATGGCTGTAGGAGCATTGTGGGAAATGTGTCAGGATAGGCACAGGGATCCAACACGCAGAGTACAAACAGGTAATAGGTACGTATACCGGACCTTAGAATGGCCGGACTAACGTAGGTGTAAGTAAAGAATGGTCAGAGACAAGCCGAGGTCGATGGAACGAGAGAGCAGGTATGCGAGAGACAAGCCGCGTCAAGGGTAATAGAGGTAAGCGAGGTATAACAAACAAGCCGGGTCAAAACCAAAGAGAGAGAATATATAACAAGAGCACTGAGTGACTAGACAAGCTAGAACCATGACAGGGCAATGAAAAAATGTAGAAAGCCCTACTTTATACCCTGGTTCCAGATAGGTAAGCACACCCCCGACGAGTCCTCATACGTGCTCGGGATTTGATTGACAGGTCAGGACGGGTTGTCGTCATGACGCCGGCTGCTGAGCGCCGCGTCATAAAAGGAAGTGGATCCCTCGCGGCCGGCGTGTAAACGACCGAGGGAACCGCGAGGAACGAGTGATTCAACCCTTTTGGGAGGAAGAACGTCCAAGTGTCTCACCTCCTCAGAGGTAGAGACAACAGGTACCCTGACAGTACCCCCCCTCTCAGAAACGCCCACCGGGCGGAAGGAACCGGGACGGGATGGAAAACGGGAGTGAAAAGCCCTGCGGAGGCGAGGCGCATGCACATCCTCCTGAGGTACCCAAGACCTCTCCTCAGGTCCATATCCTTTCCAGTCAACCAGATATTGTAACTTCCCCCTAGAGATTCGAGAATCGATGATGGAGTTGATTTCATATTCCTCCTGTCCCTCAACCTGAACAGGGCGAGGAGAGGATACAGTGGAGGAAAACTTGTTACATACTAGAGGTTTCAACAAGGAAACATGAAATGAGTTAGGAATGCGTAAGGCAGATGGGAGAGCCAGACGATACGCAACTGGGTTAATTCGAGTCAGAACCTTGTAAGGACCAATGTAACGAGGAGCGAACTTCATAGAAGGAACCTTTAAGCGAATGTTTTTGGTACTCAACCATACTCTATCACCTGGAACAAAGACTGGAGCCGCCCTTCTATGCTTATCAGCGTGTTTCTTGAACAACATAGAGTTATGCAGAAGAATTTGTCGAGTCTGATCTCACAACTTCCTCAAATTGGCAACATGAACATCAACCGACGGTACCCCTTGGGAAGGAGAAACCGAGGGAAGAATGGAAGGATGAAAGCCATAATTCATGAAAAAGGGTCTAGAACGAGTAGAATCACAAACGAGATTGTTGTGTGCAAACTCCGCCCAAGGAATCAGACCAACCCAATCGTCCTGGTGTTCGGAAACAAAACAACGCAAATATTGTTCAATCTTTTGGTTGGTGCGTTCAGCAGCTCCGTTAGACTGAGGATGATAGGCAGAAGAGAAATTCAATTTGATACCCATTTGAGAACAGAATGATTTCCAAAAACGGGAAACAAATTGGGAACCTCTATCGGAAACAATTTCGGAAGGTATCCCATGTAAACGAAAAATCTCTCTTGCGAATATCTCAGCCAATTCAGGAGAAGATGGAAGTTTAGGTAAGGGCACGAAATGTGCCATCTTAGTAAACCTGTCAACCACCGTGAGAATCACAGTCTGTTTTTTAGAAGCAGGTAAATCGACAATGAAGTCCATGGCCAAACAGGTCCATGGTTTCTCAGGGATCTCCAAGGGATGCAAAAACCCACATGGAAGTGTCTGAGGTCGTTTAGTCTTCATACAGACCTCACATGCTTCAACAAAATCCCCAATATCTTTACGTAATGAAGGCCACCAGAAGTCTTTAGATATTAGGGAACACGTCTTGCGAATGCCAGGATGCCCAGCCACCTTACTGTTGTGAAAGCATTCCAATAGTTCCCGTTGTAGGTCAGGAGGAACAAAATACCGTCCCTGTCTAGGAGCCAGATGTTGTAACTTCATGATCTCGGCAAGCAACGGAGAATGAATCCTGAGACTCGTGTTGGCGATAATATTACACTTGGGAACTATAGAAGACAAAACCGTCTCAGATATAGTAGAAGGCTCATGTTGGCGAGACAAAGCATCGGCCTTAGAGTTCTTAGAACCAGGTCTATAAGTGAGCACGTAATTGAAATGAGTGAGGAACAAAGACCAACGAGCTTGCCTGGCGGACAAGCGTTTAGCCTCCCCAATATAGGACAAGTTCTTGTGATCCGTCAAAATAGTAACAGGATGTAAAGTCCCTTCCAATAAATGTCTCCACTCCTTCAAAGCCATGATAACAGCTAGTAGTTCCCTGTCACCGATGTCATATCTGCTTTCAGGCCCAGAAAATTTCTTGGAAAAAAAACCACACGGATGTAACGGTTTATCCACACCTAACCTTTGAGACAAGATAGCACCTATACCTGTCTCTGAGGCGTCTACCTCGAGTAGAAAAGGCAAAGTCGTATCGGGGTGAACTAAAATTGGCGCAGAAGCAAAAAGTTCCTTGAGTGTTTTGAAAGCAACGAGAGCTTCAGTAGACCAATTCTTAGTGTCAGCCCCCTGTTTGGTCATATTAGTAATAGGAGCAATAATAGAAGAGTACCCTTTAATGAAGCGCCTATAATAATTGGAGAATCCAATAAACCTCTGAATGGCCTTGAGACCCCTGGGTAATGGCCAATCTAAAATAGATTGGAGTTTATCCGGATCCATCTTAAAGCCTTCCCCAGAAATCACGTAACCAAGAAAGTTTATCTGAGATTGGTCAAAACTACATTTCTCCAATTTGCAGTACAACCCATGTTGTAGGAGTTTGCGCAATACCCTTCTGACTTGTCTGTGGTGGGTCTCAATTTCTCTAGAGTGTATTAGTATATCATCCAAATATACAATAACACAATCATGTTGAAATTCCCTAAGAACTTCATTGATCAGATCCTGAAATACTGCCGGTGCATTACAAAGCCCAAAGGGCATTACCGTGTACTCATAATGCCCATAACGGGTATTTAACGCTGTTTTCCACTCGTCTCCCTGCTGAATTCTCACCAAGTTATACGCCCCTCTGAGATCTAACTTGGTGAAAATCTTGGAACCCTTTAAACGATCAAAGAGCTCAGTAATCAAAGGAATCGGGTATGCATTTCTAATAGTTATTTTATTCAAGCCTCGATAATCAATGCAAGGTCTTAACGTACCATCCTTCTTATTCACAAAAAAAAAACCTGCCCAAGCAGGGGAGGAGGATCTCCTAATGAATCCTTTGTCTAGGTTCTCATGGATATACTCCTCTAAGACTAAGTTCTCTTTAGTGGATAAAGGATATACATTGCCCCTCGGAGGCATAGTACCAGGTAGAAGGTTAATCTTACAATCAAAGGACCTGTGTGGAGGTAAAGTATCAGCATTCTTCTTGTCAAAAACTGCCCTTAAATCCAGGTACAAGGGCGGTATTTGCATATCTGTAGACTGGGAAGAAATAACCGGTGTATTAACTACGCAAAGTGGTGAGACTTTCTGTAAACACCTGCTCTGGCAACCCTGACCCCATGAAGTTATCTCCCCTAGTTCCCAATCAATAATAGGGTTATGTTTCTTTAACCATGGATACCCCAGGACTATAGGAACAGAAGGAGACGAGATAAGCATAAGAGATATAACCTCCTCGTGTAAGATACCAACAGTCAAGTTAACAAGTATGGTCTCACGAGAAATAACAGGTTCAGATAATGGTCTACCATCAATAGCCTCAACGGCCAGAGGAGTATCCCTTAGCTGGGATGGGATAGAGTGTTTAGTAACAAAAACTTGGTCGATAAAGCTCTCAGCAGCTCCGGAATCTATCAATGCCATAGTTTTTAGTACTCCCTTCTCCCAAGCTAAAGAAACAGGGAGCAAAAGTCTGTGCTCTTTATAATTGTGTATAGAGGACAAAATAGAAACACCCAAGGCCTGTCCCCTAGAGAAACTTAGGTGCGAGCGTTTCCCGGGCGATTAGGACAATTTAGGCGTAGATGCCCTCTTACTCCACAATACATACACAACCCCTCCCTTCTCCTGTACTGTCTCTGCTTGTTGCGGTCACCGGCCCGCCGAGCCTCACGGTCGTGCCCGACCGGCACGACCGCTCCGACTACACGAGCTTACCTGCTCGTCGGCGAGCCGGGAACCGCGCATGTAGTTCTTCCGGGCATCACGCCCGAATCCAATATGGCGCCGACCACGTGGTCGCGTCTATGGATAGCCCCGCCCCCGAGAATTATACTAACGTGTGCGTGACGTCACGACGTCAACGCACACGCACGTTCTGGGGTCAGAGGTCGCCCTCTGACCAATCATAGCTTAGAGAGGGGTATTTAAACCCCTAAATCACCCTAGTACTTTGCCATGTCGTGGTTTCAGTTTCCTGGTTTCCTGAAAGTGCTAGTTTCGTGTTTCTGATTTCCTGGTATCCTGATCCTTGGCGTTTCCCTGGTTATTCTGATCTCTGGTTTCCCTGACTTGGCTTGTCTTATCGGTATTGAGTATTCTCTGGCTTCCTTGACCTCGGCTTTCCCTTTGACCATTCTCTGTCTCTAGCGTATTAGTCCGGCCATTCTAAGGTCCGGTTTACGCTCTGTCCTGTTCTTTTTCCTTTTCTGACTTATGTATATGTTTACATAATTTCTGCGTGCTGGACCACATTACTAGTCGTGACATTACGACATGTCCATGGATCCTGCAGAACTATGCAAACATATGATCGCCTGTGAAAATAGGGTGGAGGATATGGACCACAGGTTAGACCAATTTGCCCAGGCATTTCAGACCTTGCTCCAGAGGACTGCCTATTTAGAGGTTCCTCCTGTACCACCTGTGGTTCCGCCTCCTGTAGTGGTTCCCGTACCACATAAACCACCGTCCATAACCTTGTCACCGCCCCCTCGTTATGGAGGTGATTCTAAGGAATTTAGAGGTTTTTTTTTTTTTTTGTAAATATGTTTTTATTTATTTTCACATAAGTACAGCAAACAGCGAGACTCGCAGGTCTCGTTTTTGAACCTTTAGTGTTAACTTTACATTTATAAATTCTGAGACTCGCAGGTCTCACTTTTTAACCTTTGGTGTTAACTTTTCACGTATAGAATCCGAAACTCGCAGGTTTCGTCTCTCCTGCGTACATCGTACTTTTGAGACACTTAGGTCTCCCGTTTTTTGTAGGTTTCATTTGAAGTGAGTTGTCCCATTTATATTAACATCAGTAAGTTTGAGAGTTCCATTGACCGTATTGTGTCGTGTTGGGAGGTGTAGCTGACCATGATTACATAATATATACATTGGGCTGTATAGGGGTATCTTGCTGTTCAGCTTGTATTGGACTCGCAGGTCCTCGGTTAAGTGTTCCGCTTTTTGGCTCGCAGGCCTCAATTACCCTATGCGTTTCAGGAAGTAGTTCCTGTGTGTTGTGTGTTGGTTATGGATGTGTAGCTATCTTTTATTGTGTCCGTGTCATTTCTGCGGGTACCTGGTGGTTGGGGAGGGTGGCAGCTCAAGCCGCTCCCTGCGTCCGGGGTCGGATCTTTCTACCCCTCTGGTGTTGTTGGGCGTGATGCCTGTCGCCCTTTCGTGTATCCCTTGCCCGATAAGTCGTGTTCGTGTTACGGTCATGCTTTCCTCGTTCTTGTTTAGACCTGTCTTCCTCTTGTACCTTCGGTCCTTCTAGTGGTCGGGGGCACTCGTTCCTTGTCTCTCCCTGACGGTCGATTTGTCCTGTGCGGTGGGGTTGGCGTGTCCAGTCCGATGTCGTGGCGGGTTGGGAGGGGGGGGGGGCTGGGGGGGGTGTAAGGCATCCCTAATGGTCAGTTATCTATATACGACTGGGAGTTGTTCAGTCGACTAGAGGTCTAGCGGTCGGTGTCAGGTTGGAAGTCTTGTCGGAGCTTACGTTGGAAGTCTTCCCGTCCTGTCTCTAAGATCCATCGCGTCCATATGTCGGTGTAAACTGTTGGGTTTGTCGTGGTCGTCAGGGTCAGCTCTTCTATGGCTCTAAGTCTCTCCATTTGATTGAACCAGGTTAGTAGTGAGGGGGTTGTCTTCTGCTTCCATAATTGGGGAATGACCTGCTTTGCTATGTTTAATATTCTAATGGTCATGGATTTTTTGTACCTCGTTCTGGGTATTGTGGTATGGTGGAGTAACATTGCCGCCGGTTCCAGGGGGGGGGGTGCATCGGAGAACATCTCCAGAACTCTGTGGATCCCCTCCCAGTATGGTCTGATTAATTCACAGTCCCACCAGATGTGTCTTGCTGTGCCTACGTCCTTTTCGCACCTCCAGCAGAGGTCGGGGTGGGTCGGGTCGATGGCATGGAGGGTGTGTGGCGTCCTGTACCAGTTAGTCAATATCTTATAGGCCGTCTCCTGTGTCTTGCTATGTACTGAGCAGTGGTGGGTGAGGTAGCATATGGTGTCCCACTCCGTGTCTGAGAATGTAGTGGTCAGTGCCGTCTCCCATCTGCCCATGAATTGGGGCGTCTCTTGTGGTGTCTCTGTTTGGAGCATGGAGTATAGTAGGGATATGCCGTGTGGGGTTGGGGTTGGTTGCATGCAAATCTTTTCAAATGTGGTAGGGCTTCTGGTGAGTGCGGACCCCTGGGGCAGGGTGAGGACAAAGTTCTTGAGTTGGGTATGTTTGAATTGGTGCATGAATGAGGGGATAGTGTCTCCTATCATGTCCTGTAGCGGTTTGCATTTCCCGTCTCGCATTATGTGGTGTAGGCGCGGAGTGGGGTTCGGGAGGATGTGCCGAAATGCTCGTGGGTCTAGGCCAGGTGGGCAGGCTTCGTTATGGGTTAGCGGGGTTAGGGGAGATGGGTACGGCGCTAGTCCCCTTTGCTTTGCGGTCCGCCGCCACACCTCCAGGGTGTGTTTCGTGTATATTGACATTTCCTGGCTATCGGTGCTCTCCGTCCTCCAGGGTATCCCAGATATCGGCTTACCTGCCTCCGCCTCCTCCGCTGTCTTCCATAGTTTAGAGACTCCCTCTTTCGACCATTCCATTACCCTTTGTAAGTGTGTGGTGACATAATAAAGGTGGAAGTCCGGCAGGGCCAGCCCTCCCTTGTTTTTGGGTTGCATCAGGGTAGTGAGTTTGAGTCTGGGCCTCCCCCCGTTCCATATGTATTTAGTCATCGCTGAGTTAAGTGTGGTGAAAAACGTTTTAGGTATAATTATTGGGATAGCCTGTAGGAGATATAGGAGTCGCGGGAGGAAGTTCATTTTAATGACTTGGATTCGTCCCAACCACGATATGTGTGGGTACGACCAGTCTCTCATGTCAGTTTGGAATGTTTTAAGCATGTCTGCGAAGTTCTCCCTAAACAGGTCGCTGCTCTTCCTCGTTAGCCAGATGCCTAGGTATCTTATCTTACTGTCCGCCCAGTGGAATGGGAAGCTATGGCGCAGCGATTCGGCTCGTTTGGTCGGAATGCTTATATTGAGGATGAAGGATTTGGAATTGTTAATTTTCAGGTTGGAGACGTCTCCGAACACTTGAAGTTCTTTTATGATGTTAGGGAGAGTGATTTCAGGGTTGGAGACTATGAACAAGAGGTCATCTGCGAACGCGGCTACCTTATGATGAGTTTTGTCTATTTCTCGCCCGGTTATGTCTCTGTTTTGCCTGACGTGAGTTAGGAAAGGTTCCAGGGCCAGTATGAATAGCAGCGGTGATAGGGGGCAGCCCTGCCGGGTGCCGTTACATATGGGGAACGGGTCTGTGAGTGCTCCATTGACTAGGACCTGGGCTGTTGGCTCCGAATAAAGTGCCTCTACCCATCTCCGTATATGCGGTCCAATCCCCAGGTGTGATAAGGTCTCAAATAGGAACGTCCATCGGACCCTGTCGAACGCCTTCTCCGCGTCCGTAGACAGCAGGAGAAGGCCTCTCTCTTGTCCTCTTTTTCCATGCATGAGGGTCAGTGTTCGAATTGTGTTGTCCCTCGCCTCCCTTCCCCCCACAAATCCCACCTGGTCCGGGTGGACCAGTGAAGGGATGTGTTGTGTGAGCCGCGTTGCTAGGATTTTGGCCATGAGTTTAATATCGCAATTTATGAGCGAGATGGGTCTGTAGTTCCCGCAGTGTTCCCCATCCTTACCCTCTTTAGGGATGACAGTGATATGAGCCGTTAAGGCTTGTTTGGGTATTCGTTGCCCTTCCCTAATTGCGTTGAACGCCTCTACCATTGGGGGATATAGATGTTCTGCGTAGGTTTTGTAGTATGCTGTCGGGAATCCGTCCGGGCCCGGGCTTTTGCCCTGTTTCGTGCGTTTGACTGCAAGCGTCAGTTCCTCTATTGTGATAGGTTCGTCTATCAATGCCGCCGTCTCCTTATCTAGTGTTGGCATTGGGAATTTGGCGAGGTAAGTCCGTATAGAGTCTTGTAGTCGCAGTTTCGCAGCTTCGGTCTGTGGTTGTGGTATGCTGTATAGGTCTGAGTAATATGTTCGTATTGTCGTCATTATGTCTGTCGGGAGTCGGTGCAGTGTCCCGTGTTTGTCTCTGATTTTGTCAATGTACGTTTGTTGTCTCCGCTTGTTCAGCATCCTGGCTAGTAGTTTGCCACTCTTATTCCCATGTAGGGCAAAGAAGGCTTTGTGTCTGATTGCGTCCCTGTGATGTTTGGAGTGCAATAGCGTGGTAAGGTCCCGTCTCAGTTGTAATAGTTGGGTTTGTCGCGTGTTTGTTTGTGTCTGTTTGTTTAACTCCTCTAGTTTGTGTATGTCCGCCAGAATCTCCGATAAGCGGGCTTCAGATTGTCTCTTCAATCTCGCCCCCTGTTGGATGCAGTGGCCTCGTAGTACGCTCTTGTGTGCCTCCCATCTGATCATTGGCGATGTCTGATCTGAGGTGTTTAGTTCAAAGTATTCTTTGATCGCCTCTTCTATGGAGGCTTTGGTGTCTATTTTAGAGAGTAGATATTCATTGAGGCGCCATTTGGTGATGGTGGGGCGAAAGAGGTTAGATTTTAGGGTCAGTGTGACCGGGGCGTGATCCGACCACGTCGCCTCGTCTATGTTCACGTCGGTAACTAAGGGTAGGTTATGGTGCGTTACATAGAGGTGATCAATTCGGGAATAGGAGTTGTGGGGGTAGGAGTGGAAAGTGTAGTCCCTAACGTCCGGATGGTGGGCTCTCCAGCTGTCTATGAGTCGGTGTTTGCGGAGGAGGGATTTTATGTTTTGAAGTTGGTATGAGGGGGCCTGCGAGGTGCCCGAGGAGCAGTCCCATGTGGGGTCAAGTGCTATGTTAAAGTCCCCTCCCAGAATGAGTATCCCTTCTGTGAAGTCCTGGAGTTTGCGTAGCGTGTGTTTGAGAAAGCGGTAGTGGTGTTTGTTCGGGGCATAGACATTCGCAAATGTGTACGATTGGTTCGCAATTTTCCCTTTAAGGAATATATATCTGCCCTCTCTGTCCACCCTGCATCCCCCCTCCTGGAACGGCACCGTTTTGTGGAGGAGGATGGCTGTCCCCCTGGACTTACCGCCATGATAGTCGCTGTAGTAACCGTGGGGGTAGTGGTGGTTAGTCATTTTGGGCCTAGCTCCCTCCCTAAAGTGCGTCTCTTGGATCATTATAATGGAGGCTTTGCGTCGGTGGAAGTCTCTCAGTGCACCTGAGCGTTTTTCTGGTTTATTCAGTCCTTTGGCATTGATCGTTAGAATTGAGAGGGGTTTGGGCGTTAGCGCCATATCTTCTGGGTAGTGGATCTGGGGTTACTCGTCTCTGTCTGATGTCGGTCACTTCTGTGGGTGGGCAGGTTATATCGGTCGGGGGATAGTGTCCGTCGTCTGTCTCGGGGGTCAGGAGTAAACAGGTCGTGAGAAGAAGGTCTAGGTAATGCAAAGTGGGGGGTTGTGGTAACCTACCCCAATGTCCGTCGCTAGTCTGCGTCGGTGGAGGCGCAGGCGTCGGGGAGCGGTGTCTCACGCTATCACCTGTGATTAGCGTGGTTCGCTCACCTGTGTGGTGACGCCTCTGCCTGTGGGTGCGTCGGAAGGACGTCCAGATGTACCTGTCAGTATGGGATGGTTCTGGTCCAATACCGTCAGGGGTTCCTATCGTCCTCGGGGTGTGTCGGGCTATGTCCCGTTTCGTCCCTACTCGGCTCTGTGGATTGGTGTATGATTTGGTGCATTGTGTTTCCTCACCTTGGTGTACAGTGGCCCGAAGGCCGACATGGGTGTGTGTAAATCAGATTATGGGTGTGTCTCTGTTTGATGGCAGATCATAACATAGTATAAGCATCAACATTCAATAACATTCTATCAACGTCTGACAGCATAACTGTTAATAAACAATAAAACAAGTTACCGTTCCCGCCCTCCCCCATCCCGAGTGTCTCACTCCCCCTGCTACCCGCTTACTTCCCTTGGGGTGGCTCAGGCCTCGTGTGTCTCCGACTCCCCCCTCCCCGCTCCCTCGTGGGTGCTGAACCCCCCCGGGTGGGCCCCCCCGGCGTTGCCCCCCCGCCTGCTCCCCTTGGTTCGTCACAGGTCGGGTAGCCTCGGCGGCCGGGCCCAGCCAGGCGGTCGTCCCCCCACCCTTCTTATGTGTTCGTCTTGTGCAGTCGCCACGAGGCTCGGCTAGTGTGCGGTTTTCCCCCATGTGTGTCTTGTACCCCTATGTAGACTCTCTCTAAGTGGATTTTGTAACCATATTGCATTAATACAAGAGACTCCTATCTTCCCCGTTGGGAGTCTTTGTTAATCTTAGCCTGCTCTACGGGTCCGGAAAGAGGGGGGAGGGGGGGGGAACCCTAGCGCCAATATCAGCCCCCTGGGTACCTTTCCCCATGTGCCCCCCCCCCCCACCCCCGTGTGGTGAGCATGATGACCAGGCAAGAGTCTAGTGGGACCGCCGGCTTGGCGGAATACTTGCGGTTTGCTGGGTGCTCAGTGTCTCTGTAATTAGTCTATAGGGTCTTGCGTGCGGTGTCTCGTAGGGTGTCTGTGCGGGAGGTGGTGTAGTCCATAGGTGAGAGTCCGTGGTGCGTCGGGAGGGCGTTCTGCGCGTTGGGCCTTAGGTGTTGGCTCCCGATGGGCGAGTCGCCTGTTGTCGGGTCCTCCTCGTTCTAGCGGCTTGTACTGGTTGTTGCTGCGGATCTGACTGGAAGGCGTAGAATGTCATCGGGTCCGGCCATGACATTGGGATTGGTGGTAGTTGTAGTTCCCTTTGTAGGTCGGCTAGATCTTCTCCGTTCTTCACGTTGAAAGGTCCATTAGCTGTGGTGACCTGTAGGCCTGTTGGAAAGTTCCAGCGGTATCTGAACTTGTTGGCTTGTAGTGACCTAGTGAGCGGGCGCATTGCCCTGCGGTACGCCAGTGTTGCCGGGGACAGGTCCGGGTATATTTGGATTTCCACCCCGTTCAGCAGGATTTGTTTAGTGTCTCTCGCCTTACGGAGTATATCTTCTTTCGTTTGAAAGTGGGCGAGACAGCATATTATATCTCTAGGCGGGGAGTCTGGCGGGCCACGCGGTCGAAGGGCCCTGTGCGCCCTAACAAACTCAATGTGCGTAGTTTTCGGCCTGTTTAAGAGGTCGTTGAACAGTTCTGTAAGAATGTCTCTTATGGGAGCGACCTGGTCCTTTTCTTCAGGAAGGCCCCTTATTCTTAGGTTATGTCTCCGTCCCCTATTATCTAGGTCTTCAAGGTGCAGTGCCATTTGCCTAAGTTGTGACTCTTGGCGCCTTATTACACCTGTATTTGCGGCCTGCGCCGTTGTCATGTGGTCGCAGTCCGCCTCCAGTTGTGCTAGTTTAGTCTGCATACCTTGCATGTCTTCTCTGATAGCGTGTAGTTCGCCCGTGATACTTTGCTGTAGTGCTGCATTTGCTTCTTTTAAGTCTGCCTTTGTAGGTAGATTTTTGATCAGGGCCACCCAGTCTGGTTGTGGGGCGCATGTAGGGTCCCGTGTGTGGTCTTCCGACTGCCTCTCCAGCGGGGATGCTGGCATGGAGAGGTCGGAGGCCTCTGTGTCCCTTGGGGCCTGTGCGGCGTGCTCCGCCGGCGCCGTGAGGAATTGGCGCATGCTCGCCGGTTGGGATCCCCGTGGGGTGTTAGTTGCGTGGGCGGCTTGTGTGGCCCGATGAGTTTTCCCCATGTTGCCGGGTGTGAGTGCCGTTTCGGTGAGTTTTTGCTGAGAGCCTGGCGGGAGCTCGCGGGTTACGCCGCCATCTTGTCCGGCGTCCAAGCCACGCCCCCCTAATTTAGAGGTTTTTTAAACCAAATAGAATACCACTTTGAGGCCTCCCCAGGTTCATTCCCAACAGATAGATCTAAAATAGGCTATCTGATGAACCAATTAACTGGAAAAGCCTTGACTTGGGCTAACCCCTTATGGGAAAGTGGTGACGCAATAGCCCGTGATTACAGTACCTTTCTTACGGCCTTTAAGGCTACATTTGAACCTAAAGGCAGGGAGAAGAACGCTGCCAAAGCCCTTATGAGAATCAAGCAAGGCAGTCGTTCTGTAGCCGATTATGCAATAGAGTTCAGGACATTAGCATCTGAGGTTGATTGGACCAATAGCGGTCTGGTGGCTGCTTTCTCTGAAGGTTTAGCTGAGAATATACAAGATGAGACTGCAGCTAGAGACCTTCCGGTTAATCTTAATGAGTTTATTGCCTACATGATAGACATTGATAACCGGCTCAGAGAGAGAGAGAAAAACAAACAACGTAACAGACGTTCTAATTTGTCCATAGCTCCTCGTTTCTCTAACCCAGTGGTGAGTAGCCAAACGCCTCTTCCAGAACCTGAACCCATGCAATTGGGTAGTGCTAAACTCACTGAGGCAGAGAGACAACACAGACGTAACGAGGGGTTATGTATGTATTGTGGCAAGAAGGGACATCTAAGATCGTCATGCCCGGTTCGGCCGGAAAACTTGCACACCTAAGGCACGTACGGGGACCGACCTTAGGTGTGATGTATATGTCCCCTAAATTGACTAAGAGCCGTTTCCTTGTCAAAGTAACCTTATCTTTCAAGAACACTACTGTTCAGTGTGAGGCTATGATTGACTCTGGGGCAGCGGAGAATTTCCTAGACAAAGAATTCTCTGCAAAACATCTCCTGCCCTTAAGACATAAAGAGAAACCTATAGCAGTCGAGGCCATTGATGGAAGGCCTCTTACCCAGCCTTTCATCACACACGAAACTCTGCCAATCACTGTTTCAGTGGGTATTCTCCACTCTGAAGAAATGACATTTCAAATCATATCTTCACCTACAGTTCCGATAATACTCGGTTTCCCTTGGCTCCTGAAACACAATCCACGTTTGGATTGGATTGAAGGAGAGATTGTGAGTTGGGGTGAGAGATGCAAAGGTGTTTGCTTTAAACAAATCCCACAACCTATTGGCACCATTAATGTTCCTGTTACACCTCCCTTGACCACACAAATTCCACAGCATTATATGGATTTGAAAGAGGTATTTAACAAGGTCCAGTCAGAAGGGTTACCTCCTCATAGACCTTATGACTGTACTATAAACTTATTACCAGGGACTATGCCTCCCAAGGGAGGAGTCTATGCCTTGTCCCCCCAGGAAAATCTTTGTTTGGAGGAATATATTAAGGATGCTCTCAGAAAGGGTCATATCCGTAGGTCCTCCTCACCAGCCGGGGCTGGATTCTTCTTTGTCTCTAAAAAAGAAGGAGACCTACGCCCTTGTATTGATTATAGGGGTTTGAATAGGATTACCATAAAAAATGCCTACCCTATTCCCCTTATATCAGAGCTATTTGACAGATTGAAGGGAGCTCGAGTCTTTACCAAGCTCGATCTCCGAAGTGCATACAATCTAGTCAGGATTAAGGACGGTCACGAATGGAAGACCGCATTTAACACCAGAATGGGACATTACGAATACCTGGTTATGCCGTTTGGATTATGTAACGCTCCAGCGGTATTCCAGGATTTTATTAACGATGTCCTTAGAGAGTACCTTCACATGTTCGTTCTAGTGTATTTGGACGATATTCTCATTTATTCCCCAGACCTAGAGACACATCACGAACATGTGAGAATTGTTCTGAAAACCCTGTTACAGAACGGCCTTTACTGTAAACTGGAGAAATGCCAGTTTGACCAAACGGAGATACAATTCCTTGGATACGTTATATCTCCGTCTGGTTTCCAGATGGATCCTCGCAAACTGGAGGCAGTCTTACAGTGGCCATTACCCAAGAGCCTTAAAGCTACTCAATGCTTTATAGGTTTTGCGAATTACTACCGCAAATTCATAAGGGGATTTTCCTCCGTGATTTCCCCTATAACCAATTTAACAAAAAAAGGAGCAAATTGTATATCTTGGCCCAAAGAAGCAAGAGAGGCATTTGAACAATTAAAATCTTTATTTTCCTCAGCACCTGTCCTGACCCATCCTGATCCATCCAAACCATTTATCCTAGAGGTGGATGCATCAGAGACAGGAGTTGGAGCCATTCTGTCTCAAAGAGAAAGTCCTGATACGCCTTTACATCCCTGTGGATTTTACTCTCGCAAACTCACACCTGCAGAGAGGAATTACGACATAGGGAATAGGGAACTTTTGGCCATTGTACTTGCCCTTAAGGAATGGAGGCATCTCTTGGAAGGTTCCAAAGAGCCACTATCATAAGAATTTGGCTTATATTGGGGACGCTAAGAGACTGTCCTCTCGTCAGGCTAGGTGGTCATTGTTCCTCTCCCGATTCAATTTCGTAATTACATACAGACCGGGTACTAAAAACACCAAGGCAGATGCACTTTCTCGGCAGTTTGAGACGGATGAAGTTCCGGAACAGGTGATATATCCCATTGTACCTCCTGAATGCCTCATTGCCACTACAGTTTCCGAAGTGTCTTCTCCACTCTTCTGTGCCATAATAGCAGATCAAACTCAGGCACCTGTGGGAAAACCTCCGGACAAACTGTATGTGTCACCTCAGTTTCGAAAGAAGGTACTAGATTTGTTCCATGACAGCCTCACAGCGGGCCATCCTGGAGTCCATAAAACTCTCTCTGCCATCTCCAGGAGATTTTGGTGGCCTGCTCTTAGAAACGATATCAAAGATTATGTTGGGGCATGTCAAATATGTGCCGTTTCTAAAGTTCCTCCTAGGTCACCTCCTGGACTGTTACAACCACTGCCCATACCTAGTGCTCCATGGACCCACTTGGCCATGGATTTCATTGTGGATCTACCCAGTTCAAACGGGTTTAATACAGTCCTTATGGTTATTGATAGATTCACGAAGATGGCACATTTCGTCCCACTTAAAAAATTACCATCTGCTCAAGATCTAGTTCAAATATTCTTGAGAGAGATCTTTCGGTTGCATGGTGTACCCAAAAGCATAGTATCTGACAGAGGTACCCAGTTTGTTTCTAGGTTTTGGCGTTCCTTTTGCAAACAATTGGGCGTCGAACTCTCCTTTTCGTCAGCATATCACCCTCAAACAAATGGAGCAGCAGAGAGGGCGAATCAGTCTTTAGAAGCCTATTTACGTTGCTTTATAAATGCCAATCAATCTAACTGGTACGAGCTCTTACCCATGGCTGAGTTCGCCAGAAACAACGCCACTCATGAATCTTCTAATCACATTCTTTGTTAATCAGGGTTATCACCCCACTGTTTTTCCGTCTGCATTCTCAGACACAGAAATCCCCGCTTTGAACACCCGTTTAGAATCGATTCATGATACCTGGGATTCCGTCCATTCAGCTCTGCAAAAAGCCTCATTACGAGCAAAGGTCCAAGCTGACAAGAAACGGGGCGCTAATCCTGTCTATCTTCCAGGTGACAGGGTGTGGCTCTCCACGAGACATATCAAGCTTAAGGTCCCGTCCATGAAATTTGCCCCTCGGTACATTGGTCCCTTTCGAGTTACCCAACGTATCAATCCAGTGACCTATACTTTGGCACTACCGGCTCATATGAGAATAGCGAATACTTTCCATGTGTCTCTGCTCAAGCCCCTTACTTGCAATCGCTACACCAGGGTATCCACTCCTCCTCCGCCCTTGGTAGTGGGTGATCAAGAAGAATACGAAGTCCGTTCTATCATGGACTCCAAACTATCCAGAGGTGTCTTGTCCTATCTCGTTGACTGGAAGGGTTATGGTCCCGAGGAACGTTGTTGGGTTCCTGCTGACCGGGTCCATGCGCCCCGTCTTATCCGGTCATTTCACAACCGCTTTCCTCTTAAGCCGGGTCCTTCCCGCCCGGTGCGCGGTCTTCGAGTGGGGGGTACTGTTGCGGTCACCGGCCCGCCGAGCCTCACGGTCGTGCCCGACCGGCACGACCGCTCCGACTACACGAGCTTACCTGCTCGTCGGCGAGCCGGGAACCGCGCATGTAGTTCTTCCGGGCATCACGCCCGAATCCAATATGGCGCCGACCACGTGGTCGCGTCTATGGATAGCCCCGCCCCCGAGAATTATACTAACGTGTGCGTGACGTCACGACGTCAACGCACACGCACGTTCTGGGGTCAGAGGTCGCCCTCTGACCAATCATAGCTTAGAGAGGGGTATTTAAACCCCTAAATCACCCTAGTACTTTGCCATGTCGTGGTTTCAGTTTCCTGGTTTCCTGAAAGTGCTAGTTTCGTGTTTCTGATTTCCTGGTATCCTGATCCTTGGCGTTTCCCTGGTTATTCTGATCTCTGGTTTCCCTGACTTGGCTTGTCTTATCGGTATTGAGTATTCTCTGGCTTCCTTGACCTCGGCTTTCCCTTTGACCATTCTCTGTCTCTAGCGTATTAGTCCGGCCATTCTAAGGTCCGGTTTATGCTCTGTCCTGTTCTTTTTCCTTTTCTGACTTATGTATATGTTTACATAATTTCTGCGTGCTGGACCACATTACTAGTCGTGACACTGCTCTTCTGAGAGGCGAGTATTGCCTATCTGCATAGGTTCTGAAAAAACTGGAATTGTGGATTGAGAATTTTGAAATAAGGGAGCAAGTTTAAAGGAAGATCTACGAGTACTATCTCGAGTGTTCTGTCTCTCTCTTAAACGTTCATCAATACGAGAAATGAAAGAAATTAAATCCTCTAAATTTTCAGGGAGCTCTCTAGTAGCAACCTCGTCTAGAATTACATCTGATAACCCGTTTAAAAATACGTCTATATAAGCCTGTTCATTCCACTTAACTTCTGCAGCCAATGACCTGAACTCTAGTGCATAATCCACAAGGGTTCGGTTATCTTGTCTAAGGCGCAACAGTAATCTAGCTGCATTGGCCCTTCTACCCGGAGGGTCAAAAGTTCTTCTAAATGCAGCGACAAAAGCATTATAATTATAGACTAACAGGTTATCATTCTCCCACAGAGGATTGGCCCATCTTAGAGCTTTATCAATGAGTAGAGTGATAATGAATCCAACCTTCGCCCTATCTGTAGGGTAGGAGCGAGGTTGTAATTCAAAATGAATACCAATTTGGTTTAAGAAACCACGACACTTCTCCGGAGAACCCCCATAACGTACAGGAGGGGTAATACGGGAAGAAGCACCTACAGTGGCTACTTCTAGACCTGAACTTACAGGAGAGATGGACGTAGCTCGCATCTCCTCTGGTGGATTACTAGAACGAGATAATAAGGCCTGCAGCGCTAGAGCCATCTGGTCCATTCTGTGATCCATGGCGTCAAACCTAGAGTCGGAAGAACCAACCTGAGTGTTTGTACCTGCAGGATCCATGGCCCTGTCGTAATGTCAGGATAGGCACAGGGATCCAACACGCAGAGTACAAACAGGTAATAGGTACGTAAACCGGACCTTAGAATGGCCGGACTAACGTAGGTGTAAGTAAAGAATGGTCAGAGACAAGCCGAGGTCGATGGAACGAGAGAGCAGGTAAGCGAGAGACAAGCCGAGTCAAGGGTAATAGAGGTAAGCGAGGTATAACAAACAAGCCGGGTCAAAACCAAAGAGACAGAATATATAACAAGAGCACTGAGTGACTAGACAAGCTAGAACCACGACAGGGCAATGAACAAATGTAGAAAGCCCTACTTTATACCCTGGTTCCAGATAGGTAAGCACGCCCCCGACGAGTCCTCATTCGTGCTCGGGATTTGATTGACAGGTCGGGACGGGTTGTCGTCATGACGCCGGCTGCTGAGCGCCGCGTCATAAAAGGAAGTGGATCCCTCGCGGCCGGCGTGTAAACGACCGAGGGAACCGCGAGGAACGAGTGATTCAACCCTTTTGGGAGGAAAAACGTCCAAGTGTCTCACCTCCTCAGAGGTAGAGACAACAGGTACCCTGACAAAATGTAGTCCACAACATCTGGAGTGCCGAAGGTTGCCTAGCCCTGGACTAGGCTATAAGAAGATTGCCAAGACCCTGAAACTGAGCTGCAGCACGGTGGGCAAGACCATACAGCGGTTTCACAGAACAGGTTGCATTCATAATGGGTCTCGCCATGGTCGGCCAAAGAAGTTAAGTTCACCAGCTTAGCGTCATATCCAGAGGTTGTCTTTGGGAAATAGACGTATGAGTGCTGCCAGCAATGCTGCAGAGGTTAAAGGGGTGGGGGGTCAGCCTGTCAGTGCTCAGACCAAAATCCGCACACTGCATCAAATTGGTCTGCACGGCTGTCGTCCCAGAAGGAAGCCTCTTCTAAAGATTATGCACAAGAAAGCACGCAAACAGTCTGCTGAAGACAAGCAGACTAAGGACATGGATTACGAGAATCATGTCCTGTGGTCCAAAGAGACCAAGCTAAACTTATTTGGTTCAGATGGTGTCAAGCCTGTGTGGCGGCAACTAGATGAGACGTACAAAGACAAGTGTACAGTCAAGCATGGTGGTGGGTGTGTCACAGCTTACTGAATTTGGGCTAATACAGCCACTGTAAGCTGCTGTCAGTTTTTTGAACTGTAGTTAACTTTTACTGATCTCTAACAATCGCTATTGTTGGACATGGAATGCACTCCTTAGTATACCTGCCCCACTGTTAATTTCTACTGCCATTAAAAAACACACGTAATTACTCTCTTTTCTCATACCCCCTGTGACATGGAGGTTCAGCCCCAAAAGGAGTGACTTGTCCCTCAGATACACACTATGGACCTGGTGAAATATAAGGTAAAGTCTCTGTTCGTGCCTTTTTAAAATTACCGAACAACTACACGAACAAGAGACCACCCTGGAGCCTTTTAACACCTATTAACAACTTGGAACGTTTCTCACCGCAGTGTTCTAATTGTTCGTCTGGGTGGCCGCAATTCCTGTGGACAACCACGAGGTGGTGGCCATCTTGTTCACATGAACGCAGGCAGCGATGTTTGGGCATGAATCTCATGGAACTAAAATCGGATACAGAAACTCCCGAACACCGCTGGACTTCCATCATCACCTGCATTTGATTCTATTCAACTTTGAAGGACACATTCAATGAGATCATTTGTCTGGATGAGGGGAACAAGCTCCAAGGTAAGACTATTGACTCTGTTCGGTAGTTTGTTCGTTTTCAACCTACCGAACTAGACCGACTGCAAGCCCTGATTCTCTGGAACTGTTTTGGGCATGGGACCATGCCTGCGGTCGGTCAAATAAATGACTTCAATGGAACCCCTGAACTGATCTGGGAGATTTTGGGGTATGTTGGTCACCCAGATCAGGAATATCAGGGGATGTGACATTTGTGGGGATATTATGTGTTTTGGGGTACTTTGGGGCTTTTATAGAAATATATGTGGGGTTTTTTTTGCCTGGAGATAATTGGGTTAATACAGCATCGGACTCAATTATCTCCCAGGCAGATGGGAGGGATTGTGTGCTGTGTGTGGGAGTGTCATGCATTGGAACCTTATTGTTATTGGTCTGTGACATTGTAAATCAGTCCACCATCAGGTCCATGTGGCTGTACCCCTTGTCATATAAGGCCAAGTGTGGCACCATTAAACTCTATTCCAGCTTGTACTCCAAAACTGTGTGTCATCCTGTTATTGGATGTTAGGATAACCTCTCAACATGCGGCCCCGGCAGTTTTCTGCACGGGCCGGGGCCGCAAAATGTGGCAGCTGGTACCCGGTTGCGGGGTTCTGAGGGCGGCCAGGCCCCCTGGAGTGATGGGCCCGGTCGAAGCTGCTCACACCATCACCCCCCCTCTCATCATCACCCCCCTCCATCTCATCATCACCCCCATCCACCTCATCATCACCCCCTCTCACCATCACCCCCCCCTCCCTCTCATCATCAACCCCCCTCTCTCTCATCATCACCCCCCTTCCTCTCATCATCACCCCCCTCCCTCTCATCATCAACCCCCCTCCTCTTACCATCACCCCCCTCCCTTACACCACCACCTTCTCCCTAACACCATCACCCCCTTTCCTCACACCATCACCCCCCTCATCATCAACCCCCTTCCTCTCATTATGAACCCCCCCTCTCACCATCACCCTCCTCCCTCACACCATCACTCCCTCTCATTATCACCCCCTCCCTCTCACCATCACAGATCAAAAGCATTTAGTCAAATCCATGTGTCCAGTCTAGCACCAGAGCAACTTGAAATGTCACCAGCCGCCTCTGGCTCTAAAGTACATTCATTCCTTAATGTTGTATTTGTTCTTTATAATAAGTATAAAAGATAGATATGAATAATTTACTGAGTTCTGATTTAACCCCTTAGTGACAAAGCTTCCGTTTGTATTGTACTTAAGGACACATTTTTGGCATTTTACTATGTGTGTTCAATGGCAAATTCCATATTTCTCATGTATTGCAGCGACACATATTATATAATGTTTTTAAAGGAGAAAAGGTGCTTCAATTTGATTTGACACACATGTATATAAATTCTAATTTATTATAAAATACAAAAGATACACATTTTCAGTTTTGGCAATAATATGTAAATAATTAGTACAGGTAAAAAAAGTTACTTTAAAGTTCATCTATTTGTTCTGAGTAAATAAAATGTCACAGAAAACAAAATTGCCAAACAAAAGTATATATGTAAATAAAGTAGGCATCATAGGGTCTTTACATAAAGGTATTTTTACATATTTTACATAATCATTTCACTGACAATTTCTATAAAAATTGTAGCAAAATGGTGTTTTTTTGTATTTTGGATGTATACACTATCCCATTATTATTTTTTTTTTTTGTAAATATCTTTTTATTCAAAGTAAGTTAGATATATGAAGAATAGGATAGGTAAGATAGAGGCATGGCAAGAAACGCAGGTCTCAGTTAAGAAACTAATTTGATACAATGAGATGCACAGATCTCCAGTTGAACAGTTAGAGATGTGACACGCAGGGCGTGAGTAGGTGAGAGAGTAATCACTTTTAAAGCATAGTAAGATCCGTATTGATCAATCTTAACTGTGAGGTGTTAAGGGACATTTACCGTCATGTTTGTTCTAGATGCCTAGGTAGGTTGATAGCCTATGGGTTGTTGGAGTATTGAGTCTATGTTACGTCTAAGCGTTGTGCATAGGTGAGCTGTATTCTGGTAGTAATGTTTGTGTCTAAGTTAATTGTGTTGTCTTTGTGCAGGTTCTCTAGATGTTTTGGACTACACCTCCCACGATGCTTCACCAGCATTATGGGTGTAAGAGCATTATGGGGGATGTAGTCCACAACATCTGGAGTGCCGAAGGTTGCCTATCCCTGTGGTAGGTAAAGAAAGAGTGGGTGTGGGGGTCTTTAGGAAGGGACTGAATGGCCTGTAAGGCTGCGGGTGCTGTAGTGGTATTTTGGTGGTAGGGAAATTTATTACTGAAGTACTGAGTTGGGTGTTGGCCTTGTCGTAGGTCTGAGGCCTATATATCTTGCATTCTGGGTCGTTTTTGGCCGTGATAGTGATGTGAATCTGGGTTGGAGCAGGGTGCTTCATGTGTCTATGACGCTTGACATCAATACTAGACCCGGGGCTCTACCCTCGGTGTAGGGTGTGATTGTAGGGTATGTGGATCTCAGTTCACATTTCTTTGGGGAATGGGGATCTGTGTTAGTGGGTTTTCGCCTTAGAGGGTGACATCATTCTCCCTGGCTAATGTATCTACCATGGAGTTTTCCTAAGTGTTTGGAGCAGTTGTGTCCGTTCGGTTTGTCATTCCCATTATATGTACGTGTGCGCACTGGCGTACATAACGCGGTCGCAGTGGTGTCCACTGCCAGCTGTGACCGGGTATGTACGCCAGTTTGTCAGCCTCTTCTCCTGGGGGGCCAAGGAGCGGGCCACCTCAGGGCCCCCCAAGGCTGGCAGTGTTCCATCTGGAGCTAATCTTGCTATGGTGTTAATAGTCCCCCGTTGTGGGTTTATTGATAGGCAGAAGGGGTAGGTGTGGAGGAGGGATTTCAGGAGGGTGAGCGAGAGGTAGAGAAGGCTTAAATTGTAGGGAGGGAATGGAGGAGGAGGGATGTAGGTAGTGAGTGCTCCCTCCCCAATGCGCTGCGTGCCTCCGGGCCCCTAAGTAACCCCCATTCCATCGCGATGTGAAGCAGCTCTCCCCTCCCTCAGATTTGTAGGAAAATCACGGCATCCAGCGTTCGGCGTGTTTGTCGCTGGTTCCTAGTAGTGCTGCCTGAGTCAATTCTGCTGTTTGTATTTCCTCAACTCGCTGCAGACAATTTTATTTTGTGGCGGTGTCTGTTTGCCTCCACAAAGCTGGTATTAGTGACTTTGGCGTGTTAAGGAGGTGTCTAGTTATAGAGTTTCAGAATTGGCAGATTGAGATCTTGCATGGAGCACCAGACCGAGGGAGACTGACAGTTATTTTGTGTTTCTTCCATTTGAGAATAATCGCACCAACTGTTGTCACCTTCTTACCAAGCTGCTTGGCGATAGTCTTGTAGCCCATTCCAGCCTTGTGTAGGATCTGCAAAGAGGAGTGGGACAAAATCCCTTCTAAGATGTGTGCGAACCTTTCAGGAAGACTAGTTTGAAGACACATTATTGATGGTTGCTTACCAGTCCCTCTATTTTGGACTCCTGGATTACCACAATTGCTTGGTTTTCATAGCTGATTAACTTTAACATATTTTTACACAGAATAAACAGAGTTGCTATTTCCCTTTGTTAATATTTCAGTGATGAAGAAACACTTACATCAGTTTAACATTAATAATAGGATATCTCACTTAGAATTAAATTTGCATTCCGCTTTCCTCAGATGTATAATTGAACAATCTGGCTCTGTCTAACCCTGAAAACTGCAGGTGAAATTTTTATTACAGATTAATATTAAAACAAGTCGCTCTTCAGTACGGACCCAGAGGTGAACCAAATCCAGAGCTTCTAATCAACACAGAAGCAGATGTTTAAAAAAAAAAAAAAAAAAACACAAAAACTTATGAATCCTGAACTTTACATCTATCAAAACAGATTTTATTCAGTTTTTTTGTTTATTGACTACAAATGGCAGGCTTTACTTACTGCATTGAATAAACCTAAAATGACGGGTCCATTTAACACTGTCAACATAATATATACCTTCCAACATTTCACATGGACAAAGAGGGACACTTTAAAGAAGGCAACAGGAGCCACACTTTAAATTTCGGGGTGTATGTGCTGTTGTAGCCAGGGTGAAGCTGTAATGGGAAATTTTAGGTAATTGACTAATAGCAATTTAGGTTAAAAAAATGTAATTTGGAACAAGTTCAATGTGTTATATTTACACAGATTAATTTCTAAAAACATTTATTGATGTGAAGCTCTGTTATACACTCAGACACACCAACAACGTGGAGTTGCTCAAAAAAAGGGAAAATCAAGATAGAAACGAGAGACAAAGGGATTTTAGCCCACAACAGGGACTGTCCCTCCTATTGTTATTTTTATTATTATTGGCATTTATTTAGTGCCAACAAATGCCGTAGCACTTTACTATATTGTAGAATGGGGAGATTTAACAATAAATGAGACAATTACTTAGAGAAACAATAGGTTGAAGAGGGCCCTGCTCAAAGGAGCTTACAGTTTAGAGGAGGTGACGTATAAACCACAGTAGGACAGGAGATAGCAATCACAATGTGGGAGTGAGGCAGGAGGAGAGAGTAAGGGACAGGTATGTGAGGTAGAGGTTACTCTGAGAGACCATAAGCTTTCCTGAGTAGGTGGGTTTTAAGGTACTTTTTAAATGATTGAAGACTAGGGGAGAGTCTGATAGCACGAGGCAGGCTATGCCAAAGTAGTGAGCAGCCTGCACCTAGTCCTGCAAGTGTGAGTTGGGCATACAGGTGCGAGTAGCAGACATGAGAAGGTCATGGGCAGTGTAGAGAGACCGAGAAGGGGCATACTTATGGATCAGTGAAGAGATATAGAAGGAGCTAGAATCGTTCAGTGCTTTATAGGTGTGGATTAGTACTTTGAATTGAATTTGGACTGACAGAGGGGTGAGGTGTGAGAGGAGCGACTGAAGAGGAAAATCAATCTGGCGGCAGCATTCATTACAGACTGTAGCGGGGCAATGCAGCTTCTGAGAAGACCAATTAGGAGAGGGTTACAATAATCCATGCAAGAGATTACTAGAGCATGGACAAGCTCCATAGTAGTATACTTTGGAAGTATGATAATACAACCATAATATAAGACAATAAAAAGCATTTCTACCTGATAGGGATGTTATTTGTCCTTTTTAAAAATAAACCTTGCAATAACTTTGTTTGAAGTGGAGCTACAGACTTCCATGAATGGTCCTTGGTCAGACAGCAGTAAACAGTCATGGACAGAAGGCAACAGGAGCCACACTTTATCGTACACCAAGCTGGATGCAGGTAAAGTGTTAAATATACTCTTTGTTTAATCTCCATAAAAGGAACAGTCCAGACACCATAATCACTACAGAACGCTGTAGTGGTTATGATTCCTAGCGTGCCATGGTGCCAAACCAGTGTAAGTGGTCAAACTCTATAGTGAGCCGGAAGCTCTTGCATAAAGCTTCCATTGTAGTACAAAATAATGTCTGTGCAACTACTCCAAAAAATATAATCAAAAATAATTCCACTATATAGGTTATACATAGTTAGCGACATTTAACACTTGTTCAATAGGTTTTAGCAGTGAGGAAAAGTGTGTCGCAGATAAAACACGGACTCAGGGCAGGCCTGAAGTTTTTTTGGTTTGTGTTGGATTTATTGCAGTGCAAGGAATGGGAGTGTTTTTTTTCTTTCAGTATAAATTTATTTTTATCTCACCTGCCATCAAGACATTTTAAGTGATCAGATAGTTTAGCGCATAGTGCTGAACAGCAGAACTCCCTGTAATTTAATCAATGGGAGTTTGTTTTGTTTTTTTTATCCCATTGACAGCATGAAATCTGGGACACTGATGGGGAATCGGGCAACTCACACTAAAGCAAAATATCAGACTAAGTTGCCAAATACAAAAAGATACTGACCCCTATAATATTGGCACATTAGCAAAGTGGAAAATGGTAAACCCTTTCTGATGTTCTTGAGTACCCAGTTCACTCATATGCTGGGACCTTTCCCCTGATTTGTGAGTTGTATTGTGTTTTCTGTTTAAGTAGTGATGTGGATAAAATGTTTTACTGATATGGAAAAGAGAAAAATGTCCTCTTGACATCGCATGAGATTGGAAATCCACATACTATTACTCCATGAAATTCACCTGTCGAGTGTCGAATAGTAATTCCCTTTCTCCACAGGAAATCTCCGGCACTCCATCATATCTCCGAAGAGTGGAAGCCCCCTGAGGCAACCATGACAAACCGGTGCAGCCATACATCCTGCAACATCTAAAAATTAATCGATAAGTTACTTTGGAAAAGAAAATAATATTTGGGGGAAATAAACAACACATCTGCCCCTTTATTGGTTTACATAGACCGAAGATAAAGAATGAAGACTGTGAAGAGAAAATACAATAAAATGTGAACACAAAAAGACTTTATACTCACTTGTAAAAAAGAAAGACTGCACCATGTTTTTCTCTTGATATAAATATACTGTAGCTATAGCTGGTATTGTTTTTTTTATGTAGACAATTGTAGTTTCAGATCTGAAGTTTTCATGATCATAATTTCAATATTTTTCTTTTGAGTCGTGGTAATCCTTCAGAAATGCATCATCACTAGTAACACTGTGGTGTCAATGTGATCAAGACCCTAGAATGACTAGGAAAACAGAAAAGGAACTCCCAATTCCAGAATCTGGGGTAAAAAGATCACAATAGGAAATGCATAGCAAAAACATGTCAAAATCAAGGAAAACAGATATAAACAATAAAATCCTTCTTTTGGGGAGTATGGTGTTGGGGAAAAATCCTCTTGTCTAGCCTTGGTCATGGATTACCAGTATACCAATAAACAGTTGTTAAAAGGTTTTTTTTTTTGTTAACTGTTTGGAGAAATACAATTCTATGAATTTTTTAGAGACTGTGTTCAGTCCAGTGTGTGCTGTGCATTTATGTGAGCATTGTGCAGTGTTTCTTACTAGACGTAATAACGTTACCAGAGTAAATCCACCAAACACTAACCAATTTTGCAACACGAACACCTAATTTTTCTGAATACAATTGTATTAGTTTACACAATTATAAATATATCTTACCTAATTTTTCTAATAATAAAAAGAAACCCACAGATATCAATGTTACATCCTACTCGCAAGCCAAATGTAAGGGAGGGTAAGGGCAATGGTCCTGTTCCCCAATCCACAAGCAGTTGTGTCATGGCTTCTGAAAGTTGGCACACCTCTTCCTTGGTCATGAAGACTGCTGAACCTACACCACTGCTGTCTTCACCAACTCCACCACCATTATTATTATGCAAAGTGCAAATTTAGCGGCTTGAAAGTGAGATGGGGGGAGTGAAGTATCACCTCACTAAAGCCAGTATGAAGCAACATCTGCAAAGATACCACAATACTTTATTACTGAGGGAAGATGCATAACAAGAGAGTATGAGTGCAGGCAGTAGCTGCACTGGTGCGGTATTTGATTCTTTGCAAATGTTACAATTACCATCAACACTACTACCACCACCTTTAGGCAGATGAGGGTAATGGTAAGGATAGTGACTGTAGTAGACCTCTGCTGTGAGAACATATGCTCATGGAAAGAATTGGCTCTCCATGGCTTCTTCCTTCATGTCCATCTTTGAGACTGCAGTTGGTTTCATTTGTTGAAAGTTTATTTCTACAAAAATACTCCATTTTAGTTATGTCTTGTGAGTACTCTGTTGCTAACCCAGTTTTTCATAATTTTGTTAGTAAGATATTTAGATTTTATGGTTTAATAATGAAACATATATTTCATTTTAGTGGTTTTGCCCGGCGTGACTGAGTCTTGAGGTGCCTGCTACCACAATAGACACAGTTGGGAGAAGCTGATACGGCACTGTGTTTTCTCCACACTGAAGGACAGTCACTGACGCCTGGTTCTTGTCAGGTTGGAAGAAGTGAGTGCATAGTCAATTACCCACTAACTTTTTCCTTTCATTTTCTCTTTTATTAATTTATTTTCTTTTTATAAAACCCCTATTTTGTGCTGAAATGATTCCTGTCCATTTTTCATTAGTACAAGATAGCAAAAGAAAACATTTTAACAATCGATTATTTACAAAGTTCTCTCACTTCCTAATTTTTTACTCCAGAAATACAATGATCCACTTTTGTTAACTCGGAAATGGCATCGCAAAAATGGCCGATATTGCCTGCTCATTATGCCAGGCAATATTGTAGCTGATTATGCATGTCAGCATAGTTGTAGGTAGTATTTTTCCTGCTGTTTCGCTGCCCAATTTTTTCGTGGAGTCAAAATTTGGCCATACCTATCCGCCCCATTAACTTATTTCTGCCAACGAGACAAATAGAAATTCTGCCGAAGAGGTTCAGAAGAATTTTATGCCATATAAACCTGTCTATCCAACACTTGGTTAAAATTAGTAAATAAGAGCTGTCACTTATCCGTAAATAACTATTTTGACTAAAAACTTTAAAATAATCTATAACTTTATATTAATCTAATATAGCATCATGGATTTCTACATGTAATATTATTTTTCAGACCTCTAATATATATTTCTTAAAATAGTAAACACAACCAAAAAAATTAAAATAAAGTAGAAAAAATTAAAATGAAGCTCCATAAATATAAAAATGGTCTGTAGAACAGAAAATTATTATTTTAAGACAGTGTTACTTTCTTTTCTTTAACTGTAACCCTTGGAGGGGCTGACATAGGTAAGTTATCAATCGATTCTTAAGCTGTTGGACTACTTACTCTGGGAGCGCACCATGTCAGTCCTGGTACCATAGGCACTACAGTGGTCTACGGTACTTAGAGTGTTCCTTTAAAGCAAACACTGTGTGGTAGCAAAGGAGTCTTAACAAGATTAACCTTTATTGAAAATAAATGTAGCTGTTCTGGACTACATTCAGAATTTAGTGAATTATGTGATTTTAGACTGTTTTGATAGATTTAATTTGAAAGAATACAATTTTGGATTATTAAATTTATAAAATGGTCAAGAACACTTTATAGAAAAAAAAAACATATATAAAAAAAAAAAAAAGATTAAATAAACCATGTCAGAATGAATCATTTCTAATTTGCTTTCTGGGCTATTTTCAGATGTGACAGAAAATGATTTAATGAATGCAATTTGGAATAGTGTGCTTTCTTGAGATATAGGTTCTGTTGCATAATTACACAGTTAGAAGAGTGTATCTTTGGAAGTAGAAAGGTCTAGCATTTCCAGCACTTTCCTAATCTGCACAGAAACAAATTAAAGAGATGCTACATTCAGTCCTTTGTTTCTGGGGCAGCGGTCCTCACCAATAATGACTTGAGTGCCAACAAACAGAGCATACAAGAGAGAACCTCAGTATTCTAGAAAAATGCAGGAACCTTTTAAATTCCAGATAAAGCTTTTTTTTTTTACATGCACCACACACATGTTGTTTATTGCATTGTATGTATCTTGCATAATGTGTATTTAAGAAGTGTGGAATGTATTCAGTTTATTCACACAGAAAGGGATTCATTTACAAAGATGCTCAAGGACCCAAGTTAGAGACTTAACCAGTGACGGAACTACCGCCGGTGGAGCCGGTCTGGCTGCACCGGGGCCCGCATGCCTTGGGGGGTGCATCAGGTGGCCCATGCACAAAGGGCCACCCGATGGTATTATTGCTAAACAGAGGCCCGGTCTTCAATGTTTGCAGAGTATTCTGCAGGCCGGGAGGAGACCGACGAGGACGGAGAGTTCAGCAGGCAGTCGGCTTCAGACTCCCATCATGGGCAGCCAATGCAAGAAAGTCACCTACCTGCAATGAAGTATATGTATCTGTGAGTGTCAGCAGGGGTCACCCACTCACCCAACTCACCCATGATTCACCCCCCCCAAAAAAAAAATATTATACACTCGTATGCATATATAAATGCGTGCACACACACTCACAGACATACACATACACTCACAGATGCACACACATACTCGGACACTCACAGACACACACATACACTCACACATACTCAGACACTCAAAGACACACACATACACACATATTCAAACACTCACACACACACCCACATACACATACTCAGACACTCACACACATATACTCAGACACACACAGACACATACTGAGACACTCACACACACTCAGACACTCACACCCACAGACACACACACACATACACACACATTCCCAGACACTCACACACAAACATACACTCACACCCACAGACCCACAGACACACATACACTCACACACACAGACACACAGACACACATACACTCACACACACAGACACACACATATTCAGACATTCACACACACACACACATACTCAGACACTCACACACACAGACACACACATACTCAGACACTCAGACACACACATACTCAGACACTCAGACACACACAGACATACATACTCAGACACTCACACACGCACACACACACACACACACACACACACAATCACTCACAGACACACACACAGACACACTCAAATTATTTATATTTGTAAGATTTACAAATGTCCACCCAGCCTCCCTACCTGTCCCTGGGGTCAAGTAGGGCTTCAGTGAGGCAGGTGGCTGTTCTAATCAGACACGTCCAGGGAGCTGTGTTCTCCCAGCTCTGCTCCCTCAGGCCGTGCGGACTGTTTACTGATGATGGGAGACGGAATGACGTCATAATCCGGCTCCCAGCATCAGCAAATGGTGCGCGAAGGAGCAGAGCTGGGAGAACACAGCTCCCTCGCCGCGTCTGACAGGTAGACAGCCGCCCGCCACGGGGGGTCCATCAGGTGGCCTCCCCTTGACAGATGGAACAGGGGGGCATGCGGGGGCGGCATTTCTTTGCATTTTCCGCCCCCTGGTTAGTGCCTGCAGGGGTAACAGCGTTCCTGCTGTGAAAAAAGTGCAGGAACACGTGGGAAAGGCATTCCTGCAGGACTCGAGCCCTGAGTGTCAGTGTGTATCTGTGTCTGTGTATCTGTGAGTGTTAGTGTGTACCTTTCACTGTGTATACCAGTGTGTGTGTGCCAGTGTGTGTGTGTGTGCAGGGTCGGCCTTAGGCCCTTAGGCGCCCTGTGCGAAAAATCTTAGCAGCGCCCCCTTCCTCCCCCCGTCATTCTTTTTTTAGTGTATTAAATAAATAATGATTCAAAAAGTCACATGCACACAGTCCCACAGTCAGATGCACACAGTTATACATATACACTGTAAAATACACAGGATCAGGCAGAAACACAGTTACAGGCAGAAAAACACACTCACGCAGTTACAGGCAGACAGTAACACACAGTTACATACAGTCCCACACACAGTTACAGGCACAGTCACACGCACACACAATTACAATCAGACAGTAACACACACATACACACACAGTTACAGGCAGACAATGATAAACACACACAGGTACAGAAAGACAGTCACATACATACAGCCACACATACAGTCTCTCACACACACACACACACACACTGTTGCATGCAGTCTCACACACACAGAGGCAGACAGTCACACAGGCAGATAGTCAAACACACACACACAGAGGCAGACAGCGACACACACATGTACTCACACACACAGAGGCAGACAGCCACACACACATACAGACAGTCACACACATGCAGACAGTCACACACACACACAGACAGACAGTCACACAGGCACACACATACACACAGGCAGACAGCCACACACACACACACACACAGGCAAACAGTTACAGTCACACAGGCAGACAGCCACACACAGACATACAGACAGTCACACACACAGGCAGACAGTCACACACACACACACAGGCACACACAGGCACACACAGGCACACACAGGCAGACAGCCACACACAGACATACAGACAGTCTACACACAGGCAGACAGTCACACACACACACAGACACACACAGGCAGACAGCCACACACACAGGCAAACAGCCACACACACACACAGGCAGACAGTCACACACACACACACACAGGCAGACAGCCACACACACAGGCAGACAGTCAAACACACACACACACACACACACACACACGGGCATATAGTCACACAGGCAGACAGACACACAGATCAAACACACAGGTACTCACACACACACACAGGCAGACAGTTGCACATATTCACAAACAGACAGTCATACATGGTTACCTTTATGGTCTGGGAGGAGTGAAGGCAGTGCAGCTTCTGGGGTCTGGTTGTTGAGGAAGCAGGGACTCCTTCCTGCTTCCCATGCAGCCGTCATTTTAGCTATGCCCCGCCTTCCTTTTAGCTCCACCCTCCGTGATTTTAGCCCCGCCCCTGCCACAAGTTAAGCCCCGCCCCCACCGCAATGCTGGGAGTTTTTTTTCTAATCCCGGGTGGAGAATAAGGAAATCCTTCACCTGGCAAGCCGGCCATGTGGTAGCTGTGTTGGCTACATGGCGCTCCTGCTCCACGGCGCCCTGTGCGGCTGTACAGCTCGCACACCCCTAAGGCCGGCCCTGTGTGTGTGTGTACCAGTGTGTATGCATAGGCATGTGTGTGTATCTGAGTGTCAGTGTGTATCTGTGTGTGTGTATCTGTGAATGTCAGTGTGTATATCTGTGTGTATATGTGTTCCAGTGTGTGTAGGTGTCAGAGTGTATCTGTGTATGTGCCAGTGTGTATGTGTGTCTGTGTCTGTGTCTGTGTGTGTGTGTGTGTGTGTATCTGTGTGCCAGTGTCTGTATGATTAGGTATGTGTGTCTATGTATGTGTATCTGTGTGCCAGTGTATGCATGCCATTGTGTGTATGTAGCTATGTGTGTGTGTGTCTGTGGGTATATTTGTTTGTGTGTGTGCAGGTATATATTTGTATGTGTGTCAGTGTTTATCTGTGTGTGTGCCACTGTTTGTGTGCCAGTTTGTCTATCTGTGTGTGTGTGTGTGTATGTGTATATGTAGGTATGTGTTTCTGTGTGTTTTAATATGTACCTGTGTGTATGTGCCAGTATGTGTATGCCAGTGTTTGTATGTGTGTGTGCTAGTGTGTATCTGTGTATCAGTGTGTGTATGTGTAGGTATGTCTGTGCCAGTGTGTGTATGTTTGTCTATATCTGTGTGCCAGTGTGTGTATGTGTGTGTGTGCCAGTGTGTGTATATAGGTATGTGTTTTGTGCCAGTGTTTGTGACTGTGCAGGTATGTTTGTATCTGTGTGTATCTGTGTGTGTGTGGACCCAAAATAATTTCTTGAACCGGGGCCCTCTCTGCATTAGTTCCGCTACTGGACCTAACATTGAGTAGGAGTTCGATGTTGTGGCGAAACCAACTTCGCCACTGTGGGCTGGAGAAGCCTGGCTGCTAGCCTCCTGCCCGCTGACTATGGCCCCTGGACATATTGCACTTTAAACACTATATTTGGGCATGTAATAATTTATATTGCTGCTACTGGCCCTTTAAAATCAGCGATGGACATATTGGGACTTTTGGGACTAATGTCCCTTTAAGACTTTGTAACATATCCCAGTAATACTGTCTTAAACATTATGTAGGTATTTATGTGTTCAGTTAAACTGGGGATATGTAGAAATGTGTGTTTTATGTGTTAAATGTATCAGTATGTAATTTTATGTCTTTTACTGTCTTTTTGCAACCATGTGGTTAATGGAGTCTGACTCTAGTCCTAGATAATTGGATTACTTTTCCAATTATCTCCAGGGCAGAAGGGAGGAAGCCGGGATGCATTGTGGGGGATGTTTTACTTCTGTTTGGGCCAGATTGTGCCATGCTGCAAGCCAAGGCCCAAAAGATACTTTTAGTAACTTTTAAACCCCTGGTCGGATCCATGCCATTTTTTAATATGTTGTTCCCCTGAATGGATTGATTGTGGATATGTATTTTTATGTGAATGTGATGTATGGTTTTAAAGTTATGAAAGTTGTGTAAAAGTATATTTTAAACTGTATGCATAATGGGATTATGTGTCACACTAAGGGGAGGGGATGTGTGGGAGGTAACATCTATGTCATTGGTTATTGTATGCCTCCCCCTGGGTGTGGCCTGTATGTGTGAGTTGGAAATAAAAGCCAGACTGGGTGTCCCAGTCTTGAGTTCCTGCTTAACCCTCAAAATGAAGTGTCGTCTCGTTCTTGGGGGGGATTGGATTGTAAGCTGACTGCCAAGAGTGTAAGCCGATTGTATGCTTTTCTTGTTCAGCTGTTCCAGTTCGGAGTGTTATTTCGTATCCAGATCGGGAGTTTGGTGTTCTGCAGTAGCTGTGCCTGTCTCTAGAAAAGGGGATTATCGCCTAAACTGATTTTTCCCCTTTTATGCTAAAACGGTCCGTTACAATTGGTGGCAAGCGGCGGGATCGTTCCTACAACCAGAGGGACAGCTACAGACAACACCATTCCTGGATTACAAAGTGAGGGCAACGCCAGTACCCGTACAGCGCCCCTATCTACAAGGAACCAACTGCAGCAGAGCAAGCATGGCACCCAGTTACACTCAAGAGGCGTATGACAGAGAGGTCACCGCGGTGCTGGCTTTATGCGGACCCAACCTCTCAGAGGATCTAATACAGCAGGTGAAGAAAGCAGTGCGAGAGTACTTGCCGCGGGAATCAGAGCGGGCCAGGGGGTTTGCAGACCTCCCTCCCCAGCGGCAATGTGTGGCCCAGGGAGCTGATGGTGTCGTCCATCCTCCCCAGCAGCCGTGTGTGTCCAAGGGAGTCGAAGGTGCAGTCCTTCCTCCCCAGCGGCAGGCTGAGTTACAGGGGGCAGAGGTTGTTGTTCCTGCCCCCCAGCAACAAAGTGATATGCCAAGAAGGCAGTGTGAAGTGAAGGGAGAGGAGAGCAGCGTCCTCCCTCCCCAGCGGCAATGTGTGCCCCAGGGAGCTGATGGTGTCGTCCATCCTCCCCAGCAGCCGTGTGTGTCCAAGGGAGCCGAAGGTGCAGTCCTTCCTCCCCAGCGGCAGGCTGAGTTACAGGGGGCAGAGGTTGTTGTTCCTGCCCCCCAGCAGCAAAGTGATATGCCAAGAAGGCAGTGTGAAGGGAAGGGAGAGGAGAGCAGCGTCCTCCCTCCCCAGCGGCAATGTGTGCCCCAGGGAGCTGATGGTGTCGTCCATCCTCCCCAGCAGCCGTGTGTGTCCAAGGGAGCCGAAGGTGCAGTCCTTCCTCCCCAGCGGCAGGCTGAGTTACAGGGGGCAGAGGTTGTTGTTCCTGCCCCCCAGCAGCAAAGTGATATGCCAAGAAGGCAGTGTGAAGTGAAGGGAGAGGAGAGCAGCGTCCTCCCTCCCCAGCGGCAGTGTGTGCCCCAGGGAGCTGATGGTGTCGTCCATCCTCCCCAGCAGCCGTGTGTGTCCAAGGGAGCCGAAGGTGCAGTCCTTCCTCCCCAGCGGCAGGCTGAGTTACAGGGGGCAGAGGTTGTTGTTCCTGCCCCCCAGCAGCAAAGTGAGATGCCAAGAAGGCAGTGTGAAGCGAAGGGAGAGGAGAGCAGCGTCCTCCCTCCCCAGCGGCAGTGTGTGCCCCAGGGAGCTGATGGTGTCGTCCATCCTCCCCAGCGGCAGTGTCTATCCCAGGGAGCTGATGGTGTCGTCCATCCTCCCCAGCAGCAGTGTGTCCTGCAGGGAGCAGAGACAGTCAGTCTCGCACCCCAGCAGCCGGACAAGAGAATGAAAGGGGAGACAGCTGGTCCCCCTTTCCACCAGCAGAGAGAGTGGCAGGGAGAGGAGCCTGCTAACCCCCCTCCCCAGCGGCAGTTTACCGTCCAGAGAGAGGAGCTTGTTACACCCTCTCTCCAGCGGCAGCCTAACCCACCAAGGGGAGATGTTAAGCCCCACATCTGTGCAGATGGGACCGTAGTCTCTGCACTTACAGCCCCAGGGGTAGGGACGGTCGGTCCTGTCCCCCAGCCACAGAGCGATATATCTAAAGGAGAGACAGTCGGTCTCCAGCAGCCAGGCTCCCACCAGGCTACTCCCGTGGTAGTGCTGGCAACAGGACAGAGTACCGCTGGTCTCTGCCCCCTCAGCAACCCACCAAGGCAGCCTATCAGTCTCTCACCCAGCCGTGGGGAGGCACCTGAACTTGGGCAAAATTCTCCCTCACCCAGGTGTGGTAACTGTTTATTATGGGTGGGCTGCTCTACTACTTCTGTTCTGTGGGTGGGTTGCTGGACTAACCAGGGCACTGACCGGCAGGAGGTCAGATACCCTGTTAGTCTAATTGGTAAAGGGGAGAATTGTGGCGAAACCAACTTCGCCACTGTGGGCTGGAGAAGCCTGGCTGCTAGCCTCCTGCCCGCTGACTATGGCCCCTGGACATATTGCACTTTAAACACTATATTTGGGCATGTAATAATTTATATTGCTGCTACTGGCCCTTTAAAATCAGCGATGGACATATTGGGACTTTTGGGACTAATGTCCCTTTAAGACTTTGTAACATATCCCAGTAATACTGTCTTAAACATTATGTAGGTATTTATGTGTTCAGTTAAACTGGGGATATGTAGAAATGTGTGTTTTATGTGTTAAATGTATCAGTATGTAATTTTATGTCTTTTACTGTCTTTTTGCAACCATGTGGTTAATGGAGTCTGACTCTAGTCCTAGATAATTGGATTACTTCTCCAATTATCTCCAGGGCAGAAGGGAGGAAGCCGGGATGCATTGTGGGGGATGTTTTACTTCTGTTTGGGCCAGATTGTGCCATGCTGCAAGCCAAGGCCCAAAAGATACTTTTAGTAACTTTTAAACCCCTGGTCGGATCCATGCCATTTTTTAATATGTTGTTCCCCTGAATGGATTGATTGTGGATATGTATTTTTATGTGAATGTGATGTATGGTTTTAAAGTTATGAAAGTTGTGTAAAAGTATATTTTAAACTGTATGCATAATGGGATTATGTGTCACACTAAGGGGAGGGGATGTGTGGGAGGTAACATCTATGTCATTGGTTATTGTATGCCTCCCCCTGGGTGTGGCCTGTATGTGTGAGTTGGAAATAAAAGCCAGACTGGGTGTCCCAGTCTTGAGTTCCTGCTTAACCCTCAAAATGAAGTGTCGTCTCGTTCTTGGGGGGGATTGGATTGTAAACTGACTGCCAAGAGTGTAAGCCGATTGTATGCTTTTCTTGTTCAGCTGTTCCAGTTCGGAGTGTTATTTCGTATCCAGATCGGGAGTGTGGTGTTCTGCAGTAGCTGTGTCTGTATCCAGAAAAGGGGATTATCGCCTAAACGCATTTTTCCCCTTTTATGCTGAAACGGTCCGTTACAGATGTTATCACTGAATTTAAACAGACCAGTGATGGGAAATTAAACTAAACATGCGCAATGAGGCAATTTAATTTTAGATCTGATAAACAGATTCATTAACCCCTTAAGAACATGTGACATGTCATGATTCCCTTTTATTCCAGAAGTGTGGTCCTTAAGGGGTTAAAGTGGCATGGTCACTTACGCAGTTTGTATTTAAATTGTTCAATTTTTTATTTTTTTTTTGATGTTCATGTGAATAACAAATATAACATAGTAGACACTGGAAATTCTGCAATGAATTGAAATGCCATATCAGGTTAAGTGAACATAGAATTTAGCATATTTTTTTGAGATAAAAGAAAGAGGATAAGAAAAACACATTATCAGAGTAATCACTATAGAGTTAACAGTAAATTACTGTATAGAATATCAAATAGCTGAGCAACTAGCAACCCATAGCATGGAGCAAATTAGTAGGGAAGCAAAGCAAAAATATAAGGAACATATTCCAGAGGTAACGGTAACATAAGCTGAGATCAGGTACATGGTGACAATGTTGCTTGAGATGAGAAGTGTAGAGACAGGACACCTTGCAAACCTACTCAGTAAACTGTCCCCATTTAACCTATGCCCTCTGGATAAACAGCACAGCCCAGCATGACGTTGGCCTGCACATGGAGTGCTAGCTGAAGCTGTGACAGACACCTGAAAGGCGACTGTAATGGTGGCATGTATAGGGCCTTGGCAGTCCACGATAGAGAGTGTGCGAGCATTAGCTCCCAGATTGTCTCCGCAGATGAGATTTTGGTGTTCTCACCTCCTGCTGTCTTTTCCCTTTTCAGGGTCGGTGACTTCTTGTGTGTGACCCCACTCCGGGTAGGAGGTGTGCTTTGCCGAGTGACTGAAGGCAAGGTTGGTGCCAATGGAACCTTTTACAGAAGTACTAGATGACAGGTGAGTTTAAAACAAAATTAAGCAAACTCTCAATCTAACTGAACCAGGATAGAGGGCTTCAAGTCTGGAGGCACAGATCTGCATGTGGCATCCGCCATTGTGCCTGAAGCTGGAGGACTACAGCTAGTGGTAAACTGCTGAGAAAGGTAAGACCTGGTGAGATATTCCTAACTGGCAGGGGGGTAGAGAACATAGGGAGACTTTGTGAGTTGTGTTGTGTAATAGGTAGAGGGATAGACCGCCTCCCTCCCACTACCTGTGAGTTGAACTCTTGTAGGCTGCTTGTCTACTACCGATAGGAGCCGCTGATCGAAGTCATAGAGAAAACAACCAATGTGAGTTCCTCCTGCCACCGGGATGCTTCAGCTGCTGAATTTCAGACCCTAAGCCTGCAAATAAGAAAAGTACAAGGAGTATCAGCAGAGCTCTCGAAATGTGCGACCAGTCAGCGCGGCATCAAATTATTCCTTTTTTAAAGGTCTATTTTCCCTTATTTTTTTTTTTTGATTAATCATTTTATTATCAGGTAAGTAAAATGCAGTGCGGGCGCGCAGGCCCTGAACAACATTGACAAATCAGAAAGAGTATATTCACTCATAGGTAATACAATGGTATAACATAACATTTACATGTCACATAACAGCTCATATAAGATAATAATGTACAAGGATGTATTCGGTCATTTATGTAGTTGCAATGTGTAGGTTTTGTGTGGTCTCATGTGGCCGGTCATGTCTACAGAGACTCAGGGTATTTCGAGTATGACAACTTTTGGGGCTTCCTGAGAATCCTGAGTCCGCATACGGTATTCTTTTATCGTATGTATCGTGAGAGGTAAAAAATTGGAGTGGTGTATGGGGTTTGTAGTGATTTTGTCCATTCTTATGTATGCATCGCTATAAGGTGTCAAGGTGGTGTGGGATGAAGGAATGGTGGGGGGAGGAAGTTGTCAGGGGGTTGCCCACTTTGCAGTAGCCCAAGTATGAAGTATGAAGGACCATATTGTAATTCCGAATCTCCGGTAACATCCTTCACAACAATGTTGCAGCCGCTAACTATGATGTTACCTCCCCATATCGGGGCACTTTTCGGGGTGGAAAAGGCAGGCCAGTACCCATCCTTGGTGTGTGGATCCACTTTGTGGCCCAAGTTGTTTATGTAATGTTCGTTGTATGTCTCTGGGTAGATGTAATGTTGCCAGATAAGAGTGGTTCGGGGATGTTGAGTGGGAAGCTTGATCAGGTGCAGCATAGTAATCAGTTGGCGTAGAGAATTTATGAGGTGTGGAATGTCCCTGGGAGTGGGTACAGGGATATTGTTTGTGTGCGAGGGGGAGTGGGGGGATGGGGAATGGGGTATGTGACCCCTGTGAAGAAAAAAAGAATGACAGTGCCACTTTAAAATTTGATAGACAGACAAATGGACAGACAGACTGAAAGATACATATACATACATATGAGTTTATGTGCAAATCCGCAAAAAAGAACACATGTGACAGTTTTTCTCTAGCGAACCGTAGAAAACTCTGGGTTTCCTCTAGCAAAATGGAATTGGCCATTATGAACGCATCACAAAATCTTTTGAGATCACACACTCGAAGAACAATATGGATACAATATAGATACAAGAACAAAAATATGAACGTGTATAAATAATAGTACATCCCATCTATTCTTAGTAATGGTGACTTAAAAAACAAAATGAAAAGTTGGGCCTAAATGAGCGTGTAAGATAGGTGATTAAGGTTTGATTGCATCTGTGGCTCTGACCTGAGAGATATCTACATTATATAATTACTGTCCATTTTACACAGTGCTTTTCTTACACAGAGTAACGTGAGCTTTATATCTCCATAGCAACTAGGCCCATGGCGACTATGCTTCATTTATTTATACTCTGTACGCAAGCATGTGTGTATGGGTGTCTGATAACAGTTTCCATGGCAAACCACTGAGTATTATAAAAACAGAGAGGTGTTAGATGAATCCTCAGTGTATTTACTGTACTGATATCAGTGAAAAGACTTAAAGGCAGGGTCTAAAGGAGTTAATGCTCAATGGATAAATAAAACGGGATTTTAATGGACATGGTTGCTAAAATATAGGTTTTGGGCCTTTTTGGGGATGAAAGAGCAATTTATAAATTGGAGGTGCAAATATTTTTGCCAAGTATTCCATCAAAAAATAGGAGAGGAAAAACATGTGCTTGCATGTGTTCTTTGATGACTGCTGGAGAAAGGGATTTTTATTTACACTTATGACCCTGTATGATCTGAGCTATTTGTACGAAAACAGAAAATATTTTTTTTTTCCAGGCAACAGTTACTGCTTTAAATAAAAGCATGTTCAATCTGTCCGGGAGGAAAATGTATCTCTTTTCTTTCTATATAAAAAAATTTAAAAATCATGTGCGATGTTCTGCTAAACTAGAGGTGTGGCGGTCTGCCACCGATACCCATTTTCCAATAGCAACAGCAAATAATTCCCACAGGGAATATCACTGATGTAGCATAACCCCTCCCCCCACATGAGCCAAGGCTTAATGCTGGAAGAAGACTGTTTATTGGCAGTACAGGCATTAAATTTATACGGTCAGTAAACTCCTCCTCTGTGCTTGAGAGATAATGGAGTCAGAAACTGTACTTAACTCAATTATCTCCAGGCACAGAAAAACAGAAAAACATAAAATTCAACCACACCTCAAAAGTACCCCCAACATATGTGGGAACCCCACAAAAGCCGGATGCCTGGATAGCCTGGATCTGGGCAAACAATATATAAAAAAAATCACCCAGATCCATTCAGTAGTTTTGGATCGCCATTGCAGGGAAGTTCTGACAAGTCTGCCACAAGATTAAAACCCAAAACAGTTCCATAGAATTTGTGGCAAGAGCTGGTCTCCGTTCGTGGGGTTTTGTACAAAAAGTTCATAGGGTAGACGAACGCTTGTTCACGTAGAATGCTCCCCTTGTTCGGTATTAAGTAATTCCCGAATGGCATTTGTGTAGATGTCATGGAAAGGGAACGGGCAGCAGGTCCATGGTGATCGGTGTTCGGGAGAGTGCCTGGTCGAAATGGGTTCCAGACACTCGATGACCAAGTCCTGCTGCCTGCATTCAAAAGACAAAATGGCCACCATCCATTGTCCCGACCACGTGTGTTCATATGCACGAAATGTTGGCCACCCAGTGAAGCATTCAATTAATTAGTTAATTTGTGGTTTTCGTACAAGATAAATAACGTTCCATGTTCTAATGAGTCTCTGGGATGGTCTTGGTTCGGGAGCCGAATGAAATAAACGAAATAATAATCCATACGAATCCAGAAATGCAAAAAGAGTCACAAGTGAAGGGGATATTCCTTCACAAGAGGCTAACAAAGGAGAAGCCATACAATGTTATTTACTACAGTGAGAATTCAAAGTGAATTTCAAATTTAAGGTCAAGGTAGCTGAACTGAGAGCAAAGCTTTTTCCAGTTTGGCTATTTTGACATTAAATTAAAAAATCACTTTAAATTGATCTTGAATTAAAATCCACTGTACTGAACAATCGTGATACTATAGCCACTTCAGATTTTACTGGACTCTTTTCCATATAGACTTTCATAAACCAACTACTGCATATATAGTTTGTATAATATTTATTTTATATCACTATATTTAAATAGCAATTTAAATATAGAAGTAGAAGGGAATATGCATTGGCTTATAGAATTTGAATAACTTTATTGACAGTCCCCTTGTAAGGGCCACTCCCCCCTGGACCTGAGAGTAAACCACAGGATAAATAAATACACAATCCCTTGGTCAATCCCTTTCCTATGCTGGGAGATAATTGAGTCAAGCACTATACTAAACTCAATTATCTCAAAACACAAAAAACACACATTTTTACAAATGCCCCAAAATACCTTAAAACACACAAAACCCACATAAACATCCCCTGATAGCCCTGATCTGGGTGACCAACATATCCAAAAATCAGCCAGTTCAGTTCAGGGGGTTCAAGAATTTCCTAGAAGTCTTATTTTTGACCGACCGCACGCCTGGTACCATGCCCAAAGCTGTTCCAGAGAATCAGGGCTTGCGGTCGGTTTAGTTTGGTAGTTTGGAAAACGAACAAACTAACGAACATAGTCAATGTTCTTACCGGTGAACAGTGCCCTTCTAAATTGTATAAAACCGAACGCAGGCGATGATGGAAGTCCAGCGGTGTTCGGGAGTTTCTGTGTCCGACTTTAGTTCCATGAGATTCATTCCAGCACACTGGTGCCTGCGTTTATGCAAACAAGATGGGCGCCACCTCGTGGTTGTCCATAGGAATTGCGGCCACCCATTTGAACAATTAGAACACTATGGTGAGAACAGTTCCAAGGTGTTAATAGGTATTAACAAGCTCCCAGGTGGTCCCTGGTTCACGCGGTTGTTCGGTAGTCGAATGTTAGAATAGGAGGGGAATGCAATCTACCGAACAGAATAGCAAAAAGGCACGAACGAGGTATTTTATGAGCCTTTTTGCATGGCCCATAGTCCTATGGCAGGAGGCTGGCAAACAGACCCCTCCAAGAACACGTGACAAGGCTCGGTTCGTCACAGTGCTAATTTGTTTTTTTTGTCATGAATGTAATATTCACATTTTTTAGTTGTTTGAATTTTTATACATGGATTTTTTATTTTTTTAACCATATGCTAGAGTTAATTGCTTTACAATATAAGTAATCTAGAGACCCATGGTCTGAAATAAATAATACAATACAGAGTATTTTTTTTTTTTTTGTCTTTTATTAGGATGGGGAATTGTAAAACAAGTACCATTGACAAAATGTGCGTTTTTTAACATAGAGAAACACCTTGTCTTTCCCAATTTAAAAGAATAAAACATACCGTATTTTTTGCTCCATAAGACGCACTTTGGAGAGAATGTGAAGTTTTACTTACCTGTATTGTAGCATGGTCCAGAAGAACAGCGTGCCCCGCGGTACAGAAACTTACATTTCATTTTCCGGTTTCCGGACGGAATGAAAGGAAGTGCGCACTCAGTGTGCACACTTCCTTTCAGTCCGGGCGGAAACCGGAAACTGAAATTTTAATTCCTGTGCCGCGGTGCGCGCTGTTCTGCAGGCCCACGCTACAATCCAGGTAAGTAACTAAGGGACACTATGGGACAAGGGGAGGGGGGGGACACTATGGGATGAGTGGAGGGGGGGAGAACACTATTGGACAAGGGGAGGGGGGAGAACACTATAGGATGAGGGTGTAGCGGTACTTCAGAAAACTGACATAGCGTAATACAGTATAGGATAAAGTGTATGTAAAAGTGTTACAATAGATACACTCACAAACAAACGTGAAATCAGGCTTCTCACCCTCTCAGGGGTAGTATGATGTATGATGAATATGCTTGAATATCATCCCATGGATGATATGTGGATAAAGGAAATCAGAGATAGTGAAGTTTGTTAAAAAAAAGTACAAAATCACATTTATTGGTCGCACTTACATATATGAATTTCAAAAGAGCGTGTCTCCATATAACATGGAACTCCAAACAGTGTGGTCACAGATCCAATAGGAAATTCAGGAGTGAGTGTATCTATTGTAACACTTATACATACACTTTATCCTATACTTTATTACGCTATGTCAGTTTTCTGATTCCCATACAGATTATATTCATGGATTGTATCCGATTCCAGGTTGTTCTATATTTTGTATATATATTCTACGTATTCTGTGTGTTTTCCACTTTTTTACTTGGTTGTATATTGTTTTTAGGTGTTTGTGAGGTACACCTGGGAACACTTTCAGTTGTCTTTATCACATATTTTTAGTGTGTATACTTCTTTTTGTTTATATGTAGCGGTACTTACCTTACCCGGGGGCTGGCTGAGGTCCGCTATTCCCGCCGCGTGCGGGGTCCTGCACGAGCCGCGCATGGCTTGCTCGAAGCTCAGACGAAGGCGGGCACTGACCGCGAGACAAGGCCACGTGTCCCGCCTAGCTCTAAGAGTGCGCCGCACATCTCGGGCGCGCTCTTAAAGGGATAGTGGGAGCCGAAATGTAAAACGGTCTCCCATTGGCCCCTGTCATTCCACATTCCCCATACACTCACGTTTTGGGGGCTTGGATATGACAGGGGCCAATCAAATTAAATACTAGGGTATTTATACTTACCTCTCCCTTAACTCCCTGCCCTATCGTGGTTTCTGATTCAGTTCCCTTTAGCGCTTGTATCGTTCAGTTGTGATTTTTCGTGCTTGACCTTGGCTTTGTATTTGACTCTGTTTTTCTCTTTATCCCTGCTTTGTCTTGTTTGCCGGCTTCCTGACTCCAGTGTACCAGTCCTTGGCTAGTTCTTGATTTCGCTGTCTCTCTGTTCCCTTGACCTCGGCTCGTTCCTGACTCTGTCACTTCTCTGTTCTACGTTGAGTCCGGCTATTCTAAGATGTATCTGCTTTATCTTGCCAATTGTTGGACTAAATCTTGCGTGTTGGGGTACACTACCGTGACAGAGGGGAGGGTGGAATATCACTATGGGATGAGGGGAAGATGGAAACCCTATGGGATGAGGGGAGGAAATCAATATTGGACAAGGGGAGGGGGATTAAAGAACACTATTGGACAAGGGGAGAGGGGGTTAAAAAACACTATTGGACAAGGTGAGGGGGGTTAAAGAACACTATTGGACACAGGGAGGGGGGGGTTAAAAAACCCTATTGGACAAGGGGAGTGGGGTTAAAGAACACTATTGGACAAGGGGAGGGGGGTTAAAGAACACTATGGGACAGGGGATGGGGAGTTAAAGAACACTATGGGACAGGGGAGGAGTGGTTAAAAATCACTATGGGACAGGGGAAGGGGGTTAAAGATCACTATGGGACAAGGGAGGGGTGTTAAAGATCACTATAGGACAGGGGAGGGGGGGTTAAAGATCACTATGGGACAGGAGAGGGGATTGGATGGTAAGGAATACTATGGGACAGGGGAGAGGGGGTGGTAAGGAACACTATGGGACAGGAGAGGGGGTGTTAAGAAACACTATGGGACAGTTTGTTCAGAATCTTTTTTTTTTCTGGGTTTCCTCCTCTAAAAACTAGGTGCATCTTATGGTGTGGTGCGTCTTATGCAGCAAAAAATACAGTAGTTTCTTATAAGTAAGAGCTTAAGAAATAGAAGAAAGGGGACAATACAGGAATTAGTGATGTCTTATCCACAGGGGCACTTGGGGCAGTGTCCTCCAGTAAACCATTGGCTAATAGCTACTTTAACCCCTTAAGGACCAAACTTCTGGAATAAAATGGAATCATGACGTGTCAGACATGTCATGTGTCCTTAAGGGGTTAAAGGGACACAAGAGGCCCTATAGCCATTTTGTCTCATTGAATTGGTTACAGTGCCTGGAGTCCTCTGGAGCTACTCTATTCAGTGTTAAACAATTTTTGAGCTGTTTAAAACTAAGTAAAGGACAATCACCATCCATAGGCCCGCCCATACTGTATGTAAAGCTAAGGCAGAGATTGCACACTTCCTGCTAGCCATACCAATTCATACCTGTAATGGGCACTGTGACAGGCTGAATGTGGTCAGCTGACACTATCAGCCAATCACAGTCACCTCTTGCTGCTCAGGCTAATGTTTCCTCAGTAGAAAATATAGTAGAAAATATAGTAGATATGCCCCAAATGAAAACATGCATTTAGTTTTTTGTTTTTTTTAATCTGGGGTAAATCTAAAAACAGCTTGCAAAAGAATCTGATCTCTTGTCTATAATCCCTCCCCTTCTAACCCAGCCCACACTTTCTGTGGCTGTCCAATCACAGATTTCTCAGAGCAATTCAATGAGAAGTCTTTGCAAGGCAGGTGCTCTGGGCAATTGCTGTCTTTTTAGTTTAGCTCCACTGAGAAAAACAAACCAGGAAGTAACTGGACCTCGTTGTCTGATTGACATCCAGGGGGTGTAGCAAGGTTAATTCATAATAGTACCAATTTCTATTGAGGTGCTTTAGGGTCAGAAATATCCCTTTAAATCATTAATAATAGTTTAACAGTAAATGTAATTAGAGCACCAGAGGTCTCCAGACACTATAACCACTTCAATGTGATGAAGCAGTTACAGTGTCAATAGTGTCTCCTTAATGTGGTTGTTCTGGTGTCTACAGCCTGTCACTGTGGGCTTTTTAATGTAAGCACTGCATTTTCATAGGGAGTGTTTACATTGCTCTCTAGGAATACCTCCAGTGGCAGTCATGCAGACAGTCACTTAAGGTGCTTCATGGGGCAGTGCTGCACAGTGTGTAGCACTAGCGTTAAACGTCTCCACGCTCTGCATTGTATGCTGAACACACTATCTCCACTGGAATAGAAATGGGAAATACATAAATCCTGGACTATTCCTGGGCTATGAAGATTGATTTGGGAATAAGTGTGCTAGAGTTTTTGATGATGTAAATAAAACGTTATTTGTACATCCAGAGCAAAATATTCCAGGGAGAAATGAAGAGTGATAAAAAAATATTCTTCCAAAATTGAATTATTTTATTTTATCATTGACTTAGTATGAATTGACTTATCATCTCCAGCTGTTTTAAAGAAGAGGTCATTACTATAATTTAGTTATTTGGAAAGCTCCTGTTTGTTCCGCAGTGCTGACCCAATTTCATTTCAGTCAATTTCAGGAAGGGGTCAATATTGCTTTTATTTGAACATTTGATAATTGGTCATTTCATTTTGGGGATAAAGCAAAATGCACCTTAAATCAAACTTTAAATATACCTAAACCTACAGAGTAGAAATTTAAAAAAATATATAATATACCGGAGCAAAACATATTTATAACCGTTCACAATCTAGAAAAATTAGTAACATTAAATTGACATATGGGATGCACAGCTAGCAAAGAGCAAAACAGCAATTTTGTATATAAACCGCTGTTCGGGGATACCTAAATATAAAACAAAATCCAAAGTGTCACAATTTTTTTTTTTGTCTATTTACTGAGCCTTTATAGCAAAGCAAACAAGATTGAAAGAAAGCTATAAGATATGCTCTATTCCTGACAGGGTCTTAAGTATTAGTGTAGAAGCAGAAAGAATATTTGTGTCACACACGTTAAAAGAGATAAAACACATGGGTAAATATGGCCAAATGCCTACTTATAGGTATTTATAAGAATACTTCTGGCTTTTGCTGGGAATGCCACCAGACTGTAAAATAAAAGTCTGCATTTGGATATAATGCTCATATCACATACACACATACAGTAAATAATCCCAAATTGCAATACAGTGCAGGGATAGGCAAACTTCGGCACTCCAGATGTTGTGGACTACATCCCCCTTAATGCTCTTACACCCATAATGATGTCGAAGCATCATGGGAGGTGTAGTCCAAAACATCTGGAGCGCCGAAGGTTGCCTACGCCTGCTATAGTGTATAAGGTGGTACTGCATGCTGATTGACAGGGGTGAGCTAAAAGTAGGGACAAATATATGCAGGATATAGCTGAAACCTCTGCGGAGGTGGTTAGAGCTTTTTTCCATAACGTTCCAAAAAAAAAAGAAATTCAAGTTGTCCCCAGATCTTTTTGAGATTTCGACTCAATGGGACTATGGCTGCTAAGCAGTACGTTATAAAGCAAAAAAATATAAAATGAATGAATAATCTGTGGGCATTCTGCTAGCAGGATATGTGAGAACCCTGTAGATAAAGTAAAAATGGCTTTACATTTTCCCCTTTGTGACATCACACCGCTGGACCATATGTCCATGAACGTCTAAGATGACAAGTAATTTATTTGTATAGAGTAACAACGAATAGAAAAGTCATTTTTCTATAATCTATAAATTCTGCTGATAAACTATAAATCACTTTGATGCTCTCTACAATAACACTTCAAACGCTATTCTGATGACAGACCCTTTAACTCTTTACTGTTGGGCAATGCATAGTTGGATGTAGAGATGGAGCTATGACGAGTCAACATAGAGTTACATTCCGTGGGTTGATGATTGATGCCGTATGTAGGTTAGATGTGCTGGTTTAAATTCAACTTCATTACCACTGTTTTCATTCCCTCTTCTTTCCTCCCCCCCCCCCCCTTTCCCCCTCCTTCTGGTCCATGCATTCAGCAGATGCGTTTTCATTTTGACTTATTATTAATGTGTTTGTGTTGTTCAAGCCAGTAGATAATCACTCATAGAATGTTCTTGGCACCTGCTGGACCCAGATGACTACACAATGAGTTATATATTACGCTAAGTGATATTACGCTAAGTGATTTAAAGGGAATGGAACAAATGACACAAGGTGTGATACATTGTCATTAAAATCTAAAGATACAGTTTGAGTGTTTTGAAAACGACTGAATATTAGTTTTGTGACACTGAGTTCAGAGAGCACACCAAGTAAAGAGCTCTCAAATTAAAACATGTTTGAAGTCACTGTGGAAGATTATTGAAAGACACTAACATTTAGAGTGCAAGCTCCTCTGTACAGTTTCCTGTTTATGTCTTTAAAACTGTGGCGAAACCGACCTCGCCACGTGTCCTTGGAGGGGGCTGATTGCCCGCCTCTTGCCTTTGGACTATGGACCAGACTTTATGGGAATGTGATACCCCAGATAGCCATACCATGGAGCCTATTCATATAATGAAAGACTATGGGAAAGACTTTAGCTCCATGGCAATTGTACTGTGTGAGTAGGATCTGCGCGCTATTCGGTAGTTTTGTGCGTGCAGATCCCAGCTATCTGGGGATAGGTGAAATGTCTGTGTGTTATGTGTAAATGGGACTTTATGTATTTTAAAGTGTTTTATGTTGTTTTGCAACCATGTGGTTAATGGAGTCTGCCTTTAGTCCTGGGTAATTGGATTACTTCTCCAATTAACTCCAGGGCAGAAGGGAGGAAACCAGGGTGCATTGTGGGGATGTTTTTCTGCCAGCCAGAAAGGAAACATAGAAACATAGAAACATAGAAACATAGAATGTGACGGCAGATAAGAACCATTCGGCCCATCTAGTCTGCCCAGTTTTCTAAATACTTTCATTAGTCCCTGGCCTTATCTTATAGTTAGGATAGCCTTATGCCTATCCCACGCATGCTTAAACTCCTTTACTGTGTTAACCTCTACCACTTCAGCTGGAAGGCTATTCCATGCATCCACTACCCTCTCAGTAAAGTAATACTTCCTGATATTATTTTTAAACCTTTGTCCCTCTAATTTAAGACTATGTCCTCTTGTTGTGGTAGTTTTTCTTCTTTTAAATATAGTCTCCTCCTTTACTGTGTTGATTCCCTTTATGTATTTAAATGTTTCTATCATATCCCCCCTGTCTCGTCTTTCCTCCATGCTATACATGTTAAGATCCTTTAACCTTTCCTGGTAAGTTTTATCCTGCAATCCATGAACCAGTTTAGTAGCCCTTCTTTGAACTCTCTCTAAGGTATCAATATCCTTCTGAAGATAGGGTCTCCAGTACTGTGTACAGTACTCCAAGTGAGGTCTCACCAGTGTTCTGTACAATGGCATGAGCACTTCCCTCTTTCTACTGCTAATACCTCTCCCTATACAACCAAGCATTCTGCTAGCATTTCCTGCTGCTCTATTACATTGTCTGCCTACCTTTAAGTCCTCAGAAATAATCACCCCTAAATCCCTTTCCTCAGATGTTGAGGTTAGGACTCTATCAAATATTCTGTACTCTGCCCTTGGGTTTTTACGTCCAAGATGCATTATCTTGCACTTATCCACATTAAATGTCAGTTGCCACAACTCTGACCATTTTTCTAGTTTACCTAAATCATTTTCCATTTGGCTTATCCCTCCTGGAACATCAACCCTGTTACATATCTTAGTATCATCCGCAAAAAGACACACCTTACCATCAAGACCTTCTGCAATATCACTAATAAAAATATTAAAGAGAATGGGTCCAAGTACAGATCCCTGAGGTACCCCACTGGTGACAAGCCCAAGCTTCGAATATACTCCATTGACTACAACCCTCTGTTGCCTGTCACTCAGCCACTGCCTTACCCATTCAACAATATTGGAATCCAAACTCAAAGATTGTAGTTTGTTGATAAGCCTTCTATGTGCAACAGTGTCAAAAGCCTTACTGAAATCGAGGTAAGCAATGTCTACTGCACCACCCTGATCTATAATTTTAGTTACCCAATCAAAAAAATCAATAAGATTAGTTTGGCATGATCTCCCTGAAGTAAACCCATGTTGTCTCTGATCTTGAAATCCATGTGTTTTTAGATGTTCAACAATCCTATCCTTTAACATGGTTTCCATCACTTTCCCCACTACTGAAGTTAGGCTTACTGGCCTATAGTTGCCCGACTCCTCCCTATTACCTTTCTTGTGAATGGGCACAACATTTGCTAACTTCCAATCTTCTGGGACTACTCCTGTTATCAATGATTGGTTAAATAAATCTGTTAATGGTTTTGCTAGTACACCACTAAGCTCTTTTAATAGCTTTGGGTGTATTCCATCAGGTCCCATTGACTTATTTGTCTTTACTTTTGACAGTTGAAATAGAACCTCTTCCTCTGTAAACTCACGTGTAATAAATGACTCATTTATCCTTTTTCTTAACTGAGGTCCCTTTCCTTCATTTTCATCTGTAAATACCGAACAAAAATATTCATTGAGGCAGTCAGCTAGACCTTTATCCTCATCTACATACCTTCCTTCTTTTGTTTTTAATCTAACTAATCCTTGTTTTACTTTTCTTTTCTCATTTATGTATCTAAAAAAGGTTTTGTCCCCCTTTTTTACTGACTGTGCTATTTTCTCTTCTGTGTGTGATTTGGAAGCTCTTATAACTTGCTTAGCCTCTTTCTGCCTAATCTTATAGGTCATTCTGTCTTCCTCACTCTGGGTTTTTTTATAATTACTAAATGCTAACTTTTTGTTTTTTACTATTTTGGCTACATCTGTGGAGTACCACAGTGGTTTCTTGAATTTTTTGCTTTTACTGACAAGCCTAATGCAATTTTCTGTTGCGTTCAGTAGTGCAACTTTTAAATAATCCCATTTCTTTTGGACTCCATTTAAATTGCTCCAGTCTGATAATGACTCCTTTACACATATTCTAATTTTGGAAAAGTCTGTTTTTCTAAAGTCTAAAACTTTTGTTTTTGTGTGGTGTGACTCGGTCACTGTTCTTATATTAAACCACACTGACTGATGATCACTGGATCCTAAACTTTCACCTACAGTAATATCTGATACCAAATCTCCATTTGTTAACACTAAATCTAGTATGGCCTCTTTACGAGTTGGCTCCTCAACGACTTGTTTTAGAGACAATCCCAGTAGGGAGTTTAGAATATGTGTGCTCCTGGCACAAGTAGCTATTTTTGTTTTCCAATTTACATCAGGAAGATTAAAGTCACCCATGATGATAACTTCCCCCTTCATTGTCATTTTAGCTATTTCTTCAACTAGTAGATTATCTAACTCTTCAATTTGTCCTGGGGGCCTATAAATCACACCTACACGAGTTACTGTGTGATTACCAAATTCTAACGTAACCCAAACTGACTCTATGTTCGCCTCACTAACCTTTATTAGGCTAGATTTTATGCTATTCTTTACATACAGGGCCACCCCTCCCCCTTTCTTGCCTTCCCTGTCTTTTCTATATAAAGAGTACCCTGGTATTGCTATGTCCCAGTCATTTTTCTCATTATACCATGTCTCAGTAACAGCGACTAAATCTACACTATCAGTTGCCATTATTGCCACAAGTTCATGGATCTTATTCCCTAAACTGCGAGCATTTGTAGACATGACTCTAAGCTTATCATTTTTTAACACACTTGCTACAGGCACCTTCTGTCCTTGTTTTGGGGGACAATTGGATTGATGTTTTATCACCCTTTTGCCCCCCCCTCCTAGTTTAAATACATCCTAACAAAACCTCTGAACTGCTCACTGAGAACATTTGTTCCCTTTTGAGAAAGATGCAAACCATCTTTTTTGTACAGTTTATTTCCATTCCAAACAGAGCTACCATGAGCAATAAAGCCAAATCCTTGCTCCCGACACCATACACCAAGCCACAAGTTAAAGTCCCTAATACGCATCCGCCTGTCATTCTGAGTGTTATGCACAGGCAGAACTTCAGAGAATGACAATGTGGAAGCAACCTGCCGTATATCATTGGCAAAAACACTAAAAACTTCCTTAACCTCTGAAACCTCATTGCAAGCCAAGTCATTTGTCCCTAAATGGACAAGTACATCCAATTCCCCTTCCTGCTTTGCTTGCTTAACAATATTACAGATACGTCTCCTGTCTCTGTGAGCAGTAGCTCCGGGAAGACACCTCACAAGACCACCATTGTCCATCTCCACACCTCTTATGATGGAATCCCCCACCAACAACTGCTTTCTATTAGGCCTCACCATAGTCTTCAAGCCTCTCTGCACAACACCAATAGCCTCAGTGCCTCTCTGCACAACACCACTAGCCTCAGTGCCTCTCTGCACAACACCACTAGCCTCAATGCCTCTCTTCACAACACCACTAGCCTCAATGCCTCTCTTCACAACACCACTAGCCTCAGTGCCTCTCTTCACAACACCACTAGCCTCAGTGCCTCTCTGCACAACACCACTAGCCTCAGTGCCTCTCTGCACAACACCACTAGCCTCAGTGCCTCTCTGAACAACACCACTAGCCTCAGTGCCTCTCTGCACAACACCACTAGCCTCAGTGCCTCTCTGCACAACACCACTAGCCTCAGTGCCTCTCTGCACAACACCACTAGCCTCAGTGCCTCTCTGCACAACACCACTAGCCTCAGTGCCTCTCTGCACAACACCACTAGCCTCAGTGCCTCTCTGCACAACACCACTAGCCTCAGTGCCTCTCTGCACAACACCACTAGCCTCAGTGCCTCTCTGCACAACACCACTAGCCTCAGTGCCTCTCTGCACAACACCACTAGCCTCAGTGCCTCTCTGCACAAAACCACTAGCCTCAGTGCCTCTCTGCACAACACCACTAGCCTCAGTGCCTCTCTGCACAACACCACTAGCCTCAGTGCCTCTCTGCACAACACCACTAGCCTCAGTGCCTCTCTGCACAACACCACTAGCCTCAGTGCCTCTCTGCACAACACCACTAGCCTCAGTGCCTCTCTGCACAACACCACTAGCCTCAGTGCCTCTCTGCACAACACCACTAGCCTCAGTGCCTCTCTGCACAACACCACTAGCCTCAGTGCCTCTCTGCACAACACCACTAGCCTCAGTGCCTCTCTGCACAACACCACTAGCCTCAGTGACTTTTGAACCCCTGGTCGGATTCATGCCATTTTTTAATATGTTGTTCCCCTGAATGGATTGATTGTGGATATGTATTTTTATGTGAATGTGATGTATGGTTTTAAAGTTATGAAAGTTGTGTAAAAGTATATTTTACACTGTATGCATAATGGGATTATGTGTCACACTAAGGGGAGGGGATGTGTGGGAGGTAACATCTATGTCATTGGTTCTTTTATGCCTCCCCCTGGGTGTGGCCTGTATGTGTGAGTTGGAAATAAAAGCCAGGCTGGATGAGCCAGTCCAGAGTTCCTGTTTTACCCTCAAAGTGATGTGTCGTCTCATTATTGGGGGGAAGGATTTATTGCATGCTGTTCCAGTTGACTGCTAGGAGTACAAGCCTATTCGTATGGTTCCTATTCAATGGTCTACAGCATTCATATGCTTGGGAGAATTTAAAAGGTTTCTCGGATTCGGTGATTGTGGTGTCTGCCAGAGTGCTTGGAGTCCTCAGGAAGCACTAGGAGCATCCATTAACGGAGGTACTCAGTCGGGGTGCCAGGCGATCCGTTACATTGGTGGCAAGCGGTGGGATGGCGTCCTAGTGCGAGGAGAAGCAGCTCAGAGACACTGGTAACGTTTGGAATTACAAATTGAGGGCAACGCTAGTATCCGTACAGCGCCCCTGGCTACAGCAGGATGGAATCAGCTAGTTTTTGGACAGCGTTCCATGATGAGGAGGAGGAGGCGGCCGCGGACTACAGGGATGCAGACAGAAAGGAAGTCTGGTATGATGCCCTGGAAGACGCCCAGTGGCGGCGAGGTGAGAGTCTCCCCAGTGATGAGCAGCGGCTACAGAAGCGTGTGGCGATGCGCATGTATCTATTGGGAGAGCAGCCCCTGGATGAGTGGGTGACAAGACTAGAGACCCTGGTATGGCGAGAGATCTGGCTAGACAACGCATACCAGGCCCTCTGGTGGCATACCATTCGACTTACCCCCTGGACGGCCGAGCACGACTTACCGGAGGGGGATGATTATGATGGCCCGGGTTTATTATGGGATGCCTTGGAGGACGACATTGATCTTGGCAGCACGGAGGGGTCTAGGTTTTGGGACATCTACGACTACCGGATGGGCATGTATGTCTGGGCTGACGAATGCGAGGTGAGCAAAGACATGACCCACCTGGTAACAAGGGAGTGGGAGCTGGAGCAGGACTACCAACACCTGCTCAGCTTCGTGCAGCTCCAACCTACCCGACAAGCAGAACCAGACCTCATAGACTGGTCCTGGAGAGACCCACAGATGGCAGGTGGAGATGGGATCGAGGTCTCTCTACTGGCCCTACAGGGATGCTGGGCAGTCGGCCCAGATCCCCAGCGGCAGGTTACAGTTCAGAGAGAGGAGCTTGTTACACCCTCTCTCCAGCGGCAGCCTAACCCACCAAGGGGAGACCGTAAGCCCCACACCAGCGCAGATGGGACCGTGGTCTCTGCGCCCAAGTTACAGGGAGCTGAAGGAGCCGTCCTCCCTCCCCAGCGGCAGTGTGATTTGTTGGGAATTGGGAGCCCGGTCTCCATTCCCCAGCGGCAGAGTATCCAGCAGGGAATAGAGAGCCTTTCCCCCACAGCAGGACTCTGTGCTGGGAGGAGAGACAGTCGGTCTCCCTCCGCAGAGACGGGAAGTATGCATGGGAGAGGAGATTGTTACCACCTCTCCCCAGCGGCGGATCATTAATGTACAGGGAATAGAGAGCCCAGTCTCCATTCCCCAGCGGCAGAGTGTTCTAATGGGAGAGGAGCTGGTTACCACCTCTCCCCAGCGGCAGCTTAATGTACCAGGGGAAGACTGTAAGCCCCACACCTGTGCAGATGGGACCGTGGTCTCTGCACTTCCAGCACAGGGGGTAGGGACGGTCGGTCCTGCCCCCCCACAACAGGGCTGTTTAGCCAAAGGGGAGACAGTCTGTCTCCAGCAGCAGAGCTGTGTAACTCAAGGGGAGACAGTCGGTCTCCAGCAGCAGAGCGGTGTAACTCAAGGGGAGACAGTCGGTCTCCAGCAGCAGAGCGGTGTATTTAAAGGGGAGACAGTCTGTCTCCAGCAGCAGAGCTGTGTAACTAAAGGGGAGACAGTCGGTCTCCAGCAGCAGAGCTGTGTAACTCAAGGGGAGACAGTCGGTCTCCAGCAGCAGAGCGGTGTAACTCAAGGGGAGACAGTCGGTCTCCAGCAGCAGAGCGGTGTATTTAAAGGGGAGACAGTCGGTCTCCAGCAACCAGGCTCCAACCAGACTACTCCCGTGGTAGTGCTGGCAACAGGACAGAGTACCGCTGGTCTCTGCCCCCTCAGCAACCTACCAAGGCAGCCTACCAGTCCCCCACACAGCCGTGGTGAGGCACCTGAACCTGGACAAGATTCTCCCTCACCCAGGTGTAGTAACTGTTTATTGTGGGTGGGCTGCTCTGCTGTTTCTGTCTTGTGGGTGGGCTGCTGGACTAACAAGGGCACTGAGCGGCAGGAGGTCAAGTACCCTGTTAGTCTGGGGGGTAAAGGGGAGAAGTGTGGCGAAACCGACCTCGCCACGTGTCCTTGGAGGGGGCTGATTGCCCGCCTCTTGCCTTTGGACTATGGACCAGACTTTATGGGAATGTGATACCCCAGATAGCCATACCATGGAGCCTATTCATATAATGAAAGACTATGGGAAAGACTTTAGCTCCATGGCAATTGTACTGTGTGAGTAGGATCTGCGCGCTATTCGGTAGTTTTGTGCGTGCAGATCCCAGCTATCTGGGGATAGGTGAAATGTCTGTGTGTTATGTGTAAATGTGACTTTATGTATTTTAAAGTGTTTTATGTTGTTTTGCAACCATGTGGTTAATGGAGTCTGCCTTTAGTCCTGGGTAATTGGATTACTTCTCCAATTAACTCCAGGGCAGAAGGGAGGAAACCAGGGTGCATTGTGGGGATGTTTTTCTGCCAGCCAGAAAGGAACAAAAGATACTTTTAGTAACTTTTGAACCCCTGGTCGGATTCATGCCATTTTTTAATATGTTGTTCCCCTGAATGGATTGATTGTGGATATGTATTTTTATGTGAATGTGATGTATGGTTTTAAAGTTATGAAAGTTGTGTAAAAGTATATTTTACACTGTATGCATAATGGGATTATGTGTCACACTAAGGGGAGGGGATGTGTGGGAGGTAACATCTATGTCATTGGTTCTTTTATGCCTCCCCCTGGGTGTGGCCTGTATGTGTGAGTTGGAAATAAAAGCCAGGCTGGATGAGCCAGTCCAGAGTTCCTGTTTTACCCTCAAAGTGATGTGTCGTCTCATTATTGGGGGAAGGATTTATTGCATGCTGTTCCAGTTGACTGCTAGGAGTACAAGCCTATTCGTATGGTTCCTATTCAATGGTCTACAGCATTCATATGCTTGGGAGAATTTAAAAGGTTTCTCGGATTCGGTGATTGTGGTGTCTGCCAGAGTGCTTGGAGTCCTCAGGAAGCACTAGGAGCATCCATTAACGGAGGTACTCAGTCGGGGTGCCAGGCGATCCGTTACAAAAACTATATATAGTATACATATGATCGTATTTCAAATAGTTTGTTTTTTATCATCTTTTAATTTAAACCAGTGGTAGTCAACCTTTTTCTTCCTACCGCCCACTAATGCATCTTTCTTGATGGAAAAATGTCCTTACCGCCCACCAGTTTTCGCGCAAGTGCGGAATATTTTTTAGAAAGGAGGGTGTTTTAAAAAAAGTAATAAATGTACGTACATTTATCTTTTTATTTCTACTTAATGCATGTTTATAATGTTTTTAACTTTATAAAGTTTAATGAGAAAACAATAAAGTAAATTGAAATTACCTTTACTAGTGATTAATGAGATCCTTGAGGTTGATGCTGCGAGACTAAATATTTGATATCTGGTTCGGTTTTTGTAAGGAACAAACGAAGGTCTCCTCTTTCGGTGATATTCAGACAACTTCTCTGTTTGCGCATAATATGATTTCTCATCTGTGCATCAGCTCCCCTCCTCTCCCTCCTCAATTCCCCACCCCACCTTTTTTTTTTCCTTTTTTCTATTTTTTGACCTTATTTATATCAATGCCCAGTAGGAAGGCTGAGCTCGGTAGCCCACTTACTGTAGCCCACTATAACAGACAGGCACACATACATACAGACACACACACAAGACACACATGCAGACACACACACAATACACACATACACACATACAAAGATACATACATACAAACAGTCAGGCACACACATACATACAGACACATACATACAGACACACAGACAGGCACACATACACACACAATACACATACATACAAACATACAGGCACACATACAGACATGCACACATACACACAGACACATAAGACATACATACAAAGACACACATACATACACACAGACACAAGACACACATCCATACAAAGACACATACACACACAACACATACTGCCACGTTTACATAGATTGATGTGGAGTGCAACTGCAGATTTCTTAGGATTTAATTTGATGATTAGAAAATTAGAGAATAAAATAGGAATTGTCTATTCAATATAGGAAAATACAGGTACTGTATCTTTAAATACTTCGCTGTTAGTTTAATTGGAGTAAGCAGTTTCCTATATACATGCAATCTAGCACATTTGGTGTTTGCAGTTTTTTAGGGTAATGAAGAAAGCTATGAATGAAGTTGTAACAGCAGAGATTCGTTTTGGTTTTAGAGATAGCAGGTCAGGGAGCAGCTGGTGCCTGAATGCTTAATGGCTTGAGAGCAGACTGTAGCAGAAATGCTTGGAGAAACTTGAGAGCAGACTATGGAAGGAATGTTCAGCAGGCTTGAGAGAAGAAAGTTCTTATCAAAGATGAAACAATTGACTTAGCTTCCAGAGGGTGAACTTCAGGTTCCGGAGTTCTCCTCCGGGGAGGTTCTTCCTGAGGCAGGATGAGAGAAGTCCAGATACTAGCCCTGGTCGAGGAGAAGGAGGTTAGTTCGAGTTCCAGTCCGGTTCGGTACACAGGTAGGTTGCAGAGAAACTTTCAGCCGGGTTGATATCGCGGTCACGCTGTTCATTAATCCAGCGTCTTGTATCTGGCGCGGTCGCATTATGTAGCGTAGCGAGACCGCGTCAGAGAGGGTGTGTGGCTAAACTCCGTCAACCCGGAAGAGACAAGGAATTACCGGTAACTGGGGCATGACACATACATACTAAGAAAAGACACACACAACACATACATACAAAGACAAGACACACATACAAAGACACATACATAAGACACACATGCATACAAATACACATACACACACAAGACATACATACAAAGACACACACACAAGACATACGTACAAAGACACACACACACAAACAAACACACACATTATATTTAAGTCACCCTCCTGTTTCCTACCTTTAAGGTGCAGGAGGGTGACTTTCCCTGGGGTCCAGTGGTGGCTCAGGTGGATGGGAGTCAGAGTTCCCACTCTAACTCCCTAGTCTTCCTCCCGCGCAGTCTGTGTGTTAGCTGGGAGGAGTGACGTGCAGTCACTTCCTCCCAGCTCTGTGATGTCATCACGGGGGGCCCGGTCGCGCTGTTAAAGCGCCCAGCGCTGACCGGGCCCCCTCACAATCCACATCCATCGGGTGGCCCTGACAGCATGGGCCACCCGATGGACCCCTTGGACAGCGGCCCCAGCGGTTTGCCACCTGGGCCGGGGCCGCAAATGGTGATGGCGGTACCCAGTCACAGGGCTACCGCCGGCTCGCACCCACCCGCCCACCCAATCTTCGCCCGCCCACCCAATCTCTCCAAATGAGGAAATCCCTATCGCCCACCTGGAATCCTGAAACGCCCACTAGTGGGCGGTAGGGACCAGGTTGACGACCCATGATTTAAACAGTCTTCCAGCTGTTAAGGGCAGTTTGTGCATTTTGTTACTTTATTGCAGATAGACTTACATATGAAATCACTCTCTCCTTCGTGTACAGTTCAACTGAACTCAACACTATCGTCACGAGAACCACTACATATCAATGTCCCTGCAGCCTAAGTGATGTAAACACTGCCTTTTCAGAGAGTCTAAAATCTAAAGTTGCAGAGTCTAATGGATCTCCCAAGTAATGAGACATCAAACAAACAATATTGAGTTGTAACAACAAATACATTTCAACCAGGCATATTATGCCATCAACCATGAACCCAGCAAAACGTGGATATTGCTGGGTCCACACTTGGTGGATTGAAATTGCTGAAACCCAGAAGCACAAGGGGGTTGAGTTAGGAATACCATTAATGGGATTATTTACTAAAGTCCAAATGGCCCCACATCAAATGGAATGAGGGAAAAATCATATGGTTCTGTAAAGGGCCATTCTGACTAAGAAATCCAGACATTGCTCATGGAAATCAAAAAATGTCTGGATTTTGAACCTGAGACCCAAATTTGCTCTGGATTTCAGCGGGAGCAAATGCTTCAAATCCAGACCCGGAGTCTTCAAATCCCTGCCTAAATGAAAAAAAAAAACTGAGTTATTCACCCACTGGTGGTGCTAGGCCATCTGTGTGCATTTGGTGTGGGATATTAAAACACGTAATGACCCACTGTCCATTATCCTGCTCCCACCTGTGACAGTGGGTGTGGATGTTTTAATAAGAACAGTGGGGGGGGGGGACATCATTATGGTCAGCAGGTTGGGATCATTATAATATGAGTGGGGGGGATCTAGTGTCCCCTACAACATCCATGTGGCATGTGGGGGCCCTAATATTAATATTCTGGGGAGGGGCCTAATTTTATTTACTATACTTCACAATGTGAGTTTCTTGTGTTATCATGCATTTATTATATCCGCGCAAAGTTGGTAAAAAAAATGTTTAAATGGCACATTTTGCCTTATATAAAAATTCTCATGATAATGTATTACGTGTATTGTACTAATTCTTTTATGTGGTTAAGAAAATGAGGTGTGAAGAGCAAAAGGACTTTTTTATTAATTAAAAGAAAAAAACTAAAGTAATATCCATTCTTTCATAATGGGTGGAATCCTCTGTAGGACAAAACCTTTAGCCTACTGAGTAACTATGCAAATTATAAAAAAATGAGAGGATGCGCAGCAAGCAATAAAGGGGGAAAAAAACAAAATAAAGGTAAAATATTTTTTTTTTTTTAAACTCCTTAGTTGGAAATTACAGTTGCAATACTAAATCTAGTGCATATTAGGCATAACAGATACCATACTAAAAACAGAGCATTTATTATTGTGATAGAATTAATACAATGAAATACAAAATGTGCACATAATTCAAATAAAAATAGAACAGTAAAAATGTAAGCGGCCAAAAAAAAACCAAACAGTGTTAAATTACCTTAAAAACCAATAAAGATATTTAAAAACAGTTAAAAATGCAGGCTAATATCCATAACCCAATAAAGCAGCAGTCTATAAAACCCCTGGAACAAAGTTTCTCTGTAGTAAGGAATTTTTAGGTAGCCCACTGCAGATCAGGGTCAATGTCCAATTCCAGCTCCGTTTCCCAATTTGTAGGTATCGAGAACATGTCCAGGTCCTTTAGAACTGCCCAGAGTGAGGTAGGTCAATAGTGAAGTTCAAAAATTTATCCACAATCTTTAGTTGCCAAACGTATTTCTCCCCTCCATTTTTGGACTTTATTAATGGCTTGCTGTCACTAGGGTCTTCCTGGTCTATTTAAAAGCGGGAAAAGAATAGCTTAATTCGCCAATCTCAATTTGCTAATTCCGTGCTCTTTCTGAATCTTCATAGAGTAGAATGGGTCCATTTGGTTAGCAGGCATCTCCTTCATTTGTCTGGAAATTAGCATTCGAGATGTGAATGTCATAGTCGGGCTAGATTCACTATAAGTCACCAAAAGATCTCCTAAGTCTATGGCAAATTACAGTAAGAAGTCCATAGTAAGCCTATAATATGACACAGTAATAAAAAGCTTCTCTACATAAACCCCTAACCGAATGATAAATTATTCGTAAAGTCATATAGATCCCGTTTCTAGATTTTTGGTGAAATGCAAAACGTGACACCTGTGAGGGAGGCAAAATGAAATCAAGTATTTCCCACTTCTACATGAACATATTGGGTCTTTGCAAGTTTTGCAAGATAAACTCTAAAATTCCCACAAATTCCTCCTCTTTCCTCGGAGTCCTGTGTAACAAAGAATGTGATTTGGAAGATGGACATCGCAATATTTTTACAAATGATCCTTGGCTCAGATCTAACACATCTGAACTTCAAGCCATACATTTGTTACGTGAACTTGGTCATTTTGAAATAATTCATTTCCGTTCCAGAATGAGCTTCTTTCCATGTTTAAAGTTAGCTATTTCTCTCGCATCTAATTTTATATTTTGAGCTTTTCTTGATGTCCATATCCATAATATGAGCATTTCACATAATACTTCAACTTACATGCTTAATTTTGCACTTTTGTTTTTTGAACAAATCCAGCTTTTTTTTTTTTAATCTTTTAATCTTTTATATGTCAGGATACAATCAACAATAAAATATATAAATATAGCATCATGCATAAACAAGAATAAATTCTTAACCTCATGTAACATGTATCTCAATAAAATAATAAAATAAAATATATGCATTCAGATCAGGATTCTACTGATTAAATTGCACAAGTATAACAGTCAAAAAATGATCCCTCCATTACCATCATCCTACAGTTTGGCTCTTTCCTCTCCAAAAGAAAACTACTTCAATATACTCATAACCACACTCTCCCACTAGCCCAAACGACTGTTTCATGCTTTTAACTCTCTTCTTTTGCCCTGTCATGCCTCCTCTTCCTACCAAATTGACCCCCACAAACTTTGCAACTCACTTCACTGAGAATATTTCTACAATCAGGGAAGAGATCTCTCATCTCTCTCCACCCACTACAAACTTTCCCCTAACCACACTTCCTCAGCTGTCCTATGCTCATTTGCACCCACTACAGCAGAAGAGTTCCCTCGATCCTATTCCCTCGTATCTCATCCGCACTTTGTCTCCTTCTCTTGCTCTGCCTCTCACTAAAATTTTCAATCTCTCCCTCTCCTCTGGCACATTTCCTTTAACCTTCAAACATGTAACCGTAAACCTGCTTCTGAAAAAGTCCAACCTTAACCCTAACTCCCCATCCAACTACCGCCCTATCTCGTAACTGCCAATTGTCTCCAAGACCCTTGAGCGAGTTGTGTATGCAAGATTGACAGCCTTCCTCGAATCCAACTCTCTGCTCGACCCGCTTCAAACTGGATTCCGCGCTCGTCACTCTGTTGAAACAGCTGTGACCAAAGTATACAATGATCTTATCACTGCTAAATCCCATGGGCATTACTCTATCCAAATTCGCCTCGACCTCTCTGCTGCTTTTGATACTGTTGATCATCAACAGCTTCTTCTCATCCTCTGTAATCTCGGTCTATCTGATACCCCTCTCTCCTGGTGCTCTTCCTACCTCTCCCAGTGCTCATTCAGTGTTTCTTTCTCTGGTTCTGCCTCTTCTCCCCAATCCCTCTCTGTTGGTGTTCCCCAAGAGTCTGTCCTTGGTCCCCTATTGTTCTCAATCTCCACTGCCTCCCTTGGTAAACTCATCGACTCCTTCGGCTTCTAGTATAATTTCTATGCAGATGACATGCAAATTTATCTGTCCCCTGATTTCTCACCACCCCTCTTGACTCGTATCTCTGACTTCCTCTCTGCTATTTCCAACTGGATGGCTGCTCATTTCCTTAAACTCAACCTGTCCAAAACAAAGCTTATGGTCTTCCCTCACTCAAGTGTTGCTACTTCCTTGTCTGTGTCCCTACAAGTTAATGATGCTACCAATCGCTCTACCTCTAAAGCTCGCTTCCTAGGTGTTCTCTTTGACTCCGACCTCTCCTTCACCCCTCATGTCCAATCAATCGTCAAATCCTGCTGCTTCCATGTCAAAAACGTTTTGCGCATCCGACCCTATTGAACACCTGATACGGCAACGGTGCATGTCCATGTTGCTGTCTTCTCTCTCCTTGACTACTGTAATCTGCTTCTCAGTCGTCTTACGTGTTCCCAACTTGCGCTGTTACAGTCTATAATAAATGCGGCAGTGAGGCTCATCTTCCTGTTCGCCCGCACCTCCCACACCTTCCCTCTTTGTCAGTCCCTACATTGGCTTCCCGTAAGATATTAGGCTCAATTTAAAATCCTGACACTTGCTTACAAATTCCTACACAATGCTGCTCCCACCTACTTATCCTCACTAATACACAAATATGTCCCATCTAGGCCCCTACGCTCTGCTGGATACCTACGTCTAATCTCTGTTTGTACTCCTACTTCTGATGCTCACCTTAAAGACTTCTCTAGGGCTGCACCGTTCCTATGGAAAGCCCTTTCCCTCTCTGATGGACTCTCACCCAATCTCCACTCCTTTGAAAACTTACTTCTTTAGGAAAGCATATCAATTAACTGTGAACAGTTTTCCCTCCCTGCACCCTGATACCTCTCCTGAAACTGTAATCAAAACACTAAGCCCTAAATGAATAATATCCTAGCTACCAACTTTTCTACCCTACCCTTACCTTTTGTGTCACTATACCCCACTCCCTCTAGCATGTAAGGTCATTGAGCAGGGCCCTCAAACCCTCTGTTCCTGGGCATCAAACTTGTCTGGTTACAAATATGTGTCTGTTAGTGCACCAATTGTACAGCGCTACAGTAACGGATCACCTGGCACCCCGACTGGGTATCTCCGCCAAAGGACCGCTTCCTAGCTGGACCAGGGGACAAACCGCAGCACTTCTTGCCCTCAGTCGCCGTAGCTTGACTGGGGCCCTGGAACCGCCACCTCCCTCCAGGAGCCGAAGGGGAAAATTAGCTCTGACACCTCCAGGCACTGGACGGCACTCAATCCTGGGAACTCTGGAACCAAATAGGTAATTAGCTCTAGTCCTTACAAGGACTTTCCCCATTGAATCTCCTGCAAGCTGGAACGGCAGACACAGGAGCAAATCTTCTTTCCCTCCAATAACTGGACAACACACAGTTTTGGCATGTAAGCAGGAATCTCAGTTTAATGGGACACACTGGCCTTTTATACAATTTTCCCAACAAGGTTGATGCCCAGGCGGACCTTGTGGGGCACAAGACACAAAACATGCAAGCCAATAAAAACAGTGTAACAATGAATGACACTCTCACATACATTACACAATCCCTCTCCTCTGTATGTGATACAATTAAGGTAGATAATACCATAACCTAATTATCCACAGTCAGAAAAACACACATTTTCCCCAAAGTACAGAAAACACCCCAAAACATAACATATCCCCATAAATATTACATCCCCTGACAGCCCTGATCTGGGTGACTCCCGTCGAAGAGTCGAAGTCCCAGAGAAGGCAACTTTTCAGTGGTGTTCGTGCCGTCACATATCCGATTTGAATTCCATGAACTCAACGACAAAACACAGCTGAACTTGTTCAACTAAATAAAATGGCCACCGCCACTTGTTCGAATGTCGAATGACGGCAATTCGACTACTTCGACTATATCCGAAGTTCCACTTCGACCACTTCAAATGTTTAAAGGGGCATTGTGCCAAGTACCAACAGGCACAAATAGTATATTTAATCACAGTAAATTAAAGGGGCTATAGTCACAGGGCAAAAGGCTGGTAAGTAATCCTCTCCAAGAACTCGTGGCAAACTCACTTGCAAAGGTGGAGTTTGTCACAGCTACGAAACTTGGTGACACGTTATAATTATTTATAATAATAATAATCTCAGTACTTAAAATTCTCAATTACACCCAAAGCACAAGATGTATGCAGTTTTTTTTTCGTTTTTTTATCACTCACATTGAATTATCACCCAGAACACCCCTAAAAAAAACTTATTGTGCAGATCTCTGTGATACATTTAATTAAAGTAAAATAAACAATGTCCCCCTCTACACCCCCTAAAAAAGTCTATGATTCCATGATGTCCATTTCTCTAAAAAACAATAGGGTTATTTTCTGCTGAATACCAAGTCACTGGAAAAAATAAGGAGAAGGGAGGGACAGCTATTTGTAATAGTTTTGATCTTTAAGCTTAAATACCAATGACACAGGACTGAATCATTTTTGCACTCACCTTTATATATGTTATTTATTTTAATAACACAAAGTGGTTCCTATAAATGCCACCATGTCAACTAGATTATTTCCATATCTATTTTGAGCAGGAAGCAGATGACAGAATTTTCATCACGTATGTTATTTATTTATAATGTGGCAACATATTCTACAGTGCTATATAATGTGGAAACGGGAATAAAGTTTACAGAGCCACAACATTCAACAGAATTTCAGGAGCACGACTATACTCTAAAGGAATATTTAAGTACTAACAAATACTGCATTGGAATTTTTTTTATATATTTTAAAATTCAATAAAAATTATTTGAAAGGGGGGGCGGAGCCTGACCTCAGAGCAGTGCAGACGCAGGCTGCACAAGCTCCGGCCTAATGTGGAGATTTCGGAGTACCTACAGCTGCTCCCCAGTAAAATACTCCCCAACTGAAGCAAAGCCTGAGCACAACTGTAACGGCACCCCCAGGCATAAAAGGGGTTAAAAGCCGTTTAGGAGATCTTCCCTTCCAGAGACACAGGCAGCTACTGTAGAACACCAATCTCCCGAACTGAGAAACACACGAATTCTCCAAACTCCCAAACCAGAACCATATGAAGCCTCTCAAACATACGAACACTCCATACACACAAACGGGAAAAACCATACGAATAGGTTTACACTCCCGAACCAGCAAATAGTCAAACCATACAAATTAATTCCCTCAAAGACGAGACAATGCTCCGTGTTGAAGGTCAGTAGGTGATCTGTTTTAATGTGGGCTACCTGCCCAGTATTTATGCAGGTCTCCCATCTGGTGGACACTCCCCTAGGGGACCAAATGGGAGACTGTGACAAGGACAATACAATAGCCAATCACAGAGTTACACACATAGCCATTCCCCTTTAATTACCCAGGCCCCTTTGCTCTGACCAGGAGATAATTGGGAAGTAATTCAATTATCTCCCTGGACAGAGCCTAAACGCCATTTTCAGTTCCATTGGTTTTTCGTTGTACAACGCTAGCCGTTTGGGACTTTAAAATGTCCGCCGCCACGTGTTCGGCAAACGAACAAAGGCCACCCAGCATTCGTCAATTAAGCTGCGGTTAACTGCAGCTTCTGGGAGGTAAATTGTTGACACACTCCCAATACAGGTGGTCCAGGCATTCGGTTGTTTGTTCGGTAGATTGAATCTACCGAATGCCAGGCAGAAAGGCATGAACAAGCCTTTTCTGCAGGGGAAAAGAAGGCTGTTTAACACGGGGCCATAGTTCGAGCAACCAGGCTTCTCCAATGCTTCGTGGCGAGGTTGGTTTCGTCACAACAACCATAAAGTTAAAACTCTGACCATGAAGAAGCAAGGGAGGGCGGCGAAGAGAGCACCATGACCTAAAAGACACTAACCTGCCATCAACTACCATCTATATGGGCCTCGGCATGCACGGAGAAGATTTTCCACGAAGAACTCAAAAGCCTCAGGTAGCAAATTGGCGCTCTCAGAGGGTTCCCACTCAGGTAGGCCAGTGGCCCGCAAAAGGTCAAGCCTGGAGACCTGCTCCTAAGGCGGAAAGTAGCCGGTACCACACAGTCACGACACAGGAAAACATCATAACCCAGAAAGCCCTTTATTGCTCCCCTACCTATGCAGAGGATCTGCCGACTTCTGGAATTGAGTGAAAAGGAACAATTAAAGCGGGATGGTCTACCATGTCTAACTTACAATCAAGCATTATGACCCTGATGCTGCTAAACTGTTTGCATTGTTTTTGACATACTGTCCTCTTTTTTCTTACCACCTAAAATGCTTAAAATGCTCACTTTTCCAAGCCTAATGCTCGGTCCCAGTGGCAACTTTTGTACAACAGCATATTAATCAAATGATGCTGTGTATAGGTCATCATACCTGCTTTATTGTTGCACTCTGTGGTCTTCACATAAGTTTACCTATCTTTATTGACCACACCACATACGACTCAGTGGCCATTCATATTCCTACTTGTCTAAATAGTCAGTAATATTAATGACAAAGTCAGTTAGTCTAGCCTGAACAATACACTAATTTGTGTAACCTACCTACTGATGTATATTAATATGTTACTGTTCCTAGCCTGTCCTTACAATATAAACAAAAATGTGCAGATTTTACAAATGCCGTGTTGAGAATATCTTTGACTGTTTTTATATGCCTGTTACCGATGTCATGGCATATCAAGTCTGTTTGTTAACCCATGCACAATCAAAAATAAAGAATACAAAAAATAATATTTGAAAGGAATAAGCAGGGCTCAAGTCCTGCAGGAATGCGTGGGAACGGCGTTCCTGCATTTTTTCCACAGCAGGAATGCTGTTCCCATTAGAGGTCCTGCAGACAGGGCCAGCATGTCCATAAGGCAGCACAAGCAGTTGCTTTAGGGTTCACCAGTCTGGGGGGGGCGCTATATCCGAGTGACCGTCAGGAGGTGGGCGCACAGCCGGACTGAAAGAAAGTTTTCACTGAGAGAGATACAGTACACAAACACATACACTACACAAAACACATTGCATACAATAAACACACACGCTTATACCTGTGTGTCTGTGTATCTGTATGTGTGTCTGTATGTGTGTCTGTGTGTTAGTGTTTGTATCTGTGAGTCAGTGTATCTGTATGTGATATGTGTCTATGCCTATGTGTCTCTGTACATATGTGTCAGTGTGTGTCTGTAAGTGTGTGTGTGTTTGTATCTGTGTGTCTCTATCTGTATGTGCGTCAGTGTTTGTCTGTATCTGTGCATGACTGTGTTTCTATGTATCTGCATGTGTATACCTATGTGTCTGTGTATCTGTATGTGCCAGTGTGTGCATCTGTGTGTCTATGTATCTGCATGTGTGCCAGTTTGTGTATATTTGAGTATATGTGTATATGTGCATACATCTCAGCATTTCGCCAACACTACACACAAATACACCCCTGCATCCAAATATCTACACTACATAAAAACACACACTACTTATTCAAAAAACACACTACACAAAAATGCATGCCTGCATTCAAATGCCAACACTACATGCAAACACATCCCTACATTCACTCACACATACTTCATACAAAAACATGCTTACATTCAAACACACAAACACTGCTCAATGCTAAATACATAAAAAAAAATGTGTGAGTGTTTTTTAAATGTAAAAATTGTGGGGTGTTAAATATAAGATTCGCCCCAGGTGCCAAATGCTCCAGGTACGCCCCAGATGGCAATCATGTTTTGTTAGAATTTAGTGTCTGTTTTGTTCACCTATTGTACAGAACTGCAAAATATATGTTGGAGTGCATTCAATGTACACATTTAAGAGGAAAAACAGGCAGATACAAAAGTGTGGGAGTATCATGTAAAGATACAAATGGAAAGATTAGTGGGCAGTTTGGAGGCTGGCAGAGATAATTGAAGAGTTAAGTGGAGGATTAGGTACAAATTAAAACTTTGGTTGATAGGTCAGAGACACAAGAAAAGGATCTGAAATAGGCATAACTGGTGGATGGAATAGATACAAAACTATAAAAAGATGTCTAGAGATACATAGAGTTGTGCTCAAAAGTTTCCATACCCTGGCAGAAATTGTGAAAATTTGGCATTGATTTTCAAAATATGACTGATCGTGCAAAATAAATTATTTTATTTAAGGATAGTGATCATATAAAGCCATTTATTATCACATCGTTGTTTGGTTCCTGTTTGGCTTTTTAAATTGCAATTAGCGTCTGTGTATGAATAGTCAATGAATTTGATAGCTCTCAAGTGGATGCACTAAGCAGGCTAGATACTGAGCCATGGGGAGCAGAAAAGAACTGTCAAAAGACCTGCGCAACAAGGCAGTGGAACTTTATAAAGATGTAAAAAGGATATAAAACGATATCAAAAGCATTGAAAATGCCAGTCAATACTGTTCAATCACCTATTAAGGAGTTGAAAATGTATGGATCTCTCGATACCAAACCATGGTCAGGTGTGCCAAGAAAGATTTCAGCCACAACTGCCAGAAGAATTGTTCGGGATACAAAGAAAAACCCACAGGTAACCTCAGGAGAAATATAGGCTGCTCTGGAAAAAGACGGTGTGGTTGTTTCAGGAAGCACAATGCAACGATACTTGAACACAAATAAGCTGCATGGTCGAGTTCCCAGAAAGAAGCTTTTACCGCGCCAATGTCACAAAAAGCCTGGTTATAATATGTCTGACAACACCTTGACAAGCCTCACAGATTCTGGCACACTGTAATTTGGAGTGACAAGACCAAAATAGAGCATTATGGTCTATTGGAGAGGGGTCAACAAGACCTATAGTGAAAAGAATATCATCCCCACTGTGAAGCATGGTGGTGGCTCACTGATGGTTTTTTTTGGGGGGGGGGGGAGGGGGAGGGAGCTCTAAAGGCAAAGGGAATCTTGTGAAAATTGATGGCCAGATGAATGAAGCTTGTTACAGAAGATACTGGCAGACAATTTACATTCTTCTACACAAAGGCTGTGCATGGGACACTCTTGGACTTTCCAGCATGACAATGACCCTAAGCGCAAGGCCAAGTTGATCCTCCATTGGCTACTGCAGAAAAAGGTGAAGGTGGCCATCACAGTCCCCTGACCTTAAAATCATCGAGCCACCCTGGGGAGATCTAATCATGCGGTACCTGCAAGACGACTAAAGACTTTGCATGACCTGGAAGCATTTTGCCAAGACGAATGGGCAGCTATTCCACCTGCAAGAATTAGGGGCCTCATAGTCAACTATTACAAAAGACTGCATGCTGTCATTGATGCTAAAGGAGACAATACACAGTATTAAGAACTAAGGGTATGTAGACTTTTTGTTAGGGACCAGGAACCAGACAGAGACAGAACTAGATGCAAAAACACCTTTATTAATAAATAACAAATAAAGAAATAACCAAAAGCAAAGTCCAGGAATCAAGCAGGGGTCAGTCACCAGAGCAGGTAGTCAGACGAGCCAGGATCAGGAGAACGGAGATCAGCGAAGTCAGGAACAAGGCCAGAGTCAGGAACTAGGAACAAACAGGAAACACAGGAACAAGGAGACTTCTGGGGAACAGGAAACCATGCAAGGGCAAGGAGGTACTGGAATTTGCTGATTAAATAGGCTGCACTGATTAGCAGAAGGGTTGATTACTATTCTCAGGTAAATAACCGTGGCAACATAGTGAAGGAGCTGATCATTAATCTCAGCTGAAAACTCAGACACTGAAAAAGGTCCACTATCAGTTTAAAACAGCAAAGAAACCCTGACACTTTTGTACAGGGGCTATTCATTTTTTCTTTGCGGCCATGTTTTGTTTTATGATTGTGCCATTCAATTATTACATACAGTTATATATGAATCCTAAATGTTTTGCCTGCTCCTTCATGTTTTCTTTAAAAATGGTACATATATTACTAAATCTCCAAGGGTATGCACACTTTTGAGCACAAATTTGAAGGCTTGGCCTGTAGTTGTGGGAGGGGCTTGAATCCCCTTTAAAAGGGCTGTCAATCCACTCTCACCTTACCATTGCTGGTCTGGCGAGTCTGAAACGTTTACTACTGGTTCAGACCGCCATCTTGATTTCCTTACCTGTATTCCTCGTGGTCTCCTGGTCCGGTGCTTCCCTGCCTCTGCCACCCATCACTGGCGTCCGCGCAGCCCATTCGTTCTCAGCTCCACACCAGGTTTAACTGTAAGTCTGGCTAAACCCCGTTCATTTGAACCAGCGTTTCGGTTCTTACTGTTATACATTTCGTAAACTTACACCATTCGGCTATTTTCCCTAGCCCTATCTGTCCATACGCATGTTTCACATTGCTCAGTTACACGAACGCAATCATTAGTTCACATACAACTAGATAAACCTTTCGGTTTTCGAATGGATGCATCCATTTCGTTTGTTTCAGCACTCTATGCATCCCTAGTTCTCTCGATGATTACAACTAAACTCACGACATCCACCCATATACTATAGTGTGTACCCACTGGTGACTGTATATACATTTTTTCATTTTTCTTTTTGTTTTTCATTTTTCTTTTTTTTAAAAATGTTTTCTACTTTTTCCATTTTTTTCATTTTTTGCATTATTGCATATATTGTATATACTGTATATACTTTTCTGTTCAGATTGGTCAATATTCCAGATTGAGAAATTCTCACACTACTACAATGTCCATTATATTTATATGAATTTAACTCTTGAAGAGATACCGTGTATTTTACATGACATTACACTGGTTGCCATAGGATACTTGTCATTCACAATATCCATTTTTTCATCTTCTTTGTACATATTTAAATATATATGAAATTGATTCACTATCCTTGATTAAATACCTACTATCTTTTTGCCTTATTTTGGAGTGCAGTATCAATTATTGTATTAAACTCACGACATAGGCACGAATTTCACCCAGTACTCAATGCGATTTTGACCCTACTGGTTATAAATGATATTACAGTCATTTATAAAATTCCACTGAGGGTTTAAAAATATAGATGATGAAGTCTGGATGTTGTAAACTGATATTCCTGACCTTTTCCCACAGGTTCATACCAAGGAGTTCGTACTTAAGAATTGTGATTTCTGACATCTGTGTCAAAATTGTATTTACTTTCTAGGTTGGTTGGAAATTGATTTATGATTCATGCTTTGGGCCAAATGATACATGTTAAATTAGTTAAGCATGTAAATTTACTCTTTTAGGTTCTTGAACTTCGGACGGTAGCTTTTACAAGCACAAGAAAGCCGTCATCATCTTCCGTTTAAATACGACCCTCTGCATAGTGTCTGGTAGGTTCTTTTGATTTCGGGCCCACGATCTGGCCAACTACTACCATACACACAGATGCTTATACATTAATTTTCATGTCCACAGGTCACACCACGATACTATTACAATCGCTGTTTACCTCTACATTGACAGCTCGTCCTGACTCACATATCGGGTACTACGCCAGAACCCAGTACTTTTCTAGTTTTAGAGTGTTACTGGTCCTAGGTTACATAGCCCAATTAGGAATATATTTTCTGGTCTTAATCCATAGGCTAGTGGTCCCACGGGCCAACACCCTCATCTTCATACTTGGAGGTATACGTCCCTCAGGCCAAATCATAGCTAGCAGCCTCGCACTGTCAAACAGAGAGGGCCTCACCTGTCACTCCCATTCTATCTTATGCTTTAATTGCCACCAAGAGGCCAACACCCCGCCACAGCGTTCGGTGGCCTCATACTTTCCCCTCGGGCCCACGCATAGGTAGTGCCTCTCAGGCCGCTTGGCAATTACCAGGGACTCATCTGTCACTATCACAAAGTATAATTATTTCACCACTTGGTATCTAGCTAGCCTCACCAGTACCCACCCAATTCATTACAGGGTGATTGATTAAGCTACTTTATATTTTTCAGTTATGTTACAAACTCCTGATATCCCTGAGGAACTTTTGCAACCCAGCACACCCGCTAGGCCTGGTACCCCTGTTCCTGGAACAGATGTTAATAGTCCTTCGTCCCTAAGATCATGGACCATCCCACGTCTCACTGCAGAAGTCAGAAGATGCTGCATCCCTTTCCCAGCTACCGCTAGAAAGGCTGAGTTGTTTAGATTATTGAACACTACTACTGACAACTTCGATGCAGGGGAAGGCCCTAGTCGGACCTAATTGCCAGCTTTTCACGCCATGAGGACTTCACTTATGTCATCCATTGGCACAATTAGCGACAGGCTGGATAAATTGGAAGCAAGCTGTGCCAACCAGACCACTGCTAATACAACGGTTACCAGTCACCCTCTCACTGATATTATGCCTGGTAATTCCTTGGAATCTATTTCGGTTATAAAATCAATGAATCCCTTGCATATGGTCCCATCTCACCTCAAAAAGGACATTCTGGAGAACAGGACCTTTGCATAAGGGGATATTTCAGTAGTGCTAAGGGCAAGAGACCCCCGGCTGAACAAAAAATTTCCATCCCTGAATTTGTGCTGGGGTTTGGAATTTATAGGGATGTCTACTGCTCGGTTTACCCGGAGAAAAGAGCGGAGTTGGATGCATACATGCACAAGATGGTGGATCTAGGGCACAAATACGGTGGTACCGCTTTTTACGATTTCCACCATTCCTTTTCTGCAAAGGTGGCTGCAATTTAAGCATAAATTGGAGCAAATTGGACACTGAGTTATTCTGCAGGCACTTTGCAGGCCTCAGGCCCCCAGCTTGTGCAGTGTGTGCATCTGCAGCACATAGCACCAATTTCTGCCCAAACACAGCAGAAATTGAACAAAGCCAAACTGCCTCTAACTCCCAAAGACCTGCTAGAGGATTAAAAGACAAACTGGGTAGGGATTTTGTATTTATAGGCAAATCCCAAGTTTGCAACAATTTTAATGCGGGTACTTGTGGTTTCAGCTCTTGCAGGTTGATGCATGTATGTTCCCACTGTTTCAGGGCCCATTCCCATTCAGGGCCACATCAACCTGAAAGTATCCTTCAGTACTATAAAACTGTACCTTACGGGCATCCAGCACCACATGCTTATCCGTCAACCGAACGCTACAGGTTTCCTTACCTCATATCAAATTAAAACAGTACTTAAAGGCATAAAAAAAATTAGACACGGGGGGCGGAGCCTGACAGCCAGCCGAGAGGTCGCAAACCAGAAGAGCTCCGGGCAAAATACCCCAATTTAAGCCTAAAACACCTCCACACACGACTAATTACTCGCCTTTAGACCCCAGAACCAGGGGTATATATCGGGAGGAAGGCCAAATCGACAAAAAGACCCGACTGGGCGACCACGGCCGATGGATGGCCCTGAGGCATACGCGAGGCCTACCCGGGAGGTGCGGGGGAGACGGACGATCCCTCCGCCGACTGAGACCCGCTACACTGGAAGTCCCCACGGGCCAACCTCTCCCCCCCCCCGCCGGTGAGGGATATCCCGGCAATTCAAGCATGTAACCCAGCACAAGGGCATCACACACAAACGCACGGCACCACCGTACCAGTGACAAGCAACATGGCGGACGCCACGTGGGCCTCAGAGCCGGAGCCCGATCTGCCCCCGCTATCGGTGCGGCTGGATCGCATCTTCGCCGACTTCTGGGCCAAGATCTCCAGGCGTGGGAATGCCCTGAACGGACACCCAGGGACCGCAATGAACCAGACACCCAAGCTAAAACCTGCAACACAAGCGAACGCCCCAAGAGTACCACAGAGAGCGGGAAAGAGCCGACCAAAGTTCCAGCATATGGCTCAACAACTACGGGTGAGCCGTCTGAAACCCCGACCAGCAGTGAGACGCCCCAAGCTCCCACAGAGACTCACTCCTGTATTGCCCCACCGGCGCCTTGCACTTCACTGGCAATGGGCTGGGAGGCCCCGGACACCATGGCAACCTCCCCGAGGTTCTACCACACGCCAACCCGGCAAAGACCCTGCAGCAGCTGCACAGAGGCGAGAATCGACAGGAAACAAGCATAAGCCCGACAAGAGACTAAGAGATCGAACCCTATGCGCCAAGCCACACTGCCTACCATCAGCTGCTCACACCCTGACATGCCCCAGAGCAGACAGAGACTATGCCCTACCGATACAAGGCATAGGGTGACTGTGGACTGTGCTCAGAGGACTTGCTGTATATCGGCAGCTACACACAGAGCCCCCCACAACCATTATCAACTGCTCCCCTGTTATAAGTTGCAACACCTTGAGTTTATTATTACATGCGCATTTGCCGACAGGTCCCTGCTGTGCCAACTAGTACCTAAATGACCCTACCCTCTGGTCAGTCAATCCCACATATGTTACAGTACATGTAGCCTACAGTACCTGGTACCATAACACACAAGCCACACTGCTCATCAGCACTTAACGTTCATGAGAGCAGCACCCATGGCATATAAACATAGCTCATGACCCTAATCCTATTTGGTTGACCACATGTTCAACCACCACCCTGTGTACCTTGGGTAGATGCCAATATGCTATAGCTACAGTCCCTGCGGTTTTCTTATGTTTTGTTATTATATGTTTTGTTATTATATGATGCATACCTGCCATCCGCTCTGTGTCACATCAGCGTATTCCTATGTTCCTACTGCTTCCTAACTACAGGCCTTCAGCCTTTATGTTGTTCGCCCAGCGGAATTTTACGCTTAAGTGAGACCAGCCTATGTTCGGCAGTCACACATGCCGTGTTCTTGAATGTCTATAGACGTCCTCATTAAGCGTACATACCATGCCAGTAGCAATATCTAAGCAGCTTGTTAGCACTTCTTGTACCACACAATTGCTTCACGTGGACACTTAGCTTAGGCCTAACGCATTTGTGCCTAGTGAGCAATTTTCTTATCTAAATATACCTACCAGCTTATAATAGTCTTGCTTCAGGTGCATAATCTGTGATGCCCACAGACTAGTTTAAACACTGTTAAATTAACTCACATGCAACACAACTCTCACAAACTGAAAGTTTAAGCTACCAATACTAGCCTGGTAAAGTTACAGAATGTTCCTCTTGTTTTTTAAAAAAAAAATGTGCTGATACTGATTGCCATGATTATTGAAATCCTTGTCTATACCTTCAGCCTGTACTTGCTATTGTGGTGATACAAGCGTGTTTTGTTATGCTAAGCACAATAAAAAATAAAAAATAAAGAATAAAAAAAAAAAAAAAAATTAGACACACATGTCCCCTCGCAAAGATTACCCATGGACAACAACATATTCCACTCACTAACCAATTTATTAAATTCTTCTCCTTTTGAACCTATGACTAATACTTTAATAAAGACAGCCCTATATTTAGCTTTTTACGCCCCAACGAATTTACGACTAGGACCATTACAACCCCCGACTACCTAAGAACGATTGACTTACAAAAACATAACGACCACGTACTATTCTTAAAACAATCAAAAACCAGCACCGTAGGACATACTATTAAAATCCCCTTGTATCCTACTCATAATAAGTGGTGCCCACCCAGTACAGGTCTTGGACACTTATTTCCTTTCAGTCCAAAAAACGACCACAACAACCCTTGCTCAAACTGCATGGAAACATTCTGACTACAGCAAAATTCATGCTTTACGTGCAACTACTGTTGACTAGGCTCGGCCTAAGTCCCAATCATTTTTCAGGTCACTCTTTTCGTATAGGGGCAGTATTAACAGCATCCACTAATCACATACCCGCTCACCTTATCAAGGCAAGGGGATGATGGAAATCCTCCGCCTACACACTCTACATACCTAATCTCGTTAAAGAATTAAGACAAGCTTTCTGTGACTTATCTAAATAAATAAAGTTGGTTACCCGAATTACGTTTTATGGTATTTTCTTTTTGCCCACTTTTATTACAGGCCTACTGCTTTGTCGGTTCCGGCACACCACAACCAACTGGTGCAAACTCATTGATGTTATGGAAAAAAAAGAGAGGTTGGCGCACACAATGGATAATTTTTCAGCAATCTGTAATAAATATAACAGAACCTTCATTATTATTATTATTATTATTATTATTATTGCCATTTATATAGCGCCAACAGATTCCGTAGCGCTTTACAATATTTTGAGAGGGGGGATGCAACAATAAATAAGACAATTACAAGAAAACTTACAGGAATAATAGGTTGAAGAGGACCCTGCTCAAATGAGCTTACAGTCTATAGGAGGTGGGGTATTAGAAACATTAGGATAGGAAATATCAAGTAGGAGTGAAGCAGAGCTGGAGGAGAGAGCAAAGCACTATCCCATAGGAGAGCAAGAGACAGGTATGTAAGGGAGAGATTACTCTGGGAGGCCATACGCTTTCCTGAAGAGATGGGATTTAAGGCCCTTCTTAAATGATTGAAGACTAGGGGAGAGTCTGATGGCAGTAGGCAAGTTATTCCATAGGAGAGGAGCCGCCCGTGAGAAGTCCTGCAAGCGTGAGTTGGCCGTACGGGTGCGAGCAGCGGTCAGGAGGTGGTCGCGGGCAGAGCGGAGGGTACGAGGAGGGGCATACCTCTGGATCAGTGAAGAGATATAAGAGGGGTTGGAATTGTTCAGTGCTTTAAATGTATGGGTTAGCACTTTGAATTGACTCCTATAGGATACAGGGAGCCAATGTAAGGACTGGCAGAGGGGCGAGGTGTGAGAGGACCGACTGGATAGGAAAATCAGTCTAGCTGCAGCATTCATTACAGACTGTAGCGGGGCAGTACGGCTTTTGGGGAGACCAATCAGGAGAGGGTTACAGTAATCCATGCGGGAAATTACTAGAGCATGGACAAGCTCCTTGGTAGCATCTTGCGTAAGAAAGGGGCGGATGCGGGCTATGTTTTTGAGTTGGAACCTACAGGACTTGGCAACAAACTGGATGTGAGACTCAAAGGTGAGACCAGAGTCAAGTATGACGCCAAGACAGCGCGCTTGTAGGGATGGACTTATGGATGGATATCACTGACTTGAAGGGAGAGTGAGAGAGGAGGATCAGTATTAGGAGGAGGAAAGACAAGGAGTTCAGTTTTAGAGAGGTTAAGTTTGAGAAAGCGTGACGACATCCAGTCAGAGATGGAAGAGAGGCAAGCAGTGACACGTTGCAGGACGGCCGGGGAGAGGTCCGGTGAGGAGAGGTATATCTGAGTGTCATCAGCGTACAGGTGGTAGTTGAATCCAAAAAAATTCATAAGGCAACATATATAGAAAAATGTTCAAATATACATATAACTGGAAAAACTCACAATTTAGAGAGCCATATAAGTCGGCTCTCTACTGTAATAGCAGGTAAGTAATTCCAGAACGGGAAATAGCCGCAATGGTAATGGTCCCCCAGGAAACCGAAGCTTCAACTCCTCCTGGATAGAATTTCAGGAACCAAATTTTGCTAAAATACTTCTTTATTCAATAAAAAAAATATAGTAAGAACACTGGCACAACGCGTTTCGACCAATACAATGGTCTTCCTCAGGTGCATAAACATCAAATAAAAATAGCAGGCTTAAATACCTAGCAATGTAAATTAACAATGCAAAACACATGTGGAAAATTACAACAAACCCCACCCAATTTGTCCATATATAGAAGTTCCGTTTTGTTTATCCTCCTCCAATATGGTGGTCCATGGTATGTTTATATTCATTATCGTAAGAAGCGGACCCCTTCTTAATGGCGGCATAATCAGGACGTTCGGCTATATTGCCCCGACACGAAATTTGAAGGCTTGATCTGTAGTTGTGGGAGGAGCTTGAATTCCCTTTAAAAGGGCTGCCAATCCACTCTCACCTTACCGTTGCTGGTCTGGCGAGTCACCCCTCCCACCACTCCCTCTATTCATAACACCCTCTAAGGTGGGCCCACTTTTATTACAGGCCTACTGCTTTGTCGGTTCTGGCACACCACAACCGAATGGTGCAAATTGATGTTATGGTTATTATATGCAAGATTTCTGTATACGGCTATATTGCCCCGACTAAAACTGTATATTAGAATAGTGGAGAAGCAAAACTTGCAGATTATGAGTAGACACTGATTAGTAGTTAGGTAATGGGACACAGAAATCCATACTTAAAAGAAAAACTACATCTAGAACTAACTCGCCACTGCATTCATTTACTTAATCTAAATGTCATTCACGCATGAGCATTTGCAAACACCTTCATTCACACAAATGTACACTCTGTCAAGGAACTCAAAATTATCCCTACATTACCACTACTTTCAAATGTTTTTAAAGAAACATTGCTGGGGAGGCAGGACTGAACACTTCTCCCCATGGACTGCAGTCTGCTGCTGGGGAGTGAGACCGAGCAATAAATCACACTGCCGCTGGAGAACGAGACCGGTTGTCTCCTTTCCCTGAAACTCACACTGCCACTGGGGATGAAGAACGGAACACTTCTCTCCATATATCTCACTTATGGAGCCATCCATGCTTGGTGGGCAGAGGCCAGTTGCGCTCTGCCCTAATGCCAGCTCTTCTGCTGGGAGGGTGTCAGTGGAGACCGCAGTCCCATCCACTACACCTGGAAACTTGATATCCTCCCCGGACCAGCCTGTTAAGTCTCCAACTGCTGGAGCTGGTGGGGAGGCAGGTGGTACAGCAGCTAAGATCTCCACCCCAGGGTGTTGTAGGTCTTGGTCAGCCCCCAGCCTCTCCGCTCTTCCGGGGTTACCCCGTTCGTTCTTTGCTCTGTATCAATGTCCTGTGGCTGAACCAAATATATCAGTTCTAGGTAGTCTTGTTCCAACTCCGACTCCATGGCAACACGGTGGGTGAGGTCTGGTCCCAGCCCAATAGCTCCTGGGCACTGTAGCATGGCTTCCCAGTAGCAAAAGATAGCCCAGAACCGTGACTCTGTAGAACTGCCGAAGTCGATGTCCTCCTCAAAAGCCTTCTACAACAGGCCAGGCCGCTGTAGTTCTCCCGCTCCGGCTGCACACCCTCTGCCAACCAAGTTTCTAGCTAGACTACGTAAAACCATACCACCTGGTACAAGTCGTCCAGGATCAGTTCCCTCTCGACCAGGAACTCAAGGTGCCTTACCCGCTCTGTCATGGGTTAGTCCCCCAGAAGCACCATCCGCTGGGCCACTTGTTACTGCAAGTGGTGCGCTATAGCGGGAAGGCTCTCCTTCCGCTGAAACTGAGCATTCTCCAGGGCATCCTACTGGAGTTCTTTCCAGACCACATCCCTCCATTCGTAATCACTCTCCTCCTTGTATGGGTGCTAGCTCACTCCATCTCCACAAATTTTAGGAGGCATGCAGGCATCCACAGTCACTAGGAAGCCATCCCACCACTGTCACCACTTGTGACGGAGCTCCCTGTACCCCGACTGGGTACCTCAGCCAAGGGTCCGCTTCCTAGCTGTGGTTAGATAGGGGACTAAGCTCTAGTTGCTCCCAGGAACTGGATGGCACTTAATCCTGGGAACTCCAGTCCTCACAAGGACTTTCTCTGCTGCATGCACCACCAGCTGCAACGTGCTGGCACAGGGATTAACCCTTTTCTCCCCCACAGTAACTGGACGACACACAGTTCTGGTGTATAACTTTGACTGACTCTGTTTATTTCACCACTCAAGGTTTTTCATGCACAGACCCCTACATGGGGTGTCCACAGTGGCGTACATACCAGGGTCGCAGGGGTCACCAGGGGGCCCGGCCGCCCCTGCGACCCGGTATGTACCCACTGGGCCAGCCTCTTCTCCTGGGGGGCCCAGGAGCCGGCCACCTCAGGGCCCCCCGAGGCTGGCCCTGCTGTCACCCCACAGCCGGTCCTGCGGGCACGCAAGGGAGCACTCTCCCCAGAGTGCTTCCTCTTCAGCTCCCTCGCACACCGTGTACTGATACCATGGCCGGAAGATGACGTCATCTTCCGGCATCCCTACGTGGCGCGTGAGGGAGCTGAAGACGAAGCACTCTGGGGAGAGTGCTCCCTCGCGCGCCCGCCAGCCTGCCTGCCCGCCCAGTGACCAGCCGCCCAGGAGCCCAGCAGCACCACTGGACCCCAGGGAATCCCCTCAGCACTCCAAAAGGTAAGGAGGCTGGGGGTATTAAATAAAAAAAATAAAAAAACATGTGTGTGTGTTAGTGTGAGTGTGTGTTAGTGTGTGTGAGTGTGTGTGTGAGTGTGTGTGTTAGTGTGTGTGAGTGAGTGTGTGTGTGTGTTAGTGTGTGTTAGTGTGTGTGTTAGTGTGAGTGTGTGTGGGTGTGTGTGTTAGTGTGAGTGTGTGTGTTAGTGTGTGTGTTAGTGTGGGTGTTAGTGTGTGTGTTAGGGTGTGTGTTAGTGTGAGTATTAGTGTGAGTGTTGGTGTGAGTGTTAGTGTGTGTCTGCTAGTGAGTGTTAGTGTGAGTGTTGGTGTGTGTGTCTGTTACTGAGTGTGTTTGTGTGTGTGTTAGTGAGTCTGATGTCTGTTAGTGAGTGTGTGTTTGTCAGTGAGAGTGTATGTTTTGTAAGTGAGTGTGTATGTATGTCTGTCGCTGAGGGTGTCTCTGTCAGTAAATGTGTGTGTCTGTTAGCTAGTGTGTATGCGTCTGTTCGTGAGAGTGTGTGTGTCTTCAGCACTTACCTTTATCCAGCGCCGGACTCCCATGGCACTGGGGATCCCTCCGCCTCTCAGCTCCGAATGTGCATGCGCGGCATGAGCCGCGCACGCATTCAAACCGCCCATAGGAAAGCATTACTCAATGCTTTCCTATGGACGTTCAGAGTCTTAGAATCGCGGAAGCGCCTCTAGCGGCTGTCAGTGAGACAGCCACTAGAGGCTGGATTAACCCTCAGTTCTCTGAAACTGCTATGTTTTCAGCTGCAGGGTTAAAAATAGAGGGACCTGACACCCAGACCACTTCATTGAGCTGATGTGATCTGGGTGTCTGTAGTGGTCCTTTAAGTGTGTGTGCATCTGCATGCACTGGCGTACATACCGCGGTCGCAGGGGTTGCAGCCCTGCAACCCCTGTGACCAAGTGCCCGCCGCCATGTGTTGCGGCCCTGGCCCACGCAGAGTAAGCGCGGGGGGGGCCCACGGATCAATTTTCGCACCGGAGCCCCATGGGTCACATGTACGCCACTGGGTCTCCAACACAATCCAACAGGGGTTTCAATCCCAAGAAGCTGATGGGGGGATGGAAGATGGACAAAGCAGCCCCTGTAAACTGAGCTGGCCGTGTCCCTGTGACCACGTCCTGCTGTGACAGGAAAAGGGAGGAGGAAGGGGGAGAAGTACAGGCAAACAATACATTCACAAAAGGAAGGGGAGGGGAGAGGCACAGAGCAATACATTTCACTTAACTTTACTTTACAGAGCTGCTCCCCCCCTACCCTTTGTTGCCCACAGCTGCATATACAGCCACATGTAGGACTGTCACAAAAATGGCGCTGCAAGTTTGTGGCCCGCGCAAAATAAATCAGGCCATCCATCACATATCTCTCCCCATAGAAATAGACAGTGGACACATGAGGATATGACACTCAGTGACGACGTTACATAGCAATATATATTTCTTTCTCTTTTAAATTAACAAATAATATATTGCAACCATTAAATATTCCTTCCATTTTTTTGGAAAGAAAGACTTTGTTCCTTTGATTTATGTACCTTTCTGTCTTAAAGAACAAAGATCTTTCAACATATACGCTAATGATTTAAAAGTCTTAAAAAGCAAAATATTTGAATTGGGGATTTTTAAGTCTTTGGATCTGCAATTGAGGCTACATTGAAGCAGAAGAAAGCGAAAAATGATTTTACGTTTAATTATTTTTCTATCTGCATTTTAAAAGTATTCATGTGTTAACTAATATAAAAGATTTTTTTTTTTTTTTTTTTTTTATGCAGCTTAAAGCCTTCAGCAAACGTCTTCGGTTGCTATTCCTTAACAATCACGTTGCAAACCAGAAATGCCCTGACATCTGTATGGAAATCCACGAGAAGATGGTGTTTAAAGTTTGACAGCAAGGAGGGATAATAAAAGGTTTAATCCTGGATTACAAAGTATGCTGATTTCACTAACTTTATGATGACTGCAGCTAAATGCAAAGTTCAAAGTTATTTTGTTGCAAAAACTACAAACTGGTTTGAAACCATTGTCAAGACAGCAGAGGATTGCATGAATCTTCAATAGAGGTGTCCTTATTTGTCTTGCTGCTTATTCGTGTGTGTATCCTTATTACGACCTTAATGCTGCTCTATATTATAAGTAGGTCAGGTTCTCGAAGGATTCCAAAAAGATGAAGTCATAAATATGACAGAATAAAAGACTCATGACTTATCTAAGCACCACAAGTGGTTCAGAAGTTCATTTAGCCACGGAACAAAGCTAGCTCTAAAGCTGGATAAGCATTGTAGCAAAATAGCTATTGTTATTATTATTATCTGCATTTATATTGCATTAACTTATTCTGCAGCACTTTACGGTATCATTAAGGGGACATTAACAACTAATGAGACAAACTATTAGAGATTTTGATGATGAGGTTGATGAGGACCCTGCTCAAACGAGCTTAGTTCCGAAGCATCTGACTGCTAAGGTAGCCTGGAGTCAGGGGCGTACCTAGAGCATTTGGCACCCGGGGCGGGTCCTATTTTTGGCACCCCCCCCCTCCACCCCCCAACTTTAAAATGTAAAAAGCAACCACAATTTTTTTTTTTTTTTATGTATTTAGTACTAAGCAGTGTTTATGCTTTTAAATGTAAGCATGTTTTTGTATGGAGTATGTTTGAGTGAATGTAGGATGTGTGTCTGTATGTGGTGTTGGCGTTTGAATGCAGGCATGCATTTTTATGTAGTGTGGTTTTTGAAGGCAGTGGTGTGGTTATATATAATGGTGACGTTGAAATGCAGGGTTGTATTTGTGTGTAGTGTTGGCGAGATTCTGAGATGTATGCACATATACACATACACACACCTAAATACACACTGACACACATGCAGATACATAGACACATAGGAACAATATATAGGGGGTAAGATACCACAATCCAAACTGGGGGGGCACTAAAACTTTTCACTAAGGGATGGGGTAATGTGCTGCCATTGGCAGCATGCAGTGCACGTTGGCATCAGTCAACAAATTTGCATATAATTCACATTAGCCACCCAGATTTCTTGTTCGTGGGCTAGCTGACTTCCTTAACGTCGATCTTTGTTTATCAGATAACTCCCTTATTTGCTATCCTTATGTGGGATTGCCATATTTAGGGACACCAAATAAGGATAAGGGAGCTATCTGCTAAACAGAACCCTAATTTGGTATCTTTAAATATGGAAATCTCACATAAGGACACCAGTTTAGAGAATTATCAACTAAACAGCTAAAAGATGAATTAAAAAAAAAAAAAACGTTTTCCTAATTTCAGTTGTTTAGTAGATAACGCCCTTATTTGTTATCCTTATGTGGGATTGCAATATTTAAGGACACCAAATAAGGGAGCTATTTACCAAACACATACACATTTATATACACACACAATAACACAATAGGTGTATGTCTGTGTGTATATCTGTGATTGTGTGTGTGTATGTATATATATACACGTGTGTATGTATGTGATGTTTGCGTGTGTATATCTAATTATGTGTGTTTGTAATTGTATGTGTGTGGGTCTGTGATTGTGTATGTCTGTGTTTATGTGTGTGGTTGTGTGTGTATCTCTGTAGTTAAGTGTGTTGTGTGTGTGTATATATATATATATATATACACACACACACACACACTTAACTACAGAGATACACACACACACACTTAACTACAGAGATACACACACAACCACACACATAAACACATACATACACAATCACAGACCCACACACATACAATTACAAACACACATAATTAGATATACACACGCAAACATCACATACATGCACACATTTAATAATTAAGAGGTCCACCCAGCCTCCCTACCTTGCTCTGGGAGGGCTAGAGTGGATCCTCAGTCCCTGGTAGTCAGTGGTTGCTGCTGGGATCTCTGTGCTCTTCATGCACACGTCCCTTGCACATCCTGTAATATGACGCCGATGCTTGGATGATGTTATGTGCCGACTCACTGCAGGGCGAAGACAGTCAGATACAGTCAGATGTACACAGTTATACGCATATACTGTCAAATACAGCCACATGCACACCGTACCAAACACATAGTCACTTGCACACTGTCAAACGCACAGCTGCAGGCAGACAGTAACACACACAGTTACAGACCGACAGTCACACACACACAGCTACAGGCAGACAGTCACACACACACAGTCTCACACACACACAATTACAGGCAGACTGTAACATAGTTACAGGCAGCACACAGTCACACACACTCAGTGACATGCAGACAGTCCCAGGTAGACAATCACAGGCAGACATTCATACATACAGGCACAGGCAGACAGTCACACACACAGTCACCAAAAGTCAGTCTCATGCACAGTCACAGGCAGACAGTCACACTCAGTCCCAGTTAAACTGTCACAGGCAGACATTCACACACACAGGCACAGGCAGACAGTCACAGACGCAGTCACAGGTAGACAGCCACAGGCAGACATTCACACACAGTCACAGATAGCCACAGGCAGACATTCACACACAGTCACAGATAGCCACAGGCAGACATTCACACACAGTCACAGATAGTCACAGGCAGGCATTCACACACAGTTACAGATAGTCACAGGCAGACATTCACACACACAGTCACAGATAGTCACAGGCAGACATTCACACACACAGTCACAGATAGTCACAGGCAGACATTCACACACACAGTCACAGATAGTCACAGGCAGACATTCACACACACAGTCGCAGGCAGACATTCACACACATTCACAGACACAGGCAGACATTCACACACAGTCACAGACAGTCACAGGCAGACATTCACACACAGTCACAGGCAGACATTCACACACAGTCACAGACAGTCAAAGGCAGGGATTCACACACAGTCACAGATAGTCACAGGCAGACATTCACACACACAGTCACATATAGTCACAGGCAGACATTCACACACAGTCACAGATAGCCACAGGCAGACATTCACACACAGTCACAGATAGTCACAGGCAGGCATTCACACACAGTTACAGATAGTCACAGGCAGACATTCACACACACAGTCACAGATAGTCACAGGCAGACATTCACACACACAGTCACAGATAGTCACAGGCAGACATTCACACACACAGTCACAGATAGTCACAGGCAGACATTCACACACACAGTCGCAGGCAGACATTCACACACATTCACAGACACAGGCAGACATTCACACACAGTCACAGACAGTCACAGGCAGACATTCACACACAGTCACAGGCAGACATTCACACACAGTCACAGACAGTCAAAGGCAGGGATTCACACACAGTCACAGATAGTCACAGGCAGACATTCACACACACAGTCACATATAGTCACAGGCAGACATTCACACACAGTCACAGATAGTCACAGGCAGTGGCGTACGTACCGCGGTCGCAGGGGTCGCAGCTGCGACCGGGCCCGGCACTCCAGGGGGCCCGGCCGCCCTGCGGCCCCCCGCGACCGGGTAGCAGCTGCCATGCTTTGCGGCCCCGGCCCGCGCGGCGGGCCGCATGTTAAGGGGCCACCCGATGGACATGGATTGTAAGGGGGCCCGGTCTGCGCTGAGCGCTTTAAGAGCGCGACCGGACCCCCTGTGATGAGATCATCACACGCTGGGAGGAAGTGACCGCACGTCACTCCTCCCAGCATACTGAGAGCCCGCGCGGAAGAAAACAGAAAGGAGGAGGGAGTCAGAGTGAGAACTCTGACTCCCATCAGGCTGAGCCACCACTGGACCCCAGGGAAATCACACATGGTAGGAAACATTTTGTGTCTCTGTATGTGTGTATGTATGTGTGTCTGTGTCTGTGTCTCTGTATGTGTGTATGTATGTGTGTCTGTCTCTCTGTGTGTGTGTATCCGTATGTATGTCTGTGTGTGTGTGTATGTGTGTCTGTCTCTGTGTGTGTGTGTATCCGTATGTATGTCTGTGACTCCGTGTTTGTATGTATGTGTGTGTCTCTGTGTGTATGTTTGTCTGTGTCTTTGTCTCTGTATGTGTGTGTGTATGTGTTTATGTATGTTTGTGTCTGTGTCTCTGTATGTGTGTATGATTGTATGTCTGTGTCTCTGTATGTGTGTATGTGTGTGTGTCTCTGTATGTGTGTATGTGTGTGTGTCTCTGTATGTGTGTATGTGTGTGTGTCTCTGTATGTGTGTATCTGTCTCTGTATGTGTGTATCTGTATGTATGGCTGTGTATGTATGTGTGTATCTGTGTCTCTGTATGTATGTGTCTGCATGTGTGTATGTATGTGTCTGTCGGGTGTGTGTGTGTGTATCCGTATGTATGTCTGTGACTCTGTGTTTGTATGTATGTGTGTGTCTCTGTGTGTGTTTGTCTGTGTCTTTGTCTCTGTATGTGTGTGTGTGTTTATGTATGTTTGTGTCTGTGTCTCTGTATGTGTGTATGATTGTATGTGTGTATCTCTGTATGTGTGTGTCTGTCTCTGTATGTGTGTATCTGTATGTATGGCTGTGTATGTATGTGTGTGTCTGTGTCTCTGTATGTATGTGTCTGCATGTGTGTATGTATGTGTCTGTCGGGGGTGTGTGAATGTGTTTTTGTCTGTATGTATGTGTCGGGGGGGAAGGACCCACAGTCAGGGGGGAGAGGGTCAGGGTAGGGGGGGGGCACAGATCAGATTCGCCACTGGTCACAGGCAGACATTCACACACAGTCACAGATAGTCACAGGCAGACATTCACACACAGTCACAGACAGTCAAAGGCAGGGATTCACACACACAGACAGTCACAAGCAGTTTCACACACACAGTCACAGACAGTCAAAGGCAGGGATTCACACACACAGTCACAAGCAGTTTCACACATACACACACACACACACACTCTCTCTCTCTCTCTCTCTCCCTTACTTACTGGTGGAGGAGTCCAGTCAGTGAGTCCCTGGTGTGTTGGAGTTGGGGAAGCAGGGCCTCCTTCCTGCTTCCCCTCAGTGTGCTGTAATGAAAGGCAGCAAATGGAGGCTGGCTGTAGCTCCGCCCCCGCATCCGGTTTGGCTCCGCCCCCATTTCTCCGTGCAGTACACTGTACTGCTGAATTCCCAGCCCCTGCGTGTGTGAGCTGTGTGGCTCCTGGCGCCCTGTGCAGCCACACAGCTCACAGAGTCACAAGACCTGGAGGCACCCCCTTACCTGGAGGCACCCCCCTAACTGGTGGCACCCGGGGCGGACCGCACCCCCCGCCCCCCCCTTAGTACGCCACTGCCTGGAGTGTCCCTTTAATAAGCCATTGATGAAATTAAATATTGTGAGCTGTTTTATTTAGACTAGACCTGTTGTCCACTTTAACCCCTTAAGACCGCAGCCAAATGTACAAGTTGTGAACGAAACAAAATGTAAACAAAACCTGGCATTTGCGCTATATGTCTGTCCAACCGTAATTCACCTCTTTCATATTAAATGCACCCCCCCTTATTATATATCATTTTATTCAGGGGAAACAGGGCTTTCATTTAATATCAAATATTTAGCTATGAAACATAATTTTATATGAAAAAAAATGGGAGAAAATAAGATTTTTTGATTTTTTTTAGTTCTACATGACATTTTAACTGTCAATGTCATAATACTGTTTGCTTTTACTGCAATAAAATACACATATTTGTATTCAGCAAAGTCTCACGTGTAAAACAATATCCCCTATGTACAGGTTTTAAAGTGTTTTGGGAAGTTACAGGGTCAAATATAGCATGTTACATTTGAAATTAAAATTCGCCGGATTGGTTACGTTGCCTTTGAGACTGTATAGTGGCCCAGGAAATAAATTTACACCCATAATGGCATACCATTTGCAATAGTAGACGACCCTAGGTATTGCAAATGGGGTATGTCCAGTCTTTTTTAGTAGCCATTTGGTCACAAACACTGGCCAAAGTTAGCGTTAGTATTTGTTTGTGTGTGAAAAATGCAAAAAACGCCAATTTTGGCCAGTGTTTGTGACTAAGTGGCTACTAAAAAAGACTGGACATACCCCATTTGCAATACCTTGGCAAATAGTATGCCATCATAGGGGTAATTTTCATTCTTGGGCTACCATGGGGTCATAAAGGCAACGTAAGCAATCTGGCGAATTTTAATGTGAAAAAAATGAAACACAAGCCTTATATTTGACGCTGTAATTTTTGAAAACACCATAAAACCTGTACATGAGGGGTACTGTTGTACTCGGGAGACTTTGCTGAACACAAATATTTGTGTTTCAAAACAGTAAAAAGTATTGCAGCAATAATATCATCCATGTAAGTGCTGTTTGTGCGTGAAAAATGCAAAAAACGTCACTTTTACTGGCGATATCATCGTTGTAATACATTTTACTGTTTTGAAACACTAATATTTGTGTTCAGCGAAGTCTCCTGAGTAAAACAGTACCCCCTATGTACAGGTTTTATGGTGTCTTGGAAATATATATATTTAATCAGTATCAGTCTACGTGTAATTTGATATTAATATATATATATATATAATTATATATATATTAATATTAAAATACACCTAGACAGTGTATATGTGTGTGTGTATATGTGTATATATATACTTAGATCATATATATATAATATATATATATATATATATATATATATATGATCTAAGTATATATATATTTTTTTTTTTTTTACACTTATTTTAATTATTTTCATTTTATTTCCAGCCAGCAGGGGGACTAACTGTCATTACAGTTAGTCCCCCTGCTGGCAATGCACCAGGCAGCTAACCCGGCCATGTGATTGTGAGTTGTGAGGTCCTCGCAAGGACCTCACTCTCACATGGCCGGGAAGCCCCCCAGGAGGAAGGTCGTGTCGCGGGGGGCTCCCTGGGAGTCCCCCCAACCGCGATCGCCAGCGTAGGAACGCCGGAGACTGGGTAAGTGAAGAAAAAACGGTACACCCTCCGGACTTAAAGGGTTAATGGAACACTATCTTAATTGATTGTAAGCTCGTTTGAGCAAGGTCTTCATATATCTCCTTTCTATCATTGTGAAGTGCGGCGGAATATGTTGGCGATATATGAATGCTAATAATAATAATAATTTAGCGTCTGGTAAACAAACGTGTATAAATGGATACATTGCAGTGTTACGTTTTGTACAATTTAAATAGTGTATATTGTTAGAACATCAAGACTCTATCTTCCATTCTGGTTATAGTGTCTTTTTTTTACCTGTCGTGTAATATATAATTCAAAAGAGCATTAACATGTTATTTTTAATGCTGAGATAGCATTCTTATAAACAAGTATAGGTTTAAGTAAGTTTCATATATACATTTCTTATTAGCTGTCAATCATCTCCTATGAGTTCTGCTCCCAATTTTAAAACAAAATGCTGATATTTTAAAACTTAAATTGCACATAGTAAATCAGCAGGAGGATGTCAGGTACATGAACTAAACAAAAAATACATTTAAAAATACTTTTTTATTCTTCTTGTTATATAACTTGCTAATCATTTTCAACGTCTCCGAAGTTCTACTAGCAATGTCCTCAGCATATATGGAAAGATAATGTGTTTATGTTCTGTGTACACATATCATTTCAGATATCTTATAAAGCCTCTGCTTTATTTATTGAAGTAGGAATAGCATTTTAGCTTGTTGAAGTGCTTAATATGTGAAGAATGTGTCCTCTTTTTTCACTTCAATAAAAATTGGCTCATTTATAAAACTTTTTCACACCCCCTTGGCTGTCAATCAGACAACCAGTCCTGTTACTTCCTGGTTTGTTTAGCTCAGTAGAGCTAAACTCAAGAGGCAGGCAATTTACCAGGGCACCTGCCTTTCAAAGGCTTTTCATTGAGCTGCATTGGAAAGTTTTTAGATTTACCCAAATGAAAAAATGCATAATTAAATGCATGTATGGTTTCGTGGGGAATATCTACTAAATAGTGATATTTTCTCTATTATTTCGGCAGTGAAGTGCCCCTTTGAGGTTACGTTTAGCAGCATGTCTGAGTCCTGACAGCACTGTATGCAGCATCTAGTTGTCCCCACACTTCTCTCTCCCACATTCTCTCTTCTAATAACCAAAATGCTATTGCTACTTGGAGGAGCTAAATGCTGTGGACGGCTTACTTACATGTGCAGCAGAAGGAAAGTGAAAATATGCAGAACACCAGACTGCTTAAACCTCCTTAGACCTTTGTACAGTGCCCTATCATGGTTCTAGAGAATAATTTAATACGTTTTAATGTACTGTTCATTTTGGTTCCGTCACGAAGCCTGTCTTATTATCTGTTTTGGCATTCTGACCGAGAGTAGGTTTTGGTTCATGATTACCTCTGTCTCCATGATTCTGGATTTGTTTTCTGGCTCCACTTATCCTTTTAAGGATTTCTTACATTTTGCCTGATCTCACATCAAGACTTGCTATCCTGAGGAGTGGTAATCCATTTCACTATCATTTAACTATGCATTTCCTTGTATTTTATCTTTACATTCCAGTTGTCTTTGGGCACAAATGCTCTATACACCCCACATCCTCACATGCACGTCTTCAACACACTCGATAAGCAAAGAATTTGCATTGTAAAGGTATAGTGGAATGGCCAGGGCATGAAGCAGGATAATTCGAGACATAGGCATAGTTAGGAGTTGTGTTAACAGAAATAGATGGGGGAAAAAGTCAGTGGGCACAGGAAACTTGGAATTATGTAACAGCAATGCAAATAGAAGCAGCTATACTGGTTTGTAAAGAATATGTTAAAGAGGTCACTCAAATATTTGTGAATGGGGAAGGGAAGCAAATGTATAGGTGTATTATATAGTCTTATTTTGGTCCTAAACAAATTGATACAGGAAGCTACTTTGCATTAATTGCATCTGTTAGTCTTATATTAATCTTACACACATCTGTAGCAAAGGAAGACTTTTATTTCACCTGCCTTCAAGGCAGCCCCATAATCTTCCCAGCTTCACAGATGGGATCCAGAAATTAGCAAAGTGCATAGTACACTATGGCTGCCAATCTGTTGCTAAATACTCTAATTTATGCAGGGCTGGATTAACCTAGGGGCTAATGGAGCTGAAGCTCCAGCCACATGCCTATAGAATTAATATTTTTTTACTTCTACTCTTCACATGCTCTTGCTTTGTGCAGTAGGAAAAAGGAAGGGGACTAAGAAGGAATGTAGGGGAACACACCTTGTGTGGACTGGCTAGGCATGTGCAATTTGTTTAATTCTGAATGTACATTTGTACGAATTTCATGCCATTCGGACATTCGGATGCTTCCGAATGTCGGAATTGCCGAAGTTTCGAAGCACCGAAGTTCCGAAGTGCCGAACCGAACTGAACGCCGTTGGTCCAAATTGCCAAAGCAGATAAATATTTTACTTACCCGAATTTCCGATTTCAGGTTCTACATCACTATATATCACTATATATTAATGGTGAGTATTCAAACATCCTCTATCAGTAGTGTGTATTTCCTGAGCATAGCTTTAATCTGTGTCACAGCATTCTATATCAATAGGGAGTATTCTCACATATCAGTGATTAATATTCCAACATCCTATATCACTGGTGAGTATTCCATCAACATACATGAGTGGTAAGTGTTTTAACATTCTGAACCAGTGAGTGACCAAACATTCTAAAATAGCAGTGAGTGTTCCAACATTCTAACTCAGCAGTGAGTGTTCCAACATTCTGAATCGGCAATCAGCCAATATTTTAAATCAGCATTGAGTCTTCCAACAGTCTAAATTAGTACTGAATCTTCTAAAATTCTCAATCAAGCAGTAGGCGTTCTAACACTCTAAATGAGCAGAGAGCTAACAATCTAAATCAGTAGTGAGCATCCTTCACTAGCACACAGTGAGAGAACTGTCAGTCAATAGTGTATCCTCACTCAGGACTCCTACCCATTGCCAGAGGAACATACATAACCCATTTAAGAGGGGTTCACAACGTGGGATCTTCTAGCTCCAGTTCAAACTCCCATCCCCCATGGCACTGTCCAGCTGCGCCAGACACATAGATCCTGCCTGCACACTGAGCTATATGGCTGCTGCTGATCAATGACTGAACGCAACAAAGGCAGCGAGAGAGAGACAATCAATTCCTAATAACGTATCAATTCTTCAGTGCCCCATCTGCCTCCCTCCTCATAGCCCCTCTAGTGCCTGCCAACCCAAAGCCAGCACCCCGGGCACTCACCTGCAGCCGCTGCAGATCAAATTTCTTCCAATATTGAGCCATTGATCCCACATTGGTGACCGTCTTGGGGGTTATTGAAGAGATATTGTGAGTGTGTGTCTCACACAGGCTGAGCTCAGTTTCTGGGCTGGACCAGCCTCTCCTCCTTATCCCCCTTTTTACCGATTCAAACCCACCCAGTCAGGAGATGGCATGGCTTGTAATCCCCCAAAGTACAGCAGGACTTCCTCCAGTCTTTGGGGCACCCCGGGACTGATTTGCACCAACTTGATTCTTTTTTTTTTCTTTCCTCTGCAAAACTTATCGATAGTGACATCACGTGGCGATCCATACACCCTGGGAGAAGCGGAGGGAGCAAGCAATTCAATTAACATGTGTGGCTTTAAATGCTGTGTGATAATAAAAATAGTCTCCACTCCCTCCCCTGTCTGTCTGTTGTTATAGACTGCATACAGCCTGTGAAGTGGGGGGTTCATGGGTCTACAGTCTAATTTATGTGATTTATAATGGATGTTGCGACTTGAGTGGGGTGACGCAGTGAAATGAATGTATGATGTGCACTCTGATTATAGGTGAAGTATCTATTGGGTTATGCAGTGTCATGGACAAGGTTTGGAGTGGGGCATCAGAATTGTAAAGCTGTAAAATTACAGCTGATCAGAGGGGTGATCATTTGAGCTGGACCCATTAGGCTTATATTCCGCATCATTTTCCTACCTATTGTACAGCGCAGCAAAATGTGTTGTCACTTTATAAATTAAAATAATAGCGTATGTACATTCGTACGAATTTAATGCCATTCGGACATTTGGATGCTTCTGAATGTCAGAAGTGCCAAAGCAATGAAGTTCGACAGTTCCGAAGTGCCGAACCGAATGCCATTGGTCCGAATTGCTTACTTACCCGAATTTCCGAGCCAAATTTTTTGCTAATGAACATCCCTAGGACAGGCTGACTATAAATTAGTTAAGATAAAGCTGACTTTGCCCACTGTGCAAATGCTCTTGCTGCTTTGGTCTCTCCAACACTGTGACATGTTCCCATTCCTCCACACTCAATATACCTACCATTTTCTCTGTCACTGACTGCATATCAGCTTCAGCTAGTAAGATGGGAAGAAGAGGAGCAAACAATTGAGTGCTGGGGGACATTAGAGAATTGTTCCCAGAAAGCATAGAGCGAGCACTGTCTGCACAGTCCACCCTTAGTTAGCCTGGCATGCTTTCACTACAGGCTGACCTTCCAATTATTTGGACAGACCTGCACCCTTCTCCGGGCAGCTCTGACCCTGTGTGGACATGTCAGTAACATGATTCCCATCACAGACCCACCTTTTTCTTCCCGCCCACCAACGTCCTGCTTCACAGGATGCCCATGGTTGTGAGATGAAAGCAAGAGGTTAGCATAGAATGTGTATTCTTAAAAATGCATCCTGTGTTTTCTGTCGATAAGATTCCGTAACTAAGCCTATCATAACTGTCATCACCAGGCCCAATGGGCTATTAATTTGGCCCTGTGTTTAGGCATGCAAGAAGTATCATTTCAAATGATCTTGTTTCCATTTAATTTTATATCATCATTTACACATGCAACATGTTAGATATTTTAGATAGCCTGTACTTAATGTAGAGCATACACAGTTTTGGTTCCGAAAGCATTGGATGTGCAGGAATCAGAGGGCATTTTATTAAGATGGACTTTGCTCTGGTTCATTAAACAGGTTGTTCAATAAATTGTCATTATTGCATTACATTTGGGTTCTCATTTCGGTAAAAAAAAAAAAGACATGGTTATACAGATCGATAGTGCTGCCTGAAACAAATGCTTATTTTCTTTGTAGAATTTAGTTATAATTCAGAAAAGCGCACCAAGTGGAACAAACACTATGGGCTCCGTAGCAAAGACAAAAAGAAACAATCTCTTCTAATTATTTCCAATACACTGCAGGAGATACAAAAGTAAGTTTGGAAATATTTTGTTGCATTTGTGGCCATTATTTTTATTTTATTTTAAATTCTTTATTTGTGTTGTGCATAAAATAAGATACAGGGTTTAAGTGATCACGACATTGCTAAGTGACAGAGGATGTATCCAAAGCTACATGTCTAAAAGAATAGACTGCACATTTTTTTTCTTTTTTATGATAAAGACAGGCATAGTATACTGTGATGGCTTGTTAATAGTGTGATAGCGTACAGGCGAGTGATTTTGCCTCTGGTTCGGAAAGTGTTAAACTATAACAGGTTAGGTATATATGTAAGAGCCACAGCACATACATTTAGTTCCATATTGTACAAGCTCAAGATATATTAGTAACAGGCTGAAACAGGCTGGTTGACATATCTACTGTGATATCAGGTGCTAGATTAGTGAGGCTAACATGTAGGGGAAACAGCAGCGCTTCCAGGCTCAAGCGCTATAATTAAACATATGCTTTGAGATGCTTTGTGTGCATTTTGCAAGTTAGGTGAGTTAAGCTTGAGTCTGGGTTTCTGGGTCTGGGTCTCCGGTTTGGTTTGTACTCTAGGAATGTGCGCGTGCTGCGGCGGCTAGAGGCATTATAGGGACCTAACATGGTAGTAAGGCTCCTTAACCCCGGACTCTGGGGGGGAAGGGGGGTGTTTTTCGCAGTGTAGGTATGTGCCACTTGTGACTTCGGCATTAAGGTGTCGCCCGGGTGCCCTGTAGGTTGTGCCAGGTCGAAGGGTCTGCGAGGTCGGGATATCGTGCGGTCTGTGTGTTAAGTGGTAAGTATATTTGAGCTGCCGCGGTCTGCAGACTAGATGGCTAAACTATAACACGACATTAGGCATAAAAAGTGAATGACGTACAAATGTACAACTGGCATACAAATTATACATAAAATTATATACAAAAGGGGGAGGACATTGCATAAGTCAGTGTAATATAAATCAGGCCAGTGCCTTTACTAGTTCCTTGTGACTGACAGTTGTTTTTCCACATTAAATATCGGGTGGGTGCATAGTGCTGCTTCCTGCTGGGGCTGCCTGTCCCGATGGGGTGAATGGTGTTATGTTGGCGACATTCCACCGGTGTGGTGTTCTCGTCTTGGCACCTGCCGTAGGGCGAATGCCTAGTGCTTGTAAAAACTGTGGTTCTCCCGCTGGTGTTGTCAGACGGTGGCTTTGCCCTTCTCGTGTGGCAATTAGCATTCTGGGGTAGCCCCATTTATATTGTATGTCCGCTGCCCTCAATTGTGTTATGGTTTCTTTCAGGGATGCACGCCACTGCAGCGTCTGATGGCTCAGGTCTTGGTTGAAGTATAAGGTAAGGTCCTCGAAAGCATACGGGCTCTGGCCCCTGACAGCACGGAGCAATCCATCTTTGTCTGAGCGGGATTTGAAGCTCATTATGACATCCCTTGCGGAGTCTGAGGCATTGTGTGGGCGCCCAGGTATGCGAAATAGGCTGTCTAGGGTCAGTCCTTTGGCCTGTTTAGGTGGTAGGGCAGCCTGTAGCAGCCTCTTTATGAGGTGTGGCAGTTCATCTGCTGTCACGGTGTCTGGGATACCCCCACCTTGACATTTCTCTGTCTCGCCATATCTTCAAGCTGCCCCACTCGGGCGATTAGTTGTGAGCATGTGGTTACTAGCTCCTGCGTTTGCTTTGCCGTGGCGTCATGCTGGGTTCTCAAGTCCTGGACTACTTCTTCCGTGGCTCACATGCGGCCTGTAAGTGTGCTCAGCTCCATCTTGAGGCCTGCTAATTCTGCTGTGAAGAAGGCCTTAAGGTCAGTCACTATGCCTGATAGGTCGGCCTTAGTGGCTAGTGGTGGTTCTGACTGCCTTGGTGGTGCAGTTTGTTTGTTTGTTGGGGTGTCTGGGTCGGCATATCGCTCAGGTACTCATCCTCTGAGGCAGAGAGTGACTCCATCCCCATGGTTTGAAAGACTTGTGGCCATTATTTTTAAGCTTAACATGACTATCACTAGAAGTATGATAAACAGATTGTGTATAAAGGCATTTATGGAGCAATCACTATGGAAACTGCTGGAATGTTCTCTCTGATTGTTATGAATTTAACACTTTTCCTGTAATGATTTCAAGAAAGTCCCTACCTTGAAAATAGAACCTGGGGCAGAAATGCATATTGCCCCACACTCACCCCCTTCCCAAACTTTATAATTCTATGTATGTGTGTTTCACCCTGCACCCCACCAACCTACATGTCTTAGGGAAATTACATGCACATACTCACATTCATCTACATATACATTCATTTCCCCTCACACTTGCAGTCATATATACACGTTCAAAACACCTCATTGACACATATATGCACACTCACTCATGAACACAGACACAAATAGACACACACACCACACATTTATACAAACACTACATTTATTTTCACAGTGAGTTCCCCCCAGTATTTCCTTTTTAACCTGGAAAGAGAGCAGTAGTGGAGCCTCATCACAACAGTAGTGATTGTTGTCCAGTTTCCTGTAGCTCTGCACAGTTGCTGGAACTGGGGTGATGTCACATCCCGGTTACCAGCATCAAGGAGCTGGACAGTCAGTGAAGAGAGATCCCAACATCTGCCTCACTGCCCATTCAGCAGGTACATACAACAGCTGCACCACAGGTACCTATAGTTCCTCATCCTCACCAGCAATGCACTGGTAGGCAGGTGCCTCCTCTGGGGAAAGGGGGATGATCTGCCACCTATTACTCAGGGCAGACTACCCCTTACCTTCCAGTTTAAAACCTCACTCCATATCCCATCAACAATCCCATCCATATTCCCACTCCACAATCCTGTCACTCCAACAGGTCTTATATAACTAATGTAGATCAGCATTCATGTCCTCATTTATTTAATTTACTCAATTACCTCTTTATTGCACATTTTGCAGACTGTTATTTAATTCATATTTGTAAGAAAATATTTAGATTTAGCAGTTTCTTGTCACAGCAAGCCAGAAAGGTTCATGGCACACTGTCCAGAGGTGAAGTTCCACTCACCAGGGAATTGCAGTTTCATAATTCCACTGTCAATTGTCTTTAATTCAAAGTTTCATGAATAAACCGCTTTGTTTCCCATTACACATTATTTTTCAATAGTGCATGGACAGATTGTAGCGGAGCCCTAGTCCTAACAGGGACTTTCCTCCGCTGGATCCCCAAAAGTAGAATCAGGAACAAGAGAATGCTAAGTAAATAGCCCACCTCCTCTCCAGCAACTGGACGACACAGAGTTCTGGGAGTACAACTGATTTTAATGAACCAAACTCGGCCTTTTATACACAGAGCCCAGCAGGTGGGTCTCCATTGTATTCACCACAAGCGCATCTCAGGGCCTGGGAGATAATTGCGTTAAAGGCAGGTAAGCTAATTATCTCCCAGGAACAGAGAGCCAAACACAAAAACATAAAAGTACCCCAAAACATAATAAAAACATACAATAACCCCACAAATAATAAAATTTTAAATAGCCCTGATCTGAGTGCCCAAGTTCTCCAAATAGTGCACAGATCCATGCAGTTTTGGGGAAAACACCACATTGTGTAAAAGTTCTGTCCGGCCACACACGTCGTCCTGTGCCCAAAATAGTTCCAGGGCGTTTGGTGCTTTTGCCGGTCAATGTTCAGGAGCTCCTGTGGCTGCAATACAGGGTGCTCTACGTGGCCCTCAGGCAGCGTTTGTTCCCCTTAGTCTCAGACACCTCACCTCCAAAAAGCGCTCTCCTGGCGGATTTCAAAGTGATTCAAAACCGCAAACCAAGTTGTCCGGGAACCGCACAGTCACCTTATGCCTCAACAGTTCCATAACATTAAAGACTTGTAATAGTTTGTTTCTTAGTTGTTTTCTGTAAAAATTAAAATTTTACATTTTAAAGCACTGCAGAACATGTTGGCGCTAAATAAATGCCAATAATAATTCGAAAAAACCAACTAATTTGCCCCATATTTTAAAACCTGTATTCATATATTTCAGGCAATATTGTATTTGAACATTAAAGTGGAAAATGGAAAGAAAACCTTTTTTTTTTTTTTAGAAATTATGAGCAGCTGTGAAGTAACACTACAGAGGTCTGACTATCCTAAGGGATTTAATACATGCTCTGCTAGGCCAAAGCTGAGCAAGATGGGGCTTGATGTCACTTGACAGTCCTACCACTGCAGGGATTGAAAGATTTTGAGTTTTAGATAGGACATCGCCTGCAATGCCTCATCCAGACGATGCCTGGAGACAGTATCGATAAAGATAAAAATGGTTGAAATGCTTTATTTTGTGTTCTGCAATCTTAATCCAAGGATAAAATAAATGCGCGTTTTAAGAGGATCTAAAATGTCTCTTCAAAGGGTAAATCTGCAACAGAAAGATAAACATATATATTTTACAGTACTAAGAAGCATATTTGCTTTTGTCCACTTGGCAACGCTGAAAAAAAAAACAGACTTAATGTCCAGAGCTCTTACTGCGAGAGACCAGGTCAATTTTTAATGTAGTCACTTTCAGCTGAAATAGATGTGAGGGAAATTGCTTGGTAACATTCTCACAGTTACTGAGATTTGAGTAGGTTGAAACGGCTTCAAGTAGAAAGATTTAAAGCTTTCGATTGCAAGTAAAAATGTGAAATGTTTCTAAAGAGGCCCTGTCTCCATCATTACGCTATTAATCCACCTTAAATGTCCTGTTTTTTTGATCACGCCGCGAAACCTATAATAAAAGCATCTTGTACCGAACATAAAGAGGATAACATTTTAGCAGAATAGTTACCTCAAAACTATAAAAAAACAACTTTCTTTGTGAAAAGGTGAACGCAAGTAAAATAGCATACAAACCCCCCCCCAAAAAACGTTATTGTTGATGTCTTAGACACGCCTTGTACCTTACATTAAAGTAATAACCTTTAATAATATGTTAAGCTATGTCACATGACTTATCACATGACTAATCACATGACTGTTCTTTTCTGATTCAAGTTAATTGTTTGCATCACTTTGGAAAACGATTGCCTCTAAGGTGTCAGTAATGAATTCATGTCACATGACTACTTTGCGGTATTCATTATATGTTTGGTATGTTCATGTATGACCTATACTTGGCAGAGATCTTAATCAGTTGAAACATATCCAGATCCACCATGTCTGGTGGAATAATTTGTGAAATAGGTCTTATGATTTAATTTATTGATTCCAGGTATTAAGTTCTAGATAGTTTTTTTGTTTGTTTTTGCATATTAGTTGATGTACAGCGTGCTCATTCTTACATTGAATACCACAGATATGTAATTTACAGCGTGCCTGCTGACCCAGATGTTGCCCCGATAACGACAAGATGCCTGGGTACTGGATAAGGGCAGCAGCCACAGCTTTATATAAATCAAAAAATGTGCCAGCATTCCTTCCACCCATCAGCTGTTGGGAAGATTGCCCAACAGACAGATAATCCATATGTCCTCCAAAGTCTTAGACAGCCTGTCTTTCGCCATAAGCCTGTAACGAGATTATACCCCAACACGCAGGATCCAGCTAAACAGAAGACAACACAGAGGGAAGATACGTCTACCGGTCCTTAGAGTGGCCGGACTCGACGTATATAGTTGAAGTACCGGTTCAGGAACGATCCGAGGTCAAGGGCACTAAGAGACAGCGTAAACTAGGACTAACCGGGGTCTGGTACACAGTAAACAGCAAGCCGGCAAACAGAACAGATAAGGATAAAGAGAAAACGAAGTCAGAATACAAAGCCAAGGTCAAAACGAAGAAACACAACTGAACACCACAAGCGCTAAAGGGAACTGTAGCAGAAACCACGATAGGGCAAGGAACAAGGGAAAGAGAACCTCTATTATGATTGGTCCCTGTCATATCCACACCCCCAAAAGGTAATTGTATGGGGAGTGTGGCATGACAGGGACCAATGGGAGACCTTTTCTAATTAGGCTCCCACTGTCCCTTTAAGAGCGCGCCCGAGACTCGCGGCGCGCTCTTAGTGTCAGGCGGGACACGTGACCGCTTCTCGCGGTCACTGCCCGCCCTCCATTTCCAGCCGTCGGATGAGCCGCGCAAGGCTCGTGCAGCAGCTGAGCCGCGCACGGCTTGAATAGAGGACCCCATCCGGCACCCGGAAGGGTAATTTCCGCAGCACAGCCCTAGCAGGCTACGACTCCCCAAGACAACTCGGCACTTCCATCACTTGCACTGGCTAGGAAAGCCACATTCTTTGACAAAAAGCAGAACACAAAACAACACCAAAACACCACAACAACAACCACCAAAACCAAGTGAGTGACGGCAGAGATAGCTTCCTAATCCTTAAGTTGCTTCTTTTAAGTGGTAAGCACCCTCCCATATGAGCCCCTTTTAATTTGGTCCCCTTTTTTGTATCCTAATTTAGCCCCCTCCCCCCCTTACTTTGGGCAGCAATCCTGCCTCCCCTTCTTTGTCAGTGCAAGGGAATCCTTTTTTTGCAGTGTGTATAAATGTATCATTGATCACTACAACAATAATGTACATCTCGGAAGACCACAGCAAAAACTATTGCACTATAATGCATGAGTACAGCTTGCATAAGTGCATCACGCATACAGCAATAAAACAGTTTCAGGAATGGATTTACCAATACGCGCCCTTACAAACACCTTTGTATTAAAAGCACCTACCAAGACTATCAATGTGTATTTTATCCTTTTTATATATATTTTTTTCATTTTGTTATGTGGTAAATGCATTTCTGTGCATTTTTGTGTGGAGGAAGTGTTGTATTTCCTGACTTTATCATGCTTCCTTAAGATGAAGTGCCAATGGGGCACGAAACGCATAAGTAGTGCCTTTTATACTGCGCCCTGTATGTCTTAGCCACATGTCTACTTCACTTTTTTTCCCATATAGAGGAGATCCCTCAATACAGTTTTCCTATTGTGGAGAAGTGGCAAAGGAAGTGTATATTTTATGTAGAACTAGCAAAACTGGAAATAATTCTGCAAGTCATACTTGACGCCCAGGTCAGAATGGTCCACACCATAGTGCCACAAGCAATGTTCATTCAGGTACTCAAACAACAAATTACCTAATCAAAAAAGGGGGCTTTTGATGAGCTAATAGCAAATTCACAACTTTAAACCGTTTTGGAAAATAACTCCAACTTAAGCAACGTGTTAATGTTTTTTTTACGGATTTTAATAGGACACTATAGGGTCAAGAATACAAATAGGGTCAGGAATACCAAAACAAATAGTGATAAAAATGCAGTTTAGGACCCCGGCCCTCCCGTTGCCCTCCTTAAAAATTGTTAAAACGTAGGTTTATTCTAGCGCCATACGGGTCCAACGGTGCTGGCCCCGCCCCTGATCTGCCTCCTTGGATTGATGATCTCAGCCAATCACAATGCTTTCCTGTGGGAAAGCATTGGATTGGATGAGATCATAAAATCTGATGGTTTCACCCAAAGAGGCAGGGGCGGAGCCAAAGGATGCCCTGGCCAATCAGCATCTGAATCAATGCATCTCTATAGGGGAAAGTTCAGCGCCTCCATGCAGATTGTGCACTGACCCAGGAAGCACCTCTAGTGGCAGTCAGTCTGTGTGACTACCACTGGAGGTGTCCCTAGGGAGCAAAATTAACACTACCTTGTTGATAAAAAGGCAGTGTTTACAGCAAAAAGCCTGTAGGGTCTGACTATACTCACTAGAAGAACTACTAGATTAAGCTGTAATTGTTGTGGTGACTGTAGTGTCCCTTTAAGTATTTGACCTCTTTTTAAAGGTTGGTTGCCAATTTACTACAAATACTTTTTTTGATTAATAAACCACCTGCTTTTTATGTTTATTATTGGAAAACAAAATGCAGATGTTTTGTAAAGCACATACAAGCTTTGAGTTCTCAATACATTATCCAAAAACATTATATAACTGAAACCAGAAGGTCAGACTCCCTTGGTAAGTCATTTTCAACGTTTCAGATTTACATAGTCAAGGGAAATCCCTGTTTACAAAACTTTACATGTATATTTCCACAAAAACAAGCTCCACAGGGCTCAGGATAAAATATATTAATTTCTGGCTACATAATAGTTTAGGTGAATCATCTGTGCCACCTGTAAAGTATTATGGGAGATGTATTAAGCCATTACAATTTGGAGAGATTTCCCTTCAGTAAAAAAAACGCCTGTTAATCTATACTAAACATTTATCAGCTTTAACATGAACCTCCTGAGACTATTATTTAAATTACTGTATCACCGGAGTGAAATATTTTCAACTTTTTAAAACTTAGCAAATCTCTCTTTATATGAGAAATTTTCACGATTTTCTCAATAATTTTGTGGCATTTTATTAACCTCCCTGCAAGGCTTAATAATCCTGTTGTAACTGTTAATCATGTTCATGGTTCTCTTGGTCTGATCCAGTTAAGCGTAGATACAATATATAGTGTAGTAGTTCAAATTTATTTTTTATTCCCTCTTTATTTTCCACTGATTCTTCTTAACTTCTCTCCATTTTCCTCATCTTTCCCTACTTCCCTATTCTCTATCCATCCATCCTTTCTCTCTCTTGCTATCCAACCAACCTTTCAGTCTTTACAATGACACAATAGGCATCAGAACCACTACAGTTTAATGTAGAGATTCTGGGGACTTTTCTAAGAAAAGTCAGAGTTTATACGGTTGCCTAATACCACCCCTAGTGGCTGTCACTATGAGAGCCACTAGATGGAATGATTGCAGGTCATAGAGATACATTGAATCAATACATCTACATGAGGAGATGTTGACTGAGGCATACATGTGTAATCGCCTCCTAATGCTTTCTTATGGGGAAATATTGGATTGGTTGAGATCATCAAGATTGATGATTTCAACCAGTAAATCATTGTGGCCGCATGGACCCTGGCGTGCCGGGGGAATAAATGTGCGTCAAAAGCTTTTATGATTTCTGTAACAGAGCCACCATACTCCAACTGAGTACCCCCAGTAAGTCTGCTACCTCTTGCTGCTCTCAGGAACCCTGGAGCAGTTCAGGTCTAAAAGTTGAAGGTAGACTGCGGGATAAATGTACCCTGGATTGAGCAGCTGGGGTTATAATTCCCTGCAGTGATCTCTTGAGCAGCCGTGGTTATAGATATCTACAGTGATCATAACTCTGAAGCCCCATGCTCTTGTAGTGGTTATAGCTCTTCCCCACACATTAGCTTTGGCTGAATGTAGGGAAGTAGAACACAGCTTTATTGCAAACAAAACAGACACTTATACACAGAAATATGAATCCCACACTAGGGGGGGTCCTTCATGCGATGCAATGTCCTTCACCATAGTCCCTCCCTGGTGCCACTCTGTCTGCGTTCTGGATTGCATCATCCCCAGCTAACAAGATAGACACTTGCTATGATGCCTTAAGGCAGTGCTCCTCAACCCCATAGGAAAGTATGGGAAATCCCACTGCAGCGCCTGCGCATTAGGTCTCCCCTGCCAGCTGACGTTGTCGGGAGTGGAGCGTGGACGGAGCCTGACTCAGCGCTGAGGGATATTGGCACTGGATTCAGGTAAGTGACTGAAGGGGTTTTAACCTCTTCAGCGCTGCGGGAGGGGGGCACGAGAGAAGGGGGCTCTTTAGAAACCTATAGTGCCAGGAAAATTGCTTTTTTTCCTGGCACTAGAGAATCCCTTTAAACTTCTACAGCTGTGCAGTTAAGAGAGGCTGTCCGCAACTACAGAAGGACCTCTCTCTCACCAGGAAGAGTCTCCACCAATCAGGGGTTTCTCACTCCAGTCTATGCGGTTGAACAAAAGGCCTGGCTTTGTCCAGGGAAGAGAGAGGTATTTCCCACTTGGGAGTATACCAACATGCAATAGCTGGATGAAACTGACACTGAGTCTGAGCAGCGGAGTGGGCTTATAGCTACAGGTATTTTTACAAATCACTGCAGTACTAAGCTACGCTAAGCTTTCAAGGTGTATGCAGAGTACTCTCTGCACCATAATGTTTGCAATCAAGCAGCATTATTTTGGTTCTCTGAAGGTCTTTAATTCCTTCTTGCATAACTTGTTGTCTATCTTGTTGCATAACGCATTGCTGTCTGACTTTGCATAAGAATTAAAGTTCATGAGGCTGATGAACAATTGGTTGCACCAGTCATGTTTGAGGGAGAATGTAGCCCATAGAGCAGTGCAGCTAAGGGGAATGGGCCTTGACATTGCTAGGAGACAGGCATAGGAGGGGTGTAATCGGGGAGGGGGGAGACTAGCTAGTATAACTGGAGGTGGGGTTTGTGTTAGAGAAGTATATATAGTGGCCATTTTGGATCAGGAGCCATCTTAATTAAAAATCACTTACCTGTTTTGTGCTGACTGTGTGGTGTTTCTGTCTTTTGTCTTGCAGGTGCTGCTGGTTGGAAAATGGAGGCTTGGCTGGCTGGTGTTCATGCTGCTGTCAAGCAGAGAGGAGTTTCCTGGCTCCAGGAGCAGCTGGGAGAGGCCCTGGTCCCAACTGGGCCTTGTGCTGCAGGATCCATAGTGACTGCCGCAGTCCCCCCTGGGCGCCCCACAGGACCCGAACGCCGCAACATCTGAGCCCCAGCACAGACTCCAACAGGAGTAGGAGGGGAAGCCCGTCCCTGAACACAAGGTCGGAGACTGCGGTGAGCGGCGGGAGTTCGAAAGGTCGTGCCCGGTGTCGCCGTGCGGCTGCATAGTCTGGCTGTCTGCCTGGGAATGAGACTGAGGCTGCACATTCGGGCCACGAAGGAGGGGAACGGTCAGGCCGCAAACTGGATTCGGCTGGAGGTGGCGAACTTTCAGCCCGCGAACAGTCGAGTGTGGAGACAGGTGTACATTTGGCCCGCGAACAGGAGCATATGGGAGCGAACAAACATTAGGGCCGCTAACAGGAAAAGGCTGGCTATGGCAAAAGTTTAGATGGCGAAAAGGTGCGTGGACTGTCGGACAAACGTTCAGGAGGTCGGTTTGGGCTGCGTCGGAAACATGCCGCTCATTCAGGAATGAGCACAAATCGAGGCAAACGGCTGGAGGGAGAAAGGCAGGGAATGGAGGCGCTCGGAGTGCTGTTGGACGTGATGGAGAGGTGGTTCTAGCTGGTGGCACACTGGGTGAGTCGTCCCCATCCTGATGGGTCGCAAGTCACGGGGAGCGGTGGAAAGGCAACTGCAGGGTTCCCCATGGCCAGTGGGCATAGACGGGCTTCTCCTGGCAGGTCACGGGAGAGGAATTTGTCCCCGTGGTCGCCTCGCAGGTCAGCATCCAGGTCACCTAGCATGGGTAGAGGTGGCCCAAGGAGAGAGTCCAGGGATGGTGACTTGTGTTGGGAATCGGGTAGGTGGGCTTCCACAGCCATTAGATCACCATCACGGGTGGGTACGGAGCGCCGCACTTAGGACTATCATGTCTGGGCGACAGGGGTCCCACTATATATCCCGGAGTGGCCATAATGATGATGCGGGCCAGGAGGGTAATTTGGGATCCCCCGTTAGGACTATAGAATGCAGGTGCAGCAAATCGGGTTCATCTAGTGGGAGTTCTTGGAGTGGCTACGACAACAGATGGTGAGGAGCGGGCACGGCCATAGGGGCTCAGGAGGCCAGGCGCAGTGGGGATGAGTCTCTTCCCAGTTCCCAGTGAGAGAGTAGGGTGGCCAGGACTCAGTCAGACGGCCTACCCAGAGTCTTTTCTCATTCCAGGTCACCAAGACAGTTGCCCATGGTCCATGTGAGACCTCATGATGTGGATCTACGTCTGGAGGTGCCATTGCGTCTCGTCTTGGACAACGCCAGGCGGGATCCAGCCTCACGGCCTTCTGCTGCAAGAGGTCCCGATGGTGAGTTGTCTTCTGTTAAGCCTTCTGGGGACCTTTTAGAGGGTCTCAAGTCTTTTCTGGACTCATTGCACAGTAGTTCGGGTGGAAGCGTTAGCTTTGGGCAGGTTTGAGCATCTAGGCAGGAGCGTGTGGGGGTGGTGGCGGTTCCAGTGGCTAGAAGCAGTTTGGCCGGGGATACGGTTGTGTGACCACGGTGATTTAGGGACTGAAAGAGCGGAGCTAGTTGGGGGCATTCCAGACTAGGCAGAATGTTCACGTCTCCATTGAGGGGACGTTCAGGTGTCACCTTAAACCGAAGGTGAAGGAGAGGACATGAAGAAAGAGGATAAAAAGATGCCAAGAAGGAGGAAGAGGAGAAAAGGCTCCGCTATCAGAAGATACCCGAAACACGTACGGAGGCTTAGCTTGGTGGCGGTAGAATTAACAGTTTCGGCAGAGGCTTTCTGTCAATCCGGGCGTGAGGTGGGATCAGATGGACCTGCCACTGTGGATGAAGCTCATGATGGCACAGAAGCCATCCCCTTTTCAGTTCGGGGCCGGTGTGGGATCTTCCACCACCTCGTCGGCCATCCACAAAAAAGGGTTCTGCTGGATGTATAACTAGGGGCAGTGTAAGTGGGGTGTGGCATGCCGTTTCAAGTATAAGTGTTCCGGGTGTGGAGGCACGCATGGTTACAACCGCTGCTTCAAGAAGGGTAAGTCTTCTTCCATGGGAGGAATGCCAGGCGCAGCAGAGGCACCCGTTGCCACTTGGCCAATCGCCGGTGAAGGTCGGTGGGATGTTTCCTTGGCTAAGCAGCTATGGTAACCAGGAGGATGCTGCGTTGTTACGGAACATGTTCACAATGGGGTTTGTGATTCTGTTTCGGCATGGGCAGTTTGTTTGTAATCTGCGGAATCTAAAGTCAGTGGGGGACATTCCGGATGTGGTGCAGGAGAAGATGTTTAAAGAAGTACAGTTGGGGAGGATCGCGGAGCAATTCACGGATCCCTTGTCGAGCGATTTGTGGGTTTCATCATTGGGGGTCGTGCCAAAAAATTAACCCGGTAAGTACCGGCTTATTCATAATTTATCATATCCACATGGATCTTCGGTGAATTATGATATTGACAAGACTCTCTGATCAGTGTCATATGCATCATTTGAAACGTTTAGTACCTTTTTGGAGTGGGTGGTCAAATTTGAGGTGGGCAATAGATTTTTGGTCCATTACCGAGATGATTTCCCTTGAGTCGGGCCGGTGGGTTCGGAGGTGTGCCGTATAGGGTTGAGAACTTTGGAATGGGTCACCAATGTCTTCGGAATAATGCTGGCAGATGACAAGACAGTTGGGCCAACTATTTGTTTGTTCTTCCTGGGCTTGGAAATAGATTCCTGTGGGGCGGGTGTTCAACAGGTTCCTCTCCAGGGCGACCAGCGGGGTAGCATCACCGCATCATTTCATTCGGGTGTCGGCATCCATGAAAGCCGATTTGGATGTGTAGAAGGTCTTTCAACAGGACTTTAATGGGCATGTATATTTCTGGAAGCCATGCTTCTTTGCCAGATTTGGAATTGTATACGGATGCTTCAGGGAGCATCAGGTTTGGGGCTTATTTTGTGGGACACTGGTGTGCCGAACCATGGCCGGATGAGTGGAAGGCCAGCTCACTCATTCGCAACTTGGCGTTCCTGGAATTCTTTCCTCTCGTGGTGGCAGTGGCTTTGTGGGGGCGACAGCTGAGGGACAAGAAGGTTATTTTTTACCGACAACATGTCGGTGGTTGAGGCTGTTAATGGTTTATCTGCTTCTTCTATCCCTGTTATCCGGCTCCTTCACCACTTTGTTCTCTCTTGCATGCAATTTAATGTTGTATTCCGGACACGTCACGTGCCTGGGTTGTTGAATGAGGTGGCTGACTCGCTCTCTGGTTTTCAGTGTGAGAGGTTTCGGGCCGCTGCTCAGAAGGAGGGAGTGCAAAGCAACATCTTGCTTGGGCCACTTATAAAGTGGAAAAGGACTGGGCTGCGGTGCAGTTTGACACTTTGTTATGATTCATTTGTAGGTTATTTGCTTCAGGTGCATCTCCGTCTGCTATAGGGCGCAATATGACAACTTTTGCGTTCCTATTTAAGCTTAATGGGTGGGAGGATATAATCAAACATTTCCTAGTGCGTCAGGCTATTATGGGGTTTCGGAAAGGCAGGTCATCGTGGAATTTGTGCAGGCTGGTATCCTTCGAAATTCTGCAAGGTTTACTCAGTGTGCTTTCAGGGTTTGTTTCTCAGAGTACGAGGTTTTACTGCTTTCTGTAGCGTTTAGTTGGGCCTTTTTTCGGGGCGTTTTAGCATAAGTGAGCAGCAACCGCTCGGATGGGGATGGGTTACAGTGCTCAGATGTGGAATTGTGGCAGAATCGGGTGGTACTATATCTCCACCGTTCCAAAGCTGACTTCTTCGGAAAGGGTGCCGCGGTTACGCTATATTTGGTGCCAGGTATGGCGGCAGGTCCAGTTGCATGTACAGTGGCTTTTCGGGCGGTTCGTTCAGGGATAGAAGGTTCGTTTTTGTTGCATGTCAATTGTTCTGCATTGTCTAAATTTCAGTTCCTTTTTTGGTTGACCTGGGGGCCTTACGGGCTTGTGTCCGTTACAGGACGGTACACACTCATTAAGGATTGGGGCTGCAACGGAGGCATCTCGGTTGGGTTTGGAGGATGAACTGGTCAAGAAGATCGGGAGGTAGGAATCACTGAGATTCAGGTCAAATGTGAGGCCCAACCATTTGGTATAAGTTTGGTTGAATTGGTTATGTTTTTTCTCTGTTGGTAACGTGTTTTTCTTTTGCAGGTTGGATTGTGTGGGTGATTGAACACTCTTATGTGTACTGGGCACAACGGAAAGCTGAAAACAGAGCAGCAATGTTTTGTGTTTTACGTGCCATACACCAAGCCTTGAGTAGAATGTTTTTTCTTATGTTTTACTTTCTTTTCTGTTACCTCTTTATACACTGCCTAATATCACAGCAGTACATCTTCCAACTGACACTGCACCCAGGGGCGCACTATCAGCGATCCTAATAGCTTGTTTACCTAACGTACCATTGGGTATATTACCATGTCTACCTAGATGCACAGATTATCAATATATAATGAACCTATCTGGTTCATTTCACTATAATAGCTACTAGTAAGATTCTCCTTCATTTACTCTTGTATTTAGACATGATTAGCTTGATTAGCTTGCTGTTTATCTTGTTTCTAATATATCATAAAATAGTGCAAGTCCTTCTAAATACCCAAATTGTCGCATGTGATGATATGCTTGAGGAATGCCCTTGGGGTACCTCTAGCTCGCCTGTACTAAACCTATGCACTGCAAAAATAAAAAATGTTAAAAAAAATAAAAAAATATTTAAAGTATTATTTATGTATTATTAAAGCTGTGATAATTTTCTTATGTAAAGGTATCCGAGTATTTGTGGTGGGGGGGAGGGGAGGGGGAAGGGAAGGGGTTGGGATTTGTTACGCATATGCCGGAAAGGTGACTGCATATGTCAAGAAATTGAAACAGTTTCAAAGGCAACTAAAGCATGCTTTGCCAGCCTATTATGATGAATTGTTTTACAGATTTTTGCAAAGATGTTATATTACTCCAATAATCACGCGTCATGTTCGTGTCTGTTTTGAATGATCAATGTGGGAGATGTGGAGAAACTGTGACAGCTTCGATGGATTTGTCCTAAAGCTATACATTTTTAGCTTACAACTGCAGTTTTTTAAGAAATCCTGCTGAAAAATAGTCATAGTTCTAAGCTTTCCAAGCTGCATTATATTAACATATTCTCTATCAACCAAAACTAGAGATGTCCCGAATAGTCCCGAATAGTTTGCTGGCGAATAGATCCTGTTGAACATAGTTCCTTGTTCGCGTTCGCCACAGATGGCGAACATATGCGATGTTCGGTCCGCCCCCTATTCGTCATCATTGAGTAAACTTTGACCCTGTACCTCACAGTCAGCAGACACATTCCAGCCAATCAGCAGCAGACCCTCCCTCCCAGACCCTCCCAACTCCTGGACAGCATCCATTTTAGATTCATTCGGAAGCTGCATTCTTTTTTTTTATTATTATTATTATTATTATTATTTTTTTATTTTATTTTTTGACAGAAGTGTGTTATATTTGAGCATGCTAGGCTGAACGTGCATATATCACGGCTAGTTGCACTGAGGGTATGAGTATATAGCAGTACATTGTTGTGAAAGATGGCTGTCATGTTAAGGGTGTAGCTAAGTGTGAGTCACCCCATGAGATGAGACTAGTGAATATCATAATACATGAACGGTTAAGGTAAAGGCATGTAAGGAACTACGACAATAAACTCTTTAGGAGGTGAAATAATGACATGTTTAAACGCTTGCTGCTTTACGATTAGTTAATGTGCAGAGAGCAGTTCATGTGATCAAAGGCATGGTGTGGAGGATCGGCTATAGTGGGACATGCTTGGCAGGCTGCTGTTTACTGCTTGTGCTCATCCGATAAAAAATATATAAAAACAAGGTGTATTAAGTAACAAAAACTACGGGCTGGCGGCTACATACATACACAAGCGTCTAAAATTGAGTGGTAGCTCAACAAGGTATAGAACAGTATGTGCGCTCAGAAACAAATATGTGGAAAAATATGATAACTATATTTATATTTATTGGGGTATAACTCCTATACATTAAATATACTGTCAATATATATGAAATAAATAAAGACAAACACTACATGCATAAAAAATCACAATAACTGCCTGGACCCACTATGATCATAGATATACCAATAAGCTCTCTATTGCAGATACACAATATAGAGTGGAGAGTAAATGATAAGTCAATCGATTCTATATTGCAAAATATAAATAAAATATCCAACCCACCGAGGTAAATGGAGCAAAAAAAAGGAAGTGGGAGAGAGAGGGAGTTCTATGCAGCAGGCTGGCTTCCGACCCACTTCAAAGGGGAACCGTCTAGCAACGATGATATACACCGCGGCCGGGATCTTCAAAAAAGGCCGCGGTGTAGTTGTAGCAAACCACCCACAGCTACAACTGATGGATTACTCTCGAGTTGATGCACCACGGTCGGTAACTTCGCAAAAGACCGCGGTGTAGTTGGATGGAATAAACGCACAGGTCCTTAGTGTCCCAGGGTCAGGAGTATGGAAGCACAGCAACCCTCACTCACCTCCAAAAAAGGGTTTATAATAAAAAGCACAAAGCAATAAAAAAATAATAAATAAATAATAATGATGAAAAAAAAAAAAAAATTTTTTTTTTTTTTTTTTTTTTAAAGTGGTAAATAACTAAACAATAAAAAGCAGCCGAAAAAAGGATCAAGTGGGACCAGCAACAAACAGCAGCCACGTCTACGCGTTTCGTCCTTCCCACGGGACTTTCTCAAGACTAGGTAGCTGCAACACAGACCTGGTTTAAATACCTCCAAATTAGTGGAGCAATTAGACTTGTGAGGGGAAACCCCCCTTCCCCAGGCTAAAGCAATTAATTCAGTGAAATTGACACAATGAACATAAATACTGATAACATAAGTGAGTGAGAGATAAAAATATACTTTCCTCAAACACAGACTGATAGTAAGTAACAGTTAGGCTATACAATATAAAAGACTCTAAGATGTAGATCAAAATACACCAAAATTTATACATGTGTATAGATGATCCAGCATATCACTTTTTAACATTTAAAGAGACAGACTTAATTTAAAAAAAAAAAAATGAGGGTACATCTCACCCATGAGGCAAAGAAGAAACGAGAAGTGAACCTGGAGGCTTCAGAAGAGCTCCAGCTCTTCATTCAAACCATTAGGTGTCATGGTGTTAAGCTTGAATATCCAAACTGACTCGGACTTGATCAATTCTCTTTTCCTTCTTGCCTCATCTTGGTGGGGGGGAATATGAACTATCCCCATGAGCTGTATACCCGATGGATTATTATCATGGAAGATAGAGAAATGACGGGCTACTGAAGACCTGCTGTCATTACGAAGGATGGCTGTTCTATGTTCACAAAATCTACATTTTAGGGGTCTTGTGGTTTGACCTATATATTGACGCCCACACGGGCAAGTGAGTAAATACACCACAAACGAGGTGTTGCAGGTGATTTCAGATTGAATTGAAAAACTTGCATCAGGGTTATTAAAGGGGCTAAAGGTGGAGCTCTGATGGCAGATGAAATTACATGTGAGACATATGGTGCGACCACAGCACTTGTTCGGTACCCCCTCATTAGAGGCCACTCTATTCGTCTCCTTGATATAATGTGGCCCATCTTTCTGAACCCCTATCTTATTTTCACTGGGATGATGAAACTTGGAGGGGGCTAAAATATTCTTTAAATTTGGGGCCTTTCTGAATGTAACCTTTGGGATTTCAGAGATGCAAAACGATAACCATGGGTCCTTAGTTAGGATAGGCCAGTACGTATAAAAAATGCTTATGATATCGTCGAAACCTTTGTTAAACATAGTAGAAAAAATGGGTGTAGAACCTTTTCCCACCTCTTTGGTGCTAATACTGTACTTGGCTCTTTTTAATATGGGAACCTGGGATTTTCCCAATAATTCAAGAATTGTATAGTGCTCATTTGTGTGGACTATATGTTCAGGAAGACTTGCAACTTGAGACCTGGGTCCAAATCTATGATTAGAATTGAGCCCTTTCATATAAGCCTTCATCCGATCCCTTCTGGGCGCCAGGTGCAGACCCTGGGAGTCTCTGATACCTGGAACAACAAAGGCAAGCCTCTGGCTGAGTGCCGGGTTTACGGCTTGAGGTGGTGGAAGCTTGTTTTGTCGGGTGGTCGGATCGGTCCCGGTGGTGCTTCACGTCCGGTGCGGGATTGTGGTGGCTTAAGGTGGAGGCGAGTGCTTGATGTGGGGCAGGCTCTGCATTTCTGTTTGTGCCTACGGTCCCGTCTTCGACGCCTTTTGCGTTGGTGGATTTTAATGGGGACTGCTTCGCTTAGCTGTGGTGGAGCTTGTTGGGGCTTCCTGCTTGTTATTTGCTTCCAAAATTGATTAAAGAGTCTGTTCAGCTTAGTCTCAATATCCTGCCATGCTTTGCTGGTACCAGGAGGACACGCGGCTGACGCCATATTGGGAGAGTCGCAGATGAGTATGTCAGCCGGGCGGCTGTGCTCTGTGCATCCATTAGCTCCAGACAGCCTCTCAGGGGTGGACCGGGATAACCCCCACCGGTCCGAGGGGGGATAACAGAGCTCCTGCCGGGAAATAGCTGCTCCTGGGCATCCCAGGATCAGGAGATTGGCCGCCTCTCCCGCCCGGTGAGCACCAGGCAAAACTTGCCACGTGGAGGTAAGTAAGACTCTGTCGAGTTGCTGACCGCTATTAAGCATGTCGGGTCGGTCAGGTAGGAGCAACATTGCTGGGTCATCCCCTTCTGGGGTGAAATTTGCTTGTTGATAGCTGCTTAAAGTGAGATATTGAGGGAGCTCACACGAAGTGCGTCTTTCCTCCATGACAGCTAGGCCCCGCCCCCCGGAAGCTGCATTCTTAGTGAGAGGAGGGACAGTATAGCTGCTGCTGATTTAATAGGGAAATCGATAGCTAGGCTAGTGTATTCAGTGTCCACTACAGTCCTGAAGGACTCATTTGATCTCTACTGTAAGGACAGCACCCCAAAAAGCCCTTTTTAGGGCTAGAACATCAGTCTGCTTTTTTTTGTGTAATCTAATTGCAGTTGCCTGCCTGCCAGTGTGTGTCAGGCTCACAGCGTATACTGTGCCCACTTGCCCAGTGCCACCACTCATATCTGGTATCACAATAGCTTGCATTTAAAAAAAAAAAAACTTTTTTGACTGTAATATAATAGCAGTCAGTTTCCTTCACACGTGTGCATTTAAGGGCCTGCCAGGGCACAGTGTCACACCAGTGCAACTCATATCTGGTGTAACAGTAGTGTACATTAAAAAAAACTAGAAATTTGACTGTGAAATAATAGCAGTCAGTTTCCTTCACACGTGTGCGTTTCAGGGCCTGCCAGGGCACAGTGTCACACCAGTGCAACTCATATCTGGTGTAACAGTAGTGTACATTTAAAAAAAAAAAAAAAATACCATTTTGACTGTAATAGGTTGAATAGCAGTTGTCTGCAAGCGTGTGTGTCAGGCCTACAGTGTCTACTCTGCCACATTATTCCAAACAATTTAGGAATGTTAGGTGATTTATGCCCTTTATGGATTAAAACCAGACTCTGCATCAACTATTTAATTTTCCATGCCACAGTCCAGGTGTTAGTCCCCTTGAAACAACTTTTCCATCACTAGTGTGGCTAGAAAGAGTCCCTGTGGGTTTTAAAATTCGCCTGCCCATTGATGTCTATGGCGGTTCGCCCGGTTCACCCGTTCGCGAACATTTGCGGAAATTCGCGTTCGCCGTTCGCGAATGGAAAATTTTATGTTCGCGACATCTCTAACCAAAACTAATACAACTATATTGAAAGTTATGCTAATAGAATTAGTATATATCCTGTTTGTGTGGTCAGTTCTGTTAACATTTTTCTGTTTGGGCCAATTCATCACTCTGGCATACACTGATTCTCTTCCAGATAAGGAAGAACCCTAGGGATCTGTGATAGTTCCCCTAACACCAGGTGGCTGCAGGTAGGAGGCCTGTGAGGGCACAACAAGCAGTGGAACTAGTGGTCTTTGAAGAATATGACATAAAGAAAGAGGGAAGTCCTACAGAAGAACCTTCATGACTTTGCTTCAACAGAAGATCCCGTGCCTCAATCCAGTTGAGATTGTTCCACCACAAGCCTAAAAAGACAATGGCAGGTTAAAGAACTATGTACATAAAAAAAAAATACAGTTGTAAATTTTATAAGGAACCCAGCAACCCCAGCTTATGATGTCCCTTTGGAGGTGACCACAGGAAAGTATAAATTTGAAGAGGCTTTGGATAGCAACTTTAATTAAACTTTAATTAAATTTTCCATTTGATATAGAGCAGATATATGATATGCATTGTGAATATATACATCAAAGCACTATCACTTTAATAGTTTAGTTTTGCGGGGTTTTTTTATTATATTTTTTATCTCATTAAGTTTGTATTTTATATAATGGCAATGCTTTTACAACCGATTATTTCAATACATTTTAGCTTACTAGGCACTAGCACTATTTAATTTTGTCTCTAACGTTGGAATTAGTGTAGGATCCACCGATATTGGGGTACTGTGAAGTAGTGGTGGGCTTAACACAATATGGACGTATGGTGGAACAGAATTCCCAAATATGGACGTATGGTGGAACAGAATTCCCATATTTGTTTGCTGAGATAGACAATTTTAAGTAGCCTTATAAAATGTAAAACTGTATTTTTATGTGTGCGCTGTTCCTTAAATATCTATATTGTAAAAATGTTGGTCTCTACGGCAGCACTGTTGTTGTGAAATGCATGTTCAGGGTGTTCCCCCAATTCCCTTTTTTTTTCTTTATTAAAAAGCTATGGTGGAAGTATCAACAGGCCAGAACACCAATGCTTCAAAAAATAATGTCAAAAGGATCACAGTTGGGAAACCTGTAGACTCTGGAAACACTCCGTCCATGAGTGATGGAAAGTGGGGTTTATGCAGTTCCTACCAAGGGGATGCCCTTTATCCGGAGCCGTAGGTGAAAATGCATCATGGCCATGAAGCTGATGGAGGTCAACAGTAGAATCCCAGATGTACCTGTATATATTTTAATCTACATATACATGTGTTGTGAATTTAGTCTAAAGATATACGAAGGTGAACTTGTCGTCTATATTATTTGTGGATAAAAGGCTTTCCAAGGGTAACTTCAAACCAACAGTTGTCTTTTTAAATCCGTATACATTACTGAATGAGATGCACATTTATACATTTGTTTCATACAGAATTGCCTATTACATTTTTATTTTTTTTTGCCATTAAGCTGGTAAAATCTCTTAGTGAGGTTGAAAGTCTATAATGATTCTCATTTCTATAGTAAAACTATTTATGTATGTAAAAGATTCAAACTGTTAATTCTTAGCAATTCTCAGAATATCAGCGTTACAAAAAAGCATGAAGGTGAACTCTCAGTGTTGGAAATAAAAACAAAATACTAGAGTAGACTCCCTGCCAGGCGCCCATGAAGATGGTAATGGTAAAGTGGTAATGTTTTGTCATTTGATTGGTCATCTAATTACACGGGCAGTTTAAGTGGAGATAACACAATGAATAAATGACTCTCCGGTTGATAATCCACTTCTGTCTCGTCTCAGTGTCTCTTACAATTCTTACGGTTTCAGCTTCTGAACATTTGTCAGGGTCGTGAAAAGCCACGGTGAATCCGAAAAAAAAAAATAACAATCTTAAAAAAATATTCAGTTGGAACATAATTATTTAAGGAGTTGAAGTGCTCGTTCAATTTCATACATTCTCATAAAAGTGACATTCAAATTCTAAACTGTATTTTTTCGTTTGCATTTATTTTATAGAAGCCAAAAAATAAAATAAACAATCATACATTTGGAATGGGGGAAATGGTGTACCTTTTGAGATAGCTTGGGATATTTAGCACATTCATGACTTAGTCTTTATCAAGTTTCCGGGGCATTTGTGACTTTTGGCCCTTTTGTAATGTCTTTGTTCCACCGTATTATAATGCTTTCTCTTGAAATCATTGTTTTGGCTTACTTTGGGCCTCATCAGTGAGGGGAAGCAGATACCTTTATAGGTCTGCTTATATAGGAAATTATCTACAGCATGCACTTTTACCAAATCGACACTTGGTGGCGCCAGAACACCTCGCTACAGAGTCTAGAAAAAGGAACAAAGAGTAGGGCCAACACAGAGGTCTAGAAATAGGGAGGTAGATATGTTATGGTTATTGATATTGATGCTCCATTTTTTTGCTATGCTAGAAACATTCTGAGCCTCTCTTTCCCCCTTTAAGAAGCTTCTTACAAAAGACACTCTCATTCCTCGTGCCTCTGTATAAGGCCCATCATTGTATCCCTTAACTATTATTTATTTATTTATTTATAACGATTTATTTATTTATTACTGGTATTTAAAAAAGCGCCAACATATTCCACAGCGCTGTACAATTAGGAAAAAGACAATACAGTGTAAACAGACCAATACAAACGGTAGTGGGGGCCCTGCCTGTGAGCTTACATTGTAAAGGTTGGAATGGGGAGGTGAGACAAGAGGTAGCAAAAAAATTGGAGGAGATGGCAGAGATAATTAATAGTATAATTGCAGTAACTGGTATCATGTGAAGGGAATGAGGAGGTGATTGGCTGTGATCAAGGCAGGCACGACCATCAGGAGGATTAGGCAGCTGCCTATGGCGCACTGGCCCAGGGGGCACAGTCTCTGGGTGACCAGCAGGAGGGGAGCTCAAAGCACAGCACTCCCCTCCAGTCACTGTATGTAGCGTGGCCAAACAACAGAACTTCTGTTTTCTTTTCTGTTTTCTTTTTTATAATCTTTATTGTAAAGGTTTACCCTTTCTTTTCTCCTTTTTTCATACAAAAAAAGACAATACATTACAATAATTACATACAAATTTGACCAAAGACAAACGATACTTTGACTTACAAATCTATATAGACAAAACAATGCAGCAAAAGAGAGGGGAGGAAACATATCGGGTAAGATTGTATATCTTATAATTTATATTGTCCAAAGTATAGACAATCAAACACGGTTTGACTTTTAGTTTATATAGAAATTGATTTTAGTAGACCAAGTATTGTTAGGGACTCTGTTTGTTGATCAACTCCCAACATTTCATCCAAACTGTTGTTTTTCTTCTTAGATTTTGTTTGCTCAGCAATAATTCCATTTTTATTTGAAACCTAAGCTGGGCTCTGACTTGATCCCAAGGAACGTCCCTATCGTTTTTCCATCCTCTAGCAATCACGATTTTGGCTGCTAAGAAAAGGTGAATAAGAATAATTTTCAAATCATGCGCCATTACTTGCCAATTTAGATGGAGTATTACGACCTCTGGAGAGAGCCTCAGCTTAAGGTTCAAATCTACAGACACAAACCTTTGTATATTACCCCACAAATTGTTCAGTTTGCTGCACTCCCACCAAATATGCTTGAAAGTGCCTGTAACTATACCGCATCTCCAGCATAGATGATTTGTTGTGGGATACATTTTATTTAATTTATCTGGTACTAAGTACCAATGGACTAAAATGGACTTCTGTTTTCAATACCCATTCTGACAGGAAGTGCTCACTGAGAGCACCAAACAACTTTCTGTCAGATCGGGTAGAGGTTACAGGATTTCATCTACCGCAGCCTGATGCTCGTCTACGCTACATGGATAAGGGAGGTGGGGAGGGAGAGACCACATAGGGGTTGGGAAAGGGAGAGGCAGACAGAGGGCTGAGGGGGGAGAGAGGCACACAAAAGGCATAGGAGGGGGAGTAGAGGCACACAGGGGACTGGAGGGGAAAAGAAGCACACTGAGGGCTAAGGAGGGGATGGAGAGGCACACACAGCAAAGGGAGAGAGGCACACAGAGGACTGAGGGCTGGCAAAGAGGTGCACAGAAGCGCTGGGGAAACAAAGAGACCCACAGAGACTGAGAGGGGTGGGGGGCAAAGAGACACACAGAGGGGCTGGGGGGAGAAGATAGACACAGAAGGGCTGTGTGGTAGGAAGAGACCCACAAAGGTGCTGGGATGGCAAGGAGACACACAGAGGGGCTGGGGGGACAAAGAGACACACAAAGGGGCTGGGGACAAAGACACACAGAAGGGCTGTGTGGGAGAAAGAGACCCACAAAGGTGCTGGGGAGGCAAAGAGACACACAGAGGAGCTGGGGGACAAAAGACACACAGATGGACTGGAGGACAAAGAGATGCACAGAGGGGCTGGGGAGACAAAGAGACACACAAAGGGCTGGGGGGACAAAGAGACACACAGAGGTGCTGGAGGGACAAAGAGACACACAGAGGTGCTGGGGGGAGAAGAGACACACAGATGGGTGGGGTGGAGAAAACCCCCCACTAAAAATCTGGATAGGGGAAGAGACACACAAAGGAGTTCGGGGAGAAAGAGACACACAAAGTTGGCAGTTTTTGATTTGGTGGAGGCGCAGGTAGCTGGTCTTGCCTAGAGTGCAAAATAGTTCTGACTATGATTCCAAACAGCTGGAAGAGAATGCTCTATGGTTAGAAGGAACTAGAGTGGATGGCACTGGCGTACATACCGCGGCCGCAGGGGTCGCGGCTGCGACCGGGCCTCCACGGGGCCCGGCCACCCTGCGACCCGGCATGTATGCTAGTGTGGCCACATTTTGCCAGCCTCTGGCCACCTCAGGGCCCACCGAGGCTGGCAGTGGCATCACTTTGAGGGCGGGCGCGTGAGGGAGCATTCTCCCCTGAGCGCTCTCTGCCCAGCTCTCTCGCGTGCACCGCAGTGATGCCAGAGCCGGAAGATGACGTCATTCCTGCTCCGGCATCAGTAAGCGGCGCGCGAGGGAGCTGGGCAGATAGCCCTCAGGGGAGAATGCTCCCTTGCGCGCCTGCAGGACCGGCCGCCCAGCAGCACCAGTGGACCCCAGGGAATCCCTTCCGCACTTCCAAAGGTAGGGAGGCTGGGGGATTAAATAAATAAAATGTGAGTGTGTATGTGTGTCAGTGTGTGTGTGTGTGTGTCAGTGAGTGTGTTACTGTGTGTGTGTCTGTTAATGAGTGTGTTAGTTTGTGTGTGTCAGTAAGTGTGCTTCTGTGTGTGTGTTAGCTTGCATCTGTCTGTTAGTGTGTGTGTCTGCTAGTGAGTGTCAGTAAGTGTGTTAGTGAGTGTTACTGTGTGTGTGTGTCACTGAGTGTGTTAGTTTGTGTGTCTGTTATTGAGTGTGTGTCTGCTAGTGAGTGTCAGTGTGTGTTTTAGTTTGTGTGTCAGTGAGTGTGTCTGTTACTGAGTGTGTTAGTTTGTGTGTGTCTGTTAGTGTGTGTGTGTTAGTGAGTGTGTGTTTGTCAGTGAGAGTGTATGTTTTGTAAGTGAGTGTGTATGTGTGTCTGTCACTGAGTGTGTGTCTGTCAGTAAATGTGTGTGTCTGTTAGCTAGTGTGTATGCATCTGTTCGTGAGAGTGTGTGTGGTTAAAACCCCTTCAGCACTTACCTTTCTCCAGCGCCGGGCTCCCTTGGCGCTGGGGATCTCTCCACCCCGATCCACCTCTCAGCTCCAAATGCGCATGTGCGGCAAGAGCCGCACGCGCATTCAAACTGCCCATAGGAAAACATTAATCAATGCTTTCCTATGGACGTGCAGCAGAAGCGCCTCTAGCGGCTGTCAGTGAGACCACTACTAGAGGCTGCATTAACCCTCAGTGAAACATAGCAGTTTCTCTGAAACTGCTATGTTTTCAGCTGCAGGGTTAAAACTAGAGGAAACTTCATTGAGCTGAAGTGATCTGAGTGCCTATAGTGGTCCTTTAAGTGTATGTGTATCATGCACTGGCGTGCACACCGCGGTCGCAGGGGTCGCAGCCCTGCAACCAGGTGCTCGCCGCCACGTGCAGTGGACCCGGACCGCGCAGAGTAAGCGCCGGGGGGCCCACGGATCAATTTGCGCACCGGGGCCCCATGGATCGTGTGTATGCCACTGGCGGATGGATAGACCCGAGTAGAAATGAAGTGGCTTTGTTGCAGTTGGATTGTCGAATTGAGCCTAAGGAATAAAGATACAGAGTTATTTGAAGGAATTTACAGCTAGAAATGGCAAGCAGGGGTGGGGATGGTAGAGCAGAGTTTGTTGTATACAATTTAAATATTTGTCAATCAAATTCTATTAGGCAAAATATTAATAACTACGTGTAACTGCAAGTACAAAATATTACAGTAGTTAACTATAGTTACAAATAGTAGCATTATAATAGTGAATTAATAACGTAGTAACAAAGGTGAAATAAATCTGGTGGAGTATCTTCCAAATTTCAGTCCGTACCTTAAAGTTGCAGTGTAGAAATAAAGAGGCTTTGTTGCGGATAAAACCATTCACGTCTGTCTACGAGAAATGCAGTATATAAATTGCTGTCATATTATTATTGTTATTATTGCTTTACACCATTCAGGCTGCAAAATAAAGAGTAATTTTACTTCCATTAAAGGGACACTGTAGGCACCCAGACCCCTTCATCTCATTAAAGTGGTGTGGGTGCAGTGTCCCTGTCCCCTAATGTAAAACATTGTAGTATTAGAGAAATATTGCAGTGCTAAGACTGCCTCTAGTGGCGGTCTACCAGACAGCTACAAGAGGCCCTTCTTACAATTTACAATGTAATGAAGTTTGACCTTACGCTTAGCGAATAATCCTGTATGTGACTTATGATATTCTGGTATCTGCTTAGTGAGATTTGGGAGTCAGTTTAATGACATCAAGAGAAATGCAATATTTTTGTATTAAAAATAGAATTTGATGATAAAATATTCTTGGATTTTTTTTTATCTTTTCAAAGCATTATTTTGCAATTGGTATATTTCTAAAATAAGTGGATATATTCCTATAAACATGGCTACGGGTATTTTTTGCATTCTTCAGAATAAAATGCACAGATGTGAGACAGTTCCACATTTTGGTTTATCAGAGATGAATGTGATGATTCAATCCATATTATAGGTTAATCCTGTAGTACACATTCTCTGCAGCAATAACTTGTACAGTTATTGCATGTGCCGAAATCGTTTTTTTTTTTTTTTTTTTTTTTACTATGCTTTAAATTAATAATTTATGTAACTTGGCTATATTAAAGAGTATCATTCACAGGTTGCATTTTTTCCTATGTCTTCTCAGTGTTTCATCACGGGCGTTGCTGTTTAGCAGGATGCATTGGATAGCAGATCCTGCAATGTATAGCAGGTAGTAAGTCAGAAGAGGAATTTCACATCAAAGTATCTCCATTACAATATACAATGCCACAACATTGAAACAACCAGCCAAATATCGTGTAGATCCCCCTCGTACTGCCAAAACAGCTCTGGTGCATCGAGACATGAACTCCACAAGACCTCTGAACATGTCCTGTGGTAACTAGCACCAAGACATTCGCAGCGGATCCTTTAAGTTCTGCAAGCTGCGAGGTGGGGCCTCCACGGATCGGATTTGTTGTTCCGGTACATCCCATAGGTGATCAATCATACTTTTGCAGGGTGTGGGTGCATTATCCTGCTGAAAGAGGGCACTGCCATCAGGGAACTTGACAACCATGAAGTGGTGAACGTGGTATGCAACAATCTCTAGCCAGGTGGTATGTGTCAGAGTAACACATTAATGCAAGGACCAAAGGTTTCCAAGCAAAACATTGCCCAGAGCTGCCTGTGCCATCCTGTCTTCTTCCCATAGTGCATCCTGCTACCATCTCTTCCCCAGGTAAATGATGCACACACACCAGGCTATAAGCCTGATCTAAAAGCATGTTATTCATCAAATTGGCAACCTTCTTCCATTGCTTTATGGTCCAGTTCTGACACTCACATCCCAATTGAAGGCGCTTGAGGAAGTGGACAGGGGTCATCATAGGCACTTTGGGCCCCACATAGGCCCCATACGCTGCAAACTGTGATGCACTATATTTTCTGACACTTTCCTGTCATGGCCAACATTAGGTTTTTCAGCAATTTGAGTTACAGTTCTTCTGTGTGACTGGATAAGATGGGTTAGTCTGCGCTCCCCACAATGAGTCTTGGCGCCCATGACATAGATGCCAGTTCATTGATTGTCTTTCCTTGTGGTGACAACCACTGCATACCGGAAACCCCACAAGACTTGTCATTTTTGAAGATGCTGTGACCCAGTTGTCTAGCCATTATTTACTATTTGGACCTTTGTTAAAATCACTCAGATTGTTTCGCGTGTCCATTTTTCCTGCTTCCAACACATGAAATTCAAGAACTGATTGTTCACTTGCTGCCTAATGTAGCCCACCCCTTGACAGATTTTTAATGTTTTCAAGAATATTTACTGCACAAATTTGTAAATTGTATATCAACTTGAAAACATTAGAACTATGAAAATTAAATTAACTTGGAAAAAAAAACTGTCTTTCCCCCTTATACAAAACCCCTGCACCCCCGTCCACAAACCCTCTGCCCCCCTTCCAAAAAAACCCTGCCCCCTCATACAAAACCCCTGCCCTTCCCCATTCTACAAAAATCCTGTCCTGCCCCCTTATACAAAACCGCTGCACCTCCCCTTCACAAAAAACCCTGCACTCCCTTCCATAAAATGAATGCACCCTCCTTCACAAAAAACCCTGCACTCCCTTCCATAAAATGAATGCACCCTCCTTCACATAAAACCCTGCACCCCCCTTCACATAAAAACTGTGCACCCCATACACATAAAAACCCTGCACCCCCCTTCACATAAAAACCCGGCACCCCGGCTCCTTTACATAAAGTTAATACACCTACTTCGCATAAAATGTATAACCCCCCTTTACATAAAGTTAATACATCCCCTTCACATCCAATTCATACCCTCCTTCACATAAATTCCATACCCCTCCTTCATATAAAGTTAATACACCCCTTCACATAAAATCCATACCCCCCTCCTTCACATAAAATCCATACCCCCTCCTTCAAATAAAGTTAATACACCCCTCCTTCACATAAAGTTAATATACCCCTTTACATAAAATCCATGCCCCCCTCCTTCACATAAAGTTAATACACCCCTCCTTCACATAAAGTTAATACACCCCTCCTTCATATAAAGTTAATACACCCCTTCACATAAAATCCATACCCCCCTCCTTCACATAAAATCCATACCCCCCTCCTTCACATAAAGTTAATACACCCCTCCTTCACATAAAGTTAATATACCCCTTTACATAAAATCCATGCCCCCCCTCCTTCACATAAAGTTAATACACCACTTCACATACAATCCATACACCCCCTTCAAATATAGTTAATACACCCCTGACCCCATCACATACAATTCAATCCCCCTCCTTCACATAAAGTTAATTAAACTCCTGACCCCTTCACATAGAATTCATACCCCACCTCTTCACATAAAATGAATACACCCCTGACCCCCTTCACATAAATATCCTCTACTCACGTTTGAGGATGACTTGCTCCGGTCTCAAGCAAAGACCACTACTGCCGCCGCGGTGCCGCCCTGATGTCAGCTCGGATCTTTCCACTGCTGTAGATCTGTGAAGGTAGACAGACGGACAGGTGGACAGGCGGACAGGCGTCCGCGCACATCTGCGTGACATTGCGCGCCTCCGCACATCTCAATATTCCTCCTCCCCCTGCTCCTCCACATTATTGCTGTATAGTGCGGGCCGACGACCGCTGCCCGTACTATATGAATGTATGGGTGGTGATTCATAACACTGACAGTCATGGCACCCCCCTAGTGAGTGGCACCTGGGGCGGACTGAATGTACCTTTCCTGGTTACATACTTTGTTATTATTATATTAGTTACAAGCGAGAGAAGTCATAGAAATAACAAACATGTAATAATCGGGTGAATCAGTTCTGCAATAATGACCGTACTAAAACCTCCACAATACAGTAAGAACATTAAAGATGTGAACGTCTCTTTCAGGAGAGGTTCTCATCAACTTCTGTAGATTTTTCTTTTTTTTTTTGAGAAGTCAGGATTTATTTTCTCTTTTTTGAAGATCCCATTATTTTGGGAGATAATAAATATGTCTGTGAACAGGTTCTTGATTCAAAAAGAAATCTGATTGCCACTGTGAAGTCAAGAAGGTTTTTTTTTCCCTTTCTGTGACGCAGGGCCAGATTAAGAGCACATAGCGCCTGGTGCTGACAATTATGATAAATACATAATTATGGTAAATCCATACCTCCTAACAGCAAGTCCAGTGAAGTAGAATGTTGGTCGGCGAGGTAAAGGGGTGAACCATTGGCGCGAGTCACGTAACCAGAATGAAAGCATGTTAATAGTTTAATTGACATGCCTTCTGGAAGAAGTGATATTTTTGAATTAATTTAGACTTGGCGAGAGTCTAATTGAACAAGGAATGGAGGACAGACACATGTTGTTTTTCACAGTATTGTTAGAAATGCCTTATTTAACAGTGAGGACAGGTGTATAAGAGCAGTGTTATGAAGTTATTTATAAGTAAGGACAATAATTTTACAATCTAAATCTAATGGGAAGCCCATTTAAGGACTGACAGAGGGGTTTGGTATGGGATGTGCGGGAGGTCACGAAGATGATCCAGTGGAGCATTCATTATAGATTATGATGGGGTGATCAGGGAATGTTTAAGTTCAGTGACAAGTTGATTATATTAGTCTCACTTAGAGGAAATTGGATGAGTGAGCACCTTAACTGCAACTGGTGTAGGGTAGAGATGGATGCAAGCTATTTTTGTCAGAGTGAAGAACATAGAAGAGAATGCCAATAGGCCATAGAACATGATAAAATGATAGGAAATGAAAGTACCTTTCAAAGACATCATGTGCCTTCATCTATAAAGCCAGAGACCTTGTTAAGATAAATCCCCACCTCCACATCTTAATGAACGGACATCAATGTATTGAAGGTCAGCTGGTGGTCTCGGGATTCCACAATACCAAACACCGTTACTTATTTTATCGTAAGACTTTCTTATTATTTACACATATTCCCAGGTGGGTTTTTTTGGGTTCTTTTTGCCCAGGGTGTATTTGTTTCCATTCTGTAACGCTAAGCCGGTGCTTATGATTACGTAATCACTGCTTTACAGTGATCTCATTATGTTTTGGTGCTCACTGTTTGTTATATAATTTTGCATGCTCGAGAATATGTTACCATTTTTTCAGCTGTCCTTCCGAGTCAATCGTTTTTACTCTCTCTCACTTCAGCCTTGTTTTCACAGTTCATTTAGTTCGATAGAAAAAAGTTACATTTACCGGGAAGAGTTAGTGAGATCAAGTGACATTGATCTCTGTGTTACGATATCATACCGCAGTGTTCTTGGTGTCTCGTAATGTTCTATTCACTAAAGTAATGAATTGCTGAAAATTCTAGGTGAATAACATTTTTCTTAAATTTGACTTTCATATTTGTTCCTGTTTGGCAATTTTGGACAAAATTTAAAATGTACTATGATTTCAATTTGAATTCCCACCAAATTTACACTTTAGTGTGGTTCAGGGTAAAGATGACAAAAACATATCTTTGCTTTTGGAGACACAGATCTAACAGCTCCCTACCATATAGGCCACCAGAACAATATTGTGCTTTGACGTCCTAACGTCTCTTGGTCTCAGAGTATTAATTCTTTAAAACTAAATCGATAGAAGCCAAAAAGAAATTATCTGCAAATAGTTGGCAGGCATGAATTACCTATGATACAATAAATTTAACATAGAAAAAAAAAGTTGTTGTTTTTTTTGTTTTCAAGAAAGGCTAAAATACTTTCTGAATACGGAATTCTGTGCATTTTATTTGTGTTAGATCTTATAAAAGGCATGTCTTGCAGTGAAAACTTGAAATCCAGCTGTTTCTGTTTTTTTCAAGGGTTTTCATGAGCTTAAAGTTATTTTGCTTTTAAAGTCAATAAATGTTAAATTTGTGCAACTCAAAGGGAGCCATGTTAGACCAAGATCAAACCCTACAGTTTGTGAAAGTATGTACTTTCTATTATTTTAAATGTGTTACAAAAGTACCATCTAGTGGCTGTAGTCACAAACTGCACAGTTATGCAGAACTCGTAAAGAATGTCAAAATAACTGTTTACTGGCTATTTATTTACTGATTGACATTTCTGCTTGCCAAAATTCTACTAAAATGAATGCTGTTATTAACTTGATTATTTTGTCTATCTAGAATTGTAACATTTGTACTTGCTTATTCGTTTATTATGTTTGAAACAGAATGTTCTCGCTTAATGTTAAATTGCTGTTATTAGAAGCTTCATTCAACGGCATTACTTGTTTTTAACCTTGTTGCCAATTACTTCCATTAAACAATGAAACTAATTAAAAATATAATATACAGCATCATTTTAGCCCAGAGGAAGTTAATCTCCGGCTATTTAATATAAGCCACGGGGCTCTCACAGATTGCACTGTGGTTACCTCCTTTAGTGTAAATAAAGTTTATTGAGATTCAAGAAACAGGTGATGTAGAATTATTAAAAATATTTATTGAACTTGTATTGAATTATTGTACTAACTCCATTTTAACCTAACATTGTAACAAACCCTCCATTTTGTCCTCATAACCTGACTTCTTCATTTTAAAACTACATTACATGACAGAATTTCCCAGCACATCTAACACAATGGACAAAGACTGTATTTTCTATAAAGACATGACTAACTCAGGAACTGCTGAATTTCCCCTAACTCGCAACATAGTATAAATTGAAGGCCATGAGAACACTGTAGTAATGAAATGTTCTATTCATAAGAGACCTTGCACCTGACCACAGACCTGACATCACTGACTGTGTAAAATGACGCTCAAGCCCCCCTTTCCACCGAGTAAACCTCATGCTAAGGGAAATGGCGCTTGAGCCCCTTGTCCCCACCCGTGTCCAAACAATACCACCTCTCGGTGGGTGGACACATAGCTAACCACTTAGTTTTTGAGCCAATTAATTATATTGATAGGTGGACACTAATCCAGACACTTAACAATTAATCCAATTAATGATGTGTATTTACTAATGTCTTGATAATCAATGATGACGCAAAATGCCTCTTAAAAGGGCCTGCGCGCCCGCTTTTCTTCACTTGCCAATAAATTTTCTCGAAGTTATTTTAACCTGAACTCCGTGTGTCAGACTGAATTACTTCAGCGTATATACGCAATTCAATTTTCTTAATTTGGACAGGAACAGATAGACATTTAAACATTTTGGTTTACTGCTAAAAAGTACCATAACAACTTTGGCGCCCAACGTGGGGCTCCGGGCTATGTCTGGCCGGTGAGCCGTCCTAAGGAAGACGCTGTTGGACGGAGGAATCCGGGGGGAAGGAAAGGAGATTGATCACCTCCAGGTACACGGTAGAGACTTCTGCAGAGCCACCGGTATGTTCCGGCCCCTTTGATTGACCCGTCCACGTGTCTGTGACTGCTTCCCGGGAGGACATCAAAGACAGGTAATATCTTGCCCGGAGTCTCGTTACTCACTTGTTTACCTGCATTTAGTCTATCTGTTGCCTGGGTGTGTTTGAATTGTTTGCTTGTTTCCCCTTTTTGGGATAAAGGGGGGGGTGGACCTGCGGGGCTTTTGCCTGGGGTCCTCTGTTCGCCTGTTTGCTAGTTTACCCCTTTTGGGTTAAAGGGGGGTGGACCCGGGGGATTTGCCTGGAGTCCTCTTGCCTGTTTACTCCTTTTAGGAGCCACGTGGCTGTGGCTGTAGGGAAAAAGGGGGGTTGACCTGTGGAAGTTTTCCTGGGGGTCTTCTTTGCCTGTTTACCTCTTTTAGGAGCCTCGTGGCTGTGGCTGTATGGAAAAAGAGGAGTGTTGGAACTGTGGATTTTGTGTAGACTCATAATTTCCTGTGATCCTTCTTGTGTCACTTTGACAGCCTAGCTAGCTCCATTGTGCACGTAACTCTGCTTGCAGAGAGGTGGTAACCCACAGCTTCGAGCGCTGAGGCTGGTGGAATTCCAATTTTCTTTTATTTGTGGCGGGCGGATTCAAGCAGGCATTGCTTGTCTCCAGCACCACGTAGTAGTGAGACTTATGAGTGGGTTTCATAGGGGCACTACGGGAGTGAGGATAGAGGTGGCCACTGTTAGTGGACTGCTGTAACGAGGGAGGCTAGACAGGATTCGGGTCGGAGAGGATTGCTGTTTCCTGTGGCCGCTGGTAGTGAGACTTGAGGAAGTCGTTCTCCGAGCGGGGACACTACGAGGTTGAGGGAGGTGACTTAGGTCACGCGAGTAAAGGAAAGGTTTACTGCTAAAAAGTACCATAACAACTTTGGCTTTTAGCAGTAAACCAAAATGTTTAAATGTCTATCTGTTCCTGTCCAAATTAAGAAAATTGAATTGCGTATATACGCTGAAGTAATTCAGTCTGACACACGGAGTTCAGGTTAAAATAACTTCGAGAAAATGTATTGGCAAGTGAAGAAAAGCGGGCGCGCAGGCCCTTTTAAGAGGCATTTTGCGTCATCATTGATTATCAAGACATTAGTAAATACACATCATTAATTGGATTAATTGTTAAGTGTCTGGATTAGTGTCCACCTATCAATATAATTAATTGGCTCAAAAACTAAGTGGTTAGCTATGTGTCCACCCACCGAGAGGTGGTATTGTTTGGACACGGGTGGGGACAAGGGGCTCAAGCGCCATTTCCCTTAGCATGAGGTTTACTCGGTGGAAAGGGGGGCTTGAGCGTCATTTTACACGGTCAGTGATGTCAAGTCTGTGGTCAGGTGCAAGGTCTCTTATGAATAGAACATTTCATTACTACAGTGTTCTCATGGCCTTCGACTTATACTATGTTGCGAGTTAGGGGAAATTCAGCAGTTCCTGAGTTAGTCATGTCTTTATAGAAAATACAGTCTTTGTCCATTGTGTTAGATGTGCTGGGAAATTCTGTCATGTAATGTAGTTTTAAAATGAAGAAGTCAGGTTATGAGGACAAAATGGAGGGTTTGTTACAATGTTAGGTTAAAATGGAGTTAGTACAATAATTCAATACAAGTTCAATAAAGATTTTTAATAATTCTACATCACAGGTATGATGATGGGAAGAGAAAAAAAAAGAGGGTTGTGGGTTATACCATAGTCATTAATACGGTCCAAAATAATATATTGCTCTCCAAAATATTAATTGTAAAGCAGCCATTCCAAGCATTTGATGAGAGACGATCGAAATAAAGTTGAAGATATCAAATTAAAGTAGATAAAATTCTCAGGTTAAAGGACAACGTTCAACAGATTTTTACCTTTGTTTTTTTTAAATTGATTACATTTGAGGACGCTTATTTTTGAAATTATGGATATTTATTTTTTTGGATAAAATTATTATTATTATTATTATTTTATCTGGCTGAGCAGCCATGTTGAGTCAGCCTCTACTATTAGCTGACTGCTACTCCACCTAACGTGCCTGCTGTTCTGTGTGGATTGTGTGAAACTGCAGCAGTAGACATGTCAGCTCGAGAAGCAGTTGGTCAGATAACAGAATACAAGAGATAAAATATGCGGATATAGGGCAATATTGTCCGTGCATATAAATGTAGTGGCAGGCTCCTCACTCATCTAAAGTATAAACTCCTCCTTGATCTTAGTGATCTTAGTGATCTTCTGTAGACATCTATAATACTCATAATCCTGATGAAGTCTTGAGAGTAAGATAAATTTCATTTCATGTTAATGTCCCTTTCCTTGCATTACATAGTATACATAGTTACATAGCTGAAAAGAGACTTGCGTCCATCAAGTTCAGCCTTCATCACATTTGGTTTTTGCTGTTGATCCAAAAAGAAGGCAAAAAAACCCAGTTTGAAGAACAATTTTGTAACAAGTTAGGGAAAAAATTCCTTCTTAACCCCATAATGGCAGTCAGATTTATCCTTGGATCAAGCAGTTATTACCCTACATTGAAAGATTATATCCTTGAATATTCTGTTTTTGCAAGTATGCATCCAGTAGCTGTTTGAACATCTGTATCGACTCTGATAAAACCACCTCTTCAGGCATAGAATTCCACATCCTGATTGTTCTTATAGTAAAAAAAACCTTTCCTTTGCCTTAGACAAAATCTTCTTTCTTCCAGTCTAAACGCATGGCCTCGTGTCCTATGTAAAGTCTGGTTTGTGAATAGATTTCCACACAATGGTTTGTATTGACCCCGAATATATTTGTATAATGTTATTATATCCCCTCTCAGGCAACGTTTTTCTAAACTAAATAGGTTTAAATTTGTTAACCTTTCTTAGCTGATATGTTCCATTCCTTTTATTAGTTTTGTAGCCCGCCTCTGCACTTTTTCTAGTGCCATAATATCCTTCTTTAGAACAGGTGCCCAAAATTGCACAGCATATTCAATATGTGGTCTTACCAGTGATTTATAAAGAGGCAAAATTATATTCTTGTCCCAAGAATGAATGCCCTTTTTCATGCATGACAATACCTTACTGGCCTTGGCCACTGCTGATTGACATTGCACATTGTTGCATAGTTTGTTGTCTATAACAATTCCCAAGTCCTTTTTGTGTGTTGTTATCCCTAATTCACTTCCATTAAGGGTATACGTTGCTTGTGTATTCTTTATGCCGAAGTTGCATTTTTCAACATTAAATTTCATCTGCCATTTGAGTGCCCAGTCCCCCATTCTATCTAAATTCCTCTGCAGCAAAGTAATATCTTGCTCACATTGTATTATTTTACAAAGTTTTGTGTCATCTGCAAACACTGAAATTTGACTTTCAATGCTGTCTTCAAGATCATTTATAAACATGTTAAATAGAAGGGGTCCAGAACAGACCCCTGAGGGACACTACTTGCCACCTCTGTCCAGCTTGAAAATGTACCATTAATGACAACTCTTTGTACTCTATTTTTAAGCCAATGTTCTACCCAAGAACAAGCATTTTCATCTAGACCGATTTCCTTGAGTTCCTATTGTGTGGAACTGTATCAAATGCCTTGGCAAAATCCAAATAGATCACATCCACTGCAACACCCTGATCTATACTTCTACTTACTTCTTCGTAGAACGCAATCAAGTTAGTTTGACATGACCTGTGCTTCATAAAACAGTGCTGATTTTTGCTGATAACCATGTTCTTCTCAAGGAATTCTTGAATATTATCCCTTAAAAACCTTTCAAATATTTTACCAACCTCAGAAGTTAAGCTCACAGGTCTATAATTTCCAGGCAAGGATTTTTAACCCTTTTTGAATATAGGAACCACATCTGCCTTCCTCCAATCCTCCGAAACACTTCCTGAAAGAAAAGAATCTTGAAAGATTAAAAACAGAGGTTCACTTATTTCTACACTTAGTTCCTTAAGTACATGTGGATGGATACCGTCAGGCCCTGGAGCTTTGTTTATATTAACTTTCTTTAGTTAATATAACCACCCTCAGCCTCACCACCCTCACCACCCTCAGCCTTCCCACCCTCCCCAATACCCTCAGCCTCACCCCGTCACCACCCTCAGCCTCACCACCCCACCAGCCTCAGCACCCCCCACCACCCTCAGCCTCAGCACCCCCCACCACCCTAAGCCTCAGCACCCTCAGCCTCACCACCACCCTCAGCCTCACCACCCCCACAACCCTCAGCCTCACCACCCCACCACCCTCAGCATCACCCTCCCTCACCACCCTCAGCATCACCCTCCCTCACCACCTCAGCATCACCACCCTCACCACCCTCAGCATAACCCCCCTCACCATCCTCAGCATCACCCCCCCACCCCAACCACCCGCAGCTTCACCCCTCACCATCCTCAGCATCACCCCCACCCCCTTAGCCTCACTCCTCACCACCCTCAGCCTCACCCCCACCCCCCTCAGCCTCACCCCCCTCAGCCTTACCCCCTCACCACCCTCAGCCTCACCCCCTCACCATCAACCCCCCTCCTTCTCACATCACCCCCCTCCTTCTTACATCACATCACCCCCCTCACTCTCACATCACTCCCCTCACTCTCACATCACCCCCCACTCTCACATCACCCCCCTACTCTCACATCAACCCCCCTCACTCTCACATCAAACCCCCCTCACTCTCACATCAAACCCCCCTCCTTCTCACATCACCCGCCTCCTTCTCACATCACCTCCGCTCACTCTCACCATCACCCTGCTCTCCCTCTCACCATCACCCCCCTTTTCCTCTCACCATCACCCCCCTCACACCATCACCCGCCATACACACAACACACTTCAGTCTCAGACAAAAACGCAAACATGCTCACAGAGACATACATTCTCACACACAAGGATACTCTCTGTCAGACACACTCTCAGGCATATACACAGGTAAACTGTGCATCAATGTGTATATGTGACACTTTTTTGTTAGTGGGGCCTCATGTTTGAGTTTTGCCTAAGGCCTCATAAAGTCTAGAGCCGTCTCTGTTCGGCACGTTCCCTTTATGCAAATGGACCGAATGCTGGCTCTCGGGCGGCCGTTCACATGAACCAAACCCATTAGTAGTCCTCAGCGGTACTTAGCCACGACCGATACGGAACTAATTTCGGCATGAGGACTTTGTGGGTCACCAGGAGAGCTCTTTTTGGAGGGAAGGTGCCTGAGACTAAGGGGAACAAACGCCACCAGAGACCCAGGCGGAGCACCCCATATTGCAGCCAAAGCACCAAATGTCCTGGAACAGTTTTGGGCATAGGATGACGTGTGCGGCTGGTCAGAACTTTAACACGGTGCGTTTCCTCTACACTGCATGGGTCTAAGCGCTATTTGGAGAACTTGGGCAGTTGGGCACTCAGATCAGGGCTATTTGGGGATGTATTATTTGTGGGGTTATTTTTATGATGTTTTTGGGTATTATCATGTTTTATATTTTTATGTTAGCCTCTCTGTTCCTGGAAGATAATTAGCTTAACAGTCTTTAACTCAATTATCTCCCAGGCACAGTGATCTTTGGGAGGGGCTTGCATTGTATTGTGTGGAGACCACCTGCTAGGGGTTGTGTATCAAAGCAGGCAACTTGGCAATAATGAACCAGATCCTTTACACCCTTCACTCAGTCTGGGCTAGTGTTTGGGTGGATCAGCTAAAATCTTTGCAGGAGAGCTTAATCACTTGAAGCTGTACCCAGGACTAGGCGGGAATCAACAGAGAGACCCCAGCCAGCTAGGGGCTGAAGCACTCCTGTGTCGCAGAGGAGAGCTAGGAAGAAAACTTGATGGAGGTACCCAGTCGGGGTGCCAGGCGGTCCGTCACAGCTATTTGTTAAAACAGTGTTGGTGCCAGCAAACTCTGGTGAAGTAGTAATAAATGGACTCTAACTATGTGAAGGCTAAAATATGTGTGGGTTTGAAACAGTCTGAAAGTCTGTGATTAATAAAAATAAGCTGTATTAGTTAAATGTCTTCTGTGATTGCTTTGGTAATGAAAGGGTTTCTTAATGACTGATGTTTCTATTACCCTTTTACGTAAGAAATATTCTCCACAAATCATGTGAGATTACAATACTGACTAAAGTTTGGTGAAACTGATAATTAAATATCAGAATAATTGGCACTTAGTGCGGGAACACAGTAAGATATTCTCACACAATATACAGAACTGTGAATGTATTCTAAAAATGCAGACACTGGCCTAGGAGGTCACTAGGTTATTTCAGGATGGCCTGTTCTTCATTTTCAGACAGAAATTGAGGGAACATGGTTTAAATTAAGGGAAATGTTTACTTGAATTCCCCAGATCCATAGCTACCCTGCCAAACACTGATAATAACAATAATAACAACCTTATCACCCCCATCCCTCTAATAAATATAATAGAGGGAGCAGCTTAGATTACCTGTAAAATGAAATTCCATACCTACCTGTTAAAGCTGTGCTTAAAGAACTGCACATCATAGGCGCTAAAACAAAGCCAAAATAAAATGTGTCATATTCCATTCCGGCTATTGTTAAAGGATCACTATAGGGTCAGGAACACAAACATATATTCCTGACCCTATAGTGCTAAACCCACTATTTAGGTGGCTTACTCCCCCTCAGCCCCCCTATAAAAGTTTAAAACTCACCTTATTTCCAGCACTGTGCGAGTCCGCCGGCGCTGGCTCTGCCCCCTTTGTGACATCATCAAAATGGTCAATTTTTTCAACTATAGGGAAAGTATTGGATTGGCTAAAATCAGCACATGTGCAAGTCCAAATGCTGTTTTGGCCAATCAGACCTCCTCATAGAGATTGAATCAAAATTGAATCAATCAAAATTCAATGTCTCCATGCAGAACGTGGGGACGCTGAACGGCAGGGCTGCTTACTGTGCAACCCTGAGCCAGGAAGCCCCTCCAGTGCCCATCTGAGGAGTGGCCACTTGGAGGTGTCCCTAGAGGCAATGTAAACACGGCCTTTTCTCTGATTATACTCACCAGAACAACTACATTAAGCTGTAGTTCTGGTGACTATAGAGTCCCTTTAATAACAAAAAATATCTCAATGAAAAAAAATGGGAACAAATAAAACCCACAAACAATATATAATAATCCATACAACGTGTAAAATCAACCTACGACTGTCTAATCTAATGCATAATCCCATTAATGCAAGACTTGCCTAATGATGTAATTTTCACGATTATATAATGTACTAAAATAATATCAGTGAGAGCCACTTCCACCCTGACAAATGTCATATCTTCATATTGCTAGCCAAGTTAAAATCCAGGAGGCAAACCACTTTAACCAAAAACAAATGATTTCTTATCTGTGAAGTTCCTAGTTTTATACCAGCCACCAGTTCAACATAGTATCTGTCTCAAACAGGCCATCTGCCTTGCTATATATCTAGAACAGGCCACATACCTCTGTTGTGTACCATCAGCGCACCATATTCTGCTGCATTCTGACACACACATACTGACATACATACTGGCACACACACAAACAGTGAAACATATACACACACACTGTGATGGATGGCCTCGCACCCCAACTGGGTGCTTCCGCCAATCCATGCTGCCTAGTGCTCACTGAGTACTCCAAGCAATCCATCAGACACCATAACCACCATAAACCCCACAGCCAGTGTTACAGCTTGGTTGGGGTCTCGCTGTCCTCCACCCACCTTGGACCCAAGATCAGGATCTAGATTCCAGTGGGTAGACCTCTCCCAATCCAGAGAGTAAATGAGGATAGTTCTTACAAGAGCTAGTGATTATAATCCAAGGGAGTATAATGAGTATAGCAATCCCCAGAGTGAATATAGCTGTTCCCTCCACACATGAGACGAGGCTCTATGTTGAGGGTAAAGAGAAACGGATTTATTGGCAGCCACAACTGGCCTTATATGCAAGTCCCCATGCAAGGGGTTTACTAAAACATATTCCAGGGGCATTCCCCACTGGACCTGAGAGGGGACTATGACAAGGGAGTATGACACTTTAATTACATTGGCTCGCACACAAAACAGGATAATCCCTCCCCTGTGCCTGAGAGATAATTGAGTCAGGAACTGTACTAAACTCAATTATCTCCAGGCACAGAAAACATACATTTTACAATATCCCAAAAGTACCCCCAAAACACATGGAAACACCACAGTCACATCCCCTTTAGCCCTGATCTGGGGGACCAACATATCCAAAAATCACCCAGGTTGGTTCAGGGGTTCGGGATTTCCATGGAAGTCATAATTTTGACCGACCATGCACATAGTCCTATGCCCAAAACAGTTCCAGGGAATTGGGGCCAACGGTCGGTCTCTCTTTTTGGAGTACAAAAGTACATAAATCACATACGTTTTTAAAGGGCCCACAGTCTTTTGGCAAGAGGCTGGCCAGCAGGCCCCTCCAAAAGCCAATGGCGAGGTTACTTTTGCCACACACGCACACACATACTGACATAAATACAGACACACACATACTGACATACATACATACTGACATACACACACATATATACTGACATACATACAGACACACACATACATACACACACATATAGATAAACACACACGCACACACACACAGAAAGACACACACATACATACAGATACACACATACATACAGACATACACCCACACATTCACACACACCCATACATACAAACACAAACATACATACACATATACACACACATACATACGTACATACGGACACACACGCACACATACATACATACATACTGACACACACATATACTTACACACAGATACATACATATATAGACACACACACACACACCTTCATACATACATACATACACACACATACATACATGCTGGCACACAAACACATGCAGCTTATTTTTTTAGCCACCCTCCTGTTTCTTACCTGTTTGGGAAATTTTCATTTCTTGAAAAAAAATCTCTATTTTATCTGGCTGAAGAGCCATGTTGGGACAGACTCTACTAATATCTGACCAACTACTGCCCAACCTAACTTGCCTAAGTTAAAAAGGTGATTCAAATGTGCTCACTGAGGCCTTAGGGGTGTCATATATACATCTTGATGACCAGGCCCGATAAAGACCAAAGTTATCATTGGAGGTTGGTTAACTCTTCTGCAGATGGATCTTGTCAGCATATTGGTTCTGGACTGCCCTTGTGGGTATTTTAATAAGTGACTGGCACAGGTTCAATCTGCAATGGTGAGTTAAAATTTGTATGGGATCTGACTAACCAAAGAACAAGCTATTAAAGGAACACTAAAGCGTTAGGAATACGAACATATGGTGTTCTTCCCCCAATTTGGACTCAGGACTCCCCTCAATCAAATGAAAACAAAATGTTTAATTTACCCCTTTTACAGTGACTTCATGCCACCGCCTGCTCTCACTTCAATGATGTCGTCCTGCAGACTGTTTCATCTTAATCTACTCATTCAATTCAATGCTTCTCATAGAAAAGCATTTGGGAACTGAAGCACATAACCAGCGATCGCTGCTCTTGTCCAATTTAATGCTTTTTTATATGAAAGCATTGGATACAGCGCGACTCTAACTTAAGAATTTGATGAGGTTTGACGTCTAATGTCTCTTAACCACGTCAGACACAGTTGTAACAGTGGAAGCACTCTCTAATGACTTGAAGAACAAGGTCATTGCACCCAGACTACGTCATTATGATAAAGTTGTCTGAGTGATTATATTGGTCCTTTAATTTTTTGCCAAATCTCATAAACTATCTTTTAACTTTATAATGTTACAAGAGGATCATTTATACTATTTTACCTCTAAAGATTCCTCTGTTTGTAATTTAGAATATGATAATGAAAAGACGGGACATTTTATAGAGCATAATAAACTCTGTTACATGGTGACCTCACCTCCCCTGCCGACGTCAGATCCCAAGTGGAGCGGAACGCGCATGCGCGACAAGAGCGGCGCGCGCATTCTAACAGTCCATAGGAAAGCATTTCTCAATGCTTTCCTATGGACGTTCTGCACGCTGAATGCAAATTTCGCATCCAGCGTCGCAGAAGCGCCTCTAGCGGCTGTCACGAAGACAGCCACTAGAGGTTGGATTAACCCCGCTATGTAAACATAGCAGCTTCCTTGAAACTGTTATGTTTACATGTGAAGGGTTAAAACCTGAGGGACCTGAAACCACTTCATTGAGCTTAATATACTATATTTTTATTATTCTCAAATCTTAATAGCTTTTGCACACAAAATAAAAAATGTTTTATAGAATGCTCGACCATAAGCCTGCCTCCTTAGCCACGCTCCCTTGTGTCAGAACGACTTCCTTATCAAAGCAATGTACACACTCTCAGCAGGGCCGGATTAAGAGCACAGTGGGCCTGGTGCTGACAATTATGATGGGCCTAATTACGGAATCTTATCGACCAAAACACTAAAACAGTCATACCTCCCAACGGTCATGTATCTGATGGAGATGGTGCTGGAAGGAAACTCATAGGATGCAGCTATAAGAAAACACATACTCTATGCTAATCTCTCTCTAATTTATGCTTTCATCTTTCAAGTAAATCCATGCCCCCTAACAGCAGTGTTCTGTGAAGCAGGAAGTCAATGGGCAGGGTAAAAGGGTGTGCCACTGGTGCGAATCACGTGACCAGAACTGCCAAAAGGGGCGAACATGCCCAAAAAGGGGGCATGTAGGTCCAAAGAATTTGAAGGACAGCCTGGCATGAATGCCAATCATGCAGGCTGTCCAACTAAAGGCATACTATGCAGACAGCCCCCTGAGCTTGGCATAAATGCGTCTAATGATGCGCTCACTCCATGTTTTCTAAGGACTGCCCCCTAGCACTCGCTGGTCCACTTGTCTCCTTACCTTATTACTAGCAGGCAGAAGTTCCTGGTATATAGTCTGGGACAGAGTAAAGGTGTATGTAGTGAGTGTAGAAGAAAGGGGACATGCCACAGTGTTAGAGAGACCAACGTCTGCATTACCTAAACTAATTTTATTGTCATCCAGTCCACAAGTTTTGTTCCCATACATCCCTCTTAAGCTTCCAAACTTAAAGGGACACTAAAGTCACCAGAACAATTACAGCTTATTGTATTTGTTCTGGTAAGTTGAATCATTCCATTCAGGCTTTTTGCAGTAAACACTGTCTTTTCAGAGAAAATAACTCCAATGGCTGTTCCTTATATGGCTGCTAGAGGTGCTTCCTGGGGCAGTACTGCCTAGTGTGCAGCACTGCCATTCATTGTCTCCACCCTCTGCATTCAGACACTGAACTTTCCTCATAGAGATGCATTGATTCAATTTATTTTTATGAGGAGATGCTGATTGACCAGGGCTATGTTGGACTTGTGCTGGCTCTGCCCCTGATCTGCCTAGTTGACAGTCTCAGCCAATCTTATGGGGAAGTATTGTAATTTTCTCAGACCACCACTTCTAAAGATGTCAGCAGACAGTCAGTTCAGAGGCAGAGCCAGCAGCTGCAGACTTGACTACAAGTAATATTTTACTATATTTAGAGAGGCAAGAAGGGGTTGTGGTTTTAACATAATAGGGTCAAAAATACATGATTGTGTTCCTGGCCCTATAGTGCTCCTTTAAGCAAGAGTCTGTGACACCTTTCTTGGGAAAAAATACCAGCCTTAATCATTTGTATAATTAATTAGTTATGATGTAAATCATAAGGAGTGACATCAGAGAAAAGTCTGTAAAATCACCAACAAACTACTCACAGTTTGATTCTGCTGTATAGATGGATTGCTCCCAGTGTCTCCCTGTCTCCCAGTCTCAGTGTCCCCATATCGCCCAGTCCCCTAGTCTCCCAGTGTCTCAGTGTCCCCATTTCTCCCAGTGTCCCAATGTCTCAGTGTGTTCCCATGTCACTAGGATACTGGGGACACTGAGAGACATGGGGACACAGAGAGACATGGGGACAATGAGAGACCCGGGGACACAGACACATGGGGACACTGGGAGATATGGGGACACTGAGACACTGGGGACACAGACACTGGGAGACATGGGGACACTGAAACATTTGGGGACACTAAGACACTAGGGACACAAAGACATGGGAACACATACACTGGGAGACTAGGGGACACTGGGGACATTGGATGGGAGACAGACACTTGGGGACACTGGGAGACATGGGGACAGTTGTGGACATAGACATGGGGACACTGGGACATATAGGGACACTGGGAGACATGGGGACACTAGGCACACTGAGACACTAGGAACACAGACACTGGGAGACATGGGGACACTGAAACATTTGGGGACACTAAAACACTAGGGACACAGAGACATGGGAACACAGACACTGGGAGACTAGGGGACACTGGGAGACTAGGGGACACTGGCTTGGAGACAAACACTTGGGGACACTTGGAGACATGGGGACTGTTGTGGACATAGACATGGGGACACTGGGACATATAGGGACACTTGGAGACACTAGGCACACTGAGAGACATGGGACATTGAGACACTAGGGACACTGGCTGGGGGACATGGGGACACTGGGAGACATGGGGACATAGTGTCTCCATGTCCCAATGTCTAGGTGTCTCCCAATGTCCCTATGTCTCACAGCATCCCCATGTGTCTCAGCATCTCCATGAGTCACGGTGTCCCCTAGTGTCTCAGTGTCCCCATGTTTTCCAGTGTCCCCAAGTGTCTCAGTGTTCCCAGGTCTCCCAGTGTCTGTGTCCCCATGTGTCCTAGTGTCTCAGTGTCCCCTAGTGTCTTTTTCCCCATGTGTCTGGGTCCCCTAGTGTCTCAGTGTCCCCATATGTCCCCTAGTCTCTCAGTGTCCCTCTAGTGTCTCAGTGTCCCCATGTGTCCCCTAGTGTCTCAGTGTCCCCATGTGTCCCTGCTGCCTTTCCCCCCATCCCTCACTTACCTGAGCTGTAGAGCTGCTGGCTGTGTTGCTGCTCCCCCACGGATCAGTGAGTAGAGAGAAGCAGGGATATGCTGTAACTTCCTATCCCTGCCTCTCTCGACACACAGTGACCCCTACTCGCCGGTGCTGGTATTGCAGAGTAATCTCCATTTATTCTGATAAAAATACCTGCATTTGTATTGCCGGTATTACTGCAATACCAGCACGGCCAGGCAGCCTCAAATACCAGCTGTACCATTAAAATACCAGTCAGATGGCAAACCTAAGAGTAGTGTGTAAAAAAAAAAAAAAATATTTTTTTTTTTTTTAAATGGGCCTATTCCATGGGCCTGGGCCTGGAGCTGCAGCTCCATCAGCCCCTATGTTAATCCGGCCCTGACTCTCAGCCCCAAGAACACTGAGTGAGCTGCTTTTAATTTGCAACCTGGCTGCGGAGAGTCAGATGAACTACAAATTGGTAGCAATATCTTTATTATATGCCTCCCTGGGTGTCCTCACCTTTTAATGCAGGTTTTGTTGTTCAGATCAATTAGTACAGTCTGTGACTGAGCTGTGTGCATACCTTTGACAAGGACGCATTCTGCAAAATATTTATTTTATGCAAAAACTATAAAGATTTAAGCATTCAAGAAAATAAAAATAAAGCATATTATCAAATACTGTGACCGAAGCTCCAGTGCCACTGACTTTTGGAGAGGCTTGAAGGCCAGCCTCTTGCCCACAGATTATGTGCCTGGTCTCAAAAGCCCATCAAAGGATCTTGTGATGGTAGCAATCGATTTACAAACTATGCATTGTTAGTTTAATAACTCTGCTGTGCCCTCTGCTGACTGAATGGAAATGTGAACTTTTACATAGTTACATAGCTGAAAAGAGACTTGCGTCCATCCAGTTCAGCCTTTCTCACTTTAGTTTTTTGCGGTTGATGCAGAAGAAGGCAAAAAAAAAAAAAAAAACAGTTTGAAGCACTTACAATTTTGCAACAAGCTAGGAAAAAAATTCCTTTTTGACCTCAGAATGGTCAGATTTACCCTTGGATCAAGCAGTTATTGCCCTACATTTAAAGATTATATCCTTGAATATTCTGTTTTTGTAAGTATGCATTTAGTAGCTGTTTGAACATCTGTATGGACTCTGATAAAACCACTTCCTCAGGCCGAGAATTCCACATCCTTATTGTTCTTACAGTAAAAAAAAACCTTTCCTTTGCCTTAGACGAAATCTTCTTTCTTCCAGTCTAAACGCATGACCTTGTGTCCTATGGAAAGTCCAGTTTGTGAAAAGATTTCCACACAATGATTTGTATTGGCCCCGAATATATTTGTATAATGTTATCATATCCCCTCTCAGGCAAAGTTTTTCTAAACTAAATAGGTTTAAATATGATAACCTTTCCTCATAGCTGATATGTTCCATTCCTTTTATTAATTTTGTAGCCCGCCTCTGCACTTTTTCTAGTGCCATAATATCCTTCTTTAAAACAGGTGCCCAAAATTGCACAGCATATTCAATATGTGGTCTTATCAGAGATGTATAAAGAGGAAAAATGATATTCTCATCCTGAGAATGAATGCCCTTTTTCATGCATGACAATACCTTTCTGGCCTTAGCCACTGCTGATTACATTGCACATTGTTGCATAGTTTGTTGTCTATAACAATTCCCAAGTCCTTTTCCTGTGTTGTTATCCATAATTCGCTTCCATTAAGGGTATACGTTGTGTGTGCATTCTTTACGCCGAAGTGCATAACTTTGCATTTTTCAACATTAAATTTAATCTGCCATTTGAGTGCCAAGTCCCCCAGTCTATCTAAATCCCTCTTCAGCAAAGTAATATCTTGCTCACATTGTATTATTTTACAGTAAATAAGTAGTTCAATGTATATATTGTCGATTTTTATTCTGTTAGAAAAAGTTACTATTATTATATATTTCATGTGTTAAAGGAGCACTATAGGGTCAGGCACATAAACATGCAGTCCTGACCCTATAGTTTTAAAACCACCATCTAGCCCCCCTGGTCCCCTCTGGCCTCCCTAAATATAGTAAAATCTTACTTGTATTCAAGTCTGCAGCTGCTGGCTCTTCCTGTGAACTGCCCATGTCTGCTGACATCATTGGAAGTGGTGGTATGAGCCAATCACTATGCTTTCCCATAGGATTGGCTGGGACTGTCAAGGAGATCGACCAGGGGCAGAGCCAGTACAAGTCAAACTAAGCCCTGGCCAATCAGCATCTCTTCACAGAGATACATTGAATCAATGCATCTCTATGAGGAAAGTTCAGTGTTTGCCTGCAGAGGGTGGAGACACAGAATGTCAGTCACACTGTGCAGCACTGCCCCAGGAAGCACCTCTAGCAGACATCTAAGGAGTGGCCAGTGGAGTTATCACTAGGCTGTAATGTAAACACTGTATTTTCTCTGAAAAGAGAAAGTGTTTACTGCAAAAAGCCAGCAGGGAATGATTATAGTCACCAGAACAAATACAATAAGCTGTAGACTGTAGCTGGTGACTATAGTGTCCCTTTAATTAAGCTGTAGACTGTAGCTGGTGACTATAGTGTCCCTTTAATTATAATTGCTTGTTATTCAATGTTCTATATATTTGTATTTTTTTTGTATTGTTTGACAATTTTTTGTAGGTTCCTGACAGTAATATTGAGGCGTCTAACTCAATGTCAGTTGACTATCCGTCAAAAGTTGTGGTACTTAGTCAGGATTCGTCCATGATCTGATGAACATCTGTTGGGTTGGCCAGTTACCAGGGCTCGTTATTTGGGAGTGGTCTAGTTGAGAGCACTTCAACCATTAGGTGGTTGGGTTTTGTTTATGTTACTCTGGATATATGTCGCCCATGTCTTCTGGGATTTATATTATAAGCCTTCGAGCCATATTGGTTTCTGAGCAGTTTCATATGTCCAATCAAGAGATATCTAGTCCTGCAGATTCTGTAAAGTTAGGGGATGAGATTGTTTCCAAAGGCGGGCTATGAGGGTGTTGACTGACATTAGTACGTGGTATAGAAGCGCCAGTGTGACCCTGGTTAGGTTGGTAGGTAGCATAAAAAGAAGGCAGTGTATATTTGTATTCTAAATGCTTTTCAGCTAAATTTTAAAGACAAGGCCCTGGCTGCACTGGTCCCTGATTCCGAGGACAAGCTGAAGGGACAATATAGTCACGAAAAGCACTTTAGTTTAATGAAGCAGTTTTGGTGTATAGATCATGCCCCTGCAGTTTCAGTGCTTAGTTCTCTGCCATTTAGGAGTTAAATCACTTTGTTTATCCATCCCTAGTCACACCTCACTGCATGTGACTTATAAAGTCTTCCTAAACACTTCCTGTAAAGAGTCATCTAATGTTTACACTTCCTGTATAGCAAATTCTGTTTAATTTAGAATGTCAGATCTCCTGTGCTGTTAAAACCTTGCTAGACCCTGCAGAAACCTCCTGTATGTAATTAAAGTTCAATTTACAGAGCAGGAGGCAAAAACATTTAAAGTCAATTAACATCTGATTGAATTTGAAACCATTTTGTTTTCATGCAGGCTGTGTCAGTCACAGCCATCGAAAGTGCGGCTGGGGCTGCAGAAACAGAAAAAAAAGTGATTGACTCCTAAATGGCAAAGAATTGAGCAGTGACAGTTTTAGAGGCATAAGCTATTCACAAAAACTGCTTCATTGAGCAAAAGTTGTTGGTGACTATAATGTCCCTTTAAGAAAGAGCTAGGCTTGACAGCCACAAGTGCCTTTGTAAAGGCAGTAGCTGGAGACAATATAGGAAGAGGTGGTGATACTTGCCTGGGAGAGGAACAGAAAAGGCAAAAGCAGAGGAGAGGACACTTGCCTGGAATGAGAGAGTTGGCGACTGGTCTAGTAGAAGAGATCAAAGGATCTCCAATGGCGGCCCATGCAGTGCAGCACTGGCAGCTAGTTGATTGCAGTAAAGTTACCGGGTGGGGTGGAATGTACCACGAAGCCACAGGATGCACTCACGGCAGCCTTCTTTTTTTTAAATTAAATGAGTAAATATGTTTTTTAAGCCATGCTTATTTAAACCCTTATAAGCACACACCCCCTGCACTTTCACTCACAAACACACACACACTATATAATACCCTCTCTGTCTCATTAGAGATTTTGTTTTGCCATTTGAGTTACGAAATAATCTCTGATTTATATAAATATGCACAGGGATTTTGAGTAGTGCACAAGTAACTTTTTTCTTTGCTTTTTATTGTATGTGTTGGGGGCTGATGTGTACTATGGACATTGCTGCCACCCAGTATGTGAAATCTGAGTGCAGGACTTATGTTTGTGTATTTACACACACTATATACAATCTATATACACACTAAACCGCCTGCACTTACACACAAAAATACTACACACACTATAGCGCCTATTATTTCAGCCATTATATACATGCACACACAACACCCCCTGCAAATGTGGTGGAATCTCGGTAAAAATAAATTTAGTAGGCCGAGATTACCACGTGGCATGTGTACGTGCATATGCTGACGTATCGATCAGTTGGTTGCACGAGGCAAGATACGATCAGTAGTGTACGGAGCATGTGCAAGAATACAGGATGTAGTATTCCCCCTCCTACATTGTGCTGGACAAGCCATGCGGTCAAACAGGAAGTTAATTCTTATTTGTGTTGATTGGTCAAGAGAATGTGCGGGTGGAGCTTAATATGGGAGGAGTTATGTGCCTATATAAGGAGCCTGCACTATTGTCCGGGGCTCAGAACTTGCTGTATTTTGGTGACGTTAGTCCCTCTGAGTCCCGATCGGTGATCCAATAAAGAATCTCTTCCTTCCTGAAGAAACCTGTGTCCATCTCTCTGTGCTTGGCTTCCGTCAGTTTCTCCGGTATCATTTGGTGCATTGGCCGGGAAGCTCATCGTTCAACGGTAGCTGAGAGGCAGAGGCGTGAGACGGTCTATCTTTGCCCACGTTCTCTACGGCTGCACCCCTGAACTTCTGCGTGGACCTCCCTTCGTCTCGGCGCCACTGGTCTGTTGTCCAGGAGATCATCGGCCTCTACGTGAGAAGTGCTGGGGTGTCCCCGTCGATGAGTGTGAACTCAGGTTCAGGAACGAGGAGGTAAGACAACTGCTGTTTTAGACGGCAGGACCCACTAGGGGTATACCGATTGTGCGGTAGGCCCAAAGGGGTTTTGAATCTGTGTATCTGCCCCCTCTGTCGGAGGGAAGGAGCGAAGGCGCACCGCTCGATCGAACGCTCTTTAGTCAGACCGTTTGATTTTGTTAGTCAGGCGGGGTCCTGGTGTAAATAGCCCTAGCCGGACACCGGTGTCTTGTCTAGACTAGCGTTCTAGGGTGTATATTACGTTCGCTAGGTCGGAGGGACCGGGAGACTAAGCGGCGCCTGTGTAAATTCGGTTCGCTAGCTCTCAACCTATCTGGGCTAAGTGGGAAGGCGTGTAAATTTGGAACCCACTAGACTTTTGATAGTGCGACTAAGAGGCGCCTGTGTAAATTCGGTTCTCTAGCTCGCTATATGTGGTGATTGGGCAGTGTGGCTAACCAAAACGGGTGTATATAGTTTTAGGTAGTCCATCAAGGTACTGGCCAATAGTTTAGTTGGGAATTGTAAATGTGTTAACGATTGTTTAGTAAAGTGTATATCTTGTTAGATAGCGCGAGCTCAGCCGTCTAGCGAGAGTGTTAATAGTGTGTTGCTGTATTATAGTGCACGGTACCATAACCCTGTATATTTACTGACACTGTATATAAGTACTAATCATTGTCGTCCATTGCATGTCTAACACCATAACCACTAATAATTGTATTGTGACCTTAACTTGTGCTTTGACCTATGCTAACCGTACTGTAACCGCTATTTGTAAAAGACGATGTTACTGGGGTGTGTTATAGACGGGTAATTCGTATATAGAGAATTATAGCGTGGGTGACTGTATAGTTACGCCAAAGGGCATAATATTGATTATATAGTGACTGGTGTAACAGCTGTGTGTGTACGGGAATTCCCTGAGTGTTTATTGTTATTGTGTACGTTTCACTTGGTAACCGTACCACGTGGTGCTGTTGCCAGAGGAAACGGGTGTGACTGTTGAATAGTACGCGTGTATAGTATTCGTTGTCAACGACGTTCCATTGATAAGTATGGGTGCGTCGCAGTCAACGATTCCGGATCCCTTAGGTTGTATGGTGAAGAATTTTAAAAAGGGATTCAAAACTTGTGATTTTGGGGTTAAAATGTCTCCTGTACGTTTGGTCACTTTGTGTACTAGGGAATGGCCTACTTTGGTTGCGGCATGGCCGCCACGTGGCAGTTTGGATCCAACTCTGGTACAGCGCTTACACGTGGCTGTATCAGGTAGGCCTGAACTTTACGGCCAGTTTCCTTATGTTGATTGTTGGAGACAGGCCGTAAATGACTCGCCAAAATGGCTCCGGACATGCCACGAGGAGCAGTGTCGCCTCATGGTAGCTAGGACTTGTTCGTCCACTAGGACTGGTGTTAGGCCCATTTTGGACACGCCCCCTGAGTCCGAGATCCCTTTGCCGCCCCCTTACTTTCCGTTAAGAGGAAGTGACGCAAATGCAGGAAGTCCTGCAACCCTCCCCTCATTACCCCCATCCACTTCCGCTTCCTCCTCCAGTACAGGATCCACCCCCCCTCGTACTAAATCTCCCCTTCCGGAATCAGAACCAACCCCCATTAAAAACGAATATCCTGATTTGGCGCCACTTCAGACTTCCGGTCAAGCTTCATCTAGCTCGACTCGAAGTGTTCTATTTACAACCTTTTCCCAAAACCAAGCTCCCACATCCCCATACCCTATTTCTCCCCGACTGGAACTTATGACTGACGCCCCTCCACGTAGCCCCATACAGACCCGACAGTTGACCGGTGCCCAACAATTAAGACACTATCAGATGCCTCTTCGTCTGAATCCTGGGCCAGCCTATATCGATGCCGCAGGCCAAATGGCACATGCTGACCCAGTCTTTGTATACGTCCCATTCACGACAACCGATCTTTTAAACTGGAAGACCCACAATTCCTCGTATACTGAGAAACCACAAGCTATGACTGATCTGTTCACCTCAATAGTACAGACACATAACCCGACATGGGCTGATTGCCAGCAGTTATTAATGACTTTGTTTAACAATGAGGAAAGGACAAGAATAAATCAAGCAGCCATTAAAGCACTAGAGGATAAAGCCCGTACTTTAAACCAAGCTAATCCATCAGCATGGGCCGCAACACATTATCCCAACACCGATCCCGATTGGAATGTAAATGGTGCTGACATGGTTCAACTCAGAGCCTATAGAGACGCTATAATTGCTGGCATGAAAGCCGGAGGAAAGAAAGCTATTAACATGTCGAAGACAGTTGAGGTGATTCAGAAAAGCGATGAAGCGCCCAGTGTCTTTTATGACCGATTATTGGAGGCATACCGCTTGTATACCCCCTTTAATCCGGAAGACGCAGATAATTCCCGGATGGTGAACTCCGCCTTTGTCAGCCAAGCTTACGGAGATATTAAGCGCAAGCTACAAAAGTTAGAAGGGTTTGCAGGTATGTCAATCACCCAACTAATGGAGGTAGCGAATAAGGTTTATATGAATAGGGAAACAGAAAGTAAGAAAGAGGAAGAGCGCAAGATGCGTAAAAAGGCTGATATGCTAGCGGTAGCGATCGCAGGCGTAGATAGACGGGGCCCAGATAGAGGCGATAGTAGATGGAGTAGGGAGCCTTTGAGTAGGAATCAGTGCGCGTATTGCAAGGAAGAAGGGCATTGGAGGAACGAATGTCCGCAAAGAGAGCAGTACGAGAGAGACCTACCCAGGGCAGGCTACGGAAACTTTAGAGGCAGAGCGAGAGGTAGAGGAGGCCCCGGAGGGAGTAATGGTAATAGAGGGAATAATGGGAACAGAGGAAGTGTTAGGGAAGACAGGTATATTCCAGCAGCGCAAAGGTCCCGCGATAGAGAAGGCAGGGACTTCGTAGGATTGGCTGACACGGTCATGGAGGACTATTGATACCGACCGGGCTCCATCCCCCTTGGTCGAGCGGAGCCTATGGTCGATGTATCAATAGGGGGGAAAAGGAGTGCGTTCATGATCGACACTGGTGCTGAACATTCAGTGGTGACTAATCTAGTTGCTCCTCCATCTGGAAGGACTATTACTGTGATAGGAGCAACTGGAAGAAGTGCTGAAAAACCGGTTCTTAAAAGTCGACTCTGTACATTGGGAGGCCACGTAGTAAAACATCAATTCCTTTATATGCCTGAATGTCCAGTCCAATTGCTGGGACGTGATATGCTATCAAAATTACAAGCGCAGATTACGTTCCTACCAAATGGAACAACATCTTTAAAGTTTAATGGACCTTCAGGTATCATGACATTATCCGTACCAAAGGAAGAAGAGTGGCGACTTTATACAGCGTTGACTAGCCAAAACCCTAGGAGTGATGAGACATTATTTAACATACCAGGAGTTTGGGCAGAGAACAACCCACCAGGACTGGCCCGCAATATTCCACCTATAAAAATTGAACTAAAACTTGGGGTTTATCCAGTGAGCCTAAGACAATACCACATCCCGCAGAAGGCTAAGAAGAACATCCAATCCTATCTGGATAAGTTCATACGGTATGGTATCCTAAAATTCTGTACTTCCCCCTGGAACACCCCATTGCTGCCTGTTCAAAAGCCCGGTACAGATGAGTATCGACCTGTGCAGGACTTGAGAGCAGTCAATGATGCGGTTGTTAGTATACATCCAGTTGTACCCAATCCATATAACCTGCTTGCTTTAATTCCGGGCGGGGCTACTTACTTCACAGTCTTAGACCTCAAAGATGCCTTCTTTTGCCTCCGAATTGCCGCAGAAAGTCAATGTATTTTCGCTTTCCAATGGGAGAACGCTGTAACGGGCTCAAAACGCCAGATGACTTGGACAAGACTGCCCCAAGGGTTTAAAAATTCACCTACCCTATTTGGTTCAGCCCTAAGTCAAGATCTACTGGATTTCGAGTCCATCCCAGGAGAGTGTGTATTGTTACAATATGTAGATGACTTGTTGATAGCAGCAGTTACAAAAGAAATCTGTCAGCAAGCAACGCACGATCTACTACACATTCTCTGGAAGGCAGGATACAAGGTGTCTAGAAAGAAGGCTCAGTTGTGTTTGCCAACTGTCAAATATCTGGGATTCCATATCTCTGAAGGTCAAAGAATTATGGGGCCAGAGAGAAAAGAAGCTGTCTGCCAAATACCAATACCCAAGAATAGAAGACAAGTGCGAGAATTCTTGGGGGCAGCAGGCTTCTGTAGGATATGGATTCCCAGCTATGCGATACTGGCAAAACCTCTGTACGCAGCTATCAAAGGTACAGAGCACGACCCCTTCTTATGGACCCAAGAACAGCAAACGGCATTTGGAGATGTGAAGAAGGCTTTGATGAGTGCCCCAGCATTAGGTCTACCTGATCACACACGACCATTCTACCTGTATGTACACGAGCAAAGAAGAATGGCTGTGGGAGTATTGACACAGTACTTGGGATCATGGCAAAGACCTGTTGCCTACATGTCTAAGCAATTGGATGCAGTGGCCAGCGGACTTCCACCTTGTCTAAGAGCCGTAGCTGCAGCCGCCCTGCTAGTAGCTGAAGCCGATAAACTCACTCTGGGTCAAGAACTTTATGTACGAGTCCCACATGCAGTACAGACGTTGTTGGATTACAAAGGAAATCATTGGTTTAGTAACAGCCGTATGACCAAGTATCAAGCAATGTTGTGTGAAAACCCCAGAGTGCATTTAGAGACTGTAAACACCTTAAATCCAGCTACCCTTTTGCCACAACCTACTGAAAGTCAACATGATTGTCTGGAAGTAATGGATGAAGTATTTTCAAGTAGACCAGATCTTCGTGATTTTCCCATCCAGAACCCCGATGTTCAATATTACACCGACGGCAGTAGTTATGTGAAAGAAGGGATCCGCTATGCAGGATATGCAGTGACAACAATAGACAAGGTGATAGAAGCTCGGCCACTGGCGAAAGGAACATCAGCACAAAAGGCAGAATTAATAGCACTAACACGAGCGTTACAATTGGCTGAAGGTTTAAGAGTGAATATCTATACGGACTCTAAGTATGCGTTTTTAACCACTCATGCCCACGGAGCTTTGTATAAAGAAAGAGGACTACTGAATTCAGAAGGCAAAGAAATCAAATACGCAGCTGAAATCCTACAACTATTGGAAGCAGTGTGGGAGCCGAAAGAAGTCGGTATTATACATTGTCGAGCGCATCTGAGAGGAGATGGTGATGTAACCAAGGGAAATCGGATGGCAGATAGTGCAGCTAAGCGTGCTGCTGAATCAGGAAGACAGGAGTATGTGGGGCATATAGCTGCTCTTATACCAACTCCACTGTCCCAATGGACTCCAGTTTATACAGCTCAAGAAGAGGAGTGGTTAAAGACTGAACCAGGAAAGTATTTGGAGAACAAGTGGTATCAGCTAGAAGATGGAAGAATAGTCATACCAGCATCACTAGCGGTAGAAATTGTCCAAAATTATCATAACGGGACACATTCTGGGAGAGACAGTACTGAAGAATCTCTCAGAAAACATTTCTACATACCAAGATTGTCCAACTTGACTCAGGCCATTGTACGAAGATGTGTAACGTGTGCTAAAAATAATGCAAGACAAGGATCAGTAAAGCCACCAGGAGTCCAGTTTATGGGGGGACTCCCCATGTCCGATCTACAAATAGACTTTACAGTGATGCCTAAATCGGGTGGACATTGTTACCTGCTGGTAATTGTGTGCACCTATTCAGGCTGGGTAGAAGCATGTCCTACTCGTACAGAGAAAGCAGGAGAAGTTGTAAGATTCCTGCTACGAGAAATAATACCCCGATATGGACTACCCTGTTCTATAGGATCGGACAATGGTCCAGCTTTTGTTCATCAGTGCCTACAACAACTGACTCATATGCTTGGTATAAAGTGGAGGCTTCATACTGCATATAGACCCCAGAGCTCTGGTAAGGTAGAGAGAATGAATAGAACTATTAAGAACCAGTTGGCTAAAATGTGTCAGGAAACCCAACTTAAGTGGAACGTTCTCTTACCCATAGCTCTATTGCGAATCCGCAGTACCCCTACCAGAAGGATGGGCCTCTCTCCTTTTGAAATTATGTATGGGCGACCACCTCCCGTACTTGGTAACTTAAGGGGGGATTTGAGTCAGTTGGGAGAAGGAATTACCCGGCAGCAGGTTGTAGAGTTGGGTAAGACTATGGAGGAGGTACAGAAATGGGTACAAGATAGATTACCTGTGAATATTTATCCCCCTGTTCATAGTTATCATCCAGAAGATCAAGTGTGGATTAAAGAGTGGAATAATGTACCGTTAGGGCCCAAGTGGAGAGGTCCTTATGTTGTTCTTTTGTCTACCCCTACAGCGATAAAAGTAGCCGAAGTGACTCCGTGGATACATCACTCCAGGGTTAAACCAGCAGCAGTCGATTCTTGGCAAGTTACAGCAGATCCAGAGAATCCCTGCAAGATCCGGTTAAAACGCACTACTCAGTCGGAGTAACGAGGAATCGTGTGGATTACAAATTTTATTGTTACAGGGATTTGGTGCGTGAGTGAGAAGGCCATAATAAAGCCTGTCCGCTTACCAACACATAGTATATAAGCCAGGAAAGTCTCGAAGGGACACCTGTGAAGACGAGCAGGACTCCATTCCCTGCAGCCCTCACATCCTGGAAGCTGAGGCGCCTTCGCACGGACAAAGACTGAGGATGACGGCGAAAGATGTGCTTTTGATAGTGTTTATTTATATGTGTTTTTATATTCAGGAAGGTAGAGGTACCGACACTCCTAGCTGTGAGGTATGCATTAAGACTACGAGAACAGGTAACCATATTTCCCAAACCCTAATTTGGCATTCACAATACGAGTGTAAAGGAGATGTATCGAGATGTAGATACTTAAATATAGACTATAGTGTGTGCCATTTAGGAGTAGGAGAACCTAAGTGCTTCAGTCCGGAGTATCAACCTCGTACAATTTGGTTGACTCTCAGGAATGGAGATCCTCAGGGGACCCTAATTAATAAGACGGTGTTAGAATCCGTACATTCTTCGGGTGTCCTACTATTTGATGCGTGTAAAGCGATATCGAGTGGTAGAAAGCCGTGGAATGTATGTGGGGATCTTAGATGGGAGAGGACGTATGGGTCTAATGATAAATATATTTGTCCCAGTAGTAAAAATAAATATGTGAGTCCTAGATGCCCAAATAAAGACTATAACTTTTGCCCATATTGGTCTTGTGTGGGGTGGGCGACTTGGGGACAGACAGTAGACAAAGACATGATAGTGACTAAGTTGCCGACTAGCCCATATTGTAAGTCTATGGAATGTAATCCCATCCATATACTTATAAATAACCCCGATAAGTTCTTAGACAAATATGGCAATTTATTTGGGTTTCAGATATACGGGACGGGTTTAGATCCTGGGACATTATTGTTTATAGGGATAGAGACTGATACGGTATCCTCCCAAACTCATCAAGTATACCATTCCTTTTATGAAGAGATGAGTATAGATAATAAGATCCCCCATAATGCTAAAAACCTGTTCATCGATTTAGCCGAAAGTATTGCCGGTAGTCTTAATGTTACCAACTGCTATGTGTGTGGAGGTACTAACATGGGAGACCAATGGCCTTGGGAAGCAAAGGAGGTAATGTCCGGTTCTGAGGCAGTTGACCAACTAATATCTACACAAGCCGATTATCATATGAGTGTTAGAGGTAAATCTGAGTGGAGATTAAAGACCTCCATCATAGGTTATGTTTGCATAGCAAGGAAAGGAATAATGTATAATACTTCTGTAGGAGAATTAACTTGTCTAGGGCAAAAAGCTTATGATGATGATACAAAGAATACAACTTGGTGGTCGGCTTCAAATGTCTCAGAACCATCTAACCCGTTTGCTAGATACGCCAATTTAAAGGATGTGTGGTTTGATTTATCCATCACATCTACCTGGAGAGCCCCAGCAAATTTGTACTGAATCTGTGGTAAGAAAGCCTATTCGGAGTTGCCACAGGACTGGGAAGGGGCATGTGTGTTGGGTATGCTTAAACCATCCTTCTTCTTGTTACCGATTGAAACAGGTGAGACTTTAGGTGTTAAAGTGTATGATGTGAATCATAGGAAGAAAAGGGGACCCATAGAGATAGGCACCTGGGAAGATAATGAATGGCCTCCCCAGCGTATCATAGATTATTATGGGCCAGCCACGTGGGCTGAGGATGGTACCTTTGGTTATAGAACCCCTATTTATATGCTCAACCGTATTATAAGATTACAGGCGGTGGTTGAGATTATCACCAACGAGACATCACAAGCGCTCAATCTTCTAGCGAAGCATAACACCAGGATGAGGACAGCAGTCTACCAAAATAGATTAGCCTTGGATTACCTTTTGGCAGTAGAGGGAGGTGTATGTGGGAAGTTTAACCTGAGCAATTGCTGTCTTCAAATAGATGACGAAGGGCAAGCAATAGCTGAGCTTACTAGCCATATGGTTAAACTAGCGCATGTGCCTACTCAGGTATGGAAAGGGTATAATCCAAGTAGTTGGTTTGGTAGCTGGTATGAGTGGTTTGGAGGGCTTAAGGCAGTGGTAGGTGGAGTCCTACTAATTTTAATGTTGTGTCTAGTCCTGCCGTGTCTTATACCCTTAGTAGTTAGGTCTGTGCAAAGCCTGATAGGAAATATAGCAGAAAGGAAGGCTGCTGCACAGATAATGGCGATTTATAAGTATAAGGCTTTAGATCAGGGAGAACCAATGCAGGAAGATGAGTGTTAAACGATTCACATCATAAGGTAAGTCTGGTCTGGTTCAAGGTAACTTGCGGTGTATGCAAACCAAGGTTAAGTGATGCCTCAAGTAATTGTAAAATATCAAGAGGCATCAAAGGGGGGAATGTGGTGGAATCTCGGTAAAAATAAATTTAGTAGGCCGAGATTACCACGTGGCATGTGTACGTGCATATGCTGACGTATCGATCAGTTGGTTGCACGAGGCAAGATACGATCAGTAGTGTACGGAGCATGTGCAAGAATACAGGATGTAGTATTCCCCCTCCTCCATTGTGCTGGACAAGCCATGCGGTCAAACAGGAAGTTAATTCTTATTTGTGTTGATTGGTCAAGAGAATGTGCGGGTGGAGCTTAATATGGGAGGAGTTATGTGCCTATATAAGGAGCCTGCACTATTGTCCGGGGCTCAGAACTTGCTGTATTTTGGTGACGTTAGTCCCTATCGGTGATCCAATAAAGAATCTCTTCCTTCCTGAAGAAACCTGTGTCCATCTCTCTGTGCTTGGCTTCCGTCAGTTTCTCCGGTATCACACTTACACACATACTATATACACTCTAGATGCACACTACATCTCCTGCACTTACACACACACATTACACCCCCTTGCACTAACAAACACACGATACCCCCTATGTACACACTACACCCCCTGCACTTACACACACTCTCTATAACCACTATATACACACCCCCTGTGGTCACAAACATACTACACACTTTATACCCTTATTTGCACACAACAAACCTGCACTACACAAACTTTATACCGTCTATAAACACACACTACATCCAATGAACACACACTCTATACACCTATATACACAATGCACTTACACATAACATACTACACACTCTATACCCCGTATAAACACACTAACACTGCTCTACGCCTAAACTCACAATACAACCCCTAGATGCACACACTCTACAACTCATTAAACACACACACATACATATTTCACAGCCCAGAAACACACATAATCTACAGCCCAGAAACACATAGTACACCACAAACAGACCCCTTTATAACCTACACAACAGACTCCTCTACACACATCTAATCCCACAAACAACCTCCAAACACATACAACACTACGGGGAGCATCCTCACACATGCACAACACACGTTAATATTAAAATATATCAAAACATATCATATATAAATAAAATATATATATCAATATAAAAAAAATATATAAATTTGAAAAAAAATTGTTTTTTTTTATAAAATGTAATTATTTAAAAGTTTATGTAAAAATGGTAAATAATAGGGAGAGGGAGAGAGAGAGAGAGGCAGACACTCTCTCCCCATTCAGCATTCTCGAACTCTATGGTATCCACTTCCGGTCTACAGTCCGAAAGCGAGGCGTGACCCGGGGGCCTTTTAGGGCTGTTCTGGAAAGTGCCTTAATTTTACAAATTTCTCGAATTCCCATTCCAGCTGCTCCCTGTGCCCACCCGGCTGTTGCTGAGTTACTGGCACGGAGCTCAGCGCTCGCTATACATTCGGTGTCTGTAGTGCAGGCAGTTAGCTGGCCGCCTTAGCGCGGGGTCCTCACTCACAGCGGACGGCGCTTTCAAGATGTCGACCAAGAATTTTCGCGTCAGTGATGGTGACTGGATCTGCCCGGATAAGAAGTAAGTGTCTGGCTCCTCGAGAGCTTCGATATCACTGGCAGAGGGTTATCTACCCCAGGGCTGCCGAAAGCGCCCTCTGTAGGGGTATTAACAAGGAGCTCGGGCCGGGGCCTGCTGGCTGCGTGTGTCTCCTGAGGCCTGAGCTGGAGTAGGAAGACCGGGGGCAATTCAGGGGAGGTTATAGAGGGAACCAGGGCTGGAGTAGGAAGACTGGGGGCAATTATGGGGAGGTTATAGAGGGAACCAGGGCTGGAGTAGGAAACCGGGGGCAATTCAGGGGAGGTTATAGAGGGAACCAGGGCTGGAGTAGGAAACCGGGGGCAATTCAGGGGAGGTTATAGAGGTAACCAGGGCGGGAGTAGGAAGACTGGGGGCAATTATGGGGAGGTTATAGAGGGAACCAGGGCTGGAGTAGGAAACCGGGGGCAATTCAGGGGAGGTTATAGAGGTAACCAGGGCGGGAGTAGGAAGACTGGGGGCAATTATGGGGAGGTTATAGAGGGAACCAGGGCTGGAGTAGGAAGACTGGGGGCAATTCAGGGGAGGTTAGAGGGAACTGGGGGCAATTCAGGGGAGGTTAGAGGGAACTGGGGGCAATTCAGGGGAGGTTAGAGGGAACTGGGGGCAATTCAGGGGAGGTTAGAGGGAACTGGGGGCAATTCAGGGGAGGTTAGAGGGAACTGGGGGCAATTCAGGGGAGGTTAGAGGGAACTGGGGGCAATTCAGGGGAGGTTAGAGGGAACTGGGGGCAATTCAGGGGAGGTTAGAGGGAACTGGGGGCAATTCAGGGGAGGTTATAGAGGGAACTGGGGGCAATTCAGGGGATGATATAGAGGGAACCAGGGCTGGAGCAGGAAGACTGAGGGCAATTCAGGGGGTAGATTTATTTTTAATAGGTAAAAGGATGGGGAAAGGAACATAGTGGCCGTTTTACCATCTCAGTCTTAAAAATGTTATGCTTAAATGTATATTTTTCTAATGTCACTTGGTCGGAAACAAAACAAAGTATAATTTATTTTGTACTAGATCATCATAAACAGGTACATGGAAACAATGTTATATACTCCTGATATTACATAACTGTGGAATTCTTGTCTTGTTGATGTACAACTCAGTAGCAAGAAAAACGCTGTTGCTATTTCATTTACACAAAGTAACATTGTAGCACTCTTACAATTTATCAAAATGTAGTCCGTGCATACTGGTTGTATCAGGGATTACAAAGAGTGGCAAAAAGGGGCTCCAACACTCTATTTTGTATTATACCTTTCCAGATGGATGGATGAAGGGTACAACTCTCTAACTGGTATTGGGCTATGGCTAGGTTTTTGAAGGTTTATAGTGGTTAAAGTCTCATTGTTCCTAAGGTTTTACTAGGAGCATCTAGTGCAGCAAAAGTCCTTGACTATGGCTGCACATTTCCTGTCCCTATTATACTTCATTAAAACATGTATAATATGTAACTGTGACAAACTCATTCTGGTAGTTTGAGCTCCAGGTCACCTACACATTGTGCTTTTCAATAATTAGTCCCAATTTCCACTTTTAGCTTGGTGTATGAAGGCTGGAGGTCCTTGTTGTCATCTTTCCTCCCTGATTAAAACATTGTAACCCCTACGTTGCCCTCCCAGCACCCATCTGCTCTGCCTCTTTGTCTCCTCCTCAGGCCTTGGATCTAGTTAGGAAAATTTTGGCTTGGCTGCCAGTGATAGACAGAGGCTCCATCCAGTCTTTATCGCCCCCAAGGAGGCTTGGCTAAGCTCTGATGTTCAGGGTCAGCTCATTGGCTGAGAGCGTCAGCTGAATGGTCTGAATACTTCCTGGCAACATAATCACTAGAGTGGGCTGCTTGGAGTGTTTCATTAAGCCCTTAAAATGGAACAATTGCAAAATGTTATTAGGTGTATTTATTTACATCTGTAAATTCCTACATTTGTTTTTACAGGAATGAAGCACTCCGTTAAAAATGTATATGCACTTTAGTTAATATACCAAACAGAAAATATGCATGTAACATTTTTTTTTTTTTGAGGCTGTATAAAATATTTGCTTGCAATAGCTGCAGAATGTTTTACTTTTTCCCCACCACAGGTTTGTGCCTGTTCAATCTTGATTACAGTTCATTTGAAAGGCTTTGCAAAGCAAGTTCTTTGTACTTGCCTGCTTATTCAGTTATGCGCCACTGAGCTAAACTACCTGGAAGCAGCAGGACTAGCTATCTAATTGACAGCCAGGAAGGTGTAACAGGGTTCATTTTTAAAAGTGCTGATTTCTATTTAAATTTGTGTTTTTTTTTTTTTTTGTTTTTTTTTAACATGGGTGATGGGGGTGGGAAGAGGGCATACTCTTCACACTTAAAGCTCTATGGCTTACTGCAGTTTGTGTGCAAAAATAAGTTAATCAAAAGAGCACTCCAAAACATTTTTATGAAAAAATTCCTTGTTTATTTTGTAGGTGTGGGAACGTTAACTTTGCCAGAAGGACTAGCTGTAACAGATGTGGACGCGGTGAGTTTTTATTTTTTTTAATTCTTGTTTGGTATATAGATACATTATTGATGTCTCGACAGTTGGTATTTCTCACATGCTGCAATGGAGGTGTAATTTAGAGGTTTTGGTATATGTTGCTTGGCATTTAATGTAGATGTTCATGTCCTCACCATTGTTTATTGCAGTGGAAAGCACGGTGGTGGTGTTATGTCCAACTTCTAATAACGGTTAGGCCCAGGCACTCATTTTCTCTTGCTATACTACTCCATGGTTTCCTTTTAGATGGTCATCTTTATTTATATTTTTATGTATTAGAGCAGTCTATCACTGTTACTGTTTTTGGTAAGTCACCAGGTTTTTGGAAATGGTAGGCCAAAATATCTGAGTTTAGAAAAAATCTTAAATTTGGCTATTATTTCCAACTAGTATTTTAAACCAAAATGTTATATTTTCTGCTCAATTCTAGACAAAAACATGTTTTAGGGAATAACCCTGTGGATTCATATAATTGTTTTGGCTTAATGTATATGTTAACCAAATCTAAGAAAGTTACAAAACCAGAGCTACTTTATAAACTGAGATTAGTAAATAGTGAATTACTGCTCTATGTGGGATTCAGTGGTAAGTTTGTCAAGCATTTCTAAAACTAGAACTGTAACCATTATAACTGACTGCATTCATAGCAGCACCATTGCACTCAATACAGCAAATTCAATTTCTGCCGCACTGGATGGCTGTCTGAGCAGTGTTTGTAGCTGTATACATACTTACAGTGGCATCCATAGTGCTGAAGGGGCATGGGTCTACCTGGGTCAATAAGATGTTAACAGTCTCCTAACTGTGATTGGTTATGCTAATTTAATTTTTTTGTTTTTCTTCTTCATTGTATGCACAGAAAAAACAACTGATGCTAAAATGATGAAAGCTGGTGGTACGGAAATAGGAAAAACTCTTGCAGAGAAGAGCCGTGGCTTGTTTAGTGCTAATGACTGGCAATGCAAAACGTAAGTAATTTTAAATAATTCTAAAACAATGTGACTAGTTTGAATAGGAAGCGCACTAGGGCACTCCTAACTAGAGAGTGCCCTAGTGATTATGGTGCGTGGAGTGTTCTTTAAACAGGGAAACAAAAGAAATGTGGTTCAAACTAAAACATAACCTTTATTGAATCATAATTTAAAAAGGGCATAGGTACCCTAAGTGGGGAAAAAAATGATTAATTTAACACTCGACAATAAGCACAAAAATCCACAAGTAACTAGTGACCTCTAGTAAGATGTTAATATTGCATATGCAAGGAGTTAGATGATGGGTAATCTGATCTCCAAAGAGGTAGCACTATGAATACCAAGAGAGAGGTGTAATACTACTAACAGATTATGGAAGGTTAGATAAACACAAGCCCGAACTTTGAAAAGGTATAGCCAAGATGTGAAATTACCCAACCTTGAAAGGGTGGTTACAAAAAGAATATGGGTAGAAGGTAAAGATGACCCAACCTACTGGAGGTGGTTACACATGATTGGTTGAAATGTTACCAACAGGACCCCAACCCTAAAAAGCGTGGTTAAAGCATTAGACTCCACCTATATAAAGGTTGTTACAGATTGATTCCTCACATAGATAAAGCTTACTGTATAGTACATAAAAATCCAGAGTTTGAAGGAAAAACTTTTGCCTATATTGTCTGTAATAATATTTGTAATCTCCCTATTCACTAATTATTGACTACCCAATTAATTTTTCCTGTGGAACCCTTTGACCTAGTATACCAACATCGTGAAACCCCAAAAAACATTTTGCGCCATAGCACAAACATTTTAAAGGGACACTATAGTCACCCAGATCACTTCAGCTCAATTAAGTGGTCTGGATGCCAGGTCCCTCTAGGGTTAACCCAGCCTGCTGTAAACATAGCAGTTTCAGAGAAACTGCTATGTTTACATTTGGGGTTAAGCCAGCTTCTAGTGGCTGTCTTCCGGACATTCACTAGAGGTGCATCTGCAACTCTGGAGGCATATTATGCCTCCATCACGCAGAGCGTCCATAGGAAAGCATTGAAAAATGCTTTCCTATGGACACTTTGAATGCGCACGCGGCATTGCCGCGTATGCTCGTTCCGCTCCACTGACGTCGGCGGGGGAGGAGAGGTAAGGGAGCCTGGCGGTGAAAGAAGGTGAGGTGGGTTTTAACCCCTTCAGCACCACGGGAGGGGGACCCTGAGGGTGGGGGCACCCTCCGGGTACTATAGTGTCAGGAAAACCAATTTTGTTTTCCTGACACTAGTGATCCTTTAATTAGCAGAGTGTGATATTTTTTTTTGACACACGCACTGGCACATACACACAGATACACACAATGGCTAAAACATACCAATATATGTTAAAATGTTCTTATTGGCAGAAACTGTCCTGTTCGCTTACCTTGTGTCCAGGAGGATGGCTTGTTTGGGGCTCTGCTCCTGGCTGAGGCTGATGGGCGTGAGCATGCAGCAGCTCACTCCAGCCTCTCCTCCTTCCTCACTCCATTCCTCTCGCTTTGTGAAGCAAGGAGGAATGACAAGCTGTCACTCCCAGTTTTCAGATGCTGCAGGGGCTCAATCATGTTCTTAAAGAGCAGAAGCACCTGAACCGGCCCCTATTCAGCAATAATACCGATCAGGTGGCCCAAAGTGCATGGGTCACCCAATGGGCAAATTGCGTCAGATGCCCAGATTTTTTTCTCGCGGAACCCCAATTAGGAAACACTGTATTGAAATCCTTAGTGGGTTTACCAATACCAAAGTATTTGGACTTGAAAGTTGCTTCATCTGGTGTCGGTAATTGACATTTGGTATTTCATGAAATGCCTGTGATTACAGATAGGCTTCCACTAGATGTCACTAATCATTAAATTAGAAATGCTAATATTTATCTCTAAGGTAGGATAATAAGAGTAGGATACTCGTTCCTGAACACTTGTCAGCCAATCAATGTTCCCACCACTAAATAAAAACAAAAAACAACGAAGTGAGTAAATAAATTAGAAGAAACTGTCGACAAGTCAAGCGTGAAGAAAGGTAATTTCACTTCTTAGTATTCATGGTACTACCTCTTTGGAGATGTGATTACCGTATATACTTGAGTATAAGTCGACCCGAATATAAGTCGAGACCCCTAATTTTACCAAAAAAAAAAAATGGGAAAACGTATTGACTCGAGTATAAGACTAGGGTGGGAAATGCAGCAGCTACTGGTAAATTTCTAAATAAAATTTTATATCCCCCCAAAATTACATTAATTGAATATTTATTTACAGTGTGTATATAATGAATGCAGTGTGTGTGAGATGCAGAGCCTTGGTGGGGGGTGGGCATTTTTATTATTTTCTTAAAATTATTATTATTATTATTATATAAAAAAATTTTTTATATATTATATTTTATTTTTATATTTTTTTTAATATTATTAATATATTATTTTAATTCTATTCAAATTTTCATTTATATTTTTTCGTCCCCCCTCCCTGCTTGTTAGCTGGCCAGGGAGGAGGGCTCTCATTCCCTGGTGGTCCAGTGGATGGGCTGTGTAGGAGGCGGGCTGGCAGGAAGCGTTTACTTACCTTTCCTGCAGCTCCTGGCATCTCCCTTCTCACACCTCCGGTCCGGTCAGCTCCCTCTGTCTATATTATGGCAATGTAAGTTGCCATAATACAGATACTCACTCGAGTATAAGACGAGTGGGGGTTTTTGAGCACAAAAAATGTGCTGAAAAACTCATCTTATACTCGAGTATATACGGTACCTATTATCTAACAACTCAATGCTTATCTTTCTAGAGGTCATTAGTTACTTGTGACTCTTTTACTTGATTAGTGAGTGTATCTATGCCTTTTTATTTTTTATTTTTATTCTGATTCAGAATTTAAAAATGATCTTGTGGTGTACCATATATGAATCTTATTTACGTTTGTGTATTCACAATCATTGTTCTTCAAACAGGGTGGCAAAGTGTGCAGTCTTTCTGTTTGGGCACACCCCTTCTGCACAGCTGTGACTGCAATATTTGGCATATTTTTACATATTGGATGAACTATTTAGACATGTTATTGCATTAAAGCAAATTGATGATTTTTTAATTATTCCTCTTTGTCAGTTGTGGAAATGTAAACTGGGCCAGGAGATCAGAGTGTAACATGTGCAACACTCCAAAGTATGCCAAACTGGAGGAAAGGACTGGTAAGTGATCTTATATTTTTTCATTTATTATGTCTGTGAAATGTCTAGACTGAGACTGTTGCTTGGTTACAAAGAGGCTTAGCATGGGGCCATGGGGGTGACTAGTTGGGTTATTCACTAAAGTGAGTGCAAATTCAACATGAATTTCAAATTTAGGTTTAAAATGCCTATATTTAAAAAATAAAAAAAATACTCTAAGACAGCTATTTTCAGTTTGGCTACTTTGGCTTCAAACTTGGAAATTCTCCTTGAATTCACTTTGAATCCTCCATGTAGCATCCTGATCATTTTACTGCACACATTTAACACACTACAAAAAGCAGCCATTATGTTTTGATTTGCCTTTATGAATGCATATTTATTTCAGAGTTGGTCACACAGTTAAAATATTCAGTAGCTATCTGAACATCTTGAAATATAAGTATTTTGCCTACAATGCTTTGTTGATTCTTCGTGAAATATTGTTCCCTCCATTTGTATCATGTATGAACGTTAATCTTCTCAGGTTGTTACTTCTTTGTGTTCTAATTTATACATGATTAAATCTGGATTTTTTATTTTAATATTTAGGGTATGGTGGAGGATTTAATGAGCGAGAAAATGTGGAATATATTGAACGTGAAGAGTCCGATGGCGAATATGACGAGGTAAATACTTTTTGCAGTTTTTGGTGTTTTGTTTTTAAATTTGAAAGCACTTTCATTTAATAATTTTTCTGATGGCAGTTTGGACGTAAAAAGAAAAAATATCGTGGAAAACCACCTACAGCCAAGTCTGGACTGAAGAGTAATGAACAAGATGCTTGTCCTCCAGAAGAAGATGATGAAGAAGAAGAAGAAGGGGCTGATCTCTCAAAATATAAACTGGATGATGTAAGTAGTGAAGGTTTTGAAGTTGTTTGGTTTAATACACCTGTAGAGGCGTGGAATTTCTCATCCTATGCCACTAACCAGGTCTTAAAAGTTACTCGCCACTGCATTCCTAGTGGGTCCATTGATAAATGTATCCTCTCCAAGGCTTCTAGCATCATAACCACTACAGCTAATTTGAGTAGTAGTGGACAAAAAGATATCCCAGCAACCCGCTGGTCACATCCTAATGAGGACGTTTTTGAGACTTTATGGTATAATCTTATTTAACCCCTTAACGACGAGTGACGGACGAGGTCCGTCACTCAGGGGAATGCGTTAATGACGAGTGACGGACCTCGTCCGTCACCTGTTAAAATTAACCCCAGATCGCCGCGATCGTGGGGTTAATGGTGCTCCGGTCTGCCTCTGCATTAGAGGCAGACCGGGAGCACCGGATCGGGCTGCCCCAGTACATGTGCCCGCTCTGACAGCATGTCTGAGCGGGCACATGTGCTCTCTATACTCACCTCCGCCTCCCTGCACTTCCTGGTTCTGTGTGAAGTGCAGGGAGACGGATCTTCAGTGATCCTGCACCCTGGTGGAAAAAAAATAGTAAAATTTAAAATCCCACCCCCCTTTACCCATTTTAATAAAAAATATTAACCCCTTCCCTGCCAATTGATCACTGACTACAGTGATCAATTGGCAGGGATTACATTTTACTAAGATCTGATTTTTTTTTTTTTTAACCCCTGAGGGTTAATAATTTTTTTTTTTTTTAACCCTCAGGGGTTCAATTTATTTTATTAATTAATTTAAATATTTTAAAATTATAAATTTAGCTAGCTGGGGAGGGTGGAAGTTAGTGGGGAATTGGGGGATTTAGTATTACGCTAACTAGGGGTTAACGTTAAAAAAGTTTAAAAATAAGCTTTAAAAAGTTAAAAAATTAAGTTTAAAAAAAGTTTTAATAACGTTTAAGTAAAAAATTTAAAAAAAAAACCCTTTACCCAGTCCAAATAAAAATTAACCCCTTCCCTGCCAGTCGATCACTGCCTACAGTGATCAAAATACAGTTCACAGTATTATACTGTTCTAATTTTTTTTTTTTAACCCCTGACGATTAACTTTTATTTATTTTTTTTAACCCTCAGGGGTTAAATTTATTTAATTAACTAATTTAAATATTGTATAATTAAATATTTTGCTAGCTGGGGTGGGTGGGAGTTATGGGAAAATGGGGAATTTACTGTTAGTGCTGCTTACTGCTAGTTAGGGGTTAACGTAAAAAAAAAAGCTTAGAAAAATGTTAAATCTGTAAAAAAAAGTTTTACGAAAGTTTAGGAAACTTTAAAAAAATTAATAATCAAAACAAAGTTTAAAAAATAGTTTTAAAAAGTAAAAAAAGTTTTAAAGTAAAAAAATACATTTAATAACTCTCATTACCACTACACCTGGTACAAGCTAGCGGAAAAATGATCCCACGCTAAGGTTCAAAATATGCCTTTTGAAATACCCTGGGATGTCTTCTTTAAGAAATGGTATGGCTTTATGGGGTATTTGGTTTATATAGCCAGGTAAAATACTCTAAAATGGGACATGGGCACAGCGTAAAAATTCAAAATTGAAAAAAAAAAAATGGAATGGCTGTGTCCCAAATGTGCCCCTCCGATGTCCACATATACCTGGCAAAGGTACATACGGGGGTATTTTTGTACTCAGCAGACATAGCTGAGCAAAATATGAAGTATTATACAGTGGTAGTACACATATGGTTTGCAAAATATACTGTGCAAACTCACTTTGTGTGTCAAAAAGGCAGAAAAAAACGCTTCTAACCACTACACCTGGTACACGCTAGCGGAAAAATGATCCCACGCTAAGGTTCAAAATATGCCTTTTGAAATACCCTGGGGTGTCTACTTTAAGAAATGGTAGGCCTTTGTGGGGTAGTTTGAATTTAAAACCTGCAAAGATGCTTGGAAATTGCACATAGGCCCGGCGTCAAAATTCAAAGTTCGGTCAAAACTGATATGGCTTGGTCTCCTATATGGCACTGTAGCTTCACAAAATAGTGCCATAGACATACAATGGGGGTGTCCTTTTACTCAGAAGACTTAGCTGAGCATAATTTGGGGGGTTTGAACTTAGTGGCACGCATGAAATATACAAAATGCCCAGCAAAAATGCAATCCGTATGTAAAATATGCACAAAATTATTTTTTACCACAAACTTTGGCATGTAATGGTAAAAAAATGGGGTCATGTTAAGGCACAATATGCACCTTATGAGAGATACCCTGGAGTGTCTACTTTTACAAATGGTAGGCCTTTGTGGGGTTTTTTTGAACAGTCAAACTACTATAATACCCCAAATGGAAGCATAGGCTCATTAAATCCGTCTCTCAAAATTCTACTGTGAATACTGAAAAGGACCGGTCTCCTATATGGCACTGTAGCTTCACGAAATAGTGCCAAAGACATACAATGGGGTACCGTTGTACTCAGCAGAAGTAACTGAACACATAATAAAACTTTGTACAGGAATAGCACACACCAACTTTACAAAATACACACGAGAAGTTCTTTGTTATAAGTTTGTGTGCGAAAACCCCCAAAAAACACAATTTTACTCCAATATTTAGCAGAGGTTGGCGGTAAAATGGCTACGTAGAAAGTGTCAAAACAACCTTGGGTAAATAGCCTGTGGTGTCTACTTTATATAAATATATACTTTTGTGTGGCAATTTTGTTTTCTTTTATGGCTATTAGGCTTACAAGACAAACATACCAAATTCTAAAATCGCTCCACATAAAAAGTTTATTTTACTCCTTGTGCTTTGTGACCTGTAACTACCAAAAAAAAACTTAAAATCCCAGACACATTATATATTCTGTAATTCAGAACAACTAAATGAATTTATTTTTAATTACTTTCCTTAACCTGCACTAATTATGTACACATTATTATTGCAAAAACTGTAAAAAAAAAACACACAAAAATTCATATTTTTGCATATTTCTGTATTTTTTTTTAATAATAAATAAGCATTTATATATATGTGTTACATCAAATTAAAGCCCTTTCTGTCCTTTAAAAAACGGTATATAATATGTGTCGGTGCAATAAATTAGTAAAATGCAAATTGCAGTTGAACGCAAATAGCAAAAAATGCAAAAAAATGCCGTTGTCGTTAAGTGAAAGACAAGCTTCTGAAGCTCTGTCCTTAAGGGGTTAAGGACTGAGCCAAATGTACACGTTGTGAACAGAACAAAACGTAAACAAAACCTGGCATTTGCGCTATGTCTGTCCAACCGTAATTCACCTCTTTCATATTAAATGCAACCCCTCCTTATTATATATCATTTTATTCAGGGGAAACAGGGCTTTCATTTAATATCAAATATTTAGCTATGAAACATAATTTAATATGAAAAAAATGGGAGAAAATACATTTTGATTTTTTTTAGTTCTACATGACATTTTAACTGTCAATGTCATAATACGGTTTGCTTTCTCTGCACTAAAATACACATTTGTATACAGCAAAGTCTCACGTGTAAAACAGTACCCCCTATGTACAGGTTTTATGGTGTTTTGGGAAGTTACAGGGTCAAATATAGCATGTTACATTTGAAATTGAAATTTGCCAGATTGATTACGTTGCCTATGTGACCCTATGGTAGAATTTTAATGTGAAAAAAATAAAACACAAGCCTAATATTTGATGCTGTAACTTTTGAAAACACCTTAAAACCTGTACATGAGGGGTACTGTTGTACTCGGGAGACTTCGCTGAACACAAATATTTGTGTTTCAAAACCGTAAAAAGAATCGCAGCAATAATATCGTCCGTGTAAGTGCTGTTTGTGCGTGAAAAATGCAAAAAAGTCACTTTTACTGGCGATATCATCGTTGTAATATATTTTACTGTTTTGAAACACTAATATCATCTGTGTTTTAATGTATAATATATATTATATATATATATATAATGGTAAACTACACCTAGTGTGTATGTGTTATATATATATATATATATATATCATATCATCGTTGTAATATATTTTACTGTTTTGAAACACTAATCTGTGTTCAGCGAAGTCTCCCGAGTAAAACAGTACCCCCCATGTACAGGTTTTATGGTGTCTTGGAAAGTTATAGGGTTAAATATAGTGCTAGCAAATTAAATTCCCTATACTTTCGGCATGGGTTGTCAGGCAGGTCCCGCTAATTGTAATTAATTGGGATACCTAATTATGTAAAAATATTACATAAATATGTGTAGAATTGATGTATGTATGTATTGCGCTCACTCCCATCACTACTGGGCCGGCAGCAAGGACCACAGTACACATCAGCCCCAATATATAGTAAAAACCAAATTGATTGGAGAGTGAACTATACGAAAAAGAGGTTGTGACGTAATCAGTGCTATGTCAGAGGTCAGAAAACGTTATCTCAAAGTAGAGAGATTAACCCTGTGGAGTGTGAATAGTGAATGGAAAGTAAACTAATGGATTGCCGAGATCTGGAAATTCCCATACTCGAACATCCTTAAAATACAAGGAAGATCTATAGAAAAAGGAGGATAAGGGTGCCGCCCCAACATACAGATCTTATAGGAGATCTAAAAAGTAAATATATATAAACCAACATAGTAGATATCAGTAAGGGTAGCAGACCAATCCCATAAAGGGAATTCAAGGACCTAGAGAAATGCAGTCATCAATATCGAGTAACATATACGCAGTATACAACAGGCTTGAGTTACATAGTCTGTAAACACTAAAAAGAAAGAAACAAACAAAAAAGTTACTATGTTATCCTGATAAGGCTATTTGAACCAGCAACAATTGAACACAACATTATCTTTTCAAAATAAAACAATTCTACTATGTTGGTTTATATATATTTACTTTTTAGATCTCCTATAAGATCTGTATGTTGGGGCGGCACCCTTATCCTCCTTTTTCTATAGATCTTCCTTGTATTTTAAGGATGTTCGAGTATGGGAATTTCCACATCTCGGCAATCCATTTGTTTACTTTCCATTCACTATTCACACTCCACAGGGTTAATCTCTCTACTTTGAGATAACGTTCTCTGACCTCTGACATAGCACTGATTACGTCACAACCTCTTTTTCGTATAGTTCACTCTCCAATCAAAACTCTGCTCTACCGTATTTAAATCACTATTTTTCCCGCTATTCACTGTCTTGATAAAAGTCCTTCGTGGACTGAAACGTCGACTTGATCGTTTCTGAATGTTTGCACGTTTGCAAAATAAACTACATTGATTTTTTCAAAGAAGCCCTCTCGAGTGCACTCCTTTCTATTTGTATATATATATATATATATATATATATATATATATATATATATATATATATATATAATCACAATACAGTTGGAACGAAATAACACACATCTATATATTTTTAAATTATTTTAATAATTTTATTTTTTTACGTATTTACATTTTTATTTTTTTATATTGTATATAAATATGTGTGTGTTTATATATATATCTATATCAAATTACACGTAGACTGATACAGATTATAATTATTGTGGTGTGTGTGTGTATGTGTGTGTATATATATATATATATATATATATATCAAATTACACGTAGACTGATACAGAATATAATATATATATATATATATATATATATATATATATATATATATATATATATATATATTTGTGCTCGGAATTTAAATACGTAATGGATAGTAACTGTGAGCAAAGTTGGTTGTGGTGTGCCGAAACCAACGTACGAGTGGGCCTGTAAATAAAAGAGGGCCCACCAAGGAGAATGTAATTATAACAGGGTGTAGGTGGGTGGGAACAATCAGCTGAAAGGCAGAGGTGAGTAGGGGCTGGGAGTTTAAGTAGGGGACTTACTCCTCCCACAAATTCAGGCCTCCACAAGTTCAGGCCTTTTAACTTGTGCTCGGAATTTAAATACGTAATGGATAGTAACTGTGAGCAAAGTTGGTTGTGGTGTGCCGAAACCAACGTACGAGTGGGCCTGTAAATAAAAGAGGGCAAAAAGATAAATTCGAGAAATACACACTTTATTGCATTTTTTACAAAACCAAGTTGCTGAAAGCTTGGCGAAGCTCTTTCTCCGGCTGTGGAATATATGCAGTATATATGGAGGATTTCCACCGCCCCAGTCTCTTGATGATATGGACCGGTGTGTTAGTGCTAGAGGCTGCAGAGGCGGCTCTTATACGGAAGGAGTGCCTAGAGAATGCAATCGGGTTGTGTCCGAGCTTAGATAACAGAATTCTGATATGAACCATCAATTTTGCTGTGGTTAACGGGTGCCCTTGTAGTGTTAAGAGCGGAGAGTCCAGTAGGTGACCGTGCAGAGTTGACCGTAGGTGGTCTAGTACTTTTACCGGACACCAGGCATTATCAGTAGGGAAGAGAGGAATTATAGTAGGGTGTAGTGACCGGTTGGTTTTAGTTGTAGGGATCGAAAGTTGGTAGTGATCCTCTATTTTAGTGAGGTGTGATATTTTAAGTCTTAGCTTCGTATCTCCTTGACAAATTACGGTGAACTCTCTAGGTCTGAGAAAACCGTAGAAAGCGAGATATAAAGCAGATTTGATCACCGTATTTGTGCCGATGTCGAATGGGGCTGTGTCAAGGAGATTGCTAAGTGACCTGAAGATAGGCCCATCTATAGGTAATCTAATGGTAGAGAGTGGAGGTGAAACCTTTGATATTCCTTTCAAAACCTTTTTGACTGGGTATGAAGACAGGAAAGGTGTGTTGTTAGGAAAAAAAGGTGAGGCTGTGGTGCTGGACCCCCGTGAGATATAGTTTAATGGTGTTGTGAGAGTTTAAGGTGTAGGTGGAAAAAAGAGGCAAAAGCCACCATGGTTTGAATAGAGAAGTCACCTTGTAAACCGAACTCTGCTGTGAATTTATTAAATATATTAAGAGCCCTATTGTAAGTGATAGCCGTGTTTGGTGATAATGCTTGGTGAGTGAGTGCTCTAGCGTGGTTCAAGAGTGTGCTTAATCCAGGATTAGATCGTGGAACCGTGGTGTCCTGGATGGTTGTAGGTGAGCCGTTGGGAGTGCCTGAGAAAATGCCTGAAATTGAGAACGAGAAAGAGCGTCAGCGGCCGTGTTGTGAATACCCGGGATGTGAAAACAAACTAAGTGAAACTGGCCGGATGCTGCCAACCAGGTCAGCTTGCGAATCAGCCGCATGATGGTCAGGGAAGATGATCGCCCTTTGTTCACGATTTCGCAAGCTGCCGAGTTATCAGAGTAGCATTTGACTGCCTTGCCAGACCAGAGATGACCCCAGGTGTGTGCGGCCGCCACAATGGGATAAATTTCAAATAGTGCTGAGGTCTCTCTGAATCCTGGCAAGGCATCCGTATCAGTGAGCCAATGGCCCCTGAACCAGTGGTTCCCAAAAATGGCTGCAAAACCGGTATTGGCTGCTGCGTCTGTGTGGATGATGGGTGAAGAGGGGGAATAAACATGGAGATTCCATTCCAGTCCTTCAAAAACTTCCCCCACATAGCTAAGTCAGCCTTGGCGTGGGGGTCCAAAGAAACTGTGCCAGAGTCCGGAACTCCGTGCAGCAGGCAAAGGAGTCTGGATATGAAAGACCTTCCCTACGGAATGATGCGCATCGCAAAGTTCAGGGATCCGAGAAGGGACTGAAGTTCTTTTCTAGTGCAAACATCATTCCGTAGGAACAAGTCATCTCCCCTCTCAAACGTGACAGTTTGTCATGGGGGAGGCTAGCTCTGAGGTTAACAGAGTCCAGTTCTATCCCCAGAAAGGTCAATTTAGTTGTGGGGCCTATAGTTTTGGTTGTGGACAAAGGGACTCCAAGTGTGGAAAATAGTGCAGTAGTGCTTCTGATTGCTGTGGGTGAAGGTGACCCTGGCTCTATTAGTAAAAAGTCGTCGAGGTAGTGGATAACTGAGTGACACCTGGTGACGTTCAGAACCAGCATAGTGACTCTGCGAAAATGTCGAACAGTTTGGGGCTGCTTCGAGAACCGAAAGTGAGTCGTGTAGAGAAGTAATATTTCCCTCGCCATTTAACACCGTGTAAGTGCCAGAGTGAGGGGTGCATGGGTAGTAATTTAAACGCGTTTGTGATGTCCGTTTTGCTAAGCCAGGGTCGATTACCAGATGATATGATGGACTGTATGGCGTCGTCGATGGTTACGTACTGAAGTGAGAATTTGTCTGCTGGAATGAGTGCGTTTATGCTTGGAACAAAAGAGGAGTGCGGTGCCGATAAATCAATAATTAGACTTTTTTTTTTTTTTTTAGAATATTTGTGAATAGCAATACTAATGGGGTTAGTGCGCCAGGAGGAGAATGGTGAAGAGGTGAAGGGGCCGATCATGAAACCGTGATTTCAGAGGCAATGAGAGTGTCTATGGAGACTGGGTCTAAACGTGCTGACTGGAGATTAGGGCATTCTAGTGTACCTGGGGGAATGGCTACAATACCCGTGAGAAACCCTTTAGTGAACCATGTGGTGAGATAATCCACCAGATGATTAAGCCTGGGATCCCTTGTCTTGAGCACCACAGAGAGATCACCATAATTGAATGCCTTGTTCTCAAGTACATCCTGTGAGGCTATGAGCAAGGACACCAGACACACATCCTTCCCGTCTAGGATATCTTTCCTGATAGAGTCAGGGACGGAGTGTGCTGGTGACTCAAATGGTGTAATGGCTGTGCCCGGTGCTGGAGGGGGGAGTATAGGAGGGCATGTTGGTATAGTAGGTACAGCCGTGAAAGCGACTGGGACTACCGTGGTAGTACCTGGGGAGGAGATGGCGCTTTCCACCTTAGATAGCCTGCTATTGAGGGTATGTAGATTGGCCAAGATCTCTGCCAGGGTATCCTGGGTGGCCGTGCTGTTGCTTGGTGGTTGTCCTTGAGAGCTCGTCCCTGACCTGGGCTCGGGGGCTTGGTGAGTAAGTAGCCTATAAAGTTCAGCCTTCCTAGCTGTGGCCGGAAAGGGGATTCCCCTGAGCCTAAGCTCGGCCGTAATTTTGGGAATAGTCCATGCTCTCAAGGACGTGGGGGTTGAAAGAGTGAGTGATTCGCCTGGAGACCCGGGTCTGGTAGGCGTGAATGGAGTTTCTTCTGTCAATTCTTTGGTTGGAATAGGTTCTTGGGACATTCTAAAAGGAATGATTATGTGAAAGATATATTAGAAGGGGCGTAAGGTAAGTAGGCGGGGTATGTGGGGTGGTGTATATGGAAGAACTGGACTGTAATGCTAGATGCCAAAGCGAAAAACTTAACTGTTGAATGTTTGGATAGGTGAGGCCCTGCTAATGCCAAGTGGCGGTGAGAGGCTCTACCTATGATTTGGCTTATGACGTAGTTGCCACAGACGTGGTGGCGGGATGTTGGCCTCTCGGTGACAGTAGAGAGAAATCAAAACGTGTGGCCGTGACAGGTGAGGCCCTGACTAGCGCCCTGTAGTAGGGCATGCGAGGCTTGTAACTATGATTTGGGCGTGGGGCCGTACCTCCGTGTTGAGGTGGGGGGGATGGAAGGCCTCGCTGGGACGGGTTTTCTGATAGGGTGCGCTAAGGCATTAGCCTAGACCCTGTAGCCAGTTCGATTGTATATTTAAGGATAAGGTGAGAGGACTGGAATGTTGTGTAGATACTAACCTTGAATTCTTGCGAATGGTATCTGGAACCTTCTGGTGGTAATAAGTGTGTTAAGTCTCGTCTTATGCGGTCCTTGAGGAAGAGTCCTGAGGCTTTAAGACAGATGTTGACGTATTTATGCGTATCGTGGTGGCGTATGATTTGAATTGGGAGTAGGTTGTTTGTTAGGGGCGCAACGTGAGATCCTGCATTGAGGGATCTGGAAGGTTTAAGTGTGTGACTGGGCTGAAATAGATATTTGTGAGAAGGCTGGATGAGGCCTTGGGGTGACGATTGGACGTATTTGGGTATAGACGTAAGTACCTGAAGGTATGGCTGAGTACCGGGTCAGGTTTTGGTGTTTTCCGGAGCCTGATGGCTGTATGACCGTATGTCTGAGTAGAAATAATAGTAAAGAATTAACGTACCGTGGGCGTAAGCCTGTGGAAAAGTAGTAATGAACTTGAGACCGTGATAGGTTTTATATGAGGTGTAGTAACAAACGAGTTGTGAACTATACCTTGGTTTGACATAAAGAAATTACGTTTTGCAAAACGGTTTAACTGTGTAGAACCGGGGGAAGCCTAGAATACTGGAGCTTAAGGGTTAACCGAAGAAAAATTCCATAGTTAACGACAGGTGTGGAGGTAAGTAATAAAACCCAATATGTAAACATTTTAGGCCTATGGCTTTATAATGCAAAGTGATAAAATACAATACAATACCTGTTCCTGTAATAAAAGATCTTGAAATAAACAACTTTAGCGCAGAAAAAGCGAGAAACCGATGCAGTCTGTAAAGCCAAAAATGTGACAGCGTGATTATATGGAAAATGAATAGTACAGACGTTTATGCGCCGGATATTGTGTTTATAAACAGTATTTATTAGTATATGTGACAAAATGAAGTGTTTAATAGGTAAATATGTGTTGTGGCAAGGTCATAGAGGCTTTCTATGTTAGTAATAGATTGGAGTGCTCTCTATTCCCAGCATGATGGGGTTAATTGGTGGGAGTCACCCCTTGAATGTTATATACCAGGTGAATGTAATTAACCAGCACTAGGGTTTTAAAAGGTTAGCCTCTGAAGACATCAGAGAGTCTAACAGCTGGGAGAGAGGAGGCAGTTAAGCCTGAGACAAAGGTACTGTGTGAAACCTGCTTAAAGTGCTGTATTTCATTTTGTTTAAAACTGGGAACTAGATTAGCTGGCCAGTTGGATAGTTAGTAACACTGTTGTTTAGTAAGTCTCCAAGTTGGAGTAGGATTTATTTTCTTTTTGTTTTATTTTGTGGGAGAGCACAACCTTGTATATATTGTGGAAAGTGACAAACTGCAGTACTATTTTATCCTGACTGTTGCATTTGAAGTTTGTGACGAGCCTGGCCATCCTGCCACAGTGTATAGAAACCGTACGTTTATGATAGACGTGGATATTTTAAAAAGTAGTAAAACAAATTAACTGGTTAACATAGAAAGAAAATCACAAGGCAGATTTTTAAACAAGCTAATTATATCCCCAAACTGACAAAAAAGGTATCAGTAGCAATATGACCGAACAGGGAATATACGTAAAGAAAAGTAGAATTCGTGAAATAGAACTTAGTGCATACTGTAGCCTATTTGAATAAGAACTAGCCGAATATGGATTTAGAGCAAGGTGTTTGTTTTAATCGTACGAAATAGATTGGTCCTGGGTGACCAAACGGAAATAAGAGAATGCCCGTAATAATATTACTGTGTATATAAATAATAATAGATTCGGTAGTTTCCGTACGAATATGTAAAAGCAGTGATAAAGTGCCGAGCATTCGTCTGTTTTGGCGTGAACACTGAAATCGGTTAAAAAAGCGTGTATTTGTACGAATATGATAGAGGGAGCCTACCCCTACGTTTTTAGGCCCGAACGGCGGGAAATAGCGGGGCGCTATTTCCTACGCCTAACTTACGTGAACGTGCCGGTCTCGTGACCGGAAACCGGGTACCTTGACCGGGAACCGAGTGGAAGGCCTCAAACGGACAGAGGACTGGTCAGGACGTCTGACTGCTGGAAACAGGAAAAAATTCTGGAGGGAAGCTGGACAGGAAGTGCTGGTTGCTATGGGGACAAAACAATCAGCTGAAAGGCAGAGGTGAGTAGGGGCTGGGAGTTTAAGTAGGGGACTTACTCCTCCCACAAATTCAGGCCTCCACAAGTTCAGGCCTTTTAACATATATATATATATATATATATATATATATATATATATATATATATATATATATATATATATATATATATATATATATATTATATTCCGTATCAGTCTACGTGTAATTTGATATATATATATATATATATATATATATAATATTCCGTATCAGTCTACGTGTAATTTGATATATATATATATATATATATATATATATATATATATAATATTCCGTATCAGTCTACGTGTATATATATATAATAGTAAACTACACCTAGACAGTGTGTATGTGTTTATATATATGTGTGTGTGTGTGTGTATATATATATATGTATGTATGTATGTATGTGTGTGTGTGTGTATATATATGTATGTATGTATGTGTGTATGTATATGTGTGTATATATATATATATATATATATATATATATATATATATATATATATATATATATATATATATGTGTGTGTGTGTGTGTGTGTAAATTATTATTTTTTGCCCCTGCTGGCAATGCCTGAGCCAGCAAACCCCACCATGTGATTGTGAGGTCCTCACAAGGACCTCACTCTCACATGGCCTGGAGGGCGGGGGGGTAAGACCGGGTAAGTAAGAAAAAACGGAGGGCGTACAATTACGCCTGGCGGCATTTAGAGCCGCTTAAAATAGGGCGTAATGGTACGCCCTCTGGTCTTAAGGGGTTAATAAGAAGCTGAATGCCCTAGGGAGTGGATTTAGCCATGCCATATCACAGATGACCTGTTTGGCAACACCATATTACCTTTAGGACTACTTGTGGCCCTCAGTGACGAAGACTGTTTGTATGGAGGGACATTTTAATTTTTACAACTTTACATTTGTATTTAGGATGATGATGACGACGACGATGATGATGAAGAAGATGAAGAAGGGGATCTATCAAAATACAATCTTGATGCCAGTGAAGAAGAAGATGACAGTAAAAATAAGAAACCAGTGTCTAGCCGTAAATCTCATTCCCGATCGTCCCGCTCCTCTTCTCACACAAGCTCAAGGTCTAGGTCCAGGTAAACGGGTACAGATCAAGGGTAAAGCCGGGAAAAATGTCAGTATCTACTTTAACTTTCTTTACTTTTATATCAATATGTTTTATGTCATAATGACTTGGCTTTATTTACACTCAAATGTTTTTGTTTTTAATTTTTTTATTTTAGTACTTTTATCTTTGGCTGTAGGTTTTTTTTTTTTTTTTTTTTTTATCCAATAACCTCCTGCAGTACCTTTCAAGAAAGCATATTCATGTCAATTATTGGCAATGTTTACCTTTAAAATTCTCATGATCTACACTCTCTGTTTTAAAGGGAAACTGTAGCTGAAATACCCGGTGGTTCTAAATGTAGAATCATTGTGTGCGGTATTCACTAATTTCATTAAATGTTTCCAGCCCTCAGCAGAAACTAGAGCTTCAAATTTCTTGTGAACTACTTCATGGGACTGGAGAGGCCATTTATATTGGCGTTCTTCTTGCATTGCCTGCACTAACATGATAAAAAAAAGTGCACATTTATAAAATTGCCATTTACTTGTTGGTCCAGTGTTCTAAAAGGTGCCCAGGAATAATATTGTCCCGTTTTAGAACTGTGGATAGATAGGATCACAATATGTAGTGTCCGGTCTCTGGTGTCCTTTAAACAGATGTCTCTACATGCTATCATCTTTCCATCCTTATGCTGGCAATCAGGATATTGTGTGCAAGTGAAAGAAGGCTGCAAAGCTGATTCTTAAGCTGCTACTGCACAGTCGGGATTTTTTTTTTTTTTTTCTCCATGTAATATGACCGACAGGGGAACGTGGATTGTGCTAGTACTCCTATCTTGGCAGCCATTCTGAACTGACACCATAGGCTTGTTGAGCTGAGGGTTATCAAAGAACTGGTCACACCTCACTGATGGGCTTGTGTGTGTGTGTGGTTTATTTTTATTTTTTTTTTATTTTTTTTATATATAGCATTATTGCATGTAGCTAATGAACTACATTTGCTAACATTTATATATTGCACAATGGGTAAATAATTGACAGCTTATGTACAAAATGATCTTCATAACCGCTTGTATAGTGTGTTCCTACAGAGATCACTGGGCAATGTGTTCTGAATGAAACTGCCTCCCCCCCTGTATTTTTTTCAAACCTTACAATAATAATGAAATGATTTGAAGGTAATCATTAATATATTGTCATTTTGAAAAAGGGATGTGTAATAAAGAACCTTGTGTGATATTAGGTGAATTAAATCCCACCATTATCTCTTTTTAAAGCGTGTGCTTGTAGTTCTTAAAAACAAATCTTAAATTGGTAAAATACTAAACTTTTGCTGTGCTATCTGATGGTCAAACTGTGTGCTATTTATCAGTATTGAATTCACCTAATTGTTAATTTTGTGGTTGCTGATATTTTTAGTGTAATCCACATAAAATATTTTATTGAAACACTTCTAGTTTCCAAAGGTTTTTAGTCATTTTAACATTTGCTAATGACTTGCATGACTCCTTTCCATTTTTCTTTTTCTTTTTTTTTTTTTTTCTTTTTTTTAATAGTCCGTCCACCTTTTAATTTTTATTAGAGTAGAATTTAGACAATACTGCCAAACTTATTATGTCCCGGTCAGCTTACTGCGGCACTGTTACCCTCCACCTCAAAACAGAGTATGTTAAAAAAAAAAAAAAATTGAATCTTTATGAAATACTAATTTTTTGGAATTTTGCTTAATATCCTATCCAGTCAAGAGATATGAGGCAAATTATTTAATATGTATGTGTGTATGTGTATTCTCGTGGGATCCTCCACAGACCTCAATGCTAAAGTCTTGCACATGTGTGAGAGTTCAGCAGTGACGTCTGCTCCTGGCCCTGAAGTGCCGCTAGCTGAAAAGGACATGCTGGGAGAAGATGGCGACGTCGGTGAGGGACAGGTAAGTAAAGCTCCCCTTTGTCCACCCCAGTGCTCCCACCTCCCCGTCGTGTGGCTTTTGTAAAGTGACTTTAATGTCCACTGATTATGTTGAATGTTTCACGTTTGTTTGTTAGCCGCTATTTCTTAATCCCTAATTTTTTTGCAGGAGTTGTATTCATAACAATTTTAAAAGGACACTGTAGGCACTATAACAATTTTATCTAATTGAATTGATTATAGTGCCTCTCGTTCCTTGGCGCTGTCATTTCATTCAGTGTTAAACCAATTTAGAGCATCAATGGCTTCCCACAGTTTGGCCCCAACTGCAGGTATGACTAATCTAGAGATTACGCACTACCTTATTCATACCAATTTATTCTATCAATGGAAAGCTGAAAGAGATCAACTGATACTCTCAATAAACCACTGCCACCCATTGCTGCTAAGGCTAATGTCTCTTCATTAGCCTGAGCAGCACAGAGGGGACCGGCTGCTAGGGACTCTAGTGTGGCATTAAAACTGGTTTAATGCTGTACAGAAGGAGAGAGCCTGGGGACTCCCGCAGCCAAAATAGCTTATGAAATAAATCCGGTATAGTGTTTACAGTTTCCCTTTAAGTCAAGCTCTGGCATATTTTTTTTTTTTTTTTTATAAACATAGTCTGTTTTCCCAGCTGTAGACGTGTAACAAATAGTTCTACGTTGTATAATGTTTAAGCAATCAGTAGAAGTGGAAAAATCTGCCCCATGTTGTTTCAGGTCCCGATCAAGAAGCTCTTCCAGTTCCCGCTCAAGATCTCACACCAGGTCAAGAGAACCTTCTAAATCTCGTGGGTCGAGATCAAGGTGAATGGGGGGTAGCACTCTCTGATGCAAAAAGAGAGCAAGTTTTCCAGGTTCTCACTAGGCCAGTGTATGACAGTCCACTCCATTTGCAGCTTTTTAGAACCTTAAAAGTGTTGCCTTCTAGCAAAGCTTAAATTTGCCAAGTTGCATAATTATTCATAAAGAAATTGTATAATTGACCATTTAAAAAGAAAAAAAATAGTTTTAATCGGGAATCCATAAATTCAAGCAGGTTATCTCAAACCTACTAATAATCCAGTTTATAGTAATAGAGTGAAATTAGGGCAATAGGTCCAAAAAGATAATCCCATAATGAATTTGCTCAGGTTGTCATAAAAGTGGGAACTAGTGACAACTAATATATTCTTGGATTCTGCCCTTCTGCAGAAATGTGCAAACCTTCCACGCAAATACACTTCCTGCATTCATATCCACTAGCACTCCATGCTGGGGACAGATACAAATCCAAGACAAACTCCTTGCCTTTGTGGTGGTAAAGGAACATTAAGGCCTGTAGTGTAATGTTTTAAAGCTCCTCTGTTACTTGTGGGTTTTTTGGTTGGCAAAGACTCCACCAAAGTATGACATGTCCACTTACGTAGCCTGGGAGAGACAGGAATATTTAAAAGCTCATGTAAACCTCTCAAATTGATTAGTTTTAATTTCCTGACTTTTCTATGTAACGTTTAAGGACAATTTTCCACTAAAAATGTCTTTCCTTCGTTTTTTTTTTTTTTTGTTTGTTTTTCTAACACTCTATTAAGGGAAAAAACCTTGAATGTCTGGTTGTCAGGTCAAATTAGCATTTCATATATTGTTTATAAATTGGTACCTCTGAGGGAGGCAACGTGTATATTAAAGGGGAAGTATTGTTTTTTTATTTTTATTTTTTTATTATTATTATTATTCCTAAAGGGATATTCCAGACCCCTAAATCACTTTAGCTTGCTGTAAAGCTTTGTGTGGACAGTGTGTCCTATTTATTTCGTTTAAAAAAAGTGCAGATTTCAATAGAAACTGACACTTTCATAAATTTAACTGGTTACACACCCTTGACTTTCACACAGACCATACATCCTGTTACTTTCTGGTTTGGTTAGCTCAGTGGAGATAAACTCAAGATGCAGCAATCATTCAGAGCACCTGCCTTGCAAAGATTTCTCATTGAGTTACATTAGGAAGTCTGTGATTGGACAGCCACAGAAAGTCTGGCCGGGGTTAGAAGGGGAAGGATTGCAAAGGCAGAACTGCACTTTTGCAAGCTGTTTTTACATATACCGCAATGAAAAAGTGCATAATTAAAACCATGCAAATTTTCATTTAGGATATACCTACTAAACAGTGATTTTTGTTTTGTATTTGGGCACTGGAGTGTAACTTTAATGTGAAAATGGAGTTTGTATGTTAACATATTCCTATCTGCTACCTACGCGGGTCTTTTCTGATAACTGCACACAGCTTGACATTTTCACTGGCGCAAAAGGTTTAGCTATTTTACCTGATACGTTATTTAAAAGTTCAGAAGTGTAAATTAATTGTATTTAACACTGTTTCAAAATAATTTTTAGAGAACTGATTAACTTGTTCTTGTGTTTTTAAGGAAATAATTCCTTTTTGTTTTATTACCATAGTGTTTATTGACTGATTTCCTGCATTAAATCTTATTCATTTTTAATCAATAAAGATCCAGCTCCAGGTCCCAAAAGGACTCTCGTTCTCCGAGAAAAAGATCTTACGCCAGTTCCCGATCTTCATCTCCTGAGAGAGGCAAGAAGAGAAGTCGCTCTAGATCCTCCTCTGGTGACCGCAAAAAAAAGAGATCAAGATCACGGTCTACAGAAAGGTTTGGGTTACTGTAGAATTAGAAAAAAGGTTGTTTTTGTGTTCATGTAAAATCGGAAATCTTGGGGATTTTTTATTTTTTTTATTTTATTTTATGTAAATGAAGATTTGTTAACATAGACATATAACTAACATATTCAGTATATTTACAGCGTATTATCTTTCGACCTCTGTATTTTCGTTGTAACAGTTTTGTCAAAGTTGCACCTAGCAAGCATTTTATTTATTTTATAAATACAAAATTTTATAAGTTCTTGCGGGATTTTCAATTCATTTAGTGTTTGGTTTTTTTTTTTTTGTTTTTTTTTTTTTTTTTCTGTTACATTAAACTTATTCCATGCATGAAATATTTAGCCAATACCTAACCAATGGGTGCTTTTATTACAAATTTTTGTAAAGCAATAGTGGAATAAATGATCCATTAGATATCTGCTAGTTGTGGTTTTGCGGGTCGGTTTCTGAACACATATGTGTGTTCCCACCCCCCATCCTCTCCATTTACCTATCTGATTAGAAGTTTGACACATAGTAGCAAACACACTTGAAACCGCTTTTGTTTGTTTTTTTGTTTTCACTCAATCCGTTGCAAACTTTCTGATTTGTGTTTTGCAGACGTCGAGGTTCATCGTCTGGATCATCTCATTCTGGCTCCCGTTCTTCGAATTCCAAAAAGAAATAATACACTTTTAGAAAAACCAATATCAATTCCAGTGTAATGCATGAGGCAACATCAGAAAAAAATAGTCTTATCTGATGAAAAGTGGCAAAAAAGATCAATTGATAGTAGAGGTGCATGGTCTTTGTGCTTCCTCAGCTACAACTGCAGCAAGCTTTTCCATATAACAATAGCATTTTAAGCCATAAGAAAATGTTTTTTACCCTTCTGTTCTTGGAATACAGTGCAACAAATCGCCATTGCCTTTCCTTTATCCATTTTTTGTTTGTATAATTAATAGCATGACGTGAAATGTGAATATTTTTACAATAATTAGTGTGCCCATATCTCCAACCCCATTTTCTTTTCTCTTAATTTTTCTTCCTTATGGCTTAAAATGCTTTTTTTTTTTTTTTTTTTTTTTTTTTTGGATCCTCCTCAAAACTAGATTTATAAATGTTGCAGGCCTATTTGTTCTAAAGAAAATGTATATCAACTGGTGGTATTACAAGGTAAGTATTAGGTATTTATAATGAGGACAGAAACAAAGTTTCATGACTAAATGCCCAGAATGAACATTTTCTTTTTTTTTTTTAAAAAGGATCATCATGTCTACCCAGATTTTAGAAAAAAAATTACATTTCAGTTGTCCTGACCAGGCCCCTCATCCTACATTTCTGTGCTACGGGCATACTGTCTGAACTCTTGCATATTTTCATTAAATAGTGAGTTGATAGTTTTGCAATTTTAGCCAAAATAGACCAGTTGGGGGATCTGCAATTTATAATTTTTGGAGGATTGCCTCTTAACTCTTCTACCCTGGCCTAAATTTTGGAAATATATCAGCTTGCTCTGTGAAGAATTCATTTTTTTTATTACTTTGTCCTTTCATTAATCTCTGCCCTCCCCCACACATAGCCAGATGTCTTTTTTGATCTGTATTCCTACCATGAATGTAACTTGTCACTCAAAATGTAAATTGTACTTGTGCCTATCGCTACTTTAAAAGCTACTCTTTCAAATCTGTGCAGAACTTCTTAACCACGTGTTACTAGAAGCCATCAGTAGTCTGTCCATCTTTGTATACAAATGTGTGCTGACAAGGTGAGCGTTTTTACCATTCTATTACAGAGGACACAAGCATTTGTTGAAAAACTCAATATTATTGTTTTGTTGGGTTTAGCAAAAATGTAATTCATTTTTTGGGGATTTCTTTTCTGTAGACAATATGTAAATAAAGAGAAACTGACTCGTGTACCCAGCACATTTTGTATCTGTATTCTATTAAGTGGGGATCAGACTCCAAATATCCGTCATTAAGATTGTAAGTAATTTCTCTTGCAAGCATTTTATGTTCTTATATTACTAAACTTAAAGAGAAACTATATAGTCCCCAAAACCAGTTTAGCTTAATGAAGCAGTTTTGGTGTATAGATCATGCCCATACAGTCTCACTGCTCAATTCTCCTCTTGACTAGTGTGTCTGATTGCCTTTCAGCTTTTTCTAACTGGATGGCTGCCCACTTCCTTAAGCTCAACTTTTCCAAAACAGTCTCTTCCTCCCTCAAGTGTTGCTACTCCCGTTTGTCTCCCTTCACGGTAATGGTGCTACCATCAGCTCCACTACGCAGGCTCACTGCCTAGGTGATCTCTTTGATTCCGACCTCTCCTTCACCCCTCATGTCTAGTCTATTGCCAAATCCTGCCGTATCCATCTCAAAAACATTGCGTGCATCCATGCCACTGTCCTCTCTCGCCTTGACTACTGCAATCCGCTTCTCAGTGGTCTTACTTGCTCCCCACTGCTGTCTATAATGAATGCAGCAGCGATGCTCATCTTCCTGTCTGCCCGCAAGCACCTCCCATGCCTTACGCCTCTCAGTCCCTGCATTGGCTTCCTGTAAGATATAAGGCTCAATATAAAATTCTGGTTCTTGCTTTCAAATCTCTACATAATGCTACTCCCACCTATCTATCCTCCCTAGTACACAAAAATGTCCCATCTAGGCCCTTGCGCACTGCCGAAGACTTGTCTATCCTTTGTTCGTACTCCCACCTCTGATGCTCGTATCCAAGACTTCTCTAGGGTTGCACCGTTCCTGTGGAACTCCCTTGCCTTTTCCGTTAGATGCTCACCCATTCTCCACTCCTTTAAAAAAATCATTAAAAATTAATTTTTTCACAAGCATATCAATTAAACTGTTAATGGCTCCAAAAAAAAAAAAAAACCTGCGCAAAGTCTTCATTGAATACTATTCTACCAATCTGCTTCCCTAATACTTTCCTTACCTTTTGTGTTACTATACCCCACTCCCTTTAGCATGTAAGCTCATTGAGCAGGGCCCTCAACCCCTCTGTTTCTGTGCATCGAACTTGTCTGGTTACAATTAGATGTTTGTTAGTCCACCCATTGTAAAGCGCTACGGAATTTAGGAGTTGAATCATTTTGTTTATACAGCCCTAGCCACACCTCTTTGCAAGTGACTTGCGCAGCCGTCCTACACTTCCTGTAAAGAGTAATCTAATGTCTACACTTCCTATTGCACATTCTGTTTAATTTAGAATTTATCTTCTGCTTTTAATAGCTTGTTAGACTGTGTGCAGGAGCCTCCTGTATGTAATTAAAGTTTAATTTACAGAGCAGGAGATTAAAAACTTTTAAAGTAAGTTACATCGAATTGAAAGTGAAAAATGTTTTGTTCATGCAGGCTGTGTGTCACAGCGAGGAAAGGTGTGGCATGGGCATCATAAACCGAAACAAGTGATGTAACTCCTAAATGGCAGAGAGTTGAGCATTGAGACTGCAGTGGCATGATCTATACACTATAAATGCTTAATAAACCTAGTTATTTTGGTGTCTATAGTGTCCCTTTAATGCTGCACTATTTTGTAATTCAATTTCTGCATTGTCTTACAAGCTTATTTACAGTTGTCTATCATTGGGTTATGAAAAAGATATTGGGAGAGGGGAATGTTTAACCCCTTAATGCTGTTAGGCGTTCCATGCCGTCGCGCTTTAAATCGGCTTTAAAGCCGTTGCGGCGGCATGGAACGCCTTAACGACTGCAGCCCCCAGGACCTTGGCGGTACTCACCTCCGCCACGATCCTCTTCTGGAGGGCTGCCTGACAGCCCAGGCAGCCCTCCCACGGCAAATGAGGCCCCCGGGGGCCATGTGATCGCTCTCAAAGAGCTATCACATGGCCCCCTATAGCTGGCTATGGATCTGTGTAGATGTATATATTAGTATTAAAATACACTTAGAATGACATTATATATGTGTATATATAGTGTGTGTGTGTGTGTGTGTGTGTGTGTATATATATCTATATCTATATCTATTTAATTAAAATAAATAAATTAATAAAAATAAACAAAATTTAATATAAATTATATATCCATATGTAATTTCATTCTAACTGTATTTTGATATATATATATAATTACAAATAACTGCAAAAATATATATATATATTCCATATAATTACATAAAAGATTACATTAGTATACACAGAATTTAAATACATATATGTATTTATATTGAAATTCTACATGTATATTTAAGTTATCTTTTAACATAATTATGTGATTTGAGTAATTAAAATTTGATTGACATGCCTGGCAACACAGGGAGAAAGTGCAGAGAATTTAATTCGCAAGCACTATATTTGACCCTGTAACTCTCCAAGACACCATAAAACCTGTACATAGGGGGTACTGTTTTACTCGGGAGACTTCGCTGAACTCAAATATTAGTGTTTCAAACTGGTAAATTGTATTACAACGATGATATTTTAAGTAAAAGTGACGTTTTTTGCATTTTTTTTACAAACTAACGGCACTTTTATGGACTATATTATTGTTGTAATATGTTTTAAAACACTAATATTTGTGTTTAGTGAAATCTCCCGAGAATAACAGTACCCCCCCCCCCCCATGTTCAGGTTTTATGGTGTTTTGGAAAGTTAGAGAGTCTCATAAGGCTTGCATTTCATTTTTTTCACATTCAAATTTTCCAGATTAGTTATGTTGCCTTTGAGAGTGTATGGTAGCCCAGGAATGAGAATTACCCCCATGATGGCATACCATTTGCAAAAGTAGACAACCCGAGGTATTGCAAGTGGGGTATGTCCAGTCTTTCTTAGTAGCCACTTAGTCACAAACACTGGCCAAATATTCGTTTTTTGCTTTTTTCACACAAATATGAACGCTACCTTCGGCCAGTGTTTGTGACTAAGTGGCTACTAAAAAAGTCTAAACATACCCCACTTTTAATACCTTGGCTTGTCTCCTTTTTCCCAAATGGTATGCCATTATGGGGGTAATTCTCTTTCCTGGGCTACCACACCGTGTCAAAGGTAACATTACTAATCTGGCAAATTTCAATTTGAAAATGGAACGTTCCAAAACACCATAAAACCTGTTAATGGGGGGGGGGGGGGGGGACTCGTGAGACATCGCTGATTACAAATATGTGCATTTTTTTTGCAGTAAAACCTAACAGTATTATGACATTCACAGCTAAAATGGCAGACGGAAATACAAATTTAAAAATTTTATTTTCTCACTTTTTTTAAATTTTATTCATAATCAATTATGTTCCATATATGAAGTTATTGATAAATTAAAGTCCTGTTTCTTCTGAACAAAATGATATATAATAAGTGTGGGTGCACTTAATGTGACAGCGGTGAATTACGGTTGAACAGACATATAGAGCAAATTCCAGTTTTTGTTTACGTCTTGTTTTGATCAGAACGTGCACTATTGACTCCGTCCTGAAGGGGTTAAGAGCACTTTTATATGTGCAAGTTTGTTTTGTAACTATTCTAGACAATGACTTCATTCACTTGAAGGGTACCTGTCAAGACAAATACAACTTTATCTTAAAGGATAATCAAATTTCATCTATACATAATTCTAGCAGAATTGCTAGCAAAAGTCTCTACATTTGTTTAAACCCAGGTTAAAGGATCACTGTAGGGTCAGGAACACAAACATGTATTCCTGACCCTAAAGTGTTAACATCACTATCTAGCCCCTTTGTGCCCCTCCTGCCTCCATAAATATAGCAAAATCTTACTGTATTCAAGCCAGAAACTGGAACTCTGCATGCTCTTTGCCTCAAAAAAAAAAAAAACAGTCTGCTGACATCATCAGAAGTGGTAGCCTGATTCAATCACAATGCTTCGGTGTCTGCATGCAGAGGGAGGAGACACTGAATGTTTGGGTGCATTTTAGGCAGCCATGACCCAGGAAGGATCTCTAACAGCCATCTGAGGGGTGGCCAGTGAAGTTATCCCTAGGCTGTAAAGTAAACACTACATTTACTCTGAAAAGACCATGTTTACAGCAAAAAAAAAAAACCAGAAGGTAATGATTCTACTCACCAGAACAAATTCAATAAGCTATAGTTGTTCTGGTGAGTATAGTGTCCCTTTAACAAACCGCATTTTCCACCTACTGTTACTAAATTTTGTGTGTGCCAATTGACACAGAGATAAGAAGGCTTTGCGCTGCATGTCTGTTAGGGAAACCCTCCTCTGCTTGTCTTCAGCCTAATGGAAATCAGTGCCTGCAAGTAGAAGGGGACAGGATTTGTGTTAGAGCAGCAGTAGCCTGTAGAAAATTTTAGAGGGATTTTATTGGAGGAACTTTTAACAGACAATCTAAAAATAGATGACCGATATGAACAAACGGGAGAGAACTGGAAGCCTGAAAGGAGCACTCGAAGGAAAGGGGTTAACCCTAGGGGAACTACCAAAGTAGTATGAGAAGGAGAGAGGAGGTTGAGTGCCCTAAATTAGTTAATACATAACCTTTAATATTATACTTAAAATGGATGTGGAAATCGCCACCATAAAGGTTAATAAACTTCTCAAATGCTATCTATCAGATGTATCGGTGTTTCAAGGTAAAGCCCATATCTATAGACAACACAAAAGTATCCAAAAAAAAAAATATATATATATATATATATATATGTATATGTAACGTTTCCCTGGTAGGGTGAATAAAAGAGGACCTGTTCAAAAGTTTTCAGTGTCCTCAATACAGAAATCTATTGCGCAAAAACAATTTTTTGCCCAATGAAGAAATATAAGTAAGATTGTATGCTAGAACCTCCTAGATGACGGCAGCAATACAGTTACTTATTCACACTGACATATAGGCTAGTATAGTGCACTAGTGCAGCTTCAATCTAATGACTAGGTAATAGTGAAAGGCTGAGACCTCCGAAATGGAGATCGCTAATCTGCCCAGAGCTTAGTGTAACACCTAATCAACAATGTATCAATGCTGTGAATATAAGAGGACCTGTTCAAAAGTTTTCAGTGTCCTCAATACAGAAATCTATTGCGCAAAAACAATTTTTTGCCCAGTTAAGAAATATAAGTAAGATTGTATGCTAGAGCCTCCTAGATAACGGCAGCAATACAGTACTTATTCATACTGACATATAGGCTAATATAGTGCATAAGTGCAGCTTCAATCTAACGACTAGGTGATGATGAAAGGCTGAGACCTCCTAAATGGAGATCGCTAATCTGCCCAGAGCTTAGGGTAACACCTAATCAACAATGTATCAATGCTAACATAGTTAGTAATAGGCAGCCTTGCATGGTGCCTAGTAAAAGCCTTATATGTAAATATATGACGGGGTATCGTCACGATCAACAGTAAACCCCAACACAGAACATTATTGGTACATGAAAAAAATAAATAAAAGACTAACAGCTAAATAGGAAGGACGTGTGTACAGAACCGGCAGGATAGCCAATACACGGTAAAGTAATGCGGCTAGTTCATAACAGGGAGAACTCAGCCGTTGGTCGTTGCCACTCCAAGAGGAAACTGGAAGTCAGCTCGAGATCCGAAGTGCCACATAAACCGTGGTACGGGAGAGTAAGTGTAGCAGCAAATAGCGATAGCAGAGGATCATCGAGAAGCCCCTGACGCGCGCGTTTCGCCCGCAGCTCATCAGAGGGGAGCCGATGTGCGGGAACTGGACCGATATTTAAAGGTAGGTGACGTGAAATCATTGGTGGAGTTCGTGAAAACGTCATACGTTATTAGCCTCTCATGGTCAGGCTGAAGAGTGATGTAACTGAAAGGGATTAGAATGGAACCAATTAACCCCTTGTGGGTGTAATGATTCGGAGACTCAGATCACGGAACGAGAATACTTATAAGCCTGACGGTGAAGTAAACCCGGTAATGTCATTGCTGCAGATAATGTGCAAGCGAGAATAAAAATATAAATATATATTATTATGGCCCGTCCTGGGGATAGGTGTGATATAGAATGGGCAATATTAAACAACTGCTATTGTGCAGTAAAGGACGAGTATATTAATAGAGACTTTAGTGGACACAACAAGTAAGAACACTGAGATGCTCATATGTTGAAAGGGTCCAATCATAGCAAAGAAATATGCCAATTTAGAGCTGGGTGGATGTCTGAATAAGTCGGGCATGTAGTAGATATGTAAAAAATCTCAGTGCGAAAATGCCGAACAGACTTTTGATGATGTAGTCACTGGTATTATCGGTTGAAGTTACCTTTCCTAGAGTTCAAAGTGACTTTCTCTAAGGCTTGGAAGGATAAGTGATTAGAATTGCCATCGTGAAAGTGGCGAACATGATTCGCTACAGGAGTACTTAAATTCAGATTGGTAACAGAATTGACATGGAGAATACGTCTCCTAAATTCCTGATACGTTTTCCCATGGGAAACTGCGGTAAGTGATCAAATGACATAAATTTACCACAAATAAAACATTTGTTAGACTGTTGGCTAATAACTGAGGGAATACAGGAACAAAATGCAAGACTGAAGCAATGGTTGTCTATTTAACTGGAAACGATCTAAAGATACTGCCCATGATTACAAACATGTTGATGGAATAGAAGATAAGTAATATAAAAGTGGAAGACATGAAAAACATGAAAAACAAAAATACAAAACAACTATCTAGTATGTGCCAATAGGCCAATTTAAGGTACCCGGGCCATATTGCAAATAAAGATGGTCAGCTTATTCCCACCAACCAGTACTGCCTACCTGGTGAAGTTGTATCACTCAGGATCCAAAGAGCATTGCACCTCCAGGCTCAAACACAGTCCATCACACTTTGCTCACAGGTCAGATTACGTTCAGCTACTCCAATGGTTTCTCAGGATCTCCCCCCAGAATGCCACCTTTGTAAAAAATTAAATGTTTCCAATTTTTGGATATTTTAATTATAATATGTGATGTATTTATGGTAGCATTTGAAATTATTTGCTCATTCCACCACAATTACCCATTTATCAGTTTCAGTTAACTGAAACATTTTCCATCACTGAATCAGGTGTGTTTTTGTGGCAGTAGTGCAAGGAAGAATTTTCCAACACGTCTATCACCTAGTCATTGTTTAGGTGACAAGCAGGGCCTATAGGCGACTTAGACAGTCGCCTAGGGTGCACCGGCCCTGGGGGTGCCAAATTTGAGTGACCCGGTAGGAGAGAAGCTCAGTTTAGTGTGGCCGGGGGGACGCAGACCGTGGTACAGGAGTTCTGTTTCCTGTACCAGGCCTGACTGAAAGAAAGTGCTCTCTCAATAACTCCTGTACCGAGGTCCGCGCAGCCCAGTCACGCTACACTGAGGTAGGAAGCACACAAGGGAAGGGAATGGGGTCAGAGAGAGAGACCACCATTGGAAAAGGGTGGGGGAGGGGGGGGAGAAACCACCAGGTGAGGTGGGGGAGGAGAGACCACTAAGGGATGCACTGAGGGTGGAGGGAGCTAAAGGTTCGAGCTGCCAAACGTCACCTTCGAAAGCCTAATGACTTGGAGAGGATCTGCAAATCTGGTGGCCAATTACAAGAAACGTCTGACCTCTGTGATTGCCAACAAGGGTTTTGCCACTAAGTCGAACGGGTCAAATTCTTATTTCACTCATTAACATGCAAATCAATTTATAACTTATTTGACGTGTTTTTCTGGATTTTCTTTTTTTTTTTTTTTTTGTTCTGTCTCTCTCACTGTTAAAATACACCTACCATTAAAATTATAGACTGATCATTTCTTTGCCAGTGGGCAAACGTTCACAATCAGCAGGGGATCAAATATGTTTTCCCTCACTGTTTATCTGAGTAATAGGCATGTTGCTTTATAATTATTTTATTTGTGACAATGTTAGATATGAAACATTTGATGTTTAATGATTTACACAACAATGTTTGAATACCCCTAGTCCTATACGGTTATGTTTCAAGGCTTTATTATGGTTTTATTTTTAAACCTGAGAATTACCATAAATTCCAAATGAGACAATAGCTTAAAGTTAGGAGATTACGGTGCACTCGTGACTTACATTATTGCCGTATTCCGCATATGTCTATGTTGATACTTACCTTGTGTCTGGCTATATATTGTGATAATGCCAGAAACTATTTCTGCATAAATGTTCAAATACATCACTAAATATTCACTGGGGGTATCTACAAAGGGTTTCTTCAAGCACCATGACCACCTCCGTGTTCAGTGAAGTGGTCATGGTGCCTGGAGTTTGTATATGCAGTATTTTGCTTTTAAACTGCACCTCCTTGACTGATGCTGGTATGGGATGTTCCGGGATGGTTAATGTAAATGTTGTGCGAATTATATTGCACAGTGCATCATTCATTAGCAGAGTGGTCAGCCAGTAAATTGTGACTGGGTTGTGTCACCACATATGAAAGGAGTCTCTGAGAACAGCAGGGACACACAATCAAGGGTAAAGCATTATAAAGCAGTGTGCCCCATTCGCAGGGAAACAAGACCAGAGTACACCATATATTATCAATACATTGTTTTTTAAATCAATTAATTTTATCAACGTTTGTTTTTTGGGGTATCGATTACAATATTGCCTAAAGTTTTTGCTGTGATAAAGTTGAGTCTAAAAATACTATTTTTATTTATTTATTTTTGTTACTCTTTGAAAACTGTCATGAATCAATATTATATGATCTAGAATAGCAATGAAAGCTTCTTGGTGTAAAATGTTTTTTTTTTTATTGTCTTGACACCTTCCCGCCGGATGATGGACCCGGTCCCTTCATGGCGGGGAAACAGTTAACGCCGAATGACATGGTCCATCATGCTGTAAAGTTAACCCCAGATTGCCGCGATCGCGGGGTTAACGCTCCTCCGGTCTGCCTCTGTATTAGGGGCAGAACGGGAGCACCCTTCAGAGCGAGCACATGTGCTGCAGGGACTCACCATCCGCCTCCCTGCTCTTCCGTGATCTGTGTGACGTGTAGGGAGACAGATCAGTGATGATCTGCTTCCCCTGTAAAAAAAATAAAGTTAGTTTAAAATCCCATCCCCCTTTACCCATTTTAAATAAAAATTAACCCCTTTCCTGCCAATTGATCACTGACTACAGTGATCAATTGGCAGGAACTACATTTTACTGTGATCTGATTTTTTATTTTTTTTTTAACACTTGAGGGTCAACTTTTATTTTTTTATAACCCTCAGGGGTTAATTTTATTTTATTAATTAATTTAAATATATTAAAATGATATATTTAGCAACCGGGAGGAAGTTAGTTGGGAAATGGGGGAATTTGGTGTTAGGCTAGCTAGGCGTTAACGTTAAAAAGTAAAAAAATGTTTTAATATTATTTTTTTTTGGTTGTTAAAGGGACACTATAGTCACCTGAACAACTACAGCTTAATGTAGTTGTTCAGGTATGATCCATAGCTCCCTGCAGGCAATCTAATGTAAACACTGTATTTTCAGAGAAAATACAGTGTTTACATTGATTGAAAGGAATACCTCCAGTGGCCGTCACTCAGACGGCCACCAGAGGGACTTCCTATCATGCAGGGCCCTAAAAAGGCCCTGTACACGTCAGACGTATTAAAATATACATCTGACGTGTCTAGGAGAGAGAAGGCACTGTGTGCGCGCCTTCTCTCTCCAGCTTGTCAGCAGAGGAGGGAGGCGGGCAAAGACTGCAAGCTGAGCTGTCAGTCAGCTCAGCTCGCGGCCGCGCACACCGCGTGCATGCGCGGTTGTGCGCTCAGGACTTCGGAGGGCAGCATGAATGCCGTCCTCTGAAGTATGTGCGCATGTGTGGCGAAGCCGCGCATGCGCACAAGGGAGCAATGACGCTTCAAAATGGAAGCGTCTGATTGCTCCCTGCTCGCGCCCGCCTATTTCGTCATTTTTAAGAAATAGGGGGCGCGGCTTCACGAGGCTCCCGGCGCTGTAACCAGGTGAGTAAATTCGGCTGCCTGGAGAGTCCCTTTAAAGTAAAAATCCCACCCTCCTTTACCCAGTCCTAATAAAAATTAACCCCTTCCCTGCCAGTTGATCACTACCTACAGTGATCAAAATACAGATCACCGTATTATACTGTGATCCGATTTTTTTTTTATTTTTTTTTTAACCCCTTAGGGTTAGCTTATTTTTTTTTTTGCATTTGAGCATAAACTGCAAAAAAAAGGCCGGTGTCCTTAAGCATAAGACATGCTTCTGAAGCTGTGTCCTTAAGGGGTTAAACGAGAAAATTTAATGCACATAAACCTACTTAATATAAATAAAAGCGTCAATCCTTCCCTTTGCTGCATTGTGGTTTAGCAGGATACAGAATGCTAGAATCTCTCTGTTGGGGTGTGGATTCAAAGAAATTTGATTCAGGCAAACCAAATAAAATTTTTGCTCAAGTCTACAATATACTGTAGAAATTGGCATCTGCCGTGTGCAAGTGTTACACATTTCTAAATTTTTTACACACTTGTAACACTCATCGAGTAAGTCTTATTGTGGAGGGGGAGGAGGGTGCAGCACTTTAAATGTCCTTAGTTGTAGTGTAATGAATTAAGTATGATAGAAGGTAGAAATCTGTTAGTGTAGTATATTATAATCACTGAGAAAATAAGGAGAAAAGGGTGCACTTACACTATGTTGAGCTATAAGGTAGCTCCTTTTATGTGCATGAGATGTGGATCTGATTGTACCTCTTGCTCAAAAACCTATATTACATCCAATATGCAGCAGAGGGGAACAAGAAAAGGGAATCCAAAAACAAAACTATCTAGTGTAGTATATTTGGCAATAGAGCACTGGATGAGTAGATGAATGCATATGCACTTACATTTATTGGAGCCCTAAAGTGACTCCTGTAATACAGGATAGAGCATTATGATCCTCACTCTGGGATATGTGGGTGGTTCAGGTTCTCTCCTGTGTGAATATGGAATAGAAAACATACCGTAACTATATATTGCACACCATTTGATGAATGCGTTAACATCAATGGAAGATTATTTGCAGTGACCAGAGTAAATATGGTCTGCTCAATCCTTAGGGCTTAGGTGGTGCATACCCCACCAAGGAAACAGAAGCCGGAAATATTAACCTAAAAAATTTTTTTTTTTATTAGTTGATAGAAATAATAAAAAAACAGTAACCACTAACTTGTTTTGTTGATAGAAATGGTTTTACCAAAGTGTTGCATAAGCCTGGAAATCTTCTCTTTATATAACAGTCACAGAAATGCAAAATTTGTTGTCAAATGATGTTGTAATGGATTCTTTTATGCAAACCAATACGTTTGATTGACTATCTGTTCCTGTCCAAATTAGAAATAATAAAGTTGCGTGCACGCAGAAGTAAATTCACACTGAGACACGAGGTTCAGGTTAATGAAAGAACTTCAGGAAATTTAATGGCATCTGTTAAAAAGTGTTTGCGCAGACCCTTATAAAGGCATAATTACATCACTTTAGAATTCAAGATAACAACAAGTAAACATTATTAATTGTGGTTTAGGTGTTAAGTGGTTAGTTAAATTCCCTCCCTACTGGGTGTACCATCTTATGTCATTACTGTCGTCATGAAGTTCTCCTCCGGATTCCAGCACCATCTTGTTAGCACGAGGAGTTCACTCGATGGGAGGGGGGCTTTGGCAGCCATTTTGAGTAGTTGGCACGTTAGTCTCAAGGTTAGTTCTCAAGGCTTTTAGTAACTTCACATTTTATTAATACTAGCTGCTACAATGTTTCACTCAACAGGAACCTAACATTTCCGCTGACACACAATTTCTACTAACAAAGCATTCTTGTAAGACTTGAACTATGAGGCCTAAGGCAGAATTTTATGGGGCCTAATAATTCTACAACAATGTCATTGTCGAGTGACTGCTAATTAGCATATTTGCATTTCAAATTGTAGTTTACAGGATAGACCGTAAATATATTAATAGAAAACAAATTATGCATGCTAAATTTAAAAATAGTCATGTCGTGATTTTACAAGTGAGGCCACTACAAAATGGCTTTGTAGAGAGAGTCATGTGACACTTGATATTGTAAATATATCACACAATAGAAAATTAAATTTACCATATTGTGGGGATATCTAGATGTTCTTTGGCAACTGTATAGAATAGGAAGATATTGGCAAATAGAAGAGCGGAGTAGACCCAATAAAGGGAGATTAAAAATGCGGGCTTGTCGGTGAAGCTGAATGCACATATACCCACCTCTAATCTTTCGGCCAAGGCAGAGCCTCCAGGATCCGGTCTGTGGGCCATTGCCATGTGACCAGCCATTGCCCATGCTACCACCGCTGGATGATTTGGAAAAAGAGGCTCATGAGAGTGCATCGACTGGCACTTAATCGCCGACGCTGGGAAGTGGTGAGAGGATTGCCGGGGCTGCAGCCAACACAAGCATGCAGCATACCTACAGCTACACCCCACAGATGTGTCCCCGCATGGCACTCAAGAGGAGGCCAAATACTCCTGCATAATCCGTGCTGTCAGAGGATTCCCACTTGGCAAGGCCTGCAGCGTGCATCATGGTGGTCCAAACAGCGGGTTTGCATCCGCACATGGAGTTGTGGGGATGCCCCCCATGCCTTAACGGACTCTCAATTCCCACTGTCCATAGCTAACCATCTGTGAGCATCGGCTGAGCAGCCCTATACTAGAAACTAGTTTGTTTTTGCATTGTTAATACATATAACAAATATTGAATTACTTAGTGGTAATAGCTCATCCTCATGTCAGTATGTGCAGCTTGAAGATTTCACTCACACTTTTCTGCGGACATGTTTTTTTCCCTAAACTTGTCTCATATATTATAAAATGTACTGTATTCTGATATTTCCTAATAACTTTCCACCCGTGCATCTTTGTTTATACTCTTGTGGAATGTCATTAACTAGCTGTTTTTTATTCTATGCACTACCAAAAATAAAGGATGTCAAAAAAGAGGGCTAGTAGTGTGATTAGAGGATAGTGGCGCCAATGTAGTCACGTAGTGGGACAACATAAAGGGGCTGGACATATGGGCAAGGAAGCTAGAGAGACCTACCTAATATGAAAAAAAAAAACACAGAGAGAAGAATAGAAGGATAAACTAAAAATCTGAGTACATATACAATAGGGAAAAGGGTAAATAAAGAAATACAATAAATAAAAAAAAATGTAAAAGTTGATCACTAAATGAACACTTCATTGCAAAACACAGCTCTCTCCTGCAGCATTATAGGCCTTGAGCAGTTGGCAAAGGGTCCAACAATAGAATGTTATGCAATGGTTGTGGCCTTGACTGTCGTAGGACGTGGTGTAATTGTGGGCCTAGGTACCAAAGCCTGGTAGTTATAATTCTACATCATCTGGAGATAGAAACATAGAATGTGATGGCAGATAAGAACCATTCGGCCCATCTAGTCTGCCCAATTTTCTAAATACTTTCATTAGTCCCTGGCCTTATCTTATAGCTAGGATAGCCTTATGCCTATCCCACGCATGCTTAAACTCCCTGCCCTCTCCTGCAGAGCACCTGGAAGTTAAGGAGCTGCAGCAGCCTGGTAGACAGTGCAGGTAAGCTCCTTATAGATATATATATATATATATATATATATATATATATATTTTTTTTTTTTTTACTGCCCCTATCCTCTCCCTTCACCGATCTCAGCCCCCGTCTCACTGCACCCACCACTGTCTTCCTGCCCTATCCTCAGCCCCCTGCACCAACCACAGCCCCTCTGCCTCTGCTGCACCCATTCAAGCCTATGCCTAACTGCACTCACTACACCCATCCTTCTCTGCACCCACCACAGACCCCATTCCACCCTACAACCACCCCAGCCTCCGTCCTTCCATGTACCCATTTTAGTCCCTATGCATCCACCACAGCCCCTATGCCTTCTAGTAACCACTACCACCCTATGCCCTCCCTGCACCCACCTCAGCCTCTATCCCTCCCTGCACCCACCACAGCCTCCCTGCTCTCACTACAGCTCCTATGCCCCCCCTGCATCCACCACAGCAGCCTATGCATTCTTACACCCACTTCAGCCCCTATGAACCTACCACAGCCCCTAAGCAAACCGGCACCTACCATAGCCCCTATGCATGTCTGCACCCACCTCAGGCTCTATCCCTCCCTTACACACAACAGCTCCTATGCCTTTCTGCACCTAGTACAGCTTCTATCCGTCCCTACAACCAGTATTATTATTATTATTATTATTATTATTGCAATTTATATAGCGCCAACAGATTCCGTAGCGCTTTACAATATTATGAGAGGGGATTTAACTATGAATAGGACAATTACAAATAAACTTACAGGAACAATAGGTTGAAGAGGACCCTGCTCGATCGAGCTTACATTCTATAGAACATCCCTTATACCTTCCTGTGCCCACTACAGCGCTTATTCTTCCCTGTACCCACTACAACCCCTGTCCCTCCCTGCGTCCACTACAACCCCCCTGCACCTATCCCCTCATGCACACACTACAGCCACTATGCTACTTACACACGTACTGCAGCTTTTATATCCCCATCACACAGATGAGCCTCTATTATCCATACAAACACACAGGCCCGTCGCTACCGGACAGGCAAACCAAGCAACTGCTTGGGGCCCCGAGCTGGCCCGGGGCCCCAAGCAGAGCCGGCAGGTCGTCCGGACCCCACATTCAGTGGGTACATACCGGGTCGCAGGGGGCCCTGCGACCCCGGTATGTACCCACTTGGCCAGCCTCTTCTCCTGGGGGGCCCAGCAGCCGGTCACCTCAGGGCCCCCCAGAGGCTGGCCCTGCTGACACCCGGCAGGCGCGCGAGGGAGCACTCTCCTCTGAGTGCTTCCTCTTCAGCTCCCTCGCGCACCGTACTGATGCCGGAGCTGGAAGATGACGTCATCTTCCGGCTCCGGCATCAGTACGCGGCGCGCGAGGGAGCTGAAGAGGAAGCACTCAGCCAGGGAGAGTGCTCCCTCGCGCGCCTGCTGGGTGTCAGGGAGGACAACATTTCAGTGAGTGGGGGTGGGGGAGAGGGAGGGAGGAAATTTGAGGGGGGAGGGAGGAAATTTGAGGGGGGAGGGGAGGAAATTTGAGGGGGGAGGGGGGGAGGGAGGAAATTTGAGGGGGAGGGAGGAAATTTGGGGGGGAGGGGGAGGGAGGAAATTTGAGTGGGTGGGGGGGCGCGAGGGAGGAAATTTGAGTGGGTGGGGGGGCGAGGGAGGAAATTTGAGTGGGTGGGGGGGCGAGGGAGGAAATTTGAGTGCGGGGAGAGGGAGGAAATTTGAGTGGGTGGGGGGAGAGGGAGGAAATTTGAGTGGGTGGGGGGGAGAGGGAGGAAATTTGAGTGGGTGGGGGGGAGAGGGAGGAAATTTGAGTGGGTGGGGGGGAGGGAGGAAATTTGAGTGGGTGGGGGGGAGAGGGAGGAAATTTGAGTGGGTGGGGGGGAGAGGGAGGAAATTTGAGTGGGTGGGGGGGAGAGGGAGGGAGGAAATTTGAGGGAGTGGGGGAGAGGGAGGGAGGAAATTTGAGTGGGTGGGGGGAGAGGGAGGGAGGAAATTTGAGTGGGTGGGGGGAGAGGGAGGGAGGAAATTAGAGTGTGTGGGGGGGAGAGGGAGGGAGGAAATTTGAGGGAGTGGGGGGGAGAGGGAGGGAGGAAATTTGGGGGGGAGAGGAAGGGAGGAAATTTGAAGAGGGGGAGAGGTAGGAAATTTTTGGGGGGGAGAGGAAGGGAGGGAATTTGAGGGAGGGGGAGAGGAAGGGAGGAAATTTGAGGGGGGAGAGGAAGGAAATTTGAGGGAGGGGAGAGGAAGGAAATTTGACGGGGGAGGAAGGAAATTGGAGGGGGGAGAGGAAGGAAATTGGAGGGGGAGGAAGGAAATTGGAGGGGGAGGAAGGAAATTGGAGGGGGGAGAAGGAAGGAAATGAGAGGGAGGGGGAGAAGAAGGAAATTGGAGGGGGGGAGAAGGAAGGCAACGAGAGGGAGGGGGAGAAGAAGGAAATAGACGGGGGTAGGGGGAGAGATTGACATCCATCACACACACACACACACAATGCACGTGCACCCCTTGCACACAGAAAAACACACAATGCATTACACACAGACACACATACACAAGCAATGCATCCCTTACACACAGCAACACACAATGCACCCCTTCCACACACTCAGTGCATCCCCTACAGCAGTGTTTCCCAACCCAGTCCTCAAGGCACACCTACCAGACCAGGATTTAGGGGTGACCCAGTTGTGTCTAAGGTGTTTTTTCTTTTTTTTCTAAAAACACCTTAGACAAAACTGGATAATCCTTAAATCCTGGACTGGTAGGTGTGCCTTGAGGACTGGGTTGGGAAACACTGCCTTACAGACACACACACTGCATCCCATACATACACAAACTCACCTTGCAGCCCTTACACATACAAACACAGATTCACACAATGCATTCCTTACACACATCAGGACATTCCCCCCCCCCCCCCCCCCCCACACACACACCCCTGTGAACAAACTCATTGGTGGAACATGAAGGTGGACCCTGGGACCCAGACCTTGAGATGTGTAAATGGCCCTCAAAAAATTGAGCTGCTTCACGTTCTCCCAGAACATTGATTTTTTGTGACCACAGTTACAAACCGCCTCCAGAGAGCCTGTTCTACACCAGACCAGTGGAGCCAGACGGCAGCTGAAGCCCATCATCATCCTCATCTGGTTGTAAGTAGGCAATCTACTACATTATTCGTGGCACTAATCTCTAATTTACCTCACATTAAAGGGACACTATATTCCCCAGAACCACTGCAGCTTAATGTAGGGGTTCTGGTGTCTATAGCCTGTCCCTGCAGGCCTTTTATTGTAAACACGGCGGCACTGCAGCACTGTGTTAGTTAACATGGCAGATCATATGGGTGGGGCACTGTGATGTCACATGGGGGGCGGCAAACTTTGCACCGGCCCTGCAAACACACACACACTGCAGCCCCAGTAATCCCCAAATGCCTATTACAGCATCTAGCCCTCTCCAGGCACATATTGCAGTGCAAATAGCCCCATCCACACAGGCACACCCACAAGGAGCCTCATTGGATTCACACAATCCTACAAGCAGCATCCCCACACACGCAAAACCACATGGAGCATACATACACAACACAAGCAGCACCCCTACCATTGTAATAGTGCATACAGCATGCTTACACACACACACCCAGTTATTACAATCCTATATATATATATATATATATATATAGCACCAAAATATTCTGCAACGCTGTACAATAGATGGAACAAGACAAAAGATGAATTCTAACACAACACGCTGACCAACAGGAACACATCACTAAGCAGCATCCCACACACAAAACCACAAGTTTATGTTTGTATGGTGCACATATATGGGACGCTGATTGTGATGTCATCAGCAAACACAAAGCAAGCATGTAATTACAAGTTCTTTATTTTAGGGGAGATAGGGGGGTGTACCAGCAAGAGGTTTACTACTTCCTATTCGGTACTATAATGCTAGGAATACAATTTTGTATTTGCGCTATACTTTTCCTTTAACTTTCAAATGATTGCATTTGCTATGTACACTTATTTCTAGAGCTATCTCAAGGACAAGGACATTTGCTTGATTCACAATAGGAATTTGAGTGAGTGCCTGGTGCAGATTGGGACCTGGGAAGTTATCTGACGTGCCAGCTGGTATTAAACTATTTACACAAATCAATGGAATGCAAGATGTCTATATTTACTTCTGAGTTCATATTTACCGCAGATGGTCTCACAAATAAGCAGTAAAAGAGAACTGGCCATTAAGGTACATTTATTCTATATTTAGAGAGAGTATTGAGGATATTTAAAGGGACACTCCTGCCTCCTAACGCAATTTAACTTGATGGAGTGCTTTATGTATAAAGAAGATTGCGTCCTCTGTATTTTACACAAAAGAGTGCAAATTTCAATAGGAATAGGCACTTTTCTTAAACAACATTGTTTCCCCTTGGCTCTCCTGTCACTTACCTGGTTTGGTTAACTCTGTGAAGCTAAACCCAAGAGGCACCAATTGCCCATAGCACCTGCCTTGCAAAGACTCCTCATTGAGCTGCTATAGGAAGTCTGTGATTGGACAGCCACAGAAAGTCTGGGCTGAGGAAAAAGGAGAGGGTTTGCAAAGGCTTAAAGGGACACTGTAGGCACCCAGACCACCTCAGCTCATTGAAGTGGTCTTGGTGCAAACTCCCATCACCCTTTACCCTGCAGTGGTAATTATTGCAGTTTTTATAAACTGCAATAATTGCATCTGAGGGTTAACTCCTCCTTTAGTGGCTGTCTACCAGACAGCAACTAGAGGGACTTCCGGATTTTAAATGGACTTTTGGTCCGTTTTCTGATGCTGGACTTCCTCATGCTCTGTCTGCATGAAGACCTCCAGCGTCAGATTTTCCCCATAGGAAAGCAGTGAATAGTGCTTTCCTAGGGGAAGATCCTAATGCGAGCGCAGCCATCGGCTGAGGAAAAAGAAGAGGGTTTGCAAAGGCTTGCACATAACTACTCCTACAACCAAACCACTGAAGTGTTGGAAGCAAAAAGAGAAAGAACACTGCCTAAGATATATGCAATAAAATATAACTTTTAATGGTGAACGAGATACAAGGTGATCATTAAATGCAATTACTCTTCATACGTCTAGATATAAATATAACAAAAATAATATGCAGAAATGTAAGATTTAAAAAGGACAAACAGCGTCTAAAAAATGGAGACGCTGTTTGTAATATCTAAATGGGCCTAACTGTCCAGCTCTAAAAAGAGACTATCGGTGGTAAAAAGACACTCTGTTGCAACTTGTCAGCTCTAAATAGAGACTATCGGTAATACATGATATTATGTTGCAACTTGTCTTCAAACGAAGGTTTAGCGCTGCAATCGTATGACAACACAAAGATACAGTAAATGTCAAGCCCTAAATAGAGGCTATCCGCTGTTGCAGTTGTGTTGCAATTTATGCTCTATTGACGTTAGTCAGGCTCTAAGGGTAAAGATTATTTACTGCTACAGTTTGTAAAAAATGATCTGTTGCTATTTGTCTAGCACTATAATGGTGTAACACCACAAAAAATGCTATCTAATGTTGCTTTACATACAAACTGTAGTCCAGGTATATGGTGTAAAACTCTTTATGCCTGAGAAAACACCTCTCTATTTAGTTAGTTATATATCATCCCCAATATGGATAGAGAAAAAGAGAGAGTAAGAAAATTCCTGTGCCTTCAAGGGCACCTGTCAGGTGAAAGAACTAGCTGCCAGTAATAGCGAGAGAAAAGAAGGAGAAAAAATATATCTATCCTTAATGTACAACTGTGCCTTCAGGGGCACCTCTCTTATGATACAACTGACTAGCTAGCCTAAAATGTCTGATAAACATTAACAGGTGTTAATGTGCTGCTTCCTTTCAGTCCCGCCGGTAACCGGAACCTGAAATTGAAGTTCCTGTACCGCGGTGCGCGCTGTGAAGCTGATCGTTAGGTGCTGTGCGCTGCAGGGCATCTTCAGGAAGTCCCAGGTTTAGTAACAGTTCCTGTGCACCTAGCAGGTCACTGACCTTGTGTGTCTCGTTGCCTTTTTCTATGCTTATGGTGCGGTTGAGGCGCCATCTGTATGGGATTCCGTGCTGTCTCAGGAGCCCAGTGAGCGGTCTCATGGACCTCCTCCAGGCCAGAGTGCTCCCCGAGAGGTCTGCAAAGAAGGTTAATTACATTGTTTCAAATAGGTATGGGGAGCAGTGCTTGACCGCCGCTAGTGTTGCCGCTTTAACCTTCCTTTGCTGAAAGCGAATTATGAGGTCTCCGGTAGCTGCTAATGGGGCACTTGCAGGTTTCTGGGTCCTGAAGACACCGTCTAGGACGACTGCCTTAGCATGTCGTGGCTGCAATAGCGCCCCTAGGAGCCGTCGAGCGAGTTGCGGCAGTTCGGCTTGCGGTATGTCATCAGGCACCCCTCTTACTTTCAGGTTGTTCACCCGTCTTGTGTCCTCTAGGGAGGCAAATCTCAGTTCGAAATCGTCATTTAGGCTCTGTAAACCCTTGATCTCCTGTTGTAAGGAGGTGATGTGGGCAGAATTGGTCACATAGGCATTCTCCAGGGTGCCCAGTCTACCCGATAGCCCTTGTATGTCCGTGCGGATGTTAGCCATGTCTGATTGTATCGTGGCTTGGAGGTCTGCCAAAAGGCTTTTGAGCACCGCTGTGGTCACTGGTGCTGTGTCAGGGCTTGGGGGCTGTCGCGTGGTTCAAGTCAGGCTGGGTAAGTCGGGTACCTCTTCGCCCAGGGAGAAGTCGTCTGATACTTCAGAGTATGTCTCCGGGTAGTCGGCCATCTTAGGCCTTGTTGCTCCGTGGGCCTGTCTCCACATGGCTCCGATATCCAGGCCTTGTCTGGGCTGATCTGGCTTCTGTTTTTTGGTCTTTCAACCCATAATGATTTCCCCACCGCCTCTGGGTGTTTGCTGCTCTTTTGGTCGGTTGTTGTACCCTGAAACAGGTATTTTTGGCTTGTATTCTCCGGAGCTCTAGTGCCATGCGACTTGTCTGCTCCGCTGCTTGGCTCCGCCCCCTTATATATAATATTAACTCATTTTTTATATATTAGTTCCCTTCAAATAAGTTACACTATATGAACTTTATGCCAGTCTCCAAAACGGCAGATTTGCACAAATGGACTTCCTGTTTGCATTTATCCGGACTAAAGAAAGAAAGATGGAAAGAACTTCCGATCACGTGATTTGTCCGAACACGAAACTAACCACGCTGACGTGATGACGTCTAATATCAGGAAGTTACCGCATCGCCATCTTGGAGTCCTGGGATCAAATGAAAACAAGCCGATCGCTGTATCTTATAGGAGAGAGAGATCGAAAGTATATATAATATATTGACATGGAAGCCCAAGTTAAATATCAAGTTAAATATCTTGCTAATGTAGATTTACGATTATTGTGTGTGTTTTATATGTATTCTGGTAGATTGTATAGGAAGAAGGGGTTTGACCTTCCCAATATGGCGGAATTAAAATGGAAAGACCATATATGGATTTTAATTAACATGTGTTTTAGATTGTTTAATTACTTGTATGTATATATTAGAGTGAAGAGTACTCATTAGATTATGCACTTGAGAAAGACCTATTACGGTTGAAACGCGTTGTGCCTTGTCTTATTGCCTTTTTGTGAAAGTAAAAACGTTTTACCCTAATCTATCTGGTGTGGTATCCGTGATGTGGGAGAAAAATACCTCCCACATAGCGTGAATAAGCTTATTATTCAAAGCCTTTACAGTGAGAGCCTGCTTTCTAAGGCTCTACAGATCGTGAGTGACCCATAACCTCTGATTAATTCTGTTTAATATGTGTTACAGTATTATGCTATGCATGTTTTTCTACTTTTAGGTTGATCCAGAGATTCACCTATTATAAGTATAATACCACTATATTTCTTGCACCTCCCTATTCTCTTGTTTTTTACCAAATTATGTATGTCTATAGTGCCTTTTGGTGATTCTCTTGCACTTGGGAGTTGTTGCTTTGTTTACCGTTATAGCGCCAATCCACCTATATATCTTTCTCTGGTTTTCCAGGAAGTTTATTTTGTTTGTCTAATTTATTCAAGTTGTCAACCATCTGTTGCACCTCTTGTACGGTACCAGTCCAGATTATTAATATATCATCGATAAATCTGTAAAATTGCTTGATTTTGTCCCCATAGATTGGAAATATATGTGTTACTTCATATATATACATATATACATTGGCATCAGGGCCGGATTAACATAGGGGCTGATGGAGCTGCACCTCCAGGCCCAGGCCCAGGCCCATGCCCATGGAATAGGCCCATTTAAAAAAAAAATGTTTACTTTTTTTTTTTTTTTTTTAAACACACTACTCCACTACTCTGTCACCTGACTGGTATTTTACTGGCACAGCCGGTATTTGAGGCTGCCTGGCCGTGCCGGTATTGCAGTAATACCGGCAAAACAAATGCAGGTATTTTTCTCAGTATAAACGGAGATTACTCTGCAATACCAGCAGCGGCCAGTAGGGGTCACTGTGTGTGGAGAGAGGCAGGGATAGGAAGTTACAACATATCCCTGCCTCTCTCTACTACTCACTGATCCGTGGGGGAGCAGCTACACAGCACAGAGAGTCCAGACAGCAGCTCTACAGCTCAGGTAAGTGAGGAATGGGGGAAAGGCAGCAGGGAGACATGGGGACACTGAGACACTAGGGTACACATGGGGACACAGACACTTGGGGACACTGGAAAACATGGGAACACAGACACTAGGGGACACTGTGAGACATGGGGAGGCTGAGACACATGGGGACGCTGTGAGCAGGGCCGCCATCAGAAATGTTGGGGCCCCTAACACAGCTCAAGGTCTGGGCCCCCCTTTAAGCCTGCCCACAGGGCCCGCCTCCAAATCCTGCCCACAGGAATACACACACACACTAACACATACAAATACTGAAACAGACATACACACATGCATAGGGAGATACTGACACACACACACACATATACATGCAGACATACATACTGACAAACATACATATACATACACATGCTGCATACTGATATATACATTCATACACACACACTGGCATACATACACACACACACACACACTGTGGCATACATACATACACACACTGGCATACACACACTGGCATACATACATACACTGGCATACACAGGCATACATACACTGGCATACATACGTACACACATACACTGGCATACATACATACACTGGCATACATACATACACACATACACTGGCATACATACATACACACATACACTGGCATACATACACTGGCATACATACATACACTGGCATACATACATACATACACTGGCATACATACATACACTGGCATACATACACTGGCATACACACATACATACACTGGCATACATACATACATACACTAGCATACATACACTGGCATACATACATACATACATACACTGGCATACATACATACACTGGCATACATACACTGGCAGGCATACATACATACATACATACACACATACACTGGCATACATACATACATACATACATACACCGGCATACATACACTGGCATACACATACATACATACACTGGCATACATACATACACTGGCACACTGGCATACATACATACACTGGCATACACACAAACACTGGCATACAGACATACACTGGCATGCATACACTGTCATACATACATACACTGGCATACATACACACACACATACACTGGCATACATACACACATACACTGGCATACACATACATACATACACTGGCATACATACATACACTGGCATACACACATACATACACTGGCATACATACATACACTGGCATACATACATACACTGACATACACAATCACATACATACATACACTGGCATACATACATACACTGGCATACACACATACCTACACTGGCATACACACACTGGCATACATACATACACTGGCATACATACATACACACATACACTGGCATACATACACTGGCATACACACATACATACACTGGCATACACTTGCATACACACATACCTACACTGGCATACACACACTGGCATACACACATACACACACCTTATTTTCAGCCCCCCTCCTCTCTTACTTACCATTTTGTCACAGGAGAGTGGCTGGGGATGATGTGACTCGGCTGCCTCTCCTCGCGGCCTTTCTCTCCTGCTTCCCGGCCGTCACTCCCTCCCAGCAGCACTTTCTTTGCGGCTGCATTTTCTTTTTAAAGGGGCCCGGTCGCGCTATTACAGCGCTGACCGGGCCCTTGAAGATAATCAGCTTGTGGGCCCCGGTGCAGATGCACCGGCGGCACTTAAGCTGATACACGTGGGGCCCGGGCGGCCGGGCCCCCCAGGGCCGCCGGACCCGTGACAATTGTCACAGTTGTCATGCCCTGATGGCGGCCCTGGCTGTGAGACATAGGTACATTGGGAGACACTGAGACATTGGGACACGGAGACTGTCCCATGTCTCCCTGTGTCCCCATGTCCCCCAGCCAATGTCCCTAGTGGCTCAGTGTCCACATGGCTCCCAGTTTCCTCTAGTCTTCCAGTGTCTGTGTCCCCATGACTCTCAGTGTCCCTAGTGACTCAGACTCCCCATGTCTCCCAGTGTCCCCATGTCTCCCAGCCAGTGTCCTCAGTGTCTCCATGTCTCCCAGTGTCCCCAAGTCTCCCAGTGTCTGTGTTCCCATGTCTCCCAGTGTCCCCAAATGTCTGTGTCCCCATGTCTCCCAGTGTCCCCATGTCTATGTCCATAAGTGTCCCCATGTCTCCCAGTGTCCCCAAGTGTCTGTCTCCCAGCCAGTGTCCCTAGTGTCTGTGTCCCCATGTCTCCCAGTGTCCCCTAGTCTCCCAGTGTCTGTGTTCCCATGTCTCTTAGTGTCCCTAGTGTCTTAGTGTCCCCAAATGTTTCAGTGTCCCCATGTCTCCCAGTGTCTTTGTCCCCATGTCTCTGTGTCCCTAGTGTCTCAGTGTCCCCATGTCTCCCAGTGTCTCCATGTCTCCCAGTGTCCCTATGTCTGTATTCACAAGTGCCCCCATGTCTCCCAGTGTCCCCAAGCGTCTCAGTGCCCCCATGTCTCCCAGTGTTCCCGGGTCTCTGTGTCCCTATGTCTCACTGTGTCCCTTAGTATCCTAGTGACATGGGGACACTGGGAGACTAGGGGACTGGGCAACATGGGGACACTGACACTGTGATACATGGGGAAACTGGGAGAAATGGGCAGACTTGCGAGACTGAGACACTGGGAGCAATTCATCTATACAGCAGAATCAAACTGTGAGTAGTTTGTTGGTGATTTTACAGAATTTTCTCTTATGTCACTCCTTGTGATTTACATCATGTGATGTCACTCATAACTAATTAAATATACAAAGGCTGGTATTTTGTTTCCAAGAAAGTTGGCAACCCTAACTACTCTTCACATACTCTTGCTTAAATGAACACAATCATGTATTTCTTACCCTATTATGTAAAAACCACATTCTAGCCCCCCTGACCCTCTCTTGCCTCACTCAATATAGTAAAATCTTACTTGTATTCAGGTCTGCAACTGCTGGCTCTGCCTCTCAACTGACTCTGTCTGCTGACATAATCAGAAGCGGTGGTCTGAGCAAATTACAATGCTTCCCCATAAGATTGTCTGAGACTGTCAACTAGGCAGATCAGGGGCAGAGCCAGCACAAGTCAAACATAGCCCTGGCCAATCATCATCTCCTCATAAAGATACATTTAATCAATGCATCTCTATGAGGAAAGTTCAGTGTCTGCATGCATAGGGTGGAGATACTTAATGGCAGTGCTGCACACTAGGTAGTATTGCCCCAGGAAGCACCTCTAGCAGCAATCTAAGGAGTGGCCAGTGGAGTTATTTTCTCTGAAAAGACATTGTTTTCTGCAAAAAGCCTGAAGGGAATGATTTTACTTACCAGAACAAATACAATAAGCTGTAGTTGTTCTGGTGACTATAGTGTCCCTTTAAGTTTGGAAGCTTAAGAGGGATGTATGTGAACAAAACTTGTGTGGACTGGACAATAAAATTAGTTTAGGTAATGCAGACTTTGGTTTCTCTAACACTGTGGCATGTCCCCTTTCTTCTACACTCACTACATACACTACACTCACTACATACACCTTTACTCTGTCCCAGACTAGATACCAGGAACTTCTGCTTGCTAGTAAGACGACAAGGAGACAAGTGGACATGTGAGTGCTAGGGGACAGTCCTTAGAAAGTGTGGAGTAGAAGCCTAATTTAATGCATTTATGTCAAGTTCAGGGTGCTGCCTGCATAGTATGCCCTTAGTTGGACAGCATGCATGATTGGCAGGCAGTCTGACATGCATTCATGCCAGGCTGGCCTTCCAATTTTTCGGACAAACATGCCCCCTTTTTCGGCATTTTCACCCCTTTTGGCAGGTCTGGTCACGTGATTCGTGTCAGTGGCACACCCTTTTACCCTGCCCATTGACTTCCTGCTTCACTGGACACTGCTGTTAGGGGGTATGGATTTACTTTAAAGATGAAAGCATAAATTAGAAATTAGCATAGAGGTATGGTTTCAGTGATTTTGGTCGATAAGATTCTGTAATTAGGCCCATCATAATTGTCAGCTCCAGGCCCACTGGGCTCTTAATCTGGCCATGACTGGCATACGCATACATGGGGGCCATCGCTGACCCCATGGATGTTCCTGCTATTTGCAAAAAACAATCTTCTAGTAGTTGAAGAGTATACTCTATAGGCGGACCTTTATAGGACGTAGGACTTGTCTCATGGTTTCAACATGAGGGGAATAACCGTATAGAGGCTTTTAACATCCATAGTCATTAATACAATTGGATTACCGTTCAACTGTATTGATGTTAACTTCTTAATTAATGTAGGTGTATCCTTTATGCATGTGTCCAGATCCAATACCGGTTGTTTAAATAGTATGTCCAGCCATTTTGCAATTGGTTCCAACACCCCCCCCCCCCCCCCCCCCCACTGCCGAGACTATCGACCTTCCAGGGGGATGTGTTGGATCCTTGTGCAATTTAGGGATGGTATAAATGACAGGTATTTTAGGATATTTATTGTACAAACCCTCAGCTGTTTTGAGTTCAATGTACCCTGCCATCACTCCCATGTTCAATATGTCTTCAATTTTCCGCTGTATATCCCGAGTGGGATCTTTGCTCAATTGCTTGTAGGTACCGTATATACTCGAGTATAAGCCGAGTTTTTCAGCACATTTTTTGTGCTGAAAAACCCCAACTCGGCTTATACTCGAGTCAGTGTCTGTATTATGGCAATTTGCATTGCCATAATACAGACAATGGGGCTGTGGGGGCTGCAGAGATCTTACTTACCTCTCCTGCAGCTCCTGTCAGCTCTCTTCTCCTCCGCGCCGTCCGTTCAGCACCTCGGTCAGCTCCCACTGTAAGTCTCGCGAGAGCAGCGGCTCTCGCGAGACTTACAATGTGAGCTGACAGAAGAGCTGAATGGACGGCGCGGAGGAGAAGAGAGCTGACAGGAGCTGCAGGAGAGGTAAGTAAGATCTCTGCAGCCCCCACAGCCCCCCTCTCCCGCCCACTGAACTGCCAATGCCACTGGACCACCAGGGAAGGAGAGCCCCCCTCCCTGCCATGTATCAAGCAGGGAGGGGGGACGAAAAAAAAATCTAAATAATAAAATATTAATAAGTAAAAAAAAAAAAAATATTTAAAATTAGAATAAAATAATAAAAAATAACAATAAAAAATATTAAAATAATAAAACAATAATAATAATTAAATAAAATAAAATAATACAAAATAATCAAATAAAATATTAAAATAATTAAAAATAATAATAATAAAATTGCCCACCCCCCACCAAGGCTCTGCAACACACACACACACACACACACACTGCACTCATATACACACACTGCACACACACACATACACACACTGCACTCATATACACACGCTGCACTCATACACACACGCTGCACTCATACACACACGCTGCATTCATTATATACACACACTGTAAATAAATATTCAATTAATATAATTTTTTTAGGATCTAATTTTATTTAGAAATTTACCAGTAGCTGCTGCATTTCCCACCCTAGTCTTACTTTAAAATATTAAAATAATAAAACAATAATAATAATTAAATAAAATAAAATAATACAAAATAATCAAATAAAATATTAAAATAATTGAAAATAATAATAATAAAATTGCCCACCCCCCACCAAGGCTCTACAACACACACACACACACACACACACACACACACACTGCACTCATATACACAAACTGCACACACACACATACACACACTGCACTCATATACACACACTGCACACATACACACACGCTGCACTCATATACACACGCTGCACTCATACACACACGCTGCACTCATACACACACGCTGCATTCATTATATACACACACTGTAAATAAATATTCAATTAATATAATTTTTTTAGGATCTAATTTTTTTTAGAAATTTACCAGTAGCTGCTGCATTTCCCACCCTAGTCTTATACTCGAGTCAATACGTTTTCCCAGTTTTTTGGGGTAAAATTAGGGGCCTCGGCTTATATTCGGGTCGGCTTATACTCGAGTATATACGGTAAATTGGCATTGTAGTTGTCGCCTTAATTCTAGTGCATAATCTGTATATTGCATGACTACGATACCACCACCCTTATCAGCTGGACGTATTATAATATTTGGGTCATCTGCCAAATTCTGAATGAGTTTCCTTTGTTTATTAGTCACATTTTTACGTCGTCTCTTATGTTTGGTTATCTGTGATGTGGTTTCATTCATTATTGTGGAGATGTATGTCTTCAAAGATGGGTTGTTTGTAATAGGGTCAAAAGTTGATTTAGACTTTATAATTCCATGTTGTTGGACCACAGGTAAGTTAGATTGAACAGATTTCCTTGCATAATATTCTTTCAGACGTAAATTTCTTCCAAATTGGAACATTTCTATGTTCCAGTTAAATAAATGTGGTTTAGAGGTCGGGACAAAAGAAAGGCGTTTGCTGAGGGTTTGTTCTTCATCTGGTGTTAATTTTCTCTCTGATTAGCTCATTTGCATACGCCTACCCAGAATTGATTGCAGTAGTGAGAGCACTGTTAAAGTGAGATTTCTGTAAAGTCTTATGGCTTGACTGGTGTGTGTATTTGTGTTTAGCAATGTATTAACTATCCACTTGCTTCATGTGGAAGGGTTTTTCATAAACTCTTTTTCCCCCACCACAACTTGGTTGGTATGTACTTTACAAGTAACGCCAAGCCTTCATAGCAAGCCAGTAACCAACGTCATGCTGATGAGTTGCATTAACAACAAAATGTGTGGGACCTTCTTCAGGACAAAGTAATAGAATATATGTATATGTAATAATGTATAATATTTAAAAGCCTGCAAAATGGTAATTCCGCCTTTAAAATGGACCCAGTGCCAAAAACAACTATAATAAGAAATAATAATGTACATGTATCAATGGCATGCAATATACTTGCCATCTCTAAGACAATTCCAATAAGTGGGTACTTTTCTTTTTTTGGTCAACCTTTTGAAATTAGCCAAGTGTGGTCAGTCTATCATCTATGTATACTGTATATGTATTAATATTACATAGTTAGATAGCTGAAAAGAGACTTGCGTCCATCAAGTTCAGCCTTCCTCACACCTGTTTTTTGCTGTTGATCCAAAAGAAAAGAAAAAAAAAAAAAAAAAAAAAACCCAGTTTGAAGCACAATTTTGCAACAAGCTAGGACAAAAAATTCCTTCTTGACCCCAGAATGGCAGTCAGATTTATCCTTGAATCAAGCAGTTATTACCCTACATTGAAAGATTATATCCTTGAATATTCTGTCTTTGCAAGTATGCATCTAGTAGCTGTTTGAACATCTGTATGGACTCTGATAAAACCACTTCTTCAGGCAGAGAATTCCACATCCTGATTGTTCTTACAGTAAAAAAACCTTTCCTTTGCCTTAGACGAAATCTTCTTTCTTCCAGTCTAAACGCATGGCCTCGTGTCCTATGTAAAGTCCGGTTTGTGAATAGATTTCCACACAATGGTTTGTATTGGCCCCGAATATATTTGTATAATGTTATCATATCCCCTCTCAGGCGACGTTTTTCTAAACTAAATAGGTTTAAATTTGTTAACCTTTCTTCATAGCTGATATGTTCCATTCCTTTTATTAATTTTGTAGCCCGCCTCTGCACTTTTTCTAGTGCCATGATATCCTTCTTTAGAACAGGTGCCCAAAATTGCACAGCATATTCAATATGTGGTCTTACCAGTGATTTATAGAGAGGCAAAATGATATTCTCGTCCCGAGAATGAATGCCCTTTTTCATGCATGACAATACCTTACTGGCCTTGGCCACTGCTGATTGACATTGCACATTGTTGCATAGTTTGTTGTCTATAACAATTCCCAAGTCCTTTTCGTGTGTTGTTATCCCTAATTCGCTTCCATTAAGGGTATACGTTGCTTGTGTATTCTTTACGCCGAAGTGCATAACTTTGCATTTTTCAACATTAAATTTCATCTGCCATTTGAGTGCCCAGTCCCCCAGTCTATCTAAATCCTTCTGCAGCAAAGTAATATCTTGCTCACATTGTATTATTTTACAAAGTTTTGTGTCATCTGCAAACACTGAAACATGACTTTCAATGCTGTCTTCAAGATCATTTATAAAAATGTTAAATAGAAGGGGTCCCAGAACAGACCCCTGAGGGACACCACTTGCCACCTCTGTCCAGCTTGAAAATTTACCATTAACAACAACTCTTTGTATTCTGTTTTTAAGCCAATGTTCTACCCAAGAACAAGCATTTTCATCGAGACCGATTTCCTTGAGTTTGAACACTAATCTTTTGTGTGGAACTGTATCAAATGCCTTGGCAAAATCCAAATAGATCACATCCACTGCAACACCCTGATCTATACTTCTACTTACTTCTTCGTAGAAAGCAATCAAGTTAGTTTGACACGACCTGTGCTTCATAAAACCGTGCTGATTTTTGCTGATAACCATATTCTTCTCAAGGAATTCTTGAATATTATCCCTTAATAACCTTTCAAATATTTTACCAGCCACAGAAGTTAAGCTCACAGGTCTATAATTTCCAGGCAAGGATTTTGAACCCTTTTTGAATATAGGAACCACATCTGCCTTCCTCCAATCCTCCGGAACACTTCCTGAAAGAAAAGAATCTTGAAAGATTAAAAACAGAGGTTCACTTATTTCTACACTTAGTTCCTTAAGTACACGTGGATGGATACCGTCAGGCCCTGGAGCTTTGTTTATATTAACTTTCTTTAGTTGCTGCAGCACATTGTCTTGAGTTAACCAATTACAATTATTCTGCAAGTTTTTAGTAGCAATCATTTGCACATCTATTGCCATGGGTTCTTCTTTAATATATACGGAGGAGAAATAGTTATTTATAATTCCTGCCTTTTCTTGGTCTTCATTAACCAACACCCCCGTTTCAGTTTTAAGTGTACCTATACTTTCATTTTTGGGTTTTTTGGAATTTATGTACTTAAAAAATGCTTTGGGGTTGGTTTTGCTCTCTTTAGCTATCATTTTTTCATTTTGAAGTTTAGCAAGTTTAATTGCCTTTTTGCACGCATTATTTGCTTTCTTATATCTTTTATAAGATGCATCTGATTTGTCTGATTTAAATGCTTTAAATGCCCTTTTCTTATTTTTAATCTCTTGTTTTACTTCTCTACTAAGCCACATTGGTTTTAATTTGTTTCTTTTATACTTATTTCCCAATGGTACATACTGAGAAATGTACCTTTCTAATATTTGTTGGAAGATGATCCATTTATCCTCAGTGTTCTTTTCACTAAAGAGTTTATGCCAGTCAATATATTGTAAAGCTTCCCTTATCTTATTGAAATTGGCCTTTTTAAAATTATATGTTTTAGTATACCCCATGTGCTTTTGTTTTTTTGAGTTTATTTCAAAGGACACTATATTGTGATCACTATTTCCCAAGTGCTCACCTACTTGAATGTTGGTCAAAAGATCAACGTTGTTTGTTAAAACCAGGTCCAGACAAGCGTCCATTCTAGTTGGTGCTTGTACAAGTTGTGACATGAAGTTGTCATTTAACAAGTTTAAAAACCTAATTCCCTTTGCTGAGCTACTAGTCCCTATGTCCCAATTTATGTCTGGGTAATTAAAATCTCCAATAATTAAAGTGTTACCAAGATTTGCAGCTTTCTCAATTTGCTCAAACAGCTGTTGTTCCTCGTCAATATTAACATTAGGTGGTTTATAACATATCCCAACCAATAGTTGGTTTCCCTTCTTTTCCCCCAAGCAGATATTTACCCATAAAGCTTCCACATTTTCCTCATCGCATTCAATTTGCTTAAGATTTGGCTTTAAATCATGGTTGACATACAAACATACCCCACCACCCTTCTTGTTTTTCCTATCCTTCCTAAATAATGTGTACCCATTTAAGTTAACTGCCCAGTCATGTGTCTCATCCCACCATGTTTCAGTTATGCCTATTATATCATATTGTTTAGTGTATGCTAATGCCTCTATTGTAAATTCAAACCTTCACTTAGGATTTCATATCAGATCAGACATTCTGGACACTCCTGACTACCCATTTTTCTTCTAATGTTGATCTAACAAAATATATTGGTAGTCTTTGAAACACGTTTTAGCATGTTGCTTTCCTTTCTGCAGTTTATCACACCAATATCCAGTCTTATTTAAAGGGGACTCTTTTAAAGTGGCAACAAACTCTAGTTTTACTGGTTATGAATATCCGTGATGCTTCAATCGCTTTTCATACACCATCTATTGAAGCTTTATTTAACCGGCAAAGATAGTAAAAGTAATTTCATAATTAAAAAAAAGATGCAATTATATCACACTCATGTGTTCAATGAAAGGTCTCCTTATGCATTCGAAAGTTTATAAACTATTTTTTTTTCAGTGATGCCAAAAGGTCAGCTAAACATCATACGACTTTGCATTCACATGAAGTAGAATGGTAAATTTGCAGCGATATTTACTAGTCCGATACATGGTTTCTTAGATTTGGTTATTGAATGGAGCTAGCAGTAGGTGGCGCTGTTTCCCTTCTCTGAGACGTCTCATGCTTTCTAAGATTGTTGTCCCAGAGCTTTCTAATCTACTGTCTCCTTGTTTACACACACACTCTCTTACTTACAGGGTTATTTACTAATGAGAGGATTCAAGGTGAATTTCAAATCTAAGACCAAAGTAGCTGAACTAGAAGTATAGAAGGCTTAGAGAATGTTTCCGATTTGGCTATTCTTGCATTGAAAGTTAAATTCGTTTTGAATTCTCACTTAGTGAATAACCCCGTTAGAGAAACATGGTTGCAATTTTTTGTAATTTACAATACTTCAATAAAGTTTGTAAATTGAAAAATAAAAAAACACATCAAAACTACTGTCTACATCATGGGTCGTCAACCTGGTCCCTAGTGGGCGTTTCAGGATTCCAGGTGGGCGGTAGGGACAAACCGCCGGGGCCGCCTTCCAAATTGTCCATCGGGTGGCCCATGCTGTCAGGACCACCCGATGGATGCGGATTGTAAGGGGGCCCAGTCAGCGCTGGGCGCTTTAACAGCGCGACCGGGCCCCCTGTGATGACATCAGAGCTGGGAGGAAGTGATTCCCCGGTCACTCCTCCCAGCTAAAATTGAGAGCCGCGCAGGAGGAAGCAGAGGGAGTCAGAGTGGGAACTCTGACTCCCATCCACCTGAGCCACCACTGGACCCCAGGAAAAGTCACCCTCCTGCACCTTAAAGGTAGGAAACAGGAGGGTGACTTAAATATAATGTGTGTGTGTGTTTGTTTGTTTGTGTGTGTGTGTGTGTGTGTGTCTTTGTAGGTATGTCTTGTGTGTGTGTGTGTGTGTCTGTCTGTATGTGTCTTTGTATGTATGTCTTGTGTGTGTGTGTGTCTGTCTGTATGTATGTGTGTCTTGTCTTTGTATGTATGTGTCATTGTATGTGTGTCTTGTGTGTCTGCATGTGTGTGTGTCTATGTATGTCTTATATGTGTGTCTGCATGTATGTGTGCCTGTCTGTTTGTATGTATGTGTCTTGTGTGTGTGTGTGTATGTGTGCCTGTCTGTGTCTTTGTGTGTCTGTAGGTGTGTATGTGTGCCTGTCTGTGTCTGTATGTGGGTCGTGTGTGTGTGTGTCTTGTATGTCTGTCTGTGTCTGTATGTGTGTCTTGTCTTTGTATGTATGTGTCATTGTATGTGTGTCTTGTGTGTGTCTATGTATGTCTTATGTGTCTGTTTGTGTCTGTTTGTATGTATGTGTCGTGTATGTGTGCCTGTCTGTGTCTTTGTGTGTGTCGTATGTGTGTCTGTATGTGTCTTTGTGTGTGTGTCTTTGTGTGTGTGTCTTTGTGTGTGTGTCGTATGTGTGTCTTGTATGTGTGTCTTGTATGTGTGCCTGTCTGTTATAGTGGACTATAGTAAGTGGGCTACCTAGCTCAGACTTCCTACTGGGCATTGCTATAAGGACGGTTAAAAAATAGAAAAAAGGGGAAAAAAAGGTGGGGAGGGGAATTGAGGAGGGAGAGGAGATGAGCTGATGCACAAATGAGAAATCATATTATGCGCAAACAGAGAAGTCGTCTGAATATCACTGAAAGAGACCTTCGTTTGTTCCTTACGAAAATCGAACCAGATATCAAATATTTAGTCTCGCAGCATCAACCTCAAGGATCTCATTAATCACTAGTAAAGGTAATTTTAATTTACTTTATTGTTTTCTCAGTAAACTTTATAAAGTTAAAAACCTTATAAACCTGCATTAAGTAGAAATAAAAAGATAAATGTACGTACATTTTTTTTAAAAAAAAAAAACACCCTCCTTTCTTAAAAATATTCTGCATTTGCGCGAAAACTGGTGGGCGGTAAGGAAATTTTTTCAACCAAAAAGGTGCATTAGTGGGCGGTAGGTAAAAAAAGGTTGACTACCACTGGTCTACATACTGCAGTAGTTGGAATAGAATTGCCATTATCTAACACTTATGACTTGTATAAGTCTTGCGACAGCTATAGTTCTAGAACAGGCTTCCCCAAACTCCGGCCCTCCAGATGTTGTTGAGCTACAACTCCCATGATTCTATGAATAAAATAGATAGGCCGAGAATCATGGGGATTATAGTTCAGCAACATCTGGAGGGCCGGAGTATGGGGAGCCTGTTCTAGAACATCAATGAAAGCATTGTTTGATACCCATGGCATGCAGTTTGTTTCCATCCATTTTAATCAACTACCTGCCTGTGTCACCGGTAGCTTGTGTTTAATTTAACTTTTCCCTGATTACAAGATATGTACCAGCATTTTAATTACCTCCTGAATACACACGGCGTGTGTTAAAAATGGAATCTAATATTTTATGCAAAAATAGATGAGCTTTTCTTTCAGTTTGACTATTGGCAATTAACACTTCACAGAATATTCCTGTGTTTATGCATAATGCAAAATAGACAGAGACAAAGGTGAGAAATCAAAAGGAGGAGTGGAATGCTGGCTTGAAACGTTAGGGATCCGAAGATATTGCAGAGTTGCGGCCTGCACAGCTAGGGCATCATTATAATAAAAAATAAATAAATACATCAGAATTTAGTAAATATTCACACTTACTGTGTTTTGATTTTACTGAAATGCCAACTCAGTCAAAGATAGCATAATACAAACTAGGGGCTACTTTGTTTATATTTATTTTATTTTTTCTATGCTTGACAGAAAAGTGGCGGCGGTGCTACCGCTGTCAAAGTGACAAAGGCACCATCAAAGACTTTACAGGGGAACTAAACTGCCTTAATTGGGAATATTCATTGTGAATCACTGCAATGGCTCGAATGATTGCTGAGGACAGGATTCCAAACACTGAGTTGGAAGAAGAGGTTGCACTCCTTCCACTATCCTTTAAATCCTCGTGGGCCATGCGCGATATGCTCCTCTGTTTTTCTTCTTTAAATGGAAATTCATTTTATTTTAGTGGTTTCATGTAAGGAGTCTATTAGTGCAGTTTGACTGATTTTTTTAAGCATTTTGAAAAAAAAACAAAACAAAAAAAACAGGTCCCTTTTATCTAACCCCTTCTGACTGCAATATCATCATGAAGAATGTAATTTTTTTTTTATATTGTTATGAATATTTGGACAGTGGACATTTGGCAATAAAGAAAAGGGTTCTGTCACTTTTCACATCTTGCTCATGTCATTGCATGTCGCGTCACTATATGCTCGCACAGAATACTGCTACCGATAATGAGGAAATGGAATGTCTGTTTATGATGACAAAGGTAAATAGGGCAGGCTTTTGGTGCTTTGAATCACCTGCTTTTTGTCAAACGCCTGAAAATGAATTTGACATATACTAGTAAGACTGGCCCATATACCTCTTGGACTATGAGCTACAATAAGCTGTGTGATTAGAGTGTCACTATATGCTTTTAATATGCAGTTTAACACTACAGCCACCATACACACACCGGTCTACTGTAGTTGTTATGGTAGCAGGAGTGCCCTGGCGCCTTTCCACAGTAAGAAGATATACCACTTTACTATTTAAATATTTCCCCGGGTCCCACCTGTGGCCCGGCACCTACTTCTAGTTGTCTCATTTAGGAGATTCCAGTTTACTCCACAAAGCTAAATAGCGCGATGCTAAGCCACACTTATTAACTGAGAATGCTCAGTTGATGCTGACAGCTTGTACCATAACTACTACAGCAGGATGTAGTGGTTGTGGTGTTTGAAGTGTTTCTTTAATTGTAGAGGCAACAGATTTGTAAAACAACTATTTCAGTTATTTGGAAAGTGTGAGAGCCACTAGGGTGATACTAACTGCTATTGAGGAAATCCATAATAGACCCGCACTGTGTGATATCTCACTTCTCTGAGTCAGTGTATCAGCTCACCTTGGTCATTCACTGTCACAATATATCACTGCCATTCATTCACTGTCTTTAACTGGATCTCAGTCATTGACTCACTGGGGGGGGGGGGGGGGGGGGAGGTGGGGAGGGGGGGGGAATTTATCAAAGTGTTCTGGATAGTGGCAGTTAAATTCCACCATTTTTTTCAAAAATTACAGCTAGTGCTCAAAAAAGAAAAGATGGAAAAAAATCTGATTTATTTAATAAATTGCAACATGGATTTGTCAAATTTTCATCAAAAAATTTTTTTCAACAGAAAAGTGTTGATGACACTTTGAAAAGTCTTCCCCACAGCCTGAATCTCACTGACATTCACTCACTGTCTCATGGTATCTATATCTCACTGACATTCACTCACTGTCTCATGGTATCTATATCTCACTGACATTCACTCACTGTCTCATGGTATCTATATCTCACTGACATTCACTCACTGTCTCATGGTATCTATATCTCACTGACATTCATTCGCTGTCCCTAATTGGCAGTCGCTCTATCTCACTGTCTCTCCCTTTCTGTTTGTGACTCTTTCCCTGCCTCACTCTCAGTCTCTCTCCCTGCATCACTTGTATGTGATATCTCTCTTTCCCTTTCTTACTTCTCTCAAACAACTTCTTTACTCGTCTGTTTCTCTGTGTTTCTCCCCCCTCTCTCTCTCTCTCTCTCTCTCTCTCTCGAGCTGACGTGCAGTAAATTTCTCATTAATGTCATTAATGTAAACTTCTCCCTGTAAATTTCTCATTAATGTATGGACCAGTTTTGCTTGCCTCCTGTCTGTGTGTGTCCCATGGTGTACCAACCTCTCTCTCTCAACTCTCATTTAACAATCTGTCTCTTTGCTTGTCCCTCTCTGTATCAATATAATACCTGTGCCAGACTCTGCCTCTAATAGCCACACTCATTGCTGTCCCCATTATTACTAAATAAATTAGCTGTGCCACCCACTGTGTTATTCTCTATCTCTCTGTCAGTCTGTCTGTCTAAATCTATCACTGTGTCTCTCACTCTGTCAGTTTCACTCACTGTCTCTCTCTTTTTTTTCTCTCTCACACACTGTAACAGTCTCTCTCACACAGTCTCTCTCTCTCTCACTGTAACAGTCTCTCTATCTCTCACTGTAACAGTCTCTCTCTTTCTCTTTCTCTCTCTCACTGTAACAATCTCTCTCACATTGTAACAGTCTCTCTCACACAGTATCTATATCTCTCACTGTAACAGTCTCTATCTTTCTCTCTCTCACTGTAACAATCTCTCTCTCTCTCTCTCTCTCTCTCTCTCTCTCTCTCTCTCTCTCTCTCTCTCTCTCTCTCTCTCTCTCTCTCTCTCTCTCTCTCTCTCTCTCTCTGACGTGCAGTGAGAGCCGCCCAGTCCTTTATAAAGTGCTCTGAGTGCTGCAGGTGTCCTCACTCCACACTCAGTCACAGCCATGAGTGGAGGCAGCGCTGCTCAAACTCAGGGTCACCTACCCCACCATGCACCCACCTTACCCTGAACCCCACCACCAGCATGTGGGACCCCAACATGTCCAACGTGGTGAAGGAGAGGGGCAGGGGGAACCTGACCGGGGGAGAGGAGCGTGGCTCTGTGTCCGTGGCTTACCCCCTGTCCATGATGATCACCGGCCTGCTGGGCAATGCCCTGGCCATGCTCCTCATCTACACCTCCTATGGCAAGAAGGGCAGTAAAAGGAAACACTCCTTCCTCCTGTGCATCGGATCCCTGGCCCTCACTGACTTCGTCGGACAGCTTCTCACCAGCCCCATCGTGATCTCGGTCTACCTGTCCAACAGGCAGTGGGCTAGGGTGGACCCCTCTGGACACCTGTGTGCCTTCTTTGGACTCGCCATGACCATGTTTGGACTGTGCCCCCTCTTCATTGCCAGTGCCATGGCCATTGAGAGGACCCTGGCCATCCAGAGCCCCCACTGGTATTCCAACAACATGAAGACTCGAGTCACCAGGCTGGTGTTACTTTGTATCTGGGGTGGGGGGTTCCTCTTTGCCTTGTTGCCCATACTTGGGATGGGACAGTATACTCTGCAGTGGCCTGGGACCTGGTGCTTCATCAGCACGAACCATTCCTCCCCTGGAAATGTATTCTTCGCCTCCTCATTTGCTTCATTGGGGCTCCTGTCCTTAAGTGTCACTTTCACCTGTAATTTGGCCACTATAAGGGCTCTGGTGATCAGGTGCAAGAATCGCAACGTTGCCTCTAAGACCAGCAAGCAGTGGGGGAGGATAACCACAGAGACCCTCATTCAACTCCTGGGAATAATGTGTGTTCTGTTTACCTGCTGGTCTCCTCTGCTGGTAGGCTGATTTCACTCCTTTAAAGTGCTGACTGACCTCTTTTTTTCCATCTAGTGGGGGGTGTCTGTTTGTGGACATGTGTGGGTAAGAGTAGGGTACAAAGTGGGAGTTCGGACCTTTAGCTGCTGCCGAACCTCTTGACAAACACAACTAACCAGCGTCCCTTATTGTTGCATAATTTATTGCTGGAGACAGTTTCATTAAGTAAATCACTGACTGGTCAATCTGATATCAAAGAGGTTCTGCAGTAGCTGTCAGATGCATCATTTAGATACTTTTTTATTGTAACACTGTTTCATGATTGGATGTAAGACACACTTCATACATGTATGAATGTTTGTATATATTTTACATATGGTTTTCAAATAATTTGATACATTTCAAAATCAAAATCCCTGTATCAATTAATAGATCGAATATAGTCAAACAAATTGTGAATCTTTAACTCAGAGATAGTTAGTTCATAGCTAAAAAGATTCTTCTAATTACTAGCAGTGCAAATAGTGTCTGATTACTTATATCATCAGTTTGGAATACAACTTTCTTTTTTTGTAACAATACAAAAATAAACTTACAGGAATCAGCAAATATATAAACAGGATGAACAAATTCATTTTATGATTCGTATATTATTATAACATACTGAACATTGTAATATATGTATAATTTTAATTATTATGCCTGTAATTTAAAAGAATGGTTCCTTGAGTTTTTGAAAACTTGAGGGGTGAGCTGTGGAAGTTTCTATTGGTTGATAACTGAACACAATATTGCAGTGAGAGAGCATGTGCTTAGTTAAGCAACATTTAAAAATGAAGACACAATCCCACATGTCCAAGAGTGATGGGCTTTCTGTAGGAACGTTTTTCACATACATGGCCATAAGACAATCTGTGATCACTAACTTGCATTAAAACAGGCTGTGTTTTTACTAAATTGGTCACCACAGGCATATGGTTATTCAATTTAATTTACCTAGGAAAACACTTTCTATGATACGGGCATCATCATTGCCCCCTTGATGCCAGGGCAGGTTCATGCACACTCAAGACATCTACAGCAGAAGTCCCCAAAAGGTAGATCCCAAAAGGTGTCATTGTAAAGGCATTCTAAAGCCATGCAAAGCATCATTTTGTACTTCTACAACCTATGGGGATCTACCTTTTGGGTACCCCGGATATGCATAGAAATGCCATACAGATTTATTTGTGCTTATTGATTCCTTCAATAGTGCCACACATTATTATTATTATTACTATTGATATAGTGCCAACAAATTCTGCAGCGCTGTACAATGGGTGGAATAACAAGCATGTAATTCTAACCAGACAAGTTGGACACACAGGAACAGAGGGGTTGGGGGCCTTGCTCAATGAGCTTACATGCTAGAGGGAGTGGGGTAAAGTGACACAAAAGGTAAGGGTAGGAGTATAACAGTAGATTGGTAGAATAATATTCACTGGAGACTGAGTGTGTTTTTTTAATGTCAGTTTCAGGTGAGGAATCAATTGGGAGCTATTAACAGTATAATTGTTACGCTTGCGCCGTACCTGTATATACTCCACTACAGACGGTTAAATTAATTAACAAGGCAGCCTGGCATATGTAAAACATTACTTTAAAAATTATAAACCATTGAGAATAAAATGTAAAAAAAAACACACACCCTTATATGCTATGATATAGCTCTGAAATAATCAGAGATATTCACTTAAGGGGAAATTCAAAGTGCATTTCAAAATGGCCAATCTGGAGAAAATTTGCTAAGACAAGTATTATTTAAACTTGGCTACGTTAAATTTGAATTCAAGATTTAGTAAATAACCCTGTCAGTAAACATTTGAAAGTTGTGATTTACACAGCGCAGTTTTGAGGGACATTTTTTTAAAGCTGTCAAAGTACCTTAATAAAGCTTGCCTGCTCCCAGGTGGTTAAATCACCCACGTGCCTTTCTTGTTGGTAGACAGTAACTGTGATTATTACAGAGTGGGGAGGGATAACCCAATGTCATTGTATAGGTCTAGCAGTACTATTTTGTGAATATCTAAAATTTGAATTTTTTTTAAAAGAATTCACACATTTAAAATTCTCAGTGAACAAATCATCTTGTGCTTTGAGACAGTGTTCTATTATTTGAGACTAAATGTGTTCGTCTAAAACTGTATTCTTTTTCCCTTGTCAACATTCCACAATACCTGGTTTATTTAATAAACCCCACACTTTTGCCCCTGAGACCGCATGCTGCAGATTGCAACTCTCATCATCCTCAACCACACCCAGGTGAGGAGGGTTTCTGCATGTTTTGCAACGCAAGCCTGGTGTGTGGTTTCAATAGTATATTAAATCTAGCATTTCAATGTAATAAGGATTTAAACACCATATATGGAACATAAAGCAATCTTTTCAATCATTAGAGAAAATGCAATGATACTATGTGCTCTCAATCCCTGTCCTTAAAGGGACACTATAGGCACCAAATGACATTGGGACATGATTGCATTAGGTCAACTCCATGGTAAAACACTGAATCAATGCTTTTCTATGGGTTTTTAGCTGACACTGGATGCTTTCATGCATAGCGTGTGGTTGTCCAGCATTCATTTGTCGACCAAAAGTTGGCGTCCGAAAAACGCCTCTAGTAGCAGTCTGGTAGAAAGCCACTAGAGGTGAGGTTAACCTTGCAATGTTATATGTTTGTCAATAACTGCAATAATTACGAATGCAGGGTTAAACTGACAGGGACAGTGCACCCAGACCACTTCAATGAGCTGAAGTGGTTTTGGTCCCTTTAGTGTCCCTTTAAGCTAAAGTTGTTTTGGTGACTATATAGAGTTCCTTTAAAGGACCAATATAGTGCCAGGAAAACATACTCGTTTTCCTGGCACTATAGTGCCCTGAGGGTGCCCCCACCCTCAGGGTCCCACTCCTGTGGTGCTGAGGGGGGAGGAAGGGGGGAGGAAGGCGCTGGGGACTCTCCTCCCTCTTCTTCCGTCACCGGCTGAATGCGCATGCGCGGCAAGAGCCGCGCGCGCATTCAGCCAGTCTCATAGGAAAGCATTATCAATGCTTTCCTATGGACGCTGGCGTCTTCTCACTGTGAAAATCACAGTGAGAAGCGCGGAAGTGCCTCTAGCAGCTGTCAATGAGACAGCCACTAGAGGCTGGATTAACACTGAAGTAAACATAGCAGTTTCTCTGAAACTGCTATGTTTACTGCAAAAAGGGTTAAACCTAGCTGGACCTGGCACCCAGACCACTTCATTAAGCTGAAGTGGTCTGGGTGTCTATAGTGGTCCTTTAATCCTAGCTGTGGTTACATTATTAACTACAGCAAAGTTCCAGGAAAGATTTACTAAGTCATGATAAATCTGTCCTTTGAGAAATCTCTCTAGCTCACTGATTTGGGTGTGATGTACTAATTTATGAGATGAGGCTCTCCAGATCTTATCTTATCCTGTGGACTAATTAACTGTATGTGCAGTCAGTTTCTGACAATGTATAGTTCTGTAGAATGTATTCAGAGGAAAAACGATTTATCTTCCTAAAATGAAAGACCACCAAAGGGTTTAGTCATTGACAAGTTTATACACTAAACTCCGAATTGTAGCGAAGTAAAATCAGAATATTAAAATTCAGGCTTATTTAGCCTAGTTGGAGAATTTTCAAAGATCAGCTATTTTAGACTGAATTTTAGTTGACTATAATTTGACGTTTACTGACCAGCCCTGTAATAGTAAGTTGTAGTAAGCTGGAGGACCTCCAGCGTCAGTTTATTTTTTTTCCATAGAAAAGCATTGATTCGATGCTTTACTATGGGGAGGTCTAATGGGCGTGCGGCTGGTGGGAATTTAAGGAAGCACTGTTACCCCCATATTAAAAAATGAGTATTTCGTTAACATAGGAACTTTATGAAATACTCATTATGACTGTGTTGGAATTTCACAAAAATGTCAACGCAGTCAAGAGAAATACAGAGCCTGTCTGTCAAGACCTGTAGCCATTATCAGCGACGGCTGCCGGGTATTGACTGGGTCTATGGAGGATCCCTACAGTGCCGCGGGATTCTCCATAGACCTCAAAGCTATATTCTCACGCATGTGCGAGAGTACAGCAGTGATGTCGACTCCTGGTGCTGAACTCCAGGATCTGAAGAGGGGAAGTGCAACCAAGATGGCGGTGTCCGCGTGGGAGAGGTTCAGGTAAGTAATCTTACCCTTATCGCCCCTTGCAGACACTGGACCATCAGCTGTAATGTCATTGTCAAGGGACTTCATGAATTCTAGAAAGTCTCCCCATGGTGACAGGGCCCCTTTAAGGCCAAAGTATCTTAACTGAATGCATAGCTGACTAAGAGAATGTTGCTAGATCAGCTATTCTGACCTTAAATTTGAAATCACTTTGAATTCTCTCTTTAGTGAATAACTTTAGCAGAGAGCTTTTATACATAGCTGAAGTAATATGTAGTGAGTATGGAACTTTCACCTTAAGAAATATTATATAGATTTTGATGAATGTCAAAAAACATATTGACAGTTTTGTTATGAGCCTCCTCCCCCATTCTACTACAATAACAGTTATCATCAACAGTAAAAACGAATGCCCCTCTTGACCAATTGACTTGTACCCTGTGGGAGTTTTGCCATTCTGTAGTTTCATTAGTCCTCTTATCACCAATTCTCTGCCAGCGGGTTTCTACAAATTGGAGATTTATGAAAATTTTACATATCGAAGAGTGGAGCAAAGTTCTAAAAGCAGGAATCCACAGAGACACCCCACTGGTTTTAAGTACAATTTTGCCGTGCTTATCTGTTTGCAAAAAGCAGCGCAAAACCACCGTAAAGGAAGTGACAAACCCAGACCGGAGAGTAAGAATCCAGGTTTTAAACTGTTGTTTTCCCAGATTACTTTAAAATCCCGTATAATTGATGAACTAAGTGCAGGTGCGACTGGGATATAGATGTAATTGCTGCTCAGCACAGCTGGAACTTCCTGCTCAGAATAATGCTTTCAGCTGAACCATTCCAGACACATGGCTCGATACAAAAGCATGTTCAGTCACAAAATCCTTTTAAGCGCTTAATCCGTATCTGGCGTGTATTTCAGTGGATTCTTCCTGTTTATGTAGGTGGGGGACACGGTATCTGATATTCCAATATTACGTTAGTGAGTGACGGAAGGTAGGAATGTGGATGTTAACCCTCTGATGGCGGGAACAATGTGCGATACATAGTTTTATACAGGAAACGGGGACGCAAATAGTTAAATCAGCTGCGTTCTCTACACCTGAGCTCACATCATAAGCTATATAAAAGCCATCTCCGTAAGGACACATTGAAACACTTGCACGTTTATCAAACACTGAGTTGCAGAGTTAATTGTCCTGTTGGTGTATGTTGAATGAAAATCTGTCCTATCTTAATTACATAGTTACATAGCAGTCTAGGTTGAAAAAAAAGACTATCAAAGTCCATCAAGCTTAACCTTGAAACCCATTCTTTTCTGCTCTTGTAATTATCACATAGATTTACCAGAGTGAACCTGGATTCGACAGGCTTCATTGCAAGGTTCGGTGTTCAGTCTGTGAAGGTGTGTTGGGTTCGTTGCTCAGTCTGTAGAAAGCTGTAGTGGTCTTTTTACAGCAACCTGCAGGTTTTTATGTTTCAAAGAGAGATGCAGAGTTCTTTGTGTGAATCTGCACAGTATGTGGAGTGTTTCATTTTTTACAATTATTCTGTGGAGTTTCCTCTGAAAGAGGACTCGACTTGATGGCATTCACCTAGAAGACTGTGCATTTTTCAAGTTTCATATTTTTCTCCGATTTTAGGCCCTTCAGGCCACTTAATGACTTCATCTCAATGAAGTCATTAGTCAATGAAGTCATTAGGGTGTCTGGAGGTTCTGTGCAGCGTCCAAGGCTTTCCAGACGTCCATCTGGTTAAAGCATATATTTCTACTGTGATGTTTATAACTTCACTCACTAACAGTCAATCAGACATACAGTTAGCTATATATAGACTACCAGCCCTCATTGTCACTATGCCTTATGGAATCTTAACTCCCCGTGATACTCAGACATTTGTTTTGCTTTGATGCCTTGTTATAAAATGTCAACTTATAAAGATTACTTTAACATAACATACAGGGATATAAGGGATATCATTTCTAATTAATGGGGTAATAGCTGCTTGATCCAAGGAGACATCTGACTGCTATTTTGGGGTCAAGAAGGAATTTTTTCCTAGTTTGTTGCAAAATTGGAAGCGCTTCAGACTGGGTTTTTTGCCTTCTTTTGGATCAACAGCAAAAGCATATGTGAGGAAGGCTGAACTTGATGGACGCGTGTCTCTTTTCAGCTATGTAACTATGTAACTATGTAACTATGTAAAGTTAAACTCAATGTCCAGAATACATCTTTTTATTTAATTAAAGGGACACTGTAGGCACCCAGACCAATTCAGCTCATAGAAGTTATCTGGGTGCATGTTCCCAGGTCCCTTAACTCAACAAAGAAAATGATTGCAGTTTTTAATTAACTGCAATAATTATCTTTATTGAAGACCACCTCTAGTGGAAAACTTTGTTTTCCTGCCACTATAGTTTCCCTTTAACAGTTGTGAAAAAAATATATACATTGACTAAAACCTGCAGAAATATTCCCTAAGACCTAAAAATGTACCTTTCAGTAGCTGCAAAACTCTAAAACTAATGAAAATCCACCCCATTTGCTCCTCACATGCTCCCTTGTTATTACTGGGCATTGTCCATTGAAGTGCATTAAGCACATATATCCAGTCCAAAGATTCCTTCCTGAGGTTTCAAAATTTGCATTTAAAAAACTTCCTTTCTTTGAAATACAATATAGACCCCCATTTAGTATTCTCATACTAAAGAATATACCAGCAAGGCAGCTAAAGAGGAGCTATAGATAAAAGAAGGAGAGGTACAGAAGAGGATATTTCACTCTAGGAAAGTTTTTGCAAAAAATGCAAATGAGATTGCCACTTTGAGTTTTCTATGGGAGAATGTCCAACTCTGTACACCTGTTAAATGGCAGATACACATACATACAATTATATAAAGGAAATATTTAAAGGTGAAGAAGATCCTGGCCAAATAAACTTGCAGTCTATGAAATTTGGGGTAGGGGGATAAATATATTGTCTTGGCCAAGGACACTCATTAGTGAGTATGGGGTTCCCAGTTCTTAGACCGTTATATTACCACTGGTCTATCCAACCAACTGGGATCCATAAAAAGAGTTTCTATGAACAGTAAACAAACTGAGATTCTTTGACGCCTCCCCCCCCCCCCCCACCCCTCTGCCTGCACTAAAATCTCTTAAATTTGACATTGCTGGATTTGAAAAAGGTCAAACGATTGAACATATCTATCCAAATGCCAGGTGACATCTGGAGAAATTGTAATTTTCTTGCACTGGTTGTTTTCACTTCACCAAAAATGGTATAAAGGATGAGTCTTTCAACAACCAAAAGGCACGAGATAAGGTAAAAAGGAAAGACTCAGAAATATGTCTTGATTGAGTTATGATATGAAATTATACAACAGCAACACTGAAAGTGTAATATAATACACAGTATTGATGATAGACCTTATGCACTGCGAAAAATTTGGTTCGGCCGAATGAATTCATCTGGAAAGAAAATTGTGTTGGACGCTTAGGGATTCCCCTATGTGGCATTTTGGTTTAGATTAATTCCATCCATGTGATTGATTCAGGAAAAATTAATAGATAAACAAAAATTGAGAGAGAATGGGCTAATCAATGTAAATATATTATGTATATATTTTACTGTACACTGATAAACTAAATTTCACGCCAAAATTTAGTCTAACTGATACGGTAACAAATGCAGAGCTTCTCATGCTGTGGTGACTTCCTGTACACTTTATCTGGGACTTAAATTAGAAATGTTGCGGTTGTAGTGGGCATGGGGGAAAGAACCTATGAGCACAGGTTTATGTCAAGCCATTTTAGAAAAATTTGACTAAAGAAAGAATACCCTGGCCTCTTTGCTGTGTCTTGGCTAATGTGGATGGGGAAAGTCTACATTTACCTGTCCTTCTTTGGCCAGCAATAATAGCTTTAGAATGCTGGGCTAAAACAGGTCAGAGACTCACAGGCAATTATTGTCACCCAAAGTTAAATTACTTTGGACAATTAATGGGAATGTTAAACGAACTGTCCCGGCACGATAGCCACTAGAGTTCGCTGTAGAGGTTATGGCTGTCACAGGAGTCGTACCCAAACAAGCAGGAAGAGTGGAAACCCTCAAAAGGTGGATACAAAAGACGTTTTACCGAGCCTTAGAGTGGCTGGACTTTACGTATTAATATAAAGAAACAAGATCAGGATAAGCCAAAGTCAGAATACCAGAAATCACAAGTTAAATAATAAGCCGGGTCAGGATACCAGAAATCACAAGTCAAATAATAAGCCGGGTTAGGATACCAGAAATCACAAGTCAAATAATAAGCCAGCTCAGGATACCAGAAAACACAAGTGAAATATTAGTCGAAGTCAATAACAGGAATATAGCAAAAGAGACTTATTACAGCACTAACATGTATCAGGACAGAAACAACGATAGGGCAATGAGTAAGGTCTAGAACAGGCTTTAAACAGGTTCAAAAGAGTTCCCATTGGTCCACATCATCTCTGCAACCCCAAACAGCATGGGGTCGCCTAGATGATGTGGTCCCTTTAGGGCATGACGTCATGGCCATAATTTGTTTTATTAGGAGCTGCAGTTCGGGCCATGAACCAGCAAAGGGAGCCATTTGTGGGACCAAAGGTAAGTATACTACTATTCAGGCTATTTGGCCACGTAGGGAGTTCTGGCCACGCGGCCTGAGAACTGCAGTAATGCGGCCACATGGTGCGTTCTGCCCGAGGAGAGGTAAGTTTGTAACAATGGCACCAGGAGTGCCTTGACACCCCTCCCAGCATAAGTAATCAAACTGTTTTTGAACAATTTGACTTCTTACCTTGATTCTACCGGGCACCACGCAACTACCATCTTCAGAGAGTCAGAAGCAAGAACTTCTATTAGGGAAGTCAAAGCACAATACCCTTGCTACTCACTCAGGCTCGCATCCTTTGACCCTAATCATTCCTAAATGATGCAAAACATGACTTTGGCACTTTTTTTTGTCATTTGATTGTGCATCAATTCAATGCACTGTTAAGTACGAATTGACAGAGGTTATGATGTTAGGCATATCAGGGCCTGTTTAAACTTCTACCTGCTTGGGACTCTTCTTTTGGTTTCTTAACATATTTTCAGTCCTTGTTGGTTTTCTGGTTTTGACCCAGCCCGTCTTGTTCCTGATTTGTGATTTCGCTGACCCAGATAAAGGTTTGTCCTGTCTAGGATAACACTAGTTTTAGGTTAGTACTGAGATTTCCTATAACTATCTAAGTTTTAAGCCCGACCATTCTAGGTTTGATAGGCTGCTGACCTATATCTTGCTCAGGATTCTCTCCAGGTTTGTGTTGATCCACGTTTTGCTTATTTCCACAAGGTTAACAGAACTGATTCCTCTTAGACTTCAGTACAGAATCAAAGTATGGGGGTCACAATGTTGCTAATTTGTGGAAGAACAAATCTATTCGCATGTGCAAATTGGGGCAGATTCGTTCTTCCACAAATAAATAAATAATTGTAATACCTATAACTATATCTTCTTTAATGTGTCGAATTAACAAAACTACTCTTACCTGAAATCTGGCTGATATACATTAAAGGTGCAATCCCAGTTATTACATACACTGGCTAATGTACAATGCATTAATTCTCAAAATCATACTTTATCTCATTTTGTGTCTAAACATCTCAATAGTACTTAGTCTTACCAAACATACTATGAAGGCCCAAACATGCTATTATGATGTTCTTTATCCAGATTATGACCAATGTGATAGTATGTCAATTTTGTATTTTACTATTTCGCCTAATATTATGTTTTACAAATTTTTAATGCCATACATATATATATATATATATATATATATATATATATATTATCTCATTGCTGGGATCTCACCGATTTAAGGAAATATGTTCTCTTTTTGTCCCAACAGGTGATAATGCTAAAAATGATTTCCAATCACACCTCGATTGAACGTTGCGGAATGTCCGTGCAGGGTTCGGAGACACAGAAAGACTGCAGTTTTTTCTTGACTGCGATAAGGCTGGCATCGCTAAACCAAATACTCGACCCTTGGGTCTACCTGTTACTTAGACAAATTCTCCTCCGGAAGGTTCGTCAGGTTGCAAGTGCTGTGTCAAATTGCTCTAACGACAGAATGAAAGAAACTCCAATGATCTTAACAACAGAAGTAAAGCCGGATGGGTGACCTTAACACGTGGATTTACTTTTGACAAAGCTTCAAAAACGAACTATTACTTACATTGACAGCATGCAGTATTCAATAAAAGCTTTTTGTTTCTCTGTGTGAAACCTAATTAAATCAGAAAAATTGATAACTACATCCTTCCCCCAGGAAAACATTTTAACAAATAAGTATTAAAGAAAACTACAATGTAGATATTTAATTTCAAATAGATATTCTAAGCAACATAACCATTACAGATTACTGTAGTAGTTATGACTCTGGTTCTTTGGGTGACGTCCTTCTCATTTTCTGTTGAAATATTTTTTGCCTGCCTGTTTCTGTCTATGCCTGTGCGTGTCTTTGTCTATGCCTGTCTATGTTTGTCTATGTTTATGTCTGCCTGTGTGTATCTGTCTGTGTTCATGTGTGTGTGCCTGTCTGTGCCTTTGTCTGTGTTTGTTTTCCAATTATTATTATTGTTGGGCTCAAGTTTTGTGTGTCTCTTCATCCTAGCAATGACCCTGCTTCAAACTACTATAAAACAGTTTGACAAGAAATGGAAAGGACAGTACCCAATAGCTCTTGCACCATAATCACAACATTAAGTTATAGTGGTTCTGTCCTTATAGCATCCCTTTAACCTGCATATTTGTAATTTAAAGAACTGTTTACTCGCAGAGAAATGTTTATTATATCATGCCTTCTGATTTAATTAATGATTACATTTCTGGTCTAACAATGGTTAACAAAAGTGCATTTTCTCAGGTCTGAATGAAGCCAAATTGTTTGAAGTCACCAAGTCCTGGGACGGTCAGATAACGGGCAAAGACTGTAGTTAGATTCCTATGCCAGGGACCATATATATATAAAAGGCCCTGGTGTTCTACCTTGATGGGTAGCAGAGCTGCTGTCCCCTTGGTTATATCCCAGGTCTAGTAGTAGGCTCTTCTTTTCACTGACCTAGAGCCCATGCCTCCACAGATGGGTCTGTTGCATTTCTGCCAGCCTGGTTGCGTAATGAGGCTAAGCATGATGGCTATAGTGAAAGTCGAAGGCCTCATCAAAGTCACTAGTGTTCTCGTGCTTGCGTATATAGGGAACTATTCACAGAATTCTGGAGAACTAGCAAAGTAATTTACAACCAAACAAACAAAGGACAATAAGCCAAGCTGGTAAAAAAAAAAAAAAATCTAACATTTTTAAAATGTAACAATTTTGACCCAAAATGTACAATTTCTCCCCAATTCATAGTTTAGTGAATAAAACCCAAGGGTCCTTGGATGTCATAGTTTGCATTCAGAAGGAGCAACAATACCTCCCTCTAGCCTACTAACATCGTTACTGGGCAAGCTCCACTAGAATTTAAAGTATACCCCTTTGCTGCTTGCATGCCCAAACAATGGAGGTTAAACTCTGCAAATACTTAATGTGAAAGAGCCCTGGAGGTTCGCATTTCAGCTATAAAATTACTGTATAAAATGCTGCTAACTGGATAATGAGACTTATCCTCTGTGCCAAATGTCTATCTTTTATAAGTGTATGTGCACAAACATGCATATACTTATGTACATATATATATATTTGAGAAAAGAGCTATTGATTACATATACAGTAAAGTCTGTACACTACAGAGAAGATTGTTTAAAGGAATATTATACTTGTGATTTAGCTCATTGATTTTTTTGACAGCATGTTGCACTGGCACCAAATTCCAATCATCAATAAAGAATGCAAAATGTAGCATAATGAATGACTGTACTGCATGGCAACACTTGTACAATCAGTGTATGGAGCAAAATCAAAGCAGATTGTCAAACTGGAATGCAAAACATTTGCCATTGATTAAAGTTTTATGGAATGGTTCTAGCAGTTTATTAACTGAGTGATTGTGTCGTTATATTGTTCAATGTATTTATTAATCAGATATGCAGCATAGGAGGACATACTGGGATTTAGCTTGGATTTCGTCTATTTCCCATAACATGTTGTGTTATTTAAACGTGGATTTAACAATACGCTAAAGAACAGAGAGAGATCAGGACATGTCTGTTTTCAGTTTTTTTTTTTTTGCAAATTTATAGTAATACACTGAAAAGAAAATACATATTAATTAAAGGGTGATTTGGATATACATTTACTAATCCTAATGCAAATGTAAAGACCTGAGCGTATATAGTATATACTTCACTATAACCCCTTATCCAAAGTTAAAATGTGAAATTTGAGAATACGGTCACACCCAAATGGACATCCCACCACTACACCAAATAATTCAAATGTTGACACTGGTAGATGCATTACTTACATCTTTTTTTTGTATTTATTTTCGTACAAGAGTAAGAGAAGACAGTTTCTTATCCTATATAGTATTATTAGCCCAAATGTAGATATAAATATGTTAATACATATAGATGTCATACATACATAGGAATAAACAAATAAAGGACAAGAAAGGTCAATTTATGTACAAACATTAACAATAAAATCCCCTAACCCCCCAATTAAATAAAAAATAAATTATACACAAATAACACGTAATCTGGTATACTTGAGATGCGAGGAGGGCAACCCAGACACTGATTATTTATATAGGGAAGCTATAGAAGTCCAGGGTGACCAGATGTTTGTCGTTTTTCTGGGATGGGGATTGAAGATTGGACTCATTTCCATATTATGTTGTAATTCAATTTGTTTCATAATGTCCTGCCAATCCGGAGGGGACGGGGATTTCCATGCTCTAGCAATATTGATTTTTACTGCAAAAAAAAATATTGATCAGGAGACATCTTAAATTACAATCTTGTGTAGGAAATCCAATATTAAATAAAAACAATTGGGTAGTAATTTCATTGATGTCTTCATAAATAGATTTTATTAATTCAACCATTCGCATCTCTCTAATCCGCACCTTTGTAAGGTATCTTATGGAGTCTGACCGGCACTAAGTACCACTAAGTACCATCTATATATTAATTTAAGATGAGTTTCCAATAGAGAAACATTGTGGATAGATTGTTTTACTAGTCAAGTAGCTTTATTCCATTCCATAAAAGGTATGGACTTACCAATGTCCAATTCCCACTTAACAAAATAAGGAACAAGATGGTCCTGTTCCAATGAGTCGAATAGTTTAATAAATCTAGAAATACCCCCATTCTTTTGACTAAGTGTAATTTGGGAAGTTATATGATGTTCTTTAAATATTGATTTGGACATTAGGAAATTCTTTATCCTTAGATATTTGAATAGATCTCGAGCAGGTAGATTATATTTTAATTTTACATCTTACATCTTAAGTCCAAAACCAAAGGGTGAAGACCCTCGTATAACATTCTATCAAACATATAGAAACCTGATATTATGCATTTCAGCTTTAAAAATTAAATTACGTAAGAAGTATCATTTATATTCCTCATCATTGGGATTGTCGAAGTGTAAAAAGTCCTGGCAATAAAGTAATCAATCGATGAAACTATTTTTGGCATCTAGGGAGCTCATTTGACCTTAACACTTCATGAAGCAGTAATTGGTACCCTTGATACTGCACCTGCACATGAACTACATTCTCGATCCTGCAGAGTATCATGGAAAATTTAGTTAGCAGTCATCTTGGGTATCATTCTTTGCCCTCACTGACACAAATCCTGCAATTGCTACAGGTGTAGCTGTAAATTAAAATATTACCAGTTCCTACTAAGTACTAATCTTTTTTTGAACATAATTTGAATTGTTTCATAAAACCCTTCAATATTAATGTTGTGCGTTATAATTAAAGATTTAAAAATGCACACACAAGCAATGCCTGAAATTGGTTTATTACATAGTTACATAGCTGAAAAGAGACTTGCGTCCATAAAGTTCAGCCTTCCTCACATATGTTGTTGCTGTTGATCCAAAAGAAGGCAAAAAACCTAGTCTGAAGCGCTTCCAATTTTGCCACAAACTAGGAAAAAATTCCTTCTTGACCCCAAAATAGCAGTCAGATGTGTCCTTGGATCAAGCAGCTATTACCCCACTAATTAGAAATTATATCCCTGTATGTTATGTTTTTGCAAGTATTTATCCTTATTTATTGTCAACCTTTGAATGAAAAAACTGGTGGTGGGGGCAAAAAAAAAAACACATTTGTTTAAAGAGAAATTTGCCTTCATTAACAGAAATGCTGTCAAAGGATTTTTAAATTAAACTCTTATATCTGTAAGGTGTTAATCCTTTAAGCTATTCTGTGTTAATATTTTATAAAACACACAGGCTCTATTGGACATTGCTGAATACAGCTTAGATCAACTTTGTCTAAGAGAACATAACTCACAGACCAGGAAACATTTTACTAGAACAACTGTCTCATCATTTATTTACCCAAAATATTTAATTGTGTCTATAAAGAATGTAATTACCAAGTGCTTGTTTACCAATGTCCAAAACAATGAGATCCAGGTGCTGGTTACATTCATCCTGCATCGATAACATCTATTTCTTATTTATAAACAGAATATTTCATTTAAGATTCTACATGTATTGATTTTTTTTTAATAGTTCTTTAGCAGACGTCTCCACCTCTTCAAGTCTGTACCTGCATTTAAATATCTTGGCTACATTCTTCATTGAGAAACTCAGAGATATAAAGATAGTGATATATGCATTTTTCGGCTGGTTAAAGGAACACAATACTCAAGGCCATGGCAGAACAATAGTGTAACTAAGTGAATTCTGTTATCTTATTTCTTGATACATCTTACTGTTTAACCCCTTAAGGACCAAACTTCTGGAATAAAAGGGAATCATGACATGTCACATATGTCATGTGTCCTTAAGGGGTTAAATAGGACTTTTCACATAACTACTGTGTGTTTCATGGTAAACAGGCATTTGATTAAATCATGGATCCGTCACTTGGTGCTCCTGATACATGGATAAAGAGAGTTATTCATGGAACAGTAAGTATTATCCAAAATTAACAGTTTGGAAAAACCTGCAGTTTTCTTAATCTATAGGGGTTTGACAACCTGTCTATTTCAACCTAAAATGTGCAACTTGATTGTCAACACGCCACAACTCGCCATTCAGAGATACTAAATATACCCTTTAGTTGTTTTTTGTAGTATACACAGCTATACAATTATTGAGTGTTCTGTCTGAGAAAAAAGGGATCCAGCAGCATCCTTATAATGTATGCATGTTCAGGTGAGTGCAGCCCACTTGTATCTAATATATTTGGGAATCCAGGCTAACTCCCTTGGTTTGCACCTCTCTCTGTCACAGGTGACTCAATCCGTGGTCCTATTTAAGCTTGCACTACAGCGAGTCCCAGGAGGAAGGATTTCCCATGTAAGTGGATTAATCTCGTAAGGACAGGCATTAGGTTGCTAGGATAAGCTAGGATAGGACCTGCCAAGAATGGGGTACATTGGTGTTGTGGCAGGCTTATGCAATCTGTAACTAAACTCACATTATTTTGTCTGTCGGTTGTTTTTTTAAAGCAATTGCATTTTTCGAGCTTTTTAAATTGCTGTTTAATGAATAAGTGAGTGTGATAATCTGACTAGTTTATAGCGTATTTTATTCATGTCATTTATTTTCTCATATGCAATAACTGAACATGTGTCCTATCGCATTGTTTCAGCAAATACCATCTTGTATAGAAAAGCTTTTTGTCACCACTGACATACCTATAATGCTTGTTCTGCTATCCTATATGTAACCTAACAAAAACATATTGTGACGTTATTGCCTGCCATGACACTGTTTATCCTGTTTTTTTTTTTCTCTCACTAGCTTGTACCTGCTGTTGTGGCAATACAAGCATGTCTAACTCTAAGCACAACAAAAATAAAGAATTTTTCTTTTTTTTTTTAAAGGTGAGTGTGCCAGATCTTGTATGTTGTATTAATTGGCCCCAGCAGCACCCTATAATGCATGCATGTTTAGGTGAGTGCAACTGTTTGTTCCATCAAAAACATCACCGGAAAATCAAAATGAGAAATGTGAGTGTGTGGGGGACGTATTATCTGTGTAATAAACCTGAATAGACCCAAGCATTGTCATGGTTCTTAATTAGATTCTTACATTCTGAAATCCTGTTCAAAGTGAGTTTAAACTTTTAGACAAAAATAACCAATTTGGAAAAATGCTAAAAGTCAGATATGTTTTCTTTTGCGACTATTTTGACCTAAAATTTGAAATTCACTTTGAATTACTGGAAATTTGCAGTTTATTAACTAAAATGTCATAAGATTGGAATGTTTAGTTCACTAAAAAGTGAACTGTAAATAGATCTGAATCATAACATTGTATAGTTGGAGGATGTAATTTTTTATACTAGCCATGTTCTGGATTTAGCTTGCCTGGTCACAGCAATACTTATTACTTGTAAAATTCCATCCTATTCCTCCGTGTTTCACTATGACTAGAGGAAATACTAACATATTTAGTAGACTTGGGATACAAGGTCACAGGTAGCCTGCTTATACAATTGTTTAGTTAAATAAAGGATTACTCCAAGCACCATAACCACTTTAGTGATTTAAAGTGGTCATGGTGGTAGGTGTATGTATGGGCAGTTTTTCTGCTTGAAACACTGAACATACTGAGATATTGCCAATTATGTTCTGGGGACTTATTGCACCCCTGGCACATGTGACTTTCGCAGCCCAAAACTCAGTCCCTGACTGTTAAATGTCAATTCTGTGCATACAATACATCTGTCGTCAGCGTGCGCTGCAGTAACCCTTTAACCTATGCAGATTTGCTATTAACGTACAAACCACATAACTTCTCTCAAGCATAATTCCTGCACGTTTTACTTAAATAACTCAGAGATTGGTAAAGAAGCAAAGTGGCAGTGGGCATTACGGGGGACGGGTGGGGGGAGTAGTCTGGTGCATGATCGAAATACTCTGACATACCCTAATAGAAATATGAAAAGTGTGAAAAAAAAGCAGAGAAATAAATGTGTTTTTTTTTTCAATTGTCATCAATTCAACATTACCAGAGAATATAACTGTAAATAGCAAATAATTAGGAGATTAGCCATTATTCTGAAATTCTTTAAATATATTTGCATGTTTATGAAATTTACTAGTGACATGCTGTTTGATTAGTAAATTACTACTTGTGCAATGGAAAGAAAAAAACAGCTATACATTTTTCAAAGAAGCAAGACAGTTAATAGTGATGTCGCGAACATAACATTTTCGGTTCGCGAACCGCGAACGCGAATTTCCGCAAATGTTCGCGAACCGGGCGAACCGGGCGAACCGCCATAGACTTCAAGAGGCAGGCGGATTTTAAAACCCACAGGGACTCTTTCTGGCCACAATAGTGATTGAAGGGGGGGGGGGGGAAGACCTACTCTCCTTCCCCCCCGGCCCCCACCCCTGTGTGGCGGGTGGGGGCCATAAAGATAATGAGGGGGGGACCTAATGTCCTCCCCCACAGGCCCCCACCCCTGTGCGGTGGGTGGGGGCCATAAAGATAATGAGGGGGGGGGACCTACTGTCCTCCCCCCCAGGCCCCCACCCCTGTGCGGCGGGTGGGGGCCATATTGATAATGAGGGGGGGACCTACTGTCCTCCCCCCGGCCCCCACCCCTGGGCGGCGGGTGGGGGCCATAAAGATAATGAGGGGGGGACCTACGGTCCTCCCCCTCTCTGGCCCCCACCCCTGGGCGGCGGGTGGGGGCCATAATGATAATGAGGGGGGGACCTACTGTCCTCCCCCACCCCGGCCCCCACCCCTGGGCGGCGGGTGGGGGCCATAAAGATAATGAGGGGGGGACCTACTGTCCTCCCCCACCCCGGCCCCCACCCCTGGGCGGCGGGTGGGGGCCATAAAGATAATGAGGGGGGGACCTACTGTCCTCCCCCTCTCCGACCCCCACCCCTGTGCGGCGGGTGGGGGCCCTAGAAAAAACAATAAGGGGGGACCTACTGTCCCCCCGGCCCCCAGCCCTGAGCGGTGGGTGGTGGCCCTAAATACTAATAAGGGGGGGACTTAATGTCCTCCCCCTGGCCCTCACCCCTGAGCGGCGGGTGGGGCCCTAAATACAAATGGGGGGGACCCTAATCACCCCCTTCCCCCCAAAATAAAATTACCCCCCTACCTACCCCCCTCACCCTAAAAATAATGAGGGGGGGACCTTTAACTAAGAACCTGTAAAAAAACATAATAACCGATTTTAGATTTTAGAAGAAATAAAACATCGAATGTTAAAGGTCCCCCCCTCATTATTTTTAGGGTGAGGGGGGGTAGGTAGGGGGATAATTATTTTTTGGGGGGAGGGGGTGACTAGGGTCCCCCCATTTGTATTTAGGGCCCCCACCTGCCGCTCAGGGGTGGGGGCAAGAGGGGAGGACATTAGGTCCCCTCCCCTTATTAGTATTTAGGGCCCCCACCCACCGCTCAGGGGTGGGGGCCGGGGGGGGACAGTAGGTCCCCCCCTTATTGTTTTTTTTAGGGCCCCCACCCACCGCTCAGGGGTGGGGACGGGGGGGGACAGTAGGTCCCCCCTTATTGTTTTTTTAGGGCCCCCACCCACTGATCAGGGGTGGGGGCCAGGGGGGGACAGTAGGTCCCCCCATTGTGATTTATGGCCCCCACCCACCGGGCAGGGGTGGGGGCCGGGGGGAGGACAATAGGTCACCCCCCTCATTATTTTTATTGCCCCCACCTACCGCGCAGGGGTGGGGGCAGGGGGGGAGGACAGTAGGTCCCCCCTCATTATTTTTATGTCCCCCACCCAACGTTCACAGTAGGTCCCCCCCATTGTGATTTATGGCCCCCACCCATCGCGCAAGGGTGGGAGCCGGGGGGGGGAGGACAGTAGGTCGCCCCTTATTGTTTTTTTAGGGCCCCCACCCACCGTTCAGGGGTGGGGGCCGGGGGGGACAGTAGGTCCCCCCTTTATTGTTTTTTTTAGGGCCCCCACCCACCGCTCTAGGGTGGGGGCCGGGGGTGGGGGGGGGGGACAGTAGGTCCCCCCCTCATTATTTTTATTCCTCTATATAACAATGTTTGGTATTTAGTGAATATTCCCCTATATAACAATGTTTTGCATTTAGTGAATATTCCCCTATATAACAATGTTTTGCATTTAGTGAATATTCCCCTTTATAACAATGTTTGGAATTTAGTGAATATTCCCCTATATAACAATGTTAGGCATTTAGTGAATATGCCCCTATATAACAATGTTTTGCATTTAGTGAATATTCCCCTATATAACAATGTTTGGCATTTAGTGAATATTCCCCTATATAACAATGTTTGGCATTTAGTGAATATTCCCCTATATACCAATGTTTGGCATTTAGTGAATATTCCCCTGTATACCAATGTTTTGCATTTAGAATAAAAAAAAAAAATTATAAAAAAAAAAAAAATGATTGCAGCTTCCGAATGAATCTAAATTGTATGCTGTCCAGTAGGTGGGAGGGTCTGCTGCTGATTGGCTGTAATGTGTCTGCTGACTGTGAGGTACAGGGTCAAAGTTTACTCAATGATGATGAATAGGGGACGGACCGAACATCGCATGTGTTCGCCCGCGGTGGCGAACGCGAACATGCTATGTTCGCCAGGAACTATTTGCTAGCGAATAGTTCGGGACATCACTAACAGTTAATTATCCAAGCCTAATTTGGGTGAAATTTAATTTGCTAATGTGGGAATTGCGCAGACGCAATACATTGAATACGGCGCCTGTTCATAAATAGAGACCCTACAATTTGTGTCAAACCACTCGAAAACTGTTTAGTACAATACCAGGGTCTGTCACCACATTAGCCATAAGTAATGTACGTGCAATGCATTATTTAAAGTATTTTAAAAGCTGTGAACACTCTGAACGTAACACATCCTAAACTCGTGATAAATATATATATATATATTTTTTTTCAAAATTTTTAAACAAAACTTAAAATCCCAGTGTGGCAAGTTTATCCAAGTATTTTACACAGCTGTCAGGGGAATTAACATATATAATAATACTGTATCCTTAATTCAGCAAAGCAATCAACCAGGGATTTAAATAGAACAGAAATGCCACCCAGACAGGCCTTTGGAATTTTGAATAGAAGTACAGACATAAACTAAACTATATATTCTGACGTGAATAGGTTTTGCTGCTGAAGTGCTATAGCACAAGCTGTGTGTGTGTCCCAGGGGCTGGATGTGGCCAGATTATAAATTCTAATCAAAATATATACTCTCAGAATATTTTGTTATCTGAATCTCTATCAAGATGACTGCACTAATTGTGGGACAAGTGGTTATATTATAAAACCGTGTGACACGTGCAATGTTTAATTATTTGTTGGGATATATAAAGCAAAATAAATAAACAGAAGTTGTGCACATAACCAAAAACATTAAAAACAAACAAATGTTATCTATATGACTGAATGGCGCTCAGATCACATACATACAGTTCAATGGCCATGGAGCCAAAGTCTTTTACATAGTCTTTCGTTATACGAATGGGCTCCATGGCATAGCTACCTGGGGTAACTTTGCTCACATAGGGGAAGTACAGAATTACCTGGCTTTCGGGTTTTTGCATGGGAAAATCAAGCATTTCAACATGGGGCCATAGTCACAGGGCAGGAGGCTGGCAATCAGTCTTCTCCAGTGCCCAGTGGCGAGGCTGGTTCTGCCACATAGTGCATACTATAAGACTCTTATAAAAGGTTCTTCTCCAAGATTCCCACCTACAAAATATGGGTAGCTATGTGTTGGTCACACAGGTTGCATTTTAAGTAGATCAGCTCTGTGTGTGGAGAGGATGTCCCTGTATTTGCTGCAAATTCTCAAGTTTTTCAGCTTCTGCCATCAGGTGTCACCAGACAAGGTAAAGATTTAAGCTCACTAGACATTCCATAACACTCACATACTATATTTATATTATTGGTGTAAAACCATTCGCAGATTTACTGCCTTTATCCATAGCAGGTAGAAGGAATTAGGTCAGTAGATTTCTTTTTTGTATTTATTTGCAATACATTATCTTCCTTCCTCCTCTGGGAAGCCACAAAGTCAGACCAGGTCCACAGGTTCAAGAACTTGTTTATCGATAGTAAATGAAATTGTGATGAACTACAGAATGTTTTACCAGAAGTCCTCATGGTGCTATATATGGTTACATAATTGCATAACAACAACATTGATACATTTCAACCACATATTTAAACATAAGCTACTCCTTAAAGGAACACTATAGTGTTAGGAATACAAAACTGTATTCCTACTGCTACAGTGTCCTTCTGTCTCCACACCACCAAGGACGTGTCTTTCGTGAGGCAAACAAGGCATCTGCCTTGGGCGGCACTTTGCAGGGGGCGGCAAAAAAAGCCACCCCCAAACACCCAGGCAGATCCCTTGCTTGCCTCGTGTCCTGGGGGGGCTCAAGAGCTGTCCGTCTAGCCACTTTTGAGCCCCCCCCCCAAGGCGGGAAGCAGGCAGCAAGGGATAAAACTCACCTTCCTGCTTCCTCTTCCTGCTCAGCTCCCTCTAGGCCGCTTAATGAAGCCGGGAGCCGGAATATGACGTCAGACCGGCTCCCGGCATCACTAAGCGGCGCCTACTCAGCCTCTACGCCCCCTGTCTGCCCGCGCAGCAGTCCCACTACACCACAGGTAAGTAATCCACTCCAGCTCTCCCAGGGAGGCTGGGTGGATTTAAAACTAAATTAAAAAAAATAATAATTTGTGTTGGTGGAAACATGTATGTCTGTATGTGTCTGTAAGTGTATGTGTGTGTCTGTAAGTGTGTATGTGTGTGTCTGTAAGTGTATATGTGTATGTGTGTATGTGTCTGTAAGTGTGTGTATGTGTCTGTGTGTGTATGTGTCAGTACGTTTGTGTATGTGTCTGTAAGTGCATGTGTGTATGTGTCTGTAAGTGTCTGTAAGTTTGTGTGTGTGTGTGTCTGTTAGTGTGTGTGTCTATGTGAGTGAATGTGTGTGTGTGTGTGTCGTCAGTGAGTGCGTGCGTCTGTCAGTGTGTGCCCGTCATTGTTTGTCTGTGTATATGAGTGTATGCATTTGTCAATGAGTGTATGCATCTGCCAATAAGTGTCTGTCAGTGAGTGAGTGTCTGTCAGTGAGTAAGCGTCTGTCAGTCAAAGTGCCTTGACCGGAAGGGGTGGGACAAATGTAAATTGGGGGGGGGAAGCTTTGCAGTAATGTGCAGTGTGAGTATATCATAGAGCTTTGCAGTAATATGCCGTGTGAGTGTATCATAGAACTTTGCAGCAATGTGCAGTGTGAGTGTATCATAGAGCTTTGCAGTAATGTGCAGTGTGAGTGTATCATAGAGCTTTGCAGTAATGTGCAGTGTGAGTGTATCATAGAGCTTTGCAGTAATGTGCAGTGTGAGTGTATCATAGAGCTTTGCAGTAATGTGCAGTGTGAGTGTATCATAGAGCTTTGCAGTAATGTGCAGTGTGAGTGTATCATAGAGCTTTGCAGTAATATGCAGTGTGAGTGTATCATAGAACTTTGCAGCAATATGCAGTGTGAGTGTATCATAGAACTTTGCAGCAATATGCAGTGTGAGTGTATCATAGAGCTTTGCAGCAATATGCAGTGTGAGTGTATCAGAGCTTTGCAGTAATGTGCAGTGTGAGTGTATCATAGAGCTTTGCAGTAATGTGCAGTGTGAGTGTATCATAGAGCTTTGCAGTAATGTGCAGTGTGAGTGTATCATAGAGCTTTGCAGTAATGTGCAGTGTGGGTGTATCATAGAGCTTTGCAGTAATGTGCAGTGTGAGTGTATCATAGAGCTTTGCAGTAATCTGCAGTGTGTTTGAGTATTAGAGAATTCCATGATAATGTGAAGGGTGGATGAATTTATCACTTATCCACACATGGTTTTTCTATTCGCCGTAATATAGCTTAGCTTGATTAAGTTCTGGATCTGTCCCAGCCAAACATAGCACAGTTTATTTTCTGCAAACATCTTCTCTCACGGCGATCACACTTCTTTCAGGAAGTCCTTATCACAGTTAAAATGCTCAGTGTTCATCCTTGTGAAACAAGCATTTTCTGTAGCATTAGCATCTTTGAAAAGTATCAAATGAACATGAACGATAAAATAGAGAATAGTTGAGAGGAAATGGACGATAGCTAGGCCTGCGAGTTCTGTATGCTCAATGCCCCAGTAGATGATCACAGCACCAATGATCCTAAATGGGAAGACCCATTTCATCCTTTCAGGGTTCACCAGTTTGCCTTTTGTAGCTTTGGCCCACTAGTAGAAATCTGACTAGCAGCATATAACTGAGCTTTATAAAAGTAGCTGTAAGATCAAACCATGATAAAAACTTCCCAGTGACTTCAGAAACTCCTGACATATACTGCTGTAATCTGCATATCTCATAACAAACCTTAGAAATAATTGACCTCCTCTGAAAGATTGTGTGTTCTGTGATTCTCCCAGAATGCTGGATATGCAAAGAAACACAGGCACATATCACCTTTTCAAATTTCCATGCCACATTTTTGCAGACTTCCTTCTCCCAAGGCAGACCTTGGAAAAAAAAAAGTCTAAATCAGACACAATAGTTCTCAAGGGTCGTGCTTGCACATTGACATGACCTTGGCTATGCTTCTTGATGGATTATGACATTAATCTTCCTGCTCCCCCACCACGTTAATGGCCATTCAGTCAGATTATAGGTGGCCGAGCCATCATCGACTTCTAGTGTTACTCAATGTACAAAACATCCACAGATTCAGAAGCCCTTGTCTGAGTTCTCATTCTACCATCTTCAGCCACTAATAAAACCTTCAGAGCTTGGCTACATCAAGAACGAATTGGAACAAGAGACCTGGAGTCAAGGAAAATAGGGCTTCCTCATTGCTCTCCCATCCCTGTTGCTAGAGAAGAAGACTGGCTTTAGGGGCTCATTATCAATAAACTAAATCTGTCCATTCTGTTGTTTTTTTTCCTTGTTAATTAGATTCTACCCTATCATGAGTTGCAAGAATCAAGAGAGCATGTTTTTAGTCTTATAGTTTAATGTTGCAATATAAACTTAACTTCAAAAGAAAAAAGAGATTAGATAACTTGTGGTTGGTTCAAGTTGCCAGCCATGACAAGAGGCTCCCCGTTTAGATCCTCACCATTTCCAAAATCACATGCAGCTTAGCAGCATTAATATTGGCCAATGATGTGGAACTAGTCTCGTAATTCCACACTCTTCTTTCCACAATGCTTTGTTAGCTTTTTATTATTCTTCAGCGTGTCACTGAGCCATACTTCAACATCTAGGGCTCCCCTAAACCAACATTTCCGATATAAAAAAAAAACATGCACACCAACTTCAGCTTTAATCACAGTGAGTTCAAAATTAAATTAAAAAACTTAGGTTAAATTTGCCAAGATGGAAAAACAACTGATCTGGATACATTTTCCAGTTCAGTTATGTTGGCTTAAAAATTCACCACAATTCACTATTTACATAATTATTGACTAAAGTGAGAATTCAAAGTAAATTTCAAGTTTAAGGCCAGAGTGGCTGAGCTGACTTAGAGTATTTTTTTAGTTTGGCTATTTTGACCTTTAATCTGAAATTCACTTTGAATTCACTTTCAATGCTCACTTTAGTAAATAACCTTGTTAATAAATAAGCCTTTAAGTCAGTGGTCGTCACCACACTGGCCTGGCAGCTATTTTCTGGCACCTGTCAGGGGGTGGGATATATTAGGCAGCAAGTGAACAGTTTCCTCAGTTTCATGTATTGAGCTCATTGATGCACGTGGGGAGCGAAGGCTAGCCCATCCAGTCTGATCACACAGAAGTGTTAACGTTGCTCGTATTGCTGAAAACATAATGCTAGCCATAATAGAAAGGTGTCAAAACACACAATGCATTGCAGTTTGCTGCATATGGGGCTGTGTAGCCACAGACCGGTCAGAGTGCCCATGATGACCCTTGTCCACCACTGAAAGAGCCTTCGGTAGGGACGTGAGCATCAGAACTGGACCATGGAGTAATGGAAGATGGTTGCGTGGTCTGATAAATCACAATTCCTTTTAGATCAAGTGGATGTCCAGCTGCGTGTGCATCGTATACCTGAGGAAGAGCAGGATGCACTATGGGAAGAAGACAGGCCATCATATTCAGTGTTATACACAGGTCAGTGTTCTGCTTGGAAAACTTGGGCCCTGACATTCATGTGGATGTTACTTTGATATGTACCACCTACCAAGAGATTGTTGCAGACCATGTACACCTCTTCACGACAATGGTGTACTCTGATGGCAGTGGCCTATTTCAGCGGGATAATTCACCCTGCCACACTACAAAAATTGTTCAGGAAAGGTTTAAGGAACATGAGAAAGAGTTTAATATATTGCTTTGGCGTCCAAATTCCCCAGATCCTAATCCAATTGAGAACATGTGAGATATGCTTGAGCAACAGGACCCATTCAGAGGTCTTGTGGACTCCATGCCTCAATGCATCAGAAATGTTTTGACAGCACCATGGCAACCTACATGATATTATCAAGGTGGTTTTAATGTTGTGATCAGTGTATGTGTGTCTGAAAGATCAAATTTAATAAACAGGTTTCTTTCCTGTGTTTGTTGTTATTAATATTGTTATTATTATCACTATTATTATAATTCCTATATTACATTTTTAGCCAAACTTGCTTAATTGCTTTCTATTAAGAAGTTAGTAGAAATATACATCATTTTTTTTGGATCTATTTGGATTTTGCTAAAGCATTTGATACAGTTCCACACAAAAGGCTTCTATTAAATCAGTTGGTTTAGATGGCTTGAAGATAGAGAGCAGAGAGTAATTGTAAATGGAACATTTTCAAATTGGACAAAAGTAGTATGTGTAGGACCTCAGGGTTCTGTTCTGGGTTCTCTTTAATCGATTTATAAATTATCTTGAAGTGGGCATTAAAAGTCACTTGTTGGTGTTTGCTGATGACACAAAACTAGGTAAGAAGATACAGTCTGAACATGATATAACTTGTCTACAGAGGAATTTGGATAAATATGGGGATGCATTTTAGAATACAGAACACAAATGCAATTTATACATTAAATGGGGGAGCTAGGGGAAACATTAAATGAAAATGATTTGAGAACAATTATAGATCACAATCTAGGCAACAGTATGCAATGCCAGTCTGCTGTTGCAAAAGCTAGTAAAGTGCTGTCTGTCACTGGTGGCGGTCCGAAGACCGGGACCCCTGAGTGCCTGATGATGATGATGGGAGTTTCAACGTGGAAAGGGACTATCAGGGCCTGGTGCAGGGTAACCACACGCACCCTGGTGTTAAGCACCAGCATTTGTGCGGCCACATACCAGGGCCCTGGTGCAGCTTTTGCGGATCCCAAATGCTAGGTGATAATACACAGACCTCCCAGGATCTGGATAGAAAGGCTATGCAGAAGAAATGTATCCAGAATTAGAAACAAGGCAAGACTAGAACAGGCACCAAACAAGTTAACAAGAAAGAACTAGAAGAACCCAGAACCGGAGAACGACAGAAAGCAAAACCTAGAACATGTACACAATACATGAGGGAAACATTAACAGGACATGGACAGGGCAGGACATGACAGGACTGAACACAGGGCTCGAGTCCTGCAGGATAGAGTGGGAACGGCGTTCCTGCACTTTTTCACAGGAGGAACGCCGTTCCCCCTTCAGGCACTCAGCGGGCGGCCCTGTGTTCCCTGAAGATTTTCCAGTGATACAGCACTGAAGAAGGCCCTATCTAGGGCTGAAACGTGTTTGCCTACCACTGGATTTTTATTGGGACTTTCCTGTTGGCAGTATTTTATGCTTATATGCTTTTGTATTTTTCACTGCTTTTACTTATGGCCATAATTGCGGTGCAATACTGTGCAATACTATGCTTTAATACCTGCCTTACCTTTGTCCCTTAATATACTTTTTTATTATAATATTCAATAAATTTGTATCTATATATTCTAACATTGTGGATAAGTTCTTCATAGAAGCATATCGAGAGCCTGGACAGGCACCCAAGGGCGATGTACATAGAGCCTATGTGGCTCCATCTTTGTGAGTTCATTCCTCATATATTTTAAACTATTTATATTTTATTTTATGGAAAGCACTATGTATATCTCATTTGTTTTTCAGATGAAACCACAGTGTTTATACTTGTAATAGGTGGTATTTTTATATATTGCAGCTTTCCTAAAAGCTTTCCTAAAAGGTAGGGAGGCTGGGTGGGTGGGCAATGTTAATTTTAATAATATTAATAATTTGTATATATGTATGTATGTGTGTGTATATCTGTGTGTATGTCTGTGTGTGTATGTGTGTGTTTATGTCTGTTAGTGTATGTACGTGTGTGTATATCTGTTAGTGTATGTGTGTGTGTGTGTATGTCTGTTAGTGTATGTGTATGTCTGTTAGTGTGTGTGTGTGTGTCTGTTAGTGTATGTGTGTGTGTGTATGTCTGTTAGTGTGTATGTATGTCTGTTAGTCTATGTATGTGTGCGTATGTCTGTTAGTTTATGTCTGTTAGTGTATGTGTGTGTTTGTGTCAGTGTGTGTGTGTGTATGAGTGTATTTACATCTGTTAGCATATGTACGTGTGTGTGTATGAGTGTATGTGCTTCTGTTAGTGTATGCATGTGTATGTTTGCGTGTATGTGCTTCTGTTAGTGTATGCGCGTGTGTGTGCGTATGAGTGTATGTGCTTCTGTTAGTGTATGCAGGTGTGTGTGTATGTGCTTCTGTTAGTGCATGTTTGCGTGTATGTGCTTCTGTTAGTGTATGTTTGTAAGTGTCTGTCAAATCAGTGAGAGTCTGTTTGTCATTTAGTGTGTGTGTGGCTATTAGTGTGTGTCTGTCAGTGTGTTTGTGTGTGTCTCTCTGTCAATGAAGGAGTGTGTGTCAGTGAATGTGTGTGTGTCAAATCAGTGACGTCTGTGTGTTTGTCATTGAGTGTGTGTGTTACTGTCAGTGTGTATCTGCCAGTGTGGGTGTCTGTCAGATAGTGTGCTTAAAGGGACACTATAGGCACCCAGACCACTTCAGCTCATTGAAGTGGTCTGGGTGCAGTGTCCCAGTCCCCTTAAATCTGCAAGTGTAATTATTGCAGTTTCTCAGAAACTGCAATAATTACCTTGAGGGGTAACTCCACCTCTAGTACCAGACAGCCACTAGAGGGACTTTCGGGTGGATAGGTGACCAAAAGTCGCCTAACTGATGCTGGACGTCCTCACCCTGTGCATGAAGACATCCAGCATCTGCTAAATACCCATAGGATTTTAACCCCTTCAGTGTCGAGTGGGGGAGGGGAGGACATGAGGGATGGGGGCACTATGGGGAATTATAGTGCCAGGAAAACAGCTTTGTTTTCGTGGCACTATAGTATTTCTTTAAAAGGAGCAGGAAAAGGTGGAGTCTAAAGAGGAAGGGGTGGGTTCTTAATCAGGAAACGGTGTGCCCTTGACAGGATGGGGTGGTAAATTTAGATTAGGGGGTGCTCAGGTATAGTCATGCCTAGGACAGCACAAAATCAAAATGCACCACTGTGTGAGTGTCTGAGTATGTGTGTGCGTCTGTGAGTGTCTGAGTGTATGTGTGTGTCTGTGAGTGTATGTGTGTGCACGCGTTTATATATGCATACGAGTGGTTTTTTTTTTGGGGGGGGGTGAGGGGGTGGGGAGTTCCCACACTTTTTTCCCCAGGACTTGACCCTTGACTGTACATGAACTGTGAATACAAGACAAAATAAAACAAGACAAGAGATACAAGGCAAAACAAGAAGAGACATAAGTAAGTACTATATATGTAATAAACATTGAAGATGTAGACATATATAAATGGCCAAGATGTATGCAGCCCAACACTGCGCCAAAGTACTCCAAGTATGGTGGGTCTTATCTGCCTAGACATGCATGACTAAATAAACAACAATAAAACACACACAGTACTTACCTGTAAAGAAAGGGGCAGAGGAAATGAGACTGCTTGCAGGAACAAGCTGAAACAAAAGGGATTGATTGCAAAGGAACGAGTGGGGCAACAAAAACACATTTAAGGGAATCCAGGAGACTGGGAATTCCAGGAATGGAATAAAAGAATGAACCCAGAAAACCTAGCATAAAGAAAACCAGACATAGAACAGAAAACCAGAAAAACCAAGAAAAACTAAACAAGAATTGTAAAAAGAGTATTGGATACCAGAAGCCAAGGCCAGACATCTCCGCAGAAAGAAACAGGATGTGACACTGTCATGTATAAAAAGAAATATTGATTAACATGATCAAAATATATTTTCGCCTCTTTATAAATCAATGGTAGTCCCCTATATTGAATACGCAGTGTAATTTTGAGCACCAGTTTTAAAAAAGGATATTGCAGAACTAGAAAAAGTGCTAAAACTAGCAAGAGGATGGAAACCCGTAGTTATGAGGAAAGGCTAGAAAAGATGCATTTGTTTTTGTGGGAAAATAAGAGCCTCAGAGGAAATATAATAGAACTATATAAATATATACAGGGTCAGTACAAACTGCTGTGTGATAATTTTTTCTTTAGCAGGAATATACAAGAAACACAAGATCACCCATTGAGACTGGAAGAATGGCGTTTTCACTTACAGCAAAGGAAAGGGTTCTTTACAGTAAGAACAATAAAGGTGTGTAATTTTCTACCTAAAGTGAATGTCTTATTAGATTCTATAAATATATATATTTTTAAATATTGGATTGTTATATCGATATTTAAACATCAATTTGAATGTGTTAACTATGTGCGTGAAATACGATCTGCTCTAGTATGACAGTACTGGAATAGGGTATCTATAGATTAATCTATAATTACTGATGATCAATGCAAGGTGGAACAACTTGAGACTCATTGTATGCAATTTTTATGGTGATCTTTTTTTGTTTTCTTTTGTGATCGTTATGTCTTTGTCTTATTATGGTGTTTTCAAGTCTTAAGTATAAATTAATAAAAATATAATATTAAAAAAAAGAAGTATTGAATTCTATTTTGCATAAATGGTATATTCGCGGATACATATATGTAAACAGATTGTTGATCCAAAGAGAAATCTGATTATGTAGTCAGGAAAAAAATGTTTCCCTTTATTTTGGAATAATTGGAAATGGCGGCAATTGAGGTTTTTGCTTTCTTTTTTATCAACAGCATAAAAGAATGAGTTTCAATGTTGAACTTGATGAACTTGATGGACTTTTTCAGCCTAGAAGACTATGCAATTGTTATCTATATAGACAATGGCGGCCCTCCATCCATACACAGGCATGGCATCCAGCGCTCACGGGGGAAAAAGATTGCTGACCAGTTTATTTGTGTGTAACCGTGACTTACATTCCACAGCAGATGGCATGGCAAGGAACATATTCAGGCTTTCCAGCTGTTGTACAACAAACTTCAATTCCATCAAATGTTATTATAAAAAACAAAACAAAATAAACCCATCAATGATACACAATGATACTTCAAGTGTGTCAGGCGAAATAATGCCATCTTGAGGTATTGGAGGCCTTCATATACCATCATTTTATTAATATTTGATCTCCAGAAGCTCTCCATATTCTGCTGATAGACTATTCATCTTTAAGTATCCTGTCTCTCTACTATGGTTGATCACTAAAGTAAAAATTCAAAGTGAATGCAAAGTGAATTTCAAATTTAAGGTCAAAAAGCTGAACATGAAAAGTTCTCCGTCAGCTATGCTTTCAGTAAAGTTACTCTTGGCCTTAAATTGAAAATTCACTTTGAATTCTCACTTTAGTAACTATCCCTGTATGTACTTATATTGATCTCTCTATATGTAGGTCCCTAAATAGTATAGACCCCTGGCAACCCACACCTCCCCAGCTATTATTTACTCCATGTCTCTGTCAGAAACTTACATTTGTTCTTTCCTCTCACCATTAACTCAATTTGCGAAACAGAATATTCTCCCCCCGAGCTGACACTTCCATTTTCTTCTTTGATGATAGGAATATTATTTGTTTTATTCACCTTTTCCGTAAGGCAAAAATGTAGCAATTTTCTGAAATTCTTGACTCACCTTCCTTCACCTCATTTGATTTATTTTGTTATCTTAAACTCCGAAGATTGGCATCCTCTCCGGCAGTTCGACAGGCTGGAACAGCACCTTTAATCCCATTTGAATAATTTGTTATCAAGTCCCATCCAGAAAAGCCTGATTTCCACATCGTATATTACTATGTTGGCACACTCCACTCAAAATCCTCTCCCTTGTGCCAGGACTGGGGAACGGGATGTAGTCACTTCTGGGAGAGGTGAGTTAATGGCCTAGCTTATTGGATACAATTGACTCACTTACTACTTGTAAATCCTAAGGAATAGGCTTATAATATACTATTTAGATAGTACCGTACACTAGTGAGACAATTTAAAAAACATAATTGCTCATCCGATCTACAGTACGTTGGAAGATATGTGGTAAGGTGGTACGTTCTTGCACTGCTGTTGAGAATGGTCTAAGAGTGATCTATAGATACATAATGCTTCTCTTTATTTTAGTATATTTCATATACCCTACTCTTTGGATCCTTGGGCTGCCAAAATCGCTCATCCTCTTCGAAGAGTAGAGAATATGTTGGCAGGAATGGTGGCCTTAGGATAGTAGTTGGGTTGGTAGGAGAGTACTTGCTGATCTTTGGGTGGTTGACAAAATTTAAGGGATGAGGATGTTCTTGCATAAAACTGAAGAAGTATGAGAGATGGATACACTCACAGCCTAAGTTCATGACACCCCAAAACCATGCCACAAGATTTGGGATACCTGTCTATCTGTTTGTTTACAACATTAACTGTATACCATCTTTTCTGCTAATAGTTAATTTTAGGTTTGACCTCTAAGTGAAGAGGTCATCTTCTCCTATTTTATTTTTTTCCTTTTCTCTTACCTGTGTGTCCTGTGGACTTTTTCTATTCTTCTCTTCCTTTTTTTTCTCTGTGTGCTTATGCTTATTTCTTATCTATTCTATTTAAAAATTAGAACTCCCTACTATGTCCTCCCTATTGCAGCACTAAATATGCCTCGGCAAGGACAGAGACAATAATTGCTTTACAAAGTGTTATCACAAAATTGACGTGACGTCACCCCATAGCCTAAATAAATATCTTTACCCATATATATATTTTTTATACACTGTTTTATACACCTTTTTAAATAACATTTATACACCTAATATGGTATCTACATATTCTTTACAATATCAACGTAAGCTGAGAGACATTTTTTAGACCTATATAATTTTTATATTATCATGGTGACGACTCTGATTTTTATGAAGCATTTTAGGGGAAGTATTTCATTCTTATATATGTCACTATGTCCATCACGGTTTCACTTTTTAATATTTCGTATTTTAAATTCATGCTAAGCACCTTAAGTGGTTTGTTTTAATCTAAGCACTTTTAGTGATGTTTTATTTGATATACTGTACCCCAATCACCCTAGTAGTTTGATCTGCATGATCTATTAATGCCTCACGTGCCTATGAATGATTCATGTCTAACTTGGTACTATTGTGAGTACACAAAATGCACTTCAAGTGGTTTATTCTCATGTAGTCTTTCAATATCAAGATGTATAAATATATAAATCGATACTTTTAAGATTTGTAAAACGTATAGAAAGACTTTCATAATGAGAGTTTACAATCTTTATTCAAAGTGGAATAAAATCATATATATATACTTAGTGAGACGAACATTAATAAAATCTAAAGTATTATAATGTGTACCATTGTTAAATAGAACGAATTATGAAATATGAAAACAAAGACTAATGTGTACCATACTGATATAAAGTTAAAAAGAAAGAACATATTAGTGAACTTTTTCGGAATATATTCTCATCCTCTCTCCCTCTATAACCATGCCGATCCGGAAACACCTACGTATGAACCGCAAGGTGGAACGCATGAAAAAAACGGAAACACGTCACACCGGAAGTGACAAACACGGAAGCAAAATGAAAAAGAGGCTTGACACGCAGGGCGTCGCCGTTGCCATGACGATAGCCCGCGAAATTAAAGAGCCCACAAAGCAATTATTTGAACAAAGAGAAAGGTATATAAAGCAGGAACCAGTCCAAGGATCTTCATAAAGACTTTTTGATCCAGCTGAGGAAGCCTATTAGGCGAAACGCGTCCTGGAGACTACAATTATTGGACTCTTTTATATTTTTTGCCTATATAGTATTTATTTGTATAAGATTATGTTTTAAAGTAATAGTGTAATAAATATTTTTTTACCAAGATACTATTGGGCAATTTTTCCTGCTACAAGAAAGAAGGATTGTGGTCCTTAACCACATATGCTGTTCCATTGAGCCTATTCTGAAGGCTCTGGGTTTGTGAGTACCTCATCTATTATTTTATTTATTTTAAAGAACTTCAAAGGTACTGCACTATATATGCTCTGTATCCTAGATCGAAAATAAGAAGGATAAAGGTTCCCCAAGAAGGGAGAGGGTCGCCTTTACGGACCCTGCAGGCGCAAGAATTGAGCTAAAACCTTTTAGCTCTTCAGAGTGTGAGTGGGAATATTCTCTTATACATATTACATTGTGTATTTTACAGTTTTACGCTATGATTTGTTTTTTATGTTTATATTTTTAAGGAAATTATATCAAGGTTAAGGTTCCAAGAAACGTTTATATTCAGGTACATTCACACTCCTTCAGAATTATCTCCTGTTTCCACATCTTGAGTTTAATATAGCGCTTCACCATCACCCCGTATTTTAAATAAATACATTTATTGTTACCTGGACTATATTCACTCCTCTCTAGCCTGCCTCATGTCCCTCTATATGTTGTTATCGATAGTAATCTCTTAACCACTATGTTTAATGTAATTTATGACTTATATGTTTTTAAAATGTGCTTGGTCCCGCAAGACTACTATATTCGTAAATCTCATATGTACTGTATACAATAATGTAAAAGGTACCTTACTATATCCCACACTATTGGTAACATTTTCTTGTCTTTGTTTCCTTTGATATCTTGTTTATAAACAACTCTTACTACATAAAGAATCTGTTGTTTATAAAAAAAAAATTGTTTAGGAAGTTTCGCCAACATTTTTTTAACAGCATCCATTCTACAAAATACCCATGAAGCCTATTATTCTAGGGACATTTTGGGTATTGATGTACGCTAGCGTTATCACCTGGTTTTTGCATTACTTGCTGAGAAATTTACTAAAAAGGTTCACGCTTGTTTTCCACCCTCATGTCTACACAGAGTTTGATCAATTTGTCCATTGCATGATTTGGAAACTCAAAATCTATTCTGAGTTTAAGTTCATGTCTAATATCCTAACTTTGACGTGTGCTTCTTCAAGAAGAATGAAACCTATTTTGGTGTCAAATCATAACATCTCCACTTTTTTCATCTTAATGCTCCTCTTTCTTAGTAGCCCCAAATTGTTGGTGTCTATGAATGCATAGCAGTGCTTAACGTCATTGAAACCCACTGTAATGCATCTCGACACTACAATAAATTGTCTTAAGATACTTTGGTCTTGTTGTAAATTACGTTTCCGGTTATATGAACATCTCTCCGTTGATCATGAAATCACTTAAAATGTTCTGAAATGACCTCACCTCTTGCCACCAAGCACAATCCCTAAAATGAACGTGTTCCTGTGGATATTTGAAAAAACTCTAGGGTACCTAATATGAACTGACTAGCACTATTCCGTATTCCTGTTCAGAGCAGGCTTGCATCCACCTATTCGGCAAACAGAAAAAATAGAAACTTTGTTTTGAAACTCTACTTGCAACTTTCAGATATTAAGTGAAGCTTAGAAGAAACTCCACCTCATTTATACCAACCTTTGTCACCATTTTATCATTTGGTCTATAGCAACATTGCCATATTTACCTGTATTTTACAGCTTTAATTTTCTGTCCATGCAGTTTTTCATTGTTATTTTTCGTGAATGTACGGTACTTTACCAATATTTTATGTACATTTAGTTATTAATGATAGACCTCGATTACCTCCTCAATCATTTTACATATTACCAGTGGCTACAATTATTCTTGAATTCTTTTCTAGCCAGCTCCTCTAAATCCCCCCTCGTCTCAACTCCCCATTTTAACTTTTAGATAGCAAGCTCATGGGCTAAGTACTTTGTATAGAAAAGGTTTTAATGGCTAGATCTCAGCTCACGAGCTGGGTCCTCTTTACCTTTTGTATTGGTCTGTGTATATATTATACTGTATTATACACCACTGCAGAATATGTTGGAGATTTATAAATGCCAGTAATAATAATAATAATAATAATAATAATAATAATAATAATATTGTGAATACCTTTAACTTACAAACTGAGCAAGGAGATGTGTTATATGGTATAGTTTAATCAAAGCCAAATACAGAAATGTAATGTTCTCCTCACGCCTGCCACTGGCATTTCGTTGGCTCATCAGGAGCATTCATCAGTCACAACAAATGGGCCACTTTCCTTCCAGTTTGTAGTCTATTTATATATCCCAGTGCTACATGTGTGTTACTGGAATGGTGATCACATGATGTTTGTATCAACACAAGTGATATTAAAATAATTAAAACCCTGACAATACACTGTTTTGCAATACATGTAAACTGAAAAACTGGTTTCTTTCGTAGAACCATTTAGAAGGATATCTTGGAATTCCAAATTACATGCTGATCAGCATTGACTGTGTTTAACTAGAGTTAGTTGTTTTTTTGTTTGTAAAAATGTCTGTATTTCAACAAAGGTTCAATAATTTTGGGGGCTAATCCCAAAAGTGGAAATTGTGCAAAATCAGCAAGGAAATTTCTAATTTTAGGCAAAATGGCCTAGCTAGAAAAATAAAAGGGGAAAAACATTATTTTCCTACCCCACTGCCACCACCTCCTCAACACAACACACAACACATACACACACACACAGTTCGCAAATTTTTGTCTTCAAATACTTTAAAATATCAAAAATATTAAAATATTACAAAATGAAGATATTTTTCATAATACTAAATCATTTGAAAAGTATATGCAAAAATCTTAAATCATTTGGAAAGCTTAACGAACGATATTAAATCAAGGCCTTATAGTTCACTAAACATAATAATGAGAAACACGAATACTAATACATGAGTACTAATAACCAATGACGGGTATACTTGTTTCTTATAAAATATACAGTGAGGGAAAAAAGTATTTGATCCCCAGCTAATTTTGAACGTTTGCCCACTGACAAAGAAAGGATCAGTCTATAATTTTAATGGTAGGTGTATTTTAACAGTGAGAGACAGAATAACAAAAAAAAAAAAAAATCCAGAATAACGCATGTCAAAAAGTTATAAATTGATTTGCATGTCTATGAGTGAAATAAGGATTTGATCCCCTATCAATCAGCAAGATTTTTTGGCTCCAAGGTGTCTTTTATACAGGTAGCAAGCTGAGATTAGGAGCACTCTCGTAAAGTGAGTGCTCCTAATCTCAGCTTGTTACATGTATAAAAGACACCTGTCCACAGAAGCAATCAATCAAACAGATTCCAAACTCTCCACCATGGCCAAGACCAAAGAGCTGTCCAAGGATGTCAGGGACAAGATTGTAGACCTACACAAGGCTGGCATGGGCTACAAGACAATCGCCAAGCAGCTTGGTGAGAAGGTGACAACAGTTGGTGCGCTTATTCGCAAATGTAAGAAACACAAAATAACTGTTAGTCTCCCTCGGTCTGGTGCTCCATGCAAGATCTCACCTCGTGGAGTTTCAATGATCATGAGAACGGTGAGGAATCAGCCTAGAGCTACACGGGAGGATCTTGTTAATTATCTCAAGACAGCTGTGACCATAGTCACCAAGAAAACAATTGGTTACACACTACGCCGTGAAGGACTGAAAGCCTGCAGCACCTGCAAGGTCCCCCTGCTCAAGAAAGCACATGTACAGGCCCGTATGAACATCTGAATGATTTAGAGAAGAACTGGGTGAAAGTGTTGTGGTCAGATCAGACCAAAATCGAGCTCTTTGGCATCAACTCAACTCGCTGTGTTTGGTGGAGGAGGAATGCTGCCTATGACCCCAAGAACACCATCCCTACCGTCAAACATGAAGGTGAAAACATTATGCTTTGGGGTTGGTTTTTCTGCTAAAGGGACAGGATAACTGCACCGCATTAAAGGGACGATGGACGGGGCCATGTACCGTCAAATCTTGGGTGAGAACCTCCTTCCCTCAGCCAGGGCATTGAAAATGGGTCATGGATGGGTATTCCAGCATGACAATGACCCAAAACACACAGCCAAGGCAACAAAAGAGTGGCTCAAGAAGAAGCACAGTAAAGTCCTGGAGTGGCCTAGCCAGTCTCTAGACCTTAATCCCATAGAAAATCTGTGGAGGGAGCTGAAGGTTCAAGTTGCCAAACATCAGCCTTGAAACCTTAATGTCTTGGAGAGGATCTGCAAAGAGGAGTGAGACAAAATCCTTCCTGAGCTGTGTGCAAACCTGGTGGCCAACTACAAGAAACGTCTGACATCTGAGATTGCCAACAAGGGATTTGCCATCAAGTACTAAGTCAAAGGGGTCAAATACTTATTTCACTCATTGACATGCAAATACATTTTTGACATGCGTTTTTCTGGAGTTTTTTTTGTTGTTGTTGTTATTCTGTCTCTCACTGTTAAAATACACCTACCATTGAAATTATAGACTGATGCTTTCTTTGTCAGTGGGCAAACGTTCACAATCAGTAGGGGATCAAATACTTTTTTCCCTCACTGTACAAAGGTATGTACAATTACGTCATAGAAAAACATTCTTAGCAAATACCCCAAGCAATTATTATTATTATTATTATTATTTTATTATTTATGTAGCGCCAGCAAAGTCTGTAGCACTGTACAATAGGTGGAATAAATCCTAATTACAGGCAATGTAGGGAAGTATATTTGTGTGACAACTAAAAATTTTAACTAGACAACCTTATCATACTGCTGACTGAAATAATAAAAAAAAGACAAACCACATGATATAGAATAACTGCCAATCTATTACTCCAGTACTGTAATAACTACATTTTAGTGAATGTAAGGTACTACATAGGCATTATAGAACACAAAGTTTGTACACCGCCTTCGTGCAGATTTAATAAACCTCTGTGTGACAGTCTCCAAAGGAGGAGTGACTGTGCTGCTAAAAGGCAACTGCAAATTAACAAACTAGATGTTGTCTAAACAAAGATATACTGTATCTTCTCATGAATGAAAAAAATCCTACTTCCGCATTGCTGCATATTCAACAAATATATGTATGCCATGTGTCCATCAAATATGCTGTATGTTGTAATGTGATTATACCAGCTACATGTTGAAATGATGATATAATAACATTCTAAATAGCAAGTATAAAAGCAGTGAGGGAGATTGTAAAAAAAGAAGAAAAGAATATTTAAATATAATGAGTCTGAATATAAATGTATAGCCAGTATAATACAAATACCTAGTTTTAGCCAAGCAACTGTGTTAACTGTGTGTGACTTTTCTAGTTGATTTTGGAGTCTAAATTCCCAAACGGGAAGCAGCAATTTGTTTTATAAATATCCATACCCAGGAAATTGTACTATTATTTTACATATATGCTAATGTGTTGGGACCTGGACAATGTATTTTAGAATATTTCTGAAGAAGGAGTAAAATAAAAAATGTAAAATTATTGAACCTGCATATTTTTTTTATTTTTTTTTACACACTACTCTTAGGTTTCCCACCTGACTGGTATTTTAAGGCACAGCCGGTATTTGAGACTGCCTGGCCGTGACGGTATTGCTGTAATACCGGCAATACAAATGCAAATATTTTTCTCAGTATAAATGTAGATTACTCTGCAATACCAGCACTGGCCAGTAGGGGTCACTGAGTATGGAGAGAGGCAGGGATAGGAAGTTACAGCGTCTCCCTGCCTCTCTCTACTCACTAATCCGTGGGGGAGCAGCTACACAGCACAGAGAGTCCAGACAGCAGCTCCCAGCCTGCAGAGACAGACTAAAGCTCAGGTATGTGAGGGATGGGGGAAAAGGCAGCAGGGAGACATGAGGACACTGAGAAACAAGGGTACACATGGGAACACTAAGACACTAGGGGACACTAGGAGACGTGGGGACACAGACACTTGGGGACACTGGTAAACATGGGAACACAGACACTAGGGGACACTGTGAGACATGGGGACACTGAGACAAATGGGGATGCTGTGAGACATAGCGAGACACATTGGGACACGGAGACACTAGGGACACAGTGTCTCCATGTCTCCCAGCCAGTGTCTCTAGTGTCTCAGTGTCCCAATGGCTCCCAGTGTCCCCATGGCTCCCAGTGTCCCCAAATGTCTGTGTCCCAATGTCTCCCAGTGTCCCCATGTCTATGTACAAAAGTGCCCCATGCCTTCCAGTGTCCCCAAGTGTCTGTGTCCCCATGCCTCCCAGCCAGTGTCCCTAGTGTCTGTGTCCCCATGTCTCCCAGTGTCCCCTAGTCTCCCAGTGTCTGTGTCCCCATGTCTCTCAGTGTCCCCATGTCTATATCCTCAAGTGCCCCCCATGTCTCCCAGTGTTCCCAAGTGTCTCAGTGCCCCCATGTCTCCCAGTGTCCCCAAGTGTCTTAGTGTCCCAGGGTCTCTCAGTGTCCCCATGTCTCATTGTGTTCCCATGTCTCTCAGTGTCCCCTAGTATCCTAGTGACATGGGACACACTGAGATATGGGGACACTGGGAGAAATGAGGACACAGACACTGGGAGACTAGGGGACTGGGCGACATGGGGACATGAACACTGTGATACATAGGGACACTGATGCCAGGCTGGCCTTCCAATTCTTTGGACAGACATGCCCCCTTTTTGGGCATTTCCGCCCTTTTGTCAGTTCTGGTCACGTGATTTGCTTCAGTGGCCCACCCTTTTACCCTGCCCATTGACCTCCTGCTGCACTGGACACTGCTGTTAGGGGTATGGATTTACTTGAAAGATGAAAGCATTAATTAGATGAAGAGATTAGCATAGAGTATGTGTTTTCTTATAGCTGCATCCTTTGAGTTTCCCTCCAACACCAACTCTGTCAGATACATGACGTTTGAGAGGTATGACTGTTTTAGTGTTTTTGATCGATAAGATTTAGTAATTAGGCCCCGTCATAATTGCCAGCACCAGGCCCACTGGGCTCTTAATCTTGCCCTGGCAGTATGGTTGTCCAGTTGTCCGCTGTATAAATCGGGGGTTATTTAACCATATACTGCTATTGTTGGGAATTTACCTATGAATTAAACATAGACCAAAATGCCAAACTGATAAACAGATTCTGAGTCAACAATGGTTCCAGTTCACCTATTATCACTCAAAATGTGCATTTTCCTGGAGTATTCGAGACACGTCACAGTTTAGCAAATAATGTACAATCAAAGTGTGGTTTGTGTGAGACACTGCATGGTTACTTTATTGCATATATCAGCAACAATAATGACATATACCTAAAAAGAAAATTAAAAACATAGTACAACCTATTTAAACAGTGAACATAATAATAATGTGCTGCTATTGGGTGTACACACACACTTTTTCAGAGCCAATAAAGATTTAGCTCTAGATATTGAAGCAGTTGATGTCTTTAAAGGTAACCTGTTATGAGAAAAACAACTTACCTTAAATCACTCCAATACACATTGAATATTAAAGATATAATACATATAATAAAGATACATGGTTTATTCAATGTAAATTACAAAGCTTTATTCACTTTTCTTCCAATCCAGCGCTGCTTTCTGGGTGTTACTCTTAATATAACATCCACCTCCTGGCTGTCCTCTGCTCAACCTGCACTCCTCCCAAAGTTTTCTTCATTTAGCCCTGCTTTAGATGCATTCCCAAGCAGGGCAACCCTAATGGCATCATTACTGGCATACCAGTGTCGGAACCAAGTGATGTCACATCACTTCGTTCCAATACTCCCTAGCCAGGAAGTCTTTTTTTGCTCTCCCTTGTCAGTCAATGCTTTGGCACGCCGAGGCATTGCCTGACAACTGGGAGGAAAACCTACTACTAACTAGGTGTTTCCCCTAACCTATACATTTGCTAGATTTGATAAAAAACTTGTGTTCAGTCTAATGATGAAAAGTGACCTTCAAGTTTCCACCACACATCCTTAGTAGAGAGACTCCACACTTGGGCGTGGGGGTATCCTCAAACAACAACAAAAACCATCCAGTAGTGCAGCACAGTGGTTCCCAATCCAGCCCTCATGACCAGGTTTTGTCAGTATTTAGATTGGAATAAGAAAGGGATACATAAATCCTGGATTGTTGGTGAGCCACGAAGACTCGTTTGGAAGCCACTGTTGTAGAGTATCAAAAGGAAGCAGACTTATGGTGGAACAACAGAGATACCCCCACATGTGATGGAGCCTAAGAATTAGTCTCAGAATAAAGCCATGCGTTACTAGGTGTAACACAGATCTACAAAACTTATTGTATATTTGTTACCTAGGAATCAAAATTCATTGAGTGCGCCAAAGGGAAAAGTTGATATTATCAAACCAAGCAAGCGCAATTCTAATTCCAATTCGTACAAGTTCATTGATGTGCTCTCACATTAATGTGTGTAATATTTCACAGTTATTTGCACACATTTTACTTCTTTTTGCTTAGTTTAGCAAATAGCTCTAATGAATTCTGATTTTCCAATCAGCAGGTAAAAACTACTTTTTTACTTTGGTCTGCTTAACATAATCTGTATCTAATTTGCGATTTGAGTAGCACCTGGTTTACATACTAGATTTAAATATTATTACCACTATTGGCTCATATCAATCCTTGTTTTAAGAAGAATTAATCTATACCACTGCAGCTAAAAAAATGCTGTCGGGTTTCCATGTGTAGCTTAGACCTGTGTTGATTGTACAGAGAGGTCTCTGCCAAGAATTGTTGACAAGTATGGGACCAATTGTTTAAAAGGTATTACATTCTATCTGGATTATTTACTGAGGTGAGAATCATGGGTAATTCATAGTGAATTTTAAATGAATTTCAATTCAGAATAGCTATCATTCCAGTTCAGTTACTTTGACCTTACTTTTGAAATTCAATTTGAATTCACTTTTGAATTTTGACAATTCTCACTTTGATAAAAAAAAAATCCTGTATATGTTTGCTTGCACATCTGCTAGCATAATGTATTGATTAAATGTAATGCTCTTTAATATAAACCTAGGTTGAGTGTACCATCACTACAAATATATAGATCAATAAATAGACGTCATTTTTACTTTCCAGTGAGTTCTGCTTCCTAGTTGGGTAATAAATCGTATTACATAATTCTACACATAAGAATGCACAGTGCATGACAGTAGGGTGTGCCGGGCGGAATGTCTTTTTTTATTTAGATGAAAGGAACACTTACTCATAAAGAACTTTTATTCATTAATCATCAATCATTAATTTATCATACTTAAGCTTTGTTGAACTTATTTTATTAAATGAACAACTATACTATATTTACGATTTAGGTTTCATACAGTTGAAGGCAGCTAAAACACCCAAAATCAGAGTTTCTCTGTTCCGGTCCAAAGGAAAATGTGTATGGTAGATGGAGGGGTATCTCCTTAGTGTGATCTCAGATTTAGAAGTAGTCTCGGTGGTAGCTGAATATATAAAAGAGAAAGAATAACACAAAATCTAGTGTAGTATATTCTGTATAAAATAGTTCAGAGTAAAAAGAAGTGTACTTACTGAGTGTAGAGTTTGAGTAGCTGTAATATGTAGCCCAAGGGCGATATGATCCCTGCGTAAGGATGGTTGGTGTCTTCTTCAATAAGGTGTTTAGGTGCGTGGTGACCCCATGCAGGCAAGTTAGCTCAGGGTGGTATGTGTACCAGCAGAAGACCTTATTGTCAGGGTACCTGAAGTCTCTGCCTCCGAGAGAGGTAGAGACTTAGACGTCCATCCGTCCGGACGGGCTGTTTCCTCTGTTCCTCGCGGTCCATCCGGTCACGTAAACGCCGGCCGCGAGGGACTCACTTCCTTTTCTAGCATGACGTCCGGAAACCGACGTCATGACGCCAACCCGGAACGACCTGTCACTCAATCCTTCAGAGACTAATCAGGACTCGTCTGAGGCGTGTCTACCCTTCCGAGCCAGGGTATTTAAACTTGCTTCTTCCATTTGCTCATTGCCCTGTCGTGGTTCTAGTCTGCCTAGTCACACAGTGCTCTTGTATTTCTGTTATCCCTTTGGTTCTGACCCGGCTTGTTTGACTTACTCTGTTTATCTCTGTTACCCTTGACCCGGCTTGTTCCTCGCTTACCTGTCTTCTCGTTCCCTCGACCTCGGCTTGTCTTTGACTGTTCTCTATATTCTCCGTACGTTAGTCCGGCCATTCTAAGGTCCGGTATACGTATCCTGTACCTGTTTGTACTCTGCGTGTTGGATCCCTGTCCCGATCCTGACATTACGACAGGGCCAATGGATCCTGCAAGTACAAACAGTCAGCTTGGTCCTTCTGATCCTAGGTTCGAAGCCATGGAGCACAGAATGGATCAGATGGCGCTAGCACTACAGGCGTTATTGTCTCGTGCTAATAACCCGCCAGAGGAGACGCGTACTACTTCTATTTCTCCTGTGAGCTCAGGCCTAGAGGTAGCCACTGTAGGTGCCTCTTCCCGTATTACACCACCAGTACGTTATGGTGGCTCACCTGAGAAGTGTTGTGGTTTCCTTAACCAGATCAGTATCCACTTTGAATTACAACCTCGCTCCTATCCTACAGATAGGGCGAAGGTTGGATTTATTATCACCTTACTCATTGAGAAAGCTCTGAGATGGGCCAACCCATTATGGGAGAATGATAACCCTTTGGTATATAATTATAATGCCTTTGTAGCTGCCCTTAGAAGAACTTTTGACCCTCCTGGTAGAAAGGTCAATGCAGCTAGATTACTGTTGCGCCTGAGACAAGAGAACCGAACTCTTGTGGATTATGCACTAGAGTTCAGGTCTTTGGCGGCAGAAGTTAAGTGGAACGAGCAGGCATATATAGATGTATTTTTGAATGGGTTATCAGATGTAATCCTCGACGAGGTTGCTACTAGAGAGCTTCCTGAAAATTTGGAGGATTTAATTTCATTCATTTCTCGTATTGATGAGCGTTTAAGAGAGAGACAGAACACTCGAGAAAGGAACCTTAGACCTTCATTTAAATTAGCTCCCGCATTTCAAAGTCCTGATTCCACTACCTCACTATGTCCTGAACCTATGCAGATAGGCAATACTCGCCTCTCAGAGGAGGAGAGGCAGTACAGGAGAAGGGAGGGATTATGCATGTATTGTGGAGTCAGAGGTCACCTACGCCTGAATTGTCCTAATCGTTCGGGAAACGCTCGCACCTAAGTTTCTCTAGAGGACAGGCCTTGGGTGTTTCTATTTTGTCCTCTACGCATAATTATAAAGATCACAGGCTTCTGCTACCAGTTTCTTTAACTTGGGAAAGGGGAGTACTAAGGACCATGGCTTTGATAGATTCCGGTGCTGCTGAGAATTTTATCGATCAAGCCTTTGCTACTAAACACACTATCCCATCCCAGTTAAGGGATACACCCTTGGCCGTTGAGGCCATAGATGGTAGACCTTTACTTGAGCCTGTTATCTCTCGTGAGACCATCCCAGTTAGCTTAACTGTTGGTATCTTACACGAGGAAAACTTATTGCTTATGCTTATTTCTTCTCCTTCTGTTCCCATAGTCCTGGGTTACCCATGGTTAAAAAGACATAACCCTATTATTGATTGGGAGTTAGGGGAGATACTCTCATGGGGCCAGGGTTGCCAGGAGAATTGTTTACGGAGGGTTTCCCCATTGGGTGTAATTAACACACCAGGTAGTTCTACCCAGTCTACAGAGATACAGATACCGCCCCTGTACCTAGACTTAAAAGCAGTATTCGACAAAAAGAATGCTGATACTCTACCTCCACACAGGACCTTTGATTGTAAAATTAACTTACTACCTGGTACCATGCCTCCGAGGGGCAATGTATACCCCCTATCCACTAAGGAGAATTCAGTTCTAGAGGAGTATATTCGGGAGAATCTAGACAAGGGATTCATTAGGAGATCTTCTTCTCCTGCCGGGGCTGGTTTTTTTTTTGTTAAAAAGAAGGATGGTTCACTAAGACCTTGCATTGATTACCGAGGTTTGAATAAGATAACCATCAGAAATGCCTATCCGATTCCCTTGATTACCGAGCTGTTTGATCGTCTGAAAGGCTCTAAAATTTTCACCAAGTTGGACCTCAGAGGGGCATATAACTTGGTGAGAATCCAGCAAGGACACGAGTGGATGACAGCGTTCAATACCCGTTATGGGCATTATGAATACACGGTCATGCCTTTTGGTCTTTGTAACGCACCTGCAGTTTTTCAGCATTTGATTAATGAGGTTCTTAGGGAATTTCAACATGATTGTGTTATTGTATACCTGGATGACATACTGATACACTCTAGAGAGGTTGAGACCCACCACAGACAGGTCAGAAAGGTATTACAGAAACTCCTGCAACATGGCTTATACTGTAAATTGGAGAAATGTAGCTTTGACCAGTCTCAGATAGACTTTCTTGGATACGTGATTTCTGGGGAAGGCTTTAAGATGGACCCTGACAAACTCCAGTCCATTTTAGAGTGGCCTTTGCCTAAGGGACTCAAGGCTATTCAGAGGTTTATTGGTTTCTCCAATTATTATAGGCGCTTCATTAAGGGATACTCTTCTATTATTGCACCTATTACCAATATGACCAGACAGGGGGCTGACACTAAGACTTGGTCTAATGAAGCTCTCGCTGCTTTCAAGACTCTCAAGGATCTTTTTGCTTCTGCTCCAATTCTAGTCCATCCTGATACGACTCTGCCGTTCCTACTCGAGGTCGATGCCTCTGAGACAGGCGTAGGGGCTGTTCTGTCGCAAAGGTTAGGGGTGGATAAACCACTACACCCTTGTGGTTTTTTTTCTAAGAAACTGTCTGGGCCTGAAAGTAGATATGACATTGGCGACAGGGAACTCTTAGCGGTCATTATGGCCTTAAAGGAGTGGAGACATTTATTGGAGGGGACCTTACATCCTGTTACTATTTTGACTGATCACAAGAACTTGTCTTATATTGGGGAAGCTAAGCGACTGTCCGCCAGACAAGCTCGTTGGTCCTTATTCCTGACCCACTTCAATTATGTGCTTACTTATAGACCTGGTTCTAAGAACTCCAAAGCCGATGCTTTGTCTCGCCAATATGAACCTTCTACTATATCTGAACCGGTTCTTTCCTCTATAGTTCCGAAATGCAATATTATCGCCAACACGAATCTCAGGATTCACTCTCCGTTACTTGCCGAGATCATTAAACTGCAACATCTAGCTCCTAAACAGACTCCTGAAGGTCGATGTTTCGTTCCTCCTGCTCTACAACTGGAACTGTTGCAATGTTTCCACAACAGCAAGGTGGCTGGACATCCTGGTATTCGCAAGACATGTGCTTTGATCTCTAAGGACTTCTGGTGGCCTGATTTACGGAAGGATATTAAAGATTTCATCGGTGCATGTGAGGTTTGTACTAAGACCAAGCAACCTCATACCCTTCCCTGTGGATTTCTGCACCCCTTAGAGGTTCCAGAGAAGCCATGGTCCTGTTTGGCTATGGACTTTATTGTCGATTTACCTATCTCTAAAAAACAGACTGTTATCCTCACCGTGGTTGACAGATTCACCAAGATGGCCCACTTCGTTCCTCTGCCTAAACTCCCGTCTTCTCCCGAATTGGCGGAGATATTCGCAAGGGAGATTTTTCGATTACATGGGATACCCTCCCAAATTGTATCTGACAGAGGTTCTCAATTTGTTTCCCGTTTTTGGAGGTCCTTCTGCTCTCAACTGGGTATCAAATTGAATTTCTCTTCTGCCTATCATCCTCAGTCCAACGGAGCTGCTGAACGCACCAACCAAAAGATTGAACAATATTTACGTTGTTTTGTTTCCGAACACCAGGACGATTGGGTTGGTTTGATTCCTTGGGCGGAGTTTGCACACAACAATCTCGTTTGTGATTCTACTCGTTCAAGCCCCTTCTTCATGAATTATGGCTTTCATCCATCTATTCTCCCTTCGGCTTCTTCTTCCCAGGGGGTGCCGTCGGTTGATGTTCATGTTGCCAATTTGAGGAGGTTGTGGGATCAGACTCGACAGATTCTTCTGCACAATTCTATGCTGGTTAAGAAACACGCTGATAAACGTAGAAGGGCGGCTCCGGTGTTTGTTCCAGGTGATAGAGTATGGTTGAGTACAAGAAACATCCGTTTAAAAGTGCCTCCCATGAAGTTCGCTCCTCGTTATATTGGACCTTACAGGGTGCTAACTCGCATTAACCCTGTTGCGTATCGTCTAGCTCTTCCAACTGCCTTACGCATCCCTAACTCATTTCATGTTTCATTGTTGAAACCACTAGTCTGTAACAGATTTTCCTCCACATCATCCTCACCTCGCTCTGTTCAGGTGGTGGGTCAGGAGGAGTATGAGGTTAACTCTATTATCGATTCTCGAATCTCCCGGGGGAGAGTACAATATCTGGTCGATTGGAAGGGATATGGTCCTGAGGAGAGGAGTTGGGTACCTCAGGAGGATGTTCATGCTCCTCGTCTCCGCAGGGCGTTTCACTCCCGCTTCCCATCTCGTCCCGGTTCCTTCCGCCCGGTGGGCGTATCTGAGAGGGGGGGTACTGTCAGGGTACCTGAAGTCTCTGCCTCCGAGAGAGGTAGAGACTTAGACGTCCATCCGTCCGGACGGGCTGTTTCCTCTGTTCCTCGCGGTCCATCCGGTCACGTAAACGCCGGCCGCGAGGGACTCACTTCCTTTTCTAGCATGACGTCCGGAAACCGACGTCATGACGCCAACCCGGAACGACCTGTCACTCAATCCTTCAGAGACTAATCAGGACTCGTCGGAGGCGTGTCTACCCTTCCGAGCCAGGGTATTTAAACTTGCTTCTTCCATTTGCTCATTGCCCTGTCGTGGTTCTAGTCTGCCTAGTCACACAGTGCTCTTGTATTTCTGTTATCCCTTTGGTTCTGACCCGGCTTGTTTGACTTACTCTGTTTATCTCTGTTACCCTTGACCCGGCTTGTTCCTCGCTTACCTGTCTTCTCGTTCCCTCGACCTCGGCTTGTCTTTGACTATTCTCTATATTCTCCGTACGTTAGTCCGGCCATTCTAAGGTCCGGTATACGTATCCTGTACCTGTTTGTACTCTGCGTGTTGGATCCCTGTCCCGATCCTGACACTTATAAACTTGTAATTAAATATCATGATGGTTTATGCAGATAAAAACAAAAATACAAATATAGTGTACAGTACACTGCTAAAAAACATAAAATTTTAAAACAAGGTAGGAGGGGTACTCACAGAGGGAGAGCAAAATTATGGATTTGCTCAAGCCACAGCACTTGGTGGTATGCTCACCACCAAGGAGAACTGTATGCGGACTCCAGCAGAAAAGATCAAGGGTAAGTCCAGAAGATGTTTAAATATATATTTAAATTTAAAATATATAATTATTTAAAAATGTAAAATAAATACATATATACAATCAATCCAGGTATTAAAAACCATAAGTCATAATCATGTGATCAAATAAAACAAATATGCAGAATACATTTTGAAATAATATTCTTACAATACATATTAAAAGGTGGATACAGAAATTGAATAACCCCTTTAGACTATAAGAACAAACTATAATAAACAAATAAAAAAACGAAATAAAAAAACGAATAAGGTGCGCTGTACCTTTAAAAATATAAATAAGTAGTGCATAAATAATTTAAAGTGCAAGTGCAATGTGCAACACGTAAGGGTACCTTCAATAAGGATAAAGCACACTTTCAAATGGCAACTGGAACATATAATTCAGTATGTCCCTCAGGGTAATATATAAAATAAACACAAAAAGAAAAACTCATAGGATAATATGTAGTACAAGATATAAAAGACTTGGATATAAAAGAGTAACACTCACAATGGTAGAGCAGTGAAAGTCTGCTCTAACTTAGTTGGCATGAGTCCTCTTTTCTCAGGACTTAGAGACCTTTAGGATCCATAAAGCAGCAGATTCAACCTTTAGAATTGGTTTATTGATAGATGTACATACAAAAGATAATTCAGAGTGATTTGTCTCTTACAGCCCGTACAGGAGATGTCCCCAAAATAAAGCGGTCACAGGAAACACAGTTCAAACTTGCCGGTTTTCTTACTCGATCGCCGCATACACAGTACTTCCGGGTTTCGGAGAAATCACGTGGTAACGTCGTGCGTGATGACGCGTTTCGCCCAATCGGCTTCCTCAGATCACGTTCTGGATACTGCTGCCATATCGTTCTTTTAACAGCCTCTATGGGCATGTTTTATTTAAAAGTCAACTTTTATTGGATACCATTTAAAACCTACTGATGGATCAAATCAGTTTAAAGTCCGATCTTAAAAAGGGGTATATCACCTAAACATCGTTATCAAATATAGAAAAAAATATTCTTTTATACACAAAACATTTTACATCTTATACATAGCTCTACTAAACAGATATTAAAAACATAACTTATGTGTTCTTCTGTTTTAAAGGCATATTCAAATATATTAGCACATATCTATAAAAATGTATAAAAATAAATAAAAATATATAGCTATATAAATATGCATCATTTTACCAGCTTTACTAACACATTAAAATATAAATATATTGGGTATATATTTCCTGGTTTTGATAACACCCAATATACAAACTAACATCCTGCCGTAAAAAGAGAAATAGAACAGTTATTTCATAATCTTAATAACAATAAAAATTATGTATACAAGCCTCTATAAAAGATTATAAAAAATTAAACAGGTCAAATTCAATATTAAGACCTTTTGGTTCTAAAGTGCTTAATTTGTGGACCCATTTCATCTCTTCTCTACCTATGTGCTGTATGTGGTCTCCTCCACGCCATGATTTTATAACTTCTTGTATCCCTACAAAGGTTAGTCCACTTGGATCTTTGTTGTGACACCTTTTAAAGTCCCTTACGTATGTTATTAATGTGCTCATAGATCCTCTTATGTAGTGGGCGTATCGTTCTACCTACATATTGCAGCCCGCATGGACATATTAGTAGATAAATTATGTTCTTACTAAAACACGTAATAAAGTCCTTAACACTGAATTCGTAATCCGAATGTTTGCTTTTAAATTTATTGATGCCTTTGAGGGTCCTATTCTTACTGCACTTACATCCTACACATGTCCCGCATGAATAAAAACCTTTCTTGTTAGTTGTTAAAAACGTGTCTAGCCTTTCCTTTTTAGGATGATTAAACGTTACTATTTGTTTCAGATTGGTTGCACCTCTAAAGGTGATAAAAGGTTTTTGTGGAATAATGTTTCTCAGTTCTGTATCTTTTTTTAAAAGGTGCCAGTGCTTATTTATAATAGATTTAATTTTATGTGAATCTCTATTAAAGTCTAAAACTAGGGGTTGGAGGGTCTTGTCCTTGTCTTTTTCATTTCTGTTTTTAAAAAGTAACGTATCTTGGTCCAATTTATTTACTTCCTCATAGGCTTTTAGCAACAATTCATTAGGATATTCTTTTTGGGAAAACTTCTCCATTACAACCATAGCTTGTTCCTCAAATCTATCCCTATCGGTGCAGTTTCTTCTAATCCGTTGGAGTTGTCCTTTGGGGATATTATTAAGCCACGGGGTGTAGTGTCCACTGTTGTATAGGACGTAGCTGTTTGCATCCACTTTTTTTAAAAAAAAAATTGTTTTTTAAAAGGCCATCCTCAACATAAATATCCAGATGCAAAAAATTTATATCAGACTTGCTAAAATTACTAGTTAACTGTATTTCCCAGGTATTAATATTTATATCTTTAAGAAACGTCTCCAAATCTCTTTGGGAGCCCCTCCATATAAAGAACAGATCGTCGATATACCTTCTGTATGAGACCAGGTTCGCCCCCCATGCTTCATGACCATAGATGACTTCTTCTTCCCAACCTGACATGAATAAATTTGCATAACTGGGGGCGAACCTGGTCCCCATAGCCGTACCCTGTTGTTGTATATAAAATCTAGAATTAAACATAAAATAATTATTCTCTAAAATCCATTTAATACTATCTATGATAAAATCTATATGTTCGTTAGATAAAATGTTAGACTTTTGTAGACATTTTCGTACTGTATTGCAGCCTAATGTATGAGGGATAGATGTATAAAGAGCAGATACATCCGAGGTAACTAAAAAATACCCTTCTGCCCAATGTATCTCTTTTAGGGCCTTTATCATATCTGTGGTGTCTTTTATATATGACGGCATATTTTTTACCATACTTTGTAACCATATATCTACATATTTCGACAAATTGCATGAAATCGAACCTATCCCGGACACAATAGGTCTCCCAGGAGGGTGATTAAAATCCTTATGTACTTTCGGCAGTGTATAAAAGTATAAAAGTGTATATGAATTGTTGCTAAAAGCCTATGAGGAAGTAAATCAATTGGACCAAGATACGTTACTTTTTAAAAACAGAAATGAAAAAGACAAGGACAAGACCCTCCAACCCCTAGTTTTAGACTTTAATAGAGATTCACATAAAATTAAATCTATTATAAATAAGCACTGGCACCTTTTAAAAAAAGATACAGAACTGAGAAACATTATTCCACAAAAACCTTTTATCACCTTTAGAGGTGCAACCAATCTGAAACAAATAGTAACGTTTAATCATCCTAAAAAGGAAAGGCTAGACACGTTTTTAACAACTAACAAGAAAGGTTTTTATTCATGCGGGACATGTGTAGGATGTAAGTGCAGTAAGAATAGGACCCTCAAAGGCATCAATAAATTTAAAAGCAAACATTCGGATTACGAATTCAGTGTTAAGGACTTTATTACGTGTTTTAGTAAGAACATAATTTATCTACTAATATGTCCATGCGGGCTGCAATATGTAGGTAGAACGATACGCCCACTACATAAGAGGATCTATGAGCACATTAATAACATACGTAAGGGATTTGAATTACACAGTGTCTCCGCACATTTTAAAAGGTGTCACCACAAAGATCCAAGTGGACTAACCTTTGTAGGGATACAAGAAGTTATAAAATCATGGCGTGGAGGAGACCATATACAGCACATAGGTAGAGAAGAGATGAAATGGGTCCACAAATTAAGCACTTTAGAACCAAAAGGTCTTAATATTGAATTTGACCTGTTTAATTTTTTATAATCTTTTATAGAGGCTTGTATACATAATTTTTATTGTTATTAAGATTATGAAATAACTGTTCTATTTCTCTTTTTACGGCAGGATGTAATGTTAGTTTGTATATTGGGTGTTATCCAAACCAGGAAATATATACCCAATATATTTATATTTTAATGTGTTAGTAAAGCTGGTAAAATGATGCCCAGCATATTTATATAGCTATATATTTTTATTTATTTTTATACATTTTTATAGATAAGTGCTAATATATTTGAATATGCCTTTAAAACAGAAGAACACATAAGTTATGTTTTTAATATCTGTTTAGTAGAGCTATGTATGAGATGTAAAATGTTTTGTGTATAAAAGAATATTTTTTTCTATATTTGATAACGATGTTTAGGTGATATACCCCTTTTTAAGATCGGACTTTAAACTGATTTGATCCATCAGTAGGTTTTAAATGGTATCCAATAAAAGTTGACTTTTAAATAAAACACGCCCATAGATGCTGTTATAAGAACGATATGGCAGCAGTATCCAGAACGTGATCTGAGGAAGCCGATTGGGCGAAACGCGTCATCACGCACGACGTTACCACGTGATTTCTCTGAAACCCGGAAGTACTGTGTATGCGGCGATCGAGTAAGAAAACCGGCAAGTTTGAACTGTGTTTCCTGTGACCGCTTTATTTTGGGGACATCTCCTGTACGGGCTGTAAGAGACATATCACTCTGAATTATCTTTTGTATGTACATCTATCAATAAACCAATTCTAAAGGTTGAATCTGCTGCTTTATGGATCCTAAAGGTCTCTAAGTCCTGAGAAAAGAGGACTCATGCCAACTAAGTTAGAGCAGACTTTCACTGCTCTACCATTGTGAGTGTTACTCTTTTATATCCAAGTCTTTTATATCTTGTACTACATATTATCCTATGAGTTTTTCTTTTTGTGTTTATTTTATATATTACCCTGAGGGACATACTGAATTATATGTTCCAGTTGCCATTTGAAAGTGTGCTTTATCCTTATTGAAGGTACCCTCACGTGTTGCACATTGCACTTGCACTTTAAATTATTTATGCACTACTTATTTATATTTTTAAAGGTACAGCGCACCTTATTTGTTTTTTTATTGTATGTTCAGTGATGTTGAGCTATTTTTCACTTTGAGGAGCAGCTTTTATAGTAATACATAGTGTTTCACTGATTTGTAAGTTATTATATTATTACTTATATCACTTAGCGCCTTTTTTTGCTTGTATATATATATTGTTTACTGTATTTCGTGTATAGCTCCTGACAAGCAAGGCTGCTCCTAAAATGTCACTCTTTGAGTATAGAGATAGAATGAAATGTGGGTTTGATGAAGTTAATGATGCACAGTATGGCAATAATCACATCTCTAACAATGACGATATTGAGATTACATTTAAAGATCTAGAAAAGATTTTGGCGAAAGAAATAAAATATAAATGGGAAATAGCCACCCTAGAGAGATATCTACAAGATAAAATCACACCGAGAGGTCTGAGATTTTCTAAAACTCCGACCTTCGAGAATGAAAAAAATCAGAAATATGTTAAAATGTGGAACGATGCATTAGAAAGATTTTCGATAGAGATGATGAATATTGTCATTTTGTGCAGAAGTGAAGCACTGACTGATATAGACAAAGAGGTTAAAGATATACAAAAAACATTAGAACCAACTGTAGAAACCAGGGACTATGATGAACTAACTAAACAAACTAAAGAGAATCTAAACAGACTAGAAGAACAAGTTAAACAAAATAAATACAGAAAGTACAGAAGGGACATGGATGACTATAAGTACAACAAAGTTAGAAACTTCCAGAGATCAACGGATGAACATCGTTATGTGAAAAAAGATTTTCCTAGTCACCATAGAAACACCTATGAAAAAAAGAGATATAATACCAGCTACAATCCATCTAATACAGATTCTAACATCCCTAAATGGAAAACGCCAGATAGTAACAAAAGAAAAGAATGGACAAAAGTTGAACCCTACAACAGACGGGGTTATAGACCCTATAGAAATAGAAATTCCCCTACCATAAATAGAAACAGAGAAATAGAGTTACGCAACAGATACGATCCACTTGTCCAGGCCAATAAACAGGATGATTTTTTAGAGAAACCGAGGGGGAAAGTGTCTTTCTCCCCTATGAAGAGGAGACGAGACAGAGAGGATGCAGAGGAGGAATCAGATTACAACGACGGAAAAAGAGGAAGGACGTCAAACTGGAGGGAGTGATTAACTTGTCGGACTTTGTACCTAAGGAAGATCAAATTCAGATTCTGAACAAAGGTTTAAAATTCGACCCCAGTAAGAAATTCAACTCTTTTTCTGCATATATGGACATTTTAAAATACTCTAGAACCCTTACCATAAAAAGATTTTTTGAAATAAATAAATTTGTCGATACCAAAAAATGTGATACCCATACTACTTTAAAAAGTAAGTCAAATTTTTATCCGAGAAACTACAGAACTAGTGCTATTGATATGTTCGAGAAATCTGTTATTGAGGACTTTGAAAAATTAGACAAAAATAATAGCAAGGGACGCTTTCAGGGAAATCTTAACCCTAATGAATATAGAGCGTTACAAGAATTAAGAAATAATAGAGAAATCATTATCAAACCCGCGGACAAAGGCGGAAGTATAGTGATTCAAAATACGTCAGACTATTTAAAGGAATGCTACCGCCAATTAGAGGAAAAAAATATATATAAGGAACTGAAGAAAGATCCCACTACAGATATTAAAGGATCCCTTGATGTGCTATTAGACAGAGGCAAGGAGGAAGGTATTTTAAACGATAAAGAATATAAATTTCTTAAGATAGAGTCCCCTAGAACACCGGTCTTTTATACACTGCCGAAAGTACATAAGGATTTTAATCACCCTCCTGGGAGACCTATTGTGTCCGGGATAGGTTCGATTTCATGCAATTTGTCGAAATATGTAGATATATGGTTACAAAGTATGGTAAAAAATATGCCGTCATATATAAAAGACACCACAGATATGATAAAGGCCCTAAAAGAGATACATTGGGCAGAAGGGTATTTTTTAGTTACCTCAGATGTATTTGCTCTTTATACATCTATCCCTCATACATTAGGCTGCAATACAGTACGAAAATGTCTACAAAAGTCTAACATTTTATCTAACGAACATATAGATTTTATCATAGATAGTATTAAATGGATTTTAGAGAATAATTATTTTATGTTTAATTCTAGATTTTATATACAACAACAGGGTACGGCTATGGGGACCAGGTTCGCCCCCAGTTATGTAAATTTATTCATGTCAGGTTGGGAAGAAGAAGTCATCTATGGTCATGAAGCATGGGGGGCGAACCTGGTCTCATACAGAAGGTATATCGACGATCTGTTCTTTATATGGAGGGGCTCCCAAAGAGATTTGGAGACGTTTCTTAAAGATATAAATATTACTACCTGGGAAATACAGTTAACTAGTAATTTTAGCAAGTCTGATATAATTTTTTTGGATCTGGATATTTATGTTGAGGATGGCCTTTTAAAAAACAAATTTTTTTTAAAAAAAGTGGATGCAAACAGCTACGTCCTATACAACAGTGGACACTACACCCCGTGGCTTAATAATATCCCCAAAGGACAACTCCAACGGATTCGAAGAAACTGCACCGATAGGGATAGATTTGAGGAACAAGCTATGGTTGTAATGGAGAAGTTTTCCCAAAAAGAATATCCTAATGAATTGTTGCTAAAAGCCTATGAGGAAGTAAATAAATTGGACCAAGATACGTTACTTTTTAAAAACAGAAATGAAAAAGACAAGGACAAGACCCTCCAACCCCTAGTTTTAGACTTTAATAGAGATTCACATAAAATTAAATCTATTATAAATAAGCACTGGCACCTTTTAAAAAAAGATACAGAACTGAGAAACATTATTCCACAAAAACCTTTTATCACCTTTAGAGGTGCAACCAATCTGAAACAAATAGTAACGTTTAATCATCCTAAAAAGGAAAGGCTAGACACGTTTTTAACAACTAACAAGAAAGGTTTTTATTCATGCGGGACATGTGTAGGATGTAAGTGCAGTAAGAATAGGACCCTCAAAGGCATCAATAAATTTAAAAGCAAACATTCGGATTACGAATTCAGTGTTAAGGACTTTATTACGTGTTTTAGTAAGAACATAATTTATCTACTAATATGTCCATGCGGGCTGCAATATGTAGGTAGAACGATACGCCCACTACATAAGAGGATCTATGAGCACATTAATAACATACGTAAGGGATTTGAATTACACAGTGTCTCCGCACATTTTAAAAGGTGTCACAACAAAGATCCAAGTGGACTAACCTTTGTAGGGATACAAGAAGTTATAAAATCATGGCGTGGAGGAGACCATATACAGCACATAGGTAGAGAAGAGATGAAATGGGTCCACAAATTAAGCACTTTAGAACCAAAAGGTCTTAATATTGAATTTGACCTGTTTAATTTTTTATAATCTTTTATAGAGGCTTGTATACATAATTTTTATTGTTATTAAGATTATGAAATAACTGTTCTATTTCTCTTTTTACGGCAGGATGTAATGTTAGTTTGTATATTGGGTGTTATCCAAACCAGGAAATATATACCCAATATATTTATATTTTAATGTGTTAGTAAAGCTGGTAAAATGATGCCCAGCATATTTATATAGCTATATATTTTTATTTATTTTTATACATTTTTATAGATAAGTGCTAATATATTTGAATATGCCTTTAAAACAGAAGAACACATAAGTTATGTTTTTAATATCTGTTTAGTAGAGCTATGTATGAGATGTAAAATGTTTTGTGTATAAAAGAATATTTTTTTCTATATTTGATAACGATGTTTAGGTGATATACCCCTTTTTAAGATCGGACTTTAAACTGATTTGATCCATCAGTAGGTTTTAAATGGTATCCAATAAAAGTTGACTTTTAAATAAAACACGCCCATAGATGCTGTTATAAGAACGATATGGCAGCAGTATCCAGAACGTGATCTGAGGAAGCCGATTGGGCGAAACGCGTCATCACGCACGACGTTACCACGTGATTTCTCTGAAACCCAGAAGTACTGTGTATGCGGCGATCGAGTAAGAAAACCGGCAAGTTTGAACTGTGTTTCCTGTGACCGCTTTATTTTGGGGACATCTCCTGTACGGGCTGTAAGAGACATATCACTCTGAATTATCTTTTGTATGTACATCTATCAATAAACCAATTCTAAAGGTTGAATCTGCTGCTTTATGGATCCTAAAGGTCTCTAAGTCCTGAGAAAAGAGGACTCATGCCAACTAAGTTAGAGCAGACTTTCACTGCTCTACCATTGTGAGTGTTACTCTTTTATATCCAAGTCTTTTATATCTTGTACTACATATTATCCTATGAGTTTTTCTTTTTGTGTTTATTTTATATATTACCCTGAGGGACATACTGAATTATATGTTCCAGTTGCCATTTGAAAGTGTGCTTTATCCTTATTGAAGGTACCCTCACGTGTTGCACATTGCACTTGCACTTTAAATTATTTATGCACTACTTATTTATATTTTTAAAGGTACAGCGCACCTTATTTGTTTTTTTATTGTATGTTCAGTGATGTTGAGCTATTTTTCACTTTGAGGAGCAGCTTTTATAGTAATACATAGTGTTTCACTGATTTGTAAGTTATTATATTATTACTTATATCACTTAGCGCCTTTTTTTGCTTGTATATATATATTGTTTACTGTATTTCGTGTATAGCTCCTGACAAGCAAGGCTGCTCCTAAAATGTCACTCTTTGAGTATAGAGATAGAATGAAATGTGGGTTTGATGAAGTTAATGATGCACAGTATGGCAATAATCACATCTCTAACAATGACGATATTGAGATTACATTTAAAGATCTAGAAAAGATTTTGGCGAAAGAAATAAAATATAAATGGGAAATAGCCACCCTAGAGAGATATCTACAAGATAAAATCACACCGAGAGGTCTGAGATTTTCTAAAACTCCGACCTTCGAGAATGAAAAAAATCAGAAATATGTTAAAATGTGGAACGATGCATTAGAAAGATTTTCGATAGAGATGATGAATATTGTCATTTTGTGCAGAAGTGAAGCACTGACTGATATAGACAAAGAGGTTAAAGATATACAAAAAACATTAGAACCAACTGTAGAAACCAGGGACTATGATGAACTAACTAAACAAACTAAAGAGAATCTAAACAGACTAGAAGAACAAGTTAAACAAAATAAATACAGAAAGTACAGAAGGGACATGGATGACTATAAGTACAACAAAGTTAGAAACTTCCAGAGATCAACGGATGAACATCGTTATGTGAAAAAAGATTTTCCTAGTCACCATAGAAACACCTATGAAAAAAAGAGATATAATACCAGCTACAATCCATCTAATACAGATTCTAACATCCCTAAATGGAAAACGCCAGATAGTAACAAAAGAAAAGAATGGACAAAAGTTGAACCCTACAACAGACGGGGTTATAGACCCTATAGAAATAGAAATTCCCCTACCATAAATAGAAACAGAGAAATAGAGTTACGCAACAGATACGATCCACTTGTCCAGGCCAATAAACAGGATGATTTTTTAGAGAAACCGAGGGGGAAAGTGTCTTTCTCCCCTATGAAGAGGAGACGAGACAGAGAGGATGCAGAGGAGGAATCAGATTACAACGACGGAAAAAGAGGAAGGACGTCAAACTGGAGGGAGTGATTAACTTGTCGGACTTTGTACCTAAGGAAGATCAAATTCAGATTCTGAACAAAGGTTTAAAATTCGACCCAGTAAGAAATTCAACTCTTTTTCTGCATATGTGGACATTTTAAAATACTCTAGAACCCTTACCATAAAAAGATTTTTTGAAATAAATAAATTTGTCGATACCAAAAAATGTGATACCCATACTACTTTAAAAAGTAAGTCAAATTTTTATCCGAGAAACTACAGAACTAGTGCTATTGATATGTTCGAGAAATCTGTTATTGAGGACTTTGAAAAATTAGACAAAAATAATAGCAAGGGACGCTTTCAGGGAAATCTTAACCCTAATGAATATAGAGCGTTACAAGAATTAAGAAATAATAGAGAAATCATTATCAAACCCGCGGACAAAGGCGGAAGTATAGTGATTCAAAATACGTCAGACTATTTAAAGGAATGCTACCGCCAATTAGAGGAAAAAAATATATATAAGGAACTGAAGAAAGATCCCACTACAGATATTAAAGGATCCCTTGATGTGCTATTAGACAGAGGCAAGGAGGAAGGTATTTTAAACGATAAAGAATATAAATTTCTTAAGATAGAGTCCCCTAGAACACCGGTCTTTTATACACTGCCGAAAGTACATAAGGATTTTAATCACCCTCCTGGGAGACCTATTGTGTCCGGGATAGGTTCGATTTCATGCAATTTGTCGAAATATGTAGATATATGGTTACAAAGTATGGTAAAAAATATGCCGTCATATATAAAAGACACCACAGATATGATAAAGGCCCTAAAAGAGATACATTGGGCAGAAGGGTATTTTTTAGTTACCTTAGATGTATTTGCTCTTTATACATCTATCCCTCATACATTAGGCTGCAATACAGTACGAAAATGTCTACAAAAGTCTAACATTTTATCTAACGAACATATAGATTTTATCATAGATAGTATTAAATGGATTTTAGAGAATAATTATTTTATGTTTAATTCTAGATTTTATATACAACAACAGGGTACGGCTATGGGGACCAGGTTCGCCCCCAGTTATGCAAATTTATTCATGTCAGGTTGGGAAGAAGAAGTCATCTATGGTCATGAAGCATGGGGGGCGAACCTGGTCTCATACAGAAGGTATATCGACGATCTGTTCTTTATATGGAGGGGCTCCCAAAGAGATTTGGAGACGTTTCTTAAAGATATAAATATTACTACCTGGGAAATACAGTTAACTAGTAATTTTAGCAAGTCTGATATAATTTTTTTGGATCTGGATATTTATGTTGAGGATGGCCTTTTAAAAAACAAATTTTTTAAAAAAAAAGTGGATGCAAACAGCTACGTCCTATACAACAGTGGACACTACACCCCGTGGCTTAATAATATCCCCAAAGGACAACTCCAACGGATTCGAATAAACTGCACCGATAGGGATAGATTTGAGGAACAAGCTATGGTTGTAATGGAGAAGTTTTCCCAAAAAGAATATCCTAATGAATTGTTGCTAAAAGCCTATGAGGAAGTAAATAAATTGGACCAAGATACGTTACTTTTTAAAAACAGAAATGAAAAAGACAAGGACAAGACCCTCCAACCCCTAGTTTTAGACTTTAATAGAGATTCACATAAAATTAAATCTATTATAAATAAGCACTGGCACCTTTTAAAAAAAGATACAGAACTGAGAAACATTATTCCACAAAAACCTTTTATCACCTTTAGAGGTGCAACCAATCTGAAACAAATAGTAACGTTTAATCATCCTAAAAAGGAAAGGCTAGACACGTTTTTAACAACTAACAAGAAAGGTTTTTATTCATGCGGGACATGTGTAGGATGTAAGTGCAGTAAGAATAGGACCCTCAAAGGCATCAATAAATTTAAAAGCAAACATTCGGATTACGAATTCAGTGTTAAGGACTTTATTACGTGTTTTAGTAAGAACATAATTTATCTACTAATATGTCCATGCGGGCTGCAATATGTAGGTAGAACGATACGCCCACTACATAAGAGGATCTATGAGCACATTAATAACATACGTAAGGGATTTGAATTACACAGTGTCTCCGCACATTTTAAAAGGTGTCACAACAAAGATCCAAGTGGACTAACCTTTGTAGGGATACAAGAAGTTATAAAATCATGGCATGGAGGAGACCATATACAGCACATAGGTAGAGAAGAGATGAAATGGGTCCACAAATTAAGCACTTTAGAACCAAAAGGTCTTAATATTGAATTTGACCTGTTTAATTTTTTATAATCTTTTATAGAGGCTTGTATACATAATTTTTATTGTTATTAAGATTATGAAATAACTGTTCTATTTCTCTTTTTACGGCAGGATGTTAGTTTGTATATTGGGTGTTATCAAAACCAAGAAATATATACCCAATATATTTATATTTTAATGTGTTAGTAAAGCTGGTAAAATGATGCCCAACATATTTATATAGCTATATATTTTCATTTATTTTTATACATTTTTATAGATATGTGCTAATATATTTGAATATGCCTTTAAAACAGAAGAACACATAAGTTATGTTTTTAATATCTGTTTAGTAGCGCTATGTATAAGATGTAAAATGTTTTGTGTATAAAAGAATATTTTTTTCTATATTTGATAACGATGTTTAGGTGATATACCCCTTTTTAAGATCGGACTTTAAACTGATTTGATCCATCAGTAGGTTTTAAATGGTATCCAATAAAAGTTGACTTTTAAATAAAACACGCCCATAGATGCTGTTATAAGAACGATATGGCAGCAGTATCCAGAACGTGATCTGAGGAAGCCGATTGGGCGAAACGCGTCATCACGCACGACGTTACCACGTGATTTCTCTGAAACCCGGAAGTACTGTGTATGCGGCGATCGAGTAAGAAAACCGGCAAGTTTGAACTGTGTTTCCTGTGACCGCTTTATTTTGGGGACATCTCCTGTACGGGCTGTAAGAGACATATCACTCTGAATTATCTTTTGTATGTACATCTATCAATAAACCAATTCTAAAGGTTGAATCTGCTGCTTTATGGATCCTAAAGGTCTCTAAGTCCTGAGAAAAGAGGACTCATGCCAACTAAGTTAGAGCAGACTTTCACTGCTCTACCATTGTGAGTGTTACTCTTTTATATCCAAGTCTTTTATATCTTGTACTACATATTATCCTATGAGTTTTTCTTTTTGTGTTTATTTTATATATTACCCTGAGGGACATACTGAATTATATGTTCCAGTTGCCATTTGAAAGTGTGCTTTATCCTTATTGAAGGTACCCTCACGTGTTGCACATTGCATTTGCACTTTAAATTATTTATGCACTACTTATTTATATTTTTAAAGGTACAGCGCACCTTATTTGTTTTTTTATTGTATGTTCAGTGATGTTGAGCTATTTTTCACTTTGAGGTGCAGCTTTTATAGTAATACATAGTGTTTCACTGATTTGTAAGTTATTATATTATTACTTATATCACTTAGCGCCTTTTTTTGCTTGTATATATATATTGTTTACTATAATAAACAAATACAAATTGTAATATTCAAATTAAGATAAAAGCAAAATGGTGCTACCTATCACATCCATAATTGGGTTTAAAAAAATCAGCATTATCAGTTTATAAGCTGGTGAGATAGCTCAGTTGGCTGATTCATAAAGACATGATCAGTGTGACAGGCTCCTGGATACTACCAGGCTGTTTGGGTTAACGCAGCGGTTTCCAAACTGACGTGCACTCAGGGGTGCTGCGGCATGTTTCCCCTGAGGTATGATTATAGCACCAGGGAAACATTACTGATGAACCTTTAAGACCGCAACTGGGCCCCTGTTATTGTGGCCGGCTGGGAGGAATTGACAGCCTATCACTTCCTCCCAGCATACTGCAGGGAGACAGTGCAGGAGGAGGCAGCCGCAGCGTGAGGGAAGAGGAGCATGAAGAGCTCCACACCCCTCAATTCCACAAACAGCAGGACTCCAAGCCACCCTCCTGGCACATAAGGTTAGCTAACAGGAGAGTGGCTGGAGATCTTTTTTTTAAATCACTTGTATGTGTGTGAGTGTGTGTGTGAGTATGAGTGTGTGTATGAGTGTGTATGAGTGTGTGTATGGGTGTGTGTGTGTATGAGGTTGAGTGTGTATGAGGTTGAGTGTGTGTGTGTGTGTGTGAGTGTGTGTATGTGTATGAGTGTATGTATGAGTGTGTGTGTATGTGTGTGTGTGTGTGAGTGTCTGTATGTGTATCAGTGTGTGTGTGTGTGTGAGTATGAGTGTGTGTGTATTAATGTGTGGGGGAGTGTGTGTATGTGTATGACTGTGAGTGTGAGTATGAGTGTGTGTGTGTGTGTCAGGGTGTGTATCTGTGTGTGTGTGTATATATATATATATATCAGTGTGCTTTTGTTTCTGCGCACACATCTGTGTATGTACATCTGTGTGTCAGGATGTGTGTTTTTACATCAGTGTGTATATCTGTGTCACGGTGTGGGCCTGTATCAATGTTTGTATGTGTCAGGGTGCATGTGTGTATATGTTGATGTGTATCTATGTGTGTATATGGTGTATATGTGTCTGTGTGTATCTGTATGTGTCTACATGAATTTGTGTGTATGTATCGGTGTATTTATATGCATCTAGGTGTTAATGTGCATGAATATTTGTGTAAGTATGTATGTATGTGGTAGTGTATGTGCATACATCCAAGCAGTCCAACACCAGCACAACATAAAAGCACACTCCTGCCATCTAACACAAATATTACATACAAACACACCCCATGCATTCAAGAAATATATAAATATACAAACACACCCCTTCACTCAAACACAAATACTTCACATAAATGTACATCCACATTAAAAAGTGAACATTACATTCAGACAGACCCTGCAATTAAACACACACATTACATACAAACACAGCCCCTGTATTAAAACACAATAACTATATAACAGCACCCCTTCAAACACCAACACTTCAAACACCAACACCACCTTCACTTCCTTTCTATCCTTCTGCTCCTAGCAGCTGGTGATGTTTCTCCAAACCCCGGTCCCCTCTCAACAAACACAGCACATACTAACCCAAGGACCCACACTAATCTCATACCCATCTCATGTTCCTCTAGATCCTCCTTCAATACTGCCCTCTGGAACGCACGCTCTGTTTGCAATATAACTAAATCCACTGCTGTCCATGACTTCTTCATCTCTCGTTCAATAGATTTACTAGCCTTAACAGAAACCTGGCTCTCCCCCTCTGACACTGCCACCCCTGCATCTCTGTCCTTCGGTGGTCTCCAACTTACCCACAACCCAAGAAACTCTGAATGTAAAGGTGGTGGTGTTGGGTTTTTCCTCTCCCCTCACTGCTCTTTTAAACCTCTTCCCACCCCCCCTTCCATCTCTTTCCCGTCATTTGAAATACACTCAATTCGCCTTTTCAAACCCTTCTCTGCTAACATTGCTGTTATTTACCGTCCCCCTGGTTCCCCTCTTCTCTTCCTTGACCACTTTGCTGCCTGGCTACCCTATTTCCTCTCTTCTAACATTCCATCCCTATTTCTCGGGGACTTCAATATTCCTATAAACCCACCTTTGACCTCTGCAGCCACTAAACTACTTTCAATGACTTCCTCCCTCGGGCTATCGCAGTGGGCAAATTCTCCCACCCATGTAGCTGGCAATATCCTTGACCTAATCTTCACTTATGCATGTACAGTAACTAATATCTGCAACACTCCATATCCACTCTCTGATCACCACCTCTTATCATTTGCTCTTGCGTACCCCCTCACCCAACGACCTCAGCCTAACCCCCCTCAACTCAGGAGGGACCTTAATTCTCTTGATCTCCAACAGTTGTCAGCTGACATTGATTCACAACTGCTGTCCATCCCTTCCCTCTCCTGTCCTTCACTGGCCATCTCCATATATAACTCTACTCTTACATCTGCCTTGAACACTGCAGCGCCACTACAAACAAGCACCTCGAAGAGGACCCGCCCCCAACCATGGCATACTAAATTAACGCGCTACCTGCAAAGATGCTCCCGTTGTGCTGAACGCTCCTGGAGGAAGTCTCGTACCCAATCAGACTTTCTCCATTATAGATTCATATTGTGTTCATACAGTGCAGCCCTTGCCCTTGCCAAACAGTCCTATTTTTCCTCTCTCATTAGTTCATGTTCCCGCAACCCCAGGCGTCTCTTTGACACCTTTAATTCTCTTCTTCGCCCTGCTGTGGCCACCCCCAAAACTAACCTTACTTCTGATAACTTTGCATGTTACTTCACTGACAAGATTGAACAGCTAAGGAAAGAATTCTCCCCTCCTTGCCTTTCTGTTTCTCAATCACACATAGATCATGCCTTTCCTACCCTTCAGACATTCTCCCCAGCTACTGACCAAGAGGTGGCTGCTCTTCTTTGCTCCTCTCGCCCCACCACTTGCCCGCTCGATCCTGTCCCATCTCACCTTATCAGATCTCTCTCCACTTGTCTCGTGCCTTCTCTAACACACATCTTCAACTGCTCGCTCTCTTCTGGCATCGTCCCTGCTGACCTTAAACATGCCACTGTAGTGCCTATACTAAAAAAAACATCCCTCGACCCATCCACCCTCTCTAACTACCGTCCCATATCCCTGCTCCCTTTTTCCTCAAAGCTTCTGGAAAGACTTGTCTTTACCCGTGTGTCTCATTTCCTCAATTCCAACTCTCTCTTTGACCCCCTTCAATCTGGCTTCCGCCCTCTCCACTCTACAGAGACTGCCCTTATCAAAGTCACTAACGACCTAATCACAGCTAAATCCAAAGGCCACTACTCCATACTAATTCTTCTTGACCTCTCAGCGGCCTTTGACACCGTTGATCATGCTCTCCTTCTTCAAACTCTTCAATCGCTTGGTCTCTGTGACTCTGTCCTCTCGTGGTTTTCCTCTTATCTCTCCCAACGCTCATTCAGTGTCTCCTTCTCTAATGATACCTCCTCCCCTCGCCCTGTCTAGGTTGGAGTCCCCCAAGGCTCCGTCCTTGGTCCCCTTCTATTTTCTCTTTATACTGCCTCTCTTGGCAAACTTATTACCTCTTTTGGATTCCACTACCACCTGTACGCTGATGACACCCAGCTATATCTCTCCTCCCCGGACCTCTCCCCTGCCGTCCTGCAACGTGTCACTGCTTGCCTTTCTTCCATCTCTGACTGGATGTCCTCCCGCTTTCTGAAACTCAATCTCTCAAAAACTGAGCTCCTTATCTTTCCTCCTCCTAATACTGATCCTCCTCTTTCGCTCTCCCTTCAAGTTTGTGGTACCAACATCAGTCCATCCTTGCAAGCGCTCTGTCTTGGCGTCATACTTGACTCTGGTCTCACCTTTGAGCCTCACATCCAGCATGTTGCCAAATCCTGTAGATTTCATCTTAAAAACATAGCCCGCATCTGCCCCTTTCTTGCACCAGATACTACCAAGGAGCTTGTCCATGCTCTAGTAATTTCCCGCATGGATTACTGTAACCCTCTCCTGATTGGTCTTCCCAAAAGCCGTACTGCACCCCTACAGTCCGTAATGAACGCTGCTGCTAGACTGATTTTCCTCTCTAGTCGTTTTTCTCACACCTCACCCCTCTGCCAGTCCTTACATTGGCTTCCTGTATGCTATAGGAGTCAATTCAAGGTACTTACTCACACCTATAAAGCACTGAACAACTCTAGCCCCTCTTATATCTCCTCACAGATCCATAGGTATGTCCCTTCTCGGTCTCTCCGCTCTGCCCGTGACCACCTCCTGTCCGTTGTCCGCACTCGTACGGCCAACTCGCGCTTGCAGGACTTCTCGCGGGCGGCTCCCTTCCTATGGAATAGCCTGCCTACCGCCATCAGACTCTCCCCTAGTCTTGCATCTTTTAAGAAGTGCCTTAAAACCCATCTCTTTAGGAAAGCTTATGGCCTCAACGACTAACCAATACCTCACATACCTGTCTCTTGCCCTCTCCTAAAGGGCAGTCCACCTTATTTGATTGCAAATTCCTGTCCTAATGTGTTTTACACCCCACCTCCTATAGAATGTAAGCTCGATCGAGCAGGGTCCTCTTCAACCTATTGTTCCTGTAAGTTTATTTGTAATTGTCCTATTTATAGTTAAATCCCCTTCTTAATATTGTAAAGCGCTACGGAATCTGTTGGCGCTATACAAATTGCAATAATAATAATAATAATTATACTATGGCGCCAGTAAATGCCGCAGCGCTGTACAGATATACAACCTAGAAATTTTGACTTTGGGTGCCTTGGAAAAATACTGAAACAATAAACGCACCTTGAACCTAAAAAGTTTGGGAACCACTGGGTTAACGCATACCACCCAACACTGGAAGTTATGGAATCCTAGGAAGCTGCCTAGGGCCCAGTGGTTACCATGAATTTGCTTGCTCACAATAACTATACCTATTTCAAGAATGAAGAGGGGGCCCTAAACTGTTAACTTGCCAGGGCCCCTCTGTATCTTAATCCTTCTCTGGGTGGTGGGACTTCAATGCGGCCCTCCAGTGATGCAACTCACATCACCGGTGACGGCCATAATGGATGGGCCTGGACAGAAAGTTGGCGTACTCGCTTACTGAAGTAAACATGCCAGCATTGCGTCAAGAATGCCAGCTGACAGACATACTCCTGTTCCTACTCCTGACATACAGGATCATTCAGAGAGCGCTGCTGAAATTATCTCTTCAGGGTCCCTGTTCCCATTGCACACAGTGAATGTGTCTAATGATGAATTATACTGTGCTGCAGGACCTCTGGAAACTAAATCAGGATGGTGAAACATGACCCAAAAATCTGGGCTGTCCTGCCTACAGTGGGAAAGTTAGAGCCCCCCGTTAACTTGCTGGTTTGTACAAAAGAAATTAAACCTAAAGTTCTAGAGACTAACCAGGGCTAAAACAGGGATCTGAGATCCATAATATAGTCATTCATTAAGATTAACGTTTATGCAGGACCCTCCCTGACTAAGAGTCTCTGTAATCTTTTTACGGGGAAAGACAAAATGGTTTCTATTGAGAATAGTTTTTTCTTAGAAATTGCCTATTTATGCATACTGAAAAGTACAGGGAGTAACTCTGGGTTATTCTGGGAGCGGTTAGGAACTGACGAGGGAATACTCCTAACCGACCAATCCTAATACTGACTAATACTGCAAAATGTGAAAAAAAATATTCTTACTGGTCAGTGTCGGAATGGAAAAGTTCCAAAATGTGTTCAATATAGAGAATTACTTGTTTCAGTCACTGCAGTAATCTAGGTGATGGAGTTGACAGATGTGAACTGCAATGCATTGTTTTCAGTTTGACTGATAAGTATATTTAAAGTGACACAAAAGGCACTAAAACAACTTTAGCTTAATGACGCAGTTTTGGTGTATAGAACATGTCCCTGCAGCCTCACTGCTCAATCATCTGCCATTTAGGAGTTAAAACATTTTGTTTATGCAGCCCTAGTCACACCTCCCTGCATGCGACTTGCACAGCCTTCTTAAATACTTCCCAAAAAAGAACATTGATATTTATGGTTCCTGAATTGCACAGTATAAGTAAAATGAGTAAAGTCACGTAACAGCATGGGTAATATATTAGACGGCATTGTCACACTGTTGAAGGTGCTGTGCGCTATATTTCTGCATGAAGGGAAAAAAACACATTGTTTGTAGGATTGTGCATGGTGGGACGGTCTGTCTCTTATTACTCATCTTTTTTTCCCCATCAGTCATTTCTTTTTTTGTTGGTGCTGTGGAAAGAGCCTATAATCCCGCAGCAAGGTTGAATTATTAAAAGAGTTGGGGCTGAGATGTTATGTTAAATATGTTGACAATGACCCTTAATATTTTATATATATTGTAATTATTGATAAAGCTGTGATAATTTCCCCAAAGCAAAGGTTCCGTGTATCCTTGGGTTTTGGGGTGTTGTTTATACCGCATATGCCAAAAGGCGACTATGCATACTTTAAGGATTCAGCTGGTCAACAGAAATCCGTCCGATTATTCATTTTATCGAAACTAAATGCTCAAGTTTAATTGTCAGCAAAAACTCCTAAAGTGATCAAAGTTCTAGTCTAGTGCAAGCAAAATCCATGGGTCCTTCATGTTAAGGTATAAACACTAAACTCTGTGTATATAGTCTGCTTCTCTTCAAAATAAATAGAAAATGCATGGATTTGACGTGTTGCCTTTTAATGCCAAGATAAACTCTGAGCACTATCCGTGAAACAAAAAAGCATAAAAAATTTCAAATTACATGGAAATAGCCCACAGACCAAAGTTGGGCTGAAACATAATTATTTTAGGCACACCTTTTCATGCAGATCAACTCAAATATGTACTACGTAAATGGTGACAGTGTTTTAGCATTAATAAACAAGATGCCTTTTGGTTTAACTCATGTTTGTAAGAGAGAGTGTAGGACAAAGAGTACAGTTTGTTAAATTGACATAATTTGCTAAAAACACAACTTCATTTTAACTGAAAGAACAGGTTAACATCCAAAGGTTTGTAAGATTTGATATGTCCTGGGGAGCTGCAATGCATGTGAATGTCTCCCTGTTGGGTTTCGCACTATGATCCCTTTATTTATTTAAATACATGGAAATACATGGAAATACATGGAAATAATGGACCTTTTTCAAAACACAGCTGAGTCGTTTGAACACTAAGTGATTTGATAGGTTTCAAACAGAGATAGGTTGTAAGACGAGAGAGGGCGGTGGACAGGAAACTTGTTCAAGTACAAATCACACTAACCATCCCTCAAGACTGTAACGACAGCTTAGGTGATTAAGCTTCAACCACAGTATCTGTGAATTCAGGGTTCAGTTCATGGTGGGGTCAACTCAGGCTCTCATCCTTACAAGGTCAATAGAATGGACACTAAAGGCACTGTAACGGCGTTGTCTCATTGAAGTGGTAATAGTATCTGGTGTTCCTAATGTTGTCCTTGCATTCATCAGGAAATAATTTGTACCAATGGACAGTAGTCACTAAATCTGCAACCCTAAAGGATTGGACTTGAACCCGTGTACAAGACAAATCTTTCATTTAGCCCACGGCCACCTTCATTTACCACTGATGTTTGACAGTCAACACTTTACTCACCGTTTCTTGTACATATGCATGAAATCCTATATGTCTGTTTTATTTTTAGTTTAATATACCTTTAGTAAAATTATTTTCAATCTTATTTATTTTTATTCTGCAGCCCATTTAGCTGTATAGATTTATCAATCTTAATAGCTTCACTTATACCATTAGATTTGTCTCGTACGTGGGTTCAACCCAATCTCTTAGGATTGCTGATTTAGTGACTACCGTCTGTTAATTTTTTGTTTGTGTAATACTAACACAGACCCCAAGAAAATGGTGAAAAGCTACATGCGCCTTTCCTGGTTGAATTATTTTGTATTTTGTTAAGTCTGTTTAAGAAGAGTTAACAAAGTAAAACATGTTTTTATTTTTTTATTTTTATAAAAGCACTTACCGGTATCTAACTTACACATTGCACATGCATGGGTGAGTGGAGTTCTATTTTAATACACTGATTTCTTACCTGCAGTTTACAAATTAAAACGGAACTATACCCAGAAATAAACTTCATCTAATCTGCTTCTATGTAGTTCCCTGTGTCTGAATCTCTATTTATTAATTTTCTAGATAATTGTAATTTTTATAAAACACTTTAAGTTCGGACTAAATTTCTTTAGGTATTGCTGTCAAGCTGCCAAACGTTTACAAGATGCAGAACTTAAAGGACCACTCCACAGTTCCAACCCCTCCTCCCCCCAATAAAACACAGTTTAGTAGCTATACCCCCAATGAATACATGCATTGCATATTCTCATGTATTTATTCATTGGGAGTATAGTCTAAAATAGCTTATAAAAGCTGCAGTTCTTATGACTGCCGCCTTTGTAAACCCTCCCCTCTTTTCCCGGAAGAGACTTTAAGTCTCTTTACAGGGAAATAACCAATTAGAGGCTTCTCATTAAAAAGCCACTTGTTCCTCATGTGCACGTGCATGCCAGCACATGCACCCTGTCGCATGTGAACTTCTGAAGCTGAGGAGTTGGTCTGAGGTCTGTGAGGGAGGGGAGGCAGGCACGCTCAAGTAGAGCGTGCCTGCCACTTCCGTTAGCTCAGGGGAGCTAATGGAAGTAGGAAGGAATCCTCCCTGGCTGTTTGATAGACAGCTAGAGGGGAGTTCCCTAGTTTATTTATAAAAGCCTTGGCTGATTTGGACTTTTATTTGGACTTTTATTTACAATTTTTATACTTCAAATTTCTGGTTTTATATTTACTTTTTATTTGGAATCAATCAATTTTCTTTATCTATTGAAGTCCTTGGAGCCTCTGGGATTCTTTACAGGGAAGTGACATCCCTTCATACTGGTACATCGCTGTCCACCCTCAGAGCCAGGAATTTAAGGCTCTCAACTAGGTGAGCATAACATTTACCACGTATATATTATCTGCCTGTTTGCATATATACCACCCATTGGGTCTCTTTCTCCTTTTGTTTCCTTGTCATTATGGAGATACATCTCAGAGGAAGGGGTGTGTTGCTGCCCAAAGATCACATAGGCTTACGTACGGAGCCAATATTATATAGGCTCCAGACCATGTGAGTGGTTTCAGTTTTTTACTTTCATCACTCATTTTCACCAAACCCATCTACACTATATGTTTTCTATCTCTTTGTTCCCTTCATTGTATGTTTAAAAGCATATTCCTGAATTTAAGACAACACAAAATGGTTGGGGTAAGTGAACCCCTCTATCACTTATATTTGTATCAGCACTCCACTAGGTGGTGTATTTTACACTACATTTCTATATATTAATTTATTGTGGCAATAAGGGTATTCCACTTTATGTATATGAGCTGCTTTGTATCTTAGGCACTGAATAGTTTCACCCATCACCTCTGTAAAGAGGGTTTTCTGTAGTGATGTCGCAAACATAAAATTTTCGGTTTGCGAACGGCAAACGCAAACTTCCACAAATGTTCGTGAACCGGCGAACCGCCATAGACTTCAATGGGCAGGCGAATTTTAAAACCCACAGGGACTCTTTCTGGCCACAATAGTGATGGAAAAGTTGTTTCAAGGGGACTAACACCTGGACTGTGGCATGCCGGAGGGGGATCCATGGCAAAACTCCCATGGAAAATTACACAGTTGATGCAGAGTCTGGTTTTAATCCATAAAGGGCATAAATCACCTAACATTCCTAAATCACAATGGATATGGATTGACACCTGACACCTGACATATGACATATTGACACCTTGACATATGGATTGACACCTGTCCTCAGAGACCCTGATACACACTGACACAGAGCAGAATAGGGACTGTTCCCCCTACATAGGGTCACTTGGCAGAAACATAGAAACATAGAAACATAGAATGTGACGGCAGATAAGAACCATTCGGCCCATCTAGTCTGCCCAGTTTTCTAAATACTTTCATTAGTCCCTGGCATTATCTTATAGTTAGGATAGCCTTATGCCTATCCCACGCATGCTTAAACTCCTTTACTGTGTTAACCTCTACCACTTCAGCTGGAAGGCTATTCCATGCATCCACTACCCTCTCAGTAAAGTAATACTTCCTGATATTATTTTTAAACCTTTGTCCTTCTGGACTATGTCCTCTGGTTGTGGTAGTTTTTCTTCTTTTAAATATAGTCTCCTCTTTTACTGTGTTGATTCCCTTTATGTATTTAAATGTTTCTATCATATCCCCCCTGTCTCGTCTTTCCACCAAGCTATACATGTTAAGATCCTTTAACCTTTCCTGGTAAGTTTTATCCTGCAATCCATGAACCAGTTTAGTAGCCCTTCTTTGAACTCTCTCTAAGGTATCAATATCCTTCTGAAGATATGGTCTCCAGTACTGTGTACAGTACTCCAAGTGAGGTCTCACCAGTGTTCTGTACAATGGCATGAGCACTTCCCTCTTTCTACTGCTAATACCTCTCCCTATACAACCAAGCATTCTGCTAGCATTTTCTGCTGCTCTATTACATTGTCTGCCTACCTTTAAGTCCTCAGAAATAATCACCCCTAAATCCCTTTCCTCAGATGTTGAGGTTAGGACTTTTTCAAATATTCTGTACTCTGCCCTTGGGTTTTTACGTCCAAGATGCATTATCTTGCACTTATCCACATTAAATGTCAGTTGCCACAACTCTGACCATTTTTCTAGTTTACCTAAATCATTTGCCATTTGGCTAATCCCTCCTGGAACATCAACCCTGTTACATATCTTAGTATCATCCGCAAAAAGACACACCATCAAGACCTTCTGCAATATCACTAATAAAAATATTAAAGAGAATGGGTCCAAGTACAGATCCCTGAGGTACCCCACTGGTGACAAGCCCAAGCTTCGAATATACTCCATTGACTACAACCCTCTGTTGCCTGTCACTCAGCCACTGCCTTACCCATTCAACAATATTGGAATCCAAACTCAAAGATTGTAGTTTATTGATAAGCCTTCTATGTGCAACAGTGTCAAAAGCCTTACTGAAATCTAGGTAAGCAATGTCTACTGCACCACCCTGATCTATAATTTTAGTTACCCAATCAAAAAAATCAATAAGATTAGTTTGGCATGATCTCCCTGAAGTAAACCCATGTTGTCTCTGATCTTGAAATCCATGTGTTTTTAGATGTTCAACAATCCTATCCTTTAACATGGTTTCCATCACTTTCCCCACTACTGAAGTAAGGCTTACTGGCCTATAGTTGCCCGACTCCTCCCTATTACCTTTCTTGTGAATGGGCACAACATTCGCTAACTTCCAATCTTCTGGGACTACTCCTGTTAACAATGATTGGTTAAATAAATCTGTTAATGGTTTTGCTAGTACACCACTAAGCTCTTTTAATAGCTTTGGGTGTATTCCATCAGGTCCCATTGACTTATTTGTCTTTACTTTTGACAGTTGAAATAGAACCTCTTCCTCTGTAAACTCACGTGTAATAAATGACTCATTTATCCTTTTTTTAACAGAGGTCCCTTTCCTTCATTTTCAGCTGTAAATACCGAACAAAAATATTCATTGAGGCAGTCAGCTAGACCTTTATCCTCATCTACATACCTTCCTTCTTTTGTTTTTAATCTAACTAATCCTTGTTTTACTTTTCTTTTCTCATTTATGTATCTAAAAAAAGTTTTGTCCCCCTTTTTTACTGACTGTGCTATTTTCTCTTCTGTGTGTGATTTGGAAGCTCTTATAACTTGCTTAGCCTCTTTCTGCCTAATCTTATAGGTCATTCTGTCTTCCTCACTCTGGGTTTTTTTTATAATTACTAAATGCTAACTTTTAGTTTTTTACTATTTTGGCCACATCTGCGGAGTACCACAGTGGTTTCTTGAATTTTTTGCTTTTACTGACAAGCCTAATGCAATTTTCTGTTGCCTTCAGTAGTGCAGCTTTTAAATAATCCCATTTATTTTGGACTCAATTTAAGTTGCTCCAGTCTGATAATGACTCCTTTACACATATTCTAATTTTAGAAAAGTCTGTTTTTCTAAAGTCTAAAACTTTTGTTTTTGTGTGGTGTGACTCAGTCACTGTTCTTATATTAAACCACACTGACTGATGATCACTGGATCCTAAACTTTCACCTACAGTAATATCTGATACCAAATCTCCATTTGTTAACACTAAATCTAGTATGGCCTCTTTACGAGTTGGCTCCTCAACGACTTGTTTTAGAGACAATCCCAGTAGGGAGTTTAGAATTTGTGTGCTTCTGGCACAAGTAGCTATTTTTGTTTTCCAATTCACATCAGGAAGATTGAAGTCACCCATGGTGATAACTTCCCCCTTCATTGTCATTTTAGCTATTTCTTCAACTAGTAGATTATCTAACTCTTCAATTTGTCCTGGGGGCCTATAAATCACACCTACACGAACTACTGTGTGATTACCAAATTCTAACGTAACCCAAATGGACTCTCTGTTCGTCTCACTAACCTTTATTAGGCTAGATTTTATGCTATCCTTCACATACAGGGCCACCCCTCCCCCTTTATTGCCTTCCCTGTCTTTTCTATATAAAGAGTACCCTGGTATTGCTATGTCCCAGTCATTTTTTTCATTATACCATGTCTCAGTAACAGCGACTAAATCTACACTATCAGTTGCCATTATTGCCACAAGTTCATGGATCTTATTCCCTAAACTGCGAGCATTTGTAGACATGACTCTAAGCTTATCATTTTTTAACACACTTGCTACAGGCACCTTCTGTCCTTGTTTTGGGGGACAATTGGATTGATGTTTTATCACCCTTTTGCCCCCCCCCACCCCTCCTAGTTTAAATACATCTTAGCAAAACCTCTGAACTGCTCACTGAGAACATTTGTTCCCTTTTGAGAAAGATGCAAACCATATTTTTTGTACAGTTTATTTCCGTTCCAAACAGAGCTACCATGAGCAATAAAGCCAAATCCTTGCTCCCGACACCATTCACCAAGCCACAAGTTAAAGTCCCTAATACGCATCCGCCTGTCATTCTGAGTGTTATGCAGAACTTCAGAGAATGACAGTGTGGAAGCAACCTGCCGTATATCATTGGCAAAAACACTAAAAACTTCCTTAACCTCTGAAACCTCATTGCAAGCCAAGTCATTTGTCCCTAAATGGACAAGTACATCCAATTCCCCTTCCTGCTTTGCTTGCTTAACAATATTACAGATACGTCTCCTGTCTCTGTGAGCAGTAGCTCCGGGAAGACACCTCACAAGACCACCATTGTCCATCTCCACACCTCAGATATGGATTGACATCTGTCCTCAGGGACCCTGATACACACTGACACAGAGCAGAATAGGGACTGTTCCCCCTACATAGGGTCACTTGGCAGATATGTATTGACACCTGTCCTCAGAGACCCTGATACACAATGACACAGAGCAGAATAGGGACTGTTCCCCCTACATAGGGTCACTTGGCAGATATGTATTGACACCTGTCCTCAGAGACCCTGATACACACTGACACAGAGCAGAATAGGGACTGTTCCCCCTACATAGGGTCACTTGGCAGATATGTATTGACACCTGTCCTCAGAGACCCTGATACACACTGACACAGAGCAGAATAGGGAATATTCACTAAATGTCAAACATTGTTATACAGGGGGATATTCAGTAAATAAGGATAAGGGGGTGACCTACTGTCCTCCCCCCCGGCCCCCACCCCTGCACGGTGGGTGGGGGCCATAAATCACAATTGGGGGGGACCTACTGTCCTCCCGCTTGCCCCCACCCATGAGCGGTGGGTGGGGGCCATAAAAATAATGAGGGGGAGGACCTACTATATGATGTTGTATCGATCAGGTAGTGTAAGGGTTACACCCGCTTCACAGTGACAGACCAAACTCCCCGTTTAACGCACCGCAAACAACCGCAAACAGTCCATTTGCACAACAGCAAACTCCCCATTTGCACAAGGTTGGATACCAAGCTAGCCATGTCCCGTTCTTTGTCCTCACTGATGTCATTGAAGGTCTCTTCCTCCACCCAGCCATGTACAACACCAAGGGTCCCCGAAAGGTGACAACAAGCCCCCTGGGACGCCTGCTGTGTTTGGTCTTGACCTCCTCAAAGCCACCTTCCTCCTCTGACTCCTCTTCAGACTCCTCTCTCTGCGTTGCCTATCTCTGCGTTATTATAAGGTGTGTTAAGTAGTACAATTCTTATCAGTTTAATCCCTGTTACGAGTAGAGGACTATTTCCTTGTTTCGCCAAACCCCTTCAAAGATGGAAAAAGTGGTATGAGTGGAAGAAACGAGGAAATGTGGTCAGGTGGTGGTGCCAGCCCCACCGAGAGCTTGTACCCAGGTTTGCTAATAAACTGAAAAAAGAAAAAATCTCCCAAGAAGGAGATCTAAAACTGGCATAGGAAAAGGTTAGACAACTATAATAAAGTGATACCTACAAATCCTAGTGAGCATAGGTGTATAATAGAGGGAGAAAGTGAAAGCAGAGTAATGCTTCCTAATACCGTGGTTAGTACCCTTTGTTAAAGTAAATTGAGTAATGGACAAAAGTCTTTATTGTATCATTTATAAATAACAAAGGGATACTATACTCATTCCTCTAAAGTGGCTATTACACCAAATTGTGTAATAATGGTAATACTATTACCCATTATATAATATTGCCAGGGGCAAGGAAATTCCCTCTAAATAGATGGGTATAGGCAGAGAGTATGGAGACCGGAGTTATGCTGTCATAAAAAGTGTCAATAAGGTGATATAAAGTTAAATGTATCACAGACACACAGACACCCTTTCTCTTAGCTAGTTTCCAGAAATGCTGGATAGGTAGAAGGGCTATAAAGACTCAGAGAGTCTATAAGAATAAACTAGCCCTAATCTCTTTAAACACCTTCAAGGGTGTTCTAAGCTAAAGCTCAATCTAAACGTTTAGATGACTGCCTGATTTCCCATCACAGATGCTGGCTAGGAATAACACTGTGCAAGACAAAGAGTGGGTCTAAGTGCCCATAGTGCAGTAAAGTGTCCCTAGTGAAGTGAAAAAGAGAATAACGAGCTGGCGCCCTATCAGGGGACGTGTATATGGCATCGATTTTATGAAGCGGAAGATCGAAAAAGATGCTTGGTCAGTCCTCCGACTTCAAATTTGGGGCACTGCGCGTGCAATCTAATGTGCCACCAGATAGGAGTGGTGTGTTAAGTAAGTAAAGGATGTGTATCATAAACCACATAGGGAGGGGAAATCCCTGAGCCAGGTATAGTAATAAACAGTAATAGTAACAAAAAGATACGACCTGACCACAGGCGAATGGCAGAGTATTATCTATAAAATAAGAATAAAAAACATAACATAGTGTGTACTGTATATTGAAAATCTGTAAATAATATGAGGATGGACTACCACTCACATTTACCAGAGCCGTACCAGGCTCTGTATAGCAGGCTCAAAGGTGCCAATACTGGCTAACGAAACTCCAAGGCAGAAATATGCAGGATTCCGTAGTAAAAAAAAAATTATTTGATGAATAAAAATATAAATATAAAATAACAGACTCCCGGTTACAAGGGAGTCTGTTATAAATGTTATAAAATGAAGGTATCCACTTACCCCAAACAAAGTAAACCGTCGGAGTAAGTATAAAGAACAAATAAAATACAATCAAATGATAAAAGGACAGCAGACGCGTTTCGGCTCGGTGGCCTTCTTCCAGTGCTGATTTTCGGATCCTCGTGGCTTGTTTAAATGTGCCCGGCATTGTAGATCACCTGTGCGTGTTTTTCTTCCGTATACGTCATTTCCGGTAATTGCGGACGATGTCATTTCCGGTATCGTCAGTTGGAACGCACGGTGGAACGCATGCAGCGTTCAGTAGTTTCCGGTCTCGGAAAGATTATATTTAAAAAAGAATTGATTATATATAGGAACAGAAATATATACAAAGACCTAGAAAAGCCTTTATAAAGTGAATAAAGATCCATAAAGGTGGATCTTAAACTGTCATCTTTTAAACTCTCATATTAATTAACCACTTCAGTAAACAAAGCTTATAATAAAGCATACACATAAGTGGAGTGTAGAAGCCGGCCAAACATAGGCAAAAAGGAATAATATAAAAAAGAGTTATGTAAAAAAAGGAATGGATAATGGAAAATATCTAAAATAAAAATATTACAAAAAATGAGAAAACTCAAAATCTAAATTTAAACCCTTAGGGAATAAACAGTCCATATCAAAAATCCATTTGCTCTCTATCTTTGCCAGCTCCTTTACATTATTTTCACCCCTCCAATTTTTTACTTTTTTGAAAATAGCCATAAATGATAGTACAGATGGATCACTTCTATGTTTTTTGGCAAAGTGTGCTGAAACACTATGTTTCATATACCCCCTCTGGATATTGCCCACGTGTTCCGCAATCCTGGTTTTTAAGGTCCTGGTGGTCATCCCTATGTACTGCAGACCACATGGGCACCAGAGGAGGTATATGACATTAGTAGAGTGACATGTCAGAACCTGGCGGATAGGAAAAGTATGATGATTAAAATGAGAAACAAAGGAGGTGATTTTTTGTTTGTAGTGTGTTAAGTAGTACTATTCCTATCAGTTTTATCCCTGTTATGTGCCTTTTTTTTGGTTTGGTTTTTGAAGCCACAGTGCAGCACCAGAGGCCCGAAAAATTAGGCATGTACACATGCCTGAAAAATTAGGTATTGTTGCAGCCGCTGCTGTAGCAGCGGCCAGAAAAAATGATGTTTGTTTCCCAGGCAGAAAGTGCCCTAAAACATTGCGGCTTGAACCCTAGTTGGTGGCGGATAAGTCACGCAAGTCAACCGGCATTCAGAGCTAAAATACAGCAGCGTGTGGACCATTTTTAGCCCAAGGCAGCTCATCTCATCAGGCCTTTTTTAGTCGAATGTATCGCCCACTGTCAGTCCCTTCGGGATCCATCCCTCATGCATCTTAATAAAGGTGAGGTAATCTAGACTTTTTTGACCTAGGCGACTTCTCTTCTCAGTGACAATACCTCCTGCTGCACTGAAGGTCCTTTCTGACAGGACACTTGAAGCGGGGCAGGCCAGAAGTTCTATCGCAAATTGGGATAGCTCAGGCCACAGGTCAAGCCTGCACACCCAGTAGTCAAGGGGTTCATCGCTCCTCAGAGTGTCGATATCTGCAGTTAAGGCGAGGTAGTCTGCTACCTGTCGGTCGAGTCATTCTCTGAGGGTGGATCCCAAGGGCTGTGGCGATGCGTAGGACTTAAAAAGCTCCGCATGTCCTCCATCAACAACACGTCGGTAAAGCGTCCTGTCCTTGCCGGCGTGGTCCTGGGAGGAGGAGGATTACTTTCACCTCTTCCCCTGTTAGATTCCCGTTGTACTGTGACATCACCCTTATACGCTGTGTAAAGCATACTTTTTAATTTATTTTGCAAATGCTGCATCCTTTCCGACTTGTTGTAATTTGGTAACATTTCAGCTACTTTCTGCTTATACCGGGGGTCTAGTAGTGTGGACACCCAGTACAGGTCGTTCTCCTTCTGCCTTTTTATACGAGGGTCCCTCAACAGGCACGACAGCATGAAAGACCCCATTTGCACAAGGTTGGATGCCGAGCTACTCATTTCCTGTTCCTCCTCCTCAGTGATCTCAATGAAGGTATGTTCTTTCCTCCAGCCACGTACAACACCACGGGTACCAGATAGGTGACAACAAGCACCCTGGGATGCCTGTTGTGGTTGGTCTTCCTCCTCCTCCTCAAAGCCACATTCCTCCTCTGACTCCTCTTCCTCACAATCCTCTTCCAGCGTTGCCGCAGGTCCAGCAAGCGATGCTGATAAGGCTATTTCTGATGGTGATAGTGACCACAACTCTTCCTCTTCCTCTTCACGCGCATCTACGGCCTGATCCAGCACTCTTCGCAGGGCACGCTCCAGGAAGAAAACAAATGGTACAATGTCGCTGATGGTGCCTTCGGTGCGACTGACTAGGTTTGTCACCTCCTCAAAAGGACGCATGAGCCTACAGGCATTGCGCATGAGCGTCCAGTAACGTGGCAAAAAAATTCCCAGCTCCCCAGAGGCTGTCCTAGCACCCCGGTCATACAAATATTCATTAACGGCTTTTTCTTGTTGGAGCAGGCGGTCGAACATTAGGAGTGTTGAATTCCAACGTGTCGGGCTGTCGCAAATCAAGCGCCTCACTGGCATGTTTTTTCGCCGCTGGATATCTGCAAAGTGCGCCATGGCCGTGTAGGAACGCCTGAAATGGCCACACACCTTCCTGGCCTGCTTCAGGATGTCCTGTAAGCCTGTGTACTTATGCACAAAGCATTGTACAATCAGATTACACACATGTGCCATGCACGGCACATGTGTCAACTTGTCCAACTTCAATGCCCCCAACAAATTTGTTCCGTTGTCACAAACCACTTTGCCGATCTCCAGTTGCTGCGGAGTCAGCAACTTTTCCACCTGTGCGTTCAGGGTGGACAGGAGTGCTTTTCAAGCAAGTCAAACCCAAGACGGTGTGACACTGCCGTATCTGGGATGTGGAATAGTACTTGGGGAGCTGGGGGGGTGCCGTTGATGTGGAGCAAGACGCAGCAGCAGAAGAGGACTCACCGGAGAAGGTTATGGAAGAGGATGGAGTAGGAGGAGTAGAGGAGGTGGCAGCAGGCCTGCCTGCAAGTCGTGGCGGTGTCACCAACTCCTCTGCAGAGCCACGCATTCCATGCTTGGCAGCCGTCAGCAGGTTTACCCAATGCGCAGTGTAGGTGATATACCTGCCCTGACCGTGCTTTTCAGACCAGGTATCAGTGGTCAGATGGACCCTTGCCCCAACACTGTGCCAGACATGCCATTACTTCCTTTTGCACAATCGATTACAGGTTGGGGATTGCCTTTTGTGAAAATAAATTTCGTCCGGGTACCTTCCACTGCGGTGTCCCAATAGCTACAAATTTTTTGAACGCCTCAGACTCCACCAGCTTGTATGGTAAAAGCTGGCAGGCTAATAGTTCAGACAAGCCAGCTGTCAGACGCCGGGCAAGGGGGTGACTTTCTGACATTGGCTTCTTACGCTCAAACATGTCCTTGACAGACACCTGACTGTGGGCAGATGAGCGGGAACTGCTCAAGGTGAGAGACGGAGTGGCGGATGGTTGAGAGGGGGCAAGGAGGACAGCAGTGGTTGATGTGGCTGAAGATGCTGGACCAGGAGGAGGATGGCGGCTTTGAGTTTGTGTGCTGCTTGTACTCATGTGTTGATCCCATAGGCGTTTGTGATGTGCGATCATGTGCCTGCGCAAAGCAGTTGTACCTAGGTGGGTGTTGGACTTCCCACGACTCAGTTTCTTTTGGCACAGGTTGCAAATGGCATCGCTGTTGTCAGAGGCAGACACACAAAAAAAATCCACACTGCTGAGCTCTGCAATGACGGCATTCTGGTGGTGGACACAGCATGCGTTGATTGGCATGCTGTCGGGCTGACCCCGGGTGCCGATGCATGCTGTCTGACTGTGCCACTAACTCCTTGTGATGACCTCCCCCAAGATCCAACTCGTCTCCTTCTTCTCTCTGTCTCCCCATCTGAACTTTCGCCCTGTTCTTCTTCTTGCCGAGCGGGCACCCACGTGACATCCATGGATGCATCGTCATCATCAACCGCTTCACTTGTATCTGACAACTCAGCAAAGGAAGCAGCAGCAGGTACAACATCATCATCATCACACTGTACGACCATGTGTGTAATGCTGCCTGACTGAGACATATCCCTGTTATCTACATCCTCTGGCAATAATGGTTTCACATCACTCATTTCTTCAAACGGATGTGTAAATAACTCCTCTGACAGATAAAGTTAAGCGGCTGTGGTGCTAGTGTTGGTGGTGGCGGCAGGCGGGTGAGTGCTATCTTGAGAGGTGCCCGAAGCTAAGCTGGAGGAGGATGGTGCGTCAAGGTTCCGAGCGGAAGTAGAAGATTGGGTGTCCTATGCTAGCCAGTCAACTATGTCCTCAGAACTTTTCAAGTTCAGGGTATGTGGCCTTTGAAAACTGGGCATTATTCTAGGGCAAAAGGGAACCACAGCACCACGACCACGGCGGCCCCTGCGGGGTGGCCTGCCTCTGCCTGTCATTTTTTGGGGGATTAGTGGTACTATGCGTGCAAGCTACTGTGAGACCAGATATGAGTGGCACTGTTCACTGGCAGAGGTTGGCAGAGTACACGCTGTAGGCCTGACACCCGCTTGCAGACAACTAACTGCTATTCAATCTATAACAGTGAAAAAAGTTTTTTGGTTTTTAAATGCAATCTATTGCGACACCAGATAAGAGTGCCACTGTGCACTTGCAGAGGTTGGCAGAGTACACGCTGTAGGCCTGACACCCACTTGCAGACAACTAACTGCTATTCAATCTATAACAGTGAAAAAAGTTTTTGGGTTTTTAAATGCAATCTATTGCGACACCAGATAAGAGTGGCACTGTGCACTGGCAGAGGTTGGCAGAGTACACGCTGTAGGCCTGACACACACTTATGAAGGACACTGACTACTATTATGACAGTCAAAAACTTTTTTTGTTTTTAAATGCAAGCTATTGTGACACCAGATATGAGTGGCACTGTGCACTGGCAGAGGTTGGCAGAGTACACGCTGTAGGCCTGACACACACTTATGAAGGACACTGACTGCTATTATATTACAGTCAAAAACTTTTTTGTTTTTAAATGCAAGCTATTGTGACACCAGATATGAGTGGCACTGTGCACTGGCAGAGGTTGGCAGAGTACACGCTGTAGGCCTGACACACACTTATGAAGGACACTGACTACTATTATGACAGTCAAAAACTTTTTTTGTTTTTAAATGCAAGCTATTGTGACACCAGATATGAGTGGCACTGTGCACTGGCAGAGGTTGGCAGAGTACACGCTGTAGGCCTGACACCCGCTTGAAGGACACTGACTGTTATTATATTACAGTCAAAAAGTTTTTTTGTTTTTAAATGCAACCTATTGTGACACCAGATATGAGTGGCACTGTGCACTGGCAGAGGTTGGCAGAGTACACGCTGTAGGCTTGACACCCGCTTGCAGACAACTAACTGCTATTCAATCTACAATAGTGAAAAAAGTTTTTGGGTTTTTAAATGCAATCTATCGTGACACCAGATATGAGTGGCACTGTGCACCGGCAGAGGTTGGCAGAGTACACGCTGTAGGCCTGATACCCGCTTGAAGGACACTGACTGCTATTAGATTACAGTCAAAAACTTTTTTTGTTTTTAAATGCACGCTATTGTGACACCAGATATGAGTGGCATTTTGCACTGGCAGATGTTGGCAGAGTACACGCTGTAGGCCTGACACACACTTATGAAGGACACTGACTGCTATGATATCACATTAAAAAACTTGAGTGGCACTGTGCACTGGCAGAGTACACGCTGTAGGCCTGACACACACTAATGAAGGACACTGACTGCTATTATATTACAGTCAAAACATTTTTGTTTTTAAATGCAAGCTATTGTGACACCAGATATGAGTGGCACTGTGCACTGGCAGAGGTTGGCAGAGTACACGCTGTAGGCCTGACACCCGCTTGAAGGACACTGACTGCTATTATATTACAGTCAAAAAAGTTTTTTGTTTTTAAATGCACGCTATTGTGACACCAGATATGAGTGGCACTGTGCACTGGTAGAGGTTGGCAGAGTACACGCTGTAGGCCTGACACACAGACGCTTGCAGACAACTAACTGCTATTCAATCTATTACAGTGCAAAACATTTTTTGATTTTTAAATGTCAAGCTTAAGCTATTGTGACACCAGATATGAGTGGTGGCACTGGGCAAGTGGGCACAGTATCCACTGTGAGCCTGACACAGAAGCTGGCAGGCAGGCAACTGCAATTAGATTACACAGGAAAAAAAAGCAGACTGATGTTCTAGCCCTAAAAAGGGCTTTTTGGGGTGCTGTTCTTACAGCAGAGTTTAGATGAGTCCTTCAGGACTGTAGTGGACACTGAATACACTAGCCTAGCTATCAATTTCCCTATCAAATCAGAAGCAGCAGCTACACTGTCCCTCCTCTCACTAAGAATGCAGCTTCACAATGAATGTAAAATGGATGCTGTACAGGAGGTGGGAGGGTCTGGAAGGGAGGGTCTGCTGCTGATTGGCTGGAATCTGTCTGCTGACTGTAAGGCACAGGGTCAAAGTTTACTCAATGATGACGAATAGGGTGCGGATCGAATCGCGCATATGTTCGCCCGCCGTGGCAAACGCGAACACGCTATGTTCACCAGGAACTATTCGCCAGGGAACCGTTCGGTACATCACTAGTTTTCTGTTGTCAGAACTCTATCTCGTAAACATACCTCCAAGCCATAACTCTGTGGCTATGGACTTAGATAGGTGGTCCTTTTTCCCACTTTCCTATTCAGGCAGAGCAAGTCTTTTTAAACTATTCAGCTTCCCTTAACTACTTTACCCACTTCAAGTTCTATTGCTATTCCTATCAAACAAAGACAAGTTATTTCTCAAGAAAAAGCTGTGCCGCTTCCTACGGTAGAAGGCACCACTTTACTTAAGTTTGACAAAACTCTTGGTGTGGGCTAGTTGTCACATGCCCCGCTGGCCCTTACCTGTCCCGGGGAGCTTGCAGCGACATTGGAGGCGGTCCTCTGGGTTCCATGGCACCCTCAGCTAAGTCCTGCTGGGCTCTCTCTGCTTCTCCCATGGCTCCTAACTCTACTGTTCAGTGCTGGTCTCCTCTTAGGTGCTGCCGTGGCAAAATGGTTGTTCTGGTGCTTGCTCCAGTCTCCTAGCATCCTGGTTCCCAATCCGGGTTCTTATTCCTGATTCATGTTCCTAATTCCTGTTACTAGTTCCTGATTCTTGCTCCTGATCCCTGTTTCCTGGTTCTTGATTTCTGGTAAAACTTTTCGGCTTCTGACCTTGATCCTTGATTCTGACTTTGATCCTTACCACATTTCTTATCTTTGACCTTGGCATCCTGCTCCCTAATCATGGAATTCCTGGCTTCTGACTTTCGGCTTGACTCTTGACCTCGTTCCTTTGCTGCCAGCTCTGAGCATCGTGCCACCTGAGACTGAGGCACCTGGGAAGGTCGTGTCTGTAAGGGGTTACCATTTCACTACAACTGAGGTCCTCTCCAAGCAAACAAACCAGTAGGCAGTCACACTAGTCAACAGAAAATGTTATTATATAATTTTGTAAACCTTCCATTATGTACAATTCTCACTATTCCTGAAATTCGGGGGAAATTTGAAGACCTTTCTCTCCCTTGGTTTGTCTACTTCCAATTTTGGAATTATATTGGGGCAGTTATATGAGAATTTGGGTAGGCTGACTGGCAGTACGCTAAATATTTACTTTTATGTTCCATGCTGGTAACATCATACTCTATCTTATGACTCTAGTTTCTACTCAGATACGTTATCAACTGGGGTTCTCTAAAAACTGGTCCATCACAATGGCTACAACACTTACTTGATTTGACAATCGAAGACCTTCTGAAACAATACGCATACCTAGTCAAATTCATACCATTTGTCACACGTAATGAAATGACCATAAGAATACTACACCATGCTTATTATACAGCCTTCAAATGATTTAAAATACAAAGGAGAGAATGAGCGACTTGTTTTATGTGCTCTACATATGCTGCAGATATGAATCACTGTTTTTTGGACTGTCTGAATATTTAAACATTCTGGAATGCAGTGACATGTATCTCAAAGCACATAATCTACCCCTTTATCTCAATTACTCCAGATTTGGCTCTCTTGGGCCCCTTCCCTTCCACAAGAACCCCTAACAAGAATTTGGGTCACACATGAAATGTAGTAGGATGCAAAACTATTTACGATGCTGGAATCAACCAGACACTCTATCACTTTTCTTAAATAAACTCCACCATCTTTTTTGAGATGCATTGGATAAACACACTAAATAATAAATAATGCATGGTTAAAACGTTCCTGTCTATATGGAAACAATATATTCTCACCTTAGAGACTTCCTACAGAAACACAGTAAAAAACACATTGGAGTACACCGTCTAAAATTCTGCGGAACTAGTAGCTAGTTATAAACCCTTACCCATCAGGCCATCAAACAGGTGCTGGCAAACTAACATCTCCCATTTGTAAACCCTTTCCATGTTACACATGATACACTTGAGAAATTAAGACATGTCTATTTATTTTATCCATGTTTAAACTGTTACCTTTTTTATTGTGATTATGATAACTGTCAGTTTAGGTTCCCAACTGTGTGATTCGTATTGGATGTGACTGCTGGATAAAATCCTCATGCAGAAAATAGAACCTTCAACCAGAATCCTGAGTCACAATGTCCAAACCACTAAAAAAAAAACTCACACTCTCTCACTAGGTTTGTTTTCCTTTATAGTTTAGATTTGTTTATTTTGAATTAGTGCAGTTAAAAAATGTGACTGCATATATATCATATGCTTTGTGTTTTGCCATGTCTACAAATAGAAACAAAATGTACTTAATGAAACAGTTCTGCAATTTTCATGAGCTACAAAATACATTCACAATAAAAATTGCAATTACAAAAAATAGATACCCACAATCCATCATCAAAATCACTCCACAAAAGGACAAACAACAGTCATCACGGGCACAGGAGAACAAAATGGCTGCACTCAGGTACTGACATCCGTCACAAGGAAGGAAGAAAGGATACTAAATATAAATAAAGGCAAGTGACAAGGGAGAAAGTATAATCAATACGATACACAAAGCATAAGGAAATGAAAACCAAAAGAAAAAGTGAGAGGGCCACTTCAAGCATACTGTAGGCCAGCACTTTTCATGTGTTGCTCCTCATTATGACCAGGACAACTTCATGGATCTGGCAAATACTAAGTGGGCCAGGGTTTAAAGCATTTCAGTGAATTTTACAGATAAAAATATATTTCAGTCCGAGCTTCCTCAGTGGTCATTAAAACATCCTCAAAATTACAACTGTCAATCTTTGTTACTCTTTAAATTCATGAAAGTTTGGAGTCATTATATATCTCTATTATCCTTTTTGCAATGCATTCAGATTTGGAAAGATTTAACTTTTAATTCCTCAATACCACATAAATGGAGAATTTGAGGTAAATAATGTTTTGAATTCTATGATAATTTTTTTTTTTTTTTTTTTTTTTTTTTTTTTAATTCTTTATTTTGGTTGTGCACATGTTGAACAAACAGCTGGCGTGCGCCACAACAGCGACATCCAGTAGAATAGGTGAACTTTGGTATTACATGTTATGGCATGTGATATACAGGCACATTTTTTATGATACGAATATGGGTTCTAGAACAGTAGTTTAGGTTCACTTTAGGTTTTGAATACGTTAGCATAATGCACATGTCGTGGAGAAATAGGTAGAGGAGAGACATAGGATGAGAGCATGGCTTGTGCATGAGAGTGTACATATAAGGTTAAGTAAGTTAGTGCATAGAGTGTATCCAGGAAGCTTATTCAGAGGAGCAATAGAGATAAGAAACAAGGCATGTACAGGTATAGTAAAGACTAATCTATACATCAGCTTTAGCAGACTATGTGATATAGAAACCTTGCTATATAAGGTACTGACATGCTGTCATTAGTGAGATAGGGTGATGGTCTCTTAACTGGCTAGCTGTTATCTGCCAAAGCTGATATGAGTGAGGCTCAGTGTATGCCTTAGCTAAGACTACTAAACATCAACAGTATGTCTGGCATGATATTCCCATGGGCATAAGGCAGGAAAACATGGTAAAACTAGCTGTGGTCCAGATATTAAACTTGGTCGTGAGCATGGAGCATGGGTTTTACTTAGTCTAGTGCTCAGCGTCCACAGCATGCAGCACGGTGCTCCGATTCTGGGACCTGCATCAGCCAATCCCCATCAACGGCAGTGTTTGCACCTGCTTAGGTAAGTCCCGGCTCCAATGTAGGCCATGTGTAGTTAAGTCCCGAGGCACTGCAAGCTGTGGTTGATCGCTGTTGGTGAAGCCCAGTCCCGGGTATAGCATAGTGTGGTCCAGGCCTGATGCGTGTGTGGGTACTGTCCTACCCTGTGGCTGGTGGAGTTTCTTCCTCCGGTTGATCTTGTCCGAGCGCTTTACTTGTGTAGTGCAGCGGCGGATTCTGAGAAATTGCTTTCCGGTTGTCGGTACTGGTTTTACGACCTGTTGCTTGGCCGTCTGGCGTTTTCTTCTCGGAACTCCCGGGGCTCTCCGCATAGTCGAGTGGCGTGTGCTTGCTGTTGGGGTTTGTATAGGCTCTGCTGCCGGGCGTACAGGAGGGTGAGTAGGTTTCTCACCCCTTGTTGCTCTGTGGGTGGGCCCCTTGAGCTTTGGTCGCTTTTCTCCGCTCTCCGACTGGTGCTTGGTATAGGTGGCTGCGCTTCGGTGCATTATGCTCCTCCAGAAGCGCTGAAAAATTGCATCCAGCCTCCTCAGAGATTCCGCTGTGGCGTCTCGTAGTGTTGGCAGCTCAGGGCCCTCGCCTCTTGTGCGCGGGGCATTGACATCCGCCATCTTAGATTTCCCGGCTCTAGGTAGTACAGCTCGGTCAGTGGTGCGGGCGTTACTGGTGCCTCTGTGGTGCTCGAATCGGGGCCGGACTTGTCGTGGGTCTCTAGGCTCGGGGTGACATGAGGCATCCGCCATGTTGGGTATCGCGTCGTGTAGCCTGCATGTCGGCGTTGTGCTCCCTAGCACTCTCTCTGTACCAGGTTCGCCTCCCTGGTATGGACCGCGATCACCCCCGTCGGTCCAGGGGGGGGAGTAACGGGGCTCCCTCTCGTGATGTGTCGGCCTCCCGTGGCGCCGGACCGGGAGATCGGCCGCCTCTCCCGCTCGACGGGCCCTAGGCCTCATGTCACAATTTGGTTGGCCAGCTGGCCCCAGACGGTTTGCAGTCCCCAGTGTTGATTTGGGCCCTTTTGTGGGTCAAGTGGGTTCGTTTGGGTTGGCAATATCGAGTTATTTAGGACCCGTAATAGCTTTTTTGCCTTGTTGTCTGGGGAGCTCTGCAGTGGCACGTCTGTCTTCCATGCTGGTCAGGCCCCGCCCCTCTTCTATGATAATTTTATTGTCATACTCTATTAATATTCATCATGGACATGCAGATCTTACACACTGGAAGGAAGAACTCAAATTATTCTCTAGCTCAAGGTTTAATAGAAATTCAGAAATGAGAAACAAGCATAGGTCAGTACTGGAAAATATAAGAGAACTCAAGGAGATAACATCAGGCCAACAAGAACCCAAAAAAATATATAAATAATAATAATCACCTGGGGGCTGTTTTATACAGAGATGCCTCACAAATCAATACAGAAGTTGTCAAATGGTGTGAGTGCACATACAACGCAAGTAGCAGAGACCGTAGAACATTACCAAAATGGCACTGGGCTGAATATTATAGAATGGAACTAGTTATTCATGTCTATACGGCATGTCTATATGGTAGGTGGATGGCAGCACGGTGGAGTAATCTCAGATGACCAGAGGGAGGAAGGAGTAAGGGTAGCAAAGCTTAGATAGCTGCAATAATTTATATATATATTTAATCTAGGGATATGTAGGTAGATAGATGGACGGATAGATGGATAGATGGATGGACAGACGGTCAGATGGACAGACAGGCAGACAGACAGACAGGTAGATGAAACATGACGATATAAAGAATAAATAATTTTGCATTATAGTAGATTTCATCTACATTTTTCATCTCCAAACATGCTCATTTGTCAAATTCACAATTAAATAGGAAAATACTCCATATATGTCTTTTAATTATATATTTTTTAAAATTGACAAACACATATTTGTTAAATGCAGGGAAAAGTAGACGAATATTAAAAATAAAAATTCTAGGAATTCTGGGTTGTTTTCTTTTAAGGACCAGATGTTAACCATTTATTAGTGCCCTATATTTGCCCAGAGGTTATCATTTTCATATTAACTCAGCTTGCGTGCTTCCCACTGGGTGATAGTGTACAGACTTTACATTTGTGCCAGTTATTTACCCCAAGCTTGAAAGACAGCCAGGCTGCACTGCTCACAGACTACTGACTAATATGTTTTTTTTCCCCAGATGCAGCTCTGATAGGATTGCCTCTTACTGACAGTTTTCCAAGTAGAACCAAAGGGACATTTTTCATGATTAATATGTTATTGCTTACATCTCAACAGAAATTAGCGTAATAATAAACCCTAGTCAGAGTGATTGATGATTCTTAGCCATTGTTTAAATATTTTTATAGTTGATATACTGTGCAGAAATGTCCACCCTGCAGATATGTTTTAAGATATTTACAATAAAACATTTATTAAAATATATATAGGACAATGAAAAAGGGTTTTTTTTTTTCTTAATAAATATTAATTACATATTTGGTTAACTTAAAGGGACACTCCACTGCCCAAATAAATGTTAAAAATCACTGTTTAGTAGATGTACCCAAAATGACAGAATGCGTGCTTTTAATTATGCATTTTTTCATTCGGGGTATACCTTAAAACCTCTTGCAAAACACGCATTTCTCTTGTTTGCGGCCTTTACAAGCGCTCTGCTTCTAACCTCGCTCAGACTTTATGTAGCTGTCCAATCACAGACTTCCAAATGCAGCTCAATGAGAAGTCTTTGCAAGGCAGGTGCTTTGAGCAATTGCTGCCTCTTATGGTTAGTTCCACTGAGCAAAACAGACCAGTAACTAACAGGATCATTTGTGTGATTAACTGCCAGGGTGATATAACAAGGTCAATTTATAAAAGTGTAAAGTTCTATTGAATCTTCATTTTTTGTAAAATAAAAAAAGAGGACACAGTCTTCACATGTAAAGCTTTTTAGCAAGCTAAGGTGCTTTATGGGTCTAGAGTGTCCCTTTAAAGGAACCCTACAGCATTAGGAATACAAGCCAGTATTCCTAATGCTGAAGCAGAACCCCCAACTTGAGAAGTGGGACGTTGGTGTAAAAGTGGTAAAGTTGGCCAGTGTGGCAATTGCCCAAATAACTGGCAAGTCAGACAGACATGAATGCACTCTAGGCTGTTTGACAATCAAGCAGGCAAGCCAGGGGCGGATCCAGACCCCAATCTCAGGAGGGGCAAGTAGTTATTTATAGAAACAATCCAGGCACAATAACCACTACAGCTCACTGTAGTGGTTTTGGTTCCAGGAGTGTCGTGGCACCCTCCCAGAGTAAGTAGTCAAACAGTTTAAGTACAGTTTGACAACTTACCTGGGGTCTGCTGGGGTAGGTGTTAGGGCCTGTAGTAGGGGACAGGAGCAGTAGAGTATGTGGTGCAATGAATGAGGGGTGTAGTGTGTGTGCGTGAGGGGTACAGTGTGTGTGTATGAGGGGTGTAGTGTGGGAGAGGGATATAGTGTGTGTGTGTGTGTGTGTAAGAGGGCTGTAGTGTGTGAGAGGGATGCAGTTTGTTTGTGTCTATGAGTGGTGTAGTCTGTGAGAGGTGCATTGTGTGTATGTTTGGGGCTGTGTGTGTTGTTGTGTGAGGGGTACAGTGTGTGTGGAGGTGCAGTGTGTGTGAGGGGTGTACTGAGTGTATGGGGCAGTGTGTGTGAGTGAGGGGTTCAGTGTGTATGGGGGCAGTGTGTGTATGTGGGGGTGCAGTGTGGATGTGTGAGGGGTGCGCTGAGTGTATGGGGGCAGTATGTGTGTGAGGGGTGCAGTGTGTGTATTGGGGCAGTGTGTGTGTGAGGGTGTAGTGTGTGTGTGAGGGGTGCAGAGAGTGTATGAGAGGGCAGTGTGTGGGGGGCAGTGTAGTGTGTGTGGGGTGCAGTAAGTGTTTGGGGGCAGTGTGTGTGTGGGGTGCAGTGAGTGTATGGAGGACAGTGTGGGTGTGTTTGAGGGGTCAGTGAGTGTGTGTATGTGTGGGGCAGTGTGTGTGTGAGGGGTGCAGTGAGAGTGCTGTCTGTGAGTGGGTATTGTGTTTTGGGGAGCAGGTGGGAGCAAATTATATTTATTATTATATTTTATTAAAAAACGATTAAAGAGCCGTTTGCCCTGCGCTGCGACACAAGACAGGGGCAGCCCACAAGGACACATCCCGGTGGGTGCCCCCTGCAGGCCGGCACCCTAGGCAAATGCCTAGTTCGCCTAACAGTTGTGCCGGCCCTGTCTGAAAGTTTCGACAAAGCTGCAATGTTTTACATTGTGTGGTTAAAATGACAGCGCTACTGTACCTGAACCACTTCATTGAGAGTAAGTGGCCTGGCGCATTTACTGGTCTTTTAAAGGGACACTCCTAGCATCCACCAAGCAAGCATGCATCATTGTAAAAACACTTATAAATGGTAAAACAGCTAAAGAGAGTTTATGGGACATCTACAAAGAAGCTCTCTGACCGATTCCTATGAAGAGCTCCCTACAAGCTGCGACTGCATGTGCAAGTTAAAGGGTTACTCCAATCAACATGACCCTTTTAGTAATTTGAAGTGAACATGGTGTTTGGAGTCTGTGCGTGCAGCTTTTCACTTTTAAACACTGCACATATAGAGATGTAGCGCTTTGCTGCCAAAAGTGTAACTCTGATTCTGGCACTTCATTAACCAGCCCGCAACAGGAGTCTCAGGCTGGATGACGTCAATTCGTTGTATACTGGACTTCTCTCATCAATACACACAGCATGCTGGCAGTGTGTGACCAATGGTGGCACTCTCTCCGATGCGACCCAAGTCTCTCCCAGTGACTTCACTGGAGGAAGATCGTCGAAGAACTTGGCCTGGACACTGCAACAAAGATAAGTAGCCACCACCTGTCTTTCCAATAAACCTCAGATACTGAAATATGGTAAAATGAGTGATCAGGATTGGCTGAGGAAATTTGCTCAAAAATGACTCTTTATTTAACATGCAGAGTTGGTGTCGCTAAATAAGTGGAACATCCATGAATATTTTTAACAGAAAACATATTTTTTTTTAAAAATCATGTTTCTTTAGAAACTATGATATATTTGCCATTTATTAATCAAAACCAGAACAATGTTAAAACTCTGATTTAAGAGATGGCTAGTAATAGTTATATAATATTTAAAGTTTGTTTAGGAACCTTTGATTTCAATATTTTAAGTGCTCTGTATACAACCCTCTATCATTTCCCTCTATTATTCATAGACGTTTTCCAAAATGTACTCACACAGCTTAAGTCTAGAAACCGTGTGAAAAATACAAACTGCTATTATTAGCAACAATAACGAAGGGGGATTTATTGGAATACATTTTTCTATGAATTATAAAATAGCATTCTATTTCCATATCCTGAAACTATCAATATGAGTTGGGCAGTGAAACTACAGAATATTGACACTTTAAATGCACATTGCCAGTTCTAGTAACTGAATAACCTAATTTCCAGTTATCATGGAAAATTCTCACAATGGAGATGAAATGCCTCCACTGTATCCCATTTGTGGATTTAAGATGAAGCAGCTAAGGGTTTGATTTTCAGACTGGACAGAAGCATTGATCTATGTACAAAGAAGAAAATCACTTGACTGTGAACTCAGCTTTTGCCTAGATCTCTGTCCAAAGACGAGAATCCTCCGAGTCTGAACTCAGATTATGTAACATCTCTGCAAAGAGAAGAATATTGTCTGAGTGTGAACGCATATTCACTGGGTGTAAACATTTAATCAATATCAAATGGCCTTTTGGACAGCTAGCTAATTGAACAAGTATTCAATACAATCAGGAGAACATTAGATATTCAGGAAACGTTCAATTATAAAATCGCACGTGCCATTTTTAAAGACCCTTTCTTTGTGTGTGAACATTTTAAAGTTTTCAATAGAAACAAAAGATTAAAAGAAGTGGCTGCTTTACGTTTTTTTCAATTTACGTTGAACATGTTTGTTAAACAAACAACAGACACATCAGTGAACCAGGTGGGCGAGTATTAAACAGACATTTCAGCGAACCAGGTGGGTGTGAATGTCTAAACTGCTGCCACAATGAATGAAAGGCCCTTATTCTTTGACAATCTTACATTTGGTTTTCTAAAGCTTTTGGGTCTATTTAATTAGTCTAGTCTAGCCAGAGACAATGCATCAGAGACACTTCCCTGTGTTCTTAGAGTTAATTCATTTTGAAAGTGTGCTGAACGCAGATCACATGTATAGGGCTTTTTGTGAATTAAAAGGCAGTCGCCATTTCCCAACAATAATGTGTTTATTTATTCCCAATTTTAAAAATACGTGTAGTGAAGTTTGAAAAATAAATAAAATTCAAAAATTCACACCTCTGTATTCACATATTTCCTGACACGGAGAACCACCAAACTAGCTCACTGTCAATCATTTCTAAAAACTGAGCAGAGAGAGAAACACAAACAATGTATGAAGGTGTTGTGTTCTGGAAAGTTTTGCAAAGATGTAAAAGAGAACAGGTCACCTAAGGAATGTGCCTGCTGGTTCTATTGCTTTTACTTTTAGTACTTTAGAAAACTCTACAGAGCCGGATAATTTTTGTACATAATCACCATTGTTTCTGTTATTATCAATCCAATGTTATGAGTGCCTTGGTCTACCTTTGCGATCCTAGTTTACAAAACACTAGCAGGTCAAACTTCTTCACATAATATTTTTACATTTATATTTTTAACATCTATAGAGTGCCAAGGCCTCTTTCACCACTCTATGTCAAATATCTTATTATATCAGCACCAACCACACTATGTGTCCGATACCTGTGTTCTGGAAGCAGTCTTTTCAAAACACTCCTAAATGTTAGACTTGTGCCCAATTGAGTTTCAGGTGGTTCGAACAACAGGCAAATCCGGAATGGGTTTGTTCATTTAGGCGTTGATTAAACGGTATTTGATTCATTCAAACTACCTGAAATTTATTTGTGTACAAGTCTACTAAATAAGTGGATTAAATGGCAGGCCATGCTGTCAAGGTGCTGCGGGAATCTGTCGGCGTGGCCGACAGAAATAATAAATACTTATCTTACCAGCGGCAGACCACTACCCGACCTCCTTCCATCCAGATCCCCAGCGTGTGCGGCGTTCCTAGAGATGACGTTGCTGCAGTTCCGGTTTTAATGGGGATATAGCTTTTGCTCGCATTAAAGATGGCGCTTACGTGCTCGTAGACGTGCACGCACGTTTTGGGGTCAGAGGCCACATACAGCCAACTACAGCTTGAGGAGGGTTATTTAAACCCAGATTGCCTTTTTATCAGTGCCTTGTCGTGGTTTCACTTTGCTGGTTATCCGAGAGTGTGTTCCTGATCGTATTATTCTGTTTTTTGACTTTGGTTTAGTTTTGACTTCCCTGATTTCTGGTATCATTGACTTTCCCTCATCGTTGTGTCTCCTTCTGACTATTTTTGATACGTTAAGTCCGCTATTCTAAGGTCCGGTTGAACATTATCCCTAGTCCTAGATGTGATATAATTCTGTGTGCTGCATCAACTAGTAATCCTGACACATGCCTAATCAATTATTCCCAATACAAAAGGAACATTGCCGAAACTCTCCGCAAGGGTGAGCTGTATATTGAACTGCCCATCAAGGGCCTAACCCTTTGGTTGTGTTCCAGAATAAATTATTATTTTTGTTTAGAATAGACTAAGTTAACATTTGGCACAAATGGCAATGGCTACATTTTGACCACACCCAGCTTTTAATAAAAAAACAAGAACAAAATATGTAAAATTCACATTGTGTCACGGTTTGGACCTTGTGAACGCACTGTGTTTTACCGGTACCCATGAAAATCAACATGTCATACCATGACGCTCATGTGGCTCTTTCATCCTCCGGTTGACTCCGAAGCAGTTCACATCTGAGTTGATTTCTTTTCATGCTGGTTTTTGTTCCAATTTTATTTTCATTTTATAGTCTTAATTATTTGACTTGTCTTTCTATTTCCATAAGCATTTAGCGCATATGTATTTTTTTTTGTATTCTGTTTGTATTCTTTTTTTTTATTGTAAAAAGTTTCTACACATACTTAAATGGATACTCCAAGCACTATTAGAACTGTTAGCCCTATTATTCTCTCTAACTAGGAGAACATCAGTCCAAATCACAGTATGCTCATTTTACTGAAGCTGTAAGCTAAACCTTTTAATGAGAGACAGCATACGACAATTTTAAAGGGACACAATAGTCACCAAAACAAGTTTAGTTTAATGAAGCACATTTTGTTTATAGCTCATTCATTTGAAGTTGCACTACTCAAGTCCCTGCAATGTAGGAGTTAAATCACTTTTGTTTCTGATAATTCAGCCCTAGCCACACCTACTCTGACTGTGACTGACACAGCCTGCAAGAAAACAAAATGGATCAATTTTCAATCAGATTTACTTTTTACTTAACTTTTTATCTCCTGTTCTGTAAATTTAGCTTTAATTACATGCAGGTGGCTCCTGCAGGGTCTAGCAAGCTATTAACAGAATAATAATAAGGAAATACGAAATTCTAAATTAAGCAAAATGTACAATAAAGGAAATGTAAATATCTAGTTACTCTTTACAGGAAGTTAAACATCAGGTATTCGGGTCATCATAGCAACCAAATGAAAAAATATATCGGCAGGCAGAGAAAACAGAAGTATATACAGATCACTCCTAATAGGGTGAAAGCCAGTGCATATTAACACATAAGGAGAATATGAAGATGCCTGTAAATAAGAGCAAAAGTGATATAGATAATATGAAACACACATATGTTAGTAATTAGGAATGGGTTGCCATGGCAATCAGAAATGAGGATTGAACAAAACAAGACATTTACACAGCTTTATATAAGCTTAGATACATATAAAGGGGGTTTCTTTAGCTATTGTTTGGGGTTTGCGAAAGGACTCCATAACCCAGATTATCATCATAACAAACATGGTCCACATCTATAAAGCCAGTCTTTGGATTGCATGGGCTAATAGTCTGTGAGGGAGATGATCAGTTGAAAGAACACAGCTTTGGTTGGCTTTTAATGGTAAGGCAGGTCTTTTTTTTACCGTCTGTACAGCAATCACATAAATGCCAAGACCAGGAACCTGCGTCAGGTCACTAGAGGAAGAGATGCTAGCTTTGTTTTTATTGCTGTGGCTTTTTAAGTATTGTCTGAGAATGTATGTGTGTGTTACTAACATTGGGAAGAATGGTGGGCAGTCAGAGGCCTATAGGGATGCACCAATAATGCCCAATAATGCAGGTCCACTCGAAAAGTGACATGTCAACCTTGAGTGAATGCACTCCATGAAGACTCCACGCAGAGAGCTTCCTTGGCCAGTCCCACTAAGGGCTACACATGCACAACGTTTTTTTGAAGTACTCTTGACATCGGCTTAGCTTAATGCCCTAAATTTAATTGGAATGTTGTAAGTGCATCTAATGGTGTCCTTGGGATTATGCGGAACTAACCCGGGATTGTAGGACAGAAGCATGAAATCGGAAAGATCCCACCAGACCCAGGACAGTTGGGTTGTGTGTTTTAGGCAACACATTAATGAAGTCAGACTCATATATACCTGTCAGCATGCTACCAGTCAGTACACAAATCTCAAGAAGAGGAAGCAATGTAGCCAGCAATTTTGAAGGGGATTGCTGCCTATCCAGATCTCATACAATAAAAAAAAAAAAAAAAGTTACTTGTTCACCACATTTAAAAAAATAGAGTTTTTTTTAGTGTCACCCCAATGGCCATTGAAGTGTAAGCTCACCTGCCACATCAAGGCAAAACCTCTTAGGTGGGTCCTACACTAACAATTAATCTTGCTAACTTCAGCTTCGGGTAAAACAATCTCTAATGAGACAGAGAGGGGCATTTTTCTAAACCCCTACATACATCTTTTTCTAAATCCTTAATAGGGAACACGTGGATGGGCAGCACCACTGTAACATTGCTGTGTAATACAAAAACAAACATACAAAATGCTCAAACTACTGATACAATGACTATAGTAAACAGCAGCTCCAATACATACAATAATAAACAAAGAATCCCTATGCACATTTAAACATTTTAGTATCACTTCAATGGCCATATAAGTGCCGCCCAGGAGTAGTGGGAGTGTGAGCGCAGACCTTAATATTTGTGTTTCCAGATCTCAAGTCAGTGAAAAGTTGGAGGAGCCTGGGAGCCACTCCAGCACCTACAGTGCCCTGGCCACTGCTGCCATACTTCTACATCACTTCATAATGATCCAGAATCTGTTTAGGTACTGCCACTCACATCACACTCAACTGGGGTAACAACTCATATTAGGAGTCCAAACATTGTGAAGTCATTTATTTCCCCCAGGTCTAACTGGACAGAATTTAGAGTGAGAATTATGCATTGCATATTATCGTTTTCTAGAGATTTCTCTAGATTAATAAAAACTGAGTACAACTATTCCTACAACTTCTTTAACACTGAATTACTGTCGTGCTATCTACTTTTAGTACATTGTGTAGTTTAGAATTATTGGTCTGGTATCAGATTTGGTCTATGTGGTGGGACTCTGTTAAATTCCCCATTCTAAAGTGAATGATTTGTCAACAATTTATACAAATGGAGTTACGTATATATATATATATATATACACCTTTATATACAATGAGCCACCAAGTCATATTTAAATGGCAGGTACTACTTAATATAATAAAAACTCTGCTACAATTGTTTCTCAACAGGGACAGGATCAACATGTGCGTGAAGGAATTCACTGAGATATTTCCAAATATTTTTTAAAAAAATGAAGACATTTTGAACCCTTTCAAGATACCAGTAATATATTCCATATGCAAGGCAAGATATCTGTGTTCTTGGACGCAACAAATGGAAATATTTATTCTTTCATCCCAAAATCTGGCACTAAACCGCAATCACAATATGCCTGTTAAACATGAGCTGTTTTGTAACTTTTTGATCTGCACAAACATTGTGAATATACAATAATATTGTAGAGGAATTCGGGCAGACAGGATGGGTCAATTGTTTAAGCTATATCTGTTGTTGCAATCTATATTTCTTTGTTTAATTATGGTTAGCCTCTCTGAAAATACATGTAAAGTATACATGTAGAATTATTGAAGGGATATTCATTATAGTGAGAGTGTAAGGAATCCAAAATTCAAAGTGAATTTTAAATGTAAATGGTAACTCCACTGTAGTGGTTTTGTTGCCAGGATTACCCTGGCATTGTACCCTGGGGCAAACTGTTTTTCAGTAGTTTGACCTTGGTCTACACTGGGCACCGATCCTCATGTAATAACCAGTGAGATTTATCTGGCTTCCTGCCGGTCCTTCATTGGCTGAGAACATCAACTGGGTGCTTTCAGCCAATAAATGATGCTCTGTGGATAGACTATGCACAGAATTGACATTAGCCAACCTGGAACTCTTGTTCTGGGCTGGTTAATGACATACCAAAACACTGACATACCAAAATGTAAATGTTCTCCAATTCAGCAACACTTCCAGTTCAACAATATTGGCCTCAAATTTGAAATTCACTTTGCATTTAGTTTGAATTCTATACTATTCTTCCTTTAGAGAAAAAAAACCCCAGTTATTGGGATGTATTTTATATGTGTGAATAGATCCGTGTTATTGTATGTGTTTTAGGTATAATCTGCTTGGTATTAGTTTGAAAAAAATCATTGAAGTGCTAACTAGGTACTGTAAGGTAAGGTCGTTTAAAGAGACCTTACAGATACCAGGATACAAAATGAAAAGGAGAGGTTTCGTACCATGGGAATACAGAAAGAGGGATCAGAGGATATTAGATAATTAGATATATCATCAACCTATACAAAGTTTTGTTCCTTTGTCATATATTTTCTATAGGAGAACGTGCAACACTTTAAAAATAATGTAATTCAGAGACTATAAAAACACAACGGTGTGCTTATTATATAATGAATAATAGAAAAAAAAAAAACACGTGCTTGGAAATGTTACCTTATTTGTATTACTTATGTGCAGCTGGGATCTCTACTGTTAAAAGGTATCAGATGGTTTGAGAGTCCATCACCTATTTTGCTACAATGTTATAATAACTGTGACTTTAAAATTTTGAGACAGGACATTCTGCGCTTAGCTGGTCAGTAAAGTACATCAAGCGATTTCACATGTGAGAAACAGGCAGCAAATCACAATGGCGGTCTGGTTCATGAAAAAAGGGTAAACATATATTTTCTACATTTTACACAACTTCATTTAGAGGCCAGATGTAATAAAACCCCATATTGCTCCTTCATTAACCATAAGTAATGTGCGCGACTGTGGTAGATTGAGATTTACTACTTCTTTCCGTTTGCATATTGTTACTTCTGAAACTCGTCAGCGACCTGTTTGGGAGTGATTGAAGAATTAAAGACCCATTTAACCATCTGGAAGTTGTAAGATCAGTTTAATTAAAAACAAATTGCAACAATCAATCTGGATGAATATGTAACTGGTGGCTCACAATAGATGTTCAGGCTAACCCTTCAAGCACCAGAACAGATGCTTACAGGAACGTTAACCACCTAAACTGGAAACTTCTGATTGTTTGGGTTTTTCTTTTTCTTTTTTTCTTTTTTATAAAAGGTAAAATTCTTATAAAAACTCCCTATATGTTCAACATATTATACAATGTAGGGACTACTTTGCCCTATGCCCATTGAAATGGTAAAACAAAAATAATGATTAGTTTCCCGGCTGCCTTTCCATAATAACCCATCTCTTCTAACATTCCAAATGGACAAAGAGAGACACTTTAAATTCTTTTTGAACTCCTGGCAATTCTCACTAGTAAATAACTCAAATATTGTACAATCAATTCAGTCTGCACTGTGAATATCCTGTCTAGTTCTTCTTCCCTTTAAGATTGATCATCGATATTGTTTATATAGCTGATTTTTTAAATGTTCATGCTTTCCTTAAAACAGGTTCTCTTTATATGTTATAAATATATATTTAAAAATGAATACAAAACCTCAGTTACAAAAAAAAAAAAAAAAAAAATCGACAAAGCACATTCAGTGTACTTTTTGCATGGTCCTAGAGCCCTCAGCATATGTAATAATATGTTCACACTTTTCTTGCTGGGGACAATTCCCTAGTGCCCCAATCCCATAATTATATATAAGCTGCAGCGTTATTAACTAAAGTAACAATTGTCAGGAATTCAATGTGAATTTCAAAATTAAGGTTTAACCCCTTAAGGACCAAACTTCTGGAATAAAAGGGAATCATGACATGTCAGACATGTCATGTGTCCTTAAGGGGTTTAACAGCTAAATTGGAAGCCTAACTGACTTGGAGAATTTTTTGCACCTGATCTGTTTTCTACTGAAATTTGAAATTCCTTTGAATTTACTTTGAATCCACAATATCTCTCACGTCAGTAAATAATCCCGTGTTGTGTTGTCAGGGGCATGGCTGTCATAGAGCGATTTATTTTGGATTCATGACCTACTAAAGGGCATTTATTTAACTGAAAAACGAATTTATAAAGGTGACAGCGCTGTTATTTACACAAAATATTTATACAATCATTTCAGTGTAGTTAGATTATTGTTACTTTTATTGTTAAAAGTGTATTTTTATTCATCTGCAAACAGCTGAAATTCTGAATTCGTGCAAAAGAGGAACACTGGATCAAATAAGAGGGACAGAGGAAATTGGGCACAATATTTAAGTGAATATTTAATAATGAACAATTGGGAAATATGAACATGGTCTCTAAATTAGTGTTTTGCTTCTTCATATTAAATGGTTGTGAAGTGTGATGTAATAATCACTGCACAGTGTGATGCTTGTGATGTAATAATCTCTGCACAGTGTGATGCTTGTGATGTAATAATCTCTGCACAGTGTGATGCTTGTGATGTAATAATCTCTGCACAGTGTGATGCTTGTGATGTAATAATCACTGCACAGTGTGATGCTTGTGATGTAATAATCTCTGCACAGTGTGATGCTTGTGATGTAATAATCACGGCACAGTGTGATGCTTGTGATGTAATAATCGCTGCACAGTGTGATGCTTGTGATGTAATAATCACGGCACAGTGTGATGCTTGTGATGTAATAATCGCTGCACAGTGTGATGCTTGTGATGTAATAATCGCTGCACAGTGTGATGCTTGTGATGTAATAATCTCTGCACAGTGTGATGCTTGTGATGTAATAATCTCTGCACAGTGTGATGCTTGTGATGTAATAATCTCTGCACAGTGTGATGCTTGTGATGTAATAATCTCTGCACAGTGTGATGCTTGTGATGTAATAATCTCTGCACAGTGTGATGCTTGTGATGTAATAATCACTGCACAGTGTGATGCTTGTGATGTAATAATCGCTGCACAGTGTGATGCTTGTGATGTAATAATCTCTGCACAGTGTGATGCTTGTGATGTAATAATCACTGCACAGTGTGATGCTTGTGATGTAATAATCTCTGCACAGTGTGATGCTTGTGATGTAATAATCACGGCACAGTGTGATGCTTGTGATGTAATAATCGCTGCACAGTGTGATGCTTGTGATGTAATAATCACGGCACAGTGTGATGCTTGTGATGTAATAATCGCTGCACAGTGTGATGCTTGTGATGTAATAATCGCTGCACAGTGTGATGCTTGTGATGTAATAATCGCTGCACAGTGTGATGCTTGTGATGTAATAATCACTGCACAGTGTGATGCTTGTGATGTAATAATCACTGCACAGTGTGATGCTTGTGATGTAATAATCACTGCACAGTGTGATGCAATAATCGCTGCACAGTGTGATGCAATAATCTCTGCACAGTGTGATGCTTGTGATGTAATAATCTCTGCACAGTGTGATGCAATAATCGCTGCACAGTGTGATGCTTGTGATGTAATAATCTCTGCAGAGTGTGATGCTTGTGATGTAATAATCGCTGCACAGTGTGATGTTTGTGATGTAATAACTGCTGCACAGTGTGATGCTTGTGATGTAATAACTGCTGCACAGTGTGATGCTTGAGATGTAATAATCTCTGCACAGTGTGATGCTTGTGATGTAATAATCACTGCAGTGGGATGCCTGTGATGTAATAATCACTGCACAGTGTGATTCTCGTGATGTAATATCTGCTGCACAGTGTGATTCTCGTGATGTAATATCTGCTGCACAGTGTGATGCTCGTGATGTAATAATAGCTGCACAGTGTGATAGTTGTGATGTAACACTTGCGGCATAGTGTGATGTCAGAATAGAAGCTGCTGCAGCAATATCTACAATCCTACTGACAGCCAGACACATGACACTGCTCACAGCTTACACATATTTCTGATACACACAATTAACTTGTGGATGTTCACCTTTCCAAATTATTATAGAGTTTGTAAAGTTCCACTAGGCGTGATACAGTTAATTTTTAATTAATGGGAAATAGTTTCAAACTATAAATTATGGTAAATTATAAAGCCTTTCGGTCAAAATATTCAAGTTAGGAATACAATTCAATTACAATTACAATTATTTATATAGTCAAAAATATTCTGTAGCATTAAACAATAGTTAAACAAGACAAACCTTTCATTCTAATTATTATTATTTCATTATTTATATAGCGCCATCAGATTCCGTAGCGCTGTACAATGGGTAATAAAACATGTTTGACATTCTGGAATAGTAGGTGAAGACCCCCTGACCAAAGGGGCTTACAATCCAAAGGGATGAGGGAAGTTCAAAGTATAATGGACAAAACCTAATTTTCCTGGCTAATCCATGTCAGTATCACCTGTGGGTTAAGCTCCTCCCTCTCCGCTGATAGGACAGGAATCTAAAATGAAAATAATGGTATAGTCTTTTTTCCTGTCATCAAGCTGTTATGTAGCAGTACACTTTTATTTTACAGTTCACCTGCCATTAGTTTTTCATTATGGCACCTCTGGAGAGTTCAGCCTCTCTCCCCAGGGAAGAACCCCGATGCAGCCCAAGCAGTTTTGAGACTCCCTGGGATAGAATTACTATGTTGGTACATAGTAATTGAGGATATTGGACCTCTTCGACCCGAGAACATAAAAAACAAGAGACTGATACAAGAATCCAAGCCAATAATATTCTGGGCACAACAGAATGGGGAAGGGTTGTCTGGGATTCACCTACCAGGACAAATGAACACTGTTGCGGATTATCTGAGCCGACATTCTGTAGATCCAGGCAAATGGAAACTGAGTTTGGATGTTTTAAAAAAAATATGCAATCTATGGGCTGTACCCAGGGACGTATTAGCCGTGAGGCAAACAAGGCATTTGCCTTGGGCGGCACTTTCCAGGGGGCGGCAAAAAAAGCCTCCCCCAAATGCCCAGGCAAATGTCTTGTTAGCCTGGCGGCTGACTAACATTCCAGGAGGGCGGGCGGCGCTGGTGAGGGAGCACTGATTAGTGAGCTCTCTGCTCAGCTCCCTAGCACGCCGCAGAGTGATGCCGGGAGCCGGAATATGACGACATATTCCTGCTCCCGGCATTACTCTGTGGCACGCAAAGTAGCTGAACAGGAGGATCAGTGCTTCCTCGACGCCTGCAGTCACCGGCCGGCCTGCCGCCCAGCAGCCCCACTGGACCCCAGGGAAAAGGAGAGACCCCCACCCCCAGCATTCCCAAAGGTAAGGAGGCTGGGGGGATTGAATTTAAATAAAAAGTGTGTTAGTGTGTGTGCGTGTGTGTGTCTGTTAGAGTGTGTGTGTGTTTTCTGTGACATTTGAACCACTCCAGCTAGGAGACGTAATGTCAGCAGGAGAGGTTGGGCTCCATGAAGAAGTTGGCTTCAGTACTGAGATGAAGGTAGTTTTATTTTATTGTATTTATTTTTTATTTGGGAGTGGACCAGCACAGGCTTCTCCCAGTTAGGCTCAGTTTTTAAAGTTGAACTTAATTGTCAGTAATTATTTTCATACTAAAGCCTCCATCTAATATTTCTGGACACACTTTTTAATATTAAATATTAATATTAATATTTTGGCTAAAGCTGTAAAATTATTTAATATATATTAGCTATATTGATATTTTTTCATGTATAGATCCATTTTTTATACATGACATAATTTGATATTTTGATATCGATACTACATTTTTTAACCCCTTAAGGACACATGACAGAAATATTCTGCCATGATTCCCTTTTATTCCAGAAGTTGTGTCCTTAAGGGGTTAATATTTATTTTTAATTATAGCTGTCTTTGCAGCATGCAACTGTTTGCTAACTGATTTACTTAATGAGTTAAATAAAGGCATTGTATTTCACTAAACTTATATACGTTTCTGCAACCTTTAATAATTATTTACAATTTTATTAATTGTGTCAATATGAGAACCTAAGATCCACAACTGTGCTCACTGCAATGGGCACTGCTAATGAAATCAACGTATAGCATCAATAGCAATGTACCATCAGGCAGTACAGCCCAAACAATAAACACCAGGGGTCGTGCTCCATTCATGAGAAATGTAAGCAGCAGTGGGGAAAAGAGGGGAAATGATAAAACTGTCTTTATATGTGTGTGAACTTATGTATGTCATTCAGTGTGTTGGTGTCCAAGAATATATGCTACTGGGTGTCTCTGGATGTTTGTTAGTATGTTTGTGTGGTGGTATGTGTGTAATAGTGCTTGTTAGGTTGGTGTATGTGTGTGGATGATTAATTTGGTATGCATGATTGTATCTAATTAGATGTTAGTTCTGTATCTTTAACTAATCACACCAACACTGGGAGGTATAAATACTGGACAGAGGGTGTGCAGGTCTAAAGGGGAATTTAATCATCCCCCCATGCTATAATGTAGGTATTTGACCTCTCCTAAATTTCTCCTTAAAAAAAGCCATAGCGGCCCAACTGCCAGAAAAGGTGCTGGGACCAGTAATATAATGAGTGGTAATAATAGCCCAACCTTACCACCGCACATGGGCATCGGGTGGGGCTACTCTAGTATAAATGGGAGATGACCTATGTCCCCCCCAGCCACCATCGATGGGCAACGAGGTCCTAATATTTATACTGAAGGGAGTACCTAGTGCCCTTCCTAACCCCTAACCATTGGTGAAGGAAGGGGGTCCTAATATTAATAATATAGCGGGGAGAACCTAGTACCACCCTGGCCTACCCAGTTACTATCAGAAACATTAGAACATTAAAAAAAATAAGAACTGTATCAGTTTGGAAGAACCAGAAGATTTTGCTGCACAATACAAATATCAGCAGAAACATCTACTTTCAGCTTCCAGTTTATTCAAAACCATTTTCCCCAGGATTTAAATAAATATTTACTGTTGACCTACAATGCTCTCCATAACTATGACTCCAACCTACAGATACTTAGAACATCCAATCCCTCTATTAAACCAATGACCCTCAATTCTTGGCTAGCGTACTAATCTAGGACATCTGTGTTCTGATGTTCACCTAACTGGACTTTCTCCCAGTTTCCTGTTCATGTAGACCCTAAAAACGAACCCGTTGTCATAAACAGATTCTATTTTTTCCCTTAGCTTCTCCGTCATTCCTCACCTCCATATTGTCTCCAATAACTATGTTATATCTTGTCCTCTACATATAATTTGTAATGTCTACAGAAATTATATTGTTAGTACACCTAGCAATTAATCTTAATTCTGAATACATTGTACTTTTACCTATGCTGACTGTGTGCAAATACTTGTGTGTTCTCTTTACTGTATTGTACATAGTTATGGTATATGATGGTGCTTTGAAAATAATTATTGTTATTGTAGAGCTGTACACAATTATATCTCTAAAGTCAAGCATTTGCAGCAGGTTTGAGAAGGTGTGAAGGGGTCCTACTCAAAGGAGCTTACATTCTACTTGCAACAGTAACCCAATGCTATCCTCAATTTCAGTCCAAATTTAAAGAATTTGTTTTTTTGGTTTTGCAATGACCTCTTTAGAAAAAAAAGCCCACAAAGACATTAAATAATATTTCAACACTGCACATTAAAAAGAGGATACAAATTATGAGCTATAAGGTTTCGCGAACCAGCACTTGAAGTTTCTCTTGATTTATGGTGTCTTCCAGAGCAACTGTTACATTTTATATCACTTTATTACTTAGGGCAATAACCATAAAACATAGCTCTGTGTAACTGGAGGGTGAGATGACAGAATTGTTTACATTCATATTCATTGTATAATTCCAGACACATATAATGATATGTTAGTACAGAAAATGCATCATAATATTATATAAATGTTTCTATCAAGGTTATTTGCTGAAGTGAATTTAAAAAGAATTTAAAATTTAAGAACAAGGTAGCCAAGCATTACTTTTAGTATTATTGCTGTGGAGTTTTGGTATAATTTCAGAGACACCAAGATTACTGAACTCCCAACAAAAGAGGCACAGAGGGATTTGGGCCCAAAATAGGGACTCTCTCTTTTAAATCAGGACAGTTGGAAGGTATACATCTCCCAACATTGGGATATAAGAAGTCCAAAAAATCTTGTGGGTGGATCCATTGGGGTCGTAGGGCATTTTTCAGCTAAATAAGTACGTGTTATAATGTCCAGAGCAGCCCTGCCCCACGGTGACACCTTCAGCCACAACCCCTAACTGAAAGTGTCCTTCTTTGATCATTTGAATCGCTGGGAACAAAGTGTACAGAATTTTTTCAGTAGTGTCATCATTATTTCACATGGCCACTCTAAGCATGTTGAATGCCAGAGGCACATTAAGCACATTACGTTTGTACAGCCTGTATTTTTAGACTAAATAGTAACCATCTGTCAGGGTTATTCGCTAAGGTGCAAATTGTTAGGTATTGAAAGTGAATTCAAAAGCGAATGTATAAATATAAAGTCGCGGCTGACTCGTAGAATTTATCTGATCACTTTGAATTCACCTTATATATTGTCAATAATTCACAATTTAGCGAATAATCCCATTTGACTTTAAATGTTTCTAACATTTTCGGTAAGTTTTGCTCAGGTGGAAAAGCAGGTGGATGTAATTCTTATTCGGCTTGTTATCTGGATGTGGAAAGCCTCACGCCAAAATGCGAGACATGTAGAAAATAGCATTTTTTTTATTTTTTTGTTTAGTATAGAAATTTAAATAAGAAAAACCCTAACATATTCCTATAGTCAAGCTTTTTTCTATATGCAATGAAAAGGCGCAAAACTTTGTAAAAACAAGAAAATATTCACGGTTAAACTTGATGGACTTCAGTCTTATTTCAATCTAGACGACTATGTATGTACCTGTGATATTATTACACTGACAGTAATTAATATTCACTAAAAATAAGAGTTTGGTATGTTATCCTTCCACTTCAGAATATGGACCTCAGCATTGACATGCACACTACAGGACTACAACTCCCATGATCCTTAGCCAACCTCCCTGCTCTTAAATTGCTGCATATTATTGTTTCATGAGAACATAATACACTCTGTCTCTTTACCTATTGTGTAATTGTACCTCACTTCCTCTAGATTGTAAGCTCCCTTGAGCAAGGCTCTCATTACCTTTTGTTTCTCTGTAAATTACATTTGTTAGATGGACTAACGTGTTTTAATGCCTAGTGGAACTATTGTCCAAACCTGATGAAATGTTGCAGCGTTAGCAATAAAATAATGACACTATGTCAATGAGGCTGTACTGTGAAATCCATATAATAAGAGTCTGTCATCCCTGATACCTGGTCATAAACAACAATAGTAATTACAATATGTTGGGCCAAAAATAAACATAAGCAATTTCAAACATGTACAAACTATAGAAGCAATTATAAATTAATGTTTTCAATTATCTTGGCTGAATCACAAGTCAAACAAGCTTTGCCAGAGTTGGAAATCTTTAAACAACAGCGACACCTGCTCATATTATTCAATAAAAAGGACAGTTTCACAAATAGTGATGTGTACTTGGGAATTAGCCTCAGGTAGCCTTACCACCGAATACTTCAGTAATGTGTGAATTATCAGAAATTCAAAGTAAATTTCAAACTTAAGACCAAAATAGCAAAATTAAAAGATTCTCTAAGCCCGTTAACTTTTCAATTTGACTATTTTGGCCAAAAAAGTTGGAATTCCCTTTAAATTCACGACATTTCACACTTTAGTGATTTAACCCCTAAAAGACACATGACATGTGTGACATGTCATGATTCCCTTTTATTCCAGAAGTTTGGTACTTAAGGGGTTAAACCTCTCAGTGCTAGTTTTGAAATGTGTCCTGGCATTAAATGGACACCCCACTGCCCAAATGTAAAATCAAATAAAAAATCACTGTTTTGAAGATATTTCACCAAGGAAATAAAACGCATGCATGTAATTATGTATTTTTTTCCATTTTAGTTATATCTAAAAACAGCTTGTAGAAGCTGCAGATCTCTTGTCTGAAGCCTTCACAAGCCCTCCCCTTCTAGCAGCCCAGACTTTCTGTGGCTGTCCAATCACAGACTTACCAATGAGAAGTCACTGCAAGACAGGTGCTCTGGGAAATGGCTGCCTCTTGAGTTTAGCTCCACTGATCTAATCAAACCAGGAAGCAACAGGGCTGACTGTTTGATTGGCAGCCATGTAGGGTGTAAGAATGTTAATTTATAAAAATGTCAATTTCTATGAAAAACTGCACGATTTGCAAAATAAAAAAAGAGATCACACTCTTCATATATAAAGCTTTTCAAAAAGCTTAGGTGTTTTACAGGATATTGAGTTAATTCACTAATATAGAAAAACAACAAGAAAACTACAAATTCTAGGTAAAAACAGCCAACATTTTAGAACTTAACTATTTTCCTAGTTTGGCTTTTTGGGCCTAAAAGGTGCAGGTTTTTACAATTCTAGATTCATGAATAATCTCCCACTGAGCTATTGCATTTGGAAAATATGAGAAGTTGAACACAGGAAGTTGTAGACATTGCATCAGGGAGATCAAGATAAGCCAAACATTCCAGGGGTTAAAGTGTATAGAAATGTAAATATGAACTGCACATCTCTCTCCCAGGAACAATAACCTGGAAGTTGAAAGAACAGCGTGTTTTTTCAAACATTGCTAAATCAATATGTTGCAAACAACACCTTTAAATAAACTGTTTGTGCATTTGTGTTGAATTAAAATGATCAAACTGTATGTTGATTTTTTTGTTTGTTTTTTGTTAAAGGGACACTCCAGGCACCCAGACCACTACCCTTAACCCTGCAAGTGTAATTATTGCAGTTTTTTTATAAACTGCAATAATTACCTTGCAGGGTTAAGTCCTCCCCTAGTGGCTGCCTACAAGACAGCCACTAGAGGTCACTTCCTGCATCATAGCACAGATTATCTGTGCTAGAGCGTCCCTGGACGTCCTCACGCTGTGTGAGGACCTCCAGCGTCGCTCTATTCCCCATAGGGAAGCATTGAAATTCATTTTCAATGCTTTCCTATGGGGTGCGCCAATGCGCATGCGCGGCATTGTCGCGCATGCGCATTAGGTCTCCTTGGCCGGTGGGCGGGATCAGTCTCGCCCACCGGCCGACGGAGGAAGAAGGTGGAGCAGCGGGGGAGGAGCAGGCAGCGACGTGGGACATGTCGCTGCCTGAGGTAAGTGACTGAAGGGGTTTTCACCCCTTCAGTAACCGGGATTGGGGGGTGGGAGGGAGAGGGACCCACCAGTGCCAGGAAAACGGATTTTTTTCCTGGCACTGGAGTTTCCCTTTAAATTCCAATACAGGTAGTTGTCAATTTCAACACATTGAAGATTACAGGGACATTTCACTACCCAAATTAAAAACAAACAAACAAAAAATCTCCTTTCAGTATATATAGCCCTCAATGAAAATATGCATACATTTAATTATGCATTTTTCACTTATACCTAAAACAGCTTGAAATAGCTGCAGATAGGATGTCAGCAGCCTTTGTAAGCTTTTTTATTTCTAACCCTACTCAGACCTTCTGTGGCTGTCCAAACACAGACTTCCCAATGCAGCTCAATGAGAAGTCTTTGCAAGACAGCTGCCCTGAGCAATTCTTGCCTCTTGAGTCTGGCTCCACTGAGCTTAAAGGGCTTAAAGGGACACTATAGTCACCAAAAAAACTTTAGCTTAATGAAGCAGTTTTGGTGTGTAGATCATGCACCTGCAGTCTCACTGCTTAATTCTCTGCCATTAAGGAGGTAAATCACTTTGTTTATGCAGCCCTAGTCACACCTGCCTGGATGTGACCACCTAAACACTTCCTGTAAAGAGTCTTCTAATGTTTACACTTCCTTTATTGCAAAGTCTGTTCAATTTAGAATTTCTTATCTCTAATTGATGTAGATTAATTTAGAAATAAACAAATATGTTTAAATGTCTATCTGTTCCTGTCCAAATCTGAGATGATTAAATTGCGTATACGCAGAAGTAAGCTCACACTGACACATGGAGTTCAGGTTAAAAGCACTTCAGAAAATTTAATGCAATCTGGTTGGAAAACAGTTATGCAGGCCTTTTTAAATGCAAAATGACATCATCATTGGTTATCAGATAATAACAAATAAACATCATTAATTGGATTAAATGTTATGTGACTATATCAGTGTCCACCCATCAATATTATTAATTGGCTCAGGGGTTTGAGTGACTAGCTGGGTGTCCTCCCACCGGGAGGTGGTATTGTTCTGGACAAGGGTGTGGACAGAAGGCTCAGGCGCCATTTTTCCCAGCATGAGTTTTACTCGGTGGAAAGGGGGGCTTGAGCGTCATTTTACACAGTCAGCGATGTCAATCTTGTGGTCAGGTGCAAAGTTCTTTTATGAATAGAACATTTCATTAGTACAGTGTTCTCATGGCCTTGGCTCTGGCCTTGGTTATACTTTGTTGCATGTTACAGGAGATTCAATAATTCCGGAGTCAGCTATGTCTTTATAGAAAATACAGTCTCTGTTCATTGTATTGAATGTTGCTGGGAAATTCTGTCATGTAATGTAGTTTAAGATGGAGAATCTGTCAGGTAATGAGGACAAAATGGAGGGTTTGTTACAGTGTGAGGTTAAAATGGAGTTAGTACAATAATTCAGTACAAGTTCAATAAAGATTTTTAATAATTCTACATCAGTCCCCCCTATGAAATGTTAATATTCTAAAAGATAAACTTTATTGGTTAGTTCCAGAAGACAGGTTAGCCCAAAGGCACAAAACCCTATGAAGTAACGATTCTTAAAGTCTTCTTAGTTCTTCAGAGGGACATCATGAATAGACAAGCTTACATTACCATATGGACCTGTGTTATCTGGAATATAGGCACAACAAGTCATGGTGACAGGTAAACGTTGTTGGTTGCAATAGATATAATAAATGCAAATCAAAATATTATTATTATTATTAGGTACCCCCCTTGGCACACCTATGGCATCAATATATATATATATGTGTCAAACTTTCCCTTTTCCCTTTATGTTCTGAAGCATGAATGTGGTGTGTCAAGAATACCTTGTCATGTATTATGTGTATGGACATAATAACCTTGGCTAGGGCGCATTTGCTTATGCATTGTAGTATTAAACCTGTCCCACGCTACATCAGCGTAGGTGGACTCGGATCATTTAGTCAATATTAATATCACCACAAACTCAGGATGGGCAAATAATCCTGAGGGAGCTTGGCGTTTGGATCTCTTTAGCTTCACGAGGTCTCCTTTTGGGGTCCTCGGCTTTCCATCGATGGCAGGTGGTCAGGCATTATTATGGCCATCAAACACCTACTTGCTGGTATCTTTTTATTTAACAAGTCATTTTTTCTTTAGAGTCAAAAGTGTGTCAAAATCAACAAATGTCACTTCTCATGTTGCAGAGAGAGAGAGAGTCTTGAATCTGGAACAATGAATCCACTGAGTGATCTCTGCAACTTTCACAATGCACTACTGGGTATATGGTCTTGGTTGTCACATTGATGACCGGCTAGGCTTCTGGCCATTCTGACAAAATGTCTATTATAACTAGTGCATATTTGACCCAGTAGCTCTTTGTCACCTGGATTCTTGAAAGGGATATTGAGAGTTAGCTAGGTGCTTAGGAGTATTTAGAGATCAAAGAGTTCATGAGGGTCTTGGATAGGTATAAAGTTCCATGGGCTCACTGCCCAGTACATGTTTTTGGGTAAACAGAGCTTGAGAGTGTTGGAGTACAGCCCGTCTTCAAGGGTTGCCCCTTTCTGTTTTTCCAGCTTTGTATTTCTTCAGGGTCAGCAGCTGCTTGTCATTCTTTCAGAAGTTTGAAATCTGTGGGTAGGATCTACATGGTGAGTATAGAAGTTTCTTTAGCGGACACCCTTCTGTCCACTTCCCTTGGTGCACTTGTGGCTTGGTTGGCAGCTTTTGGTCAGCTGAGTGGTGCTTCTTATCTTCCAGATTGATCCAAAATAATGTGCTGCACCCAGGGCATATCTTGAGTCAGTGTAGGTATTGGCATGTCTTCCTTCAGGCATTTTGTATGCCACTGAGAAGGCTGTCAATCAGCGTCTTGAGCAGATGTGGGTGAGGAAAGTGAAGATGCTTGACGTACCTGATCTTCTGTAGCAACAGCAAATCCAGTATGGTACCTTTCCTCATTATCCGCAAACAGAGTGGAGTCAGGATCTGGTAAAGCTACTGCATGCTCTGTTGAAAGGTGTCTTGTTTCTTCTTTCATCTGTTCAAAGCAACCATGAGGAGCAGTAGGAGAGGTTTCCTCACCTATTTCTGTGTGAGATTGGGGGGTATTTGTCTTTCTATTTACAGTTCTCTTGCTGACCCCCCTCTGTAGAGAGTTGTGAATTGATTGTTCATGTTTTGTTCTAATGAGTCAGGTTCCTTTCATGAGATTTCTGGGGACTTAGTGAAGAAAAAAAACATGAGGGACAGCCACCTCCCTTACAGGTGTCTTACTTCCATGGGAATCTGGGTCAGGACCGCACTATTTCCTTGAGAGTGCCCAAAACAGTTCTTTCATGTATGAATAATTATTCGTTAGTGTGGTATTCCCCCCTGGGAAGTGGCGGAAGAGTGGCCAGAGCAACTTTCCTTCAAAATATAATGTTGTCAGGTAGAGGCAGAGTTGTCTATGGGTGGAGGAAATTGGTAAGGAATAAGAAGGGAGGAAGCATATAAAGGATATAGATATGGTGGTGGGGAGATGGAAGAATGAGTAGTGGATAGAGTGAGAGGGAAGAAGGTGGAGTAGGAGGAGGAGAAGGTGGAGTAGAGGGAGGAGTAGGAGGAGGAGAAGGAGGAATAGAGGAGAAGTAGGAGGAGAGAGGAGAAGGTGGAGTAGAAGGAGAAAGTGGAGTAGAGGGAGGAGTAGGAGGAGGAGAAGGAGAAATAGAGGGAGGAGTAGGAAGAGGAGGGAGGAGTAAGAGCAGGAGGAAGGGGTAGGGGGGGTAGAGGAGAAGGAGGAGGAAAGAGGAGAAGGTGGGGTAGAGGAAGGAGTAGGAGGAGAAAGTGGAGTAGAGGGAGGAGTAGGAAGAGGAGGGAGGAGTAAGAGCAGGAAGAAGGAGTAGGAGGAGGAGAAGGTGGAGTAGAGGAAGGAGTAGGAGAAGAAAGTGGAGTAGAGGGAGGAGTAGGAGGAGAAAGTGGAGTAGAAGGAGGAGTAGGAAGAGGAGGGAGGAGTAAGAGCAGGAAGAAGGAGTAGGAGGAGGAGAAGGTGGAGTAGAGGAAGGAGTAGGAGGAGAAAGTGGAGTAGAGGGAGGAGTAGGAAGAGGAGGGAGGAGTAAGAGCAGGAAGAAGGAGTAGGAGGAGGAGAAGGTGGAGTAGAGGGAGGGGCAGTAGGGGAAAGTGGGGGACTGTAGATGAAGGGGAGGGATCGGTGGGAGGAATAAGCGGGGGTGGGCAGGTAAGGGAGCAGACAGGTGATGTAGCAATGGAGGATACATCAGAAATCAAGACTAGGTAGAAATGCAATGGAGGCTGCAAATAGCCCATGTACAACAACTATTAACTGGTCCTATGCTTTCCCTAGAGAAAAATAATAAAAGGCTAACATGCTCATCTTGTCTCCACAAGCCTCGAACGTTTCACTCCCATGGGTGGCCCATGATGGCTTGCCCATCACTTCTCCACACGGGGTCTTATGCCCGCGGAGACAGACGCTATCCCTGACTCTCGTTCTTAATTTAATAATTTATATCTAACATCTCAAAATGTAATTCCTACTTATATCACAAATATACATTATCACAATTTTATGTCTCGTAAATGGGATAAAATTTATTCTACTCTTCACTGATAATGTATTTTTAAAACATACAAAATAGACAAATAACATTGCCTTCTGCAAAATAAATGGAAAAGATAATGGAGATTTTGTTAAGCTTATAAATGGCTATACATTAATTCACATTTCTTGTTCTCCAGTTTCTGGCTGTTAATGACAATGTACAATGTAATAGAGCAGCGGAAAATGCTAGCAGAATGCTTGGTTGCATAGGGAGAGGTATTAGCAGTAGGAAGAGGGAAATGCTCATGCCATTGTACAGAACACTGGTGGGACCTCACTTAGAGTACTGGATACAGTACTGGAGACCATATCTTCAGAAGGATATGGATACCTTAGAGAGAGTTCAAAGAAGGGCTATTAAACTGGTTCATGGATTGCAGGATAAAATTCACCAGGAAAGGTTAAAGGATCTTAACAGGTATAGCTAGGTGAAAGGACGAGACAGGGGAAATATGATAAAAGCATTTTAAATACATAAAGGGAAACAACACAGTAAAAGTGGAGACTATATTTAAAAGAAGGAAAACTACCATAACAAGAGGACATAGTCTCAAAAATAGAGGGACCAAGGTTTAAAAATAATATCAGGAAGTATTACATTACTGAGAGGGTAGTGGATGCATGGAATAGCCTTCCAACTGGAGTGGTAGAGGTTAACTCAGTAGAAGTGTTTTAAGCATGCGTGGGATAGGCACTTGCTGCTAGTAACAGATCTAGAATTAATATACTATAATGCCCAAAGTCTCAATTCCTATGCATATGCAATAATAAAATATCTGGGCTTACAACAAAAATTATGTTAGTCAGTCTTTAAACTTGGCTTATTCATTTGTTCAAGAAATCTTGGTTTATTAGAACTTTCTTTTAGTAAATGTTCTTTAAGATAACCCTTCTTTCAGCATGTTATCAATCTTTGTACACAAAGCTAAAACACACTTGTTACTTATACGTGAAACGATAGACATATATATTCTATCTACATATTAACCATTACTTGTCACAGACACTTTCCTGATATAGGGAAACTAATAGTAGGATAATTTTAGTAATTGTAACTTTTTTGTTCATAATATATGGGAATTAAGGAAGACAGCATGTCTTTAAGATAGGATGAGCATGACACAATACACGGGCGGATATGACCTCACTGATATGGTAAGGGCAGAGTGAGGGCAGGAGGAGGCGTGGGTACTAAGGACAACCTTCTTTTGTTCTAGGGGCCATTTTCTTTTAGGGCATTTCAGCTGACAAATGAAAGCATTATACATTTAACAGCCCGTGAAGCTTTGAAATAACATGGTGCAAAAAATAAACTCACGGGATGCAACCAACCTCCCCCATCATTCACCAGCTATTAATCACTCAACACGTCCAAATACATATACAACGCCACGGAACCTGCTGGCGTCGCACAAATGGCAGCAGCAACAACACACAAACCCTAGAAACCTCACTCCTATGTAAGTAGCAAAATACACAATTAGAATATTTTCTAGCAAAAATTCCATTGCTAAGTCTTAACAGTAGCTTCTGAATAACTCTACGTAACACTGAAGAGACAGACCTGAATCGCAAGCATATATATATGACATCATCATTGGTTATCAGATAATAACAAATAAACATCATTAATTGGATTAAATGTTATGTGACTATATCAGTGTCCACCCATCAATATTATTAATTGGCTCAGGGGTTTGAGTGACTAGCTGGGTGTCCTCCCACCGGGAGGTGGTATTGTTCTGGACAAGGGTGTGGACAGAAGGCTCAGGCGCCATTTTTCCCAGCATGAGTTTTACTCGGTGGAAAGGGGGGCTTGAGCGTCATTTTACACAGTCAGCGATGTCAATCTTGTGGTCAGGTGCAAAGTTCTTTTATGAATAGAACATTTCATTAGTACAGTGTTCTCATGGCCTTGGCTCTGGCCTTGGTTATACTTTGTTGCATGTTACAGGAGATTCAATAATTCCGGAGTCAGCTATGTCTTTATAGAAAATACAGTCTCTGTTCATTGTATTGAATGTTGCTGGGAAATTCTGTCATGTAATGTAGTTTAAGATGGAGAATCTGTCAGGTAATGAGGACAAAATGGAGGGTTTGTTACAGTGTGAGGTTAAAATGGAGTTAGTACAATAATTCAGTACAAGTTCAATAAAGATTTTTAATAATTCTACATCATTATAACAAAGGGAGAAACTGGACTGTCCAGTGACCACAGCAAATATTTAAAATATAACTTTCAATAACTAATAATATAAAAAGAGCTGTCAAAATATCTGGCTCTAAACAGACAAACACATGTAAAGAAAAGAAAAAGGGAGAAAACCCTAGATAAAGGGTAATACTAATCCCTATGCACTCTAAGATATTATCTCCAACGAGAAATCTCCTATGGAGGGATTAACTAGGTAAATAATCCTGCATCAATAATGCAATGTATCTCTATCATCTATAATACAGAGTATTTTATAGTGAGAAAGAGAAAGCTCACAGAAAAAAATAATAAATGAATAGCAAGAATAGAGATACATCTAGAAAGTAACAATTGAACTGTTACGATAGCAGAGATAAACAGGAGATGCAAATGTAGAGATAAAGAGAGTGCTACACAAGGGCATGCCAACGAGCCAGTCAAACTGACAGACTTACTAGTCTCAGATTTACCCATACAAAGACCTCTAATTCACCCCTCGGTGCATTGGTACTTTTGACAGTGGTTGGGGAACCATGATCGATATATTGTCCAAAAACTGGCCAATATTATGTCACAATCCTATATTACAAAAATTACTACCTGATCACCCTGAACTGACAGCCCGGCGGGCTACAAATTTACAAGACATGCTTGTCCATAGCTATCTGGCACCTCCTCAGGCCACACCCAATTGGCTTACCCAAACTAAAGGCACATACAGATGTGGACACTGCAAAGCTTGCAAACACATTTGTCCATCTAAATCCACGCAATCTACCTGCTCTAAGTTAAAGGTTTACACAAATGCCCTGATTAACTGCAGCACCACCAATATTATCTATTTGATAACCTGTGATTGTGGACTGCAGTATATAGGGAAGACCTTTCAACAATTTAGACGCAGAATTTTACAACATGTCGGCTCTATTAAAATTACCAACACTCCCACTCCAATTGCCAGACACATTCAGAACTTCCACAGAGTCTTGACAGATTGCTTGAAATTTCAAGCGATTGAAAAGATCTCTCCTAGCCCCAGAAAAGGAAATATCAATAGACTTCTACTACAAAAGGAGTCACAATGGATCTATAAATTCAAGACACTGTCACCGTGTGGCTTGAACGAAGAATACAACTATACACCTTTCATTCACAAATAAAAACAAGTCATACATTGATGGCACTTCATCATACAACTTATTAGACACTTTTCAATCTAGATATTTTGACCCAGTATTATTTCATTAATGTATATTCTTGTTAGGTTAAGTCCCAACCTTGGTGATTTATTGACTAACCATTTGAGTTTATTCATTAACTCATGAAATTGTCTCTAAAGTACAGAGATGATGTAGACTTCAGTCTATCTGCCTATGGTATATATTATAATAGGCTTAATTGATTTCATATTCTTTTGGGGCTATAAATTAAGTATGCCATTTGTTGCATATTTTATTTGAACCTTACAAACATGAGGGTATGCATGTATTTACAGCTTTTTAGCCCTCTAGTATTCGTCATTCTTCCTAACTGTGACAACAGCATGTTTGTATTTATCATTTGGCACGGTTCAATTACTGTCTTAATTACTTAGAACCCACAGCATGAATTTACTATGTATTATATGGATTTATTCGCATTCAGGTATTGATGTTATGGTGCTCAAAAGATATCTTACTATACCTCTTATTACTAAGTAATTCATTGTCCCCACTACACTTTTCCAGCCACTTAAACCACTTCTCAAGTCTACGTGGCAATGAGAGGGTTAACCGGCATTTCTGCTAGCCCCTCCCATTGACCAATCAGATGGTTGGGCACCTGATTTAAACTGAACTTACGAGGACATTCCTAACCCCTTGAAAAGCCGCTCACTGGCGAAACGCGCGTCGGGGCTTTCTGACGTGTATCTTCATTCTCTGTTCGTTGGCAAGCTGTGCCTTTAGTTTAGCTAGTCCGGATATTTGAAGCACAAGTTAGAATATTAGAATTTTTCGTGGATCTGTCTGCTCATGTCTACGCTTAGGTCTGGCGCTGGGTGATTTGTAACCGCAGACCAGCATATATTAGATAGTCAGACGCAACGATTTAGCTAACTTTGCCTCTTCTAGGATTATTTATTCAGTCTAGGGATTTCTAGCTGAGCCACTTGCCCTCTCGACGAATTTTAGATTTGAGCTATAGCAGGGATTTTTCACTATATTAGTTACACGTTCCATTTGTAGTCCTGGTTCATTTAGGACAACTGGTCCTGGGCTATTTTTTCCCTTGTGTAGCACTCTCTTTATCTCTACATTTGCATCTCCTGTTTATCTCTGCTATCGTAACAGTTCAATTGTTACTTTCTAGATGTATCTCTATTCTTGCTATTCATGTATTATTTTTTTCTGTGAGCTTTCTCTTTCTCACTATAAAATACTCTGTATTATAGATGATAGATACATTGCATTATTGATGCAGGATTATTTACCTAGTTAATCCCTCCATAGGAGATTTCTCGTTGGAGATAATATCTTAGAGTGCATAGGGATTAGTATTACCCTTTATCTAGGGTTTTCTCCCTTTTTCTTTTCTTTACATGTGTTTGTCTGTTTAGAGCCAGATATTTTGACAGCTCTTTTTATATTATTAGTTATTAAAAGTTATATTTTAAATATTTGCTGTGGTCACTGGACAGTCCAGTTTCTCCCTTTCTTGTACTTTTTATATGGGTTAACCCCTATTATCTCTGTCCAGTATTATTGCTTCATCCCTTTGTAACACTTCTTATCTCTTATAGCTTGCTAGACCTGCAGGAGTTGATTGAAAATGAAACCATTTTGATTTCATGCAGGCTGTGTCAGTCACATACAGGGAGGTGTGAGTAGGACTGCATGTGCAGAAACAATAGTGATTTAACTCCTAAATGGCAGAGAATTAAGCAGTGAAACTGCAGAGGCATGGTCCATACACTAAAACTGCTTCATTAACCCCTTCAGGACGGAGTCAATAGTGCACGTTCTGATCAAAACAAAACGTAAACAAAAACTGGAATTTGCGCTATGTGTCTGTTCACCCGTAGTTCCCCTCTTTCAAATTATATGCACCCACACTTATTATATATCATTTTGTTCAGGAGAAACAGGGCTTTAATCTATCATTAACTATTCATATATGGAACATCATTTATTATGAATAAAAGTAAAAAAAATGTGAGAAAATAAGATTTTTTTTTAAATTTGCATTTCCGTCTGACATTTTAACTGTGAATGTCATAATACTGTTAGGTTTTACTGCAAAAAAAATGCACATATTTGTAATCAGCGATGTCTCACGAGTACAACAGTACCCCCCATTAACAGGTTTTATGTTGTTTTGGAAAGTTACAGGGTCAAATATAGAACATTACATTTTCAAATTGAAATTTGCCAGATTGGTAATGTTACCTTTGAGACGGTGTGGTAGCCCAGGAATGAGAATTACCCCCATAATGGCATACCATTTGAAAAAGTAGACAAGCCAAGGTATTGAAAGTGGGGTATGTTTAGTCTTTTTTAGTAGCCACTTAGTCACAAACACTGGCCAAAGTTAGCGTTCATATTTGTTTTTGTGTGAAAAAAGCAAAAAACGAATATTTGGCCAGTGTTTGTGACTAAGTGGCTACTAAGAAAGACTGGACATACCCCACTTGCAATACCTCGGGTTGTCTACTTTTGCAAATGGTATGCCATCATGGGGGTAATTCTCATTCCTGGGCTACCATACGCTCTCAAAGGCAACATAACCAATCTGGCAAATTTCAATGTGAAAAAAATGAAATGCAAGCCTTATATGTGACTCTCTAACGTTCCAAAACACCATAAAACCTGTACATGGGGGGTACTGTTATTCTCGGGAGACTTCACTAAACACAAATATTAGTGTTTTAAAACAGTAAAACATATTACAACAATAATATAGACCATAAAAGTGCAGTTCACTTGTAAAAAATGCAAAAAACGTCACTGTTACTTAAAATATCATCGTTGTAATACAATTTACCAGTTTGAAACACGAATATTTGAGTTCAGCGAAGTCTCCCGGGAAAAACAGTACCCCCTATGTACAGGTTTTATGGTGTCTTGGAGAGTTACAGGGTCAAATATAGTGCTTGCAAATTAAATTCTCTGCACTTTCTCCCTGTGTTGTCATGCATGTCAATCAAATTTTAATTAATCAAATCACATAATTACGTTAAAAGATTATTTAAATATACATGTAGAATTTTAATATATATGCATTTATAGGTATTTAAATTCTACGTGTATACTGATGTAATCTTTTATGTAATTATATGTATTTATCTATATATATATATTTGCGGTTATTTGCATTTTATATATAGATAGATATATATAGAATGTCATTCTAAGTGTATTTTGTTACCGATATATATATATTAATAACAAAATACAGTTAGAATGAAATTACATATGCATATATAATTTATATTACATTTTGTTTCAATATTTTATTTATTTATTTTATTATTTAATTTATTTATTATTTTAATTATACGTATTTATATATAATATATATGTACATCTATTATATATATAATATATATACATATTATATATATATGTAATGTCATTCTAAGTGTATTTTAATATTAATATATATACTTATATTAATATTAAAATACACTTTGTATGACGTTACATATATATAATATGTATATATATTATATATATAATATATATACATATTATATATATATAAAAATGCATTTATTTTATTTTTACACATGTCTAATTATTTTTTTTAATTCTTCCCACCAGCAGGGGGACTGTCTGATATTTCAAACAGTCCCCCTGCTGGCATATCCACAGCCAGCTATAGAGGGCCATGTGATCGCTCTTTGAGAGCGATCACATGGCCCCCGGGGGCCTGATTTGCCGTGGGAGGGCTGCCTGGGCTGTGAGGCAGTCCTCCCGAAGCGGATCGCGGCGGAGGTAAGTATAACTTACCTCCTGGGGCTGCAAGCCGTTACGGCGTGCTATGCCGTCATAACGGCGTTAAAGCCCACTTAACCCGTGACGGCATAGCACGCCGTAACGGCGTTAAGGGGTTAAACTAAAGTTGTTTTGGTGGCTTTAGTGTCCTTTTAACAAACCAGGAAGTAACAGGGGGTTCAACAAAGGTAATTTGTTAACGTATACATGTTTATTGAATTCTGCACTTTTTGTAAAATGAAAATAAAAAGGACACACTTCACGTATAAATCACTCTCTTTCACTATCACTCAGGGTTTATTTACCCTGGTTTAGGTTTATTTTACAAATTGTAAAACTTAGGAATAAATAGCTGATGTGAAAACAAATCCTCAAGGAGTCCGTTATGGGCACAGCTTGGCTACTAAATAAATTGCTCAGTAAGAGAGTTCTACAGATAGACATGGGGGTTGGTTGGCAAGGCCCGATGGTGGATGGGGGCAATTTCCCCTTGACAATTAGCATTGATGGAATTGTAGCCAGCAGCCTGGCACTATTGATATTTGGATTAAAACCAGTGACAGGTGTACTGCTATGTCTGTTGACACTGTACTCTAGGAGGCAAGATTCCTGCGGGGCCTTTGCTAGCCCAACAATATGTGGGTTTTGCATGGCCCACGATCTCAATGCTCTACAGAACAGGACAGGCTCACTGAATATTTTCTGTGAAGATGCATTATCTGGTGCCGAAAATGCTCCATGATGTTGTGCAGGCCATACTGATTAAGGATATACGATGACACACCTCAAAACTGCAGCATCCTCTGTCTGTTAAAGGGACACTATAGTCACCTGAACAACTAGAACTTAATGTAGTTGTTCAGGTATGATCTATAGCTCCCTGCAGGCAATCTGATGTAAACACTGTATTTTCAGAGAAAATACAGTGTTTACATTGATTGATAGGAATACCTCCAGTGGCCGTCACTCAGACGGCCACCAGAGGGACTTCCTATTATGCAGGGCCCTAAAAAGGCCCTGTACACGTCAGACGTATTAAGATGGAAATGGAAGCGTCTGATTGCTCCCTGCTCGCGCCCGCCTATTTCGTCATTTTGACGAAATAGGGGGCGCAGCTTCAAGAGGCTCCCGGCGCTGGAACCAGGTGAGTAAATTCGGCTGCCTGGAGAGTCCCTTTAAACCTGTATATTTAATACCATCCGCACAGAGATATGTGGTTCTTTTTCCTCCTCACACAATGACATTATTTGTTCTGGCCGTACTTGCTACTTTAGCCAAAAATGTACAGTCTTCCGCTCTACAAAATGGTAACAGTTCAGATACTCATAAAACACACAGAGAAATGTATTCACAAAATACAATTGAGAGTGACCTGAAAACTTAATTGCTTGTCTGTTTTATGCCAGCTCTGAAAATCAGTTTTTAATTCTCTACAATTCAGTGTTTACTTTATAAATCCCAGAGAACAGCAACTACTAGAAACCGATAATGTCACAGACATTTACAGACGCACAAAAAAAAAAATAATATAATAAGATACACATCAGCCAGACACACAGGAAGATATGTTGTGAGAGATGCAGACAGCCAATGTCGGTGGTTTCATTTACAATTCGCTGAAAAGCAACATGTTATGCATGGGGGGAAAAAAATCTAAGTTAGCTGAATTGGCAATTTTTTGCAAATATTTTTTTTATATTGTAGAGTTTGCAAGTTGGCTTTCAAATTAGTAAAACTTGCTGTTTGTGAATAGACCCCAGAGACAAACAGACACACAGCAGACAAAAACACAAACACAAGCAGAGACAAGTGAAAGCGTATTTACATGTGTGTATCAGGACTCCGGCAGCAACTTCTACACGGTCTTGTAAATTGCTGGTTAATAATAAATTACTATATATGTTTATGTTCTAAAGTTGCAATTCTGGTTATACGTTTGGATGATCCTGCAGGAAGTTTATCAAATGCCAGGGAACATAATGGTTTCAAGGCAGACTGTTGGGTGTTACAGAGTCTGTCATATATTTCATAGATATGAATCTTTTATTACTATACTGAACTGCAGAATATTAGAATTGTACCATTTAATACAAGGAACGTGTACACCAAAAACGTTAAGGAAAAAAAAAAGGGGGATTATTAGCCCTCTTCTTCAAGTGTTTTGTCTGTAAGATAAGGTTCCTCCAAAGTATTCAAATTTAAAAAAAATTTCAAAACCAACTACAGGCAAAACCAAATAACTCACAGTGTAGTAATTATAAGCATCACTTGAAAATAAATGAATATAATGCACTCATAAAATGTTAAAAACAGGCACATTTACCCCAGAAGAGTTATACCCAGTAAAAGGTTCTTCTACATAACGTCAGTCTGAAACAGAGATACAAGAAAAAACAGATAACATAGTGCACTACCATTTACAGTATAAATTGCTTTAATACATATTTATTTATTTATTATTTATTACTGGTATTTATAAAGCGCCAACTAATTCGGCAGCGCTGTACAATTAGTGGATTACGTACAATACACACATACAAAATAGAAAAGGTAGAGAGGACCCTGCCGTAAGCTGAGATCCAGCCATTTAAGCTCTTTTATACAAAGTGCTTAGCTATGTAGCCCGTGAGCTTACAATCTAACATATATGCACTTACAAGGAAAAAAGATATTAAGACTTCACCACCCAGTCTGGTCCAAACGTTAGTCGGGAATCCAGTAGGCCGGATCTGCCAAAAGCCACATATGAGATATGACAAAGAAAATACAGGCAATAATAAATATAAATGATTCTAAAGTTTAATCCCAACGCATTTCGTTTGTGACAACCAAACTTCTTCAAGAGATTTAAAGTGTACGTTTTTTTTTTTTTTTTAAATCTCTGCTACAAAAAGCACTCTGTATTTTATATTAAACTCACTTGCCTCACATTCTAGATTAAAATAACTGACCACGTATTCCAAATAAGACTCACGATGGCTGTATGTTCTAGATATGTGATCTAGATCAGTTGGTTACTAGACCAGTACTCAAGGAACACTAATGGTCCAGATTAGCCATTATCCTCATTGGAACATAACTGGAACGAGCCCGACTCCTAAACCATGGATTGTTGGAGAGTATTGTTGACTCTGTAAGTTTCATCAAATGCAGTAGATTAAACTTATTTTCTATATATTCAAGATCTTGGGTAGGCCTACTTCGACATTACAGATGTTGTGGATCACATATTCCCCCTAATGCTTTGCAATCATTATGGCTGTAAGAGCATAATTGGAGGTGTAGTTCACAATATTTGGAGTTCCGAAGGTTGCCTACTGCCCCTGGTTCTAGATCAAGCAGGGTTTTACTAACTGCCCATGTCTGTCTTGGAGTGATTGATTACGTATTTTCCTCCTGACATGACTTGGCAAAAAAGTCTATACATCTCTTATTACAATTTCCCTCCTAGGTTCCCTTACTTCTATAGTTCAGCACACTCTCTCTCTCCTTCCACTGTTTGCTTGTTAAAAACACACGCATCCTATCCATCAATCCCCCCCCCCCCCCCCCTCCCATCTTGCATGCTGTTCTTCCTCTTGTGTTTCTTTATCCCTTGCTCATAGATTGGAAGCTTGTTTGAGCAGGTCCTTCTTCACCTCTACGTCAATTACTTGTCAAATATCTCCATTCTATAATTCTAAAGTGCTGCACTTTATGTTGGTCTTATATAAACGCTAATAATAATAATAACAACAAAATATATAACAAATCAGGTTTATCTTGTACTGTAAAACAATTAATAATAATGATTCTAGCAAAAAGAGAGAGGGAAGAAGAAAATCTGTTCAGTCTCCGATAAACTCTCTTAAAGTGTTAATAGGTATTATTCACTCTGCCACATATAGCATAAGGCTCACAGCAGGTGTAAATAGCCGTTGTAGTTTTTATAGCCTGTGTTCTCACCTTTGAGAATTGCTGTTTTTTTTTTTTTTTCATCTGTCGGACTCGTTATGGTATAGATGGCAGATTGTATTTATGCTGTGATCTGCTGTTTATTATCCACTCTGTTCCATGTCCATGTTAATGTGTGGCTGCTATTTGCTTTTACTCCAATTCTTGTTTTTTTGGTATTACATCGGACCCCTGTGGTTATAGTGTATAGACTAAATCCCACTGTTTTCTCACTCCTTATGATGCCAGAGGAGATGATATTGAAATTCCGATGAACGTTTCCAATCATGACAAAAGTATTCTTGTAAAACTTAAATGATGACCGGAATCTAAAAAGAGAGAGCTTGATATGTTGCTTAGTTTTTATTTAATAATGTTTAGGGGTGTCAAACTGTGACTCCAAATTGTTTGTTTAGTAGAAGTTCCATAATTCCCTTTCAGCCTATATCAGGCATAGAATCTTGTGCAGACCAATAACATCGGTGGGGAGATATAAGAATCCTTCTGCAACAACCACCTGGTTTGTTATTGTAGTCTGATATTTCTATATTTTGGGCTTTATATTTTCAATTTTCAATTTACTCTTACTCTGGTGCACCATATTGCGCAAGATTATATATTTCTTCCTTTGTTTTCCCCTAGTATCTCCACCCTTTCGCCTAGAGACTCCACCCAGGGATTGCCTGTCTCAATTAATTCTTTATCATTTTAATTTTCCACAGGATAAGAAATATTTGGTTTTGCATCCTAGATCAATGTCAGAAGCACTTACCTGTGGCAGTGATGCAGTGATGCAGTGATGCGCCACCACATATACCACTAATAGGTGGGTGGGGAATTATATTGTGGGAGGCCTTGAGACATAGGCATACAGAGCTAGTGTTGAACATTTGACTACCTCCGTAACACAATACAAGTAGTCAAACCATTTAGAACAGATTAACTCTTTACTTGGGGTCCACTGGGTACTGCTCCATGTCTCCTTTTAGAATGGGTTGCTTCTTACCTGAAGTCCAATGGTCTCTGCTCCTCACCTCCCACCTCCTGTTGTTTAAGAGCTTCAATCAGTTCTCCTAAACTAAGACCTGCAGTGCAGGCTCAAATCATTGGCTGAGAGTGTCGTCTGATCTTGGTATCTGTCGGATCATGTAAGGAGTAAAACCATTTTAAAACAATTTGACTGCTTACAATGGGGGACACCAGGGTACTTATGGCTCCATAACCACCACATCATGCTCTAGTTGATATGGTGAATGGAGTGTTCCTTTTAAAATGTAAAAATATAAAAAAAAAAGGCTAGTGGGCAGAGATATTTAAGCCCTTCAGTCCCTTTGGTTTACTTGAGAAAAACGCTATGAGTATTACAATGCTATTATAACTGATATTATTATTACTATTATTATTTTATTATTTATACAACGCCAGCAAAATTCCGTAGTGCTGTACAATGGGTGGACTAACAGATACGTAATTGTAAACAGACAAATGAATGCACAGAAACAGAGGGGTTGAGGGCCCTGCTCAATGAGCTTACATGCTACAGGGAGTGGGGTATAGTGACACAAAGGGTATAAGTAGGGGTAATGAAACAGGTTGCTAGAAAAGTATTCACTGGGAACTTAGTAGGTCATTTTTGACAGTTGCAGGAGAGGAGTCATGGGGGATAAAAACCTGCTAACAGTTTAATTGATTTGCTTTCTTGAAGAAATGTGTTATCAAAGAGTTTTTGAAGGAGTGGAGACTGGGTGAAAGTGTAATGGAGAAGGGAGTTTCACAGAAAAGGTGCAGCCCTGGAGAAGTCTTGGAGGCGAGCATCAGATGTTGGAGTACGGACAGAGGATAGACGTAGGTCTTCGGCAGAGCAACGGGGCCTCGACGGGGCATAGTTGTGTATAAGGGAGGATAGGTAGGTTGGAGCAGCATTATGTAGGAACTTGTAAGCAAGCACCAGAATCTTAAATGAAACCCTATATCTAACTGAAAGCCTATGTAGAGACTGACAGAGGGGGGAGGTGTGGGAGGTGCAGGAGGACAAGAAAATGAGCCTTGCTGCCGCGTTCATAAGAGATTGCAGCGGTGCAATCTGGGAACATGTAAGACCACTGAGAAGGGGATTGCAGTAGTCAAGACGAGAAAGAACAACAGCATGGACCAGCACCTTAGACGCGTCTGGTGTTAAATTGGGGCGGATGCAAGCTATGTTTTTGAGATGGAAGCGGTAGGATTTGGCGATCGCCTGGACATGAGGGGTGAAGGAGAGGTCTTAAGTCAAAGAGAATACCTAAGCAGCGAGCCTGTGAGGTAGAGGTGATGGTGGTGCCATTTACTTGGAGGGAGACAGACATGGGAGTAGCAACACTTGAGGGAGGAAAGACCACAAGTTCTGTTTAGGACAGGTTGAGTTTAAGGAAGTGCACAGCCATCCAATTGGAAATTGTGGAGAGGCAATCAGAGACACGAGTCAAGATGAGCGGAGAGCAATCAGGAGAGGACAGGAAGATTTGCATGTCATCTGCATATAAATGATAATGGAAGCCAAAGGAGCTGATGAGTTTACCAAGGGAGAACAGTAGGGGACCAAGGACTGAACCTTGGGGGACACCAACAGAGATGGGTTGGGGAGAAGAGGCAGAGCCAGAGAAAGAAACACTGAAAAAGCGCTGGGAGATGTAGAAGGAGCACCAGGAGAGAGCAGTATGGAGAATGAGAAGAAGCTGTTGATGATCAACAGTGTCAAAGGCAGCAGAAAAAGCAAGGAGAATTAGGATAGAGTAATGGCTGCGAGATTTAGCAGAGATTAAATTGTTGGAAACTTTGGTCACAGCTGTTTCAACAGAGTGACGAGCGCGGAATCCAGATGGAAGTGGGTCATACAGAGAGTTTGATTCGAGGAAGTCTGTCAATCTCGCATACACAACTCTCTCATGGATCTTGGAGGCAAACACCAGTAGCGATATAGGGCGGTAGTTGAATGGGGAGTTGGGGTCGAGGTTGGGCTTTTTCAAAAGGGTGTAGGAAATTTGCCGGAGGAAAGGGAGAGATTGAAAACTTTAGTGAGAGGAGGAGCAAGAAAGGGAGACAAAGTGCAGATGAGATATGAGGGAATAGGATTGAGGGAACAGGTGGTGGGGTGGGAGGACCGGAGCAGAGCTGAAACCTCTTCTGTTGTAGTAGGTGTGAATGAGCCTAGAACAGTGGATTGAATGGGGTTTGGTGACGTATTGGAAGGGGAGGGAGAGAGACTAGAGATCTTTTCCCTGATTGTAGAAATCTTCTCAGTGAAGTGAGGTGCAACGTTTGAGGTGGACAGGGTGGTAGGAGGAGGGGGAGCAACAGGGCGAAGGAGAACATTAAAAGTGTGCAATAGGCATTTGGGTTGGCGGGACAGTGTGCTTATGGGGGTGTTGAAGTAATTTACTTTTGCAGAAGAAAAAAACAGAGTATAGGAGCACAGCATCAATTTATACTGGATGAAGGTGTAGTCAGGTGTAGAGTGAGACTTTCTCCAACAGCGGTCAGCAGTTCTGGAACATTTTTGGAGATATCGGGTCAGCTTGGTGTGCCAGGGTTGTAATTGGTAACGCTTTCTGCGTTTAAATGTAGGAGGTGCCATGATGTCTAGTTAAAAGGAGAGAGTGGAGTTGTAGAGTGAGGTTGCAGAGTTAGGGCAAGTGAGATTTGAGATGGGTAAAAGGTGAGTTTGGTGGAGAAATGCTGGAGATCAAGGCTGTGGAGGTTTCTGCGAGATTGGAGAGTTGTGGAGAGTTGTGGGTGGTGAGATTTGGGTATGGGATATGCCGATGTCAAAGTTCAGCAGATGGTGGTCAGATAAAGGAAACTGAACAATGTAAAGATTAGAGGTGGTACAGATATTGGTGAAGATGAGGTCAAGAGTGTTTCCTACTGTGTGAGGCCAAAGGAGGAGGTTACAGAGCAGTTGAGGTTGTTGATTGGGATGTGAAAGTCTCCAAGTATGAGGGAAGGAGTGCTAGAGGAGAGAAAGTGGGGTAGCCAGGAAGAAAAGTGTTCAATAAATAGCCTAGGATGACCGAGGGGGGGGGGGGGGGGCGATAGATGATGGCAATTCTTAAAGGAGTGGGCTTAAATATGCGGACAGTGTGAACTTTAAAGGAAGTAAAGGATATGGTAGGGGCAGGGAGGATAGGTTGAAAAGTACATTTAGGGGAGAGAAGGCCTACACCGTTGTCTTTACAGTTGAGTCTGGGAGATATGGCATGGTTAGGAGTCATTTCATAGTAATTATTAATAACTTCATATCAGTTCCCAGTAAGAGGTTTATTTTTCAAACTGCAGATATTGTTCCCGAGTCTGCCTTCCGCCATATAAATTCACTGAAGCAGAGAAGCATTTGGAAATGTTGCTGTCACCGTGACAAATTACATTTAGAAAAGTTTAGCATTGCTTTGTATCTGAGACATATCTCTGAATAGGTCACTTTATAACAAATTCATTTCAATGTCACCATAAACGGCCAACCAAAATAGGATCATTTAAAATCAATAAACGATCACAAAAACTGTAATCTAATGTAATCACATTCTTTTCATGGATGGTTTCAAATCTTTTAGAGAAAAAAATATTATTTAATGATCCTTATTGAAACCATTTACATTTATTAATACAATTGGAATGTTCAGAATGGGATGGAAATAAATTGCTTGCGAGGGAAGTATTGCAGTGTGCTAGGCAGTTATATTACAATGGGATTTGAAAACTGCAACTGATATAAAGAATATCCCCATAAGAGTCTGTGAAATCAGAATTAATTTCCATGCTCATTTTAAGACTCTTCCCCAGATCCCTGCAGTTCTAATGCCGACTAAAGATATCTGAAGGTTCGTTATTAAGTTTCCAAAAAACAAATGTGAAGTTAGTCCAGTGGACAAACCAACAGATGTTCTGCCCTGAGTTCAGTGGCATAGCTAGAGCTTTTGCCGCTCGGGGCTGCCCTTGAGTTTGCCGTCCCTATCTCGACCCATGTCATGTCCGGTGCAGTCGTGGACGTCTGTGGCTGTACCAGACATACCTCTTTTAAGTACTCAATGCCTCTAGCCCAACACAGTTTACAACCTTTTCAAGCTTTTTTAAGATATACACCCAATGAATACATGCATGAAAAATTTATGCATGTAATTTATTGGGGGCATATCTACTTAACAGTAATTTTAAGGGTGGTGGGTTTGCCCATTTGGGCAGAGTGTTCCTTTAAATAATTATTGTTACTGAAGCGCTTAAAGGGACACTATAGTCACCTGAACAACGTTAGCTTAATGAAGCAGTTTTGGTGTATAGAACATGCCCCTGCAGCCTCACTGCTCAATCCTCTGCCATTTAGAAGTTAAATCCCTTTGTTTATGAACCCTAGTCACACCTCCCTGCATGTGACTTGCACAGCCTTCCATAAACACTTCCTGTAAAGAGAGCCCTATTTAGGCTTTCTTTATTGCAAGTTCTGTTTAATTAAGATTTTCTTATCCCCTGCTATGTTAATAGCTTGCTAGACCCTGCAATAGCCTCCTGTATGTGATTAAAGTTCAATTTAGAGATTGAGATACAATTATTTAAGGTAAATTACATCTGTTTGAAAGTGAAACCAGTTTTTTTTTTCATGAAGGCTCTGTCAATCATAGCCAGGGGAGGTGTGGCTAGGGCTGCATAAACAGAACCAAAGTGATTTAACTCCTAAATGACAGTGAATTGAGCAGTGAAATTGCAGGGAAATGATCTATACACTAAAACTGCTTTATTTAGCTAAAGTAATTTAGGTGACCATAGTGTTCCTTTAAGTGTTTAACTTTTTATTGGTGTGAAAAAACACTTAGGAGTGAAACGCAGCTTGTTAAATGTGATTTTTACACATTTTAAAAATTTATACTTTTATTTTTTGGGAGGGAGGGTGTGTGTGGAGGGTGCAGGGATGGAGTAGGATCTGTGGAGGGAGGGGGACGGTGCAGGGGAGAAGGAATCTGTGCAGGGGAGGGAGGCGGACTGTCAATGTGCTGGTGAGGCATGGGGAGAGGGGATCTGTACAGGGGAGGGAAGGGAACTGTGCAGGGAGGAAGATGGACTGTCGGAGTACAGAGAGGGGTGGCTGTGCAGGGGAGGGAAGGGGATTGTCAAGGAAACAGGGGGAGAGGAGATATGTACAGGGGAGTGAGGGGGACTGTCAGGGTACAAGCGGGGCAGGAAGAGAGGGGATCTGTGCCGCCCCCAAAAATGTACTGCCCCCTCCACCCTTTGCCACGCCACTGCCTGAGTTTTAAAAGCTGTGTCAGCACTGCAGTTCCTGCGCTTGGTGATTGGAAGATTTGAGGGATGAGTCAAATTTACCCTTAGTCAACATCACCAGTGTCAAATAGAAAGAAGCAACTGATCCATAGTTAATGGTCCTTGGTCACAGTATCTGAACTCATAATGTAATGACATCATCTACTGGGAATCTACAGTCACCGTAGGACACATGACTATCTTATTACTCTTTCTCTGGCAGTACAGAAGGAAACTCCAAAGAACCCTGGTCCCCAAGTATGGGAAGATGAAGTGCATGTCCATAAACATTCCAAGCATAGAATCCTCTGGCTTTGTTGCACTAAACTGGAATATTAACAGTTTTTTAATATCCAATACATTGTATTCTGACGTATTCTAAGTCACTACTAATGAATCTCACAGAATATCACTGTCAAGTACAAGCAGACTGTATGACATATATATATACATGTGTCACTCGGAGTCAGAAAATGCTAAGTCTTTCTTGAAGCACCATGATGCTTCAGTAATTTGCAGTGGTAATGGTGCCTGGAGTGCATATGCAGAGTTTTACCCCACCACTGCAGGAGGTGTAACTTCAGCGGCATCATTGCGTGCCTTTAGAGTTCCTGGTGGCTAATGTCAATTCTGTGCACATTCTAATGTCAGAATTGCATTCATTGGCTGAGAACAATCAGCTGACACTTTGAGCCAATGAATGACGAAAGTATTTGCTATATATTGTTTTTTTCAGGACAAGAAGGACTTTCATTATTTGTATCATGTCCTATAATTTACTTTTAAAATAATAATAAAATATGGTAAAAAAGTTAAAAAAAACATGTTTTTTTTTACTTTTACTTGAAAAATATTTTACTCATCTACAAAAGCTAATGAAAAAAACTGCTAAATAGATTCAAACTTTTGTACTGAGTTTAAAAACACCCAGTGTTTACATGCGTTTTTGCTTTTTTTTTTTTCCGCAAGTTATAGGGCTATGGTTACAAGTAGGACATTGCTGTTTCAAAATATATATTTTTAAAATGTATCAATAGTGACATTGTAAAACTGTTATCTGTCATAAATCTCTGAATCACACCTCACATGTAACGTGTTAGCATTTATAGTTGTTTGTGTGTTAAAAACGCAAAATAAAATTATGAACGCTAACTTTGGCTACTAAAAAGGAATGAACATACCCCATTTGCAATACCTTGGGTTGTCTTCTTTTGCAAATGGTATGCCATCATGGGGGTAATTCTCATTCCTGAGCTACCATACGCTCTGAAAGGCATCATAACCAACCTGGCAAATTGAAAAAATGGAAAAGCAAGCCTTATATTTAACCCTGTAACTTTCAAAAACACTATCAAACCTGTACATGGGGTTATTGTTATACTCGGGAGACTTAGCTGAACACAAATATTAGTGTTTTAAAACCAGTAAAACATATTACAGCAATGATATCATCAGTGAAAATGCAGTTTGTGTGTGAGAAATGCAAAAAACTTCACTTTCACTGACAATATCATCGCTGTGATATGTTTTACTGTTTTTGAAACACTAATATTTATGTTCAGCAAAGTCTCCCGAGTCAAACAGTACCCCCCATGTACAGGTTTTAGGGTGTCATGGAAAGTGACAGGGTTAAATACAGTACTAGCAAATTAAATTATCTGGACTTTTGGCCTGGGTAGTCAGGCAGGGGCTCAAATTACAATCAATAAAATTACTTAATTATGTAAAAATATTACATAAATATGCACATAGAATTTAAATATATACATATTTTTATATTTGAAGTCTACGTCTATATTTATGAGATTGTTTATGTCATTATGTATATGGATATATATTTTGTATTTTAATTTCTTTATATATACATAGATATATATATATAATTAAAAAAAATGAAAATATTTTTAAAAACGTTTTATTTATTTTTATTTACTTATTATTTTTATTTTATAATATATATTTAGTTATTTATATATATATATATGTGTGTGTAATTTAATTATAAGTGTATTTTTATATGTATATATGTATATATTAATATAAAATTACACTTAGTATGCCATTATATAAACAAGATATATATATATACACACATAGATTATTTATTTATTTTTGTTTCCCAAAATGTATTTTTTTTTCATTTTCCAGCAGCAGTGGGACTGCCTGACAGCACAGGTAGTCCCCCTGCAGGCAGATACATGGACACCTATTGCGGTCATGTAACTGCTCTGTTAGAGCGATCACATGGCCCGTGGGGGTCCATATTTGCAGAGAGGGGACTGTCTGGGTTGTCAGGCAGTCCCCCCAGTCCCAGAACAACTCCGTTCATTAACGGGGGAACGGCGGTGATCGGGTAAGTAATCATGACGGTTCAGGACCATCATCAGTCCTCAAGGGGATGTTTCTGATGACGGTCCTGAACCATTATCGGTCCTTAAGGGGTTAAATACAGAGAAGTAAGCATAATATAAAAAATCCAGGAGAGTTACATTGCCGCTTTAAAAGAAATGTGTGATTAACTATCTGACCATATGTAGAATAAGAGGTCAAATGTATAGATAATATAGATTAGAAGATTAAAAACAAGTCTCTGTTATGCTTAAGGAACACTCCAAGCACCTAATGCACTTTAAAAGTTGTTTATGTGTGAAGAGTGCGTCCTATTGTTTAATTTTACAAAATGTGCTGAATTTAAAATAAATGTTCCCTTTTATAAAGTCACATTGTTGTCAAGAGGCAGCAATTGCTCAGAGCACCTGCCTTGCAAACACTTCTGCATTGGGAAGTTTGTGATTGGACAGTTGTAGAAAGTCTGTGCTTGGGTAGAAGGGTGCTTGCAATTCTAAATTTGGGCAGTGGAGTTTCCTCTTAAAGGGTTTCTCATACTCTTTATTATTTTTTTTTTATTATGTCTTTTAGGGTATTATTCTTTAGATTCCCCTCAATCCCTCCTTAACCACACCCTGCACATGCTCCAAGAAAAAAATGCTTAAAAAGTTATTACAATAAGGTTTTACTTACCTTGAATCCGGAGCAGGGCAAGGCTCCCCCTTGTGATATCACGGGAGCCATGCAGAGGTCCACTCAAAAGCTTCTCATAGCCTTTGATTGATCCATTTAACATGTGCGCACTCTGAGCTGGACTAGGGAAGGGGAGAAGGAGTAAGAAAATGAGGGGAGAGAAAAATATTTTCTGAGATTATAGGGAAGGCTGCAGTTAAGGAGGGAGGGATGGAGGGATGGAGGAACATGAGAAACAAGCTTCAATTACACCTGTCACCAGTATTCATTGTTAACGCTGCTCATCCAGACTCCTACCACCATGACCAAAAGAAGACGTGGTCGTGATAGTTGGAGCAACTCGTTAAGCGTCATGCACATTTCTCTTGATTGATGAATATTCGAAATTTGACCTGCCTTGCGATAATTTAAAACAAAGTAGAGTCCAGTCATCTGAAAACATTCTAATTTAACCCCTTAAGGACACATGACGGAAATATTCCGTCATGATTCCCTTTTATTTCAGAAGCTGTGCCCTTAAGGGGTTAATATTTAATTTATTTATTGAAATGTAAACTCCAATGAGCTACAACAAATCTGTGTGAAATATTGTAACATTGATTTAATGCAGTGTATCCAATATGGCTACATCAGTCTTATTAAATTATATATTTTTAATGTATAGATTGCTACTGGCCAGGAATGTTAGCTCTTAACTCGTAATTACCAATTTCCCTAGGAAGAAAAGATAAAAGATAATTATTACCTTGAAAAGCTAGTGTTAGCGGAACAGTAATCCACAAATTTTACGGCAATTTTGTTCACTCTTCTGACAACCATAGGGTTAATCAAGCTTTTTATATTCTCAAGAAACAGATAATAATATCTTTAATTACAGACACTTATTTCCTGATCAAACAGGAGGTAGAGAGGAAACACAATCATTCTCATGTGGAACATTAAGCGGATATATAAATAAATTAAAATAATATATTTTATTAGGAAACGCCATATGCTTAGTAGAAAAAAACATAAGCTTCCATTTTGTTTTTGAGAATTTATTCAGAACAAAAGAAAGGCTGTTTGTATTAAAGGGACACTCCAGATCCCTAAAGCACTTTAGCTCGCTGAAAAGCTTTATGTGTGAAGAGTGTGTCCTCTTTTTTTCATTTTGCAAAAAGTGCTGATTTCAATAGATATTGACACTTTTATAAATTAATTCTCCTGGCTTTCAAGCAGACAAATTGTCCTGTTACTTCCTGGTTTGGTTAGCTCAGTGGAGCTAAACTCAAGGGGCAGCAATTGCCCAGAGCTCCTTCCTTGCAAAGGCTTCTCATTAAGCTGCATTGGGCAGTCTCCCGAATGCTGCAGTGATTATAGCTCTCCTGTTTCCAGCAGAGTAGCAATTAGAGCTCTCCAATCCCCCAAACATGAGCCTAGACTTCATGAAGGGGTAAAACAAAAGTGTTTAATGGGAGCCACACACAGCCTTTTATGTAACTCCCCATGCAGACACGTCTTGTCTCACCTCGTTAATGGTAGACAGCTCATTTATGGCCTCTCTATAGTCATATATGTCCCAAAATTAAGTTCCTCCGGAACTCCCAAAATCCTGTTCTGCAAAGGTCTCCCAGAACAGGCCAGGGCCATCATAGTCCTTACCCTCGGGCCTATCATGCTCAGCCATCCATGAGCAAGGCTGGACCACCATAACGCCCGATACGCGTCGTCCAGCCACAGTTCCTTCTGGACCAGCCTCTCGAGCTCTGCCACCCACTCATCCAGGGGCCGCTCTCCCAGGAGGGGCATCCACAGCACCACTTGTCTCTTCACCTTCTGCTCCGAGCTTGGAAGCCTCTTTCCCTGTCTTACCTGAGCTCTCTCCAGGGCCTAGTGCCAAACGTCTTTCCGGTCTGCTTACCTCCAGTCCAGGTCATTCTCCTCCTTGTCTGTGAACACTGCACGGGGACTAGCTGGTTCCATACTTCTGAGTTCCTTTCCGCCAAGGGCACTGCTGATCCCTTCACTGCACTTCCTTGTTAGGGATATTCATTCGGGAGAAGAATCCCACCGCTGCCAACAATGTAACGGATCCCCTATACTCCGTCAGAGTATATCCGTTAGTAGTTTCCCGAATCCCAAGTGCTGCAGTGATTATAGCTCTTCTAGTTCCAGCAAAGTAATGATTAGAGCTCTCCAATCCCCCAAACATGAGCCTAGACTTCATGAAGGGGTAAAACAAATGTGTTTAATGGGAGCAACACACGCCTTTTATGTAACTCCCCATGCAAGAGATTTCCTTAGACATATTCCAGGTGCATTCCCTGCTGGACCTGAGAGGAGACTAGTTACAAGCAAACATTCCACACACTCTTCCCCTGTGCTGGAGAGATAATTACCTGAGCAATCTCAGGTACAAAAACATACAATATAACAAACCTCCAAAACACCCCCAAAACCCATGAAAACCCCACAAGTCACATCCCCTGATAGCTCAATCTGGGTGACCAACATATCCAAAAATCACCCAGATCGGTTCAGGGGTTTGGGATTTTCATGGAAGTCAATTATTTGACCGACCGTGCACATGGTACTATGCCCAAAACAGTTCCAGGAAATCAGGGCTAACGGTCAGTCTCTTTTGGGAGCACAAAAGTACATAAAACACAGAACGCAAACCTTAAGTTACTTGTGTAGCCTGTGTAGCCTCCTTGTTCGTGGGAATGTTTCCACAGAACAGTGCCTTTCTAAGTGGGATAGAACTGAACGCAGGCGATGATGGAAGTCCAGTAGTGTTTGGGAGTTTCTGTGTCTGATTTTAGTTCTATGAGATTTATGCCCAAACACCGCTGCCTGCATTTGTGGGAACAAAATGACCACCACCCCGTGGTCATTCATACGAAATGCGGCCACCCAGAGGAACACTTAGAACACTGCGGTGGAAATTGCTACAAAGTATCAATTGGGCTTAACAAGCACCCGGGTGGTCTCTGGTTCGTGCGTCTGTTCAAGCCCGAACAATATAAGCCAAATTGCACAAACCAAGCCTCTTTTCAGTGTATTTTGCATTACCCATAATCCTGGGGCAGGAGGCTGGCTAGCAGGCTGCTCCAGGAGCCAGCTACAAGGTTCGGTTTGTCACATAATGCACAAGAATTGATTAACAGGAGGGATACACATTTCAAATAGTTTTTTCTCCCAATCTATACATTTGCTATCCAAACTGCGAGCAAAATATAATACTCTTTAAAAACAGTTAAAGTAGTTTTAGGCATGGAATATGAAGGGGAGGGCTTGCAAAGGCTGCAGACAAGATATCTGCAGCTTTTAAATGTAAATTCACTTTGAACATTCACTTCTGTAAATAAACCTGTTAGCGATGGAGCCAGACTTATGGTTGATCGTGGGCAGTGTAGGTAAATCAGGAGTCACACTGAGAGACGATATGACGTGACGTCTCCGATCATGTCTGGGCACCTCTGCATCACATTTCATGCAACATTTACTGGATTACTGCATAATTATTTCCAAGTAAAATCTCTGAACTTTTCCACAGGAATCTCAGTCTGTCAACTATGTTCATGGTTCTCAATATTTCTCAGTATTGTATTTCCTAATCCTGGGTCATTACTACTTGTAAATGTTAGTGTACATTCTCTGGCATAATATTCAAAGTCAAGCAGAGTTACTGATTTCTGTAGTTTAGTTTGAAGGTGGCTATCATTATCCTATGGATTATATGATGCAGTGTTTTTCTCTTGTGCGCCTTAAAGGAGCCCTCCAGTGACTCAATTTTATTTTATTTTTAACAATGTTTTAGTTATACCAAAGAATGAAAATGTATTTTTTTTAGCTTATTTTCTCTGGGGGTATATGAAAACATAGTATATGAAAACATAGTTTCCAAAAGTTGCAGACCTCCTGTCTGCAGCCTTTACAAGTCCTCCCCTTTTTGCAAAACACAGACTTTCAGTGTGGTACGCCAATCAGAGGCTTCTCATTGAGAATACACTGTGCTGGAGCTGTGAGCAGTGGTGCACGTACCACAAGGCAAAAGAAGAAGTTTACATTTTTCGCCAGCCTCTAACTACTTAAGTGCCTTGGGCAGCACTTTGCAGGGGGTGTCAATAAGCCACTTTTGGGCCCCCTGATGCGGGGGTCAGCTGGTATTGACAGTGCGCCGCTTAGTGAAGCCAGGTGTCCTCCTGCCTAGGAGGGGGGTGCTCGAGTTTCGTCCTGCCTAGGAGGGGGGTGCTCGAGTTTCATCCTGTCTAGGAGGGGGGTGCTCGAGTTTCATCCTGCCTAGGAGGGGGGTGCTCGAGTTTCATCCTGCCTAGGAGGAGGGTGCTCGAGTTTCATCCTGCCTAGGAGGGGGGTGCTCGAGTTTCATCCTGCCTAGGAGGGGGGTGCTCGAGTTTCGTCCTGCCTAGGGCAGCACAAATCCAAAATACACCACTGGCTGAAAGCACACTGACACAAATGATCACAGCTTTCCTTTTCTTATAAATGAGCTGTAATACAGCTTATAGAGAAGGGGAGAAGCCAGCAAGCTCTATGGAACTAACAAAAGTAAAAAAAAACCTCACCTGGCTGTCTGAGTGTTCCTAATTCAAATGACACCACTACTTTTAGAAACTTTTAAGAAAATGACAGATTACAGTGATATAAAGCTGCAGCAAACTAAGTGATTCATGTGTTCCTTTAAAAACCTTCCAGCTTTACCAGTCCATAATTCAATTTAAATAACTCTGCGGTAATTAGTACTTAGTGGTAATTGTCTTTAAAGGAGCAGTTTACATTTTTCTCCAGCCTCTAACTACTTAAGTCATTGATGTGCAATTGTTTATCCAACACTGCAATGATCTATGCACAGCCTTTCCTAATTGACAAATTGAAGACATTTTATGTCACCCAATTCAGATTTACAGCAGATAAATATTAACAGGGTTATTCTGTAAAGTGAGGATTCCAAGTAAATTGCAAAGTGAAGGCCAAAATAAGCTGGATTGGAAAATTTCTCAAATAAGCACTGATATTCTTCCCACATAGCTGTAAATTCACGCTTCATTCTTCCTAAATAGTGATGTCCCGAACAGTTCGCCGGGAACATAGCTTGTTCGTGGTGAACATGGTGGGCGAACATATGCAATGTTCGGTCCGCCCCCTATTCGTCATGGAGGTGGGAGGGTCTGGGAGGGAGGGTCTGCTGCTGATTGGCTGGAATATGTCTGCTGACTGTGAGGTACAGGGTCAAAGTTTACTCAATGATGACGAATAGGGGGCAGACCGAACATTGCATATGTTCGCCCGCCGTGTTCTCCACGAACAAGCTATGTTCGCCGGCGAACAGTTCCTGGCGAACTGTTCGGGACATCACATAAATAAATAAATAAATTACATTTCATAGCATTGGGAATTGTGCAATGCAAGAAGTTATTATTAAAGCATGCGGATAATCTCATGTATGGAAAGTATATACATCAAGGGATTAAATACAAAATTAAAGAAGTATTATACGCCATACAAGGATTATATACAAAATCCTTACTAAAACTACTTCAGTTTCAGCATTAACAACTGCGCTATTTTGGTATACTGCAATATTAACTAAAAAATTACTTTGTTCTTTCCAATTCTACATATGATAAATTAAAGGAACACTATAGTGTTAGGATTACAAAGCTGTATTCCTAACTCTACATAGTGTCCCTCTGCTACCGCAGCCCCCTGCTGTCCCCTCTTGATAGCCAAACAGTTAAAACATTGAAACACTTACTTGATTTCAATGACTACGTCTCCCCTCAGCGCGAGGGGGAACATAATGCACATGCTTGGTGAACGACGCACATTCAGTCTTACCCATAGAAAAGTGTTACTAAGTTTCTTATGGGGGTTTTACAGCCGCTGGATGTGCTCATGCAAAGCGTAAGGACATCCAGCGTTGTTTCACAGAGTTAAACATCATGAAACTGCAAGAAGCCCCTCTAGTGACTGTCTGGTAGACAGTTACTGGAGGTAATTTTAACTTTGCAATGTAAACATTGCAGTTTCTCTAAAACTGGAATGTTTACATTGCAAATTTAAAGCGGGACTGTCACCCCCGATCTCTTCCTTGAAAAATTAGTGTTTATATAAAAATAAAATCTTCGAGCAGAGTCTAGGAGTCAATCCCGACAGCTGTCACTAGTGACAGCTTCAGGAAATTGGCTGTGTGGATCCTCCATAGACCTCAATGCTGTACTCTTGCGCATGCATGAGAGTACAGCAGTGACGTTGTCTCTAAAGAGGACCTGCCAGATCAAGATGGCAGGTGGCACCTACGAGGGACAGGTTCAGGTAAGTAAACGCACCTTTACCTGCCCCACCTGGCTACCGGACCCCCAGTGGTGATGTCACCATCCTGGGACTCTGCAAATTTGGCAAAATCCCAAACAATGACATTGCCGCTTTAAGGGGACAGGAAACTACACCCAGTCCACTTCAATGAGATGAAGTGGTCTGTGTGTCTATAGTGTCTCTTTAAAGAGAATGTCTACAATAAAGAAAAGCAGGTGTCTGGCATTTTATATCATGCTTACAGCGCTGCTGAATATGTTGGAGCTAAATAAACTATATTGCTTTCTACAAATCACAACAGGCAACTGATGAACCAAATACCTTAATTGAATAATTTATCAAAGAAGCACAAAAATAAAAAGAAGTAAAATTAATGTTGATAAACATTACCAGACAGTATGTATTTATGCATACATTAAATTTAAAAACAAAAAACATCAGTTTTATTTTAGTTATGAGTCATAATCACAGTAACCTTTAAAATACTGAATACAGATGGCCTTGTGAACTAATATGTGGCTTGCATCCATTAGGCTGGGAAGGATCTGTGTCAAAGGCTTGCTTCTTGTGTACCAGAGACGTGATAAAGTGCTGTCTTTAAGCATGTTCTGAATTAGGAGAAAACAAGTCTCAGTATAAGCGTTTGTTAAACCGATTTGCAACATTTATGTAAAAAAATGAAAATTACAGAAAGAAACAACCCAACCGATTTGGGGATATTTATTTTTTTAGCTATTAAGGTCTAAGCTTTAAATGAGTGTTTAGTAAATATGCCCCTCATATAACATACATGAAATTAGATATTTTAAAGATATGTCAGATATAAAATGCAAACAAAAAACAACACTTACTTGCTGTCTCTAAATAATTAGCTATGCAAAGAATGGATTGATTAATTCTAAATAAACATTATAGCCTGGGGCTTCACATATAGATTTAGGTTTAAGCATTGTGAGCTCAATATTTAACTTTGCAATAGTAATTTTATGAATCCTCCCTGCAGGAAATTCTTTTCATAGCCCCAGGCTTTAAAAATAGATATAATTCTAAGCAGACTCATGCCTTAAAGTGCACGTCCTCTCAGTGAGTGCATTACGGTGTGTGTCAATCAGTGAAAGCATTATGATGCTCTTCTCCTGTTCTTGCACATGGGGGCCCTGTAAATCCCTGTTACGCCCATGCCTGCAGGGACTGAAGCGCCTCAGGGGGCTGGGGTTTTACTTTAACACAGGTGTAGAGTGCTCAATGCAGGGTTTATATGAAGGCTGTATTAACAACCTGTATTCCCCTCTACAGTATGTATACTGGACTTAAGGTAGGCAACTGAGCTTATTAATAAAAAACAAGATAAATACAGTGAGCAGAGGTGAATGAGTGTGATGGCAAGGAATGCTATAGACCACCTGAGTGGGGACCCTTAGACCACTCTAACGAATACAAAAGTATAATACATACAATGGTGGATCACACGTCTTGATGCGTCTAAAAAGAAACATAAAACCATATAGTGCAAGATTGTCTGTAAATATATTGGTATGGATTACGTGGAGATCATGTACTCACAAGCCTGGAGTTAAATAATATCATATGGCTCCCATGAATTGCGCAGTGGGTATTTTAAATGGGATGTCCCCGTCCGTCTTCTGGAGGCTCTTGTAATTTTTAAGCAGCATAGGAATAAAGTTGAACTGTGCAGGTGGGATTTCTTCACAAAGAGCTTGATTAATCCTAGACTATGTAAAAATATTAAAACATAGACTGTAGGGGTGAATTAGTCCAAAGTCCAGTGTAGCCAAATGGCAATCAGCCACGTAGTCCATCCCAATATATTTACAGACAATATTGCACTATATGGTTTCATGTTTCTTTTTAGACACATCAAGACATGTGATCCACCATTGTATGTATTAAACTGAACTTACTGTATACGGTAAATAAGCCCATCAAGGTGGCGGGAGCACAGAATTTTATCATACAGTTGTTGCAAAGCACTGTTATACATTTGGTATTGAGATCACTTTGCTCGACCTAATTGGAATAACAGAATTCTCTTTTACATACTGAAACTTAGAATAGTTTATAACTAGGCATACCTGTAAGGTAACAATATTAATATCTAATATGATAGGACCTTTAGAAGGATGTCAGGCACTCCTCCTACTTTCAATGACTCTCTCTTTGCATGTTTGCATATCAGTGTTCTTTATGTTATTTTTTATATTTCTTAGGTGGATATTTTATTTCAATTAATGAACTTACTTATGTAAGTTGTCTTGTTAAAGGCTTATTCCAGGCACCATAACCACTTTCCTGATTCAAAGTGGTCATGGTGGTTTACATTCTGTTGCCAGAGCGTTAACGTCACTGCTGGAAATGTAATTCGAGTACCATTAGCCAGCCTCATGAGTTCTGGGCTGGCTAATATCAATTCTGTGAATAGTTGGCGTCTGTCATCAGCACGCATAGCATGAGGAGAGAGGAGGGAGAGAGTCTGGGCCAGACTCCCATCAGACTCAGCCAGATGTCGCCGGACATGCTTAAAGGACCACTCTAGGCACCCAGACCACTTCAGCTTAATGAGGTGGTCTGGGTGCCAGGTCCCTCTAGGATTAACCCTTTTTTTATAAACATAGCAGTTTCAGAGAAACTGCTATGTTTATTCTGAGGGTTAAGCCAGCCTCCAGAGCCTCTAGTGGCTGTCTCACTGACAGCCGCTAGAGGCGCTTGCGTGCTTCTCACTGTGAAAATCACAGTGAGAGCACGCAAGCGTCCATAGGAAAGCATTATGAATGCTTTCCTATGCGACCGGCTGAATGCGAGCGCGGCTCCTGCCGCGCATGCGCATTCAGCCGATGACGTCGCGAGGAAGAAGAGGAGGAGGAGTAGAGCTCCCCGCCCGGCGCTGGAGAAAGAGGTAAGTTTAACCCCTTCCTCCCCCCAGAGCCCGGCGGGAGTGGGTCCCTGAGGGTGGGGGCACCCTCAGGGCACTCTAGTGCCAGGAAAACGAGTATGTTTTCCTGGCACTAGAGTGGTCCTTTAAATTCAAACACTGCTCGCAAATACAACTCTACCCTCGCACTAGAAGGTGCCCAACAAAATTGTTGCACCCGGGCCCTCTTTATATTAGTTCAGCCACTTACTACCTGAGTAAGACCTGTGTGGTTTATTTTTAGCGAGAAAGATATCACACTGACTCAGAGGATGTGGTAACAAATTCTCACCAGTCCCAAGGCGTGATGTGCTGAACCTTTTCAAAGAAATCATGATAAGAAAAATCTTATCTGCATTCATCAAAGTGAATAAAATATAAAACCTCCACCTTGAAACTGTTTGAAATAACTATTTAAGGAGCTAGAAGTCAGATTTAGAAATAAATCATATTTCTATTAGAAACACACAGTTTACTCCAACACATGCGACACTATGGTAACACACTTTGTCTTCATACATCATCGTGTTTGGAACAATGTCACCAAAAGTACCAATAAAAGGGATTGCAACGTTAGGATGTCATGAAATATAATTTTATGTCCTGCTTGCTGGTTCCAGGATTTGATTGTTTGTCAGAATGGTTTTGTTTGGTCTCTCGGTGTCAGTGTGGAGATAAATAAATCTTCATCGAAATGCTGCCTTAGATGTAACCGTTCATAACTCTTCATTTCAAATTATTGGTTTCCGAGTAAATGTAGGAGGTTTTTGTGATTGTTTTCTGAAAAGTTAGGAATTTTAAACTGTCTATTCACTGTCCCTGAGGAGTATAGGAAATAGTTTTATAATATTATTAATATAGATCATATTATATATTATTATATTAATATTATTAGTAGCATTTTTCCAATAGTTAGTAATTGTGATAAACCAGTTGTTTGAAGGTGCACATATAACTGAGGAATCAATAAGGTATGCGAAGAGGATTAATCAAAAACATCAAATGAAATGGAGCTGAATTATATTTGATGTATTGTTTTGAATCAAGGTGGATCAATTTAAAGGGACACTATGGTCGCCAGAACAACTACAGGTCTCCTGCTTGTCCCTGCAGGCCTTTTAATATAAACACTGCCTTTTTTTAGAGAAAAGGCAGTGTTTAAATTACTGCTTAGGAACACCTCTAGTAGCTGTCACTCAGATGACATTCAGCGTCTCCTTGATCTGCATTGATTCAATGCATCTCTATCAGGAGATGCTGATTGGCACAGCACAACGTTTTACCATGCATGCGCAGTAGCTTCCCAATGCTCTCCTAATGGAAAGCATTAGATTGTCTGAGATCATTAAATTTTATGATCTTAGCCAAGGGGCCAGTCACAAGGAGACCTGCATGGCGCTGGAAAGAAGGTGAGCAAATTACCTTTTTAACAGGGGACAAGGGGGGTCGAGGACCTAAATTGCTATTTTAAACCTATAGTGTCAGGAATAGATGTTTGTATTGAATCAATGCATTGAATATGCTGGCTGTGGGAAGTATAATCTATTGCTATTTATTGTGACAGCTGCTTATGTGTTCACAGGGTTTACAAACACGTTTTTAAGTGCACATTTTAATGGTGAGTTAATTAGTAGTTGTTTAAGTGGGGCAAGTATGAGTGTTACCAAGATTGGAAATTTGACTCAGTTGAGAAAATCGGCTGTGCTGGAGGAAGCTGCTCTTTCTATGAGCTGGGCAAACAGCTTCTCTAGTATGGATGGGATCCAGAATGGAGGATGGGCAAGGCAGGTTGAGGTGGTAGGGGATTCTATTATAAAAGAGAAGACAGGGTAATTTGCCACTCTGATCTCATCATTCGGACAGTTTGCTGTCTCCTGGGTGCTTGGGTCTGGCGTGTTGCTGGCAGAGTAAATGGATTATTGGGAAGTGCTGGGGATGATCCAGCTTTTATGGTCCACCTTGGTACCAATGACAAAGCCAGAAGAAGATGAAGGATCTTAAAGAAGTAGGTGGCAAATTTAAGAAGAGGACCTCCAAGGTGGTATTTTCTGAGATTTTACCTGTGCCGCACTCTCTAGTGGAAAGGCATGGCTGAAGTCTTGGCTAGCAGGTTGGGGGACACTTTAAACTAGGAGTAAGGGGGGGGGGGGTAGGGGAAGGGTAGAAGAAAAGTAAATGTGATAGTGTTTAGTAGAGGTAGCCCTTAATGCAGCAGGGGGCTGAATAGCTCAATACTAGGGTCGCAGTACAGATAAGGATTCAATGAAACTGTGGTCAGGAAAGCCAAATGGTCAGGCCAAGCAGCACAGGTCCATCTACAGATAAATAGGCAAGGGTCAAATACCAGAGATCAAATAAACAGTGACTAAAGATGTGAACACTACCAGGAGCACAGTATAACTTGACAAGGAAGTACATTAGGAATGCTGTTAAATAGGGGGGAAGAAGTATGCCCCACACACGGGATTTCCACCTCACACACACCAACTGCTCTGGACCCCCTACTGCTTCCCCAGGCTCCCACCCATGAGCGGATGGGGGCCTTCAGTGACAAAAAGGGGGTGGGAATCTATTGTCTCACCCCTGCCCCCACCCATTAGCGATGAGTGATGGCCTTAATTAAGCGGGAAAAGACTTATAAAGCCCTCTCACGACCTGCAATTTGACTCAAAGCGCTCTGAGCCGGTAGCTCCATACTTGTAATAAACTCAACGAGCGAATTTCGAAACCGAAATTTAGTTTTTGTTTGTTTGTTTTAAACTTCTATTCATTTATTCGTCTTTCTGATGAATGAATGGCCGGAAATTCCCATCTGAACTTCAGACAACAGTGAATGTCCAAGTGTTTAATTTCACAGCACTATCTAGTGTGTCCCGCAGGGCATTAATCTGTCCACACAAAGATGATGGACCTAGATATGGGCACAAAATAAAGATGAAAAAAAAGGTAATATGGGGGGCTCAGGGGCATTTGGGGGTGACTAGGGGGGACAATACATTGTAGTGGAGTCGGAAGTTGAATTACAAAAAATACAGATGTGGCCATGACAGTGCTGCTTTAAGCTGTATTGGTCTGGTGATTATAGTGTCCCTTTAAATTACAGTTAATCATTGTTTTTACATAGCTTTACATAATAACAGTGGGATTAAGGTATTTGTCTGAACTTTGTATGTTTATTTTATACAATTTTCCCGTGAAAAAGTACAGTTGACTTGGATTAACTTGGATTTAATTTACCAAAAAAAAAAAAATATTGCATAAATATACAACCTCATGCTACTTAAGTGATTCATATTTTATGCTGAATAACCTTTGGACTATAATGTATCTTAAATCGAAAGCTATCTTTAGAAAAAATTTTCACCCAAAAACATTTTATTGAAGAATAGAAATCTGATTTAAATTAAAAATGTTTAGATTTCTTTTTAAATCATTGTTTTTGATCCACACTATTTTAAATTGTTCTCTATTCACTATTTTTAAATTTGTTTACCCTTGGATCACCACCAATTCTACGACCACTTCCCTAACTGCAATCTGTTTCTTCGAAGATACATTTCTCTCAGGCACAATAAGCCTTGTAAATTATGGATTTCAAATATTTTTTATTTTTAAACTGCCACAACACCATCATGTTAGAATTTATATTTACCATCCAAAACAGTACTGTTTAACAACTCGGGATGCAGTGGCGTACAGTGCCGCCCTGCGACCCAGGTATGTACCCACAGGGCCAGCCTCTTCTGCTGGGGGGCCCGAGAGCCGGCCACCTCAGGGCCCCCCGAGGCTGGCCCTGCTGTCACCAGGCTGGCGGGCGCGCGAGGGAGCACTCTCCCCTGGGTGCTCCCTCTTCAGCTCCCTCGCGCACCGCACTGAAACCGGAGCTGGAAGATGATGTAATCTTCCGGCTCCGGCATCAGTACGCGGCGCGCAAAGGAGCTGAAGAGGGAGCACGCAGGGGAGAGTGCTCCCTCGCGCGCCCGCAGGACCAGCCAGCCGGGTGACAGCACTGGACCCCAGGGAATCCCCTCAGCTCTCCCACAGGTAAGGAGGCTGGGGGGATTAAATAAAAAAATAAATAAATAAATAAACGTGTGTGTGAGTGTATGTTAGTGTGAGTGTATGTTAGTGTGAGTGTATGTTAGTGTGAGTGTATGTTAGTGTGAGTGTATGTTAGTGAGTGTGTGTTAGTGTGAGTGTATCTTAGTGTGAGTGTATGTTAGTGAGTGTGTGAGTGTATGTTAGTGAGTGTGTGTTAGTGTGTGTGTGTGTTAGTTTGTTAGTGTATGTTAGTGAGTATGTTAGTGAGTGTATGTTAGTGTGAGTGTATGTTAGTGTGAGTGTATGTTAGTGAGTGTATGTTAGTGAGTGTGTGTTAGTGTGAGTGTATCTTAGTGTGAGTGTATGTTAGTGTGAGTGTGTTAGTGTATGTTAGTGAGTGTGTGTTAGTGTGTGTGTGTGAGTGTATGTTAGTGTGTGTGTGTGTGTGTGAGAGTGTATGTTAGTGAGTGTGTGTGTGTGTGTGTGTGAGTGTATGTTAGTGAGTGTGTGTTAGTGTGTGTGAGTGTATGTTAGTGAGTGTGTGTTAGTGTGTGTGTGAGTGTGTTAGTTTATGTTAGTGAGTGTGTGTGAGTGTTAGTGTGTGTGTGTGTGAGTGTATGTTAGTGTGTGTGTGAGTGTATGTTAGTGAGTGTGTGTGTGCTAGTGTGTGTGTGTGTGTGTGTGTTTTTGTGTGCGTGTATGTTAGTGAGTGTGTGTGTGTGTGTTAGTGTATGTGTGTTAGTGAGGGTGTGTGTGTTAGTGTTAGAGTGTGTGTGTGTGTGTGTGTGTGTTAGTGTTAGAGTGTGTGTGTGAGCGTGTGTTAGAGTGTGTGTGTCTTAGTGTTAGTGTGTGTGTTAGTATTCGAGTGTGTGTGTTAGAGTGTGTGTTAGTGTGTTTGTGTGTGTTAGAGTGTGCGTGTTAGAGTGTGTGTCTGTGTGCGTCTGTTGGTGAGTGTGCATGTATGTTTGTCACTGAGTGTGTGTCTGTCAGTTAATGTGTGCTTGTGTGTCTTAAGCACTTACCTTTCTCCAGCGCCGGACTCCCTTGGCGCTGGGGATCTCTCCGCCCCGATCCGCCTCTCAGCTCCGAATGCGCATTCGTGGCAAGAGCCTCGCGCGCATTCAAACCGGCCATAGGAAAGCATTACTCAATGCTTTCCTATGGACGTTCAGCGTCTTCTCACTGTGATTTTCACAGTAAGAATCGCAGAAAATCCTCTAGCGGCTGTCAATGAGACAGCCTCTAGAGGCTGGATTAACCCTCAGTGAAACATAGCAGTTTCTCTGAAACTGCTATATTTTCAGCTGCAGGGTTAAAACTAGAGAGACCTGGCACCCAGACCACTTCATTGAGCTGATGTGATCTGGGTGTCTGTAGTGGTCCTTTAAGTGTATGTGTTTATGCATGCACTGGCATACATACCGTGGTCGCAGGGGTCGCAGCCCTGCGACCAGGTGCCCGCCGTCATGTGTTGCGGCCCCAACCCACACAGAGTAAGCGCGGGGGGGCCCATGGATCAGTTTTCGCACCGGGGCCCCATGGGTTGTGTGTACGCCACTGTCGGGATGAGAATTATAAATGGCTGTCACGAATAATCGTGTTTCATCCATTCAAATGAAATTCCGATCTGAACATAAAGTCCAGAATTGCGTCCTAACAAACTGGACAAACTATTCTCATTCTGTTAGGGCGAAATTTGTTAGTTTCGCTAGTGTTCGAATGCCGAATGAAGCAGCAGGAGGAAGGTGAGAATTGTGGGAAAATTGACCACAGGAAATGGAGAGGAGTTTGCTCCTCCCCTGGGTCAAAGCTGGTCAGGCGTAGGAAAAATACATAAGAAAAAAATAGTCCCTACTAATAGTCCCTAATAACAAGAGCAGATAGGAAGAAATTAAGAAAAGATCCTGAGAGGGGTAGAGTAGAGGAAGCGATTGGGGAAAGGTAAGTTTGGCATGACAGTGCCGCTTTAAGGAGTTATGGAAACAAATAGAACTTCTCTTAACATTTATCCATATGCATGCAAAATAGCCCCTGTTTTGCGTTGATAAATCGCCCACATTGTCTATCTGCACATGGTGCGAATATAGCCCCTGCTTTGAATCACAGTTTACTCCAAGTGCAGCAGGATATTACAAATTGACTCTTCCTGTTAAAATCGCCATATTTTTATAGGAACAACACTTGTTACTAAGCCAACTACATCAAAATATAGCCCAGCAAAAAATCCTACATATTGCCTTACCAGTTTGTTTCTGGTACATACCTCAATCTATGAACACCTGCTGTTTGTTTACTACATTTAGTTTTTATCACAATGTGGAGATGGGTTACTGGAAACTCATTAAAACTTGGATTACTAACAATAATTCCAAGTCTGATGATTAGCGGACTTGTGCCTCAGTGGCGTTATTTAAGCTCGGTCCAACTCTGATAATGAGGAATGCTTTAGGTTGATTAAATATACATAGAGAAAGATTAAAATGTCAGATTTATTATTCCTGGCTCTGGCTTATGATATCTCTGCACACTATTCCATTGGAAATCTCTACAGGAGCTAATTTTAGACCATTAAAATATTTACTTATTTAAGTAATTACATTTTTTTAAACAACTGTAGAATAAATTCTCCTGGTTAATTTGCGCAGCAGTTGATTCATCTCAATGGAAGTCAATCTATTTTCCTTCGAATGAAGGAATGTTATGTTGACCATATTGAAAAGAGACCTTGTAAAGTTCCCACAGGTTCTAGAGTTGGTCCATTAGCAAATGAAGATATCAGACTGATATTTCACTGTTATTAATGCGGAGTGCCAACTGTGCCGACTGCCCAATCCAGAATAACAGAAAGTCCAGATAAGTTAAGATTCTTCAATTTTAATTTCCTAATCAATTTACAAATTATCTCTCAGACAAGATCTCTTTGAGTTGCTCCCTGGAAAAAAAACATTGACCTACTGGACGTTTTCTTAAAGCAATTTACAACCAGATTGATATTAGTAGTCATTGTGGAGGTGGCCATCACAGAATCACATCACATCTGGGAATTATTTGATGTATATGAAAACATGAGAACATGTGAAGTCAATAGTCAAGAAAGGGTTTTTTTCTTACTGCGGGTAAACAATGAACTATAATATGAAAAATAAGTCATTAAAAATGTTAATACAAATCATAAGCAAATATATTGTTATGAAACATGGATCAAACACTGGCAAGTGTGCCTTTTAACCGCACAGATGTTGTTTGTATTCTGATATTTTCTCTTTTTCTTCCCACAGCATTTTATGCATTTTGAGTACAATTTTATGGTAACACCTTCTGGGTGATTAGATTGTTACACGAACAAATCATATACAGATCATAAGGCTCCTGCTATTTACTAAACAATTTTAAAGTCTTTTGTTTGTTTTTTTAAATACATTTGAGAAAGTCTAGCTACATATTCTATGGACTTAATTGTTAAATAAAGAAGACTAATGTGTGTTAGTTTAGTTATCATTATACTTTTAAGTTGGAAATATTTCACATTTAATTTATTAATTCTGTACCCAGGGAGAAATGCATCTGTTTGTTGTAGTCACTTTGTAAATTATATTTGATTTCTCAGGAGGTTTTTTTTTTTTAAGCCTCATTTATTTAACCCCTTAAATTCAATATCTTTAGATTAACTGTTTGCAAAGTTTATTTCTTTTAACACAGCAATCAGTGAGAGTAACTTGTGGTCTGTGTTTTACTTAAAAAAAAAAAAAAAACAGACTAAAAATCATGTAAACAAACTAGCCGCAGCTGTTTTAGCATTCGTTTTCTAACAGCTGATATTTAGATATTATTTATCCACGAAATGTAGTTTCAATTTTATTAAAAAATATATATTTTTTAATGTATTGTGCATGCGCAGAGTGCACTGTATATCCAGAAAGAATGCACTAGTGTACTTAATTGCACAGTTACGGTAGATGGTGAAAATCATCATCTGTCTCTTCTGTCTCTGAGTTCAGTTTGACATCGTTTAAACATCCTTTTTTTTTTACCTCCAGTGTCTGGTCTTTTGGCGAGTGCTTTTCGTGGTAAAGGGATAATTTTTATTCCATATTTTTTGCAAATTGTTGAAACCTCCTTTATTTAATTAGCTATGTAAGCAATAACAAACCGAAGATATGATAGCACTGAGATCAAGCAAACTGTTAATAGCTTGCCCTTCGTTTATTCCCTGATCAAGTCTCAAACAAGTTTATGCTCAAATGTGCCAATAATAGTGAGACTGCTAGTACTTGGCAAATGAAAATGTATCCCTGGCTAGTAGAAATTCGCCCCCGGTGAGTATGCCATGAACCCTTCAGGTTTGCATTGGTGAATGACCTTTAATCCCAGGCTTGTAGTGTAGGTCTTAACGTTTTAAGCCATGTCTATGCATTTGCAATCCAAGACAAAATTGTTCTGCAAATTGATTCTTATGAATCATTTTCACAAAATGAATAGTTTTAATAAAATTAGCGTATGAAGGAAATTTGGTTTGTCTGAATTGATCACAAAATCAAACAAAACAATTTCTTTTCAGTGTGCAGATTTGGAGTAATTAATTAAACTCAAATAAAAACAATTTTTGCAGTCATGCATGACCCTCTTTCATGTCCACGGAGACCCATATTACCTGCATTCTACAGCATGGAGTGAATCATGGGGATGTATACGCTACGCCCAAAATATACTGATTCCGGCTCTCACAAGCCCAGTCTGCTGTTAGTGTTCAGCTTGTTTTATGTGTTTGAATGCAGATACATGTTTATTTTTTTATTCATGTGATTATTATTTTTTTGAACACATCAAGGATTGCTATGTTTAAGGAACACGGCCAAAGATCTGCGTCTATCCTCTGTTCGCACTCGCACCTCAGACACCTATCTTCAAGACTCTAGGGCTGCGCCGTTCCTGTGGTACTCCCTTCTCTGCTCTCATCCAGTCTCAGTTCCTTCAAAAGATCATTAAAAAAAAAAACTCACTTCTTTAGGATAGCTTTCCAATTAAACTGTTAATAGCTTTCCCTCCCCGTACCTTGGTAATCCACCTTACTTCCTCTCCTGCAACTGTGTCATCCAATAAATGAACCATTGACTGTAAACTATTCTAGTAATCATACATGAAATACATCCTACCCTTACCACTTGTGTCACTTTACCACACTCCATCAAGAATGTCTACTTGATCGAGCAGGGCCCTCAGCACCCTATGCGTCCAGTCTTGTCTGTTAGTACACCTATTGTAAAGCTCTACAGAATTGTTGGTGCTTTATAAATAATGATATGACCATTACAGTCTGTAGTGGTCATGTTATTACGACTGACATTTATATAACGCCAACATATTCTGTAGCAATATTTACAATATTATGAGAGACAATTACAAAAACTTACTGGATTGATAGGTTAAAGAGGACCCTGCTCAAACAAGCTTACTGTCTATAGGAGGTGGGGTATAAAACACAATAGGACAGAAGATGGCAATCAAATGAGGTGGGAGTGAAGCAAAACTGGAGGAGAGAGTAGAGGGCTGTCTTTAAGGAGAGAGCAAGGGACTGGTATGAGAGGTAGAGCTTACTCTGGGAGGTCATAAGCTTTCGTGAAGAGATTGGTTTTAAGGCACTGCTTTAATGATTGAGGACTAGGAGAGAGTCTGATGTTGGTAGGCAGGCTATTTCAAAGGAAAGGAGCCACTTGCGAGAAGTCCTGCAAATGGGAGTGGAGAGACCGAGAAGGGGCATACCTATGTATCAGTGAGGAGATATAAGAGGGGCTAGAATTGTTCGATGCTTTATAGGTATGGATTAGTACTTTGAATTGACTCCTATAGGATACAATAAGGCAATGTAAGGACTGACAGAGAGAAGCGACAGGAGAGGAAAATGCAGTAATCACTACAGACTGTAGTGGGGCAGTACAGCTTCTGGTAAGACTAATTAGGAGATGGTTACAATAATCCATGTGAGCGAGTACTAGAGCATGAACAAGCTCCTTAGTGGCGTCTTGCGTAAGAAAGGGTTTTTAGGGTGGAATCTACTGGATTTGGCAACAGACTGTATATGAGGCTCAAAGGTGAGGCCAGAATCCAATATAATGCCAAGACAGCACACTTGAAAGGATGGGTTAATGCGGGTGCCACTAATTTGAAGGGAGAGCGAAAGAGGAAGATCAGTATTAGGAGGAGGAGAGACAAGAAGCTCTCAGTAGAGTGAAGGGGGCAGAAGCCAGACTGAAGAGGGTCAAGGAGAGAGTTGGAATTGAGAAAGCAAGCCAGATTGGTCAAGACAAGTATTTCCAGAAGCTTTGAGGAAAATGGAAGCAGGGATATGGGGCGATATTTAGAAGGGGAGGACGGGTCAATAGATGGTTTATTTTATTTTTTTTAAGATGGGTACTAAAGTAGCATGTTTAAGGGCAGCAGGGACAATGCCAGAAGAGAGAGAGCAGTTGAAGATGTGTTAAGGAAGGCACACGACAAGGGGAGAGAGATCTAATAAGGTGAGGCAGGAAAGAATCAAGTGGGCAAGTAGCGGGGCGAGAGGAAAGGAGGAGCGCAGCCACCTCTTGTTTAGCAGCCTGGGAGAAAGTTTGAAGTGTAGGAAAGGCATGATCTAGGTGTGGTTGAGAAAGAGTGAGGCAAGGTGGGGAGACTTCTTTCCTTAGCTGTTCAATCTTTTTGGTAAAGTAGCATGCAAAGCTATCGGCTGTAAGGTTAGCTTGGGGGAAGACTACAGCAGTGCGAAAAAGAAAGTTAACGGTATCAAAAAGACGCTTGGGATTGCAGGAGCCTGAACTAATGAGAGAGGAAAAGTATGACTGTTTGCCAAGGGCAAGGGCTGAGGGGAAATTTGTGTTTAGATTAAATACTGTATTAATTTTGGTTTGAAATTTCATTCTGAATATTAATCAGTGCCATGGCTAAATCTTGCAGTCTTATAGTAGATTGCCCCCTAAATTGATACTCTTGACAAATAATGGCAAGCCCAGAGGTATTAGGGAGCTATCTTCTAAAAAGCTGAAAGACCAAAATTGGACCCCTGTCCAAGATTTTTCTGGTATTTTGTAACTTTAGAATTTTGTTCATATCGGGCGGGTATGTGATGACGTGAGACGCCACACGTGCTAGAGGTGGGCAGGTCCGGAACGGAGATGAGGAGAATGAACGCGGAGACGAGCTAACCACGCCGCTCCGTGATCACTATTTGGCAAGCTGTTGGGGGATAATCCGATGAAGTGGAATGAAGAGTTAGTGTGGCCAATGTGAGGCAATACAGTGGCGCTTGATATTCGAAGTGCATACTAATACATACTGACGGGCTTTGACGAAAAAGAGAATCGCTGAAGGCTTATTTTTCTTACACAGGGAACAAGAGAGGTTTCCTTTCAAACAAACAAGAAGAAAAGAAAAAAAATCCTCAGTAATCTAAACAGCTATAAATAAAACTGTGAGTACCTCTGAATATACTGCAACATATTAATACATTAATATATTTGTATATAAATATTGGTTTAAGACAAAATTTTCATAAGAGGAGATGAATGCATACGATTAATTCAATTACGCTAATTACTCAAAATAAAAGTGATATATAAGGTAGGCTATTCAGCTGAAATTTTTATGAAGAAGCTGATAAGAAATAAAAATGACAACTAGAAAAAAAACTATAGAAAAGAAGAAAGAAACTCAATCAGTTCAACAAACAGAAAAGAGGCTGTCTGGCTTTTTTACAACTCCTATTAAAAACGTGCAGGAACAGAAAATTGAATGCATGACACACCCGGCTAATACCTCCAATATTAACTTGGAAGTTCCAATTGCCCAATCTCCATTACAATCTCAAGTAACTGCTTCAATTAACATACAAGATCAGCTTAAACAAGTGCTGGAGCTACAACTTAATATATTAAAACAAGATATGCTTGTAAGCTTTAACGACATAAAACAAGATATTAAAAATGTTGCAGTATCAGTGGTAGAAGTGGAAAAAAGTGTGAAGTGTTTGGAACTCAAATAAAAGCAATCAATATAGAAATGCAGTCTTTAACAAATAAAGCTGATAATCTTGAAAAAAAATTCCTGAAGAAATTACTAATGAAAAATTAAAAGAATATCTAAATAACCTATTCAAAGAAGTACTACCTGAAATGCCTCCAGATGAACATCAAATAGAAAATTTCCATCAAATCTACAAACCCAATACAATTGCTTCACACATTCATTATCAATGAGAGATAACCTAATGAAAGCCAGTCGTATCAAACCCCGAACAAACTTTATTTACAAAGATATCATTTTTTTGCAAGATTTATCCTATTTCACCAGGACTTGGAGAAAATCCTTTTCTACCGTGACAGACTTTCTAATAAAAGATGAGATCAGATTTCAATAGGCTCTTTAAGGTTTATTTTGAAACAAGAAAATGCATTTTTTTTCGGATGCAAGTGAAGCAAATAGCTGGCTAACCAGTACTAAAGAAAAAAGATAAAAAGACTGTTGCGACAGAAAATAAAAAGTACATTATTTTTTTTCCTCTCTTTTTTTGTTAAAGAGACTTTTAGACACAATTAAGCAGCAATTTTGTTTTGAAAGCTCCACTTGTAAATTTTATTTGTATAGCTTATAAGCTTTCACTATTATAGATAACTTCACTTGTATAGCTTATAAGCTTTCACTATTATAGATAACTTCACTTGTATAGCTTATAAGCTTTCACTATTATAGATAACTTCACTTGTATAGCTTATAAGCTTTCACTATTATAGATAACTTCACTTGTATAGCTTATAAGCTTTCACTATTATAGATAACTTCACTTGTATAGCTTATAAGCTTTCACTATTATAGATAACTTCACTTGTATAGCTTATAAGCTTTCATTAGTATAGAAATAAGTATGCACAAGAGTCATTTCTTAGGAAAATAATTTATTAAAGTATTAAAGGTGTATATAAATACACAAAGTAAGATGTTTAAAATGGAAAATATGCTTAGATATTAATACAAATGTGATTTAAAACTCAGAATGATGGTTTAATGAACACTATTTGCACATAACTAAAAGGATTTTAAATCCACACCTTAGTAATAGACAATAAGATTAAATATACTTGTACTTAAATAATATGGGAAATAATGATTGAATTTGTTTGTAAATTTGCTGAAATAAGTAAAGCAATTTTTTTAAGGAAAAACACTTTGAATAAGAATAAAAGGAGGAAAGGGAGAAGGGAAAATGGGATTTTAGGTGCTCACATTTTTTTAAATTTTTTTATTTCTTTCTCTTTCGGGGTAAAATTGTAAACAGTATCACTTCTTTCCGGACATACCTACTTAGTGTCTGATTTAAAGACACAGTAAAGATTGATTTTCTAAATGAAAATTTACAGTCTTTGTGCTAAGAAGGGAGGATTTCCTCCAAAGATTTTAAATTTGTTATTGGTGTTGTCATGTATATGTTTTTGCAGCAAAAGGGAAAAATAATAGTGATTATGGAGTGGAAAAAGACGCAAAGATGTCTCGAGAAATAACATGATAAAAATGCTTACACTCAATGTTCAGGGAATGAATACTATAGCAAAATATCTAAGTGAAAAGCAATTAAATGTAATATTTTTACAAGAAACCCATTGGAGGCAAATAGATAAACAGAATTGGGGAGGTAAAAGATTTCCGCTTATAATTCAAGCTTCTAATAAGGATAAAAACAAATGCGGGGTAGCTGTAATATTTGGAGAAAAAATTAAAGTTGAAATTATTCATCAAATACAAGATATTAAAGGTAGATATTTGATAATAATATGTAAAATTGATTCCATACTTTTTACATTATGTAATATATACCTTACTAATTATTCACCAGTTTCCTATTTAAAAACAATACTGGAAAAAGTAGACAAAATTAAAGTGGGAAAGTTAATATTAGCAGGAGATTTTAATGCTGTACTGGACTCACTGATAGATAAAAAATTAATGAAAGGAAACAATTTAAATCAAATGGTGATAAAACAAGCTAAAGCCTTAAAAAAGATTGAGTACAATTTATTTGATACCTGGAGAATTTATAATCCCAATGAGAGAGACTACACGCATTTTTCTAAAGTTAATTTTTCTTATTCAAGACTAGATATGATTTGGGTAGATCCAAGTATTATTGATATGATTAAAAAAACAAATATTAACAAAATAGTTTGGACAGATCATAATGGGGTGTCTTGTGAAATAGCCTTTTGTACAGTCAAAAGAGAAACATATATTTGGCGCTTGAGTGATAACTTGCTTTGTTCTGAAATAAATAAAACTTATATAGAAAATGATATAATAAACTACTTTAAAGAAAATATCTCAGAAAACACTGATCCATCTATTTTGTGGTGTGCCTTTAACCCCTTAAGGACCAAACTTCTGGAATAAAAGGGAATTATGACGTGTCACACATGTCATGTGTCCTTAAGGGGTTAAGGCTGTCATAAGAGGCCACTTTATCAAATTACAAAGTCAACTTGATAAAAACATTACTCTATCCTATTTACACACTGAATTAAGAAATATGACTTACATCAATAAACAATCTCCATCCCCTGAAATGTATGAGAAAATATTAGTACTAAAAGAAAATATAAAGCAAAAATTAATAGAAAGAACGGTCAAAAATATGGATAGATTAAAACTTAAATATTATTCTAAAGGCAATCGAGCTGATAAAATGCTATCTCAAAAACTTAGAAAACAAAAAGGACAGTACAAAGTGGAAAAATTCATATATAATGGAAAAACAGCAACAACTCCTAGAGAAATAGGAAAATATTTTAACAAATTTTACAGTAATCCATATAATATATCGCAAATCACCACAGATGATGATATCCAAAAATACTTAGAAACTATAAATAAATTTCAACTAACAGCTAGTGACAATTAACTTTTAAATAAATCTATAACTACAGATGAGATCATGAAAGCCATAAATGATTTAGAAAGATCAAAAACACCAGGCCCTGATGGGTTTAATAACTTATTCTATAAAACATTTAAAGATCTACTATGTCCATATCTGACTAATGCCTCCAACACAGCGGCAAATAGAGGATTTCTGCCAGCAGAGATGCTGAAGGCTAATATCTTGCCAATTTTAAAAAATGATAAAAATCCTACTGATATTAAAAATTATTGTCCAATATCTCCGATAGATGTAGACACTAAGTTATATGCTTCAGTTTTGGCTGCTAGAATAAAAAAACTTCTTCCATTAATTATCCACAAAGATCAAATAGGATATGTTCCAGGTAGAAACTCTTATACAAGTATGAGGAGAATTGTAAACATCTTAGATGATGCAAACAGAAATGAGATTCCAGTTCTGACTCTGTCGATTGATGCTGAAAAAGCATTCGACAGAGTCAGCTGGAAATACTTAGAAACCGTTTTGTCACACTATGGACTAGAAGGTTGGATTAAGAAAGCTATTATGGCCCTATATGCAAATCCAGTTGCACGTACCATTGGACCTAATATTGTTGCCCCATGGTTCCAACTTAAAAATGGAACTCGGCAAGGATGTCCCCTTTCACCATTACTTTATTTACTGACTATTGAACCCTTGGCTGAAAATATTAGAAATAACAAGAAGATTAATGGTTACAAAGTAATAGATGAAGATCAAAAAATCAGTTTATATGCTGACGATATCTTAATCACTGTTACAAATCCTAAAAGCTCATTGGAACATATTATGCAGGAAATAGACCGATACAGCTTCATATCAAATTACAAATTAAATGTAAATAAATCCTTGATCTTAGATGTCAATCTCAATAAAAAAATGCAACAAGAGATTAAAAACAGTTACGATTTTATTTGGGTTAAGGACAGTATGGATTATTTAGGAATTAAAATATCTAGAGAGATAAATAGGATTATGGAAATAAATTTTTTGGCATTATTATTAGAGCTTAATAAATGGTTAAAAGATCTTAGAAATTTAGAAATTACTTTTTGGGGACGAATAAATGTGATCAATTCATATGTAATACCAAAGTGGAACTATATGTTCCAAATGTTACCTCTTCACATCCCAATTCATTGGCTTGAGTTAATATAAAAAAGTTTCACTCAATATATTTGGAAAGGTAAGAAGCCAAGATTAAAACAATCAATATTAGTACAAAATTTACATAAGGGTGGACTCGCTTATCCATTTATAATGAATAATTTGAAAGCAGCTACTATTTTGCATATTTACAGAATGCAATTAGAAGAAAACAAAAAATAAGGATGGTATAAGATGGAAGGCAGGAGAAGTCCCTAGTGTAGATTGTTTAATTTGGAACATAGATAAAACGTAAAAAAAAAAAAGAATATTCCAATACTATTTTGACTCAATTATTAAAAAACTGGTCTAAAATAAAAAAAAAACATTAAATATAGAAAAAAAAGTTCCGAGTTATTTGCAATTAAATAATGTAGAAAACCAAGTGGAAGATTTAAATCTTAATAATTGGAAAAAACTAGGGATATCACGACTAGAACACTTATTGATAGAAGGAACAATCAAAACTTTTGCTCAAATAACATGTACATATAACCTTCCGTCTAGAGAGGTGTTCAATTTTTTTTAAGACTCAAAAGTTACATGTCTACACACCTTATCATACCAAAATCTAATTTGAGCAATTTGACTGACTTATTATTCACTTAAAAAAAATCAATAAACCACTCTCTAAGGCTCTAATATTAACCAAATCAAGTGTTAAGGATACAAATCCAACAGCTATACCTGTATGGAAAAAATACTTAAACATTGATATCAACATGAAACAATGGGGTTCTTCAATGATGGATGTTAAGAAGAACATACATTCATTAAACTTGTTAGAAACACACTTCAAAGTCTTAAATAGGTGGTATTTAGTACCAGTGAAATTAAATAAAATATACCCTTTAACTAATCCTTTTTGCTGGAGATGTAAAAGTGCTAGAGGTAATTTCAGACATATCTGGTGGGATTGTCATAAATTAAGAAACCTTTGGTCGACAATACAAAAATTTATATCCAAAAATCTAAAACTCAAGTTGAAAATTTCTCCAGAGGTCGTTTTGCTACATCTAAATTGGCCACTTATGGCGTATGAATTAAAGGTAATCCTTATACATCTCTTCTTAGCTGTTAAAATAGTAATTGTGAGATGGTGGAAAAAAGATTCAGAAGTCCCCTGGAAGAATGTAAAAAAACAACTCGAGTTTCAGATAAAAATGGAGTTCATGCTGAGCAAACAAAAATCAAGTAAAAAAAGTATCTGGCTGGTTGAAATGTCTTGAGTTGATTTATATGGGAAATACTTGTGATTAATTGGAAGTAATTTACATACCTTGAACATTGAAAATATGTAAGCTATATCTAAAGCTCCTTCCACTCTACTTATAGAATTTTCTTTTTTTTTTCTTATTTTGCTGCTATACTGTTTTGTGTTATATTGTAAATTTGTATAATATACGTACTATTAGATATTTAATGTTAAATTCTATTTTAAAAGAGGTTTATATTTTCCTCTTTTTCTGTAAGTAAAATTTGTATGAATTGAATATTGACTAAGGAATATACAAATATTACAATTTGTTAAATGTTTAAAACATTTGAAAAGAAAGAAAAAAAATAAAGATTAAAAAAAAAAATTTTGTTTATATCTTGCTGGACAATATTGGTACTCCTATACAATATGCCGCTGCGGCCCTGCTTGGGACTTAGAGCAATATATTTCCCTTTGTATTAATAAACTTAGTTTTAAACATATTTTAGCACTTCATAAGATTTTTATACCCTTTCTTAGCTCTCTATTTTAATTTAATTTGGGTCACATGACTGATGACATCATCTGACTGGTTTTAATTTTTTCATTTAAACCGTTATATAAAATTATTTAAACAGTACAGGTCTATAATACTGTAACACTTTGAAAAAGCTTTTTTTTGTGGGCGAAATGCGTTTGTCTTTTACTAGTGTTTTATGTTATATATTAGTTTTAATATTTTGTTTTCTAATAAAACTATTTTTTATCGGATTTTGGACCTTTCTGTTTGTATCCTTGAGGATTTTATTTGGAGGACCCTGCACTTCATATTTATTGGTGTGGAAGAAACTACCTATGCTGTTTAGGATTGAGCAATACCTAATTTGCTCTTGCTTTGTGAGCATATCTCCTTTTATCTTTTTATTTTAGCATGACAGAGAACACCATCTCCTGTTTATATTTCCTTTTATGCTCTATTAAGCACTAGTGATGTACCGAACTGTCCGCCGGCGAACAGTTGCCGGCGAACTTAGCGTGTTCACGTTCGCCGCGGCGGGCGGACACATGCGCAGTTCGATCCGCCCCCTATTCGTCATCATTGGGCAAACTTTGACCCTGTGCCTCTCGGTCAGCAGACACATTCCAGCCAATCAGCAGCACTCCCTCCCTTCCACACCCTCCAACCTCCCTCCCAGCATCCATTTTCGATTCATTCTGAAGCTGCATGCTTAGTGAGAGGAGGGAAAGTTTAGCTGCTGCTGATTAGATAGGGAAATTGATAGCTAGGCTAGGGTATTCAGTGTCCACTACAATCCTGAAGGACTCATCTGATCTCTGCTGTAAGGACAGCACCCCAAAAAGCCCTTTTTAGGGCTATAACATCAGGCTGCTTTTTTTTTTTTTTCCTGTGTAATGTAATTGCAGGTGCCTGCCTGCCAGCTTCTGTGTGAGGTTCACATTGGATACTGTGCCTACTTGCCCAGTGCCACCACTCATATCTGTTTTTAGAATAGGTTAAGCTTTACATTTAAAAGAAATAATTTTTTTTCACTGTAATAGAAGAGCAGTTGCCTGCCTGCCAGCTTCTGTGTCAGGTTGGATGCCTTGCCCATTTGCACAGTCAGTGCCACCACTCATATCTGTTTTAACAATAGGTTAAGCTTTACATTTAAAATAAATAATTTTTTTTCACTGTAATAGAAGAGCAGTTGCCTGCCTGCCAGCTTCTGTGTCAGGTTGGATGCCTTGCCCATTTGCACAGTCAGTGCCACCACTCATATCTGTTTTAACAATAGGTTAAGCTTTACATTTAAAAGAAATATTTTTTTTCACTGTAATAGAAGAGCAGTTGCCTGCCTGCCAGCTTCTGTGTCAGGTTGGATGCCTTGCCCATTTGCACAGTCAGTGCCACCACTCATATCTGTTTTAACAATAGGTTAAGCTTTACATTTAAAAGAAATAATTTTTTTTCACTGTAATAGAAGAGCAGTTGCCTGCCTGCCAGCTTCTGTGTCAAGTTGGATGCCTTGCCCATTTGCACAGTCAGTGCCACCACTCATATCTGTTTTAACAATAGGTTAAGCTTTACATTTAAAAGAAATCATTTTTTTTCACTGTAATAGAAGAGCAGTTGCCTGCCTGCCAGCTTCTGTGTCAGGTTGGATGCCTTGCCCATTTGCACAGTCAGTGCCACCACTCATATCTGTTTTAACAATAGGTTAAGCTTTACATTTAAAAGAAATAATTTTTTTTCACTGTAATAGAAGAGCAGTTGCCTGCCTGCCAGCTTCTGTGTCAGGTTGGATGCCTTGCCCATTTGCACAGTCAGTGCCACCACTCATATCTGTTTTTACAATAGGTTAAGCTTTAGATTTAAAAGAAATATTTTTTTTTCACTGTAATAGAAGAGCAGTTAGTTGTCTGCAAGCGTCTGGGTGTCAGGCCTACTTCAGCGTGTGCTCTGCAGACCTGTGCCAGCGTGCTTTGACAGTTGCCAATCATATCTGGTGTCTCTTTAGCGTGCTTTTACAAAGAAAAAAGGTTTCCAGTGTAAGCTAATTGCAGCCAGTCAGTGTCCTTCAAGCGGCTCTGTCAGGCCTTCCTTCAGCGTGTGCCCTGCACAACCCTGCCAGCGTACTTTGACAGTTGCCAATCATATCTGGTGTCTCTTTAGCGTGCTTTTACAAAGAAAAAAGGTTTCCAGTGTAAGCTAATAGCAGCCAGTCAGTGTCCTTCAAGCGGCTCTGTCAGGCCTTCCTTCAGCATGTGCCCTGCACAACCCTGCCAGCGTACTTTGACAGTTGCCACTCATATCTGGTGTCTCTATAGCGTGCTTTTACAAAGAAAAAAAGTTTCCAGTGTAAGCTAATAGCAGCCAGTCAGTGTCCTTCAAGCGGCTCTGTCAGGCCTTCCTTCAGCGTGTGCTCTGCAGACCTGTGCCAGCGTGCTTTGACAGTTGCCAATCATATCTGGTGTCTCTATAGCGTGCTTTTACAAAGAAAAAAGGTTTCTAGTGTAAGCTAATAGCAGCCAGTCAGTGTCCTTCAAGCGGCTCTGTCAGTCCTTCCTTCAGCGTGTGCTCTCCAGAACTGTTCCAGTGCACTTTGCCAATCATATCTGGTGTCTCTATAGCGTGCTTTTACAAAGAAAAAAGGTTTCTAGTGTAAGCTAACAGCAGCCAGTCAGTGTCCTTCAAGCGGCTCTGTCAGTCCTTCCTTCAGCGTGTGCTCTGCAGACCTGTGCCAGCGTTCTTTGACAGTTGCCAATCATATCTGGTGTCTCTATAGCGTGCATTTACAAAGAAAAAAGGTTTCTAGTGTAAGCTAATAGCAGCCAGTCAGTGTCCTTCAAGCGGCTCTGTCAGTCCTTCCTTCAGTGTGTGCTCTCCAGAACTGTTCCAGTGCACATTGCCAATCATATCTGGTGTCTATATAGCGTGCTTTTAAAAACAATTTTTTTTTTCACTGTTATAGATTGAATAGCAGTTACTTGTCTTCAAGCGGGTGTGTCAGGCCTACAGTGTGTGCTCTGCAGAACTGTTCAAGTGCACATTGCCAATCAAATCTGGTGTCTCTATAGCGTGCTTTTACAAAGAAAAAAGGTTTCTAGTGTAAGCTAATGGCAGCCAGTCAGTGTCCTTCAAGCGGCTCTGTCAGTCCTTCCTTCAGCGTGTGCTCTGCAGACCTGTGCCAGCGTGCTTTGACAGTTGCCAATCATATCTGGTGTCTCTTTAGCGTGCTTTTACAAAGAAAAAAGGTTTCTAGTGTAAGCTAATAGCAGCCAGTCAGTGTCCTTCAAGCGGCTCTGTCAGTCCTTCCTTCAGCGTGTGCTCTGCAGACCTGTGCCAGCGTGCTTTGACAGTTGCCAATCATATCTGGTGTCTCTATAGCGTGCTTTTACAAAGAAAAAAGGTTTCTAGTGTAAGCTAATAGCAGCCAGTCAGTGTCCTTCAAGCGACTCTGTCAGTCCTTCCTTCAGCGTGTGCTCTCCAGAACTGTTCCAGTGCACATTGCCAATCATATCTGGTGTCTCTATAGCGTGCTTTTATAAACAAATTTTTTTTTTCACTGTTATAGATTGAATAGCAGTTACTTGTCTTCAAGCGGGTGTGTCAGGCCTACAGTGTGTGCTCTGCAGAACTGTTCAAGTGCACATTGCCAATCATATCTGGTGTCTCTATAGCGTGCTTTTACAAAGAAAAAAGGTTTCTAGTGTAAGCTAATAGCAGCCAGTCAGTGTCCTTCAAGCGGCTCTGTCAGTCCTTCCTTCAGCGTGTGCTCTCCAGAACTGTTCCAGTGCACATTGCCAATCATATCTGGTGTCTCTATAGCGTGCTTTTACAAAGAAAAAAGGTTTCTAGTGTAAGCTAATAGCAGCCAGTCAGTGTCCTTCAAGCGGCTCTGTCAGTCCTTCCTTCAGCGTGTGCTCTCCAGAACTGTTCCAGTGCACATTGCCAATCATATCTGGTGTCTCTATAGCGTGCTTTTAAAAACAAAATTTTTTTTTCACTGTTATAGATTGAATAGCAGTTACTTGTCTTCAAGCGGGTGTGTCAGGCCTACAGTGTGTGCTCTGCAGAAATGTTACAGTTCACATTGCCAATCATATCTGGTCTCACAGTAGCTTGCACGCATAGTACCACTAATCCCCAAAAAATGACAGGCAGAGGCAGGCCACCCCGCAGGGGCCGTCGTGGTCGTGGTGCTGTGATTCCCTTTTGCCCTAGAATAATGCCCAGTTTTCAGAAGCCACGTACCCTGAACTTGAAAAGTTCTGAGGACATAGTTGACTGGCTAACACAGGACACCCAATCTTGTACAGCCTCCGCTCGGAACCTTGATGCACCATGCTCCTCCAGCTTAGCTTCAGGCACCTCTAAAGATACCACTCACCCGCCTGCCGCCACCACCAAAACTAGCACCACAGCCGCTTTACTTGGTATGTCAGAGGAGTTATTCACACACCCGTTTGAAGAAATGAGTGATGCGCAACCATTATTGCTAGAGGATGTAGATAACAGGGATATGTCTCAGGTAGGCAGCATTAAACACATGGAGGTACGGTGTGATGATGATGATGTTGTACCCGCTGCTGCTTCCTTTTCTGAGTTATCAGATACAAGCGAAGCGGTTGATGATGACGATGCGTCCATGGATGTCACGTGGGTGCCCGCTCGGCATGAAGAAGAACAGGGCGAAAGTTCAGATGGGGAGACAGAGAGGAGGAGGAGACGAGTTGGAAGCAGGGGGGGTCGTCGCAAGGAGCTAGTGGCACAGTCAGACAGCATGCATCGGCACCCGGGGTCAGCCCGACAGCACGCCAATCAACGCATGCTGTGTCCACCACCAGAATGCCGTCATTGCAGAGCTCAGCAGTGTGGCATTTTTTGTGTGTGTCTGCCTCGGACAACAGCGAGGCCATTTGCAACCTGTGCCAAAGGAAACTGAGTCGTGGGAGGTCCAACACCCACCTAGGTACAACTGCTTTGCGTAGGCACATGATCTCACATCACAAACGCCTATGGGATCAACACATGAGTACAAGCAGCACGCCTACTCTAAGTCGCCATCCTCCTCCTGGTCTAGCATCTTCAGCCACGTCAACCACTGCTGTCCTTCTTGCCCCCTCTCAACCATCCGCCACTCCGTCTCCCGCCTTGAGCAGTTCCCGCTCATCTGCCCACAGTCATGTGTCTGTCAAGGACATGTTTGAGCGTAAGAAGCCAATGTCACCAAGTCACCCCCTTGCCCAGCGTCTGACAGCTGGCTTGTCCGAACTATTAGCCCGCCAGCTTTTACCATACAATCTGGTTGACTCTGAGGCGTTCAAAAAATTTGTAGCTATTGGGACACCGCAGTGGAAGGTACCCGGCCGGAATTTCTTTTCACAAAAGGCAATCCCCAACTTGTACTCGATTGTGCAAAAGGAAGTCATGGCATGTCTGGCACACAGTGTTGGGGCAAGGGTCCATCTGACCACTGATACCTGGTCTGCAAAGCATGGTCAGGGCAGGTATATCACCTACACTGCGCATTGGGTAAACCTGCTGACGGCTGACAATCAAGGAATGCGTGGCATTGCAGAGGAGTTGGTGACACCGCCACGAATTGCAGGCAGTCCTGCTGCCACCTCCTCTACTCCTCCTACTCCATCCTCTTCCATAACCTCCTCGGCTGAGTCCTCTTGTGCTGCTGCGTCTTGCTCCACATCAACGGCACCCCCCCAGCTCCCCAGGTACTATTCCACATCCCGGATACGGCAGTGTCACGCCGTCTTGGGTTTGACTTGCTTGAAAGCAGAGAGTCACACCGGACAAGCACTCCTGTCCACCCTGAACGCACAGGTGGAAAAGTGGCTGACTCCGCAGCAACTGGATATCGGCAAAGTGGTGTGTGACAACGGAAAAAATTTGATAGCGGCATTGAAGTTGGGCAAGTTGACACATGTGCCGTGCATGGCACGTGTGTAATCTGATCGTACAACGCTTTGTGCATAAGTACACAGGCTTACAGGACGTCCTGAAGCAGGCCAGGAAGGTGTGTGGCCATTTCAGGCGTTCCTACACGGCCATGGCTCACTTTGCCGATATCCAGCGGCGAAACAACATGCCAGTGAGGCGCTTGATTTGCGACAGCCCTACACGTTGGAATTCAACACTCCTAATGTTCGACCGCCTGCTCCAACAAGAAAAAGCTGTTAATGAATATTTGTATGACCGGGGTGCTAGGACAGCCTCTGGGGAGCTGGGATTTTTTTTGCCACGTTACTGGACGCTCATGCGCAATACCTGTAGGCTCATGCGTCCTTTTGAGGAGGTGACAAACCTAGTCAGTCGCAACGAAGGCACCATCAGCGACATCATACCATTTGCTTTCTTCCTGGAGCGTGCCCTGCGAAGAGTGCTGGATCAGGCTGTAGATGAGCGTGAAGAGGAAGAGGAAGAGTTGTGGTCACCATCACCACCAGAAACAGCCTTATCAGCATCACTTGCTGGACCTGCGGCAACGCTGGAAGAGGATTGTGAGGAAGAGGAGTCAGAGGAGGATTGTAGCTTTGAGGAGGAGGAGGAGGAGCAAGACCAAACACAACAGGCATCCCAGGGTGCTCGTTGTCACCTATCTGGTACCCGTGGTGTTGTACGTGGCTGGGGGGAAGAACATACCTTCAATGACATCAGTGAGGAGGAGGAACGGGAAATGAGTAGCTCGGCATCCAACCTTGTGCAAATGGGGTCTTTCATGCTGTCCTGCCTGTTGAGGGACCCTCGTATAAAAAGGCTGAAGGAGAACGACCTGTACTGGGTGTCCACGCTACTAGACCCCTGGTATAAGCAGAAAGTGGTGGAAATGTTACCGAATTACAACAAGTCGGAAAGGATGCAGCATTTGCAAAAAAAATTAAAAAGTAATGCTTTACACAGCGTATAAGGGTGATGTCACAGCACAACAGGAATCTAACAGGGGGAGAGGTGGAAGTCATCCTCCTCCTCCTCCTCCCACGACCACGCCGGCAAGGACAGGACGTTTTAAAGACGTGTTGTTGATGGAGGACATGCGGACCTTTTTAAGTCCTATGCATCGCCACAGCCCTTCGGGATCCACCCTCAGAGAGCGACTCGACCGACAGGTAGCAGACTACCTCGCCTTAACTGCAGATATCGACACTCTGAGGAGCGATGAACCCCTTGACTACTGGGTGTGCAGGCTTGACCTGTGGCCTGAGCTATCCCAATTTGTGATAGAACTTCTGGCCTGCCCCGCTTCAAGTGTCCTGTCAGAAAGGACCTTCAGTGCAGCAGGAGGTATTGTCACTGAGAAGAGAAGTCGCCTAGGTCAAAAAAGTCTAGATTACCTCACCTTTATTAAGATGAATGAGGGATGGATCCCGAAGGGACTGACACTGGGCGATACATTCGATTAAAAAAGGCCTGATGAGATGAGCTGCCTTGGGCTAAAAATGGTCCACACGCTGCTGTATTTTAGCTCTGAATGACGTTTGACTTGCGTGACTTATCCGCCACCAACTAGGGTTCAAGCCGCCATGTTTTAGGGCACTTTCTGCCTGTGAAACAAACATCAATTTTTCTGGCCGCTACAGCAGCGGCTGCAACAATACCAAATTTTTCAGGCATGTGTACATGCCTAATTTTTAGGCCCACTGGTGCAGCACTGTGGCTTCAAAAACCAAACCAAAAAAAAATCCTCCAAGATGGCACCAATATACCAGTGGTCTAAGCATCTTCCCACCTTGGCCTAAAAAGGGGAGGTGATTCAACAATTAAAAATCTCTGCCATTTACACGTCCACTGATAGGAGACGCGGAAGGTATTAAACTGATATGAACAATACTAAACTCACCACTCCTATCTGGTGGCACATTAGCTTGCCCGCGCAGTGCCCCAAATTTCAAGTAAGAGGACCGACCAAGCATCTTCTTCCATCTCCCTGTTACATAAATCAATACCATATCCATAGAAATTGTAGAGAATATCCAGGATAGTTTTACAGGGCCAAATCATGTCGCCTGTTGAAAGAGGTGACCTTGCTCGGGTCCCAGGTGTGCGGTTCCTAAAATGGCTGCCATATACATGTCCTCTGATAGGAGACGCGGAAGGTATTAAACTGATATGAACAATACTAAACTCACCACTCCTATCTGGTGGCACATTAGCTTGCCCGCGCAGTGCCCCAAATTTCAAGTAAGAGGACCGACCAAGCATCTTCTTCCATCTCCCTGTTACATAAATCAATACCATATCCATAGAAATTGTAGAGAATATCCAGGATAGTTTTACAGGGCCAAATCATGTCGCCTGTTGAAAGAGGTGACCTTGCTCGGGTCCCAGGTGTGCGGTTCCTAAAATGGCTGCCACATACACGTCCCTATTCTGCTCTGTGTCAGTGTGTATCATGGTCTCTGTGGACGGGGAACAGTCTCTATTCTGCTCTGTGTCAGTGTGTATCATGGTCTCTGTGGACGGGGAACAGTCTCTATTCTGCTCTGTGTCAGTGTGTATCATGGACTCTGTGGACAGGGAACAGTCTCTATTCTGCTCTGTGTCGGTGTGTATCAGGGGCTTTGAGGACAGGTGTCAATCCATACCTGCCAAGTGACCCTATGTAGGGGGAACAGTCCCTATTCTGCTCTGTGTCAGTGTGTATCATGGTCTCTGTGGACGGGGAACAGTCTCTATTCTGCTCTGTGTCAGTGTGTATCATGGTCTCTGTGGACGGTGAACAGTCTCTATTCTGCTCTGTGTCAGTGTGTATCATGGTCTCTGTGGACGGGGAACAGTCTCTATTCTGCTCTGTGTCAGTGTGTATCATGGACTCTGTGGACAGGGAACAGTCTCTATTCTGCTCTGTGTCAGTGTGTATCATGGTCTCTGTGGACGGGGAACAGTCTCTATTCTGCTCTGTGTCAGTGTGTATCATGGACTCTGTGGACAGGGAACAGTCTCTATTCTGCTCTGTGTCAGTGTGTATCAGCGGCTTTGAGGACAGGTGTCAATCCATACCTGCCAAGTGACCCTATGTAGGGGGAACAGTCCCTATTCTGCTCTGTGTCAGTGTGTATCATGGTCTCTGTGGACGGGGAACAGTCTCTATTCTGCTCTGTGTCAGTGTGTATCATGGTCTCTGTGGACGGTGAACAGTCTCTATTCTGCTCTGTGTCAGTGTGTATCATGGTCTCTGTGGACAGGGAACAGTCTCTATTCTGCTCTGTGTCAGTGTGTATCAGGGGTTTTGAGGACAGGTGTCAATCCATATCTGCCAAGTGACCCTATGTAGGGGGAACAGTCCCTATTCTGCTCTGTGTCAGTGTGTATCAGGGGTTTTGAGGACAGGTGTCAATCCATATCTGCCAAGTGACCCTATGTAGGAGGAACAGTCCCTATTCTGCTCTGTGTCAGTGTGTATCAGGGGTTTTGAGGACAGGTGTCAATCCATACCTGCCAAGTGACCCTATGTAGGGGGAACAGTCCCTATTCTGCTCTGTGTCAGTGTGTATCATGGTCTCTGTGGACGGGGAACAGTCTCTATTCTGCTCTGTGTCAGTGTGTATCATGGTCTCTGTGGACGGTGAACAGTCTCTATTCTGCTCTGTGTCAGTGTGTATCATGGTCTCTGTGGACAGGGAACAGTCTCTATTCTGCTCTGTGTCAGTGTGTATCAGCGGCTTTGAGGACAGGTGTCAATCCATACCTGCCAAGTGACCCTATGTAGGGGGAACAGTCCCTATTCTGCTCTGTGTCAGTGTGTATCATGGTCTCTGTGGACGGGGAACAGTCTCTATTCTGCTCTGTGTCAGTGTGTATCATGGTCTCTGTGGACGGTGAACAGTCTCTATTCTGCTCTGTGTCAGTGTGTATCATGGTCTCTGTGGACAGGGAACAGTCTCTATTCTGCTCTGTGTCAGTGTGTATCAGGGGTTTTGAGGACAGGTGTCAATCCATATCTGCCAAGTGACCCTATGTAGGGGGAACAGTCCCTATTCTGCTCTGTGTCAGTGTGTATCAGGGGTTTTGAGGACAGGTGTCAAACTATATCTGCCAAGTGACCCTATGTAGGGGGAACAGTCTCTATTCTGCTCTGTGTCAGTGTGTATCAGGGATCATTAGGATAGGTGTCAATCCATATCTGCCAAGTGACCCTATGTAGGGGGAACAGTCCCTATTCTGCTCTGTGTCAGTGTGTATCAGGGATTTGACTATCTTTATTCAGATTCAAAAATTACAATTCCAGGAAAAATTTAACAAACATTTACAAGAACATGTTATGCACATCATAGAAACAACGTAAACCTCTTTAAAGCCACAAACTTAAGACAAAAAATACGTACACACAATGTGTAAGGGTTTGAAAGAATATTCTGAATCCTTACATGTTTACTTTATCGTTTGTTTGATTTTTGTGAACCATATATAAACTACAACTTAGAAACATAGAAACATAGAATGTGACGGCAGATAAGAACCATTCGGCCCATCTAGTCTGCCCAGTTTTCTAAATACTTTCATTAGTCCCTGGCATTATCTTATAGTTAGGATAGCCTTATGCCTATCCCACGCATGCTTAAACTCCTTTACTGTGTTAACCTCTACCACTTCAGCTGGAAGGCTATTCCATGCATCCACTACCCTCTCAGTAAAGTAATACTTCCTGATCAGCGTGCAAGCAGCGTGAAAACTATAAAAACTCAAGTGGCCATGCTGATCAAATTAAATAGTATGCTTTACACAGCGTATAAGGGTGATGTCACAGCACAACGGGAATGTAACAGGGGAAGAGGTGAAAGTCATCCTCCCCCTCCCACGACCCCGCCATATCTGCCAAGTGACCCTATGTAGGGGTAACAGTCTCTATTCTGCTCTGTGTCAGTGTATATCATGGTCTCTGAGGACGGGGAACAGTCTCTATTCTGCTCTGTGTCAGTGTGTATCAGGGGCTTTGAGGACAGGTGTCAATGTTAGGTGATTTCTGCCCTTTATGGATTAAAAGCAGACTCTGCATCAACTGTGCAATTTTCCATGGTAGTTTTGCCATGGATCCCCCTCCGGCATGCCACAGTCCAGGTGTTAGTCCCCTTGAAACAACTTTTCCATCACTTTTGTGGCCAGAAAGAGTCCCTGTTGGTTTTAAAATTCGCCTGCCCATTGAAGTCAATGGCGGTTCGCTTGGTTCGCCGGTTCGCGAACATTTGCGGAAGTTCGCGTTCACCGTTCGCGAACCGAAAATTTCGGGTTTGCGACAACACTATTAAGCAAACCTGCTTTTTTTCTTTGCATTTTGACAGCAGAGTGTCCCTTTAAGCGATTATTACAGAGGTAGCTACCAGAGATTACCACGGCAATACAGTACTTGCATAGCTGTTGTGTTGGAGCAGAGGCAGAGATCTGGGCAGATATCACCCCTAACAATGAGTATCCCTGAAGCATTCTTATAATTAAAATGGTGCTATTATGCACATGATACAATGACTCAGAGTTCTCATGAATGTGGAACTATTAGAGCCTCCTTAATATGACAGTGCTTTAAAATAGATTGTTATTTTATTTTTTGCTATATTTAATTGCTTCTGGGAATGTATTATTTTATCTCTATTATTCTTAGTCTCTTATCCCAGAAAATTTCTGTTCCTAGTCAAAAGGTTCTTATATCTCTAAATCTTTTGCTGCCAGTCAATTCAGCACTGTGACATATTAGGCAATTTGGTGTCCCAGCACCTGATTTCTTAGAGAGAAATTGAATTGTTCCACAGTTTCATTCTTTTTAGAATCACTGTGGTTATCAAATGCTCAGAGAATATATCTCAGTATGAAGTTATCAGTAACCTTTTCTCTGCTCTGTGAATTTCTCCAACTTCTCTCCAACCAAATATATATATTTTTTCATTTTAACCCTAGTGTAAGATCCATAGTCCTGATTTGAGATAATTTTTTTGTTTCGAAGAAGAAAAAAAAAATGTTTTGTTAAAAATTTGCCGTTAAATACTCAACCAACTGTGCAAAGCTATTGCACTGGAGTTTGGCAGCCATTGTTGTGTGACTGGCAGACTTGTTTGTCAATGAAAACCGGGTTGACGTGTTCCTATTCGGGCATGTCTGCTGAAATATAAATAATGCATATAACACAAACTCCGTCAATAAATTGCCACTTCTCTGGCCCCTACACTTAGGAAGGAGCACAATAGGTAATACTAAACTTTTTTTTTTAAGTACCGTAGTAGCAGGAATGAAGCTGAGCTAAACGCGTCAAAGCAAAGTAGCTCAGCTTGATTACTACCAAGTAGGCCAGGCTGATTATCACATTTCAAGTATCATAAGCATAACAGCCTATCTGACTGTAGGTAGTTAAGAGAGAGAATATAATAAATTGTAAGCTAAAACAGCGCTATGTGTAGTGGTTGTAAAGCTGAATAGACTTATTTTATTTTTACTTTATATTTATTATATATATTCAAGAAAGTTATGGTGTGGAAAAAATTGTGATTGAAAACCCCTTCCAGATCTGCATACCAGTCAAGCCATAAGACTTGCTTTTCCCTCAGAAATCTCACATTTGCGGTGATGTTACTACTGCAAAGGATTCTGGGTGGGCATATGCAAATTAGTCAGAGCACCTGCCTTGCAAAGACTTCTCATTGAGGAAGTCTGTGAGGGGTTAGAAGAGGAGGGTTTGCAAGGCTACAAACAAAATATTTGCAGCTTTTGCAAGATGTATTTAGATATACCCCTAATGACAAAATGCATAATTAGACATGTGTACGTTTTAACAGGAGTATATCTAGTAAACAGTGATTTTTATTTATTTTTTATATTTGGGCAGTGGAGTATCCCTTTAAAAGTATCCATAAACACCTGTGATTAGGTGGCTGACTGAGTCTTCTGTACCATAGCAGAGTTGTGAATGCTTTCCTATGGACTGGCTGAATGCGCGCGAGACTCCTGCCGCGCATGCGCATTCAGCTGAGGAGAGAAGGAGGAGAGGAAGAGAGTCCCCCGCCCGACGCTGGAGAAAGAGGTAAGTTTAACCCCTTCCTCCCCCCAGAGCCCGGCGGGAGGGGGGCCCTGAGGGTGGGGGCACCCTCAGGGCACTATAGTGCCAGGAGAACGAGTATGTTTTCCTGGCACTATAGTGGTCCTTTAACTTCCGACTGACAAAATACAAAAACAGGGGACACTTTGCTGCAGAAACCTTTCAACATGGTCTTCGTAGATATATTTTATACACCAACAATTATCACCACGCACAAAAACACACAGTTATATATCTTTCAAGGCTAATTAAAATAAAGTATCTCTATAATAGACAATATAAAGATTTGGTGTTACCCTACTATAATATTCATAAAATAAATAAATATAGATTTATATAAATATAGATTCATAAAAGAAAAAATATAGTTTGGGCGCTAATATAATACTTCATTATGCCCATTACTAGAACAGAGGACTACGATATTGGTGGGCAATAACTTAATTTTAACAGATAAATATTTTTCTGGTGTTTTTTTAAAGTACTGCTTTATTTGCTTCAATAAAAGCTCTTTCGGTGCACATGCTTTTCAACACCTTGTGAATTAGTTTTACTGCATAAATATCACTTTAAATCAAGGATTTCAAGAGACCCTTTAAGCACGCTGTAACGGATCGCCTGGCACCCCGACTGGGTACCTCCGTTAAAGGATGCTCCTAGCGTTTCTTGAGGACTCCAAGCACTCTGGCAGACACCACAATCACCGAACCGAAGAAGCATATAAATCCTCTCAAGCATATGAATGCTGTAGACAGTTGAATAGGAAACCATACGAATAGGTTTACACTCTTAGCAGTCAAACTGGAACAGCATACAGGGAGTGCAGAATTATTAGGCAAATGAGTATTTTGACCACATCATCCTCTTTATGCATGTTGTCTTACTCCAAGCTGTATAGGCTCGAAAGCCTACTACCAATTAAGCATATTAGGTGATGTGCATCTCTGTAATGAGAAGGGGTGTGGTCTAATGACATCAACACCCTATATCAGGTGTGCATAATTATTAAGTATAACTTCCACCTATTCACCCGTGGAAAATATCAATATAAACTTAGCTTTTTCGGATACTTGCTTCCCTTTAGTTACCTCCCAACTTGGTGACCATATACAACTATTGCAAACTACAAATCGACCAGGGATTCAGCTTGTATCACTAGAATATAAGCATAAAATACAACATAGTGTAATAAAGTTAGATTTAAATATTCATTTCATATTTCAAGGTTGCACTCACAAATTGATGTTTTTTTTCAAGCCCTCAGGTTGCCTCCCCTGTAGTTAGGGGGGTTCCTCCTTTTGTTTGGTTGCCACGCCAATTCCAAATTTAGGAAGTCCACACACTCCCAATGGTTGGTAAAAAAGGAAATTTATTGGCTTTAAAGTATAAAAATAAAATCATAAAATGATATTACTGGTCCTACGCGTTTCGTCTCCCTTAGGAAACTTCCTCAGGGACCAAATATCAAATTTCAGTTAAAACATACAATTTACATACACTGTCAAAACATCAAGTGTACAAATAAGCCTATTTTCCCCCTCCCCTCTCAAACCCTTAAATATGCTCAAGCTGGGAGTTCATTGGTGGTGTGGTGGGCGTTGGTACAAGATCCTCTTCTCATTGGGCTTCCTATCTGTAGTATAAAGGGTGTCCCAGCTGTTTCTGTTTCATTCAATCTTTTTTCGCGGTCAAATTTTCCTGTCCGTCTTCACTTCCGGTTCGGCGCACTTCCGTGCGTTCCACTGTGACTTCATTAAAATGGCTGTGCGTTCCATTGAATTCAGTGGCTTATATTTGAATTGTTGCCCTCTGGTTTTGACAGTGTATGTAAATTGTATGTTTTAACTGAAATTTGATATTTGGTCCCTGAGGAAGTTTCCTAAGGGAGACGAAACGCGTAGGACCAGTAATATCATTTTATGATTTTATTTTTATACTTTAAAGCCAATAAATTTCCTTTTTTACCAACCATTGGGAGTGTGTGGACTTCCTAAATTTGGAATTGGCGTGGCAACCAAACAAAAGGAGGAACCCCCCTAACTACAGGGGAGGCAACCTGAGGGCTTGAAAAAAACCATCAATTTGTGAGTGCAACCTTGAAATATGAAATGAATATTTAAATCTAACTTTATTACACTATGTTGTATTTTGTGCATAATTATTAGGCAACTTCCTTTCCTTTGGCAAAATGGGTCAAAAGAAGGACTTGACAGGCTCAGAAAAGTCAAAAATAGTGAGATATCTTGCAGAGGGATGCAGCACTCTTAAAATTGCAAAGCTTCTGAAGCGTGATCATCGAACAATCAAGCGTTTCATTCAAAATAGTCAACAGGGTCGCAAGAAGCGTGTGGAGAAACCAAGGCGCAAAATAACTGCCCATGAACTGAGAAAAGTCAAGCGTGCAGCTGCCAAGATGCCACTTGCCACCAGTTTGGCCATATTTCAGAGCTGCAACATCACTGGAGTGCCCAAAAGCACAAGGTGTGCAATACTCAGAGACATGGCCAAGGTAAGAAAGGCTGAAAGACGACCACCACTGAACAAGACACACAAGCTGAAACGTCAAGACTGGGCCAAGAAATATCTCAAGACTGATTTTTCTAAGGTTTTATGGACTGATGAAATGAGAGTGAGTCTTGATGGGCCAGATGGATGGATTGGTAAAGGGCAGAGAGCTCCAGTCCGACTCAGACGCCAGCAAGGTGGAGGTGGAGTATTGGTTTGGGCTGGTATCATCAAAGATGAGCTTGTGGGGCCTTTTCGGGTTGAGGATGGAGTCAAGCTCAACTCCCAGTCCTACTGCCAGTTTCTGGAAGACACCTTCTTCAAGCAGTGGTACAGGAAGAAGTCTGCATCCTTCAAGAAAAACATGATTTTCATGCAGGACAATGCTCCATCACACGCGTCCAAGTACTCCACAGCGTGGCTGGCAAGAAAGGGTATAAAAGAAGAAAATCTAATGACATGGCCTCCTTGTTCACCTGATCTGAACCCCATTGAGAACCTGTGGTCCATCATCAAATGTGAGATTTACAAGGAGGGAAAACAGTACACCTCTCTGAACAGTGTCTGGGAGGCTGAGGTTGCTTCTGCACGCAATGTTGATGGTGAACAGATCAAAACACTGACAGAATCCATGGATGGCAGGCTTTTGAGTGTCCTTGCAAAGAAAAGTGGCTATATTGGTCACTGATTTGTTTTTGTTATGTTTTTGAATGTCAGAAATGTATATTTGTGAATGTTGAGATGTTATATTGGTTTCACTGGTAAAAATAAATAATTGAAATGGGTATATATTTGTTTTTTGTTAAGTTGCCTAATAATTATGCACAGTAATAGTCACCTGCACACACAGATATCCCCCTAAAATAGCTATAACTAAAAACAAACTAAAAACTACTTCCAAAAATATTCAGCTTTGATATTAATGAGTTTTTTGGGTTAATTGAGAACATGGTTGTTGTTCAATAATAAAATTAATCCTCAAAAATACAACTTGCCTAATAATTCTGCACTCCCTGTACAATAAATCCTCCCCCAAGAATGAGACGACACTTCACTTTGAGGGTTAAGCAGGAACTGACTGTACTGGCACATACATCCTCTTTTATTCACAGTCCACAAAACATAGTACTGCCCACAGGGTTTTGCAGAACAACCAATAAACACATTACAACACATACAATGCAAGTACAGCAGCCAATCAGACACAATGGGACAATAGAAACACACCCAGTATATTCCTCCCCTCTGCTTAGGAGATAATTCAGTCAATTACTGTATCTACTCAATTATCTCCAAGCTGAAAAGTTACACTTTTTATACATTTTTAAAACTTTGTGAGTTAACATCGTACATACATAAAACTTATATTATTTTAACCAGTATAACTTGGGGACAAACATATCCAAAATTAACTTGAATAGGTTCAGGGGTTTAACCGTTAGGTCGAAGGCCTTTGTTTTCACTTGCAAGCATGGCTTTCCCTGTCCAAACCAGTTCCCACTGGTTTGGCAGTGTCCCTGGGACAACAACCTGCTGGAGAACAATGGATCCGGGGGAGGGGAAGAGGAAGTGTCCAAAAAGTTTCAGTATGTCCATACACTGTTTTTAAAAGGCCATCACAGTACAATAAAAGTCCATTCACTGTGCTTAAAGGGCCAGTAGCCGCACAATAAAATACAATATGCCCAACTATTGCATTCAAAAGTACAACTTTACCAGGGGCCATAGTCAGCAGGTAGGAGGCGGGCAGCCAGGCCTCTCCAATGCCCAGTGGCGAGGCGGGTTCCGCCACATTTCTCCCCTTTCCTATTGAGACTATCCAGACTCCAGACCTTCAATCGGTCTGGGGCTCTGATAGTCGGTCGGCCTTTCTCACCCGGTGTAGCTGTCCCGGTGTTCTCCTGCCACATGTGTCCAGTTGGAAATCCAAAGTCTGGTGGAAAGGTAACCAGGGTGCTCTCTCTCCTGGTTGGACAAAGCTGTTGCTGGGGAGAAGGGGTAACAGGCTCCTCTCCCTGCGACGACCTCTCTTGTAGTAGGGGAAAACAAACTGCCTTATCTTCCAATACATTGTCCTGTTGTTGGGGACCAGGACAGACTGTCCATATCCCCAGTGGTGCAGGTGCAGAGACTACGGTCCCATCTGCACTGTTGTGGGGTTTACTGTCTCCCCTTGGTGGGCTATGCTGCCGCTGTGGAGAGGGGGTAACAAACTCCTCTCCCTTACATGCTTTCAGCTGCTGGGGAGAGGGGGTAACCGGCTCCACTCCCTGACACTCTCTCTGTCTCCCCTTCCAATAATGTGCTCTGCCGCTGGGGATCTGGGCCGACTGCCCAGCATCCCTGTAGGGCCGGTAGAGAGCTCTCGGTCCCATCTCCACCTGCCATCTGTGGGTCTCTCCAGGACCAGTCCATGAGTTCCCCTACTTCTGCAGCTGGTAGTGAAGCAGGGGGTACCTTGGCCATGTTTTCCCAGCTGTAGGCTAGCAGGTCTGGGTCCGCCACCCAGTTTTCCCAGTCTGCGTCCATGCGCTGCGGCTGGCATGAATTTAATAGTTCTACATAGTCCATCTCCAGCTCTCGTTCCATGGCAGCGAAACGGCGGAGGTCTTCTCCCAGTCCAATAGATCTCGGGCCCTGTAACATCTCACCTCGGTAATGCAAGATAGCCCAGTACCATGATTCTGCTGGACTGCCAATGTTGACATCTTCCACTAAGGTCTTCCACAACAGGCCAGGGCTAGTGTAGTTCTCCCCTTCCGGCTGGATGCCCTCTGCCCTCCACGTCTCTGGCTGGACAGTGCACCACCACAGTGCCCTGTATGAGGCGTCCAGGCGCAGTTCCCTTTCCACGAGGTATTCAAGTTGTCTTACCCGCTCTCCTCCAGGTTGATCTCCCAGAAGCGGCATCCGCCAGGCCATTTGTTCCTCCAACTGGTATGTGACACCCGGAAGGCACTGCTGCCGTTGATACTGGACTTCCTCCAGGGCATCGTATCATAGTTCTTTCCGAGCAATATCTGTCCATTCTAATTCACTCTCTTCCTCAGGTGTGTGTGTTGTCCAGGGGTCCACGAACCCCATTTTCCCAAATCTTTCTGTAGACAGGGACGCTGTATGAACACTAGCATCGCCCTCACTTTGTAACTCCAAACGAACTGTGTCTCCGAGCTGCTTTACCTCGCACTAGGACGCCATCCCACCGCTTGCCACCAATGTAATGGATCGCCTGGCACCCCGACTGGGTACCTCCGTTAAAGGATGCTCCTAGCGTTTCTTGAGGACTCCAAGCACTCTGGCAGACACCACAATCACCGAACCGAAGAAGCATATAAATCCTCTCAAGCATATGAATGCTGTAGACAGTTGAATAGGAAACCATATGAATAGGTTTACACTCCTAGCAGTCAAACTGGAACTGCATACAATAAATCCTCCCCCAAGAATGAGATGACACTTCACTTTGAGTGTTAAAACAGGAACTTACTGTACTGGCACATACAGCCTCTTTTATTCACAATCCACAAAACATAGTACTGCCCACAGGGTTTTGCAGAACAACCAATAAACACATTACAACACATACAATGCAAGTACAGCAGCCAATCAGACACAATGGGACAATAGAAACACACCCAGCATATTCCTCCCCTCTGCTTAGGAGATAATTGAGTCAATTACTGTATCTAATCAATTATCTCCAAGCTGAAAAGTTACACTTTTTATACATTTTTATAACTCTGTGAGTTAACATCGTACATACATAAAACTTATATTATTTTAACCAGTATAACTTGGGGACAAACATATCCAAAATTCACTTGAATAGGTTCAGGGGTTTAACGGTTAGGTCGAAGGCCTTTGTTTTCACTTGCAAGCATGGCTTTTCCTATCCAAACCAGTTCCCACTGGTTTGGCAGTGTCCTTGGGACAACACCCTGCTGGAGAACAATGGATCCGGGGGAGGGGAAGAGGAAGTGTCCAAAAAGTTTCAGTATATCCATACACTGTTTTTAAAAGGCCAGCACAGTACAATAAAAGTCCATTCACTGTGCTTAAAGGGCCAGTAGCCACACAATAAAATACAATATGCCCAAATATTGCATTCAAAAGTACAACTTTACCAGGGGCCATAGTCAGCAGGTAGGAGGCGGGCAGCCAGGCCTCTCCAATGCCCAGTGGCGAAGCGGGTTCCGCCACACACGCAACACAATGAAGATGTATATATTAGGTATATGCACCTGTTACAATACCTCCATTCTTCATTTTATATCATGGTAGCAGATACCTATGGCCTTCAGAACACAATCGCTCCTTGGCTTATTTTACAACGTATTTTGTCTCTTTATAAATATCTGATAAATAGGACTCCTGTCATTTTACGTTTGAAGGTGAAATGCGGCCAGTGTGTTACCGGAACGCTGTGGGTGGTGAGTTTGCAAATATTGCACGAACAAGGGATGTGAATGCAATCTACAGAAAAACAGCTGATAGCTTTTCCATTTTCCAAGGTTATAAATAAATCCTTTGGCCAGCCTAAGATTATTAAACTAAACACCTACGGGCAAACTGGAGCAATGAATCGTGTGTTTTGTATACATTTAGATAATGTTATTTGCTTTCCTCTTGCTTTCATTGTTTGCATAATTATGTTATTAGTTTTATTCACTCAATAAACCAAAAAGGCTCTGAAGATTGAAGATACAGATAAAGGACAAGAGTACTTTATTGAAAGTCTTGGTAATAAGCTGGCGGAAGAACCAAGCTATATTTCATTAGAATTATATTAACTCTGGGAAATAACATATTTACAGGTTTATCGAGCATGAAGGAACAAGCCAATTAAAAGAAAATATGAAACCATATAGAGATTTTTAATGGTGGTTTCCTATTTGCGTGTTGATTACTGGACACCAGAAGAATTACAATAATTTAAATAGCCTTTATTACATCTCCAGTGGTAGCAGATACTAATATCTGGCCATACCTGATGTTTTTTTCTTAAAGACAGTCTTTATTTGAAACACAGAAATAGAAACAACGTTTCAGCTGCTACATGAGCCTTTGTCAACTTAAGCCGAAACGTTGTCTCCATTTCTGTGTTTCAAATAAGACTGCCTTTTAGAGGAATCATCAGGTGTGCACGGATATTTGTATCTACTACCATTGGATTTTTATGGGAACCTGGTCCTCTCTGTCTGGAGCACCCTGGTGGAAGTACCCCCTTTGTTAGGTGTGTCCACCATCCTTTCCAATTGCTGGCAACCTTTATTACAGCTCCAGGAGAGTCTCCTCATTGCAGCTCTGATCCACATCTGGTGAAGTCTGATGATAACTTGTGTCTAGTCAGATGCTTCTCATAGAGAAGCAATGGGACACACATTGTATGCTTACTTGAATTATATTTATTTATTTATGGTCACAATCCTGATGTTAATTATGTAGCTAGTTCTGTGCAGAAATGTCAAATCTAAACAGCAGATACATAATGGAACCACTACTATTCAGTTTACATAGTTTACATTTTGCTACTATCATACTCACTAACACTCACCTCAACTCACATTTATGTGAATGAACGACATGTGACAGAGAATAAGGATCCCAAAAGTTATCATTTCAAACATGGATATACTATCTCGAAGGTCCTCTTCAGTTTACTTTCTAATTGCTTGAACTCACTCTGTAGGACAATCCTTCCATTGGCGTATTCATTGGTGCCAATATGGACCAGTACAGTTGGGTTATCTCCAGCCCCTCCCAATAATCTGTCTACGTTTAGCAACATGTAGAGCCCAATCTGTTTTAAAGCGGCACTGTCATGGCCGCATCCGTTTTTTTTGTTTTTAAATCCCCCTCCATACTCTACCACATCTATTTGTTCCCCTAGTCACCACCAAATACCCCTAAGCCCCCCATTTTACCTGTTTTTATCTTTAGTTCGTGTCCGGACCTAGGTCCTGGGCGTCGCCATCTTTGTGTGGGCAGATGAAGGCCTTGTGGAACACAAATAGAAATGGATTGAAATTTCACACGAACAAAAAACGAATGTCGGTGTGCATTCGTTAAGTTTATTACATGGTTTATTTTACCATTGATTACATTCACAAAATAAGACAAATTCTGAACATTATTAGGGGGAAAAATTGCATTCATAATTTCAAGGATATTTTTGTATTCAACAAAAAGGAAAGAAGGTGGAAGCTACATAAATGTCACAGCAAACATCGACAGAATAATGTGTTGCAAAGAAAATGTGCACCTTTGCATCTCTTTTTTATACTTTGGATGTGAAACATTTGTGAACCAAGAAAGAATGAACATGGAACACAGAGGAACAGTAAGGAATATTTTCTTGAAAATAAAGGAATAAAAAGACACATCAGAAATTGAATAGAAATACTGCATACAAATCAAACACATTTTTTTAAACATAGCCCCCAAAGTGTCTTAAATCCTAAAAAGAACCTAAAACTAAAGAACTTGGCTAGTTGTAAATGAGTAGGGTGCTACCTTTGAGGGAAGTAGTTTATAAAGTTGCATTCTAAGCTCCATAACCACTACGGCTGACCATAGTGTTTATGGTGTGTTCATATTTTTCTACTGTCCCACTGCTTTTGTGTAACCTGTTTTAGCTTCTGAGATTGATCAGTTTTTCATTATAATCTGACATCAGCTAATGCAAAAGGAGAGCAGGACATTCCATTCTGTAGAAGCTGGCTGTTGCATGATTGGTATTTCCTTCTGTGAAGACTGTATAATGCTACATTTCCAGGACATTCCACTGGGCTCAGTTAAAAGTGAATTTTGTAGGACATTCCATTCTACAGAGGTCAACATATGCCCTGATTAACACTTAATGTGTTGTACGTCTATTGTATAGAGCACAGTTTATATAAAATGAGCATGATACTTGTTTTATAGAACATTGTTAATGCTAAATGAGTAAGGCATTCAATTCTATACAGATACACTCTAATGAAAAAAAATGACTAATAAGGTCACTAGAGTGTATCTCTGATCTTTTAATAATTATTTACATTATATTTTGGAGTGGGGTATTATTTTTATGTTTTTATGTTTTTATGTTTTTAATTATAGTTTGGAGGTTAGAAGTCGGAGGGTGACCTCAATACCCGCACCATATTTACAGTTGAGTGTCAACACAACCATAGTATTTTTGTGCATTCAATTCTATAGAGTCAAGGTAACACTAAATGAGAAGCATATCTGCTCTATAGAGCCAAGTTAATGTTACATTACTAGGATATCCTTCCTAAAATGCATAGGTTATGCTAAATGAGTAGGACATACCATTTTGTTATGCTTTATTAAAGGTAGATTCGTAGGGAATTCCATTATATACAGCCCATTGTATACTAAATGAGTGGGATAATTGTATATACAACCTGGTTAATGCGAAATGAGTAGGACGTTCCATCCTATGCCGCTCAGCTAATGATTTATGTATAGCGTATTCTTGTTATGATCTTCGTGTAAGTTCTAAAAGGAGCACATGATAATGGTAACTTTGACTGTGGGTGATCCTTTAGGGTTAATTCAATTGTTTGTTTGTGACTTTTTATTCAATATTATTTCATTTGAGACATTAAGTTACATGCCTACAAACCTGACTAAATCTAGAAGACACAGAAAAATATTTGGAAATAAATTGATCAGAAAATCCTTCTGCTCTAGACGGTCCAGACCTTTGAAAGACTGCAGTCAGGGCTGCGTAGAATTCCTGTAACAGAAAAAGAACCTTTAACCCCTTAAGGACCAAACTTCTGGAATAAAAGGGAATCATGACATGTCACACATGTCATGTGTCCTTAAGGGGTTAAAGAGTCATTGCATTACTACTTAGAAATACTGAAATAGCTTCTCTATAAAAAAATATTTATACATAAAAAATAACTGATGTTTTTCTAATAAAATGTTTGCTTTCAAGCTATCTTATCTTAAATCTGGCACACAAAAAAAAAGGAAATTGATGCTCACATATCCATCTGCTTATTAGGAATTTATATCCAATTTCTAGAGGTGATTGACGATTTAATGAACAAAATAGCTATAAAAGTTACAATCTCTTGCAGTTGTGCTCCTTAATAAAAAATTTCAGAATGCTAATCTATACGAATTAACTTAATATCCGTTAAAGCAGATCTCTTTCTTATTTGTCGCCTGCTAAAAAAAAATCCCAAATTATATGAAACAAAAGCATTTTGTCATATTTGTTTTTTTTGCGATGCGACTGCAAATAATCCAGAGAATGTTTCTAGAACACGGAAAGATTTGATTTATTTGATTTGATTCTATTGTCTGTATTCACTTAGGTGAGATTGAGGAAAATTGTTTCCTGCAATTACAAAAAAAGAATGGGGAACCTGACTTCACAAAAATTACCACCAATTGAAAATCACTCTTATAGTTAACAAAAAAAACAAATCAAATAAACTGTATCAATATTGCTAGAAAACCTAAATCTTTGTTACAAGTTACAACATTTGATAAGTGAGGTGCAAGTTTAAAAGAAAAGGAGGGACAGACAATTGTAGTAATGGAGGGGGAAGTTACTCCCCAAAAAGATTTGGTCTTAGTTAGATTCACAGACAAACGCTGGTATAGCAATCAGGTGTTGTGCTATATCTAGGTTGCTGTACCAGATCTTCTTAGAGTACAAAAAAGATACATGTAGCGAGTTTAAATGATTACAAAGGTTATTGAGATTGATAGTTAAGGACCAATGATCATCTCTAAAAGCTTATAATACCTCCTATAATTGGAATATTATATAAAGGTCAATTATATTAACAGTGGAGTAATGTAAATACTAGAGATGAATGCTTAATACTCAATATTTCTCAGTGCTAACCACTGAGCCCCATTTGAATTTTAGTGCAAATGTGCGCCTTTATGAAGCGCATACACTGGCCCTGGTGCCCTGTCTGTTTAAATGGTAGGAATCCCACCCTATGTTGACATCACGTGGCCAATCAGCATGCGCCACGTCAGTTGAGGCGGTTCAAGGTGGATAGTCTTCTAGAGAGAAGGGAAGAAAAACAGACTGCGCCAAATAACAACTATGAGTATAAAATAAATAAGAAATCTACTACTTTGAATACAAAGTGCACTAACTGTCCCAAAGAGAAAGACTTTATGGTCGCAAAATGAACCTCAATATCACAAAAAAAAGGCAATACAGCCAACTGATCTACAAAAGATTATCATAGCATAGTGTAATACAGTAAGCGAAGCTGGAAATACACTCACAGGATAGTGGATAATAAAATCACCTATGGGTTCCTCCCTTCAGAGTATTTGGTGGGCTAGCCAATGATATCTGTAATGGAGCTGCCTGTACCCCTGGCTGGGTACCTCCGCCAAGGACCGCTTCCTAGCTGGAACAGGGAACAAACCTCAGCACTCTAGCCCACAGTCGTTGTGGCTTGACTGGGGTCCTGGAACCGCTCCCTCCTGGACCCGAATGGGGAATTCGCTCTAGACACCCCCAGGCACTGAATAACACTCTGTTATGGGAGCTTCAGTCCTTACAAGGACTTTCCCTGTTGAATCCGCCACACTGGAACAGTGATTAAAGAATAGCCCTCTGCCCTCCCAGTAACCAGCTGACACATAGATCTGGGAGTACAAGCTGGAATTCATTTATTGGCAGCCACAACTGGTCTTATATGCAGGACCCAATGCAAGGGGCAAATCCTCCTGTTTCTATTCCTGAAATGAATCTGATCTCGAAGCACTGGGGGGAAAGACAAACAGAGGGGTTGGGGAAAGGGAAAAAGAGACACACAAAGGAGTTGGGGGTAGAAATAGACGCCTGCTGGCGGAAGAAAGAGGCCTGCCAGCCACAGCTGCCAGCAGCAGCCAGTCGGCTAGCCACAGTAGCCAGCCTGCCAGCTGGCCTGGATCGGCCCTGGCGAGACACATGGTCTGCAGCTCTGCACCTGCTGGAGCTGCAGACTGAATATCATGGCCACTGGACCACCAGGGAACGGATTTCTTTAAAAAAAAAAAAAGATATTTTGGTGTGGGGAGGCTGCTCACTGAAACAGCCTCCACACACTGTAGTGTCACCCTCCTCCCACTTGTCACCCCCCCACCTGTCATTCCACATAGTATCAACCCCCACCAACACACACACACTGGCACCCCTTCACCTATCACACACATTGCCAGCCCCCCCCACACAAACACTTTTACCCAACCACACACAAATACACTGTCACCCTCCCTACTCACTGTCCCCCACACACATACACTGTTACCCCTCACACACATCCAAACACACTGTCACCCCCTAAACCACACACATGGTTACTCCCTGACACACACGCTGTCAGCGCCCTACACACACATTGTCACCCCTACACAAATACTGTCTTCCCCCTACACACACACTGCCGCACGCTACAAACACAATGTTACCCCCTACACACAATTTGTCACCACTTACACACACACATACATTTCACTTTTTTAGTTGTATAATTACGTGGTGGAAGTTATTAGTGCCCCCTCCCCCCAGTTTTGACTGTGCCCACTCTATATTATTCCTAGAGGCGCCACTGGTCACATGACATTCATTAACATATGTTTAACTTTAATTTAATGATTATATGTCATAAACCTTGTAAAAACGACTTTTTATACAAATATCTAATGTGTACAAGTGAAATACATAATATTTAAACATAAACCTTTATTAGCATTTAAGATTTAACAGAATAAATGAAAAACAGTGAAACAACATGTGAAAAACGAAATTTCCCAAGATACTCTTGGGTACTGGAGTTGTGCTTACAAATGGAATAGGGACACTCAAACTGGTGAGGGACACTCGAACTGGTCTGGGGTTATGCAGCCCCATAAGCAGCAAACTGGCGATGCACTGTGTTGACACTGTCCTATCATGGCCAGCATTAACTAATGCAGCAATTTGAGCAAGTCTACCAGACGGGCTATCCTTTGCTCCCCAAATGCATGAAAGAGCTGACACCAGTTAGCCAGTTGTCCTTCCTTGCACCACTTTTGGTAGGTACTTACTAAGGCATACTAGAAATACCCCACATAAGTTGCCGTTTTTGGAGATGCTCTAACCCACTCGTCTAGCCATCACTTTTTGGCCTTTGTCAAAATCACTCAAGACCTATTTTTCCTGCTTCCAACAAATGAAATTCAGGAACTAGCTGTTCACTTGCTGTCTAATATATCCCAGCCCTTGAGAGGTGTTATTGTAATGATATAATCAATGCTATTCACTTCACCTGTTAGTAGTTTTGATGTTGTGACTGATCAGTGTTGTCACGGTTCTTGAACCAGACACACGGACAGATCACAGGAGGAGAAATTGCAATACCGGTCCTTAGAGTGGCTGGGCTATGCAAAAGGAGAGAGGTCAGTGTACTAGCCAAAGTCAAGGAGTAAAGAGATATGGAACAACGATAGGACAAGCAGAGGTCAAGGATCAGAGAAGACAGCATAACAAGAGACAGAGACGAAATTCTGTAACCAACTATCAGACAGAGTAAACGCACTATTGGGCTATCAGAAGACCACAACAGGGCAACAAGGCACAGATGAGGTAAGTTTAAATATACTTAGACTATTTCTGATTGTATAGTTTTCCACTTAGAATTATTTACAACACGTAGAAGGTATTTGACACTGCCAGTTTGAGCCCTGACGTCATCATTATGCGCCGTGTCAGGTGGCTGAATCGGGCAAATATTTAAGCAAAGCCACAATGGTACCCGCTGCAAGTGAAGCCACCGCAAGCTGCGAGCGGCCAGGGGGCCTGACAGGACAAGTGCCGTTGGGACCCGCGGCAACGGGAGCCGCCACGAATGGGGAGCAGGTAAGGGGCCTGACGGGACAGGTGCCGGCGAGACCCGTGGCAAGGGAAGCTACCATGAGCAGCAAGCATGCAGGGGACCTGACAAGCGTATGTAGGAAAATGTCCACAAACAGACATTATGTTTTTATTCTTCTGCCATTTACATTCTGGCTGCATTCACAAAATGTTCATTAGTTTCTCTACAAATTTCCATTGTTTCCAAATTAAATTTTTCTTTATAAAAATTCTAAAAAAAAACAACTATATTTTCCCACAATTCTTATTCAAGCAATTGATACATAATGAGTAGTTAATATTGTGTACATTTATAATTTATGGGGGGATTTAAGTGTCTCTAAATCGACATCTAGAAATAAAATATCTGTGATTTCCTATGTATATGTGCTAGGTAAATCCCATGTTTCAAATAAATCGTACTCTTCCTTTTTTAATCAAAGAACTTGTTAGAGCCAAATTTTTCTATTTTAATTTATTTTCATTTCATCACAAAATACAATTGAATCAATAAACCAAACTCTGACTAAATTATTTTAGTGCCATTTGGGTGCGGATTCAACATAACAACCGGTTTAGTAATTAAGCCCTATCTTAAACTCACTGAGTTGAAAAAGAAAAAGAAACAATTTCAATGTAACACATATAACGTGCTAACAATACAATACACAAACATATCTCCATAGCAACAAAGACCTTTTATATTTTGATTAATGATGCCTGCATGAATTTTACGAAGAAATGCACTTGAACCATGAAGCTATAAGCACTTTGCACAAAACAATGTGTTGATGTCTTGTGGGTGTCGGTTCTTTCACTGATGTCCTTTTTTAAAACATTTTAAAAACCCATTTTCATGTGTCATGGGAGTGTTTTAATGCAATATTACAGTTCACTGCAAGAAAAGAAAATAACTAATCCCGGAAATTAAATTTGTCATATTTCGATCAGATTCCTGCTTTTTAAGTAGATCACTGTGTGTCTCCTTATCCCTAAAGGGAAACTATAGTTTATATAGTTGACTATACTGTCTCCCTCACCTCAGTAGTGCAGAAGGGAAAAAAAATAAACTTTTGTCACTTATCTGAGTCCAGCGCTGATGTCCCCCGGTGTTGACTTGAGTCTGCCTTGGCTCTTCCACCGTCGACGGCAGCCAGTGGCGGGACCCATACCAATATACCAATGTCGCACTCGCATTAGAACAGCCCTGTAGGAAAGCATTATACAGTGCTTTCCTATGGGGTTTTGGGTGAAAGCTGGATGTCATTGTGCTGAGCATGAGGAAGTCCAGCACCAGTTTGGCGACCAAAAGTTGCCTAACAGCCTGGAAGTTCCTCTAGTGGCTGTCTGGTAGATAGCCCCTAGAGGTGGAGTTAACCAATAAAGGTAATTATTGCAGTTAATTAAAAACTGCAATAATTACCTTTACAGGGCTATGGGAATATGCACCCAGACCACTTCAATTAGCTGATGTGATCTGGGTGCCTATAGTGTCCCCTTTAAGTTTTAAGTTACTTTTTCTTTTCTGACTCCCATACATGTAACCTCTCCTACTAATGTATAAAATTTAAATACTGGTGTCCATTTACCTTTATTTTTCAAGTCATGTATCCATATCATCTTTTTTGCTAAACTTTTTTTGCAAGGTGATCATTTTATGGTCTGATACAACTTTACCTTAAGTAAATCCTAACTTGTAATTCTCTTCATGTTAAATAAATATTAAAATTAATACAATTACAAGTTAGCATACACTCATGGTAAAGTTGTCTAAAACGATCACCTTGCAAACAATTCTTCTCCTTGAATTATAAATTATTTTTACTTTTATACTGCTATTAGCCAATGATACATTTCTGTATGGAATTTATTTATCATTTGGCCCTTAATAAATAATTTTGAAATAAAATTAATAAAATATTTTTCATGGATGGTTCATAACATAGATAAATAGTCACCTGGGACAGCTAAAAGTCTCTTAAAGGACCACTATAGGCACCTAGACCACTTCAGCTTAATGAAGTGGTCTGGGTGCCTGGTCCATCCAGGGGTTAACCCTTTCTGCTGTAAACATAGCAGTTTCATAGAGAAACTGCTATGTTTACCTATGGGTTAATCCCGCCTCTAGTGGCTGTCTCATTGACAGCCGCTAGAGGCGCTTCCGCGCTTCTCACTGTTATTCTCACAGTGAGAAGACACCAGCGTCAATAGGAAAGCATTGAGAATGCTTTTCCATGAGACTGGCTGAATGCGCGCGCGGCTCTTGCCGCGCATGCGCATTCAGCCGATGACGGAAGAAGAGGGAGGAGAGTCCCAGCGCCGAGGGAGCCCAGCGCTGGAAAAGAGGTAAGGGATTAACCCCTTCCTCCCCTTTCAGCGCCATGGGAGTGGGACCCTGAGAGTGGGGGCACCCTCAGGGCACTATAGTGCCAGGAAAACGAGTATGTTTTCCTGGCACTATAGTGGTCCTTTAATAAAGGACAAAAAGTGTGCAATAGTAATTTACTAATCTATGTACCAATCTAGTAAGACTGATAAAACTCTATTTTTCTAGGTCAGCTATTTTTAGCCCTATATTTTAATTCCCTGGTCATTTCCAGGTAAAATTAATAATCCTATTGCTGTTCAGACAAAAATATCTCGGAATTGATAGGTGACATTTGCTGTGTTCACATTCTGTAGCAATTAGATAAGTATTTCACAAACCTTCCTGGAATATGCGTAGTTATTGATAGAAAGGAGAATTAACTATTGAATTTGTCCAGCAGCAAACAAAAAAAAACTGCATTAAATGTTTCTGTTGTTACTATTGTTGTTATTAAAGTAGAATGGCTAGTTGCCATTAGTCACCCACATCTAACGAAATTAATATAGAGGGTATGATTACTATAGCCGGTCTCATGATAACCCATCCGCTTGACGATGGAATGGGAAGTATAAAGTTATTAATGAAAGGAGTATGAATGAATTAAAGGGACACTCTACTGCCCAAATACAAAATAAATAAAAATCACTGTTTATTAGATATACCCCAAATAAAAACATTTAAATAATTTAATTATGCATTTTCTATTGGAGTTTTACCTAAAAACAGCTTGCAAAAACTGGAGATCTCTTGTCTGCAGCCTTTGCAAGGGCTCCCCTTCTAGCCCCGCCCAGATTTTCTGTGGCTGTCCAATCACAGACTTCCCAATGCAGCTCAATGAGAAGTCTTTGCAAGGCGGTGCTCTAAGCAATTGCTGCCGCTAAAGAGTTATTCCAAGAACCATGACCAGTTCAGTGTTTTGAAGGGATAACAGTGCAAGGACCCTGAAACGTTGCACATACATTGACATATTATGTATTACTGAGTAACTCCACCTCCTTCAGTTTCATAAGCCAGCCCAGAATAAGGTTTGGATTATAATCCTGTCGTATTCGGAACACTCTCAGCCGATGAATGAATGGCAGTATATGGTTTCTGAGAGCTTTGCAAAGGCTGGATGGCTTTCAGCAGGCACAAGAGGAGGGTCGGCATCTGTCGGGACACAGGTAAGAGGTAAACTATTACAAAAAAAAGTTTGTCCCTTTACTGGGGAATGGCACTGGGTACTCCTGGCATTTTAACCACTATTGCAGACTGAAGTAGTTTATATAAAGCTTGAAATACAACGTTAAGTGTAAAAGTGTTTGTCACAGCATCCTATTGTCTTGTTAAAATCATTGTCTCATTATTTCAGTTATTAAGCAGAGAATAAACGTAAAATGCAGGAAGTTTTCTTTTGTCAATAAAGGATTTGTGCCTGAAGAACAGGAAAATATGAGCAATTAGAAACACATATAAAACAGGATTGTTGTTTGTTTTACCTTTGATTGGTTTAACAGGCTCTCATTACTGTCTGATACTTGTTTTATTACAGGATTTTCATTTAACTCTTGAGAACAACGGCTAAACCTGGCAACGGGAAACACATCTGAGAAATATTTACGGTTCCTCGTACTGATTCTAAATCTGGAAATCCTGGAACTGCGAGTGAAATATAAATGATTAAATATTGCCCACACAAAGATAACACAACAAAGAATGTGAACACAATAAAAAAGGTCCATCACCTGAAAGGCTGTAGAATATCTCATTAAGAAGTGATTTTTGTTTACCTAATTTTCAGGTATCTCTTGGGGTTAAGATGACATAAATATCCAGATCAATGTTTCTGATTTTATCAATCTCGGGATGATGGAAAGCTGATTTATCCCTGTCAGGAATCAAAAATAGAAGCTTGATGTTTGAACAGACAGTACTCTAGCTGGATGAGTTATCTGTTTTGGCTGCTACCTGTTTACTTTGCCCTTGAGGCGTTTGAAGAAAACCTTTTGACACCTACACATTAGTTTAATTCAGAAAGATGGACGTGAATAAATAACTCTGAAATAATAAGAGATATCTTTCAGTGCCATTATTTCCAGCATTGATATCATTATCTGCTGTTGTTATGCCTTTAAGCAGTCCACTGGAGAATTGTGGTATATTTTATCCTTCTTTCCATGGCAATGGAACGCTGATCTAATCCGTTACATTAGTGAATAAAATTAATGCTTTGTGTGTCAGCGGTGAGAACGCGTTCTTCATATGTCGTGTAAGAAAAAAGAAAAATGCAAGTCTCTGTTAACTGTTTCATTTCTGAGTCACACAGTATGGAAAGAACACAGGTGAGAGAGTGAAAATCAAAGGCGGTTGTAGCGGAGCTCCCTGTACCCCAGCTGGGTACCTCCGCCCAGGATCGCTTCATGGCTGGAACCGGGGAAAACTGCCACTCTTCTGCTCCAGTCGCCTTGGCTTGACTGGGGTCCTTCTGGAGCTTTTCCACCCGACCAGGCTGCAACTCTCCTTCCAGGCAGGTATCGTCCCATCTGCCTATTCTGCTGCAGTCCTTCTTCCAGGCAGATATCCACCTCTGCCTGCAATGTGATTTCTATTGTCTTTACCAAAGCACTTGCAGCTCTCAGGCCTGGCTCTCTTAACTTATCCCAGGGCTAGAGGGATCATGCAGCCAGCCAACAGGTATGACAATTCTGTGGCTGGGATCCTTAAAGATTCCACACAGGATACTGTTCCAAATGGAACTAACATCCAATACTCTATGTTACATATACTTCTTCATTACTTTTTGATTACATATACATTGCTGTAACAAACATGTTAAAATTCAAATAACCAAAACATGTCACAAAATATACAGGAAATTATAATAACATAATTACATTTTTATAAAGGGATGGAGAAGGCATTAATGAACAGAACATATTTCTCCTGCCTGCACAATTAGCAGTATGCAAATATTCAAATATTCAAATGAGCAATCCTTGCTATTCATGTAGTGCGTACAGCGGTTGCTAGATCCTTGCAACCAACAGATGGCGCTGTACAGGATGCACAGCCAAATCCACCTAGATGATTTCAATCATTAGCAAGACAGGAGGATACACGAACATTTAACCTCAAACACACACACCCTGCACCCACAATGGACACAGGGTGACTTAAACATAGGAATAGTCCACGATCCTACATAAAATGTCCTTATGAAACCCCAGGTGATGGTGACTACCGTCACAGCGCCATTGGGTGTTCAGAGACAGAATATGAAGCAAAGGTTATTTCCTGGAACGATTCCACCTCAAATGCAAGAGTTTAGATCTAGATTCAAGATTCAAGTTATAGTTTGCTGATTTTTGTTTAAAATGTGAAGCCCAAAAAGGAAACAATGGCCTTAGAGCACAGGATGTATCATATAGTTTGTGCGACTCTACTGGAAGATAGTATTTAGTGATAAAGGTACAGGGTTTATAAAGGTATAGTTTCAATAGATCTCTATGAATGGCACAGAATCACAATACTACAAGCAATTCATTGCTGATTACCAAATAAATGCTTCATAATCTCACCCTGCACTGCAAACAGTATGTTCTATCTTTAGCTGTATACATGTTAGTGGTATCTATGGAATATCACTTGATCTATAGTTTAAACTGCAGTGGACTGGTTTCAGCAAGGGAGAAAGTGGGTGAGGGATTCAAAGCAAGGTGCCAGTGGAGGCTTATTAGAGACTGGAGGGCAGAAGAATGGTGGTTGCATAAGTTCTGCCAATTCTACCCCCTGGTGCTAACAGCCTTTGACAGCCCTGTAGGCAGGCTCGTAGAAAGGCCTGCTGTCTTTTAGGTCAGGATATTTGCTGCCCAAAAAGGATTCATTGAGAAGCACAGGTGGCTATCAGACAGCCAATAAGGGTGATTCACACAACTTAGTATAGTATCGTATTAAATCATATTTTTGGTAAATGACTAAAAAACATAGCAAAAAGAGGGCAAAAAGTGTACCTATGTATACTGAGTTATTACTCAAAGATGCGTAGATTCAGAGAGGACTACGGTAAACTATACAGAATATTCAACTGTAAGACAGCGTCTACCACTGGTCAATTGCTCAGCAAAATAAGCAAAGAAAAACAAATAAATTGTATTAATTGATATTAAAACCACAACGTGCTAGTGTACATAAGTGTTAACCTAAAATAGTGATATACTGAAAACCCAACATAGGTGTAATAAATAAAAAGAAGAAAGAAAAAAGTCTCAGCCAGGACCTATATATCTATAACGTAATTACGTATATAAATTAATATTTGTAATAATATCAGGACTGGTAAGTGGCCCCCAGGCAGCTGGGTAGGTGTGAGAGAATCTCAAACCCTACTTGTGGCAACAAGGGGTAGTACGTATAGTGTAGGGGGAACAGGCCAGTACGATAAGGCTCCGTCCTGAGATAAGAGTATATAGGGGGGGATAGAAGGAGAAAAGAGCACTTTCTCCCCGTAAACATGGAAAGATAGTGGCGGTCACGGCTGTATTATATCACAGTGTAACTGGAATTTGTAATTATTCATGGTCTGGTTCCCTCTGACGAGCCAGGTCGGGCGAAACGCGCGCCTCAGGGTGTCCTTCAGTACTTCTCCTATGATTTAGAGGGAAGCACTCGAATCAGCGACCACGCTATTTTTTCTAACTATATCTAATTTGGTCTTAATTTGGAGGCTTCCAGTGTGCCCATTGATTTCTATTGCAGCACACCAGTAGTTAGAACCTACTATTAGTTCCTCATTATTCTTAGGATATGTATCTCTACCAGGGGGGTTAGACTTGAGGTGCCCTCGAAGGCACAGTTTCTAGCGTCAGTAGCAGGGCAACTCTGTTCAGCAGCACTCTTCACTTCACCCTAGCGAAACCTAGCTCCTGCACAAACTATTTTTCCAGTATACCAACGATACTTTGTTTGATCGAGTGGGATAATTGTTAGGTGCCCATGAAGGCACGGGGACTAGCTTTTTCCTTTCCTAAAGACGACTTATTAATACTGCTCTGTTTATCGTATAAAGCAAGTGTTCCTTAGAGGAGTTCGTTAGGGTGCAGATAGCTGATACTTTACGCTATATTTGATCATCCACGATTTCAGGCTGCTGCTATCATATGGGTAGATTCACCGTTGCCACTGCTATAGTATACGCAGAGACAACAGGTCACGAAGCTGTTAACACCACTGCTGGTATCACATTTGTAAAACAAGTTACTTTGCTACGGGAACCAGACCATGAATAATTACAAATTCCAGTTACACTGTGATATAATACAGCCGTGACCGCCACTATCTTTCCGTGTTTACAGGGAGAAAGTGCTCTTTTCTCCTTCTATCCCCACCTATATACTCTTATCTCAGGACGGAGCCTTATCGTACTGGCCTGTTCCCCCTACACTATACGTACTACCCTTTGTTGCCGCAAGTAGGGTTTGAGATTCTCTCACACCTACCCAGCGGCCTGGGGGCCACTTACCAGTCCTGATATTATTACAAATATTAATTTATATACGTAATTACGTTATAGATATATAGGTCCTGGCTGAGACTTTTTTCTTTCTTCTTTTTATTTATTACACCTATGTTGGGTTTTCAGTTTATCACTATTTTAGGTTAACACTTATGTACACTAGCACGTTGTGGTTTTAATATCAATTAATAAAATTTATTTGTTTTTCTTTGCTTATTTTGCTGAGCAATTGACCAGTGGTAGACGCTGTCTTACAGTTGAATATTCTGTATAGTTTACCGTAGTCCTCTCTGAATCTACGCATCTTTGAGTAATAACTCAGTATACATAGGTGCACTTTTTGCCCTCTTTTTGCTATGTTACATTTGGGGTTACCCCCCGTTCTCTAAAGTGTACCTTCCTTTTGGCTCTTTCGTTACTCCCTGTTTGACTAAAAAACATGTTTATGTTTTTTTTTTTTTTACTCTCACTAGCAGCAAGAGAAAGGCATAATAAGAGGTGAGGGAAGGGTATCTACAGAAATAATAATAATAATTGCAAGGACAAGATCACACGGACACATCTCAAAGGTGTAAATTTGCACAACAAAAAGTTTAAAAACCCCAACAGAAAAAAAACAACTATATTTATTTATTTATTAATGCAGCAAAAACTGCCCCTAGGGACAAGGCTTCCCTGATTATAGACATAAACATAAATTTAATGATTGCAATGTAGTAGCTGGTGTTCATGGCTTCTCTTCGGTTGCACAGCGCAGTCATTCATGTCTTGTCTTGAAGATATGCTCAGCTCTCACATTGAAGATAATAGCAGAGCTACAACTGGACAAAAAAAACTACTGAGGAAAGGCATTTTTTATTGAAAACATTGCAGCCGATTTGCAGCAAACACGGACATTTCAAAGGTGAATATCTTTTTTTAATATTTCAGATTTTCATTTTATTGTTTAATTTTTTTTTTCTATATATTATCTGTATAAGACATCAAAAAATTGGCACCATGCCAATGTACACTTGGAGAGCCCCTTTATATCAAGTTGCTCTTTCTCGCATTACTTACCTCGAGCAGGCGTCCCGTGTGTGCTCCATTGCTTTAACACTGAAAATGCTAAACATATTTGGATTTCCTTCCTAAAGATTCCGACCAGAAAAGGACATCTCTCTTCTCTTCGCCATAATTTTATTCCTCGTGTTTGACCCGAATTTTAATGGATTTTGCTTCCTGGATTTCTCTCTCAAGACTGAATAAAAAGGATCTTTGGATTCTTGCAACATAATGTTATTCTTTATTTTCAACTCGCCTGAATTTTGTTAAAAGATTCTTTTGCGTTGCTTTTCTTCAAATAGTCTTTGAATATTTTGTTATAAGGCATTCATTGAAAATCCCTTTTGTTGCATGAATACTATGCATCTACTTACCTTAAATTTTGTCTCAGGAATATACCCTTTTCCATTCTCCCATCTGAATATCATCTAAAAACTAATATATATAATTTTATTTTTGTGCTCATAAAACAGTTTAGTTAACCTACCTTCATCTATCTAGGACACTAAATAATCAAAACATTTAGTCAGAACATTGCCGAAGACAAGAATAAATTAAAGACGTTGCGTCTGCAATAAAACTTGAATTAGGAAGTTGTAAAAGGCTACAGAATTTTAGGAAACACGAGGAAAGCTAAATCATGTCAACCTAAATTTGAATTGAAGAACAGACTGAAAGTAATAAAATAAATGTCAAGAACTGACACATTTCTGGACTTTTATGGATCATTTCACAGCCCCACATGATATATTTATAACTGATGTAGATCTTCAGTGCTGATACAGGGGAGATAAAATTGTGAGTTATGGAGACTGTTTGAAGCAATTGTAGCCATTCAATAATTGTGGTTGTGGTCTACACAAAATAGATAACAGATAAGGATAATAAATGGAGTTGTTTGAAAGCTAGCTATAGCCTGGCAGATGTCAACACTAATAACCAAAAACATTTTTATGACTTCTGTTTTTTCCATTATCTCAAGGCTATTCAATAACAGGGAATTGTCAGGAATTGATTAGGGAACTTAACATTTCAGGTAAAAACTGGACTTGAAAAAACACATTTTTCAAATGTGTTATTTGTCCTAAAATACGAATTTAAGGTAAATGTTCCATCATTTTTTCACTTTTGAATATGTCTATATGTGTGTTTAATTTTCAAACAGTTGAGTCTAGTAATGGTTAGGGATTCAACACAGAGGATTAGCTATGAAAGAATGTAATTCGAAGCTTGAGGGGCAGGTAAACTCAAACAGAGATTACTAGGGACACAGGATGGTTATTCTAATATTGTCCTTCCTATCCTTTTAGTAGAGAACCTGTGAAATATATCAGATATATTACATGCAGATATAGGATTATATTTCAGTACCATGTACTTACTGTTTTATATTCTATTCTATATTTTTTTATTGTCACTTATAAATCCATTCTATTGTACAGCACTGCTGAACATGTAGCCACTTTATAACTAATAATAAAAGTGAGTCATTTCAATAGCTAACTTCTGTTCTATATATAAAGCATTGCAATCTGCATGGAATGGAACAGATCACAGGATTTGTGTACCAGGCTAATTCGTTGTCATGATGGCCAGCTTCTTTTAGGGTTTTCCACTCCCAAAAGCTGTTGAAGCCCCCTACTAATCGGTTCGGAGTCCAGAGTATGCATTGTGAGTATGCGTACATTTACTTTAACCCCTTAAGGACACAGCTTCAGAAGCTTGTCTTTCACTTAATGACACAAGCATTTTTTGCATTTTTTGCTGTTTGCGTTCAACTGCAATTTGCATTTTACTAATTTATTGCACCGATGCATATTATATACCGTTTTTTAAAGGACAGAAAGGGCTTTAATTTGATGTAACATATATTTACATAAATGCTTATTTATTATTAAAAAAATACAGAAAAATTCAAAATAAATGAAAAATCTTGATTTTCTTTTTACAGTTTTTGCAATAATAATGTGTGCACAATTAGTGCAGGTTAAGGAAAGTAATTAAAAATAAATTCATTTAGTTGTTCTGATTTACAGAATATATAATGTGTCTGGGATTTTAAGTTTTTTTTTGGTAGTTACAAGTCACAAAGCACAAGGAGTAAAATAAACTTTTAATGTGGAGCGATTTTAGAATTTGGTATGTTTGTCTTGTAAGCTTAATAGCCATAAAAGAAAACAAAATTGCCACATAAAAGTATATATTTATATAAAGTAGACATCACAGGCTATTTACCTAAGGTTGTTTTGACACTTTCTACGTAGCCATTTTACCGCCAACCTCTGCTAAATATTGGAGTAAAATTGTGTTTTTTGGGGGTTTTCGCACACAAACTTATAACAAAGAACTTCTCATGTGTATTTTGTAAAGTTGGTGTGTGCTATTCCTATACAAAGTTTTATTATGTGTTCAGTTACTTCTGCTGAGTACAACGGTACCCCCATTGTATGTCTTTGGCACTATTTTGTGAAGCTACAGTGCCTTTTCAGTATTCACAGTAGAATTTTGAGAGACAGATTTAATGAGCCTATGCTTCCATTTGGGGTATTATAACAGTTTGACTGTTCAAAAAAACCCCACAAAGGCCTACCATTTGTAAAAGTAGACACTCCAGGGTATCTCATAAGGTGCATATTGTGCCTTGACATGCCCCCATTTTTTTACCATTACATGCCAAAGTATGTGGTAAAAAATAATTTTGTGCATTTTTTACATACGGATTGCATTTTTGCTGGGCATTTTGTATATTTCATATGTGCCACTAAGTTCAAACCCCCCAAATTATGCTCAGCTAAGTCTTCTGAGTAAAAGGACATCCGCAATGAATTTCTTTGGCACTATTTTGTGAAGCTACAGTGCCATACAGGAGACCTGTCCTTTTTAGTATTCACAGTAGAATTTTGAGAGACGGATTTAATGAGCCTATGCTTCCATTTGGGGTATTATAACAGTTTGACTGTTCAAAAAACCCCCACAAAGGCCTACCATTTGTAAAAGTAGACACTCCAGGGTATATCATAAGGTGCATATTGTGCCTTAGCATGCCCCCATTTTTTTCACCAATATATGCCAAAGTATGTGGTAAAAAATAATTTGGGGCATTTTTTTACATACGGATTGCATTTTTGCTGGGTATTTTGTATATTTCATATGTGCCACTAAGTTCAAAACTTCCAAATTATGCTCAGCTAAGTCTTCTGAGTAAAAGGACATCCGCAATGAATTTCTTTGGCACTATTTTGTGAAGCTACAGTGCCATACAGGAGACCTGTCCTTTTTAGTATTCACAGTAGAATTTTGAGAGACGGATTTAATGAGCCTATGCTTCCATTTGGGGTATTATAACAGTTTGACTGTTCAAAAAACCCCCACAAAGGCCTACCATTTGTAAAAGTAGACACTCCAGGGTATATCATAAGGTGCATATTGTGCCTTAGCATGCCCCCATTTTTTTCACCAATATATGCCAAAGTATGTGGTAAAAAATAATTTGGGGCATTTTTTTACATACGGATTGCATTTTTGCTGGGTATTTTGTATATTTCATATGTGCCACTAAGTTCAAAACTTCCAAATTATGCTCAGCTAAGTCTTCTGAGTAAAAGGACATCCGCAATGAATTTCTTTGGCACTATTTTGTGACGCTACAGTGCCATATTGGAGACCAAGCCATATCAGTTTTTACAGAACTTTGAATTTTGACGCTGGGCCTATGTGCAATTTCCAAGCATCTTCGCAGGTTTTAAATTCAAACTACCCCACAAAGGCCTACCATTTCTTAAAGTAGACACCCCAGGGTATTTCAAAAGGCATATTTTGAACCTTGGCGTGGGATAAATTTTCCGCTAGCTTGTACAAGGTGTAGTGGTAATAAGCGTTTTTTCTGCCTTTTTGACACACAAAGTGAGTTTGCACAGTATATTTTGCAAACCTTATGTGTGCTACGACTGTATAATACTTCATATGTTGCTCAGCTATGTCAGCTGAGTACAAAAATACCCCCGTATGTACCTTTGCCAGGTATATGTGGACATCGGAGGGGCACATTTGGGACATAGTCATTCCATTTTTTTTCAAACTTTAAATTTTTACGCTGTGCCCGTGTCCCATTTTAGAGTATTTTACCAGGCTATATAATTCAAAATACCCCACAAAGGCATACCATTTCTTAAAGAAGACATCCCAGGGTATTTGAAAAGGCATATTTTGAACCTTAGCGTGGGATCATTTTTCCGCTAGCTTGTACCAGGTGTAGTGGTAATAAGCATTTTTTCTGCCTTTTTGACACACAAAGTGAGTTTGCACAGTATATTTTGCAAACCTTATGTGTACCACCACTCTATAATACTATATATGTTGCTCAGCTATGTCTGCTGAGTACAAAAATACCCCCGTATGTACCTTTGCCAGGTATATGTGGACATCGGAGGGGCACATTTTGGACACAGCCATTCCATTTTTTTTAAAACTTTAAATTTTTACGCTGTGCCCATGTCCCATTTTAGAGTATTTTACCAGGCTATATAATCCAAATACCCCATAAAGCCATACCATTTCTTAAAGAAGACATCCCAGGGTATTTCAAAAGGCATATTTTGAACCTTAGCGTGGGATCATTTTTCCGCTAGCTTGTACCAGGTGTAGTGGTAATGAGCGTTATTAAATGTATTTTTTTACTTTTTAAAACTTTTTTTACTTTTTAAAACTATTTTTTAAACTTTTGTTTTGCTTATTAATTTTTTTAAAGTTTCCTAAACTTTCGTAAATCTTTTTTTTACAGATTTAAAATTTTTCTAAGCTTTTTTTTTACCGTTAACCCCTAACTAGAGGTAAGCAGCACTAACAGTAAATTCCCCATTTTCCCATAACTCCCACCCACCCCAGCTAGCAAAATATTTAATTATACAATATTTAAATTAGTTAATTAAATAAATGTAACCCCTGAGGGTTAAAAAATAAATAAAAGTTAATCGTCAGGGGTTAAAAAAAATTAGATCACAGTATAATACTGTGATCTGTATTTTGATCACTGTAGGCAGTGATCGACTGGCAGGGAAGGGGTTAATTTTTATTTGGACTGGGTAAAGGGTTTATTTTTGTAAATTTTTTACTTAAACGTTATTAAAACTTTTTTTAACTTAATTTTTTAACTTTTTAAAGCTTATTTTAAAACTTTTTTTAACGTTAACCCCTAGTTAGCCTAACACTAAATCCCCCAATTCCCCACTGACTTCCACCCTCCCCAGCTAGCTAAATTTATAATTTTAAAATATTGAAATTAATTAATAAAATAAATTTAACCCCTGAGGGTTAAAAATAAAAAAAAGAATTAACCCTCAGGGGTTAAAAAAAAAAAAATCAGATCATATTAAAATGTAATCCCTGCCAATTGATCACTGTAGTCAGTGATCAATTGGCAGGGAAGGGGTTAATTTTTTATTAAAATGGGTAAAGGGGGGTGGGATTTTAATTTGACTTCATTTTTTTTACACTAGGGGGCAGGATCAGCACTGATCCGTCTCCCTGCACTTCACACTGAACCCGGAAGTGCAGGGAGGCGGAAGGTAAGAATACAGAGCACATGTGCTGGGGCAGCCCGATACGGTGCTCCTGGTCTGCCTCTAATACAGAGGCAGACCGGAGCACCATTAACCCCACAATCGCCGCGATTGCGGCGATCTGGGGTTAATTTTACCGCGTGACGGACGAGGTCTGTCACCCGTCGTTAAGGGTATGCCCATGATGACGGACCTCGTCCGTCACCCGTCCTGAAGGGGTTAAGGTGATTTTATTCTAGGAACCCCAGAACTGCAACACCAGAGAACAAATCTAGGACACAGGCCCGAAAATCAGGACTGCCCCACTGATTATTTTATGGTTTTATAAAATCTGCAGAAATAATTCCATCTGTACTCTGAATATTTACATGTGTGCCCAATGATTCGATATATTTTTAGAATACATATGTGTATTTACTGATGCAAATGTGCACAATTACTCCGACTTTAAGTTTATATATGAACTGTTAAATTGTTCAATATTCTATAGATAAATTACAGTCAGCACGTAGCTCTCCAATTCTTATTTAACTATATCTCCCTTGTTGCTCAGTTATCTATAAGCACAATCTTTTTTTTTTCCTTAATGATTGCTAAGCATCATGGTTCTTATAGCTCTTACATAGCTACCTGCCGTTAATATGTATATATGTCACTTGAAATCTAAATTTGAAGATCTAAAATTTATAGAATGTACTCTTTTGCCTCCAAAGCACCAATTTTAGCATGTTTTTCGAATGCTTATTTTCAATCGTGGATTATATCTACTCACAAACTGTAAACATTAAAATATATATATATTTCTTAAAGCCAAACCCAATGTCCAAAAATGCACATTAGCCAGAGCAAAAAAAAAAATATGAATGAAAAAATCTATGAATTAGCACAAAAATCGCCTAAGACCAAAAAAAAGTAACGTTAATTAACTGCAGGACCGACCACTTCCGCTAATGAAGATCCAATTTTTTTTTGCCCAGCACTTCCTTGTGAGCATTTGGCATTGTCCAATCAAATGCTTTCCACAGTGAAGCATTAAGATTAAATCTCCAGCCCAAAGCTTCTCATAGAGAGAGGTGGCTGTGTTTACAAAAAAAATAAAAAAACATACCTTAGAGCTGTGTTAAATTCAAAAGCCATTTTTAGGTATTCATTTTTGATGTAACCAATAAAAAGGTGGCTTGCTACATGAGCTATTTTGGACAAACATCATACCAGGTTCAGCCAACCACTAGAAGAGGTTGATTGAAGTTACATTGTTTGTACGCTGTTTAGCAAGTAGTGCCTCTCTATGTCATTACATAAGAATTTTTTTTGTGTAACTCTCACCATCTTCAGCCAAAATCTCACAACTTTTTTTTAACAACTTCTTGCACTCAATTTAATGGAACATAACTTCAGAATTCAGAACATAACTTTCAGAATTTTCTCTTACCTCAGCTCCTAAAAAGGGCAAGGTCAAAAACAAAAACGGATCTATGTTTGTTCTTTGTCGCTTTTTAGCAAACCAAGTAGCAGGAGCTTTGACACTTTATATCCCACCTAGCCATAGAATATCTATACCAACGCATCTGGAGTTAGCGTGTTGTGTTTTCTGTGAGTGCTGACAATAGACGCAAAAGTTGGATGAAACTGATATTGTTGGGAAGGAAGAGAATAATCCAGCTGGCTGATTGATGGACCAGAGAAGTGTCCCTACAGGTATTTATGTCCAGAATTAAACCTTGTTTTAAAACGAAAGACTATATGTACAGGGTCTTCGCGCCATAACCACTTCAGTCAGATGAAACTGCTACAGTCCTTAGAGTTCCCTGTCCCCTTAGAGCTGCTTTACAGTAGAACAGGCAAACTGGCAAAGCATTGAGGATTATAAACTGGAAAAGCAGACTAGCAAAGCATCATGGGAATTGTAGTTCGTCAGCTGGGGAGCAATAAATTTTTTACAGACAAATTATTTTATTAATTTTTAAAATTAGAAACTGTTCACCTAATCTAGCAAACAGTTCATTTAATTTTCACAGACAATTTGCACAGACATGTGCCTTGTTACTGTTAATATGCAATTATTTTAAAGCCATCTAATCGCACAGTTTGAATAGGCAAACATTGCTATGATCAGTTACTGGACTTTGGGTGTTCTGCACGTATCTAAAGGATTTTCTCCTTCCTTGCAGCAACTCTGGGCAAACAGTGATTGTGTGGACAGCTGTGTGCTCAGATATACATTACAGGCCTTTACCATGGGAACTTGGCTAACTCAAGCTTATCAATCAATATATCTGGATGTCATTGATTACGTGAAAGAACAAATGGTACATATAGAACAGGTTCTTGCTTACAGAGTGCGCTTAGAAACATTCCCTGGATACTGTTATCGGCACCTGTTGATTGGAGCAACTGCACAGTTCCGAGGCTAGACTGCATGCTGGGAAACCAAGGAGATTATGGAATTAGGTTTCACCTGAGAGCATTCATAATTTAGATACAATTATTATAGATCTAGTTTGTAAGTATAAGTGAAAACACGAGAACAAGGGGAGATTCGGAGGTGGAGACTGTTTTAACCCTCACGAGTCTGCCCTATATACAGGGAGTGCAGAATTATTAGGCAAGTTGTATTTTTGAGGATTAATTTTATTATTGAACAACAACCATGTTCTCAATGAACACAAAAAAACTCATTAATATCAAAGCTGAATATTTTTGGAAGTAGTTTTTAGTTTGTTTTTAGTTATAGCTATTTTAGGGGGATATCTGTGTGTGCAGGTGACTATTACTGTGCATAATTATTAGGCAACTTAACAAAAAACAAATATATACCCATTTCAATTATTTATTTTTACCAGTGAAACCAATATAACATCTCAACATTCACAAATATACATTTCTGACATTCAAAAACATAACAAAAACAAATCAGTGACCAATATAGCCACCTTTCTTTGCAAGGACACTCAAAAGCCTGCCATCCATGGATTCTGTCAGTGTTTTGATCTGTTCACCATCAACATTGCGTACAGCAGCAACCACAGCCTCCCAGACACTGTTCAGAGAGGTGTACTGTTTTCCCTCCTTGTAAATCTCACATTTGATGATGGACCACAGGTTCTCAATGGGGTTCAGATCAGGTGAACAAGGAGGCCATGTCATTAGATTTTCTTCTTTTATACCCTTTCTTGCCAGCCACGCTGTGGAGTACTTGGACGCGTGTGATGGAGCATTGTCCTGCATGAAAATCATGTTTTTCTTGAAGGATGCAGACTTCTTCCTGTACCACTGCTTGAAGAAGGTGTCTTCCAGAAACTGGCAGTAGGACTGGGAGTTGAGCTTGACTCCATCCTCAACCCGAAAAGGCCCCACAAGCTCATCTTTGATGATACCAGCCCAAACCAGTACTCCACCTCCACCTTGCTGGCGTCTGAGTCGGACTGGAGCTCTCTGCCCTTTACCAATCCAGCCACGGGCCCATCCATCTGGCCCATCAAGACTCACTCTCATTTCATCAGTCCATAAAACCTTAGAAAAATCAGTCTTGAGATATTTCTTGGCCCAGTCTTGACGTTTCAGCTTGTGTGTCTTGTTCAGTGGTGGTCGTCTTTCAGCCTTTCTTACCTTGGCCATGTCTCTGAGTATTGCACACCTTGTGCTTTTGGGCACTCCAGTGATGTTGCAGCTCTGAAATATGGCCAAACTGGTGGCAAGTGGCATCTTGGCAGCTGCACGCTTGACTTTTCTCAGTTCATGGGCAGTTATTTTGCGCCTTGGTTTCTCCACATGCTTCTTGCGACCCTGTTGACTATTTTGAATGAAACGCTTGATTGTTCGATGATCACGCTTCAGAAGCTTTGCAATTTTAAGAGTGCTGCATCCCTCTGCAAGATATCTCACTATTTTTTACTTTTCTGAGCCTGTCAAGTCCTTCTTTTGACCCATTTTGCCAAAGGAAAGGAAGTTGCCTAATAATTATGCACACCTGATATAGGGTGTTGATGTCATTAGACCACACCCCTTCTCATTACAGAGATGCACATCACCTAATATGCTTAATTGGTAGTAGGCTTTCAAGCCTATACAACTTGGAGTAAGACAACATGCATAAAGAGGATGATGTGGTCAAAATACTAATTTGCCTAATAATAATAATAATAAGTATAATAAAATCCCCAAAAATGTGGAAAAGGAAAGTAATTATAAATCATAATAAGTGCTAACTCACGTAGATAAAAAAAACAAAAACAAAGTGTAAATGTTGCTTAAAAAAATGGGCTGGGGGGAGGACAAAAGGGGAAAGAAAATAAATAAATAAATAGAACCAACCTGCAAAATAGCAGGTAACAGGTTAACGTTGGAAGGTAGGAGTATGGATAGGGGGAGGACTGAAACCTAGTCCAAAGACTGTACCCTAGCGTGCCTACAAGGGCACCCCTTAAAAAAGTCTAATCCTCCAAACCTTCCGGGCTCCCAAACACGTATATCATGAAGCAAACCCCTTTCCCGCTCGCCCCCAGCAACAAAAAGATAAATAATGAAAAAAATTAAAAAAGGAAAATAAATGTAATTCAGAAATATATAGATTTTATTTTAAAATCATAGAGTGGTGGCTTGTCCTTATCTTAAGAAATTGCTGCAGCATCATCCTTAATCATAATGCCAACCACTACTGAAATAGTCCCGACGCGCGTATCGCCAAATAATGGCTCTTCCATGGAAAATACTAGCCATTACTTGGCAAAACGCACGTCAGGACTATTTCAGTAGTGGTTGGCATTATGATTAGGGATGATGCTGCAGCAATTTCTTAAGATAACGACAAGCCACCACGAGGTTTAGGAATCCTTTAGGGTCAAATTGAAAAAAGACATGGCGTAGTTTTTATAGATTGTAAATTCACTCTTACAGATGGTAAATTCACTCTTATAGATTGTCAACTTGTTCTCATAGATTGTAAACATGTTCTCAAGATTGTAAATTCACTCTTATAGATTGTAAACTTGTTCTCATAGATTGTAAACTTGTTCTCATGGTTTGTAAACTCAGGGTCTTCTTCACCTCTTGTTTCTGGGTTTTGTTTTTGTACGTGAATTACTTGTTGTCAAGTATCCCCATTCTATAATTGTAAAGTGCTGCGGAATGTGTTGGCGCTATGTAAATGCTAATAACAATAATCATAATATTTATAATAATATTAATAATGACCAGTGTCAAACTTTGACACTATTTCTACCCCATACAAATCTAAACATAAACCTAGCTAATCCTAACCCAAGCTAACCCTAACTAGCTTTAATACTAACCTTACAAACCTTAACACTAACCCAAACTCTAACATTAAACAATAACTGTAGATCCCCCCCAGGCTAAGAAAACATTGCTAGAGGCAAACACAGTCAAGATTATTCACTACCATGAGCATTCAAAGTGAATTTGACGTCAATTTAAAATTTAAAAGGTTACTCCAAGCACCATGACCACTTCAGTGACTTGAAGTGGTCAAGGTGCCTGGATTCTGTATGCAAGGCTATGAAATGCTGCATGTACAGATTTCCCCCCCTCCTGTAACTCCTCCTCCTGCAGCCTCATTTGGGTGTTACCAGCCAGCCCAGAACCTTAGTTCCAGGCTAGATAATGTCAATTCTGTGCAACTTTCATTGCACAGAATATCAGTCATTGGCTGAGAGCAGTCAGCTGACACTCTCAGCCAATGAAAGGTGACGGTATGGGACCACCAGGGAGAATTGAGCCGAGTGTGTTTACCCTTTTCCCAGGGATCTGGACCAGAGTACTCCTGGCATCAAAACAATTACAGTGGGCTGTAGTGGTTATGATGACTGGAGTAATAACCCTTTAAATGCCAAAATAGATAAACTGGATCAAAATCTGGACAAATATCTCTGTCAGCTATGTTTTCAGTTTGACTACTCTGTCCTTTAATTTAAAATTCCCTTTGAATTCTCAGGAGATAACCCTGAGGGATCACAATGCCTCAGCTGACAGTGAATGCATATCATCACTGTTAGTGTCTCTCAAGGTAATCGTTCAGCCTATGACCAATAAAGCAGCATCGCTAGACTGCCTCGCGATGAGCTCTGTACACACGACATGTACGGAGGATAGAGAGCAGGATGGGCTGACCAAAAGGCATTGGAACGCTGTAAGAACCCATCACAGTGTTCGGATGCTACATCAGCCTCTGGATCGCTATTGCTGCAACTCAACATGCATATGGGGGATATACAAGAACGATGGAGAGGCTAGGTATCATTCGAAATTATGGACAAGTGGAAAGCGGAGGCTTCACTATCGGAAGACGAGGAGTGGCAGGACATCCCAAGGGATGATACAGAGTACGAACAAGACAGGTACTTTGGATAGGAAAGTTCTCATCATGCACGGGACAAACGAGAAGAAGGCACCTTTATAGACCCCCAAGGGGCAACCATGTTCATTCCCCGCACAATCCGGCATCCAAGATCGTCAGAATGGGGCTTGCCAGAACATCTGGCCCAGTTCATCCATTTCTGGCTAAGAAAAAAAATGGAAAAAGAAGTGAGGGCAAGGCTACGGGCAGAATGCCCAAGACCCATACTGCTGGACAAAATTGCACAGAACCCAGAATTCGACACTACTGTGCTACTGTTCAAGTCCCGCGCGGGCCGAGACCCACAGAAAGATATAGAGAAGGGCCTGAAGGAATCTCAGGACAAGTTCCTGGACATACTAGGCCCTCTGGCCAAGATACTATACCTGGCCGACCTAGCCCTCTCCCAAGGCGCCGCATTGGACGCCCATGTTATACGAGAATGGGTGCAACGGGCTATCTGTATACTGGGCAACACTAACGCGGCAATGTGCACAGAACGCCGCAGGGCAGCATTGCTGAAAATGGACTCCAAACTAATGGAGCTGGGAAAGAAAGAGATGTGACCACTGGCGAACTGCCAGCTCTTCGGGGACTCATTTATAACAGAGCTAAAAAAGCACGTAAACCTATTCACTACACTGAATAAGGTACAGACGTCCATCAAACAAGTGTTTCGCAACACCACACCACACCGTGGAGTTTTTGGCAGGGCTGGTCGCCAAAGGGGTCGAGCCACCAGCCAATTCTGGCCCACAGGCCCCAGAAACCAGACACCTCAAGCGTTGTTCCCATCTTCAAGAACCAACTTCCCACGAGGGTCATCCCGTCCCAGAGGTACCCGCACCCGCACCCACGGAAGCTTCAATGCAGGTGAGCACTCCAAACATGACGTTTTTATATGACTGCAGGCAGACTGTCTCTCTTTTCACAGGAATGGGGAAAGATATCCTCGGACAACTGGATCCTACAAATGGTAGCGGGCTACGAGATCGAGTTTTCAGACACCCCAGTGCAGAACCGTCGTCCACCACCAATAAGAGCGTCGGCACTGCACACCGAACTCTTAGACAACGAGATCCAGGCCCTGTTCGACAAAGGGGCGGTGGAGATCGCCCCGGGCAATACGGGCTTCTTCAGCAACATCTTCGTGGTCCAAAAGAAAACGGGAGACTACAGACCGGTCATCAACCTACGACAACTGAACGGATTCGTTACCTACCGGCATTTCAAAATGGAAGGAATCCATCTCCTCAGAGACCTATTACTAAAACACAACTGGTTCACTCGGCTAGACTTAAAAGACGCCTATCTATCGGTACCGATAGCCCACGTCAGTCGACCTTTCCTCCGTTTCACCTGGAAAAGCCTTACTTGCCAATTTACTTGTCTCCCATTCGGCCTCAGCTCAGCACCATGGTGCTTCAAAAAACTCATGAAGCCGGTAATGGCATACCTGAGGGGAAAGGGCATCCGTTGCCTAATATACCTGGACGACATTCTGATATTCTGCGAGACTGCATCCAGACTTCGATCACAAACGAAATTCATAGTGCAATTACTGGAATCATTGGGCTTCATCGTAAACAGAGAAAAATCATCGCTCTACCCAGCCAGGGTTGTACAATTTCTGGAGTTCAAAATAGACTCGAGAACGTGCAGCCTGCGGCTGCCCATGACAAAAATTGCGACAATACGGAAAGAAATACGCCGGGTACTCCGAAAAGACTCAATACCACTCCGCCTTCTGGCCAGAATGGTAGGCCTATTATCATCTTCCATACAAGTGATCTTCCCGGGACCACTCCATTATCGTAACATGCAACGAGCGAAGGCCCACCACTTGAGACAAGGGCGTACATACGACCACTGGATTCCAGTGTCAGAAGAAGTGCGGACAGAACTCCGTTGGTGGCTCCTCCTCATGGAGGCCTGGAATGGAGGAACCATATTCGGACCAAACCTGGACTTTGTTCAGGAATCGGACGCCAGCCTATGGGGTTGGGGAGCCCACGGCACGCAGGCATCCACAGAAGGCCCGTGGTCAGAGGAAGAAAAACTCCTACACATCAATTGCCTGGAGTTGATAGTGGGATCCTTTGCGATACGCAGTTTGGCCAAGCACATGTCCAACTGCTGCATACTCTTACGCATGGACAACATATCAGCAGTCCAGTACATAAACCATCTGGGCGGAGCCAGGTCGCGAGCCCTAACAGAAGAGACGAGGGACATCTATCGGTTTTGCCTTCCCCGCAACATCACGATCAGGGCAGAATACCTAGCTGGAGTCAGCAACCTCACGGCAGACTGGTTCTCTCGACATTGGAGAGACAGCAGCGATTGGCACCTAGACACCGCCATCTTCAACCGGGTGAGAACAGTAAGAGGTGCCCTACACATAGACCTCTTCACATCACGGACGAACACACAACTACCAAGGTACTACAGTTGGCTCCCGGACCCACAGAGCGAAGCGGTGGATGCGTTCTTACAACAATGGCCACCGAAAGGTGCGTACGCATTCCCGCCATTCTCCATGCTGGCAAGAGTCCTCCATCACCTACGCAGATCAAGGACATCGCTGATACTGATCGCACCATTGTGGAAGAGCCAAGCATGGTTCCCAGACCTACTAGCACTGTCGCAAGACCATCCACTAGTCTTACCAGTGTTCCCACTCCTCCTAACGAACCTGGAAGGGGAACCTCACCCACTAATAACACAGGAACGTCTGGAACTAGTGGTCTGGAGTCTTTCCGGGTATCCTGGAATGTCTCAGGCCTATTGCAGACAACTAGAGACCTACTATGGGACTCATGGGCACCTGGCACTAGATGCAGCTATGGAATATCTGCATGGAATACATGGAATCGCTGGTGCACGGAAAGGGACCTCGATCCCTTTACAGCACCTATTTCCTACGTACTAAATTTTCTGTCCAGTTTATTCTCCAAAGGGAGAGCATACCGTTCTATTAATGTTACTCGATAAACTGAACACCAGTGGGTCAGAACGCTTTGATATGCTGTCTACTTCGGGGCATCAAACTGTCCAGACCTCTGGCCCCGAAGTATAACAGTCATTGGGCATGGGCGTAGGAACCCAAAAAAATCTGGGGGGGTTAGCATTTTTACTCGCCGGGTATATTCTTATTCCGTAAACTAGGAGTTGTTTATCCCATTGTACAGGCTACGGAATTTGCAGTCGCTATATAAATGATTAAATAATAACATTAAAGGGTCACTACAGGGAAGGGGTTTTACTTACCCGGATACAGCGCCGGGATCCTCCTGATTAGAACCACCCCTACCCCTCCCATGAATATTAGAACCACCCCTACCCCTTCCATGCACAAAAGAACCCCACCTACCCCTTCCACGCATATTAACCCCCCTACCCCTTCCATGCATATTAGTACCCCCCTAACCCCTTCAATGCATATTAGTACCCCCTAACCCCTTCCATGCATATTAGAACCCACCCTACCCCTTCCATTCATATTAGTACTCCCCTAACCCCTTCCAATAATTTTTCTACCTCCCCCCTCCTCCCATCCATATTAGTAGCCCCCCATAAACCCTTCCAATTCTTTTTCTACCTACCCCTCTCCCCCTATCCTTATTAGTAGCCCCCCTAACCCTTTCCAATTATTTTTCTGACATGTTAACTAACGCCAGTGCTGGAGTGCCGCCGTGTTTACATTAAAAGGCCTGCAGGGACAGGCTATAGACACCAGAACTACTACATTAAGCTGCAGTGGTTCTGGGGACTATAGTGTTTCTTTAATGTGAGGTAAATTAGAGATTAGTGCCACGAATAATATGCTAGATTGCCTACTTACAACCAGATGAGGATGATGATGGGCTCTAGCTGCAGTCTGGCTCCACTGGTCTGGTGTAGAACAGGCTCTCTGGAGGCTGATTGTAACTGTGGTCACAAAAATCAATGTTCTGGGAGAACGGTAAGCAGCTCCATTTTTTGGGGGCCCTTTACACAGCTCAAGGTCTGGGTTCCAGGGTCCACCTATGAGTTTGTTCACAGGGGGTGAAGTGTGTAGGGGATGTCCTGATATGTGTGTAAGGAATGCATTGTGTGAATCTGTGTTTGTATGTGTAAGGGCTGCAAGGTATGTTTCTGTGTATGTACGGGATGCAGTGTGTGCGTCTGTAAGGGGTGCATTGAGTGTGTGTACGGGGTGCATTGAGTGCGTGTAAGGAATGCATTGTGTGTTTCTGTGTGTGTAAGGGATGCATGATTTTGTGATTGTGTGTGTGTTTGTTTGTGTGTACGGGGTGCATTGAGTGTGTGTAAGGAATGCATTGTGTGTTTCTGTGTGTGTAAGGGTTGCATGATTGTGCGATTGTGTGTGTGTGTGTCTGTGTGATGGATGTCAATCTCTCTCCCTCCCTTGTCACTCTCTTTCTCCCCCTCCCTCCCTTGTCACTCTTTCTCCCCTCCCTCCCTCCCTTGTCAATCTTTCTCTTTCTCCCCCTCAATTGTCACTCTTTCTCCCCCTCCCTCCCTTGTCACTCTCTTTCTCCCCCTCCGCCCCCGTCACTCTCTTTCTCCCCCTCCCTCCCTTGTCACTCTCTTTCTCCCCCTCCCTCCCTTGTCACTCTTTCCCCCCTCCCTCCCTTGTCACTCACCCCCCTCCCTCCCTCCCTTGTCACTCTCTTCCCCCCCTCCCTCGTCACTCTCTTTCTCCCCCTCCCTCCCTTGTCACTCTTTCTCTTTCTCCCCCTCTATCCCTTGTCACTCTTTCTCCCCCTCCCTCCCTTGTCACTCTCTTTCTCCCCCTCCCTCCCTTGTCACTCTCTTTCTCCCCCTCCCGCCCTTGTCACTCTCTTTCTCCCCCTCCCTTCCTCCCTTGTCACTCTCTTTCTCCCCCTCCCTTCCTCCCTTGTCACTCTCTTTCTCCCCCTCTCTCCCTCCCTTGTCACTCTATTTCTCCCCCTTCCTCCCTCCCTTGTCACTCTCTTTCTCCCCCTCCCTCCCTCCCCCCTCCCTCCCTTGTCACTCTCTTTCTCCCCCTCCCTCCCTCCCTTGTCACTCTTTTTCTCCCCCTCCCTCCCTCCCTTATCACTCTCTTTTTTCTCCCCCTCCCTCCCTTGTCACTCTCTTTTTTCTCCCCCTCCCTCCCTTGTCATTTTCTTCCTCCCCCCTCCCCTACCTCTATTGTAGCGTGGCCGAGCCCTGTATGATCCGCGGGTACAGGGAGATTTTGTTTCCTGTACCCGGCCGGACTAAAAGGAAGTGCACACTCAGTGTGCACTTCCTGTTAGTCTGGTCGGGTACAGGAGACAGAAGCTCCCTGTACCCACGTACCATACAGGGCTCGGCCACGCTACAGTGAGGGAGTGACAGGAGGGAGCGCTGAGCGCTTCCCTCCTGTCAGCCCCTCTCCTCATGCTGCGCCCGGGCGGTGCGCCCTCATGGACGCACCAGCCCGGGCAAAGCTGCAGCCGCCTGAGGCTCTCTGCAGAGCGCTCGGGCGGCTGCTGCATGAGGGGGGCCTGCGGAGCTGGGGGGGATTTCACCATAACCTGTCCCCCCCGCACGATTTTCTGGGGGGGATGCGTCCCCCCCACCCCCCCTGGTTCCTACGCCCATGTCTATGTGATGTAGATTTGGTTATCCGATTTCTTCAAAATTGGCCTGACAATGCGGCCTTATCTCTAAGACAATTAACAGCCAAACAGACACTTCTACTATGTCTAGTTTCGTTTCGATGAGTCTCGGACGTTAGAGCCTTCGACGTGGACGGTTTCACTATAACACCAGAAGGAGTTACTTTCACGGTGTCTCGCAGGACCAAGACGGACTCTACATCTGTGTCCTATCCCTTTTTTTCCGACGGTTCCTCGTCTATGCGTCATGAACGCGCTTCTACGGTACGTAGAAGTAACTGATTCTCTCCGGTTTTCTAGATCGGGTCAACTACTGGTATCGTATGCCATACAAACCTGTAACTACAACCACGTTGGCTAGATGGGTACGTTGGCTCTTATCCCTGGCAGGTTTAGAGTCAGTTTTTGGAGCGCACTCGGTACGCGGAGTGGCGGCTTCACGTGCATATTCGGCGGGAGCGTCGCTAGCGGATATTTTGCGCTCGGCGGACTGGACTAGACAAAATACCTTCAGGGTTTTCTATTTCCAACAGACATCACACGCATCTTTTTCGTTGTTACCGCAGCGTTAAAAATGCAAAATAGGAAGCCTCCTGTCATGTGGTAAAATTGTAGATTATGCTAACGTAGTGTACCTATAATTTAATTTTAATAATGACAGGAGGCGAGTATTTCCCCCCCCCCCATAGGTTTTGGGTTGTCCCTCCCTATATACTCGCAGATTTCCAGCATGTTTACGATTATTATTAGCACGTTAACATTATATTATTGGTATGGTGGGATGTCTATTGATGACAGTTCATAATTGGTATATATTTATAGATTTGGCATTGTAGACAATAACCTGCATATTAATTAAAGACGGTATCGTAGGCAGAAGGGAATTTAGTTGCAATTAGGAGACATAGTATGTATCTCTATGGAATAGTCACTTTCAGCAATATATTGAATAATTAGAGACATATCTATAAGTTTATATGTGGACAATAGTTAATTTCCACCACCTTTCACCTATCTCTGTCTTTTTCAGCATAAAATGATTCGGGAGTCGGATTAACAGGACCCCTTCAAGTTTCGATCCAAGTTACGGTCGTTCAAGTTAACAGTGTTCAAGTTTTAGAAGTTTCATCATATCCCTGAAGTTACAGGATTTACCACATCAAAGAAAGAGGAATAGACACGCCCATCAAGGACTTATATACAGGCTATGCTGGCCTATGATTGGTTCAAAGTTTTGATTGATTGTCTTGTGCTGCTGGAGACATAAGTAAAGAAAGTTATGCAAAATACTCACCTCCTGTCATTATTAAAATTAAGATTATTGGTACACTATGTTAGCATAATCTACAATTCTAGGGTAACAAGGGAAAGGTGGCATTCTGATTATCAATGTATTTTACCCTTTGTTATCAATGTATTTTACCCTTTGAGTACTAGAGGGCAAAGCATTATTTTCAATCATGCACACTAATGTCTTCATTATTTATTGTGCTTAACTCTTTTTAGTGCAAACGTGCTGTGCTTCGACCGCTCTGTATAGAAAGGCTTTGGGCAGAGATAAAGAAAAAATTTGGAATAAAATCAGTTACAGCACATTTCTGTAGGATTAAGAAAAAAAACCACTCGGTTTGTCTCGTCTAATCTCAACCCTTATAAGGTCAGCAACCTAATAGATGTTTAGCATAATCTGTCGCTCCAAGTGTTAATTTTGTTTGTTTGTTTTGTGGTCTTGTTTCCTCCCAGCACCGTTACTATGATGCTGCCAGATATCGTATAAGGTGCACAGCAGTTGCAGAGGCAGGGGAAGTAGTTATTATTTTTACCTTATCATGGTCGCCTGGAGCTGAACTGTTGGAAGGAAGCTGACTTAAACTAGTGCAGAAATTAATTTGAGCTGGTTCATCTAAATAAAATTCCTACTGATCGTCAAATGAATTGATACTGTATCATCTGCCTGTGGTTTTACCTGTGGGTTCCACAGATAAGATCTATTTGGAATTTCAGCATCAATTAACAGAAAGTTTATGCAGACAATCCTGGTTCAAACTAATATTTGCACAAGTCGAGCTGACATACTCAGAGCATCCTGTCCAGATCTTTAGGTTTTGAATAAGGGGACAGAGGAATGTGGGGGATCATCATACTTCTCCATCTATAAATATAAACTGATGAGAGCACATACTTCTCCATCTCCCTATTTGGAATGAAATGGCAATTAATTATTTAATAATTCTTATATAGCACCCTTGTCCAGTCCGCTTTGCAAAAATTAAAAAAAATTATACGAGTGCAAATGACATGTTGATATAGTCGTTGAGTTTGGATCTAAATTTTTATGATTTAGATCCAAATATAAATCATAAAAATAATGTCAGACTAAATAATGTCAGACTAAAGAGAAATCATAATAAATTACTGGAAATACAAGGACAGCAAAGTTGCATAGAATAAATTAAAGAACAATAAAGTTCTATTGAACTATGATATCATATTTTCTTCGGCAAGGTGGGATTGGGAGAGTGATCAGATGAGGTGAACTGAGAGGAGCCAACCAGAAGAAAGAGTTATTGAGTATCGGAGAATGTTTGGGTAAAGAGATGTGTTTGCAAAAGGATCAGAGAGAGAGTGACTGACTGGATGTGAGGTGAGAGCTTGATGGGTGGTGTTGGTGTATTGTTGAATGAGATTGTGTAGGTGTGTAGTGTGTATATCTTTAAAAGCACATGACATTTTATTCTCAGACTTAATGCAATACTTCTTTTAAAAGGACACCGCAAGGGATCCAAAGTGTCCAAAGCCCCGAGGTGTTAACTTGAAATGAAATCATGAAGAATTCTGACGTCCTCATAATCTCTCCAAGTTCTTATACTTTGGAGTCTATAAACCATGATATATGTAACATGCAATGCAAACAGGTGCTGGTGAAAGGACTATTCTGTGTGATGCATGATTATTGCATTTGGGGTGGTGCTTGTAGTGTTTTTATTTTCATTTTGTTAGGGAACTTACTAGTTCTGATGCATCTACGTCAATGCAGTCGCGAGCATTCCGTGTCAATTCAGGGCCTTAATTCCACAAATGGCACACCTGGATCAATTTGAACATCTGCATCTTATAATGAAGTATCTGCATCAATTTCAGCATAGTCCTTGGCTTGCTATTCTAACTTAGACACAGTCATGTAAATTTCTAGAGTACTGGCGAGTCATTCCGAACTCAGCATTTTTGACACTAGGTCACTGTCACGTTCTGGCCACATGCAACTGAAATGTCATGAGCTATGACCTTCATGCCTTGGTATGTGTTAATTGGTTGGGTCCTGGCTGGCACTCTGTGCATGCATCAATGATGCACAATTGTTGCAAGGATCTAGACCTTTATATTCTCTCACAATTCTTTGCCTGAAGAAGTGGTTTGTCAGAGTCTATACACATGTTTAAACTGCAATTGGATAAATACTTGCAAAAACATAACATACAGGGATATCATTTCTAATTAGTGGGGTAATAGCTGCTTGATCATCTGATTGCTATTTTGGGGTCAAGAAGGAATTTTTTCCTAGTTTGTTGAAAAATTGGAAGCGCTTCAGACTGGGTTTTTTGCCTTCTTTTGGATCAACAGCAAAAACATATGTGAGGAAGGCTAAACTTGATGGACACAAGTCTCTTTTCAGCTGTGTAACTATGTAACTATGTAACTATGTAGCGTCTATTGTCCAGTGTCCTTTCATGGCTTCATGAAGCCATGTTTGACTTCTGTTCCTGACCCAGTTAGATTATTAACATTAATTTGTTCCTGTCTTGTTTCCTGTGTTCTTGAACCAACTAGTCCCTGACCACAAATTATTATTCCTGTCTCCTGTGTACCAGTTATGGCTGACCCTTGTTATGGTGACCCTGTTTTTGCTTAGCGATTTTGTCCTCCTCCTCTGTCTGAACCGGGATAGATCTAGTTTTGACACTCTCTATTTCTATCCTACGTGTTAAGCCAGGACACACCATGGTCTAGTAATATGTCTGTCTATTTTCTTCTTGCTCTGCAGGTTGCTGCCTTGTATTTTGCTGTGCATCGTCATGACAAATGTTTGCTTCTATTAAAGAATACAAAATTACAAACATGTGCAATTTATGCTTGTGGTTATTGAATTACCTCAAAGTATCAATAATGTGAGTAATTTGATTGCGCATATTTTCGTTTGGTTAAATAAAATAGACACAAACCTAATCAAGCGTAGACGAACTAGGCCTGGAACTGGGGTGGCAAAATGGAAGGATAGTAAGACAGCAATCATTTATTTATTTAAGCATTCATTTATGTAACGCATCCAGCTACATCTTCAAGTAGCTACCTGTTTCATTATACCTGAAGACACTCATGATAATGTCATCTCTCTGCTTTGATGGCTGCTTGGAGTAACCTTTTCATTTTAAATTCACTTTGAATTCACTTTGAATGCTCACGGTAGTGAATAATCTTGACTGTGTTTGACTCCAGCAATGATCTCCTGGGGGATCTACAGTTATTGTTTAATGTTAGAGTAAGGGTTAGTATTAAGGTTAGTATTATGGTTAGTTAGGGTTCGCTTGGGTAAGCTCTCATACCTCCCCAATGGTTAAACCAGAGTGACAACATAATTGTGGTGCAAATATAGTCCCCTATCAATGCTATATAGATGGCATTTTCTTTGTTTGAGATCGAACCAAAGATAGTGTCTGTATTTCTGACCTTTGTATTAAAGGGACACTATAGTCACCAGAACAAATACAGCTTATTGCATTTGTTCTGGTGAGTAGAATAATTCCCTTCAGGCTTTTGCAGTAAACACTGACTTTACAGAGAAACTCCAGTGTTTACATTACAGCCTAGGTATACCTCCACTGGTCACTCCTCAGATGGCTGCTAGATGTGTTTCCTGGGGCAGTGCTGCACAGTGAGCAAGCACTGCCATTTAGTGTCTCCACCCTCTGCATGCAGACACTGAGCTTTCCTCATAGAGATTCATTGATTCAATTCATCTCTATGAGGAGATGCTGATTGGCCAGGGCTGTGTTTGAATCATGCTGGCTCTGCCCCGATCTGCCTCATTGACAGTCTCATCCAATCCTATGGGGAAGTATTGGGATTGGCTCAGACCACCACTTCTGATGATGTCAACAGTAGTGATGTCGCAAACACAAAATGTTCGGTTCGCGAACGGCGGACGCGAACTTCTGCAAACGTTTGCGAACCGACGAACCGGGCGAACCGCCATAGACTTCAATGGGCAGGCGAATTTTAAACCCACAGGGACTCTTTCTGGCCACAATAGTGATGGAAAAGTTGTTTCAAGGGGACTAACTCCTGGACTGTGGCATGCCGAAGGGGGATCCATGGCAAAACTCCCATGGAAACTTACACAGTTGATACAGAGTCTGGTTTTAACCCCTTAAGGACCAAACTTCTGGAATGAAAGGGAATCATGACATGTCACACATGTCATGTGTCCTTAAGGGGTTAATCCATAAAGGGCATAAATCACCTAACATTCCTAAATCACAATGGATATGGATTGACACCTGACATATGACATATTGACACCTTGACATATGGATTGACACCACAAGGTTGGATTGCACAAGGTTGGATACCAAGCTAGCCATGTCCATTCCTTGTCCTCACTGATGTCATTGAAGGTCTCTTCCTCCACGCAGCCACGTACAACACCAAGGGTCCCCGAAAGTATGCTAATAAACTGAAAAAAGAAAAAATCTCCCAAGAAGGAGATCTAAAACTGGCATAGGAAAAGGTTAGGCAACTATAATAAATTGATACCTACAAATCCTAGTGAGCATAGGTGTATAATAGAGGGAGAAAGGGAAAGCAGAGTAATGCTTCCTAATACCGTGGTTAGTACCCTTTGTTAAAGTAAATTGAGTAATGGACAAAAGTCTTTATTGTATCATTTATAAATAACAAAGGGATACTATATTCATTCCCCTATAGTGGCTAATTGTGTAATAATGGTAATACTATTACCTATTATATAATATTGGCAGGGGCAAGGAAATTCCGTCTAAATAGATGGGTATAGGCAGAGAGTATGGAGACCAGAGTGATGAAGTGTCAATAAGGTGATATAAAGTTAAATGTATCACAGACACACAGCCACCCTTTCTCTTAGCTAGTTTCCAGAAATGCTGGATAGGTAGAAGGGCTATAAAGACTCAGAGAGGTCTAAGAAGAATCCTCTAAACTAGCCCTAATCTCCTTAAACACCTTCAAGGGTGTTCTAAGCTAAAGCTCAATCTAAACGTTTAGATGACTGCCTGATTTCCCATCACAGATGCTGGCTAGGAATAACACTGTGCAAGACAAAGAGTGGGTCTAAGTGCCCATAGTGCAGTAAAGTGTCCCTAGTGAAGTGAAAAAGAGAATAACGAGCTGGCGCCCAAGAGAATAACGAGCTGGCGCCCTATCAGGGGACGTGTATATGGCATCGATTTTAGGAAGTGGGAGATGGAAAAAGATGCTTGGTCGGTCCTCCTACTTCAAATTTGGGGCACTGCGCATGCACTCTAATGTGCCACCAGATAGGAGTGGTGTGTTAAGTAGTACTATTCCTAGCAGTTTAATCCCTGTTATGTGCCTTTTTTTTGGTTTGGTTTTTAAAGCCACAGTGCAGCACCAGAGGCCCGAAAAATTAGGCATGTACACATGCCTGAAAAATTAGGTATTGTTGCAGCCGCTGCTGTAGCAGCGGTCAGAAAAAAATATGTTTGTTTCCCAGGCAGAAAATGCCCTAAAACATTGCGGCTTGAACCCTAGTTGGTGGCGGATAAGTCACGCAAGTCAACCGGCATTCAGAGCTAAAATACAGCAGCGTGTGGACCATTTTTAGCCCAAGGCAGCTCATATCATCAGGCCTTTTTTAGTAGAATGTATCGCCCACTGTCAGTCCCTTCGGGATCCATCCCTCATTCATCTTAATAAAGGTGAGGTAATCTAGACTTTTTTGACCTAGGCGACTTGAAGCGGGGCAGGCCAGAAGTTCTATCGCAAATTGGGATAGCTCAGGCCACAGGTCAAGCCTGCACACCCAGTAGTCAAGGGGTTCATCGCTCCTCAGAGTGTCGATATCTGCAGTTAAGGCGAGGTAGTCTGCTACCTGTCGGTCGAGTCGCTCTCTGAGGGTGGATCCCGAAGGGCTGTGGCGATGCGTAGGACTTAAAAAGCTCTGCATGTCCTCCATCAACAACACGTCTTTAAAGCGTCCTGTCCTTGCCGGCGTGGTCGTGGGAGGAGGAGGATGACTTTCACCTCTTCCCCTGTTAGATTCCCGTTGTGCTGTGACATCACCCTTATACGCTGTGTAAAGCATATTTTTTTATTTATTTTGCAAATGCTGCATCCTTTCCGACTTGTTGTAATTTGGTAACATTTCCGCCACTTTCTGCTTATACCGGGAGTCTAGTAGCGTGGACACCCAGTACAGGTCGTTCTCCTTCAGCCTTTTTATACGAGGGTCCCTCAACATGCACGACAGCATGAAAGACCCCATTTGCACAAGGTTGGATGCCGAGCTACTTATTTCCCGTTCCTCCTCCTCAGTGATCTCAATGAAGGTATGTTCTTCCCCCCAGCCACGTACAACACCACATGTACCAGATAGGTGACAACGAGCACCCTGGGATGCCTGTTGTGGTTGGTCTTCCTCCTCCTCCTCAAAGCACATTCCTCCTCTGACTCCTCTTCCTCATAATCCTCTTCCAGCGTTGCCGCAAGTCCAGCAAGCGATGCTGATAAGCTGTTTCTGGTGGTGATGGTGACCACAACTCTTCCTCTTCACGCTCATCTACGGCCTGATCCAGCACTCTTCGCAGGGCACACTCCAGGAAGAAAACAAATGGTATGATGTAGCTGATGGTGCCTTCGGTGCGACTGACTAGGTTTGTCACCTCCTCAAAAGGACGCATGAGTCTACAGGCATTGCGCATGAGCGTCCAGTAACGTGGCAAAAAAATTCCCAGCTCCCCAGAGGCTGTCCTAGCACCCCGGTCATACAAATATTCATTAACGGCTTTTTCTTGTTGGAGCAGGCGGTCGAACATTAGGAGTGTTGAATTCCAACATGTCGGGCTGTCGCAAATCAAGCACCTCACTGGCAGCTGAGACCAGATATGAGTGGCAATGTGCACTGGCAGAGGTTGGCAGAGTACACGCTGTAGGCCTGACACCCGCTTGAAGACAACTAACTGCTATTCAATCTATAACAGTGTAAAAAGTTTTTTGGTTTTAAATGCACGCTATAGTGACACCAGATATGAGTGACAATGTGCACTTGCAGAGGTTGGCAGAGTACAGGCTGAAGGCCTGACACCCGCTTTAAGGACACTGACTGCTATTAGCTTACAGTGAAAAACTTTCTTTTCTTTTTAAAGGCACACTATTGTGACACCAGATAGGAGTGGCAAAGTGCACTTGCAGAGGTTGGCAGAGTACACGCTGAAGGCCTGACACCCTCTTTAAGGACACTGACTGCTTTTAGCTTACAGTGAAAAACTTTTTTTCTTTTTAAAGGCACGCTATTGTGACACCAGATATGAGTGGCAAAGTGCACTTGCAGAGGTTGGCAGAGTACACACTGAAGGCCTGACACCCGCTTTAAGGATACTGACTGCTATTAGCTTACAGTGAAAAACTTTTTTTCTTTTTAAAGGCACGCTATAGTGACACCAGATATGAGTGGCAAAGTGCACTTGCAGAGGTTGGCAGAGTACACGCTGAAGGCCTGACACCCGCTTTAAGGACACTGACTGCTATTTGCTTACAGTGAAAAACTTTTTTTCTTTTTAAAGGCACGCTATAGTTACACCAGATATGAGTGGCAAAGTGCACTTGCAGAGGTTGGCAGACTACGCGCTGAAGGCCTGACATCCGCTTTAAGGAAACTGACTACTATTAGCTTACAGTTAAAAACTTTTTTTTTCTTTTTAAAGGCACGCTATTGTGACACCAGATATGAGTGGCAAAGTGGACTGGCAGAAGTTGGCAGAGTACACGCTGAAGGCCTGACACCCAGACGCTTGCAGACAACTAACTGCTATTCAATCTATTACAGTGAAAAAAATGTTTTTGTTTTTAAATGGAAGCTTAAGCTACTGTGACACCAGATATGAGTGGTGGCACTGGGCAAGTGGGCACAGTATCCACTGTGAGCCTAACACAGAAGCTGGCAGGCAGGCAACGGCAATTACATTACACAGAAAAAAAAAAAAGCAGACTGATGTTCTAGCCCTAAAAAGGGCTTTTTGGGGTGCTGTCCTTACAGCAAAGATCAGATGAGTCCTTCAGGACTGTAGTGGACACTGAATACCCTAGCCTAGCTATCAATTTCCCTATCAAATGAGCAGCAGCTACACTTTCCCTCCTCTATCTAAGAATGCAGCTTCAGAATGAATCTAAAATGGATGCTGTACAGGAGGTGGGAGGGTCTGGAAGGGAGGGTCTGCTGCTAATTTGCTTGAATGTGTATGCTGACCGTGAGGCACAGGGTCAAAGTTTACTCAATGATGACGAATAGGGGATGTGTTCGCCGCGCATGTGTTCGCCCGCCGTGGTGAACGCGAACACGCTATATTCGCCAGGAACTATTCGCCAGCGAACAGTTCGGTACATCACTAGTCAACAGACAGCAGGCAGGTCAGAGGCAGACAGGGGCAGGACCAGCAGCTGCAAACCTAAATACAAGTGAGATATTACTATATTTAGGTTTTAACACTATAGGGTCAGGAATACATATTTGTGTTCCTGATCCTATAGTGTTCCTTTAATGACTGGAGGATAAAATTAATCCACAACCATAATAGAGAGAAAATACAGTTCTGGAAAGTTGGATATATACATATATATTGAAAAAAAATTTAATCAGTGGATGTAAATAGTTCTGCTCATACCAAGAGATGTCACTTCCCTACATAGTTGTCAGGTATCCCTAAGAGACAATAAATTCAGTTAAGAAGGAATTGCACAGATTATGTCATTTTTAAAGAACAAGCAAAAAAGTTAAGAGGCCAATTTCATGTATAATGTAAGTAGCACAGACATGGAATCACTTTTGAAGCATAAAAGAAAGAAATAATATACCACTTATTTTAGAATACAAAGTTAATAACAATACAAAAGGCAAAATTACTACAAAAACTGTCAGAAGATGAAAGAGATTATAGGCGATAAACCCAAAATTGTTTTTGGAAGGTGTGAAAATATAAAAAAAACATGATTTCTAAAAGTTATTTAAAAGAAGATGAGAAAAAAAGATTGAAAGAAATGACTGTCTTTTTTAGAACATATAATGGGTTCTGTGAAGTACAGAAATTGCTCAAGTTGCATTATCGCTAAAAAAGTGATAATGTTTTCAAATGACTCGATTTAATGGCATAATTTTCTGAATTCAATTTTAAAGTGTACTTTTTATGTAAATGTATGTATTTATTTATTATTTTATTCTTGGGATCAGCATCGATTTTCCCCTCCCTGGGATTATTCTCATCTAACTTTGAGAAAACTTGCGGGCTGTCTGTTTCCTCTATTCTGTCTGTTCTCATTTCATTATATTTTCTTATGTTACTGTAATAAACTTGCAGTGTGTATGATTTTTATGCATTTGAAAATATTTTATATATATATATATATATATAAAAAAAAAAAGCAGAATAGAAAATGACTGCGAAGAAAGGTAGAAAAAAAATAATAGAAAGGCAAAATAAACTATATTTTTTTAATATGAAAATAAATATGCATTGTTTAGAATTTGCAACAATTACCCTTTAAAAATAAAATGCATAATATTTATTGTTTAAATGAGTGTTATTTTTTTTATTTTTGCACCAATAAATTGCTAAACAAATGTACTTTCCATAAAAAAAGACATACAAAGTAATATTCCTAATAAGAGTAACGGATAATGCAATATATATTTTTGAATTGGATGTTTGGCGAGATAATCAGTTTGTTTTCCAAGGTTTGTTTTAAGATGCATGCAATGCAATACTCACACAAAGCAATTTTAATAGATTCTTGTAAACTGAAACAGTAATGTCTAAAAAGGAGAGGGTGACTTAATCAAACAAATGAATTCTGCCCGCCCTCTCCAAATTGTAATATGTCTGATGGTCTTTAAAATATCATCATGTCGAAACACATCGATGGCGTCCTGATGTCATCAATCGACATCTGCAAATGTACCAAACCCCTGCAAAGGCAACTTATAGAAAAAAGGACGTTGGAACTAAAGCATCAAAATATAAGTTTTTAATTTACTTTTTAAATCGTCTCAAATTAACATTTACTATTGGCCCATGGTGAGCTGTCAGTTTAGTCCTGTGTTTACCACTGCTCAATTTAATATCCGGCAGGATGACATTATTTATATTAGCGATAAAAACTGATTTATTCTATGAATCACCAATTAAGTTGAAAAATCCTGCACAGATCTCCGAGACATACTGCTTGAATATAAGTAGAAAGAAAAAGTCACATTTACTGCTTAAGGCAAAGAGACACAACAACCTGTGTATAACAGGTTTAAAGAGGGAATAAGAGTCCATTGCTTAAAGGGATACACTAAGCATCAGAGTAGCTTTAGCTTAATGAAGTGATTTAAGTGTATAGATCATGCCCCATGCAGTCTCACTGCTTAGTTATCTGTCAATTGTAGATTATGCTAATATAGTGTACCTATAATCTTAATTTTAATAATGACAGGAGGCGAGTATTTTGCATAACTTTCTTTACTCATGCCTCGAGCAGCACAATCATTAAATTTTTTAACCAATCATAACAAACCACATAACCATATATAAATCCTTGCTTGTCACATGACTTCCTCTTTCTTTGATGAGAGATTAGTCTATATAATGCCAAGGAATAAACCCAACGTTCGTAACAATAAAGCAGTCCAAACTTGCTATATAGGCAAATAAAAAAAAATAAAGAGTCCAATAATTACAGTCTTTTCATAATGTCTCCAGGACGCGTTTCGCCGAATAGGCTTCCTCAGCTGGATCAAAAAAAAAGTATTTGTAAAGTTCCTTGGACCAGTTCCTGCTTTATATACCCCTCTCTTGTGCAAATAATTGGTGTATGGGCTTTTCATTTTCGCGGGCTATCACCATGGTAACGGTGATGCCCTGCGTGTCAAGCCTCTTTCACATATTCACTTCCGTCTTCGTCACTTCCGGTATGACGTATTTCCGGTTTCCGTGCGTTCCAACTTGCGGTTCATTCACGGGTATTTCCGGATCGGCATGGTTATAGGAGGGGAGAGGGAGAATACATCCCGTAAAAGTTCAATCACATTTTCTTTTTCACACATTAATCCTTGTTCCATATTTACAATGTATAATTTGTTTTCTTTATAAAGAATATAAATCCCTATTGCTTAGAGTTACATAAATTGTAAATCACACAGTGCATATATATGATTGGTACCTGAAAGCTACTGTATTGTATTTAAATAAAGCGTTAAAAATTCTGATTGTATGTGTCTTCTTTCAAAATGCAATATAAATACTAAAGACACAGATTCTAATAAGCCTCTTAAGGTACTCAGCATCTAGTCTTCTTAAGGGAATATGGTACTAAAAATAAGTAAATTATAAACGAAATATTTCATATAAAAAGGAATCTAGAACCTAAAAAGCTTTATAAAAAATGGTCGTATCGAATAATATAAAGGGCTGTAAAACCTTATAGGTCTCTAAAAATATGTCTCTAAAAATATAGAAAATACCTGTATATATATATAAAAAATCCGTATATATAAAAAAGGGAGAAAAAAAAAAAAGTATGGATCTATTTAAGAAAATGGCACATCTCAAAATCTGCGTTTAGCCCGTTCGGAATTAAAGTATTTAATTTAAAAATCCACTCCATTTCTTGTTTGCTCATTTTAGCATCAAAATTGCCTCCTCTCCAATCTTTGTCTACTTTCTTTATACCTAGGAATATGGTATTTTTAAACTCACAATTGTGAAAAGATTTATAATGTAATGAAACACTGTGGTTTTCGAATCCTTTTGTAATATTCCGGCCATGTTCCTCTATTCTAATATGTAAGGCTCTGGTAGTTTTACCCACATAAAATAAGCCACAAGGGCATATTAGTGCATAAATCAGATTATTTGAGTGGCAAGTTAAAAGGTCTTTGATAGAATACTCTGTACCATCTTTATTAACAAAGGTTTTTATGTGTCTCTTTCTATTCGTAGTCCTTTTGCAGGCCAGGCATTGGCCACAACCAAAGAATCCTTTATCAGAGTTTAAAAAAGAGTTTTCTGTTCTTTTTTTTCTTATAAAACTTGATGTCAGGGTGGTACGTAAATTATTTACACCTCTATGTATAAACTTAGGTTTATCTGGGAGAAATGTTTTTGCAATTGGATCCTGTAGTAGGATTGGCCAGAATTTAGAAACTATCTTTCTTACTTTGAAATTATCGGTACTATAATTGCATATGAAGGGGATTTCTTTCATTTCCTTTTTTTTTCTCCTTATATTTTAAAAGACTATTTCTTTCAACTTCCTTCACTTCCTCTCTAGCTTTTTCTAATTTATGTTCTTTGTATCCCTTCTCTAGAAAATCTTGTTTAATCTTGTCTGATTGAACTTTAAAAACGTTAAGATCAGTGCAATTCCGCCGAATTCTCAAAAATTGGACCTTCGGAGCATTCTCCAGCCATGGTGAAAAAATGGCAGCTTTCTCTTCCTATGTAGCTATTAGCTTCTACTGTTTTAAAATGATTCTTGGTTTTAATGGTATTCTTCTCCACATATATTAAAAGATCTAAAAATATAACTTCTGTTTTACTCCAATTGCTCGTGAGTTTAATCCCCCATGAGTTAAAATTCAAAAAATTCAAAAATTCCACAACGTCCTTTTCTTCTCCCTTCCAAATAAAGAAAATGTCGTCGATGTAACGGCCATAGGTGACCAAGTTGTCCCTCCAGCTATGCGGGCCATAAATGTACGTGTCTTCCCAATGGGCCATAAATAAGTTAGCATAGCTGGGGGCAAACTTGGTCCCCATGGCCGTTCCATTAATCTGTAGGTAGAATTCTTCACCATACCCCAAAAAATTGTTGTTTAAAATTAATTCAATCCCTTCTAAAATAAATTCAATTTTTCTCCCAGTTAAATCAGAAAAATTATTTAAGTAGTTTTTTACTGCGTTACATCCATATTGATGGGGGATGTTACTATAAAGTCCTGCTACATCGCTCGTAACCAAAAAATAATTTTTATTCCAAATACATTTATTTAAAAGATTTAAAACTGTAATTGTGTCCTTTATATAAGAAGTAGTATTTTTTAACTAGAGGTTGGAGGTGTAGATCCACATAATGGGACAGTCTACTTGATATTGAATCTATCCCTGCCACTATAGGTCTGCCTGGGGGATTGTTAACGTCTTTGTGGACTTTGGGTAGAAAATAAAAAAACTGAGTTTTAGGGTACTTGATATTTAAAAAAATTAAATTATTTTTCATTCAATATATTCAACTCTAAACCTTTATTTAAAAACTCTTGAAACATTACATTCATCTCTTTTCCTGGGTTATAGTTTAATTTTTTATAGGTTGTAATATCTGCAAGTATTCTTCCGGCTTCCTTCTCATAAAATTCTTTAGACATAAGGACTGTCCCCCCTCCCTTGTCTGCTGGTTTGATAACCAGACCTGAATCTGTTTTCAAATCTTTTAAGGCTTTTCTTTCTTGTATAGTAAGGTTATGACTGAAATTTTCTTTTTTATCCAATTTTTTAATCTCAGTCATAACCATAGTTTCAAATGTCACCATTTTTTCAGAAATCATCTGTTTGGGGTAGAATTGGGATTTCTCTTTTAACATTGTGTGTCTCGATTTATCCTCATCATTTAATTGGAGCTCTATTGGGTTTTTTGCAAAATACTTTTTTAAGCATATGTTTCTTTTGAATTTGTTTAAATCAATGTAAAAATCAAATTGGTTTAACGGTTTGTTCGGGGCAAAATTTAATCCCTTGGTTAATACCTTTTTGTGATATTCTGTTAATGTTTTTTGGCTCAAATTATAGATCCCTTTCATTTCAGTTAATTTCTCTGTGGTTTCTCCCTTTTTCCTTTTTTTGACATGTTTTCCTCCTCTAGTGCCTCTATACTCGAATTTCTTCTTCTTTTGTACGGTGTCATAGTGTTTAAGAAATCCTCTCTTTTGTGTCTGTCTTTGCCCTTGCTTCTCCAAAAATCCTGGTCTTCAAATTCATCCAGGACCCGGAAGCGGTTTCTAATAGCTAATGGTTCTTCTTTCCTATATTCAGTGGGTCGACTATATGGTGTTTTTTCTCTTACTTTGTTTCTATACTCTGTTTTTCTTTCTTGTCTCTCTCTCTCTCATATCTGGATCTCCTTTCATATCTTTCTCTTTCATAATATGTTTTATTTTCTTGGTATCTATCCTTATATTGTGGATATTTAGGTCTAGGTTTGTAATTCCAATTTCTATATGGACGTTGTTCATAGTGATTCCTATGTTTAAAATGGTATGGTCTGTTTTCTCCTTGTTTTCTATAGTTATTCTCTCTTGGAGTCTCTAGGTCAGGAATTCTTTTGTGAGCTATAGGTTTTTGGATATCTTCTCTAATTTCTGAATGTTTTTCTTGAAAGTTATATTTGGAAAATGTCCTAACTTGTTTAAGCTTGTAATCTCTAGTATCTCTAAGATATTTGCTTTTTTTAATCTCTATAACTTCTCTTTCTATTTTATCTAAATTTTCTTTGATGTCACGTGTTGTGATGTCAAATTCTTCTTGATTTAGAGAGTTTAGAATCTCATTCTGACATTTGTTAATTTCTAGATCTAGTTCTTTAAGGTTTTCTTTCCTTCTCTTTATAATTAAGTGCATGGTAGTAATGGTGAAATATACGGATGTTTTATGTATATATATATATATACAGGTATTTTCTATATTTTTAGAGACATATTTTTAGAGACCTATAAGGTTTTACAGCCCTTTATATTATTCGATACGACCATTTTTTATAAAGCTTTTTAGGTTCTAGATTCCTTTTTATATGAAATATTTCGTTTATAATTTACTTATTTTTAGTACCATATTCCCTTAAGAAGACTAGATGCTGAGTACCTTAAGAGGCTTATTAGAATCTGTGTCTTTAGTATTTATATTGCATTTTGAAAGAAGACACATACAATCAAAATTTTTAACGCTTTATTTAAATACAATACAGTAGCTTTCAGGTACCAATCATATATATGCACTGTGTGATTTACAATTTATGTAACTATAAGCAATAGGGATTTATATTCTTTATAAAGAAAACGAATTATGCATTGTAAATATGGAACAAGGATTAATGTGTGCAAAAGAAAATGTGATTGAACTTTTACGGGATGTATTCTCCCTCTCCCCTCCTATAACCATGCCGATCCGGAAATACCCGTGAATGAACCGCAAGTTGGAACGCACGGAAACCGGAAATACGTCATACCGGAAGTGACGAACACGGAAGTGAATATGTGAAAGAGGCTTGACACGCAGGGCATCACTGTTACCATGGTGATAGCCCGCGAAAATGAAAAGCCCATACACCAATTATTTGCACAAGAGAGGGGTATATAAAGCAGGAACTGGTCCAAGGAACTTTACAAAGACTTTTTTTTTGATCCAGCTGAGGAAGCCTATTCGGCGAAACGCGTCCTGGAGACATTATGAAAAGACTGTAATTATTGGACTCTTTCTTTTTTTTTTATTTGTCTATATAGTGAATATTTGTATAGATATATTTTATACTTTTACAGTTATAGTTTAATAAAATTATCTTTTAACTGATACACTATTGGCAAATCTTTTCCTGCTACAAGAAAGAAGGATTGTGGTCCTTAACCACATATGCTGTTCCATTGAGCCTATTTTGAAGGCTCTGGGTTTGTGAGTACCCCATTCTGAATTTTACTATTTACAAGATATTTACCAAAGGTACTGCACTATATATGTTCTATACCCTAGATCGAAAATAAGAAGAATAAAGGTTCCCAAGAAGGGAGAGGGTCGCCTTTACGGACCCTACATGCGCAAGAACTGAGCTAAAATCTTTTGGCTCTATATAGTGTGAGTGGGAATAATCTCTTGTACATATTTTATTGTGTATTTTACAGTTTTATACTATGATATATTTTTTGTGCTTATACTTTTAAGGAATCTTACATCAAGGTTAAGGTTTCAAGATAAAAGATTATATTCAGGTACATTCACTTATTTCCAGTATTATCTCCATTTTCCAATATTATATCTAAATATAGCGCTTCACCATCACCCTGTATTTCACATAACCGGGGAACCCTAGGGAAGAAAGGGTAAGATATAGTTGTTGAATTTGTTTTAGTTCTACGAGACACCATGAAGGTTACTCCTTCTGGTGAGATGGAGAAACCGTCCACATCGAACGCTCGCACGTCCGAAACTCATCGAAAGGATACCAAACATAAAAGCAAAGTGAGTTTTGCCGACAGCTGACACAGGGATAACTCTGTGTTGTTTGGCCAATTTCTAAGGAAACACCTCTACGTCCCACATATGATTATACTTGGGTTCCGGTGATCTGGATAGTTTGATGTCCCGCATCAGGCGACATACCAAAGGGTCCTGACCGACCGGAGCACCTTGCATTGGCACGTGTGCCGCTGAAATCGCGGAGCGTGTCATGTTAATGGAACGATAGGATTTTCCTTCCGTGAAGAGGTGTGACAAAAAATTTACCACCATGGTGGTAGGTGCTGTAAAGGGATCACAATCCCTTCCCACACACCAGCGGGTCCATGAGTTCCACGCTGATAAGTAACTACGTCGGGTACCCGGTGCCCATGAATCCCATAAGAGGTCTTTAGCTGGTTGCGATAGACCCTTGACGGACCAGGTTCCCCTGAAAGACTCCAGGCTACCAGTTCTAGTTTCTCCTGTATCACTAATGGATGTGGTTCCCCTTGCGGATCTGTCAGGAAGGGGAACGAAGGAAGAAGTAGGGGGTGCTCTTGTGTTAGAGCGAATAATTCCGGAAACCACGCCTGACTTTTCCATAACGGTGTGACGAGAATCATCGAGATCTTGGTCGCTCTGATGCGATGGATCACTCTCGCTATCATCGAAAATGGTGGGAATGCATACGCTCCCTTCGGGACCACTGTTGTAGAAAGGCATCTACCGCCTCGCATTGAGGGTCTGGGAGCCAGCTGTAATATATTGGTAACTGTGTATTCGTCCGAGACGCAAACAGGTCCACGGCCAGAGGGCCCCTGACGTCCTTCACCGCTGAAAATACTGACGTGTCCAGTCGCCAGTCGCTGCTGTCCTGCCAATGTCGAGAAAACCAATCCGCCATGAGGTTGTTGATTCCCGGTAAATATTCCGCCTTGATCGTAATGTTGCGTGGAATACAAAATTGGTAGATGTCCTTCTTCACCTCTGTCAGGCTTCTTGATCTGGCTCCCCCCAGGCGATTTATGTATTGGACCGCTGAAACGTTGTCCATGCGCAATAGGATGCAGCAGTTCGCCATGTCCTTGGCTAGACTGCGAATCACAAATTATCCCACAATCAGTTCCAGGCAGTTGATGTGGAGACCCTGTTCCTCTTCGGACCATGGACCTCCCGTGGACACGTGGGCGCAGTGAGCACCCCAGCCCCAAAGGCTCGTGTCCGACTCCAATACAAAGTCCGGGTTCGTCCCGAAAATGGCTTTGCCGTTCCAGGCTTCCATGTGCAGTAGCCACCATCGCAGTTCCGTCCGAGCTTCTGCGGAGACAGGAATCCAGTGATCGTATGTGTGTCCTGCTCGTAGGTATTGAGCTTTCAGTCTCTGCATGGCCCGGTAGTGGAGCGGGCCTGGGAAGATCGCCTGTATGGATGAGGAGAGTAGGCCTACTATCCTCGCTAGCAGTCGGAGAGGTATGGTGTCTCTCCTGAGTATCCGTCAGATTTCCTTCCGAATGTACGCTATCTTGGATGCGGGGAGGCGTAGTACGCCCAAGTTGGAGTCTATCTCGAACCCGAGGAACTTAACTACCCGGGATGGAGTCAACGCTGATTTTTCTCTGTTCACTATAAACCCCAGCGATTCCAGTAAGTGAATGGTAGATCTCGTCTGAAATTGAATTCTGGATTTGGATTCGCAGAAGATCAACAGGTCATCCAGGTACACGAGACAGCGTATTCCCTTTCCTCTCAGATGGGCCATTACTGGTTTGAGGAGTTTCGTGAAACACCATAGGGCCGAACTGAGTCCGAATGGTAGACATGTGAATTGGCAGGGGCGGCCCTTCCAGGTGAAACAGAGGAAGGGTCGGCTCTCTCTTGCCATGGGGTTATACTTGAATGACATAACGGAAGACAGTTCATGCTCACCTGAGTTGAAGCCTCCCCGTCCTCTGCTCCGAGTGCCTCTGGTACGGAATGATCCCCTTGTGAAGGTGGCTCTTGCAGATGGAAAGCACTGTTGTGAAGCATATGGACGACTGGGCCGGATGGCCAGAAGCGGCTGGTGGCCCGACCCCTCTGCTGACCAGCCCTGCCAAAAACACCTTGATTCGTTTGTGGGGTCCGAAAGACCTGTCTGATGGAAGATTGGGCCTTATTCAGCGTAGTGAATAGGCCAACGTATTTCTTCAGTTCCGCCAGGAATGGTTCTCCAAAGAGCAGTCCGTCTGCCCGGGGACGTAGCTCCTTCGTTCCCAGGTCCAACAGTTTGGAGTCTATCTTCAGTAGGGCCGCTTGGCGTCGTTCTGCGCACATGGCGGCATTGGAGTTACCTAGGAGGCAGATATGGATTGACACCTGTCCTCAGGGACCCTGATACACACTGTGGGGGGGGGACCTACTGTCCTCCCCCCGCCCCCACCCCTGCGTGGTGGGTGGGGGCCATAAAAATAATGAGGGGGGGGACCTACTGTCCTCCCCTCGGCCCCAACCCCTGCGCGGTGGGGGCCATAAATCACAATGGGGGGAGGATCTACTGTCCTCCCCCCGCCCCCACCCCTGCGCGGTGGGTGGGGGCCATAAAAATAATTAGGGGGGGACCTACTGTCCTCCCCCCTGGCCCCCACCCCTGCGCGTTGGGTGGGGGCCATAAAAATAATGAGGGGGTGGACCTACTGTCCTCCCCCACTGGCCCCCACCCCACAGCGGTGAGTGGGGGCCCTAAAAAAACAATAAGGGGGGACCTACTGTCCCCCCCCAGCACCCACCCCTGAGTGGTGGGTGGGGGCCCTAAATAACCCCCCCCAATCAAAGGGGTCCCCAAGCCCCTAGTCACCCACCCCCAAAAAAGTTACCCCCTACCTACCTCCCTCACCCTAAAAATAGTGAAGGGGGAATAAAATAACTAACCTGTAAAGAAAAATTCAGCTTACCGTTTGACGTCTTCTTTTTTCTAAAATCTTATTTTTTCAGCCCCAAAAAAGGCCAAATAAAAAGCCATAAGAACCGACACAATTAAAAAAACAAACAAAAAAAAAACGAGCGCAAAAAAAATAATCCATCTTCACCCATGGAGGGCTCCGCGCAGACTGAGCTTTGCAGGGCGGGGGAAGGCTTATAAAGCCTTGCCACGCCCTGCAATTAGGCTAAGAACACTCTGATTGGCTGGTTTAAGCCAATCAGAGTGCTCTTTGTCATTTTACACAGTGTGGGAAAATTCCAAAGAACTTTCCCACGCTGTGTAAAATGACACCGTGACACCGTGTAAAATGACACTGTGATTGGTGGGCTTGGAATCATAGTGCTCGGTGTCATTTTACACAGCGTGGGAAAGTTCTTTGGAATTAAGCCAATCAGAGTGTTCTTAGCCTAATTGCAGAGTGTGGCAAGGCTTTATAAGCCTTCCCCCGCCCTTCTGAGCTCAGTCTGCGCGGAGCCCTCGATGGGTGAAGATGGATTATTTTTTGGGGGCTAGTTTTTTTTTTTTTTTAAATTGCGTCGGTTCTTATGGCTTTTTATTTGGCCTTTTTTGGGGCTGAAAAAAGATTTTAGAAAAAAGAAGACATCAAATGGTAAGTTGAATTTTTCTTTACAGGTTAGTTATTTTATTCCCCCTTCACTATTTTTAGGGTGAGGGAGGTAGGTAGGGGGTAACTTTGTTTGGGGTTGGGGGGGGTGGGTGACTAGAGGCTTGGGGACCCCTAGTCACCTTTGAATGGGGGGAGGATTTTTATTTAGGGGCCCCACGCACCACTAAGGGGTGGGGGCTGGGGGGGACAGTAGGTCCCAACCTTATTGTTTTTTTAGGGCCCCCACCCACCGCTCAGGGGTGGGGGCCAGGAAGGAGGACAGTAGGTCCCCCCCTCATTATTTTTATGGCCCCCACCCACCGCGCAGGGGTGGGGGCCAGGGGGAGGACAGTAGGTCCCCCCCTCATTATTTTTATGGCCCCCACGCACCGCGCAGGGGTGGGGGCTGTGGGGAGGACAGTAGGTCCCCCTCATTATTTTTATGGCCCCCACCCACCACGCAGGGGTGGGGGCGGATGGAGGACAGTAGGTCCTCCCCCATTGTGATTTATAGCCCCCACCTGTCGCGCAGGGGTGGGGGGAGGACAGTAGGCCCCCCCCTCATTATTTATATGGCCCCCACCCACCGCGCAGGGGTGGGGGCGGGGGGAGGACAGTAGGTCCTCCCCCATTGTGATTTATGGCCGCCACCCACCGTGCAGGGGTGGGGGCCGGGGGGAGGTCAGTAGGTCCCCCCTCATTATTTTTACGGCCCCCACCCACCGCGCAGGGGTGGGGTCAGGGGGAGGACAGTAGGTCCTCCCCCATTGTGATTTATGGCCCCCACCCACCGTGCAGGGGTGGGGGCTGTGGGGAGGACAGTAGGTCCCGCTCATTATTTTTATGGCCCCCACCCACCACGCAGGGGTGGGGGTGGGGGGAGGACAGTAGGTCCCCCCCTCATTATTTTTATGGCCGCCACCCACCGCGCAGGGGTGGGGGCCAGGGGGAGGACAGTAGGTCCCCCCTCATTATTTTTATGGCCCCCACCCACCGCGCAGGGGTGGGGGCCGGGGGGAGGACAGTAGGTCCCCCCTCATTATTTTTATGGCACCCACCACGCAGGGGTGGGGACAGGGGGAGGACAGTAGGTCCCCCCTCATTATTTATATGGTCCCCACCCACCGCGCAGGGGTGGGGGCGGGGGGAGGACAGTAGGTCCTCCCCTATTGTGATTTATGGCCGCCACCCACCGTGCAGGGGTGGGGGCCGGGGGGGAGGACAGTAGGTCCCCCCCTCATTATTTTTACGGCCCCCACCCACCGCGCAGGGGTGGGGGCGGGGGGAGGACAGTAGGTCCTCCCCCATTGTGATTTATGGCCGCCACCCACCGTGCAGGGGTGGGGGCAGGGGGGGGAGGACAGTAGGTCCCCCCCTCATTATTTTTACGGCCCCCACCCACCGCGCAGGGGTGGGGTCGGGGGGAGGACAGTAGGTCCTCCCCCCATTGTGATTTTGGGCCGCCACCCACCGCGCAGGGGTGGGGGCCGGGGGGAGGACAGTAGGTCCCCCCTCATTATTTTTATGGCCCCCACGCACCACGCAGGGGTGGGGGCGGGGAGAGGACAGTAGGCCCCCCCCATTGTGTATCAGGGTCCCTGAGGACAGGTGTCAATCTATATCTGCCAAGTGACCCTATGTAGGGGGAACAGTCCCTATTCTGCTCTGTGACAGTGTGTATCATGGTCTCTGAGGACAGGTGTCAATCAATATCTGCCAAGTGACCCTATGTAGGGGGATCAGTCTCTATTCTGCTCTGTGTCAGTGTGTATCATGGTCTCTGAGTACAGGTGTCAATCTATATCTGCCAAGTGACCCTATGTAGGGGGAACAGTCCCTATTCTGCTCTGTGTCAGTGTGTATCAGGGATCCTTAGGACAGGTGTCAATCCATATCTGCCAAGTGACCCTATGTAGGGGGAACAGTCCCTATTCTGCTCTGTGTCAGTGTGTATCATGGATCCTTGGGATAGGTGTCAATCCATATCTGCCAATTGACCCTATGTAGGGGGAACAGTCCCTATTCTGCTCTGTGTCAGTGTCTGGGGGAGTATCTGCAGTAATACAGAGTGTCTGGAGGGAGTATCTGCAGTAACACAGGGTGTCTGGAGGGAGTATCTGCAGTAACACATGGTGTCTGGAGGGAGTATCTGCAGTAACACAGGGTGTCTGGAGGGAGTATCTGCAGTATACAGAGTGTCTGGAGGGAGTATCTGCAGTAACACAGGGTGTCTGGAGGTAGTATCTGCAGTAACACAGGGTGTCTGGAGGGAGTATCTGCAGTAACACAGGGTGTCTGGAGGGAGTATCTGCAGTAACACAGGGTGTCTGGAGGGAGTATCTGCAGTAACACAGGGTGTCTGGGAGGAGTATCTGCAGTAACGCAGAGTGTCTGGAGGGAGTATCTGCAGTAACACAGGGTGTCTGGGAGGAGTATCTGCAGTAACGCAGAGTGTCTGGAGGGAGTATCTGCAGTAACACAGAGTGTCTTGGGGGAGTATCTGCTTGTAACATTTATATGCACAGAAAAAAAAAATTAAAAAAATAATAAATTGAAAAAATAAAATAAAATGGTTGCAGCTTCCGAATTAATCTAAAATGTATGCTGTCCAGTAGGTGGGAGGGTCTGCTATGGAGGGTGTGCTGCTGATTGGCTGGAATGGTTCTGCTGACTGTGAAGTACAGGGTCAAAGTTTACTCAATGATAACGAATAGGGGGCGGACCGAACATCGCATGTGTTCGCCCGCGGTGGCGAAAGCGAACATGCTATGTTCCGTTCGCCAGGAACTATTCGCCAGCGAACCGTTCGGGACATCACTAATGTAGAATAAGAAAATACCCTACTAACCAGAATGAGTGGCTCCTGAATGGTGGAACTTACTGGTTTAGGAGGGACTTTTGCCTGTTGCTTGTTGCACATTTTTATATAACATCAATTTAATACACTGAAATTAGGTCTCTTTCAGCCTAGAACTTCAATTATTCAAGTTAGGTTTATTTTGGATTCCTCCTTTAACCCCTTAACGACGAGTGACGGACGAGGTCCGTCACTCAGGGGATTGCCATAACGACGAGTGACGAACCTCGTCCGTCACCAGTTAAAATTAACCCCAGATCGCGGCGATCGCGGCGATCGCGGGGTTAATGGTGCTCCGGACTGCCTCTGTATTAGAGGCAGGCCGGGAGCACCGCCTTCCGCCTCCCTGCACTTCCGGGTTCACTGTGAAGTGCAGGGAGACGGATCAAAAAAAATAAAGTTAAATTAAAATCCCATCCCCCTTTACCCATTTTAATAAAAAATGAACCCCTTCCCTGCCAATTGATCACTCAGGGGTTAAATTTATTTTATTAATTAATTTAAATATTTTAAAATGATAAATTTAGCTAGCTGGGGAGGGTGGAAGTTAGTGGGGAATTGGGGGATTTAGTGTTAGGCTAACTAGGGGTTAACGTTAAAAAAGTTTTAAAATAAGCTTTAAAAAGTTAAAAAATTTAGTTTAAAAAAAGTTTTAATAACGTTTAAGTAAAAAATAAAAAAAAAACCTTTACCCAGTCCAAATAAAAATTAACCCCTTCCCTGCCAGTCGATCACTGCCTACAGTGATCAAAATATTATACTGTGATCTAATTTTTTTTAACCCCTGATGTGAGGAACTGACTCTGCAGGGTTGCGAACCCTGGTTTACATGCTGCTAAACCTCTTCCTTACCACTACACCAGCCTGCCTTTTGCAAATGTACCTGAGATCTGGTAACCTTGACGCTATAAGCATTGGTATCAGTGACAAGTCTCTTCAGCTGTGTTTGGTCATGTGTCTGGTTCTTGGCCTATAAAAGCCACTTCCTGTCTCTGTACCTTTGCCAGATTATTGTGGTTCCTGTACTCTCTAATCAAGCTTGTTCCTGTTTCTCCTACCTGTTTCTGATTTTGGACCGTTTTGACTTTGCTGCTTCTCCTTCCCACTGACCTCGGCTTGCCTCACTATGATTATCATCTCTCTGTTCCAGTCTCCCATCTCTGCTTAAGACCAGAAGGCAACTCAAGGCTCAGGGGCTCAACCACCTGGGTAACGAGTGGCTACTTCTGGCAGAAAACATTGCTGATCTGGCTACTGGACTCCAAAACTTTGTAACATCAATATCATTACACCTGATGATTAACTTTTATTTATTTTTTAACTCTCAGGGGTTAAATTTATTTAATTAATTAATTTAAATATTGTATAATTAAATATTTTGCTAGCTGGGGTGGGTGGGAGTTATGGGAAAATGGGGAATTTACTGTTAGTGCTGCTTACTGCTAGTTAGGGGTTAACAGTAAAAAAAAAACACTTAGAAAAATGTTAAATCTGTAAAAAAAAAAAAGGTTTTACGAAAGTTTAGGAAACTTTAAAAAAAATTCATAAGCAAAACAAAAGTTTAAAAATAGTTTTAAAAAGTAAAAAAATACATTTAAAAACGCTCATTACCACTACACCTGGAACAAACTAGAGAAAAAATGATCCCACGCCAAGGTTCAAAATATGCCTTTTGAATTACCCCAGGGTGTATTCTTTAATAAATAGAATGTGTTTGTGGGGAAGTTTCAATAACCAACCATCTAAACTACTCCAAATTGGAACATGGACACAGCATAAAACTTCAAAGTTAGAAAAAAACTGAATGGCTGCGTCTCAAATGTGCCCCTTCAACATCCACATATACCTGGCAAAGGTACATACGGGGTATTGCTGTACTCAGACCACATAGCTGAGCAACATATGAAGTATTATACAGTAGTAGCACACATAAGGTTTGCAAAATATACTCTGCAAACTCACTTTGTGTGTCAAAAAGGCAGAAAAAACGCTTACTACCACTACACCTGGTACAAGCTAGCGGAAAAATGATCCCACGCTAAGGTTCAAAATATGCCTTTTGAAATACCCTGGGATGTCTTCTTTAAGAAATGGTATGGCTTTATGGGGTATTTGGTTTATATAGCCTGGTAAAATACTCTAAAATGGGACATGGGCACAGCGTAAAAATGTGAAGTTTGAAAAAAAAATTGGAATGGCTGTGTCCCAAATGTGCCCCTCCGATGTCCACATATACCTGGCAAAGGTACATACGGGGTATTTTTGTACTCAGCAGACATAGCTGAGCAACATATGAAGTCAGTGGTAGTACACATAAGGTTTGCAAAATATACTGTGCAAACTCACTTTGTGTGTCAAAAAGGCAGAAAAAACGCTTATTACCACTACACCTGGTACAAGCTAGCGGAAAAATTATCCCATGCTAAGGTTCAAAATATGCCTTTTGAAATACCCTGGGGTGTCTACTTTAAGAAATGGTAGGCCTTTGTGGGGTAGTTTGAATTTAAAACCTGCGAAGATGCTTGGAAATTGCACGGCCCAGCGTCAAAATTCAAAGTTCGGTAAAAACTGATATGGCTTGGTCTCCTATGTGGCACTGTAGCTTCACAAAATAGTGCCAAAGACATTCATTGGGGGTGTCTTTTTACTCAGAAGACTTAGCTGAGCATAATTTGGGGGTTTTGAACTTAGTGGCACATATGAAATATACAAAATGCCCAGCAAAAATGCAATCCGTATGTAAAAAATGCCCAAAATAATTTTTTACCACATACTTTGGCATATATTGGTGGAAAAATGGGGGCATGCTAAGGCACAATATGCATCTTATGAGATACCCTGGAGTGTGTACTTTTACAAATGGTAGGCCTTTGTGGTTTTTATTTTTGAACAGTCAAACAGTTATAATACCCCAAATGGAAGCATAGGCTCATTAAATCCGTCTCTCAAAATTCGACTGTGAATACTGAAAAGGACAGGTCTCCTATATGGCACTGTAGCTTCACAAAATAGTGCCAAAGACATACAATGGGGGTGTCATTTTACTCAGCAGATGTAACTGAATACAAATTAAAACTTTGTACAGGAATAGCACACACCAACTTTACAAAATACACATGAGAAGTTCTTTGTTATAAGTTTGTGTGCCAAAACCCCCCAAAAATAAAATTTTACTCCAATATTTAGCAGAGGTTGGCGGTGAAATGGCTACGTAGAAAGTGTCAAAACAACCTTAGGCAAATAGCCTGTGGTGTCTACTTTATATAAATATATACTTTTGTGTGGCAATTTTGTTTTCTTTTATGGCTATTAAGCTTACAAGACAAACATACCAAATTCTAAAATCGCTCCACATTAAAAGTTTATTTTACTCCTTGTGCTTTGTGACCTGTAACTACCAAAAAAAAACTTAAAATCCCAGACACATTATATATTCTGTAAATCAGAACAACTAAATTAATTTATGTTTAATTACTTTCCTTAACCTGCACTAATTGTGCACACATTATTATTGCAAAAACTGTAAAAGAAAATCAAAATTTGTCAATTTTTTATAATATGCGTCAGTGCAATAAATTAGTCAAATGCAAATTGCAGTTGAACGCAAACTGCAAAAAATGCAAAAAATGCCGTTGTCATTAAGTGAAAGACAAGCTTCTGAAGCTCTGTCCTTAAGGGGTTAAGAGCATAATCTGAGGTCACATAGATAAACACAATACATTGTATCACCGCTTCCTGAATTAGTCTCTGACCCAGCATTTACTATAGAAACATGGTATGTGAGTTATAGCAACACCATATGGCAAAAAAGAAAAATACACAAATAATATGGTGCAAGAGATATGATAAATAATGCACACACAATCATAATGTTTAAGCTTCTGTAAAGAAAAAAAAAATAAAGCACAAAAACCATTCTTTATCTGAGATTTTTTTTTACATATTTTCTTTGCCTTTTTTGTAGTTGTTAGCCTTTAGGCTGCAATAGAAAGCTATCTTTCAGACTCTTCTTATGTTGTCTCAATAGTGTTTATTTTGTAAATAACTGCGATATTTTCGCTTGTTCTCTAACACAGTAACTATGTATCTAGCAGGTATTTTTCAATTTCTATCTAGAGAAATCAGAGAAAAGGATATTGTGTTGCCGCATTGTATTCGTTTGTCAGCTGTTATAGTGGAGCTGTCACTAAGAGACATTTCCCATTAATCATTAGAGCATTACATTGAATACATTGCGTTCTGTCTCAACATTTTCTTTTAAACTGTTGATCAGTTTTTATGTTTATTTTAATAATAGATTAATGTAACAGCCATGGAACTCAATGTGTTACAAACATCATTGGTTTGCTCACTGAACAGTAAGTTGCGTAGTGATTGTAATGTAATACAGGTATCTGCAGCAATGCACAGGCAGGCTCTGCATTATATTGGAAATTGATTTATGGAATATACATGACTTTATGTCCAATAAAAAAACTACCTGCAATACAAGAGCTTCACTATACCCTTAGGCTGTGGTCATATCGCCCAGGTGCTTAAATTAGAGCTGGATTATAGCTCCAGAAAAATTGAAGTGTACATCTCATCCTACTCATCACCATCAGTCCCTGTATTTTTATTTTTTTAGTTGTTACATAAACTTTTAAGGATGTGCCAAGCACTACACCCTCCCACACCCCGTTTTAATTGTCCAATAAATCACTGCATAGATGCAAAAGACATTGTTCTGCATGCTTCTGCAAAAAATAAAAATAAAAAAGCATGCATGTATTAAGCATCACTCAAAAACAAAAAATAATAATAATATTCATGCATATTGATGCTTTTTAAGATATATTCTTTCTCCTTAGCTGCCTGTCCCTTATATCTCATATGGCAGTAATCACTAGAATTGGTAGTGCAGATATTTTTTAAACATGTAGTATTAAGTTAGGCCATCATTGTCTTTTTGAATGCTGTATAAGTTTTGTGGACTAAAACTACCGGTATATCCATTTTTCCACAAAATAACAGGAATTCTCAGTGTTGTAGTGTTGGTGTGCAATGTGCAGAAATCAAAGATTTTTGACTTATATAATTTTTTTCCATCAGGAGGACTCGAAATGAAATGACAAGCTTAGCAATCAGGGATTAACAAACTATACGGAGAATAAAACTGCCAGGCCTTGACACCCTAAATCACGTGTCATTTCAGGGTCACTAACAATGAACTGTAACAGTTTTTAGCAAACGTCAGAAAAGATAAGACCAGATAGAATGCTGCAAATTAAAAGGGCATAAAATCCTAGTTAATGAGCCTTAAAATTCCTATTACGATTAATAACAACTTTCTAAAGAGAATTAAAAAAATCTATACTTTTTTAATTACTGACTGCATTTTCCGCTATAGATCTGGGCCATGTTGGTACTGATGCCCCAGATGTGGGATGTCTACTGGTCGTGAAGTGGGCAGAAGGATATAAGTATTTTATTTTTCATTCTACATAAAGGGACGGTGTAGGCACCCAGACTATGTCAGCTCATTGAAGTGGTCTGTGTGCAAACCCATGAGCATGTAATTATTGCAGTTTTTATAAACTGCAACAATTACCTTTGAGGGTTAACTCCTCCTCTAGTGGCTGTCTACATGAGAGCCACTAGAGGGATGTCCGGGTTCTTTGACGACTTTTAGTCGCCTAAATGATGCTGGACGTCCCCATGCTATGCATGAAGGTTTCCAGCGTCACAGGAATCCCCATGCACATTAGGTCTCCCCCGCCGGCTGACGTTGGCAGAGGAGGAGCGTGGGCATAGCTGAGCCAGCGCCGAGGGACATCAAAGACTTCTGCATCAGGTGGTGGGGCTTGACACAGGAGGAAGCTGTAGTGTCAGGAAAATGAGTTTGTTTTCCTGGCACTAAAGTTTCTCTTTAAAGCAGCTTCTAGTGATATACGTAGAAAGATCAATAGTATAGTGCTCACCAAGGAGCCTCTGTAATACGTGCTGCTTGCAAACATACATAGGGCAACATACTAGAACACACCACTTTTTTTCTGTCTTGAGCGACCAGGTGTAGGGTTTTACTTAGCAGACACATTTTTTTGGAATGGATCCTTTCAGTCCTACATCAGTGAGAAACACTAAGCTCTGCTCTCTTCTTACTGCTGAAAGGACAAAAAAAAAAAAAAAAAAAAAAAAAGAAAAAAAATGTTTATGCATAAGGCTAAGAGGCATTATTTTTTAGTTGCACTTAGATAAGCTTTTTTTGGCTGAAGAAAAAATCTATCCTTAATAGCAAAAAAAGGAAAAGTTAGTTATATAAAACCAAATCTTCTTGTGGGTGTAATATTAATGATAGTGAATATGCCTTGATAAAATAGATTCAATGGATACCTGATGTCATCGTCAGGAATAAGGTGGTCTTGATAATCCACAGCTTAGTATTGCAGATTTGGTGTAGCAAAAATTACTATAAGCCGGATATCATCAAACACAGTTTATTTTCAAACAGAAAAACGTCTTATTTTATATTCTTCAAGGAAGACATCCACAGGAAAGTTTTATACTTATTCTTTTAACAGGTTTGTTTCTTTTTAGTAGCTTATTTCGCCCCTTCGCCTTAGCATTTATTAGTGAGGAACATTTTATTTTGGTTTGGGATTGAAGCAGTCTGGTGTTACTACCCATCTGGGGGTTATGGTTTATTGTAACTATTTTGGACCTGGAGAAAGTTCTTCTTCTTGTTCTGTTTAAGGAAGTTGTTGGTTGCATCATAGCTTATTGGGGACTCTGGATTTGTGGGTTTAGGACTAAAGGTTTTCACAACTACTGACTCAGTTAGGTTTGGGCTAGGAAACTTAAGGTTCCGTTCACTCATCATTATTGACCCTCCACCCCATCACATGAGGGGCTGATGCTGGCCACCAGTTCCTGCTGTGCACATGTATGGTGGAAGAGGGATGGCCGTTTCCTTGAGCCCTCTATTTAATTTCGGGTTTGAGGGATTAAAGAGCTAATCACCTATCAACTGTTGTTTGTAAAATAAAGATATCTCACTGTTTGTGGTGATTATTTACTACTTCTGTGATGTAATGCAAACCTAATGTGTACACAGGAAAAAAAAAAAAAAAACAGATACTGGACAAATTTTATTCATATGTCAACAGCCTGGCCCTGATGCTAGTAAAAAGCACAACAAAATGCTTTTTTTTCTGACTTTTGGGCATAATTCATTTTCTTTGCTACAAGGATTTTTATGTCAACTAGTAAATCACAGCACATAGACAGAAAGATACACTGTTTTCAAGCTATTATTTATAACTGTTCCTGTGCCAAAATGAATCCATTCCTCCTGCTTGCCAGCTTTGCCACCTCTCCACTGATCTGAAATATGAGTTTTTAATTAATAGGACTGGACTGAATGCGCACAAAACCATTATAGAACTATTACTCACTATTTCAGGGAATTACCAGATTTTACTAATTACATGACGTAAAGTCATGATTTTATAAAGGACACGGAGGCGAGTATTAGGCTTATCTCTTTCTTTTATTCCTCAGCAGCAAAGAAAGGCTAAGGTGTTTATTTGTAGAAAAAGAAACATGTATAACTACCCTCACAGGGTTAACATTACATCATTATCTCCTATCCAATAGGAGCAGTCCTTCTCTGATATCCTTTCATGTAACCTCCTCCTCTTCCTCTTTCCTGATGTTGCCGAAGCTAAAATTTGTTCCTGTAGCGATTAACTATCAACTCGTTCTAAACAAAACATACAAGCAGTTGACCACTGAACTTGATCTTGAACTCTTCCATGAGAAAGAAACACAAGGATCCTCCGGAACTGATCCTCTTGAACTGTGATGTCACTCGTCGTCCACACTGGGAGTTGTAGAATTTTTCACGCTGGAAAGGACAAAGAAAACAATGGTAAAGCGTGTCCTTGCCAACTATTTTCGTTTTAATCTTTTATATCAACTTGAGCTGTTTATGTAACCAGTTATATTTAATAAAACATGCTATCGTTACTTGTGTGATATATTTACCAAGAACCACTTATATATCAATGAGAACTCTTTCTACTAAAGTACCTAGTACGTACCTGGGTTGGGATACCAATATTGTGTGTATCTGATCCGGGCGGGCTAATACTCGCCTCCGTGTCCTTTATAAAATCATGACTTTATGTCATGTAATTAGTAAAATCTGGTAATTTTATTAAAGGACACGGAGGCTCTTATTAGGCTAGTTCAAAGCTGTGAAATAACTAGGCTCAATACATGTTCCGTAGGTCGAAAGTAATATTCCTTAAACGTCGATTCCCGGGACCAATCTGCTGTTCTCATGAGGTCCTCTAATCTACAACCTAATGTGAGAACTTTTGATGCCATGGCTCCTCTAGTAGAGTGTGCGCCATATACGGTGGTATCTATGTGTGCTAAAGTCATTATCCATTTCACCCAGCGGGCGAGGGTCACCGTAGATACAGGTTGGTGAGGTTGTCTGATAGCCAAAAACAATTCTGGCTGTGTTGGTTTCCTGAATTCCAGGGTCCGTTTCTCATATTCTCGTAAGCAGTGCACTGGGCAGAGTTTATCGTTGTGTGGGAAAGAAGGGTATGAGACTGATGTAATTGACGATTTTGTACTTCTGGAGATGTTGAATGAGACTCCTGTGGAGGTAAAGGAGCGTGCATCAACGTCCAGTGCTCTAACGTCTGATACCCTCTTGCAAGATAGCAGGCAGAGGAGCATGGTCAGTTTTGCTGACAGTTGTTTAAGCGTGAGTGCTTCGTTTTGAGGCCAGGATTCCAACAGTTTCAGGACTGAGTTGACATCCCACAATGACGTATATCGGGGTTGTGGTGGACGAGCAAAGCGAATTCCCCTTAGGAGACGGCATACAAGTAGTTGTTGACCTATCGGGGTTCCATCTATTCCTTGGTGATCGCTGATCTGTAGACGTTGATGGTTCGGTAGGCTAAGCCTTGATTATGCAGGTTGGTGAGGAACTGTAACAGGTAATTTACAGGGATCCACTTGTTGTTCCATGCACCAACTAGTCCATCCGTTCCAGGCATAGAGGTAGGAGCGTCTAGTTCCAGGCGACCAAGCTCCTTCCAGTAGTTCGATAGTGTCTTGTGGAACATCTGGTATGATCCAGGGTCCCCTGAAAGGAGCCACGCTAAGAATTTGAGTTGCCCCTGGGCCATGAGGGGGTGTGGATTGCCCTCTGGGTCTGATAAAAGGAACCAGGGATCTGGAAGCAGTCTCGGGAAGTCCATAGACATTTCCCCAACCGTGTGTGCTCGCATCGGATTCTATGATGAAGTCCGGGGCAGTCCCGAATATTGCTCTGCCGTTCCATGCCTCCATATGTTGCAGCCACCATGTGAGCTCCTGTTTGGCCTTGTAGTCGAGTGGCACAGAGTCGGAGTACGAGTGCCCTGAGCGTAGTTGTGTGGCCTTTAGACGTTGTAGGGCCCTGTAGTGCAGTGGCCCCGGGAAGATTGCCTGGATGGAGGCTGAGAGGAGTCTGATTACTCTGGCTAGTTGCCGGAGTGTTAGTACTGGTCTCGTAAGTGTTCTGCGGATCTCCTTTTTGATGAGTTTGACTTTGTCCGTCGGTAAGCTTAGAGTCCCGGTAATTGCGTCTATGTGGAAACCCAGGAATTCCATGTTTGGGACGGGGTAAGTACCGATTTTTCCCAATTGATGAGCAATGCCAAATTTTGTAGCAATGTCAATGCCCATGCCAGGTGTTGTTGCAATTGATGGGCCTTGTGTGCCATGATCAGCATATCGTCCAGATAAATGATCATCCGCACACCTCTGCTGCGTAATGAGGCGACCACTGGCTTCAGCAGCTTGGTGAAGCACCAAGGGGCCGATGAGAGTCCAAAGGGGAGGCATCGGAATCTCCATGTCGCCTTTTCCCATTGGAATTGGAGCAGGTGGTGGCACTCCTCCGCAATAGGGATTGTAAGATAGGCATCTTGTAGGTCCAGTTTCACCATCCAGTCCCCTAATCTGAGCAGGTCTCGCAGGCAGTGGATACCCTCCATTTTGAAATGGTGGTACCGTACAAATGCGTTTAGTGGCCGCAAGTTGATGACTGGGCGTACTCCGCCGCCCTTCTTGGGCACCATGAAGAGGTTGCTCATGAACCCAGAGGATGGTGAAGGGACCTGATATATGGCGCCTTTTTCTTGGAGGGTGCGAATCTCTTCGCTCACTAAGCCCTTGCCTCATGTGGAGAAAACTATGCGGTGTGGCATGAGTGTTTGGACCGGGGGTCGTAACCCCTGATGGTATTGAGGTTGCCATGGTCTGGCCCTGACTGGAAAGAAGGGTGAGGGCGTTCGACTCTCTGGTGGCTGAAATCTAGCCGTGGCGGGACCTCTGTATCCCCGGTAAGAACTGCGGGAAGAACGGCCGAGCAGACGGCCCCGGTGTCTGCCGGCCCCACCAAAAACTCTGGGGGAGAACACTCGTTTTAAGTTCGTCTGTGCCTTGTCTAGGGCCGTAAATGTGCTCCTAGAGAATTATTCAATTATTTTCGAGTTAAAAGTTTTTTGAAAGAACATGTCCTAATTACTAAAGGAGAAATGGGTAATTTGACTGAGAAGGTCCTTTCAATCGAGTCCGCTAAAAACAAATATTCTCCAACAATGGAATTATTAAATGAAATTGATGGATCAGACATCCCTACAGTTTTAAAAAAATGGGAAAGAGATTTGGGTATTGAGATTCATTATAAACAATGGTGTTATGCCTTCTTAAGAGTAAAAAAACATATACATTGCTTAAATATACTAGAAAATTTAATCAAAGTAAGCCATAGATGGTACATGGTCCCAAGCAGACTGAACATAATTTCCCAGAGCAATCCCCCCAATTGTTGGAGATGCTTCCACATGGATGGCTCTATGATGCACATTTGGTGGAAATGCCCTAGAATAAGATCTTTGTGGGATCTCTCATTTAAATTAATATGCAAGGTGGGAGACATCTGCCTGACTAATAAACCTGAAATAGCATGATTACATTTGTATGGATCGAAACTAGATAAAAAAGCAGAGATTATTGTAATCCATTGCCTTTCGGCTACTAAATTATTGATCGCCAAGGCTTGGAAACAAATAGTAGTACCTAATGTGCACCAATTGAAAGCCCAAGTAATTACACAAATCGAGATGGAAATGGGCGGGACCCCATCAAATTCTCATTCTAAAAATATAAGTAAGGATTTCTATCTGAGTCTTATCACGGATATCAAACGGGCTTTAGTATAAAATAAAAAGGGAAAGAAAGACGAAAGAATAGGGGAAAAGAAGGGAAAAAGAGAGGAAATTGTAAGTGAACGATAAAGGAGAAGGGACAACTTGCCCGTAAAGAGTTAACTTGAGCGTATAAACTATTTTTTTTTCCTTTCCTACATGTATGAGATAAATGAGACAACCCAAATCCCTCATGAATGTATGGTATGAATGGTCAGATGTAAGAGTGGAAGTCAGAGTAAATGTAAGGTTAAGATGGGATCCTAGGAACTATTAAGAATGATGCCAGGATGAGGTATTCTAGAGTCTTTCGCAGAATAATGTTATAGTTTTTGCTGAATTACTGTTGAACAAGTTTAATTTTGTGACAGACTCTGCTTAGCTTAGACTAGCATGGTAATAATGAACTGCGATAAAGGATCCAATAGCTACTTGTTAAAACTGGGAATCCCCAATATTGATGAAAGATAGGTATCCCACAATAATTGTTGTTTGTAATTGGTTCTATTGATGAACCATTGTATGTCTATTTGTATTTAAAGTCTAATTTTTTTTTTAAATAAAAATTAAATAATAAAAAAAAATAATGTGCTCACATAAGTTCCCAGTTCTTTAACAAAGTTGTCTCTGAACAGGAGACCCTTGGCTTGTGGTCCCGGTTCGGTGAGGGCCATGTTAACGAGCTTGGGCTCGATTTTCATTAATATAGTTTTGCGCCTTTCGGTGGCCAGCGCAACGTTTGCGTTGCCGATGAGGCATATCGACCTCTGGGCCCAGCCTCTAATGGCTAGCAAATCAAGAGGTGTTCCCTCATTTAAGGCCGCTTCGACCAACTCAAAAAATCTTGGCACGGGGGCGTGGCTAACTGCGGAGCAAGATGGCCGCATGAAAATTTGCTCCGGCATCAGGACACCTAATCTAATGCAATCCTAAATAAAACAGCAACATCCACTACTATTATCTAGCGATGTCTCAACCCAAGAACAAGAGGAGCTCGGCAAAACCGGACAAGCTCAATTTTTTCAACCAGAAATCATCTCCGGCGTCTCCGGCGGAACAGGCCCCAACGGAATCCATGATCTCTGAAATGGCCGACAATGCACAAATTATTACCCGAACAAAGGCGCACGATGCAGTACAAATCACAAAAGCTGACTTGAATGCGGCCCTGGAGCTTCTCTCCGACAAACTTGTAGCCACATGGCAGCATACGGCGGATTCACTACGAAAAGACCTACAAGAACTAGGTAAACGGACGTCGCACATGGAGGATAAATGTGACGAGTTCGCCACGGCCCACAATGACTTGGCCACGAATGTGGAACGAATGGCCACAGAAATTAGCAAATTGGAGGGCAAACTAGCAGATATGGAGGATCGCTCACGGCGAAATAATCTCCGCCTGCGTGGAGTACCGGAAGAAATCACGAATGATAATTTGCAGGCCTATGTGAGAAATCTGCTGCATGCTCACGCCCCAGAGATACCGGCAGACATGCTGCTGGTGGACAGGGTGCACCGGATACCCAAGCCCGGGCACCTTCCACAGGCTATACCAAGAGATGTTTTACTCCGGGCTCATTACTTTCATATTAAGGAACACATATTAAAGAACAGTAGAACACGAGCAAAACCTCCAACGGACTACCCAACAGTCAAGATATATGCGGATCTATCAGCCGTTACTCTAAAGAAAAGGAGGGAATTCTCCCAAGTAACCAACACCCTGCGGTCGCACGGTATTCGATACCGTTGGGGCTTCCCCACTAAATTGATAGTCACAAAAGATGGAATCACGACGGTGCTGAACACCCCCGAGGCGGGAGTGACAAAACTGCAAGCCTGGGCCTTGCCGGTGGAGCCGCTGATCACCTCCACAAACCAAACAGGCACATTGAAACGGGACTGGGAAAAACCTCGAGACAAGCACTAAACCGGACGAATACCGGTCTAAGACCGTCCATCCCTGTCTAAACATGGATATTAAGAAAATAAATAATAAATGGACACTATAAACATTCACCAGCTTCGAACTAAATTCCAAGGGAAGCCCAAACACAGGGCGACTCATTGTGGAATCAAGCTCCCTTTCCTGTCTGGACTACCTTATGTGGCGGTGAGACTCTGGATCGGGTTTTTCCGCCATCGCTGTGACGAAGCGTACGCAGAGCAGTGACATACCGCGGGATGGCCCGATCTGGACTGTTTGCCGAGGAGATAAATCCCCGAACTCACCCACCCGAGATCTCTTCCGCGACCCTCAGCTTGGGAGGCCAAGTGTCTGGACTATTACTCCCATCAGGAGATGCACATGCAACCTACCGGGCAGTATACCAGCACCGAGAACTGGACTGTGCACTTTGACCCATAACAAGATGGTGCCCACTGCTCCTGACCCTATGAGTTCTATAAGCCCACAAGGTAAAGGGGACCTGTGACCCAGGCCCCTAGTATATGGACGATGTTATATAAAAAGATTGTCATATAGAGGGCTTAATGGAGGGGGGAAGATGCTAGCGATGGGAAAGGTACTAGGACTTAGAATGTATAAAGTTACATGCATATTTGTTAATGTCGGGAGGAGGGAAGGGCACAGCAAAATGATAAAATAAGGTATACCCAAACCTGAACCAGACATGTAACAACACCCGGTCAGGACAGGGCAGGGTTGACTGAAGTTGGTTACAAAACAAGAGAATCTCCGAAGATTATATAAGTCATCTATACACAGGTGACAAACAGCAAGCAAGGCATTATATAACAAAACATTCTGTAGTGGATGTACCCTATTATGGCGCGAACAGGTGCCCAATAGCCACGTTATGATAGAAAGTTTTCTATTCTATCCCCCAGATGTGGTATACCCACATACTGTCTCTGCACGAGACATTCTGTATATAGTTACAGACTCCCTTCCCAGTTCACATTCCCCTTCCCCAAACTCCAGGGATCAGTCGCATACCCTGACAGGGTTAAATCTGAAACGAGCCCACAACCACTATTCCCTTAAATTAACAGGGCTGATAACCACTGGTTTCAGGTCGTATCTAGCATATCTGCTGAGGGATTACTGCAATGGTTCCACCAAATGTATGAAGGGGAAACTTAGTCATATCCTGTATTGTTATTACTGCATTGCTCTACACTTAAACACAAATGTTGAAAATAATGTCAATTAATGCCCGAGGGTTGAACACACCTCACAAAAGGAGACTCCTCCTTGACGATGCAAAAAGCAATAAATCAGACATACTATGTGTGCAGGAAACACATTTTGTACATAATAGGGTGCCTGCATTTGCGAGCAAAGAATATCCTATACAATACCACTCCACGAATTCATCTAAGTCAAGAGGAGTATCACTACTCATACACAATACTATCACATTTGAACTCTTACATCTCAAAAAAGATACACAAGGCCGTTTTTTAATTGTACACTGTAAAATCAATAATGCTTTGTACACGTTGGTGGGGATTTATAGCCCTAACTCGGAACAGAGAAATTTTCTCCAGAAAGTCTTACATAAAATACCCCAGACGTATCCCTCCTCCACTATTTTGTGCGGAGACTTAAATCACACCTTACAACCTAGACTAGATACCACGCAAACAGCTGACTCATCAAGATGCAAAACACTGAGCAAACAGGCTGTAGCATTAGTAAAAACTCTTATGGAACATAACTTATATGACGTGTGGAGGGCGCAACACCCGAATGACAAGGAGTTCACCTTTTATTCCTCGGTCCACAGAACCTATTCTAGAATAGATTTTATATTTGTCTCAGGAGATTTATTGCCGACTGCATTAAGCAGTGAAATAGGTAACATCGTGTGGTCGGATCACGCACCGGTAATGGTATCCTTACCAGACCAATTCCAGTCCCGTGTCACTTCACCGTGGCGCTTAAATGAGGCTCTCCTACACAACCCTGAACTGGTCACTAAACTAACTGAGGAACTTGAAACGTTCTTTGATATAAACCACACTCCGGAGGTTTCTATGGCCACAACGTGGCTGACGCATAAAGCCTATATCCGAGGGCTTCTAATTAGTCAAGCATCTTATTTACACAAACAGGCGAAAGCGCATTACTTAACACTCATGAGACGACTCAGGGAAGACACATACTCACAAATAACGAACCCATCAACGCTTACTCAGCAGCGCATAGACCAAACTAAAAAACAATTAAATGATATTCAAGTCCGCACGTCAGCTACTATATCCTACAGGCTAAAACTCTGCACATACACACAAGGAAATAGAGCGGGAAAGGCCCTCGCAAACCTCATGAGGCAGAAGAGACTAAATTCAAAAATACCGTTTCTCTTTAACCAACTGGGAAATAAGGTGTATAATCCTCAAGACATCAATGACACGCTAGCAGACTACTATGATAGGTTATATAACCTTAAAAAAGATGATCATACACATCAGCCACTTCCCTCAGACATTGACGAATTCTTGGCAGATGCGAACACGCAACAACTTTCACAGATAGACCGGTCCTTTTTGGAGACACCCATCACCCAGACTGAAATAGCAGGAGTTATCAAGACTCTCCCGAAGGGGAAATCCCCAGGCCCAGATGGCTTTACCAACGCCTATTACAAAACCTTCTCTCATGTACTAACCCCCTTCTTAGAAAAACTCTACCATGGAATCATCCAGTCGGGCAAAATACCACAGGAAATGTTATTAGCTCATATAACTACTCTCCCCAAGCCCGGGAAACCACCCAATAAATGCCAAAACTTAAGACCCATCTCACTCCTAAATACAGATTTAAAGATACTGGCTAAGATCTATGCAAATAGACTGGGAACAATCCTACCTAAACTAGTTCGAGATGATCAAGTGGGGTTCGTACGGGGCAGATTGGGTTCCGACGGGACTAGGAAGCTAATTAACATCTTCCATAACATTCAACTATCGGGAGAACCCAGTGTGGCCTTGTCCTTAGACGCAGAGAAAGCGTTCGACAGGCTACACTGGGGATACTTAACAGCTGTATTGAAGAAGTTTGCCTTCCCGGAGACTCTAATAATGTTGATATCTGCCTTATATGATAACCCTACAGCGAGAATAACCAATGGCGGGTTTGTCTCCAAGTCCTTCCAGGTCTCCAATGGGTCGCGGCAAGGCTGCCCACTTTCACCACTCTTGTATATATTAGCACTAGAACCATTAGCTCAGCGAATAAGAGATTCACCGGACATAGAGGGGATAACAATAGGGGGGAAAACACATAAAATAACATTGTTTGCTGACGATGTGATGCTAACCATATCAAACCCTGACTCTTCCCTGCCTTACCTGCAACATATTCTGACAAAATTCGGTCAATGCTCTTATTATAAACTCAATGTTAGTAAGACGCAGGCTATGGGCCTTAACCTCACGACAACCCAACTCACTAACCTACAAAATAGCTACTCCTATGACTGGAGACGGGACCATTTAACGTTCTTGGGGCTTCACCTCACACCAACGACCAAGAAATTGTACAAAGCAAACTATCTCCCACTACTACGCAACATCAAACAGCAGTTACAGGGGTGGAAAGGGAAATATGTCTCCTGGACGGGCAGGATAGCTGCAATAAAAATGATGATTCTGCCCAAGCTACAATACCTGTTCAGGATACTCCAAATTTGCATACCAAAAGAATTTTTTACTGAAACTCAACGCACACTAAATAGTTATATATGGGGAGGTAAAAGATCTAGGGTGGCAGCGACCACCATGTATAAACCTTTCAAAGACGGAGGAATGGGAGCGCCAGAAATAGCAAGTTATTACACAGCAGCCCTCATGAGTACCCTTATAGGGACATTCCATCACGACACAATGCCACCATGGCACCAGATTGAAAGGATAAACACGGGCGGGTTAACATTGCCAGTCCTGGCCTGGATCCCTAAACATCAAAGGCCAAAATCTATGCAAACCTGCCCCACGACCATTGCCACCCTCAAGGCATGGGATAAACATGTGATAAAACACTACCCGGCATCTTATATATCCCCAGCATTGCAAATACGGGCACTCTATGCGCTTATCCCTGGATTCGATAGTGGTCTATGGAATGACCACAGAATCAAATGCCTTTTCCAGATCATGCCAGAGGGCCGCCTTCCACCCTACGAATCACTTTCCGAAACATTTGGACTACCCAAAAGAGCATATTTCGCATATCTACAACTGCACTCATGGGTGGGCAAATTACACAACCAGGGACTCCCCTTGTCACCGCTAGAGAAAATATGTGTAGCTAACCAGCAACCGAAAAAGCTATTATCTACTTTATATAGGATAACTAGACCCCAAACACTACCTAAATCTTTGCCCTTTGTACGGGCTTGGGAACGAGACCTACATTTGAATATGCCCAACGACACCTGGCTAAAAATTATGTGGGCTCACAAACATCTCACGCTAAACACATCACATGTAGAAACGAGTAGGAAAGTACTCTATCGCTGGTATATAGTACCACAAACACTACACAAATATGATAAAAGACAGTCGGGGAATTGCTGGAGGTGTCTTACGGAACCCGGCACAATGCTCCACATATGGTGGACATGCCCAAAAGTACAACCCTTCTGGGAAGGCATATCAAATACCATTAAGAAACTCATCAGTAATGACATACAAATTTCCCCGGAACTCTTCCTGTTATTAATGTTACCCCAAGACTTACAAAAAAATGACCTATACCTCATCTACCATATAATTGTCACAGCTCTCACATCTATAAGTAAAATGTGGCTAAAGGTAAACACTCCAGCTATTAACACATACTTAGATATGGTGGAAACCACCAAATCCTATGAAACAGCCGCAAGGCAGACAAAAAAAGGGAAACAATTTTGGCAGACAGCTTGGGAAAAATGGGACGCCTGGAGATTAACAAATAAAGAGTATTCCACTAGCAGATAATAATGAATACAGGTCCCCGACCGAAACCGACCAATAACCCCTGATACCCTGGTACACTCATACCCCCCCCCTATTTCCCCCCACCCCACTGTTAAATACTAGTTTGAGTTATAGCAGACCAGGAACACAGACAAAGATTGCCATAGAGTTCGCATAAAGGAATAGAAGAAGGATATCATTGACGGCACAGCTGGTGTCATATAGTTGACCTTCTGTTTAAGAACTGACACACACAACTACGAAAATGATGATTATCATAGGGAATGCGGCATACCCTCTTATGATACAATCTATGCATATAATGTGTGAATGTATGTTAAACTGAACTCATGTAATACTGTGACTATGGTTTCTGTATGTTTAACTGTGTCCTGGAAATGTGTAACATGTATAAAGAATGAAAACTTAATAAAATATATTACACAAAAAAAAAAAAAAAATCTTGGCACTAGGGCCTAGTGTATCCAGCACTTTATCTTGACAATGGCGTAGGGAGTAATCAAGTCCCTTCTTTGCCTTCCAGCCAGACTTACCCAGGAATTGTGCTATTTTTGGGTCAACGTCTGGCATGGCGCAGGCCATATCGGGCACTGTTGGGTGTGGGCATTCCGCCCGCAGTTTTTGCCTGGTGGCTTTATCCAAAGGTTTGCGGATTCTGGCCGCTATGTATCGTGCCACATGATCGGTCGGATACCATTCCGCCGACCTAGGATTTTGTAAAGTATCCGGGTCAAACAGGGGTTTGCCCTGGGGGTCCAGAATAGCGGTTGCATCCGCAGTGTCATACGAGGGGTTGGCTGAATTGCGTGTTGGACTACGGTCCGGAGAGGAAACCTCCCATTCGTCTGAGTCGACTTCGTCGGACTCGTTCGAAACCTCCTCATTATCCGAACCAGAGTCGGAAGAATCTGTTAGGGCTTTTGCCCTCTTCCATGTCCGCGCCACTTTTGCCCGGCGGGTGGCTCATTTTCGTGGAGGCCCCACGACCTCAGGTGTGACAGGACGTACCCTGTCCGTCAATTTAGTTTTGGAGGCATGTGTTCCCACATTGTGGGTTTTGCTCATGGCCTTACGGCCTTCTCTCTGTAAAGGATCCCCCTCTGCGGCCCTGGCGTGAGTCATTTTGGGATTGGATGCCTTAATGGCACTCGAGATGGAGTGTGATAAGTTATCAGACATAACCCCCATGGCAGTAAAAATAGCTTGGGTAACTGATTTAGACATGGTGGCGTCCAGGAGCGAGTGGAACTCCTCAGAGTCCAAGTGCTCCAGAGGGGCCACCATGTCCCCTTGCAGGGTTATGGGTTCAGCCACAGTGGGTCTGTGTTGGGCCTTGGTATCCCCTTTATCACTGGGGCCAGGGGCAGAGTAATCCTCAGGGGTCTGCATCTTGGGGCACTTAAGTGTGACCCAGGAGTAAAAGGCAGATCTATATATATATACTCTGATGTAGCAGTAGTGTGAGGGCTACCAAAGGCAGGAGACAAGGCAACAGGACAGTAAAAACAGATTGCACTGTTAACTTACTGAGTGTTCCCTCAGGAATGTCTCCTGGGAGCACTGGTAAGCTGACAGGCACACTAATCAGGCCAATCAGCTCGCGCCCTGTCAATGGGCTGAACGAGCTGAAGGAGAAAAAGAGCGGCAAAATTTTAAGGTCGCCGCCCCTTTAAGATGGATGCCGGTGCACGGTCAGGACCGCGCATGCGCGCGCGGCGCTCACTGATGAGAGGATGCGGCGGGGGAACACGATGCGGGAGAAAAAAACGGGCCGGTCCCCGAGGGTTCCCTGTGCCGTGTGACCGTGAGAGGAGGGTAATAAACTATCCGGCGGTATTCTCGGGGCCGGTATCCCCGCCGGGGGGGGTGGGGTACCGGCGGGAAAGTGCAGGAAAGGGCTTCCCCACGGAGGGGTAGCCTCAGGAAATGCCCAATGCGTTTTGGTGCGAGTAATGCAGGTCAAACAGTCATTAATCAAAATTAAAGCTATATACACATATAGGTACAACACAATGAAAATGACATGTAAGAAAAACAAGGTGTTACTTAGCTGAGGCAGCAGCAAAGAAAGAGGAAGAGGAGGAGGTTACATGAAAGGATATCAGAGAAGGACTGCTCCTATTGGATAGAAGATAATGATGTAATGTTAACCCTGTGAGGGTAGTTATACATGTTTCTTTTTCTACAAATAAACACCTTAGCCTTTATTTGCTGCTGAGGAAAAAAAGAAAGAGATAAGCCTAATAAGAGCCTCTGTGTCCTTTAATAAAATTTAGAATTATTCATTAATTAGCAAACTGTTGAGAAATGGAACTGAAAATCTTGGGTCTGAAAAAATAAATCCAAATCAGTTATTTGGATGTAAAACTTTAAATCTTGTTCTCAGTTCTCCACAATTCAGTGAATAGTCCTTTATACATTTCAGGTAATATGGATAAAACCGTGATTACATCATAAAGTAGGTTTTAGACATGGGGAATCACGTGAAAGTGATGGGTTGACCTCATAGCTGTGTTGTCATACATCTGTGTTTCATATTTTAGATTGTGTTCCTCACTAAATTATATTGATTAATATGTGAACAATTAACATTGCTTCTGCACTTTAGGCAAAATCTTCTTCCATTCCCAGTAATTTATATTGTTACTAAAATTATTATCCTTCTGGGGAAGAGTCCGCTCAGAATTAACAAGGGTAAATGTTAGAAATTATTATGAAATGTAGATGATTTATGGATCCAGATTAAATGCCCTAAAATGCTTTTTCAGAAATGGAATCCAGGGCTCCTCATCCTAATTTCTCCAGCAACATTTGGATGTGCACACTACTCGTGTGCTCCTATTTATATCACGGCCACATCAGAATAACACACCGCAAATTCGGCAATCCGTAAGCCTTGTGTCTTCTGGTGCTCCCTATGATGTAGTCCAAGAGCGAGAAGTTAATAAATCCTGGGCTTTCTTGTCCAAATTGCCCTATTTCAGTTCTGATTTAGCCCATTAGTGCGTTTGTGAGATTTCTGATCTCCTATTACTGACCTTGGCTTGATTATTATTATTATTTTATTATTTATATAGCGCCAACAAATTCCGTAGCGCTGTACAATGGGTGGACTAACAGACACCTAATTGAGATCAGACCACTGGACGTACAGGAACAGAGGGGGTTGAGGGCCCTGCTCAATGAGTTTACATGCTAGAGGGAGTGGGGTATAGGGACACAAAGGGTTAAAGTAGGGGAATTAAATAGTTTGTTAGAGAAGGGTTTATTGAGTGCTTGGTAGGTCATTTTTGACAGTTGCAGGAAAGGAGTCATGGGGTGGGGGATGAGAAGCCTGCTGACAGTTTAATTGATACGCTTTAACGAAGAAGTGAGTTTTCAAAGATTTTTTGAAGGAGTGGAGGCTGGGTGAAAGTCTGATTGAGGAGGGAAGGGAGTTCCACAGAATAGGTGCAGCCCTAGAGAAGTCTTGAAGGCGAGCGTCAGAGGTGGGGATCCGGGCAGAGGATAGGCGTAGGTCTTGGGATGAGCGCAGGGGTCTCAACGGGACATACTTGTGTATGAGGGAGGATAGGTATGTTGGAGCAGCATTATGTAGGGATTTGTAAGCAAGTGCCAGAATTTTGAATTGGGCCCTATATCTAACTGGAAGCCAATGCAGGGACTGACAGAGCGTGGAGGCGTGGGAGGTGCGACCGGACAGGATAATAAGCCTCGCAGCCGCGTTCATTACAGATTGCAGCGGTGCAAGCTGGGAACATGTAAGACCGGTCAGAAGGGGATTGCAGTAGTCGAGGCGAGAGAGAACAACAGCATGAACCAATATCTTAGCCGCGTCTGGCGTTAGATATGGGCGGATGCGCGCTATGTTCTTGAGTTGGAAGCAACAGGATTTGACTATTGATTGGACATGGGGAGTAAAAGAGAGGTCAGAATCGAAAAGAACCCCTAGGCAGCGAGCCTGCGAGGTAGAGGTGATAGTAGCGCCGTTGACTTGGATGGAGACAACAGGAGTAGCAGCACTTGAGGGAGGAAAAACTAGAAGTTCTGTTTTGGACAGGTTGAGTTTAAGGAAGTGAGCAGCCATCCAGTTGGAAATAGCAGAGAGGCAGTCAGAAACACGAGTCAAGGTGGGCGGAGAGAGATCAGGGGAGGACAGATAGATTTGCGTGTCATCTGCATATAAATGATATTGGAAACCAAAGGAGCTGATGAGTTTACCAAGGGAGGCAGTATAGATAGAGATCAATAGGGGGCCGAGGACAGATCCTTGGGGGACACCGACAGAGAGGGGTTGGTGAGAAAAGGCGGAACCAGAGAAAGAAACACTGAAAGAGCGCTGGGAGAGGTAGGAGGAGCACCAGGAGAGAGCAGTATCCCGTAGACCAAAGTTACGAAGAATGTGAAGAAGCTGTTGATGATCAACAGTGTCAAATGCGGCAGAAAGATCAAGGAGGATTAGGATAGAGTATTGGCCGTGAGATTTAGCGGCAATTAAGTCGTTGGATACTTTGGTCACAGCAGTTTCGACAGAGTGACCAGCGCGGAATCCAGACTGAAGGGGGTCAAGCAGAGAGTTGCATCCGAGAAAGTCTGTCAATCTGGTGTACACAACTCTCTCGAGGATCTTGGAGGCAAATGGGAGTAGCGAGATAGGGCGGTAGTTGGATGGGGAGTTGGGATCAAGGTTGGGCTTTTTCAGAATCGTGGTTACGGTTGCATGTTTGAAGGGTGAGGGAAATGTGCCAGAGGAAAGGGAGAGATTGAAAATGCTAGCAAAAGGAAGATTATCATTTCTTCTGTTCTCTGTATTTCCTAAATGTGGCTTGTCTAATGTTTACTCTAATTTCTCCAACCCTTGACCTTGGCTATCTCTCTGACCATTCATACGTTAAGACCGGTCAATCTAAGGTCCAGTTATACGAGTTATAGTACCCTTTGTTGTAGACTTAGGGTGCGTGTTTAGGTTCCCTTACATATATTGTGACATATATTAATCCCTTAAGGACACATGACATGTGTGACATGCCATGATTCCCTTTTATTCCAGAAGCTTGGTCCTTAAGGGGTTAAAGCAACACTATAGGGTCAGGAACCCAAACATGTATTCCTGACCCTATCGTGTTAAACTAACTATAAAGGTGGTTGCACCACTTTATTACCCTTGAAAATACATTTTACTCACCTTTATTCCAGCGTCACACGGGTTCAAAAAGACAGTGAAAAGACAAAAAAACACAGTGTTTACATTAAAATGCCTGCAGGGACTGACTGCAGATGTAGTTGTTCTGATGACTATAGTGTCCCTTTAATAAATCATGCTCCAAATTTTTTTCAAAGTACATTTATTAAGGAAATACACACTAACTAATAATAAATGAACATATAAGATTAAAGTATACAGAGACTGTAATGGCAGGATCCTTCATCATAAACTATCTACTTTCCAAACATGAGAAAATAAAGAACACACTGACAATGGTGGATTGAATTGCCCAGAATAGCAATATTTTTATTTTCCCGCTAAAAATCGCACTCAGGGACACTCTAAGCACCAAAACAACTTTAGCTCAAGTAAGCGGTTTTAGTGTATAGTGTATAAATCACTGCCATTTAAGAGTTACATCACTTTTGTTTCTGTTTATGCTGCCCTGGCCCCACCTTCCCTGGCCGTGACTCACAAAGCCTCCATAAAGAAAAAAGTTTAATTATTTTCAATCAGATCTCCCAGCACAGTGTGTTTACTTTAGACATTATTATCTCCTGCTCTGTTAATTGTAATCACACAAAGAAGGCTGCTGCACACCCTAACAAGCTATTGACAGAGCAGGAGATATGACTTTCTTAAATAAACACAATGTGCAATAAATAAAGCTTTAAAAAAATCTAGAATCTCTTACAGGAAGTGTTTATAGTGAGGCTAAAGTTGCCAATTTCACATTTAATATAACATCTTGACGTACACTCGCTAACATATCAATTGACAACATGTACTGCAAATTAGATGAATTGGTAGAAATTTCTGAAGAAACAACTGTTTAGTGAATGAACCCACTGATTGCAAAATGAGATGAACAGCATCCATGAATACTCTTAACGTATTAATATGTATTAACCCCTTCAGGACCGCTGACGGTTCAGGACCGTCAGCGGTAAAACGTGCGTTTGGACCGCTGACGGTCCTGAACCGTCATAACGGTTTTGGGCTACTTACCTGATCGCCGTCGGTCCCACGGCGGCGATCAGCTCTCCTCCCGGTCCAGGGGGACTGCCTGTCTGCCCGGGCAGTCCCCCCTCGGCAGATCAGGACCCCACGGCCATGTGATCACTCGATCACATGACCGCAATAGGGGTCTTTGTATCTGCCTGCAGGGGGACTGTCTGTGCTGACAGGCAGTCTCCCTGCAAGTGTAAAATCATAAAATAAAGTTAAAAAAAAAAACAATCAGTGTAAAAAAAATTATAATATGTGTATATATATGATATATATACATGTATTATATCTATATATATAATATATGTATATGTATCATATATATAATGTCACACTAAGTGTATTTTTATATTTATATATACGTATATTAATATAAAAATACACTTATATTTAAATTACACACGAATATATACAATATATATAATAACTATATATATGGTATATATATATTATTATAAAATACAAATAATATGTTAATAAAAATAAATAACAAAAAATAAAAATAATTTTTAATAATTAAAAAAAAATTATATATATATATTCAATTTTATTCTAACAGTATTTTGATATTGATATATATATATTTATATCAAAATACACTTAGAATGTAATGATATATATATCTATGTATAAATAAATAAATAAAAATAATACGAAATATACATATGTCCACATACAAAATTACATTATTAATTTCATAAATATACACGTAGACGTCAAATATATAAATATGTATATATATTAAAATTCTACGTGCATATTTATGTAATATTTTTACCTAATTAAGTAATTTTAATGATTGCAATTTGAGGGACCTGCCTGCCAACCCAGGCCAAAAGTCCAGATAATTTAATTTGCTAGCACTGTGCTTAACCCTGTAACTTTCTATGACACCCTAAATCCTGTACATGGGGGTACTGTTTTACTCGGGAGACTTCGCTGAACACAAATATTAGTGTTTCAAAACAGTAAAACATATCACAGCGATGATATTGTCAGTGAAAGTGAAGTTTTTTGCATTTTTCACACACAAACAGCTCTTTCACTGAGGATATTATTGCTGTGATATATTTTACTGTTCTGATACACTAATATTTGTGTTCAGCAAAGTCTCCTGAGTATAACAGTACCCCACATGTAGAGGTTTTATAGTGTTTGTGAAAGTTACAGGGTCAAATATAAGGCTTGATTTTTTTTATTGAAATTTGTCAGATTGGTTAGGTTGCCTTTGACAGCGTATGGTAGCCAAGGAATGAGAATTAGCCCCATGATGGCATACCATTTACAAAAGAAGACAACCCAAGGTATTGCAAATGGGGTATGTTCAGCCTTTTTTAGTAGCCACTTAGTCACAAACACCGGCCAAAGTTAGCGGTTTTTGCATTTTTAACACACAAACAAATATAAATGCTAACTTTGGCCAGTGTTTGTGACTAGATGGCTACTAAAAAAGACTGGACATACCCCATTGTAAATACCCTGGGTTGTCTACTTTAAAAAATATGTACATGTTAGGTGTGTTTCGGGGATTTATGACAGATAACGGTGTAACAATGTCACTATTGATACATTTAAAATATATATATATTGAAACAGCAATTTCCTACTTGTATTTATAGGCCTATAACTTGAAAAAAAAAGCAATAAAGCATGTAAACACTGGGTGTTTTTAAACTCGGGACAAAATTTTGAATCTATTTAGCAGTTTTTTTCATTAGCTTTTGTAGATAAGTAAAAGATTTTTCAAGTAAAAGTCCAAAAACATGTTTTTTTTTTTATTTTTCACCATATTTCATTATTTTTTTTAAATACAATATATGACATAATATATATACTGGTATGTAAAGAAAGCCCTTCTTGTCGTGAAAAAAACAGTATATAACTTGTATGGGAACCGTAAATGAGAGAGCGGAAAATTACAGCTAAACACAAACACCACAAAAGTGTTAAAACTGCTCTGGTCCTTAACGTACAAACATCGCAAAAACAGGCCGGTCCTGAAGGGGTTAATATGTCTCTTAAAGGCTTAATGCAATTGTATACTCTGCCCTTCCATTGCACCCAATTTACAATGAAACAGTATTAACATAATGCAAGCACCAAGGATGAACTGTTAATGTAAAGTCATTCAAGAAAAATAACTATTTCTACTAGACTTCCTTTTTTTAATCAGGCGTGCATTTGCTTGCAGCCAAGAGACATGATTTAAATCTATTGGCTTCTTGCTGAGCTCATACGATTTAGCAAATACATTCAAACCCTAAATCGCAATCAGTCTTTCATCTTTGTTACTTGAACTCTGACCAAAGAACAGTGTTAGGCCTCCAAAATCACACTATTGCACCGCCCAACCAATAACCTTTCACTAATTAAAAGAAAAAGATTACAATCCCGCAGGTCCCGGGGTCGATAACCAGTTTGGCCCAGCTACACTTTTCACTTTTAGTATAGGGACAATGAGTTGAACAAAGCCTTGTCATGGCCCCAGTCACTTAGATTATTCTGACTATGCTAATTTATTTTCATAACATGATATGTGTCTCATTTTTTTAAACCTGCTGGGCCCCCATGAATATCTGAGTATTGTTTATCATTTTGTTTATGAAGGGCATGGTGATTTTGCGATGTATATTTACAGAATCAGGTAAATGTAGGATTATTAATTATTCATTTTGTTATATGTCTGAGTTATCTTGTACCCTGACGTTATGTGATGTCCACGCATATTGCATACAAGGTTATGAGTTCCCAACAAAAACAGTTGAACAATATATATATATATATATATATATATATATATATATATATAAATAACTATTCAAATTCTCAACAAATTCTAATCACATAATCCTATTCTCTCATGGTTAATATTCATTCGATTAAATCTCTGTCCAAAAATTCTAAGAATAATTTTTTCACCTGTGGTGTTGGATCCCCCCTTTAATTTAGTGTATGTAGCACCATCTTTTAGTTGTCTTCCAAAGATTCTTCCAATAATATTTCCTGTCAAAATTATTATCCCTCCCCCTTTTCCTTATCAGACGGTTTTAAAATCAGTAATTCCCCATTCACAAAACTGAAAGAGGTCTTTCTCACTACATTTACATAGTCAAATCCAACATCCAACAGTGATTGCAGAGATACACATTAAATAGAAACTAATTACAGTCAGGGATACAGAAATTGGAATAATCAATACAAGACAAAATTCATTATAGTAAGAGTCAGATATGCAAATGAATGCACACTTGTATCATCACAAGGGAAACTACAACAAGGTCATGCCACATGTACTCTAAATAGCTCTATGTCTGCTGTGATTGACCTGCGTCAAAGATTTGTGGACTCTGTCGCAAAATGATGCAGGGTAGTAACCGTGTCATAAATAGATGCAGAGTCAAATCAAGTAGAATTCATAATGACGCCAGAATGGCACGAGGCAGGTAGAAGTGGATCATGGTCGTCAAATGGTGCACAAATTAATTAACGCTAATGTTTCACAAATCAAAATAAATAAAAAAAAAACGAGATGTTGAATGATGTCCATATGGCAAGTTGATGTAAAAACTTGCGCAAGAAGACTGCATCAATCAGACGGGTTTCATGACAATTTAATACCTGGGTTACATCTCTTAAATATTGGGACTAACCAGGGTCTTTCTGCATCCTTATGAATCTTGGGGATGAAGTAATAAACTGGAATTTTGGGGTGAACAACTGTCAAATAATAGTTTTGAACCCTCGGATTGGAACACAAGAGAAGGTGCAAAGCGATCATGGACCAGATTGAAGAGTTGGGGTTAAACTATTCATTAATGGTTTAACAGCTTCAGGTAAGTCAGTACCTCCTCTCACCATAAAAACCTCTTTCCAAAGAAGATTTCATGGTGCGCAGAGTAGTCCTTTACAGGGCCGTCTTTAAGGAGGGGCAAAAGGGGCAGCTGCCCCGGGCCCAGTTACTCCTGGGGGCCCTAAGGCAGCTGCCCCATGGGCCCCCTGCAGCACCTGAGGTAATCAGGGGTCCCCAGCCCTTTAATACTGCTCCGGAACGGGCCCCTGTAATATGGGGGGTGGCTGACTACATACTCACAGCTAGCCCCCATCTCACACACTGCCCTGTGAGTCTCTTTGTTTCCTGGGCATGCTGGGAGGAAGTGAGGTCAGACCCAGTAAGAACAGATCACTTCCTTCTCAGTGCCGCTGGGGAGGGGGCACACACCACACAGGGAATGCAAGCATTGTGGAGGAGAGGGACTGGGGCAGCTGAATGCAGACTCCCATCAGCCAGGGCCAGCAAGCTCCCACTGGACCCCAGGGAAGCCACCCCACTGTACCCAAAAGGTAAGGAGACAGGAGGGGGGCTAAATATGTTTTGTTTTTATTTATCAGACAATACTAACACCCATGTGTTGGTGTTTGTAATGAAACACACAGGGGATAACTACATGTTACAAATCCTAGAAGAACCTAACAGTTCCCTATTAAATATAAATAAATAAAACATTGACAAATATTTATTTTAACTATGTAAGAACAGAGTTGAGACATTATATTGGCCAAGGGTGTTGGGAGTTGCTATCCAGAAGCTGCTAGAGGGCAGAGATTAAAATATGTAAATTGACACTTATATATGTGTGTGTACATGGGTCTCAGTAAGTGCGTGTATCTAGTTGTGTGTGTGTGTGTGTGTGTGTGTGTGTATCTGGCTGTGTGTCAGTGTGTATGTATACCTGTGTATGTGTACTTGTGGGTCAGTGTGTATGTTTACCTGTGTGTATGTATGTGTCGGTGTGTAAGTCTCCATCTGAGTGTGTGGTAATGCATACATCCCAGCATTTTAATGCCAACACTGTACACAAATACACTCCTACATTCTATCACTAGCACTGTACACAAATACACTCCTACATTCCATCACTAGCACTGTACACAAATACACTCCTACATTCCATCACTAGCACTGTACACAAATACACCCCTGCATGTGTACCTCTGTGTATGTGTGTATCCGAGTGTGTGTACATATGTGTCGATGTGTGTGTGTGTGTCTCTGTGTGACTGTGCCAGTGTGTGTATGTTGATGTGTGTATCAAAGTGCATGTATCTGTGTGCCAAAGGGTGTGTATCTGTGTATGTGTGTGTATATGCCAGTATGTGTCAAGGTGTTTATGTGTGTATCTGCGTATTAATGTGTATGTTTATATGTGTTAATATATATGTACATACATCCCAGATCAAACAGAACATGGAAACACACCCATGCAAACACAAACATTACATATAAACAAACCTCTTTGCTGAAACACCAATACTACACACAAATGTACATATGCATTTAAAAGACAACACTACATCCAAACATCCCCCTGCATGCAAATGCAAACAATACATGCAAACACACCCCTTGTATTAAAACGCTAAAATTATATTAAAACATCAACTCTACAGACAAAAGCATGCCTGCATTTAAAAGCCAACACTACAGACAAACACACACCCCTGCATTCAAACGCAAACACTTCACACAAGTACACCTCTGCCAGTGGCGGCTCTAGACTTTGTGAGGCCTTAGGCGAAACTCAAACATGAGGCCCCCACTAACATCTAAAGTTAAAAATAGGGTTTGCATTATGTGTATAAGGTGCTGTTGCAGAGGGTGGTAGCTTGGCTGGGGCAGAGGATGGTAGGAGGACAGTGACAGGGTAGTGGGGTGGTAGGAGGGCAGAGGGTGGTAGGGTGGCTGGGGCAGAGGCTGGTAGGGTTTCTGGGGCAGAGGCTGGTAGGGTGGCTGGGGGGGTAGGATGGTAGGGTGGCTGGGGCAGAGGGTGGTAGGAGGACAGTGACAGGGTAGTGGGGTGGTAGGAGGGCAGAGGGTGGTAGTGTGGCTGGGGCAAAGGGTGGTAGGGTTTCTGGGGCAGAGGGTGGTAGGGTGGCTGGGGCGGTAGGGTGGCTGGGGCAGAGGGTGGTAGCGTGGCTGGGGCAGAGGGTGGTAGGAGGACAGTGACAGGGTAGTGGGGTGGTAGGAGGGCAGAGGGTGGTAGGGTGGCTGGGGCAGAGGCTGGTAGGGTTTGTGGGGCAGAGGGTGGTAGGGTGGCTGGGGCAGAGGCTGGTAGGGTTTGTGGGGCAGAGGCTGGTAGGGTGGCTGGGGCAGAGGCTGGTAGGGTGGCTGGGGCAGAGGGTGGTAGGAGGACAGTGACAGGGTAGTGGAGTGGTAGGAGGGCAGAGGGTGGTAGGGTGGCTGGGGCAAAGGGTGGTTAGGTTTCTGGGGCAGAGGGTGGTAGGGTGGCTGGGGCGGTAGGGTGGCTGGGGCAGAGGGTGGTAGGGTCTCTGGGGCAGAGGGTGGTAGCGTGGCTGGGGCAGAGGGTGGTAGGAGGACAGTGACAGGGTAGTGGGGTGGTAGGAGGGCAGAGGGTGATAGGGTTTCTGGGGCAGAGGGTGGTAGGGTGGCTGGGGCAGGAGGGTGGCTGGGGCAGGAGGGTGGCTGGGGCAGGAGGGTGGTAGGGTGGCTGGGGCAGAGGTGGGGTGGCTGTGGGTGGCTGGGGCAGAGGTGGTGGGGTGGGTGGTGGTGTGGCTGGGGCAGAGCGTGGTGGCGTGGCTGGGGCAGAGGGTGGTGGGTGGCTGGGGCAGAGGGTGGTGGGGTGGCTTTGGGTGGTGGTGTGGCTGGGGCAGAGGGTGGTGGGGTGGCTGTGGGTGGTGGGGTGGCTGGGGCAGAAGGTGGTGGGGTGGCTGTGGGTGGTGGGGTGGCTGGGGCCAAGGGTGGTGGGGTGGCTGGGGCAGAGGGTGGTGGGGTGGCTGGGGCAGAGGGTGGTGGGGTGGCTGTGGGTGGTGGGGTGGCTGTGGGTGGCGGGGTGGCTGGGGCAGAGGGTGGTGGGGTGGCTGTGGGTGGTGGGGTGGGGTGGCTGGGGCAGAGGGTGGTGGGGGGGCAGAGGGTGGTGGGGTGGCTGGGGCAGAGGGTGGTGGGGTGGCTGTGGGTGGTGGGGTGGCGGGGTGGCTGGGGCAGAGGGTGGTGGGGTGGGTGGTGGGGTGGGTGGTGGGGTGGGGTGGCTGGGGCAGAGGGTGGTGGGGTGGCTGTGGGTGGTGGGGTGGCTGGGGCAGAGGGTGGTGGGGTGGCTGTGGGTGGTGGGGTGGCTGGGGCAGAAGGTGGTGGGGTGGCTGTGGGTGGTGGGGTGGCTGGGGCCAAGGGTGGTGGGGTGGCTGGGGCAGAGGGTGGTGGGGGTGGCTGTGGCAGAGGGTGGTGGGGTGGCTGGGGCAGAGGGTGGTGGGGTGCCTGTGGGTGGTGGGGTGGCTGTGGGTGGCGGGGTGGCTGGGGCAGAGGGTGGTGGGGTGGCTGTGGGTGGTGGGGTGGGGTGGCTGGGGCAGAGGGTGGTGGGGGGGCAGAGGGTGGTGGGGTGGCTGTGGGTGGTGGGGTGGCTGGGGCAGAGGGTGGTGGGGTGGCTGGGGCAGAGGGTGGTGGGGTGGCTGTGGGTGGCGGGGTGGCTGGGGCAGAGGGTGGTGGGGTGGCTGTGGGTGGTGGGGTGGGGTGGCTGGGGCAGAGGGTGGTGGGGTGGCATAAATACCTTATGTTTCCCTGGTGGTCCAGTGGGCGGCCAGGCTGTGTCCCTGGTGGTCCTTTGGGCGGCCAGCCTGTTTCCCTGGTGGTCCAGTGGGCGGCCAGGCTGTTTCCCTGGTGGTCCGGTGGGCTCCCTTTACAGTCTGCAGCTCCGCCGGGTGCAGAGCTGCAGACCACGTGGTGAGTTTAGTCTCGCGATCTCAGTCAGCCAGAGCGTTGCCATGGTAACCCGCGGCAACGCTGTGATTGGGTGAGATCGCGAGACCCACTCAGTCTGCAGCTCTGCGCTCGGCGGAGCTGCAGACATGCTGGCTCTCCCGGGCAGGCATAGGAGGGGCCTCGCACCCGGCGGCATTAAGGGCAAGCCGCCGGGCACCCTCCTGTGTCGGGTCCTCGGTCTATGACCGAGGACCCGACCTGTCACACTGCTCTAAGGCGATTTAGGCGGCCGCGAGGCCCCCATCAGTGCGAGGCCTTAGGCGGCCGCCTAAATCGCCTAATTAGAGAGCCGCCTCTGACCTCTGCGTTCCAATGGTAACAGCACATACAAATACACCCCTACATGCACACATACACTCTATACAAAAACATGCTTACCTTCAAATGCACAAACACTGCTCACAAATACAACCCTGCAAGAATTGTAGATCCCCAGCTGTCATAGCATTGCTTGACTTATATGAAAGATGGGGATTTCTCTTTTCTTCCCTCTTGCGATACAGGGAAGGCCTGAAAAATATTCTTGGGCACTCTATACATTAATTCTGCTGCTTAGTTGGAGTTGAGGTTGTGATTGCATGCCCGGGAGGTGGGGGGCCAGAATCCAAGGGGCCCAGGCAAATGTTTGCCCAGGGTCCAATCAATATTAAAGACGCCCCTGGTCCTTTAATATGGTTCTTCCCAGAACATTCTGAAAATCTGGGCTCATCCTTTGCACATATACCTTGGTCGGTCTAAATTGGAGTGGAAATCAATGATTGCTAAGTGCAAGTTAAGGAAAAGTTACAATGGATCAGACATGAAAGGCACAACAAGCAATAAGTCAGAGGCCTTGCAGAGGTAAACCATTCCTACCTAATAAATGTAGGTTCTTGCAAACTCTTACAAACTATATGAAAAATAAAACATAATGCCATGACAATTTATGGAAGGAATTTTAATGAAAAGCATTTCACTCAATTGTAATGTAAAAAAAAATTGTTGATGGCAGATTGTGTTTATATGGCATGTTCTTTCAGCTACATTGCATTTCAGTGAATGGGTTACCCACTGTTATACCATCTAAGGTTGAAAGTAAATGACAATGTTTTAGTCCATTATTAATTTTCACTGTCAACTGATCCTTCTTTAAAAGCATACAAACATATTCATACAAATTACCAATACATTTCTACACCCCAGGAGATATCTCTGGCTAAGATATACAGCCTCATAAAATGTAAATCACACATTTTAAATTAAAGAAAATCACAGTTTAAACAAAGGAACGTATCAAAGGAGATGTGATGTATACTCATTTGGCTTTAGAATGTTGTCACAAGGAATAACTGAAGCACACACAGGCTAGGATAACAGTAACAAAGTAACAAACTGGACTTAAATAGATGTATTATCAGTCCTTAGAGTGAACAAACTGAAAGTACAATAGAGAGGAAAAGTAGTCAAATACAAGCCTAGGTCAGGATAACAAAAAGACTGCGAAAACAGCAAGAACCAGCCGGAGTCCGGTAAACGCTATATAAATAGAACTTGTGAACAAGTAGACAAGGGTTAAAGAGAAACAAAGGATCAAGAACAAAGCCAAGGTCAATACCAGAAATATAACTATGTAACAAGGAATAGTTCCACGTCATGCCTGCTACCCCAGAACATGCATAAGTGCTGATGCCAGACTGACAAGGGCCAATCCAAAACAGAAATAATGTTATGCCCCCTTTCTGTTTTTACGAACCAACTCCGAATGCGAGCAGTATTCTCAATGCTGGGATTCGGGCCACACGAACAGTTATTTTGTTCAGCATGTGCGGCCCCTTTGGAGGTTCCCGATGGTCTCGAGTACCGGGTAAGTATCTTTAACCCCTTAAGGACCAAACTTCTGGAATAAAAGGGAATCATGACATGTCACACATGTCATGTGTCCTTAAGGGGTTAAACATGTTCAGCGTGCTTGGAAATAAATTACTTTGGAAATTAAATAGGAATAATATGTATAAAACAGTTGCTGCATTGAACCCACAGTAGACTCATTGGTGAATTGGGGACTCCTGGCTGTATTCCATGGTGTCAGAGCACAATACTGTTTTCTTGGCAATTTCTTGCTATTTCTTGCCTATTTCTTGGCAATCTGTTACAACTGATGGGGTAAAGACAATTTCTTTACTAGATAGCTCCTCAGTCATTCACATGGCAGGGTTTTGCTTTGAGGGTGTGATTACAAAAAAAGCCTAAGAATATTTTTTCATCAGCACAGGACTTGCAAATTTCATAAACAATGATTCTAACTTGAAAATTGCAATTCAAATATTTACACAAGGAAACGTGTAAGTACATATTGAAGTTATCCCTAAAGTTGCAAATATTTGATGTAGAGGAATTTGAAGTTTGCTAGAAACAATGTTTAAATCTATTTCTATAAATACAGCTTAATAAATTTTTTCCTGTAAGTCCTCTGCATTCTCCCTTAGGGCAGTTACAAGGAGAACATGTTTCAGTCTGGCTGAATTCTATAAATAATATGAAGCTAACCCCATTTGTGATATTTTAGTTGAACTTTTCAGATCATAATTTAGGAATAAATCAAACCCCAATCCACTCCCTTTGATTAGGTTACAAGCCAGACATAGAGTAACTTAAATCCTTAATCATCACAAACACCTCTAAAGTGGTGCAAAGGACAGTTTTGATATTTTAAAGGACCACAATAGTGCCAGGAAAACAAACTCGTTTTATTGGCACTATAGTGTTAATAGGTCCCCTCCACCCTCATGGCCCCCCTCCCGCCAGGCTCTAGGGGGAGGAAGGGGTTAAACGCTTACTTTTATCCAGCGCCAGGCTCCCTCAGCGCTGGGAACTCTCCTCCTCCTTCGGACTTCATCGGCTGAATGCCCATGCGTGGCAAGAGCCGCACGCGCATTCAGTCAGTCTATAGAAAAACATTTCTCTGTGAAAATCACAGTGAGAAGCGCGGAAGCGCCTCTAGCGGCTGTCAATGAGACAGCCACTAGAGGCTGGATTAACCCATATGTAAACATAGCAGTTTCTTGGAAACTGCTATGTTTACAGCAGGCAGGGTTAACCCTAGATGGACCTGGCACCCAGACCACTTCAATGAACTGAAGTGGTCTGGGTACCTATAGTGGTCCTTTAAATGACAACACAAATAGTGATAAGTCCCATCAAACTTATGAACTGAAAAAGTGAAGGCAAGCAGACACATTTCCAAAATGAACACCACCTCTGGAACTATGCCCTAATTGTACTCACCTATAGCAAAGTTATTTTCAGACAACTGCCAATCCTACATTGGTTTTGTTTTATGAACAGATTGATCAACATCCCGGAACTCAAAGAACTGATGCAAACTTTTGATTTGTAAGTTTTTTAGCATTTTCTGGAAAAATATAAACATAGTTGACATGTCTTCATTCCCACCATTTAACAAAGATTTCATTGGATTACGCTTACCCAGAGTTGCACCACCAAACACATTGCCAACATGTTTTTACATAATTTGATACAAACACACAATAGCAATTGGAGTGATACAAAAAAAACTACAGTTATTTAAATATGCATGGGGATTTGGGATAGTGTGCAAGTATCTATTTTCGTTGTTTTTTATCGTATGTATTGGGGCTGATGTGTACTATGGTCGTTGCTGCCGCCCATGAGTAGTCAAAGTCTGAGTACAGGGCTTATTTTTGTGTATTGATACAAACAGGTCTGCTGGAAATTTTTTCATATACCTTTTGCCTGTGGTGTCATCCATCAGTGATACACAGTAGAGGGAAATTGGAGTGTTTACCAGCAGTTATGTTAGTTTAGCCATTTGGAACCAACTTGTCAATATGTCAAAATCTATATAGACTCTAATTTATTTTAAGTGTCACTTTTACACAAAATAGGTTTTAACAAACCATTGTGTAAGAAAAAGCTTATTTGCTGGTTTTTCATATAGAAAACTTAATTCTCTCCATGCCTGTGGCAAACCTACATTAATCTCTTAACCATGGGAGGGCTAGCAATGGGGACAAGGAAACAACTGCCCCCTACGCCACTAGCATGGAAGGGTTGGCAATTGGGATGTTGGCTTCCATCTCAGACCATTCTTCTCAAGGTTAAATAGCAAAGGTGCATTGGCGTGTCTGTTGCCAGACTTACCGGCTCTTAACGCTCTATCACCCTAGTCCTAAAATGAATATAGATTAATACACAAAATTACATATTATTGGGATTCTACTAAGTATTCCCTCTTAGACCCCAATTTATTATTGTTCGATAAGCTTCTCAAGTGATTTTTCGAAATATTAAAATAAAAAAATAAATTGTATATGAAAATATATCAATATAACAAAAATATATTTAAAAAAAATTGTAATATTAAATAATTCTAAAAGTTCAACCTTTAAAATATTAATACAACTCATGCCTTGATTTGCTGTGAAATTAGCAAATTGTACGACTTTTTAGTAAATGTACAGTGAAGGAAAAAAGTATTTGATCTCCTGCTGATTTTGAACGTTTGTCCACTGACACACAGTCCAAGAAGAAGCACATTAAGGTCCGGGAGTGGCCTAACTAGTCTCCAGACCTTAATCCCATAGAAAATCTGTGGAGGGAGCTGAAGGTTCGAGTTGCCAAACATCAGCCCTGAAACCTTAATGACTTGGAGAGGATCTGCAAAGAGGAGTGGGACATTATCCATCCAGAGATGTGTGCAAACATGGTTGCCAAGTACAAGAAATGCCTGACCTCTGCTATTTTCAACAAGAGTTTTGCCACCAAGTACTAAGTCAAAGGGGTCAAAGACTTATTTCACTCATTGACATGCAAATCAATTTATAACTTTTTGACATGCATTTTTCTGGATTTTTTTGTTTTGTTATTCTGTCTCTCACTGTTTAAAATACACCTACCATTAAAATTATGGACTGATCATTTTTATGTCAGTGGGCAAACGTTTAAAGTCAGCAGGGGATCAAATACTTTTTTCCCTCACTGTATTTAAATGTATGTTTTTAAGTGATAACTGTCTTTTTCTTTGATACTGATTATTGTATGTTTTGTGTTGTGTTGTTCTCAAAAATACAATGTAAAAATACTTGTGCAGCCAACGGGCATTTAAAAAATATCTTAATATGTTACAAACCGTCAAGTGACCGGTCTGCTTCAAGTGTGTTTGTCATTTTTGAGCTTTATCTATGCTAATAGGTTCACTTTTAGTGAGTTCTTGCAACAGATGCTAATAAAATGGTTTGCTAATAAAATGGTTTTAGACTTTTAAGAAATACTAAGAGACATTTAAAATGTGACGAGGTAAATAAGTTTCACATGACCCATTCAGTGCAAGACCCTGAAAATTCCGGGAGGCATAGGTAGTTTAGTTACTGCAGCTTGCCCTGAATTTTTATTTATAGCAAATTGGAAATTGCATCTTTGAAAATTAACATTCTGTCCTTGATGGAGAAAATAATAATAATAATAAACAAATACAAAAACAGAACTAAACACAAAAGACTGCAAATAAATTGAGGATGTATTCTTTCACCCAAATTACCCCCCTATGAAGCACTTTGGGGAAAAAAAAGTCAAAACCAATAGATTGAAAGGATGAAGTCTTTTTGATGATATCAAGTGTTAAACTATTTGCACTCAACTAACTTTCTCATACAAGATTAATTATTCATTCTAGTAATAAAATATTTATACTTCAACTAATATTCTGTATTTTATTGTTGTCTGTTGACAATTATATAATTTGTTGTATTTTATGTGATGTAGTTTTGAGAGATAGAGTATATATTTTCGGGTTGTATAGGTTTTTACAAAGTACGTCTGCAAATATTGGTGTGGTTCCCATTTGATAAAACATATAAATGCAAGAGCAGATGAACAACAATCAAGAATGTTACTGATGAAATTAAAGTATTTTTATAGGACGTTTTGGATACCAATCTCAATTTTTTAATGATTCCCTCTTTAATTGCCACGTTGTTGCCAACAACAGAATCATCAATGTTTACCATTTGCCTGGTCTAACAAGAATTATTTGTTTAATTTAGAACTTTGGGGGAAAGTTAAGGAAGAATGTCAGGGAACAGGAAACATAGTTGTTTAATATTTAGTTTATTATCTATAGTGGTCCAAACTAGTTTGAGAATCCACTGATCATGCCGTCCAACCGGTTTGCTGGTGCTGGTATGTTATGATAACTCTGGCATATATAAAATCCAAGTAGATCTTGTGACATACTGTTAAATGAAGCCCGAACATATCTTAACAATATTGTAGTCAGCAAAAAAAAACACGTAATTATTCTATAACGTGTAAGAAATGCACTTTTTTTTTACCATTGTAAATAAATCAGCAGTTCTTAAGATATTTTTTGCTATGCATTAAAACCAATAGCAGAAACCATTTATCTAACCTCCCATCACCCACTTATTTCCTGAGTCTTACAACAGTAATGAGAAACAGTTGCTTACAATCATAGAGAAGATCAGGTAGATCTTCAGGTACAAACTGATAAAAAACAGGTTATGCTAAAGGAAACGTGTTCTTTATAAGTTAAACAAGGTTGGGCTTTTTTAATATCAAGTCATGTACCGATGCTATTTTATTTTGCTCATGTCATTCAGATTGTGGAGATAACGATATTTAAGAATAAGTAGGGAGCGTCACGAACCGAACCTCTTGGACAAAATTAAATCAAAGACGTCCAGAAAAAAATCAGGCATTGGCTGGCTTTGATGGGACTTGGACCCCCTGTATCCCACTTTGTGTTTCTGTTTACTGTGTCATTCCTGGAACTGTTCTAATGAGAGAACTCCTGCTGTTTTCCACTTTTATATCACTTGCATTTGTATAGCAAATGTAGAAATCGTTGTTTTTTTAGCTTTGCTTACCTGGACATTGCTTAAAAGATAATCCCCACATTTATTACCTTTGCCATTGCTTGATTAATACCTGGCTTTAGTTTTGTTTTCCTGGATTCCATATATCTTTATCTACTTTCTGCATGTCTTCTATTTTGTTTTAACTATTTACTAACTCTTTGTTATACTTTCTTTTATTCAAAATGTGACAAAGAGTTTGCTATATATCACTGATTCCAAAAGACCTATGGATATCCAACGAACAGAGCCTCTTACCTGAGATCCTGAACCGAAACAAGACAGCTCGTTAAGCCTGGTAACTGAAAATGGACACAACTAATTAATTCCTTTTTAAACATAGGTTAAATGTTACTATCAATACCATACAAAAAGCGTAATTTCAATGTTTTGTATCAGAAATTCAACTCTCCAAGCCAATTACGTGTTGGGTATTGGGGTCAATAAGTAAACGAGAAAGAAGCGAAGAAACAGGACAAAAAAATGTTAAAGCAGATCTGTCACCATCTGTGGTTTTTGCTTAATTTGCAAAGCCCCCCTGACGTTTACATTACGGGGGTGCGATTTACTTACCTGAACCTGTTCTTCGCGGTTGCCACCATCCTCTTCCTGTCATTTCTGTTCAGCTCCTGATGCTTTGGCTGCCAAGAGCCAATGTCAATGCTGTATCCTCGCACATTCACGAGTGTACAGCATTGAGGTCTATGAAAGATTCCTGTGGGATCCTCCACAGAAACAGCTTCATTTCACAGAGGAAAAAGACAAGGTTTGATGGCGCTAACTCCACCTAGTGTCAACCTTTGTCAAGAAGGGGAAAGTTACTTAGACAAAGCAGTCCCTTTTTTGTCTCAGTATATCTCCTGACTGGGTTGGAATTTCAGTGACATTGCCACACAGTCAACCTGAGTATTTCATAGACACTCTATTTTTATAATATTGCCCAAATAAGCCCTCTAAAAACTGATGACAACCAATCTGGAAATTAATAATAAAGACAAATATAGTGCAGACTATCTGAATAGTACAGTGTACAGTAAGGGGTATATTTTTCATAGATTGCTCATTTTGGAGGGGGTGGTGATAGTGCTGCTTTAAAGAGTTTTAATACAGCAATATTTTGTTTTAAAAATATTAACATGAACTTTTTATCCACAAACACGGAACACACTGTTATATTCAGGTAGCTAAAAAATATTTTATTCTGTCTATATCTCTCTATGGATTTTTACGCAGAGAAAAACAGAGCAAGACTTGTTTCTACACATTGCTGAAATCACCAGGGATATGGGGATGCAGAGAGGAGCCCTGTCACAGGAGGTGGCCATCCCGATGCAGTGCTTTTTAGGAATGGTAGAACAGGCACCGGAGGAGAGGAGGCAGGCAGCTGTATTGTGGGCGGCAAGGAAGATTGTTCTTGCAGCTTCCCACTCCTCACTCACACTCCCTCTGTGATGCCGGGACCTGGAATATGACGTCATTCCAGCCCCGGCATACTAAACTGAGCTGGAGGAGTGAATAACTGCCCCACACTGGACCCCAGGGAGGTTGGGAGGCTGCATTTGACTCAAAAGAAATAAATTGTGTGAGTCTGTGTGAAAGTGAGTGTGTGTTTGACTGTCAGTGAGTGTGTCTGTCTGTGTGTCAGTGAGTATGTGTGTCAGTGAGTGTGTATGTTTCTGTCTGTCAGTGAGTGAGTGTATGACTGTGTGTGTGTGTCTGCGAGTGAGTGTATGTGTGTCAGTGAGTGTGTGTCTGTTAATGTTTGTGTCTGACAGTGAGTGTGTGTGTGTCTGTCTATCTGTCAGTGAGTGTCTGTCAGTGTGTGTGCTCGTCTGTGCTAGTCTTATAAATTAAATTCACTAAATGCATTGAATACATCATTTGTTACAGTATGGCAGTATGTGTGTATCGATGTAGGTATTAGGCAGTATGTGTGTGTATGGATTTAGGTATTAGGCAGTGTGAGTGTATGGATACGCATTAAGCATTTTTTTAAAATGTATTTTTAAAAATTGGGCAGACTAGATGGGCCGAATGGTTCTTATCTGCCGTCACATTCTATGTTTCTATGTTTCTATGTTTCTATGTGTGTATTATCAGTGTGTGTTGGAAACCATATGGCAAAATTAAGGCCACAATAGCTGATCTAGAAGAATTCTACAATTTCAGCTGTTTAAACTTTGCAATTTGGTTTCCAACTCACTGCAGTTCAGAGTTTAGTGAATAAACCTCTGTGAGATTGTATTTGCTTTCATGAGGGGGCAGCAAAATGGATCTATGCCTAGGGCGGCATGAATCCTTGCACCGGCACTGCCAGTAGGTATATAGATTGATATATACACTTATTATTTCTTCTCACTCGCCATAAATTTCCACCCCTATCTCCCAATTTGTGGTATGCGGCTGGACATTAGAAGTTATGGATAGCTGAACAATAACTCAAGTTGATTCTCTTGATCTCCAAGTCCGTATCTTCATTGGTATGCCAACGGCATAGGGGTAAAGTCCATGAAGGTCAAATTATTGTATAGTGTAATTATTTTTCAAGCACAATGTATAAATAGAAGAATATTTTCTAAATGAATGACATCAAGTCATGTTGGGTATGACAGGTGCACAGTCATATAGAAATAAAATAATATTCTGCTTGTCATTTTGGGCTGGCTGACGTACGCAGCTATAGTCACACCTTCGGTAGCTAGCTGCATTATCTCAGTTAGTGTAATGGTCATGGTGCTTAGAGTAAATCTTATTTTCATTATTATTAGTAGTAGTATTATTATAATTTTTGGTGTTTAAAAAGCACCAACACTTCCCCAGCATTGTACAATTGTTGAAAACCAGACATTACAATAGGCACAGAGACAGTACAAACATATCAAAGGGCATTGTCAAAGAACTGAGATCTAGCATTTACAACCCTTTTCTAGCACGTGAGCTTACACTCTAAAAGTTATGATGGGGATTTGAGACAAGAGGAAGCAGAGGGAGTTTTAATTCTAAATGTCATTAGGGTCAGTGAAACCTGCAAGCACAAAGCATTTGCATTTGTTTTTATAACATTTATTGTCCAACCGTACCCTTGCTGAACCTTTACTGAGATTTATTGTAGTTTTTCTTACTGTTGCCTATATTGTTAGGTTGGTAAATAATTAACAACTATTCAAATGACTCTGTATGGAGTCTGCAGTGCTGAATTTTTAGTAATACATTTGTGTGGTTTTACAAAGATTTGGCATATCTATTAAGAACAGATAATTTGTTTCTTAAATCTTCTTCCAATGACTCATGATAATAATATTTGCAACATATAACTCATATAGTAGGACATAGTGACCAGGTTAGAGTTGCAGGATTATTTATTAAAGTGAAAATCCAAAGTTAATTTAGAGGGAATTTCAAAGTTAAAGCTGCAATGTGATGCCACCTCCGCAAATTGAGTATTTCATAAAGATAAAATACTCATAATACTCTTTTTTTATGCATGGTGATACATAGAATAAAGCATCATGATGTTTAAGCTTAACATTTGTTACCTTTTACCAAGGAGACAAATGTTTACTGCCATATATGGCAGCCCAGGCTTATCGATAATTGCAGCCACAAGGCTGAATGGTTCATTTATTGTATACGATAAGAGAGATAATTAAGAAAGAAATAAATAGAAACTGAGAAAAGAGAAAACAATAAAATATAATTGTGCTCTTATAAGTCTACAGTTTCCTGCTCGATTTCTGTTCAAGTCCCTGCGTGGGAGTCTCCTGCTCCTCTGATTACGAAGGGGACTAGTCTGGCTGGATCCCAGGAGTGTTTAGATGTTGGGACATTAGCGTTCTGTTTTAGCACTGGGATTCCCAATTATATAAACAAGGCAGGAGCTTCTTTTATGGAAGCGATCTTGAAAACAGTTCCGTTATGAGTGATGGAGACGGACCATGGTGCTGACCATCTGTATGTTAGCTTTTGCAGCTGTGGAGTCACTGGGTAAAGTGATCTCCACTGAAGTGGGGATCTAGTAAGATCATTGTATATAAAAATATTGAATGATTCGAATGAGTACATGTTTTGCCTTGCAATGCTGCCATGATTTGATATTTCTCCATGAATGAGGAACATCTTGTTCAGCTTATTTATATGGTGGGCCCCATCAAAAAAGATCACCTTGGCTTGGCTCAGAGGGAGGATCGATGCCATTAGGCAACGTAAGTAAAGAGGTAGTTTTTCCATGGCAATGGTATCAGGTGGGAAGTGCTGGCTTCCTGGCCATTTTGTTTTGTGCATGATGCTAAAAAAGAGTGCCTATATCTCTGGTGTCTGCATGAGTAGAGACCTGAGGTTTTTGGTCCTATGGCGTTCCCTCTTTGCCAATGCAGCATACATGATATGGGGTCCTCTTGGCTCTGTGATCAAGCTCTGCACCCCCTCAGCCCTTATTACTCATATTTCCTGTGTTGGAATTTTCGTCTTTGCAATGGTAGAATTACCACGTGTGCATAGACATATCTTGACTTGGTGGCTGTGTACACATAGAATTGGATGCAGTAGGTGTGCATAGGCAGGGTTGGAACTGGTGTCTGTGTAAACTGTTAACAGAGCGCATATAGATTTAGAATAAACCGCTGTGCATTGACAATGTTGAAACCAGTTGTATATATAGATGGCTGGAATTGGAGGCTGAATGGAGACAAAGGTGGGATCAGTGACTGGTTGGATTTAAAAGGTTGGATTTACTTTCATTGTTAGACAAGATTGGACTCAAAAGCCGTGTTCGGCTAAGGCTAGGATCGCTAACTATATATTTATATTATATATTTCACAAGTCTGTTGATAGACATGGTTGGAATCGGGTGCTGTTATTAGCATGTGTTTAGCACCTACATACTCCACAGTGCAGTACAGCTATACAAAGAGGGTATTTGGAGGTGAAGACGTCCCTGCTCAAATAAGTTTTCAATCTATGAGGATTTGACGAAGACAGATATATATATATATCATGTAGTGTACCAAAACTTTTATAATAGTATTGATTCAAGCTGTTGTTTTGTTCTTTCTTTTTTGCCCATCTCTGGAAATGATGCTGTTGCTGTTCAGATAGTATGCTCTCAGAGATATGACTCTCTGCTCTGCTGCACAATAAAGTATCATTGGACAGACTCCCAGATCTTGATAGCAAAGCTCTACATTTTACACGTACTACCTTGGGATCTGTGGCTGCTGACAGAAGCGATTCTCTGATCTGTTTTTTTTGTTGTTGTTGTTGTTTTTTTTTGTACTTTCAAGATAAAGAACAAGGAAGTGGTTATAAAGTGTGTGTTTTTGTGAAAATAATCAGCAAATAAAGACATCAGGGCCTTCTAAATAATTACTTATTTAAGGCTGTAAAAAATGACAGAAAGGAAACCATAGATACATTTTATTCACACACAGACTTGTAGCCATGCTTACATTCTACATTTTTCAATGTCCGTGTCTAAAGCATCTCTGTTACCTCCGGTGACTTTATAAGTATTTATTCAGGAAAAATTATACTAGACTAAATAAGAATTAGAATTGAGCACGGCAAAAAAGAAAAAAAAAAATCTGGTTCGGCCAAATCAATTTATCCAAAACAAAATTTTGTTTTAATTGGCTGAAATTTGTCAATGCGGTGTTTCAACTCGGATAAATTTTGACCACGTCATTATTTCTAGAAAAACAATTCAGACCAACAAAAAGGATGCGATAACGGACCAATTTGTGTGCTGTGAAATATATACATAAAATGTACATAGATATGTTATATACACATAATTTATACATAAATAAGAAATATTATGTAGATTTTTGCAGTACACTGATAGGTGCATTTTCCTGCCAATTGGTTTACAGATTAAATGGGAAGAACTAACCAATAGAGGGGAAACCAGTAAAAAAATAAATCTATATTTATATATTAATTCATTTTTTCCTACTCTATTTTTTCTACTCTATTGGTGACTTCTCATTTGAACTGTGAAAAAATAAACACTTAGTGACTGTCCCCTAACCATCAATCCAATTGTATATTTTCAGTCATTCACATGTACTACATCCTTAAAGATTTACAGGAAAGTGTGTTCCTTTTATTTGGCAAGTATCACACTACTAATTTGTTATGTAGTTATTTATATGCATTATTTTGGAATGAGAAGCAAAAGTTGTTGCAGCTGAATTAATTTTTGTTTATTTAATTTTCATTTTAACCTCCATGTTTATGCAGGTTCCCTAGAGATCCTAGTGCCCACAGAGGCTTTCCCCCACCACTACCTCTAGATGTCATTAGAAACATGCAGCACTGCATGTGGGGATCTATACACTAAGGTCCAAACTGATACTGACATTTTTATAGAAAATCTCCAAATAAGCTATTCACTAACATATTTTCGGACTCCCACTGTACAGTTGGTTGAAGTCAGATACAGTATTGTAGGTACATCAACACAGATATCCAGCTTGGACTGGACTAAGACAAAAAATACAACATGTCAAATATTTTCCCCCGATGTCTCATTTTAAAGGACTAGATATAGATAAATAGTGGAAGTGCACTCAACCCTTCGTCAAGGAATCCAGGGTGCTCCAATGGACAAGTCCCAGTACCAAAATGGACCAAATGTAAAATTGTTAAATGTAGAAAATAATCCAGGCACTCCAACGAATTCCAAAATGTAGGCAAGCTTGACAAAGGCCCTAAGGGGTTGAAACGTTGCTGTGTAGCTCCTGGTTCTAAATAAAATTGCCTACATTTTGGAATTCATTGGAGTGCCTGGATTATTTTCTACGTTTTATCATTTTAAAAGACTGTCCATTATTAGACACTGGTAAAATGGGATTTAACCACACTACTGCATCTCGTCACCCAGTCTGTGTGCAGTGGTATGCTGGGACAGGAATCTATGAACTTAGATTCAATGGGCAACCACAAACGCTGTACGCAGTCCCTCTTATTCACACGTGTACTCTGTGTTTGCGTGACGGGTAGTGAATTTACCTCTCCCCTGTGGTGTCATTTTTAGGACTGATCTTGTTCTCACATACCAGATTGGGTACAGATATTGATCTGACACTGACAACCACTTTGATTTGTGACCCTCAAAGGTCGTAGTCAGAGTCTAAGTCACTTGGCTTTCTATGTCTTCTAAAATGCCATGAGTGCTATTCACTTAAGCGAGAATTGTCTGAACTTAAAGTGAACTTCAAACATTTGGCCAAAATAGCTAAACTGGAAAAATTCTCCAAGTAAGCTATGCTTACGACTCTGCTCTTTTAGTTTTTAATCTGAAATTTGCTTTAACCCCTTAAGGACACATGCCATGTGTGACATGTCATGATTCCCTTTTATTCCAGAAGTTTGGTCCTTAAGGGGATAAAGTCACTTTAAATTCCCCACAATTCACACTTTTTGCTCTGTTTAGCCTTGTATGACTTGGATTTCTGATAACCAGTGTCCAGAGTCAATAAGCTTTTCATGAGTTCTAGAATGCCTTGTGATTAGTACTTTGATTTATGTCACGCGGTAAGTGTATATATGTTTAATAAACACTGAGTATTTGTATTGCTCTATTCTTAAATCCTATCTCTCACCTCGGTTTCTCTCGAAATGCTAAACATAGCTTCTGGTGGACTGTCAGGGTACCTGTAGTCTCTACCTCTGAGAGAGGTAGAGACTTAGACGTTTCTCCTTCCAGAGGGTCTATTTCTCCCGTTCCTCGCAGTTCCCTCGGTCGTTTACACGCCGGCCGCGAGGGAGCTACTTCCTTTTATGACGCGGCGCTCAATAGCCGACGTCATGACGCTAATCCAGTCCGACCTGCCACTCAAATCCGGAACACGAATCAGGACTCGTCGGAGGCGTGATTACTCTCTAGAGCCAGGGTATTTAATGGAGCTTTCCGCATTTGCTCATTGCCCTGTCGTGGTTCTAGCCAGTCTAGTCACACAGTGCTCTTGTATCCTGATTGTCTTTTGGTTCTGACCCGGCTTTGTTGTTACTACTCTGCTTCTCTGTTATCCTTTGACCTGGCTTGTCTTTCGCTTACCTGTCTTCTCGTTCCCTCGACCTCGGCTTGTCTCTGACCATTCTATACGTAGTTCTTACGTTAGTCCGGCCATCCTAAGGTCCGGTATACGTATCTATCTACTCTTTGTACTCTGCGTGTTGGATCCCTGTCCCGATCCTGACATTACGACAGGGCCAATGGATCCTGCAGGTACAAACAGTCAGCTTGGTTCTTCTGATCCTAGGTTTGACGCCATGGAGCACAGAATGGATCAGATGGCACTAGCGCTACAGGCGTTGTTATCTCGTCCTAATAATCCACCAGAGGAGATGCGTAATACTTCTATTTCTCCTGTGGGTTCAGGTCTAGAGGTAGCTACTGTAGGGGCTTCTTCCCGAATTACCCCACCTGTACGTTATGCTGGATCTCCTGAGAGGTGTCGTGGTTTTTTAAACCAAATAAGTATCCACTTCGAATTACAACCCCGCTCCTATCCTACAGATAGGGCGAAAGTGGGATTTATCATCACCTTACTCGTTGAGAAAGCTCTGAGATGGGCTAATCCGTTGTGGGAGAATGATAATCCATTAGTATACAATTATAATGCCTTTGTAGCTGCCTTTAAAAGAACTTTTGACCCTCCTGGCAGAAAGGTCAATGCAGCTAGATTACTGTTGCGCCTTAGACAGGATAACCGAACACTTGTGGATTACGCACTAGAGTTCAGGTCTTTGGCGGCAGAGGTTAAGTGGAATGAACAGGCTTATATAGACGTGTTTCTTAACGGACTATTTGATGTAATACTTGACGAGGTAGCTACTAGAGAGCTTCCTGAGAATTTGGAGGATTTAATTTCTTTTATCTCTCGCATTGATGAACGTCTAAGAGAGAGGCAGGCTCGTTGGTCTATATTCCTCACTCACTTCAATTACATACTCACATATAGACCTGGTTCCAAGAATTCTAAAGCCGATGCCTTGTCTCGCCAATATGAACCTTCTGCTGTATCTGAGCCGGTTTTGTCTTCTATAGTACCCAAGTGTAATATTATCGCTAACACAAGTCTCAAAATCCATTCTCCGCTGCTTGCCAAGATCATGAAGTTGCAACATTTGGCACCTAGACAGACTCCTGCGTCAAGACACTTCGTTCCTTCTGAACTCCAATTGGAGCTCTTACAGTGTCTTCACGAGAGTAAGGTAGCTGGTCATCCGGGCATTCGCAAAACATATTCCTTGATCTCTAAGGATTTCTGGTGGCCTTCTTTACGGAGGGATGTTAAGGATTTCATCGGAGCTTGTGAGGTCTGTACTAAGACCAAACTACCTCATTCGCTTCCTTGTGGCCTTTTACATTCCTTGGAGATTCCAGAGAAACCTTGGACCTGTTTGGCTATGGACTTTATTGTGGATTTGCCTGCTTCTAAAAGACAGACTGTTATCCTCACGGTGGTTGATAGGTTTACCAAGATGGCACATTTCGTACCTTTACCTAAACTTCCGACTTCCCCTGAATTGGCGGAAATATTTGCAAAAGAGATTTTTCGCTTACATGGGATACCTTCTGAAATTACTTCTGATAGAGGCTCCCAATTTGTTTCACGTTTCTGGAGATCATTCTGTTCTCAACTAGGCATCAAATTGAATTTTTCTTCTGCCTATCATCCTCAGTCTAACGGAGCTGCTGAACGTACTAATCAAAAAATTGAGCAATATCTGCGTTGTTTTGTTTCTGAACACCAGGACGATTGGGTCGGTCTGATTCCTTGGGCAGAGTTCGCACACAATAATCTTGTTTGCGATTCAACTCGCTCTAGCCCCTTCTTCATGAATTATGGCTTTCATCCTTCCATTCTTCCTTCGGTTCCCTCTTCCCAAGGGTTACCGTCGGTTGATGTTCATGTTGCCAATCTGAGGAAGTTGTGGGATCAGACTCGACAAATCCTCTTACATAATTCCTTACTGTACAAAAAACACGCTGATAAACGCAGAAGGGCGGCTCCAAGTTTTGTGCCTGGGGATAGGGTATGGTTGAGCACTAGAAACATTCGTTTGAAGGTACCTTCTATGAAATTCGCTCCTCGCTACATTGGGCCCTACAGGATTCTGACTCGAATTAATCCAGTTGCGTATCGCTTAGCGCTTCCTCCTGCATTACGTATCCCTAATTCTTTTCATGTTTCATTGCTGAAACCGTTAATCTGTAACAGATTCTCCTCCAAGGTCTCACCTCCTCACTCTGTTCAGGTTGAGGGTCAGGAGGAGTACGAGATCAACTCCATCATCGATTCTCGTATCTCCCGGGGGAGGGTTCAATACCTGGTGGACTGGAAAGGATATGGTCCTGAGGAGAGGACTTGGGTACCCCAGGAGGATGTCCATGCTCCTCGTCTTCGCAGGGCTTTTCACTCCCGCTTTCCGTCTCGTCCCGGTTCCTTCCGCCCGGTGGGCGTTTCTGAGAGGGGGGGTACTGTCAGGGTACCTGTAGTCTCTACCTCTGAGAGAGGTAGAGACTTAGACGTTTCTCCTTCCAGAGGGTCTATTTCTCCCGTTCCTCGTGGTTCCCTCGGTCGTTTACACGCCGGCCGCGAGGGAGCTACTTCCTTTTATGACGCGGCGCTCAATAGCCGACGTCATGACGCTAATCCAGTCCGACCTGCCACTCAAATCCGGAACACGAATCAGGACTCGTCGGAGGCGTGATTACTCTCTAGAGCCAGGGTATTTAATGGAGCTTTCCGCATTTGCTCATTGCCCTGTCGTGGTTCTAGCCAGTCTAGTCACACAGTGCTCTTGTATCCTGATTGTCTTTTGGTTCTGACCCGGCTTTGTTGTTACTACTCTGCTTCTCTGTTATCCTTTGACCCGGCTTGTCTTTCGCTTACCTGTCTTCTCGTTCCCTCGACCTCGGCTTGTCTCTGACCATTCTATACGTAGTTCTTACGTTAGTCCGGCCATCCTAAGGTCCGGTATACGTATCTATCTACTCTTTGTACTCTGCGTGTTGGATCCCTGTCCCGATCCTGACAGGACTCATGAAATGACACAATCCCCCCCGAGGCTGTAATTGCCTTTGCTGGTAGAAATAATAACAGAAGTAGAGATCAGGACTGATGCGACCAGAAGGCAGGAATAGTAATTATGTAGGTTTTGGGAACACCCAGGTCCTCTTTAATGCTATGTTTTAATGTAATTTTACAAATCCAGCAGATGTATAATTATTCACCTTATATTCTGAGTTACAAGGGTTTGTCGTCTTCTTTATACTGATGTTCTCCTCTGTCTTAACTAACACTGACACCCAACCACCCTGATTCTGATAGTAGCACTACCTAGTGTTCAGAATGGTCTTACTACAGGCATTCTCAACCTGCTCTATATAGACATTGATGATAATTCCGTAAAGGGAAACTCCAAGCAAATGCAAAAGATAAGTGCATAATAAAGGGTAGGTTACTCTTGTTGGCAGAAACAGGCGCTTGTGTATGGTTGGAAGCTTGGACTTTCCAAAGCAGAATCTCTTCTTTCTGGTACTTGGGTGATGTGACAAAGGGGGTGCAAGGAAGCAGCTCCTGTGGTGGTGTTCTCAAGTCCGGAGTGATAAAGGGAATAAGATGATAAGAAACGTAATATAGTTTAGTATATTTAGAATTATTTGATGGTATAAATTAAATGAAATGCACTTACAATTTTCTGGAGCTTATGATCAGCTCCAGATGTATGTGCCTGGACGGTATAAACCCCGTCTGTGGATATGTTGATGGTCCTTGTGCGTCGTAAGGAACATTTTTCCATGTTGTTCGGAGTGTTCTTGTAGTGTGTGGCAATTGGGCAGTCAGTTATCCTCAGTATATAGGGAGAGGAATAAAAACAGAATATAGTGCTCTCTGTATGTATAAAAATAGTAAGAATGGGTAAAAAGAGGTCTACTCACAATCTATGTGTTGCTCAGTCCTACTAAGCATAGGTGGTATAATATACACCAAACAGGGCTCGAGTCCTGCAGAAACGCGTAGACCTTTAAGGTCCTTAAAACCAACAGATGGCATTGAACAGGCTCTACAGTCAGTTCCACCTAGTTGGTTGAGAGAATCAAAAGGACAGGAGAGCACACAACATATTTAACAATAAACAGTCACATAATGGGCACAGGGTGAAAAGTCCACCTTCTACTCCCAGTGATGGTGACAACTGTCACACATGTGCTAACTGTTTTTTTATTATTATTATTATTGTGATGCTCCATTTTCTATAAATTGCATACTAAAGATTTACCATTGACATCACAACCTAGTCCAGGCCTGGCACAGCCAAGGCACACATTGCATTGGAAGAGGGGAATATTGTTTTGTTCAATTACTGAGCCAAGGCATGGGCACTCAGTTCCAGGACAGAGCTAAACACAGTAGCATGGATTTCAATATTTAATTTTATTTTCAGACTTCATACAAACATTTACTAAATAAAGGGGATATGCAGTGATAGTATACAAAATTCTGAGAAGTAACAGTTCCCCTTTAATTACTCAATAATAAAATGTACATGGGAGATAAAATTCTTCTGACACTGGACAGATCACCTACACCTCTGATTCAAAGCCCAAAGAACCACATAAAACTGGGGGACTGTGTCCTGCCCATGAAGTGCATAGGCTGAACTACGCACTATATACTTGGTGACATCTCACCCACTTTTGGCCTGAATTTTATTTTTATTAATTTCAAGAACAAATAGTCGGACAAATGCACTTTTGAAAAGACAATTGTTAAAATATCTGATAGGAAAAAATACACAGCTTAAATAGCCCTTATCTCCGGGGAAATACAATGTACATCTAACATGATTTACATAATATATACTTTTTAAATCTTGCAAAGAAACCTTTTTATACAAGAACATTAAACTTATTTAGTTATTTATGTTGCATTGCGGACATTGTCAAACTTTAGCAGTAAATTGTGCCCAAGGCTCAGCGAATATATAGAAATAAACCCTAAATGGAGATAAGGACCTGTTTCTTTAATAAGTGGACTTTGCTCTGCAGAAACCATATTAATTTTGAATATTTTTAAGGATAATGTTAATGTGACATGACCAGTGAAATAGCAATATAGGGAGACGTATTAGCATCTACATGTTCTAATTTGTACATAAAAGTGATTGTGAATAAATCATTTGTATTATATTTACACGTAGATTTAAAAGACAGGTAAGTAATAATGTCATGAATTCTATTAACCTGTGTCTTCATAATGATAGAATGACAAATTACAAAACCGACCTGTATGTCCAACATGTCAGTTTAATGTAAAGTGTATTAAGGGAAAATAGCTGCAGCAAAAATTACCAAAATATCCAATTAATTTCCACATTAATTAAGATTCAGTGTTGTGGATATTAGGCTATTCACAAACAGAGCAACCTTATGATGAACACTTATACTACCATAGAGTCCTGGCACTCAAAGCATAGTCAAATATGAAGGATAGGTGTGAATGTCTCCCAGGAATGGATTTTCCGAGTCAGTTGTGCCGTGAACCAGAAATGTCGCTCCTGTGGAGGTGAAATATTATGTTGTGTTATTAATATTCTCCCTATTATTAACGTAGTACACTATATACTATCCCTCTTTTTCTCATTCATCTGGTTTCATGAGAGGCTGCTGTTTCTTAAAATGGCTCTCTTCCTTCTGCCCCCAACCCCCCAAAAAAGTGTATTTCATAAAGATAAGATCTATGAAATATTCACGTTGACTGTGATGGCATTTTACTGAAATTCCAACGCAGTCAAAAGATATACTAAGACAAAGTAAGGAATTCTTTGTCTAATGTATTTTTCCAAAGCTTGACAAAACCCAGAGCTAACAAGGTCAAGCTTTGTCAAGCCCTCAGACTTCATTAGCGATGGTTTAGATGAAAAATATCTTGTTTAAAGAGACTCACAGTCTTCTAGGATCCTCCATAGATATCAGTGTTGTAGTCTTGTGCATGTGCAAATCAGTGGCAGACCTAGGGGAGAAGATCCCTCCAGAAAAATAGTACATCGATCTCTCTCCCTTGCCTCCCACCTGCTCTCCCTCACTCTCTCCTGCAGGGCCGGCGCTATCCAAGAGCCAGCCCTGCTGTGTGCCTTTACAGACCGGAGGAGAGATCAGAGATCTCCCCTCTGGCCCACAGGCACATTGCTGGCAGCCTGTAGGGGAGAGAGAGAGGACCCGGAAGCTCAGCCTGCAGCTCCGCCGGGTCTTCTCTCACGAGGTCGGAGCGTTGCCGTGGTTGGCATGGCAACTCTCCCAATCTTGCGAGAGTGAACTCTAGCCTCAGTAGCTGCAGGCTAGAGTTCACTCCTACCTGACCACCAGGGCTTCTCCACCGGACCACTAGGTATTGCAGTAATTGTCCCCCCCTCCCTGAGCAAAGGTAAGAAGGGAGGGGGAATATACAATTTTATCATTTCTTCATAAAAACATAATAAATGTAATTTGCTCCCACCTGCCCCCCAAACCACAATACCCACTCACACACACAGCACTCTTCAATGTACCCCTCTCACACACATTGCCCCACACATACACACACTCACTGACACCTCAAAGACACACACACACACACTGCATCTCTCACACACACAAATTGCACCCCTCACTCACACACACTGCCCCCCATACACACACTGCACTTATCACACACACTGCCCCATACACTCACTGCGCCCCCCAAACACTCACTGCACCCCTCACACACACACACTGCCCCCCATACACTCACTGCACCCCTCACATACATACACACATGCCCCAAACATACACACACTGCACCTCTCACACACTACACCACTCATAGACACAAAGAAACTGTACCCCTCATGCATATTGTACCCCTCATGCACACACACTTCACCCATCACGCACACACACTACACTCCTCACACATTGCATCACACACACTACTGCCCCTGTCCCCTACTACAGGCTTTATCTCCTACCCGACAGACCCCAGGTAAGCTGTCAAACTTCTTAAACGGTTTGACTACTTACGTTGGGAGGGTGCCACGGCACTCGTGGTATCATAACCACTACAGTGAGCTGTAGTGGTTGTTGTGCCTGGATTGTTTCTATAAATAACCTTGTGCCCCTCCCAAGATTGGGTTCTGGATCCACCCCTGGAGCAAACCGACAGCATTGATATGGGCTCCCAGATGATGATGTGCTAGAAGCGGAAGAGAATCCCACAGAAGAAAATGGCGGTGGCTGCAAGGGACTGGTCCAAGAAGTAAAACTCACTTTTCCCTGCACCTTACAACCTCCACACTGCAAGTGGTTACGTCACAATCAGGGTTCTTTGCAAAATATGAAAAGACCCCAGTAGGTGACAGAGCTGCTTTAAGGTGAAAGTGTAACTATTTTGATATAGCAGCACTTGATGATTTGAGTAATATCACTTTGTACTTTATGTAATATGTGCACCAGAGGCTCTTTTGTTTTGTATTAAAGGGATTGACTGCAGTTTTATTAGACTGTATAGCTTTAATTTTGAAAAATCTGATTTGCATTTTAAAATTCTTAATTATGGGTTTGTAGGAGAGGTTTGTCAACCCCAATATTTGCTTCTACGACCTTGTATAGTTATGTGTTTATGATTTGTGTTTTAGAGAGGAATTGTCATTTCCTCCGTTTTACTAGAACCCAAGAGCTAAAGAGAATGTACCGTAGTTATTAGTCATGTTAAAAACATTGTTAAAGTCTTTAATTCTTTATATATTCTTTCCTTTATTTTTTTCATTAACATACTTTCTCAGACAAAGTAAAGCAAAGGATATAAGTGCATTAACACACGTATTGACATATACATGGCACATAAGTGCATACAACTCTGTTGGAGAACATGCAGAGTGCATGAGTGCGTACAACCTTTTTGTTCATTAGATGCCACATGCGTGCACACAGGTCATTATGGGTGAGAGAAGTCACCTTAACACTGCGCAGGGATAGGCAACTTTTAGCACTCCGAATATTGTGGACTGCATCTCCCATAATGATCTTACATCTGTTATGCTGGCAAATCTTTGCACACTTTTGTCATGCACACAATCTAACGATTTTATTATTTTGGAGATAATTTTTTCTAATCTATGGTTTCCGTCTACGAGTTTCTAATGTCAGCGTTTTAACTTCTAAAATGAGTGGTTTTGTGTTTTTTATTTAAAAAACTGTAATGATTACAGCAGGCTTCCCCTTGAACCTTCACATTACTATTCCATCTATGCATTATGAGCTTATACTATAATTTTATTTTTAACCTACCTTTGTAATAAAGATTATTCACTAAGATAAAATGGATACATTAATGTGTTTAGTGCATGTTAAGTTCAAATTGTTAGTTCTGGACATTCATTTGTTGATAGACGTATTACAATTTCAAACCAGAATGTCCCCAGTTCCAATGCATTCTGTCTGCTGCCAACTCAACCGACTCATTTGTTCTGGCTCTCACCTTCTCTGAAGGACGCCTCAGAATCATGTTGTCTATTGGGCCACCAGAAAAAGGTTCAGAAGCTAAACTCCACAGGAAAAAAAAGAGGTGGGTGAGCATAACACTCATTTTGTTTTATAAGAAATGGAATGTCCACATTTTTATTTTTTTATTTTACAATTTGCACAGAGAAATTTTCATACAATATAATATATCATCATTACACAGGACATTGATATGAGCAAACGTCTAGTATGGATCAGCCATGCCATGACTGAGAGCTTCTACCAGCCAACAAATCGTCAAAATATGTCCAGATCTATCCGGTTGTTAAACAACAGATGGGTTCTCCTACAAACTCTGAGTTCATGCTGGCAATCAAACATGAGAACATCAACTAATGGTTATCTGTCGTCTCAGTCATTAATGTGTGTTAATTGGTGAAATGAGGCGGTGCTATCTGCAGTTCCAAAGGTCTAATGTCCCAAATACAGGTAAAATATCTATGGTGATATACTTAGTGGCCATATGATGTCAATAGCCGGTGTCCTGGAAAGTCTTTTTAGCATGTAGAGAACTTGATTTACTAAACAGCAAACCTTTGGAATACTTTTTTTTACTCAGTCAATAATGTAATGGCTAGTTCTGTATTACTATTATACCCATGATGAGCAGATTACAAAAGCTTTCAAAAAATGTTTTGGCAAAGAACATTCCCCTTACACTGAAAGACTTTCTTTGCAATATTATAGATGACAGAGCAGTAGGATGGTGGGATATAGTGACTGTGAGAATTTTGTATAACAAATGATTCTGGAGCAATATACAATGTAAGGCAATTACCACTTTTAGAACGTTGCTCTAGAATTGATCTTTACACGCAATACTCATTATCCTCATTATACTCATGGCAGTCAAAACTCCATGTATGGACTTGAGAAGGCAGGTGAGTCCATTACCTATCAGTGATTTCCAGTGACCTGAAAAACAATTTGGAAAATACAGGATAAACAAAGAGAATTGGGAGTTCAAATTAAAATTAAAAAATGGAAGTGAAATTCAGCTCAGATGGATATTTTTTTTTTACCATTTTGGCTACTTAAGTCTTAGCCTTTCAAGCCTGTTTTCATATCACCACGACTTGCTAATTAGTAAGAAAGACCTTGTTATGACGCAGTTGGCTTGGTACCAATATTCCCCTACTAAAACCCTGCACTATTGATTACTTTTCATGATTTTGACTTGTTTGCTTTGACTTATTTTTTCCTCAACTGCTACCTGTGGTTCACCCTGATTTTAATTGGTCTCCTTCGACCGCTAAATTGCTTGCAGCCTTAACATGCTTGATTTGTTTTTGTTTTGTTTTGTTTTTTCATATCTGGAGCCCATCTGTTGTCTGCCTTAAGGTGCAAGTGCAAGTCAACATCCTTGTATTCACTGATCCAAATTTCCCATGCACGGCTTTAGTGCTATTATTTCCTATGCAACATTTGCATTGAATGTATATAAATAGTGTTTTCACAGGTATAACCATAACAACTACAAAATATATCATATGACTACTGGGTCCAGAGGAAATAAATGGAAACTGATTCCCCCCCTCCCCCCGCCTTGTTTTTCTGTATTTGATCCCTTTTCTACCTTTTCCGCTATATATCCTCGACCCTTTCCCAGTCTTTCCGACTGCATCTAACACAAGTATTGTCGGACCACAATTCCAACTGTAATCTGACCACCAAATGACGCAGCAGAATAAAATGTTGTAGCTTGCAGTTTGAAATTGATGGCTCTTTAGCTGTTTTCAATATGTTTACTCCGACCTCAGCACAAGTTGCTCAGTTATAGGCTCGCCTTACTAAATCAATGCATTTACCGCATTGGGCGATACATGGAGCCTCAACTTATATTGTCTGTTCCTCTTATATGGACAAATGCCAAAATGATTCTGCAACAGAGGTTCTGGGATCAATAAGTTAATTTTATCAATTAAATGCTCAGTTGATTACATCCTATCATGTCATATAGAATTACTGATCTAAACTACAGAATTATAAATGAAGGAATAAACTAACTAAAATTAAATTGTATTATTATAAGCTTCTATTCTGATTAAAAGTGGGATACATTTATTCATTTATTTATTTATAAAATATATTTGACCAGGATGGATACATTGAGATTTCTCTCGTTTTCAAGGATGTCCTGGGTCCACAAAACTTTGCATTGTTACAATAGGATACAGTATTACAAAAATACAATATACAAACTATATATATATATATATACATACACACATATATATATTTAATACATAATAGATAATAACATATTTAACCATGACAGGTGCATTCTGTGCTGAGGTATATTGCCATAGATCTCTTAAAAGATTTTAGACTGAATGAAGATTTTACTGTATCCCCGAGGTTATTCCATAATTGTGGTGCTCTGTAGGAAAATGAGGATCGAGCCACTTTATTTTTGTATTTCGGTATGCTAAATATCGTGCTAGTACTGGATCGGAGGTTATAGGAGGTGGAAACAGCTGGGGAGAGCATTCTATTCAGGTAGGGTGGGAGCTTCCCAGAAATGCTCTTAAACACACGGCTGGAAAGATGAAGAGTGCGTCGGGATTCACCCTTTGTGTTATTTTGTCTCAAGGCTGTGTTTATTAGGAAGAATTCATTGAGCTATTATCCTTTACTCATTACTTTGGTTTAGATTTAATTCACATATAAAATACCTAAAATTTGTATTCTAGATGGTTTCCAAACACACATTATGTTTCCATCCCACTAACACATAGATTTTGACACTGGAGTCATACGTTCTAAGTTGTTTCGGATCTTGCTTCTATGCGATGCATTAACAGGAGATACTGTTTTTTTTATATTTTTTTATAGGCAATTGGTTCATGTTCTTAAAGAGCCTACAAACTGGATTCAACTACAAATTAAAGATGTACAAATAAATAATTACCCCAAGTTTCAGTTAAGATCTTGGTCCATTTCAGACTCAAGATGTTGTTGTGCTAGTATATTTCATAATGAATTTTCAAACTGCTGCCAATTGAAGTACTTAACTAGCTTGATGTGGGTTCTAGTATCTTGGATATCTCTGGGAACCAGGACTTGGCCGCTTACTGAAACAGGATACTGTTATGTATTGAGGTTTATGCAGTCCACCTTCCACTAGATGGCAGCATAGTGAAGTTATGCACTTGTTCCACAAGACGTGTAATCTCAGCATCTATTTTTGGTCTGAGAGCTAATGCAATTTTGCGAGGCTTCATCCGAATTGGGGGTACTTTTGAATCTAATAGAAAATAAACAGGAGGACCTTTAAACATGCCAAGACCTTCTTCAAAAACTGCACTAAATTTATCAATCACATTCTGCAGAATATCTGTGGATACATTATTAACTCCAGTTAATGAAATTCCTAAGGGTTCAAACCACTCTCTACCTAGCAAACTTGCTCTTTGTCCCTTTAGTAATTATTAAACGTAAATGTCCTCTGAATTTACCATATTTTACTGGTATAAAACAAGCCCCTTTAACATCCACAGCCTGTTTGTTGTAGTCCACGAGATGAATATCACAAGGTACTATTGAAGGAGAATTATGAGGCCATAACAATGTAAATGTCTCTTCTGAAATCAAAGAATATGCGCACCCAGAATCCAGAAGACTTCCATTTTGCACGGAACATCTTGAAGCACAATTTCAGTGTAAACCTTCAGTCCTGATGGTGAATTTTCACTTTATTCACATAGTCATTTGAGTAAACATCTGCAGTCATTTCACTATCTGAAACGGTTTGTGGAGTATTAAAAGAGTGCGCTGTGGTTTGTATTTTATTTACATTCTTATATTTGGTCTGAATTCCACTGGCTTGACTTTGGCAAACTGTCTGTATGTGACCTGTACGTTTACATGTGTGGCAAACTGCATTTTGAAAACGACATGTATTACGCCTGTGTTTTCCACCGCAACTATAACAAGTTCCTTTAAATGGAGCTGTGACATCAGGGCATGGTGAAAAAGGCCCAGTAAAGGTTTATGATCTGTTATAATAGTAAACATCCGAGTTATCTCAAAGACTTTGAGGTCTAGGGGGGAGGAGACTACCGGTGCTCTATGGATAGTTTAGTGTATTAGCATGTTATATATTCACAAATGGCTCTCAGACATTGTAGTAAAATAGAACTTCTCTTTACTTAAGTACACACACAAAATGACATAACACAAAAGAGACTAAACACAACAGAACAAGTGCATAACTTCACTATGCCATTTACTGGAAGGTGGACTGCATAAACCTCAATACATAACACTCCTCCCCCCTAGACCTCAAAGTATTTGAGACAACTGGGAGGTTTAATATTTCGTCTTGGGCGCCCCAAAACCATGTTTGGAACTGCTTCACCTGGACCTTCAGTTGTGCCCATCCCTTCTTCCTGTGCTCTGTCATATGGACCACACAGAACTGGGTCTTCAATAACAACTCCTGGAGAACTGAGACCTGTATCATCCAGTGGTTCCACATCATCTGGTATCACAGAAAACCCAGTATGACTGGGACCGGCAGCAGGCACAATCTCATCACTCCGTTCCCGAATCTGATCGACATGCCTTCGTAATATTCTACCATCAGGAATTTGTACTTTGTATTACAAAGGTCCTGTGGCCATAAGTACTTTTGCAGGTATCCATTTATTGAAATCCCATCCTCGTCGCCAGTTTAGTGTATTAGCATGTTATGTATTCACAAATGGCTCTCAGACATTGTAGTAAAATAGAACTTCTCTTTATTTCAGTACACACACAAAATGACATAACACAAAAGAGACTAAACACAACAGAACAAGTGCATAACTTCACTATGCTGCCATCTACTGGAAGGTGGACTGCATAAACCTCAATACATAACAGATACGAAGAGTGGAGAAAAGTAATTGTCCCTCTGGACTTCCACTTCATGTTATTTATGTTCACCAGACCACCACTTAAGACCATACAAATTTCTTTCTGTCCTTTTGATTTATTTTTCATTTTTTTTTTAAATTGTATTACCTGCAACTATATTCATCTTTTATAGTTCTGTTTTCAGGGCTCTAGGACTAATACAGAGAGTGATTTTGGCTTTACTGGTTTCCACTGTAGCAGCTGGACCTCAATACATAAAAAATAGGTTGAAGTATTTATGTTTGACTGGATACTACTTTATTAACTACTTTAAGAAACACTCCAAGCAGCCCGGAGTGCTCTGCCACCCACTGCCCTTGTGAATAGTCACACATTTTTTGAATGGCTTGGCTTCATACCATAGAGCTGCTTCTCCATCCCACTACCAGTGAGCCGGACTCTCCTAAGCAGTAGCTTCCACACATTCTCCTGAGCTAAGCCTTTTAATCTTACACAGGAGGTTGTTTTTAGCTAGTAGGCAATTAAAGAGCAGGGGATAAGATCTTCTAAAGATAAGAGATGTGTCATGGTTTGTTTCAGGATCTCCGGTAAGACCCTCATGGTGTGGGATGTCTGTGGACTTTTATAATTAAGAAGGCAATAATGAAATTTACTAGGCTCTTTATTGTTAAAAAGGCAAATATAAAGATAGCAGCTTCATCAAAAAAACCAATGGTAACATTGATTCACCTTTTAAGGCAATTTAAATTGACAAATATTCCATTATGCAGAAATACTACATGTCCTCCATAAAGCTGCAAAGGATCTATGCGTTTATAAGAGTTATACTTTGTCAAATCAAATAATGCTGCCCGGAGGAGAGTAGTTCCCCTCTGAGGAAAGTGAGTGGAAAGGTACAGATCTTTTACACTATTGTCTCTCAAGGGGGATCTACTCATAGGCCGAGGGTGTCAGCTAGTGCTCTCAGTATATCAGCAGTACTTGGTCCAAGGCTTCACGGTTGAAACATTAAACATGGAGCAGTTCAGGGGGAGTGCTTTCATGCACTGGCTTGAAAAGTTTGGGTTCAAACCATCATGAACGGTTTAACCCACTCGAGTAAGCCAGCACCCAAAACCTTCATCATTCTGATGAAGTTGTCATGGTCAACGGCCCGGAGTTACACTTTAAGGAAAACCAGGCACGTAACGGGAAATTAACATTGTTAAAATCCTCCAACTAGAGTAAGTTCCACAGTGGAATAACAAATTGAGACACAGGGGTTCAAGTCCCATCAGAGCCAACCTGAGAACAATGTTTCAGGACATCCTAGATTTGGGCTTGGTTCCTAACAAGACCTTTTAAAACAAAAGCTTCTTTATGTAGGGAAGGTGTGGTTGGGACTGCAGAAACAACGTGATTTAACTCCTAAACGGCAGAAAATTGAGCAGTGAGATGACAGGGACATAATCTATGCAGTAAAACCACTTAATAAGTTGAAGTGGTTTTGAAGCGTAAATTGACCCTTTAACTGATGTTAACTGATGGCCTTGAAATGTTTTACTGACCAGTAAAGGATATTTTGTATCTTCAAATTAAACATGCATAAAAAAAAAGAAAGTGGTTAGAAAAGATTCCGCAGATAACAGAGTTACTATAATAGCATTAACACATACATGATCACCTGTAAAGCCACATTATTTCATTATATGTATATTACACAATTTGCAAAGAACATGAATTGCGGTCTCTTTTTCTGACACTTTAAGAAAATAGATGAAAGTACAAGGAGTGGTGCAGAGCCTAAAGTATATAAAGTAAATATAAAGAATATATATAAAAGCAGGGAGAAAAAAAAATGAAAATATATAGTGTAGTATGTCACTGTCCAAATAAATAGAATAAAACAAAAGAAGCACACTCACAATTTCCTGGAGCTAAAATTGTAGCTCCAACTTGAACACCTGGGCGGAACAATCCCCGCCTATGGATATAGTGTGGTTCTTGGTGGTTGCGGTCACTCAAATGGTGAAAACATAAGCAGCTCTGTGGATATAAGGGGTACACTCCTTCATGGCAATGGTTTTCCCTGATGGCAGTGGCCTCTTTCAGCAGGATAATGCACCCGGCCACACTGCAAAAATAGTTCAGGAAGGGTTTGAGGAACAAAAAGTTTGAGGTGTTGTCTTGGCCTCCAAATTCCTCAGATCTCAATCTGATTGAGCATCTGTGTGATGTGCTGAACAACACATCTGATCCATAGAGATCCAACCTCACAGTGTGCAGAACTTAAGGGATCTGCTGCTAATGTCTTGGTGCCAGATACCACAGGATACATTTAGAGGACTTGTGGAGTCCATGCCTTAATGTATCCTAGCTGTGTGATACCACAAGGTGGGGCTTGTTTCAGAATGGTATTTTGGAAAGGAAATGTAATGAGATAAGGAAATGTTAAAAAAATCATCAAAAGTGTTGAATGTTGAAAAACATCTCCAACTCAGCAATTGGAGACAAAACGTCTTAGTATTATTAACCACTGACTTTTTTATTGAATAAACCCATTGTACAAGCACATAAGTATACATTAACGACATTTCTACCCAACATCCATCATTTTCACTCTCCCTTTTATACCATGTATGGGAGTTATGTGTATATAAACGGGCAATTTCTAATCCTAAGTATGAGCCATTTGGACCTATTTCTGTCTTTGCTGTAAAGATGCCTACGTTAGATGTTTGAATGAGTATTTCTCATTCACAATTGCATCTCCCACTTTTTTATTCTTACTGTGTCTTTTTTGTTCTCCTCGCAACCTTTCAATAAGTATTGTAGCTGAATAGAACCCACTTGTCCACTAAACTGATTGTGGCAAAACTACACGAGGAAATGAATGGGGAGTGATAGTTTCACAAGTGCAAAAGCAGTGCAAAAACGTATATTCCATCAGAGATCCAATAGAATATTAACCTGATTATATTATTGTTTAATAGCCTAATCAATAACTTTATTCCATATGGGTAAACCTTAAAATAGAATATGATTATTATACTTGTACATACAAGAGTGTATCATTGACAAGAACCACCAATGAAAAAGATATCCAGCTCCACATATAACTACAGAAATCCAGAATTATTTTTTCCACAATTTTTTTCATCATCAAGGAGTAGTGATGTCCCGAACGGTTCGCTGGCGAATAGTTCCTGGCGAACATAGCTTGTTCGCGTTCGCCACGGATGGCGAACATATGCGATGTTCGGTCCGCCCCCTATTCGTCATCATTGAGGAAACTTTGACCCTGTACCTCACAGTCAGCAGACACATTCCAGCCAATCAGCAGCAGACCCTCCCTCCCAGACCCTCCCACCTCCTGGACAGCAACCATTTTAGATTCATTCTGAAGCTGCATTCTTAGTTAGAGGAGGGACAGTGTGATGCTGCTTATTTAATAGGGAAATTGATAGCTAGGCTAGTGTATTCAGTCTCCACTACAGTCCTGAAGGACTCATCTGATCTCTGCTGTAAGGACAGCACCCCAAAAAGCCCTTTTTAGGGCTAGAACATCAGTCTGCTTTTTTTTTTCCTGTGTAATCTAATTGCAGTTGCCTGCCTGCCAGCGTGTGTGTCAGGCTCACAGCGTATACTGTGCCCACTTGCCCAGTGCCACCACTCATATCTGGTGTCACAATAGCTTGCATTTAACAAAAAAAACACTTTTTTGACTGTAATATAATAGCAGTCAGTTTCCTTCACACGTGTGCGTTTCAGGGCCTGCCAGGGCACAGTGTCATACCAGTGCAACTCTGTAACGAAAATATACCCCAACACGCAGGATTCAACTAAACAGAAGACAACACAGAGGGGAGATATGTCTACCGGACCTTAGAGTGGCCAGACTCGACGTATATAGGAGAAGTACAGAGTCAGGAGCGATCCGAGGTCAAGGGCACAAAGAGACAGCGTAAACTAGGACTAGCTGGGGTCTGGTACACAGTAAACAGCAAGCCGGCAAACAGAACAGATAAGGATAAAGAGATAACGTAGTCAGAAAACAAAGCCAAGGTCAAGTACGAAGGAACACAACTGAATACAACAAGCGCTAAAGGGAACTGAAACAGAAACCATGAGAAAAGAAACTAAGGGAAAGAGGTGAGTATATATATCTTAACATCTATTTTGATTGGTCCCTGTCACATCCACGCCCCCAAAAGGTAAGTGTATGGGGAGTGTGGCATGACAGGGACCAATGGGAGGCCTTTGCCAATTTAGGCTCCCACTGTCCCTTTAAGAGCGCACCCGAGACCCGCAGCGCGCTCTTAGAGTCAGGCGGGACACGTGACCACTTCCCACAGTCACTGCCCGCCTTCCTGTTGCAGCCGTCGGATGAGCCGCGTGCGGCTCGTGCAGCAGCAGGGCCGCGTGCGGCTTGAACAGAGGACCCCGGCCGGCCCCTGGAAAGGGTAAGTACCGCTACAGTACCCCCCCATGAGGACACGCCCTCCAGGTCTGGAAGGAAAATGAGAATGGAAGGAACGCACAAGGCGAGGAGCGTGAACAGCGTCAGCGGAAATCCAACTGTGCTGCTCAGGCCCATAGCCCTTCCAATGCACCAGGTATTGAAGTCAACCTCTAAGGAAACGAGAGTCAAGAACTGCAGAAACTTCAAAATCCTCATGACCCTCCACAGAGACAGGAGGGGGAGGAGGAGTATGCCGGGTACAGCAGTTGCTTCAACAATTAAGTGTGAAAGACATTAGGAATACGCAGATTCTTAGGAAGACCCAAGGCATACGAAACAGAATTAACCTTATGCAAAACACGATAAGGACCAATAAAGCGGGGAGCCAATTTCATAGAAGGCACCCAGAGGCGAATATTTTGCGTGGAAAGCAAAACCCTGTCCCCCACAACATAAGAAGGAGCCGCCCTGCGATGCTTGTCAGCCTGCACCTTCTGGCGAGCAGCGGAATCCACCAAAGAACGCTGAACCTGCTCCCAAGTGTTACGCAAACCAGCCAAATGCTCATCCAGAACTGGCATGTCCTGTGAGGAGAAAGCAGCCGGAAGAACAACGGGATGCTGGCCATAGACAACGTAAAAAGGACTTTTGCCTGAAGAATCTTGAGTAGCGTTATTCCGAGCAAACTCAGCCCAAGGAAGAAGGTCAGCCCAATTGTTCTCATGGTGGGATATGAAACAACGAAGGTACTGCTCCAGAGATTGATTGGCACGTTCAGCAGCTCCATTAGACTTGGGGTGGTAAGCGGAAGAAAATGAGAGAGTAATACCCATTTCCGAACAAAAGGCTTTCCAGAACCTGGAAATAAATTGGCTACCCCTATCGGACACAATAGATACGGGAATGCCATGCAACCGAAACACCTCTCTAGCGAACATAAGTGCCAGTTCCTTAGATGTGGGCAGCTTGGAAAGAGACACAAAGTGAGCCATCTTGGAAAACCGATCTACTATCATTAGGATAACTGTGTTACCATTCGAAGGCGGTAATTCAACAATAAAATCCATGGACAGGTTAGACCAAGGTCTCTCGGGAACGGGTAACGGATGCAACAGCCCACAAGGAACTCTACGAGAAGATTTCATACAGGCACAAGTAGTACAAGCACCTATATAGTCGGTGACATCCTTGCGCAAGGAATCCCACCAAAAATACAGAGAAACAGCTGACACCGTTTTGTAAATACCAGGATGTCCAGCAGTCTTAGTGTCATGATACAATGACAGAATATCCCGTCTCCCGGGAACATCAACGAATAGTTTATCAGTAGGCCTCTCGCTAGGTGCCATGCTTTGTTTCGCTTGTATGGTCTGCAAGAGGGACGAGGGAATAGACAAAATAGTAGTAGCTATTATCCTGTCTGGGGGAATGACAGGAGTAACATCAATCTCCTGTTTGTCAGCAGTTTTGAACTGTCTGGACAGAGCGTCTGCTTTAGTGTTGCAATCACCTGGCCTATAGGTGATAATATAATTGAAATGGGACAAAAACAGTGACCACCTATCCTGCCTAGAAGACAATATTTTAGCCTCACCAAGGTAGGATAGGTTCTTGTGATTTGTAAATATGAGGATGGGATCCTTAGTTCCTTCTAACAAATGTCTCCATTCTTTAAGTGCTAAAATAATAGCAAGGAGTTCGCGATTACCCACATCATAATTATTTTCTGCCTTGGACATTTGTTTGGAAAAGAAGCCACAAGGATGCAATGGCGTTTCAGGCGACTCTCTTTGGGATAAAACAGCACCTACCCGATATCGGAAGCATCAACTTCAAGAATATAGGGCAGTGAGGGGACAGGATTCTGTAAAATAGGTGCAGATGCGAACGTAGTTTTAAGAAATTCAAAAGCCTGAAGTGCCTCGGGAGACCAGACACAAGTATTGCCATCCTTTTTTGTCATACAGGTGATAGGTGCTACAATAGAGGAACCAAGAAATCGCTGAATGGCTTTCAAACCTTGTGGTAGAGGCCATTCTATGACAGCAGAAAGCTTCTGGGGATCCATACGAAAACCTTAAGCGGAAATCAAATATAGTAAAAACTGGACTTCGGATTGGTCGAATAGACATTTTTCCAGTTTACAATAAAGACCATTAGCAAGAAGGGTCTTCAGAACTGTCGTAACATGTCTGTGATGAGTGTGTAAATCTGTAGAGTATATTAATATGTCGTCCAAGTACACAATTACAAATGTGTGAATAAAGTCTCTTAGGACGTCATTAATAAATTCTTGAAATACTGCTGGGGCATTACATAGACCAAATGGCATCACAGTATACTCGTAATGGCCAGATCTAGTTATGAATGCCGTCTTCCATTCGTGGTCTTTCTTAATACGTATTAAATTGTATGCACCTCTAAGATCCAATTTAGTGAATACAGTAGCATGTTTTAGCCTGTCAAATAATTCCGTGATTAAAGGTATAGGGTATGCATTTTTTATGGTGATTTTATTTAGACCTCTATAATCGATACACGGTCTTAAATCACCTTCTTTCTTTGATACAAAGAAGAACCCCGCTCCAGCCGGAGAAGAAGATCTCCTAATAAACCCCTTTTCTAGTGATTCCTTAATATATTCCTCCATGACACGGTTTTCTTGAACAGATAAAGGGTACACCCTGCCCTTTGGAGGTATAGTGCCAGGCAATAAATCGATAGTACAATTGTAGGTTCTGTGAGGCGGTAATTTGTCAGCCTCCCTTTTATCGAAGACAGTCTTGAGAAATAAGTACTGAGGGGGTATTACAGTAGACAAAGGAGGAGGAGTTGGAACATTAATAGAATTCAAAGGGGTGATTTCAATAGTACAAGACTCATGGCAGGCTTCGCTCCATGATTTTATTTGCCCTGACTCCCAGTCGAAAATGGGATTGTGAGCACGTAACCATGGGTACCCTAACACGACGTGAGAAGAGGGAGAGGTGATGACCTGGAACCGAATGGTTTCAAAGTGTAAAACCCCTGTATACATGTGTAACAGTACAGTTTCATGAGTAACAACTGGAGAACTTAATGGTCTACCATCTATGGCCTCAACGGCCAAGGGTATCTCCTTCTATCTGATGGGAATGGTGTTTTTCTTAACAAAACCAGAGTCTATGAAATTTTCAGCTGCCCCGGAGTCAACCAGAGCGTATATGTGCTCAGCTATGCAACTCTCTCCCATATGTAAAGAAACAGGGAGAAGCAAACGGTTAGGAGGCAATTTAGGAGACTTAGATATCACACCCAAGGCCAGTCCCCTATAAGGTCTTAGGTGCGAGAGTTTTCCGGAAGCAAAAGACATTCCTTTACCATATGGTCTCTCCTACCACAGTATAGGCAGAGTCCGTCCCTTCTCCTATGTAATTGTTTCAGTATCAGAGAGTTTGGCAACCCCTAATTGCATGGGTTCCTCCTCAGATACTTTAACACTCTCAGGTTTATCAACTCTGATGTTAAAAGGGGTAACCAAACGTCTATTCCTGTTCTTAGTATAGAGCCTGTCACGAATCCTATTATCTAAATCAATGAGGTAGTCAATAAGGTCCTCTAATGCAATAGGAAGCTCCTTAGCTGCTACCTCATCCAATATAGTGTCAGATAAACCTTCCATGAATGCAGTAGTTAACCCATTGTTGGTCCAATCTATCTGTGAAGCAAGGGTACGAAACTGAATAGCATAGTCAGCCACAGACCTAGAACCCTGTTTAATTCTCATTAATGCTCTTGCGGCATTTTTTGACCTTTTCGTTGTGTCAAAAGTTCTACGAAAAGCCGTAAGAAAACTATTGAAATCATGCACCATAGGTCCATTAGCCTCCCAAATAGGATTTGCCCACTCAAGTGCTTTATCGTTAAGTTGGTGCATAAGGAACCCCACCTTAGACCTTTCTGTGGGAAAGGAACGTGGATACATCTCAAAGTGGAATTCTATTTGATTAATGAAACCTCTGCATGTCTTAGAGTCCCCTCCATACCTAGGAGGAGTTGTTAAATGGGCCGAAGTATTAGGCAAAGTAGATACTTCAGGAAGAAGAGGTGTAGGAGGGTTAGGTGTGGTTGCTGGAATAGTTCTAGATAAGAGCGTCTGGAGAGCCTGGGCTATCTGATCCATACGGTGATCCTGCTCTACAAATCTAGCCTCATGAGACGCCATCTGCTGAGCTAAATCTGCGGGGTCCATGGCCCTATTGTAATGTAATGAAAATATACCCCAACATGCAGGATTCAACTAAACAGAAGACAACACAGAGGGGAGATACGTCTACCGGACCTTAGAGTGGCCGCGCACACATAAAAAGTAAATAAAATAATTAAAAAGCCAGGGTAAAAAAAGAAAGGTTATGTGTCTATAAAAAAGATTATTGGCACAAACAAATGACCAAAAATACTTTAATATATTTTGAAAAAACACACAATTTAATTTATTGTGTTTTTTCTAAATATATTAAAGTATTTTTGGTCATTTGTTTGTGCCAATAATCTTTTTTATAGACACATACCCTTTCTTTTTTTTACCCTGGCTTTTTAATTATTTTATTTACTTTTTATTGGTTTTATAAAAACCTTGAAAATCCCTGGACGTTTCCTGCACTTAAAGAAATCCTAGGTGGGGATCAATCCACCCAAGCTGCCATCACAGAGCAGTTGGTCTGCTCTAGTTTTGTAAGTACATTCTTTTCTTATTTTATCAATATTGCTATACAGTGAGCACTATTGGCTGTTTCTTTTATTCCGAGAATTGGACACCAATCACAGAGAGGAACCCATTTATATCCCATAAGCGGGGATCAAACCGCTGTATGCGCTTCATTCCAGAGCTAGGACATTGCTCTGGTAAATGTGAGTTTTATACTATTATTCCTTCACGTCTACATTAGAATTTTACATACTGCACTATTGGTTGTGCTTCTCTCTCTTTTTATCTTTCATATAAGTGGAATCACTACAATAATAGAAGACGTCACCAGCAAAGACCATTTGTAAGGATAAAACAGTTAGACTTTTCCTTTCCTTTAAATTGGACTTTATTTTTATTTGTGTGCGCAGCCTTTATTATTGTTTCTATTTATATAGTAAATATATCCATGGTGACAATCAAAGTCATTCTAATCTGAGACCTACTGATTAATAATCCATTTATCAGAGAATGTTAATGCTTTTAAATATGCCGTTTGTAGACATGCATCTGGCAGAATAACAAAGCAAAGGTGTTAGAGAGAGATTTGGCTAAATCTACTTATGCCAGAACTCATATCTTGGAAAATAAACAGAAACGCTCTTTTATTTCATGAAATCAGAGCCAGAGAAATCCACGTCATAAAGGATAAAATCTTGTATTCATTTGAACAAAACTAATAGTGTTTAAGCTATGCCAAGCAATTTGGAAAAAATATCAGCAGGCTAACTAAATACTTTCCAAAAATAATAATAGACCTCTCAGCATTATTATACTGTAATTGATTAATTGCTAAATTTTGCTAAGAACACTGGATAAGAACATTATGCAATAACTGATTTTTAAGTGGCAGATTTAAGAGACAAGGGCTTACTAAACTAAAACACATCTGATGTAATAGAGCAGCAGTAAATGCTAGCAGAATGCCTGGTTGTATAGGGAGAGGCATTAGCAGTAGAAAGAGGGAAGTGCTCATGCCATTGTACAGAACACTGGCGAGACCTCACTTGGAGTATTGTACGCAGTACTGGAGACCCTATCTTCAGAAGGATATTGATACCTTAGAGAGAGTTCAAAGAAGGGCTACTAAACTGGTTCATGGATTGCAGGATAAAACTTACCAGGAAAGGTTAAAGGATCTTAACATGTATAGCTTGGAGGAAAGACGAGACAGGGGGGGATATGATAGAAACATTTAAATACATAAAGGGAGTCAACACAGTAAAGGAGGAGACTATATTTAAAAGAAGAAAAACTACCACAACAAGAGGACATAGTCTTAAATTAGAGGGGCAAAGGTTTAAAATTAATATCAAGAAGTATTACTTTACTGAGAGGGTAGTGGATGCATGGAATAGCCTGAAGTGGTAGAAGTTAACACTGTGAGGGAGTTTAAGCATGCGTGGGATAGGCATACGGCTATCCTAACCATAAGATAAGGTCAGGGACTAATGAAAGTATTTTAGAAAATTGGGCAGACTAGATGGGCCGAATGGTTCTTATCTGCCGTCACATTCTATGTTTCTATGTTTCTGATTAGATAAAATCTTGAGTTAATAGGCGTAAATTTTAAGATGACTAAAAATGGATCAGTAGATGAGAATTGGCATTGATAAAACAGTTGATTTTCATAATGAGCATCTGTTTTGGGGGGAGAATAAGCCAGACAAGGAGAGAGACCAAATGTAAAATTAGACACATACGCCACAATGACATGTTAAAACAAAATAAAAGATGTCTATATGTAATTATGGGCAAGATTGCTACTTGTTCACATAGAGGACATTATTTTGCTATTGTAAGGGCCCACAAAAAAAACAATGCAATATATAATATATAGTATATAAAGCAGCCACCAATCCGAAGCAGCTCATATATAAACACAAAAAGAAAAGTCCTGCGCTCACTCCCATCACTCCTGGGTGGCAGCAATGACTACAGTGCACATCAGCTAATACATATAGTAAAAACCAAAGAAAAAAAGTTACTTGCGCTCTCTCCTTAATCCCTATGTATCTTTAAACAAATGGAGGTCATTTAGTTGCTCCAATGGCCACTGGAGGGAATGCCCGCCGGCCAACGTCAAGAAAGACCCCCCTAGACGGTCAATATATAATATATAATATATAAAGCAGTCACCACTCCAAAGCAGCTCTAATTGTCTTCAAGCAGAGTAGAGATATGTACCTACACACCAGGCCCGGACTGGCCATCGGGCAAACCGGGCAAATGCCCGGTGGGCCGCGATGGCCATGGGCCGAGGCCAGCAGGAAAGATCAAGAGATCTCCCCTGCCGGCCCATGCGCAGCAGCACCGGCCCCAAGATGGAGTTCTATCCCATCATGGGCCGGAGGGGAGATCGGGAAGTGAGCCGGTCTCCCTCCGCGCACGCCGAGCAGCTTCCGTTCTCTTCTTCTCACGAGCTCCGAGATTATCAGAGCGTTGCCATGGTAACCCGCGGCAACGCTCTGAAAAAACGGCGCTCGCGAGAGGGAGAGAGAGATGGTCTGTACCCTGCGGGGTACAGACTGAATTACCTGCCGCTGGACCGCCAGGGATCGGTGTGTGGCGTAGCCCCCCCTCACTGGACCACCAGGTATGTGAATGCTCCCTCCCCCCTGCAAAGTTAAAAGGGGGAATAAATGGAATTTTTTTTAAACTTTTTAATAATAATAATTAAAGGACATATACACACACAAACACATTACACACACTGCACCCTGCACTAACACTCACTGCACCACTAACACACACACATTCTGCTCCCCTGCACTAACACACAAACACACACTGCACTAACACTCACTGCACCACTAACACACACACATTCTGCTCCCCTGCACTAACACTCAAACACACACTGCACTAACACTCACTGCACCACTAACACACACACATTCTGCTCCCCTGCACTAACACACAAACACACACTGCACTAACACACTGCACCACTAACACACACACATTCTGCTCCCCTGCACTAACACACAAACACACACTGCACTAACACACACTGCACCACTAACACACACACATTCTGCTCCCCTGCACTAACACACAAACACACACTGAACTAACACACACTGCACCACTAACACACACATTCTGCTCCCCTGCACTAACACACTGCACTAACACACACACATTCTGCTCCCCTGCACTAACACACACTGCAGTAACACACAAACACACACTGCACTAACACACACTGCAGTAACACACAAACACACACTGCACTAACACACACTGCACTAACACACACTGCACTAACACACACTGCACTAACACACAAACACACACTGCAGTAACACACAAACACACACTGCAGTAACACACAAACACACACTGCACTAACACACAAACACACACTGCACTAACACACACTGCACTAACACACACTGCACTAACACACAAACATACTGCTCCCCTGCACTAACACACTACACACACAGCACCCCCTGCACTAACACACTACACACACAGCACCCCCTGCACTAACACACAAACACACTACACCCCCTGCACTAACACACAAACACACTTCATACACTCTATACCCCTACATACACACTACAGCCCCTGCATTAACACACGATACACACTCTATACCCCTATATCCACACTGCACCTCCTGCACTTACACACAAACACACTACACACACTCTATACCCCTTATATACACACTATTCCCCTGGTACTCACATACACACTCTATACCCCATAAACCTACACTACACTCCCTGCACTCTCATACGTTATACCCCTATAAACACACACATTACACCCCCTGCATGCATCCACACTAATTTATATCCCCTATAATTACATATTCTGCACCCCCTGTACACACCACACCACCTATGCATACATTATCCCCCTTATACACATGTGCTCTACAGCTCCTATATGCAAACACACACTAGAGCCCCTAGATACACTCACAAACACACAGTACAGCTCCTTACATGCACACACTCCACAGGCCCTATATAAATACACACACACAAACACACATACTTTACAACCCAGAGACACACACACTACAGCCCCTAACCACATGCAGTACGCCACAAACAGACCCCTTCACACACACAATTGCTCTACACACATGCAACGTCCAAACATATACAACAACACAAGGAACATCCCCACCCATGCACAACACTCTTTAACAGTCCGGTTCCTGTTTTGATCTCTGGTATCCAACTATTGAGGACACCAGAGACAAATCGCCAGCAAACGCAGCACAAACTCAACCCCCCTTCCCCTCCCCCCCCCCAAAAAAAATCATGGCATTTATTTTAGCCAGGAGCACTGGATGCTCTGGAGGAGCGTCACATTAACATACTCATTTGGTGGGGGGGAAGGGGGTGTGCGTGTCAATGGTGGTGACATGACATGTCCCCTTTCTGGCCCCGCCCCTAATAGTGGGCTGCTCTGCCTTTAATTGCCCGGGCTGAATTTTTGTCCCAGTCCGGCCCTGCTACACACGCTGGATAAACCCACATGAAGACATATGTACAGCAGAAACGTAACACTGTATACCTCAAATGTAACACTGTATATCCAATTTGTGTTGGGTCTTACGATAATAAATCATTTATGGTGTCAACAAAGCAAAGACAAAACATCACATTCCTCACATTTCCTCAATTATAGCAAACGTGATACATCCAGTAGAGAATCAAAAAGCAGAATAGTGTGGAGGCCATGAAGCATTTCAGTCTATTAAAAAAAACTTTGGTCTTTAACATTCAAGTTAAAAGAAGCCAGTGCGGGTCTGATGGTACACTGTTATAAACCTGTACACATCAATCAGTGGATACTATGTATCAGAACAACACCCTTTGATGATAACTAAAAGTTGAAGAAAAAAAGGTTGCTATCTTTTTATAAGGGGTAATACACAGGTCTGTTCTTTATATATTATGATTAATTACACTAAACTATGACATCAGATATGCCATCTAAAAATATACTGCATTTTCTGCAGATAATTGGAATAAAAATGCATTTTCCCATGATGTCTGGGAAAATGAATTTGAATTTCCCTTATTTTATGTGAGATTGTCAACACTTGATTTTTATGAATACCCACAAAAACTTGGTAAATGGGGTACTCAACACTGGTCATCAAATTCAAGAGAATTGTGAGATAGTATTTCACTATACAAAATATACTTGACAGTGAGATTTACAGTACCCATGTAGCTTTTCATTTACAGTACAGTAAGGCTTTTTTTCCCCTAACGCTTCAAAATGGGTATTTTGCCTTCTTTTGGATCAACTACAAAAAAAAGAAAAGAAACTGATGAACGTGATCTAACTATGTAACTATGTACAGTGAGGGGAACAAGTATTTGATCCCCTGCTGATTTTGAAGTTTTTCCACTGACAAAGAAATGATCAGTCTATAATTTTAATGGTAGGTGTATTTTAACAGTGAGAGACAGAGGAGCAAAAAAACCCCCCAGAAAAATGCATGTCAAAAAAGAAGTTATAAATTGGTTTGCATATCAATGAGTGAAATAAGTATTTGACCCCTTCGACTTAGTACTTGGTGGCAAAACCCTTGTTGGCAATCACAGAGGTCAGACGTTTCTTGTAGTTGGCCGCCAGATTTGCACACATCTCACGAGGGATTTTGTCCCAATCCTTTTTGCAGGTCCTGTCGAAGTCATTAAGGTTTCGAAGCTGACATTTGGCAACTCGAACCTCCAGCTCCCTCCTCAGATTTTCTATGGGATTAAGGTCTGGAGACTGGCTAGGCCACTAGAGGACCTTAATGTGCTCCTTCTTGAGTCACTCCTTTGTTGCCTTGGCTGTGTGTTTTGGGTCATTGTCATGCTGGAATACCCATCCACGACCCATTTTCAATGCCCTGGCTGAGGGAAGGAGGTTCTGTCCAAAGATTTGACGATTCATGAGCCTGTCCATCCTCCCTTTGATGCGGTGCAGTTGTCCTGTCCTTTTAGCAGAAAAACACCCCCAAAGCATAATGTTTACACCTCCATGTTGGACGGTGGGGATGGTGTTCTTGGGGTCATAGGCAGCATTCCTCCTCCTCCAAACACGGTGAGTTGAGTTGATGCCAAAGAGCTCGATTTCGGTCTCATCTGACCACAATACTTTCACAAATGTCTACTCTGAATCATTCAGATGTTCATTGGCAAACTTCAGACAGGTCTGTACATGTGCTTTCTTGAGCAGGGGGACCATGCGGGCGCTGCAGGATTTCAATCCTTCACAGCGTAGTGTGTTACCAATTGTTTTCTTGGTGACTATGGTCCCAGCTGCCTTGAGATCAATAACAAGATCCTCCCGTGTAGTTCTGGGCTGATTCCTTACTGTTCTCATGATCATTGAAACTCCACGAGGTGAGATCTTGCATGGAGCACCAGACCGAGGGAGACTGACAGTTATTTATGTTTCTTTCATTTGTGAATAATCGCACCAACTGTTGTCACTGTCTCACCAAGCTGCTTGGAGATGGTCTTGTAGCCCATTCCAGCCTTGCGTAGGTCTACAATCCTGTCCATGACATCCTTGGACAGCTCTTTGGTGTTGGCCATGGTGGAGAGTTTGGTATCTGATTGATTGATTGCTACTGTGGACACGTGTCTTTTATACAGGTGATGAGCTGAGATTAGGAGCACTTCCTTTAAGGGAGTGCTCCTAATCTCAGCTTGGTACCTGTATAAAAGACACCTGGGAGCCAGAAATCTTTCTGATTGATAGGGGATCAAATACTTATTTCACTCATAGACATGCAAATCAATTTATAACTTTTTTTACATGTGTTTTTCTGTTGTTTTTTTTTATTCTGTCTCCCACTGTTAAAATACACCTACCATTAAAATTATAGACTGATCATTTCTTTGTCAGTGGACAAACATTCAAAATCAGCAGGGGATCAAATACTTTTTTCCCTCACTGTACATGTTACTCAGAATAAATTCAGCTTTCCAAACCTACATGAACATTCTTTGATTCCTTTGTGAGCAATCACCCAGGTTTTTGTATAAGAAATTTATAAAACAGTTTAATGCAATAATGGCGGTTATTGTAATCACTCTATTTAGAAATGTCTGGCAATTTCTCATGTATTCTTGTGACACGAAACACACATTTTAAAATCTTTCAGAAGGCATGAAAGTAATTGATAAGCAAATGATCGTATTATTATTACCTATTGGTATTCTGCTCTATCACTAGCAGGTCCATATAAAGAGAGGAAAAGCCATTTACTCCTAGTAAGAATTCTTTTAGATGTACTTTTAGCTAACACTGCAGAATTGGAAGGCATTTGGAGTGCATCACCATTAATCCAAATGGAAAGGTATTTACATAAGCAATGGTTTTTTTAAAACTGAATGTGACGAGGAAAGTGCCTTGCCAAGTTGTAATGGTTTGCATTAAAAAAAAGGACAATAAATTCATAAACTAATGTATTTTCCCGCACAAGACATGCCTATAGGGTCTATTCACTAAACAGTGATTTGTGGTGGTTTTCAAATGTCTCATAATATTTTGTCTTTTTGGCAAAAAGCCACATGGAAAACATCTGTTTGCTGTAGATGTGTTTAACTATTTTAGCCTACATTTAGCAAGTCAGTTGTTGTTGTTCTGTTGGCTTATCATCACTCACTGTTTAGTGAACAAACTCGTTATGTACTAAATATATTTAGTTCTGTGTAATCATTACAATCATATAGCAACAATGGGCAGTATGACGCAAGCAATACATACATTGTGAGTGGCTTGTCCTATCACTGTCAAGGAATGTTAAAAAACACATAGTCAAAGCCGCTCTAGATCCGAAAATATATCAATTTCGCTTTTGGCTTGAAAATATTTTTTAAACTTTTATACACAGGTTCAAGAGTATTTACATAATGTAGAAAAGCACAACGTTTTTCAAACTCCTTTTGTTCTTTTTAAAAACGTTTTACCCTATCTCCCGTCCCTCCCCGTGGATGCCCATGACCACACAATCTTCCCTTTTTAGATACAAAGACATTTTGCGAACATTATTCTGTACTTACCCATAAAGACTGACCATAGCAACTGTTCTGTTCACATATAAAGATTGACAACATATATTTATTTCTGTGTACAGATCTATATAGAAATGATACACCCAGGAGCTTTTGTTGGGAAGGGTTACCCGGCCTATAAATACACAGGCCTCCCCTTCCTCTGGGCCGATACTTCCTGGTTTAGTCCACCCACCGCTCCCTTTATCAAGCCATTCAGTTTTGGTGGTGGGCCCTCTTTTTACAGGCCTACCTGAACATCAGTTTCGGGCACACCACAACCGATTTACACCACCACTACTCTAACTTGACTTATTGTCTCTGACTACAAATAAGAACATATTTGCTACTGTGCGCACATATAAAAATAAATCAGATTTTATATTCACAGTTTTATTTACATTTTCAAGTTTCTGATGATGATATATAGATAGGTGTAGCCTGTAATTGTGGGAGGGGTTACCCGGCTATATAAGCTCAGGCCCCCTCCTAAGTCATCCCTCCCACCTCACCCCTTTATCACTATTCATGGGTAGGCCCTCTTGTATTACAGGCCTACCCCATACGTCGGTTCCGGCACACCACAACCGACTGTTATTTTCTTATGTAGTTATCTTGCAATACGGCTTATGTCCCCAACTACAAATAAATAATAAATATTACCGTACTTCATGTTTACTATATATATATATATATATATATATATATTTGAATTTTACCCATTTTTGTCACATTTATGAATTTAGGGTCCTGCGTGCTAAATGAGTTTTGACATTGATCTACGTTATTGTTTGTCAATTTAATATCAATTCACCATATTTTTTTGTTAATCAATAAACCATTGTTTAGTAAATATTGTAAATTACTTTCTACAGAGTAGCTGTTTGTCACCTCTTTCCAGTTAATGGAGCATGCTTTAGTGGTTATGGTGCTTGGACTGTTCCTTTAACTGCGTTCGTTAAGACTGACCACTCAACATTACCCTTTAATATATTAAACTCCTTTATTTGTAGTGCATTAATGTTTCCATTTTTTTTTTTTAATTGTTGACAAAACCATTATTCAACATTATTTTAGTAAATATACATTATTTTACTAATCTATTCTGGATGACTGCTCTTGAATTAAGTAGTAGTTTCTCTGTTATGTTTGTTTAAATTTCTGATACAATTTCTTCTCGCAAGATAAATTCATCATGGCCTTTTCTTACTGTATACTAAGATTAATATCACTTATAATAATATCCAATTAGTAAAGTCGAAGAAATGTGTGAAACAATGTTGTATCTACAGCTAAGTTAGATCTTCTTTTCGTTCCCAATACTCCTACAAGTTAAAATAAATAAAATTTATTTATAAAATAGTCCGTGGAAAAACGAATATTTCTCATGCCAGTTCCAAGCTACCGTACGTTACCTCTTAAAGCAGAACTGTCACTAAACTGATTTTTGCACGTCCCAATAACTAGCTAAAATTTAGTGTAGGATTGCGGCGTCCTCACCACCTCGCTGCCTCGCTTGCTTCACTGCCTCACTTCCTGGTCCGTGAAAGCGCGCGGTGCAGCCGCAAGCGTACGCACCTACGTCACGTACCGCCCGCCCATCACCGTGATCTCGGATTGCGGTTTTATTTTTGTCAAATTTTCACTAGTTTAAAATTTGTAATTTACAGAAGTTATCATGTAAATTAAATTAACCCCTGCACTACCAATTGTCTAGGTGGTTATAGGAAATTTCTGTGTGGATCGTAAAGCATTATAGGTCAACAATGTCTCCCTGAACACCATTGTGTCACAGAGGTAAGTATGTTTTTTACTGACCTCAGCTACACAACTCACTAAATAATCACTTCGACAGCACTTAAAGGCACACTCTAGGCACCCAGACCACTTCAGCTCATTGAAGTGGTCTGGGTGCCAACTCCTATCACCCTTAACCCTGCAAGTGTAATTATTACAGTTTTTATGAACTGCAAGATTTACCTTCCAGGGTTACGTCCTCCTCTAGTCTATCAGACAGCCACTACAGGGACTTCCTGTTTCTTAGACGACTTTTGGTCGTGTGAACAATGCTGGAAGTCCTTGCGTTCATTAGGTCTCCCCCATAGGTTGACGTCGTCGGGGGGAGCATGGGCGGAGCCTGACCCAGCGTCGAGGAACATTGGTGCTAGATTAAGGTAAGTTTTAACCCCTTTAGCGACGTGGGAGGGGAAGCGGGTGCAGGGGGGCACTCCAGGATCCAACTGGTTTGTTTTCCTGGCACTAGAGAATCCCCTTAATGTGATGAGGGGAAACAGTAATTATGATCTCCAGAGCAGTGACAGTTTTGCTTTAAATAGCAGGAATACATTGTACTTTTGTGTTGCTCTTCTTGTCTGCATTCATTTAGAAGCCCCTGATTTACAGTTTACAGTTAAATGTAAATAAATAGTAATTACTACTCTCATTTTCAGAGTTATTTCTTAACCCCTTAAGGACAGGTGCAATTGTACAAGATCTAAAACAAAACCTAGAATTTGAGCTATACGTCTAGTCAGCCATAATTTACCTCTTTCATATTAAGGGCACCCACACTTTTTATATGTAATTTTGTTACAGAGAAACATATCATTTCAATTTACATCAAATATTTATATGTGAAACATAATTTAATATGAATAAAATAATAATAATAACATTTCAACCATTATGGCAAACCATTTTTAAAGGTAGGCAACCCAGAGTATTGCAAATGGCATATGTTGTGATGTTTAGCATACCCACTTTATTACAAAAGCAGGACCAATTAAGTAGTTTTACTTTTTTGTGTTTTTTTTCACACACTTGAACTCCATTTTCAAAGGATTTTTCATATTCCTGATATGAGTGCAATAAAGCCTCATAAATTTGATTTAACATTTAACTAACAGCCCCCCTTCCCCATGGACTAGTTTTCCAGGTTTTTGGGGGAAGTCCCAGAGCCATATATATTAGATGCTTGTCAATTTCAGTCTTCATACCTGGAAATTTGACAAAGTGATTTTCTGGGCCTATGTCACATTTGAGGCAGTGTGGCAGCCCAGGAAAGAAAATCAGGCAAACCAGGGCATTCCAAATGGTATAATTTAAGTTCTAGCAATTTTCTCTTAAATGCTGACCCCATTTAGCAGTCAAAATTTCTTTTTTTTTCACATACATGAATTCCATTTTACAGAAAATCCTGACTTAGTGCAGTAAAACCTCTGTAATTTTATTACATATTGTCTCATGAATATAATAGTACCCCAATTTACAGTTTTTTTCTGTTTTTTTTGGCAAGCCACGGTGCCAAATATATTAAATGCCCTTTTCAACTTTTAAAATTGACAAAGTGATTTTCTGCGCCTATGTTACCTTTGGGAACACATGGCACTCTAAGAAAGAAAATTGCCCCCATGGTGGCATACCATTTTAGCAAGTATTCTAAAAGTAGTATTTTGAGTTGTTTTGCGTAGCCACTTTATAAATGGCTGGGCTTTATGTAAACAGGAACAGGCCAAGGTCAGGGGAATCCAGAAGTCATAGTAGTCCGTAAAACAAGCCAACAACTCGATACAGGTAGCTAACAAAGAGTAATCAGGAAAGGACCAAGATTACAATAGTTCACCTCTTTATTGTAGACTCTGAAACAGTCTGTTATGCAGAGGGCAGGTAAAGATGGGCAGGAAGGGCACTAATTACTGAGTCCTTTCAGACTCCTCTCTTGTGTCAAACACAATACTTTCTCTGGGTTGACTTTTTACAGGGTGTGGGGGGATTCAGGAAGGAACGTGCTTACCACAAACTCTTTGGACATCTTCTGGTTCTAAAGAGAGAGAATTTAGGGACCGGGTAAATAAAATATCGGATAACATTTTCAACATAAAATAAAGAAATTGGTATGGCTTACCTATCGCTGTTTTTTTATACAGCACATAGGATTTGCAAATTGCAACCTGGCTTAAATAGATTGCAGTTTTCTTGTACCAGGTCCTACTTTTTCAATTCACCAGATAATGCTGTATACATTGATCAGCCAAGTCTACTCAACCCATATACTTGGTGTGGTCTACAATGCACTCCAGATTTTCCAGCTCCTCAGTTCTTCCTCCGACAGACACTGGCACTGTACTTTTGTTGTGCATTGTAGACAGCATATATACATCTTTCTTATCTGTGAACCGAAGACCCAGCACTTGATCCTGGCGTGGAGATGAAGAGGAGCCTCTACTGCTTCCACCACGTGTCAACGTTTGGGGGAATGCTCTGCATGTTTTACACAGCGCCACATGCTAGAGTTTCAAAATAAAATACATTTTTAAATAAATCAATACTAGTATAATTGTTATCAACTAATAGTTGACAACCCTTATTTAACAAGGGAAGGTTCAGATTCCACACAATCTTTCCATTTCTACCCACAGGGTCAGGGCATCCTGGATGGTCAAGATGGCAATCCTTCCCTTGATAATTCCAAAACACTCATGTATAGTCAGCAGTGAATTCACATAATATATAAAATTTTATGCCATATCATGACCACTTTGATGAGATATATTGTCTGAAAAGCAGTCTATCTTTCAATTCCATCAGGGATTTGTCAATACAAATGTTTTGGTCTGGGATATAATTTTGGGAAAACTTGTCAGACCGGAGTTAGATAAAGTGTTGAATTTTGCAGAGCCTGTCACACAATGGAGGAAAATTGAGGAACCGCTTAATTTGCTCATAGAGATCCCTCTTCATAAATAACCCCTATGAAAAGAGGAGTAACTAGGATGCGGTGCTTGAGCCAGTAGGACCTGATACTTGGCTTTTTCACAATACCCATTGCTAGGATTAGAGCTCAAAAGTTTCATTTCTACGACATCAGTGGAGTGCCACATCTTTTTTGTACTGTAATGTGACCCCAAATGTGCAGAAAGATACTGACTGGCAAACAAGTTGGTTTGCTCAACCTTCCGTTCAAATATGTCATAGAGAGGCTAAAATAGCTCACTGACTCACAATACAGTTGTACTGATGCCAGGTGTAACTGTGAATGGTGGTATTCTGGGACAGTCAAGTTTGGATTTACCCAGTTTCCCTCTGACACTGTGGGGCATCCTAAGTGCCTTCTTGTAGATGTGGGTGGGACACCATCACTGGATAGGGGCTCAATGTCAGAGGCTGTCATAGAGTCATGGCGTTAATGGGTTAAAGGGCCAATATAGTCACCAAAACAACTTTAACTTAATGAAGCATCTTTGGTGTATAGATAAAGCCTCTACAGTCTGACTGTTCAATTCTGCCATTTAGGAGTTAAATCACTTTGTTTATGCAGCTCTAATCACTCCTCCCTGCATGTTAAATGTACAGCCTTCCTTAACACTTCCTGTAATTGAGAGTACACTTCCATTATTGCAGTTTGTTTAATTTAGAATGTCTTATCTCTTGCAGTGCTAATAGCTTGCTAGTCCTTGCAGGCACCCCCTGTGTATGATTTAAGTACAATTTACATAACAGGTGATAAAAACTTCTAAAGTAATTTAACATCTGATTGAAAATGAAACTCTTTTTTTTTTTCACGCAGGCTGAGTGAGTCACAGCCAGGGCAGAAACAAAAGGGATAACTCCCAAATGGCAGATAATTGAGCACTGAGACTTCAGATGTATGATCTATATACAAAAACTGCTCCATTAAACTAGTGGACTATAGTGTCCCTTTAATAAATATCTTGTAAAATATATCTTATGCTATTACAGCCTTGGCTTAATTATTCTCTTAGTAATTTGTTTCTTTCTCAATTAATTAAAATAATACTTAACCAAATGTTTTAATAAGAAGAATAAATTGCAATTACTCTAATTTTGAAGCATTTCCTGGGGCACACAATCAAGTAAAGTGCAACCATGCATCAAACCAATTAATTATGTAGCAACAATTATTTCCTCATAAACATCTACAGGTTTGTAGTATTAGAAAACAATCATTCTATGTAATTTGAGTTTCCTTATACTACGCTAAGACTTGAATGGCTAGTTAATGGCATTGCTTGGCGAAATAGACTTCAAACTATAAATTACTGAGCATTGAGAGGGTTATTTGCTAAAGTGGAAATTCAAAAGTGAAATCAAATTGAATTTCACATTTAAAGCCAGAGGAGACGATTGGAAATTATAGCTATATTATAGATATTTTACCATTTCGGCTATTTGACTTTAAACTTTAAGTTCACTTTGAATTCTCACTTAAGTAAAAAAAAAAACATGTTGGCATTTAAATGCAACCCACATTAACAATGTATAACCCCTTCCCTCCCTGCAAGCACCTCGAGTAAACCAGACTAAGCAAGTGAATCTTGCATGTGCCCCATGTGCGGTGTTTTTCACGTGTGGTTTTATCCTGCATTGTGTATAAATAGGATAACTTTTAATTTTGCGTTTTAATTAAAGGGGGTAATGTTTCATCCTCTGCAGATATGTACATGTATCCGTTTCTCCTCTCACAATATTGCAGTCATTGCATGTAAGATTCTGTGACTACATTCCCATAGCCAGGGAGTGGGAGCCCATTAAATATACTACTGGATTTTTTTGCAGGTTGCAACAGATGTCTACAAAGTAAAATGTAGCACTTGGTTTCACAGTAATTATATGTGGGCATAATGCCCACACACAAACATCATTATTACATTCTGAATTCTTAAACATACCATCAGGTAGTTTTTTTTGTAGAAGTACTCATGAAAATGTATATTTATCTGTATTTGGCACACCTGCTATATGAGAATTTAAAGGGACTCTCCAGTGCCAGGAAAACAAACCGTTTTCCTGGCACTGCAGGTCCCCTCTCCCTCCCACCCCCCATCCCATGTTGCTGAAGGGGTTAAAAACCCTTCAGTGACTTACCTGTATCCAGCGCTGATGTCCATCGGCGCTGGGTCAGGGTCCACCCACACTCCTCCCCCACCGACGTCATCCGGCGGGGGAGACCTATTAAGCTTGCGCGGCCGGCAGAGGGGGAGACCTAATGCGCATGCGCGGCATTAAACCTCCCCATAGGAAAGCATTGAATAATGCTTTTAATGCTTTACTATGGGAATTTCAGCGACGCTGGAGGTCCTCACATAGCAACGTTATTGGTGTCTAGTAGACAGCCCCTAGAGGAAGACCACTCCAATGGACAGAAGTGGTCTGGGTGCCTGGAGTGTCCCTTTAAATTTAACACACAAAAAAATAAGAAACTTTTTCTCAACCTCTAACCGTAGCGCTTTAAACGCTGCAATGCTAACGCTTTTAACGCTACAGCAGGGAGATGAAAATCTGAATGGTTCTCTTAACTTAGTTAAGTATATGAAAACAAGCACAAAAAAAGGCTGATCGAAGGGCCTTCGAAGGGATGGTGATCCCAAGCGTGCAGCCCCCCAGTGAACTAGATCTTAACTACATTAAAGGACACAGCATCATTGATACTGTGACCCCTACAATCCGCCTTTCTGGGACAAGAAAATTCACATATTAAGGAGTCAACAGAAAAGTGGAATAACCATGATTATTATTTTTTTGCATTTTTTTCTTATATGTTCCTGAATTTTTCTTTTTTCATTAGTTGAGTATTCAGAGAATGTTATATACAGAGACTTACTGTTTTCCTTTTCTTGTTTTTTGGTTTTATTTCTTTGTTTTTTATAAACAGAAAAAGATTCTATCACTGCCAGTGTGCTACACACTATATCTTAAATTTCACTCAACAGTGTGGACTATGGTAGGAGGTAGCTCAGCAGCTCAGCATATCTACCTCACAGTGATTATTGATGCAGACAGGATTCAGGACATGTGTTTTTTTCAATACAATTTTTATTATTTTCTTCTGATTAACAGATACTAGATGGACATTTTTCCCCTCTATATGGATTCATGTTACTTATATAACTGGTGTACATAATATGAACTCTGATTTATTTTTTTCTGTTGTAAATATTGATGTACATAATACAATTCTTTTTTTGCAGTAATGAATTACCTTGTATAGTACATGAATTAAAACCTTTTTGATTTTTTGCAGCAAACAATTTGGTGTGCGGTATCACAATTTTTATTTAGCCTATATTTTAGTTGAGGTTATTATAGGTGGGTAACCTCAATACCTGCACCCATTTCGAGGCTTGAGTGCTAACATACATTTGCATTTTTATGAAAACAAGTGAGCAACGGACCCCGATATCCTCCCGTTTGCCTGTTGCTCTCATATGACAAGTAGGTTTTATTTGTGAATCTATCGGAATTAATAAACGGCAAACGGCGGTCAGCTGTTTGCTAATTCAGCTTTTGTTTTTCGGTTGTTTTTTTTGTAATGTTTATTAGTTGATTTACAAGTCACCACAATTCACTGGTCCCGAAATGTAATTATTGTCATAGCGATTCTTCGTCTTATTGACATTGTGTTCCTCTTTATTACTTATTTGCTTCAACTAATAAACTAAATCCTAATCTCAATTTCTGAATCTGCTTCTAACAGACAATTTTCTTAGAACTAATCAGATAGAAAGAGGTTTGAATATACCAAATATGTCTTTAGAGAAATTGTTCAGCACACACAGGCATTATAATGCTTACAGCACTGAAGTTAGGCAAGAATTGCTTGTTTAAGACTATAGATATTTATAGTGATAAAGGATAAGTACAAATTGTGCAATACTTGCAATTGTAAGCAAGTTGTTATCTTGGTTAATCTGAAAACTGTATTAACATTCTACATGTTGAATAATATTGTATAATAATCTTTATTTCATATATATATATAAGATATTAAGTCTGGATTTAAATGTACAAGGACATTTTTAAACATCTGCAGACAACATGCCAATATAGATTGTGGCGGACCGCCTGGTACCCCAACTGGGTACCTCCGCGAATTCATGCTTCCTAGTATTCACTGAGTACCATAAGCACTGCACCATGATAACATAAGCACTTCCAGCCCCTAGCCGCCGCAGCTTGGCTGGGGACTCGCCATCTCCGCCCACCCTGGTCCCAAGTCCTGGATCCAGCTCCCAGTAGGTAGACCTTTCCTCCAGAGAGTATAGCAGGTATAGCAAGTATAGCTGTTCCCCCCACACATGAGCCGAGTCTTAATGCTGGGAGTAGACTATTTTATGCAAAAGCCCCTACAAAGGGTTTCCCACACAAAATAACAGGGCAATTCCTCCCATGATCCTCTGTGCCTGAGAGATCAGTACCTGGGGAAAAAACATATAATTAAATTATCTCTTAGGTACAGAAAAATCTACAATATTTACAACACCCCCAAAACATGCATAAAATAACCATGTAACCCCTCAAGTCTTATATCCCCGGATAGCCTGGATCTGAGCGCACAACATATCCAAACAGCGCTCAGATCCCACGAATACAGCCGAAACACCACCGGGGTAAAGTTTTGACCGACCGCAAACGAGGCTCCTGCCCAAAACAGTTCCATTGAACCAATGGTAGCGGTCGGTCTCTTTTGGGAGTACAAAAAAAAATAAACTTCTAAGCATAGTCCAAAGTCATAATGTGGAGCTTGTTCCCCTAATCCATATGAACAATTCCACTAAACAGTGCTCGTCTAGGATGTACAGAAACAAACGAACTTCCGCAGGTGGGGATGGAAGTTCAGCAGTGTTCGTGAGGTCTTGTGTCCGATTTTAGTTTCATGCGCTCGACGACCAAACACCCCTGCCTGTGTTTGTGCAAACAAGATGGCCGCCACCCAGACAACCATTAGAATACTGTGGTGAGAATCGTTACAAGGTGTCAATAGGGTTTAACAAGCTCCCGGGTGGTCTTTTGTTTGTGGATTTGTTCGGTTCCCGAACAGTCCAGGGAACCCACACAAATCAAGTCCTATTACAGGTCTTTTTACATGGCCCATAGTTTGTGGGCAGGAGGCTAGCCAGTAAGCTCCTACTGAAACACGTGGCAGAGGCATCTTTGCCACATAGATAACATAAGTAATAGATTGGCCAAGAGAGAGAGAGTGTGTGTGTGGAGGAAATGTGAGTATGTGTGTGTGTGTAATAAATGGAAATGGTAGATTAAGTTAATTTAATGAATATATTAGTTTTATTAGCATAAAACATCTAAAAAAAAACATGTTGATATATGTATGTGCATATTACTGTTTGTAATGTATCGTGTTTTAATTTGTGAGTATAGTGAGCATATGCACCTAAATGCATGCAGGATTATAGGTAATGTTAGATGTGGTTAAGATGAAGGAGGGATTAAGGATTGAGGTATCAGAGGGTATCAGAGTTGTTTAAATAGGGCATTTTTATCGTTAAGAGAACTTAAAGCTTGACAGGGTTTATAGTTGTGGCATACGGTTGTTTTAGAATTATGGGTTTTAGGGTTAGAATGGAGCTAGATGTATTATTTGAGTGCAGGGGGTGTTTAGGATGTTTAAGTTTGCAGTTAGAGTAAAGTTTATTTTAGTATTGGGGTACATGGGGAGTTAAACTTTTTTTTATTAAGGTAAAGTTTTTTTTTTTCAGGTTTAGACTTTGAGTTACGTACATTTGGGAGTAATGAAAGGGTTACTTTAAGTTTTGGAAAGGGTGGATTGACAAGCTACCAGAGGCATGCTGACTGAAAAACTATAAATGGCAATGCTTACATTTGTCAGACTGCAGTGACAGTATCTAGGCCAGGCATAGGCAACCTTCGGCACTCCACATGTTTTGGACTACACCTCCCATGTAGTCCACAACATCTGGGGTGCTGCAGGTTGCCTACCCCTGATCTAGGCATTAACACCACTAAATGAATCTGTAGTGGTTTTGGTGCTCCGAGTGCCCCTTTATATATTCAATGCAGAAGCATACTTCCTACTGTTTTGAGGTTTGGATTTGGGAACGTTTCTGGATAACCAGACAAAATCTGTAGATACACCGGCTAACACTGAGAACCATATATTCAGTAGATGCAATTCGTGTTTAAGTAAAACATACCTTTTATTCAGAAGGTTTAAAAAAAACTAAGAAAAAAAAAGACATAGCAGTGCAAAATCTAAGAAAGCATATCCCAGGAAAAATTACCTAACGCGTTTCGTGCAACAAGGCACTTAATCTTCTGCACCAAGGTGTCAGGTGGCAATACAATTATAGCTGTGCAAGTAATAAGACGGGGCTTAGCCCCTCTGAAATGGTTATCTTAAAAAATAGGAGGTGACAGCCAACTCAGGCCTCTCCATTTGTAGAGAGCTGTTAGAAGTCACTTTGCACAGTGTGAGCACAAGGTCAGAAGTGGGGACAGAAATATCTTTAGATATAGAAGAAAACTGCTGAAAAGTGAAAAAAATATATATCTTAACAGGATTTTTCTTTAACTGGGATATACAATATATCTCAGAACTCTGAAACCTTTCCTTATGACTTCATCCTCAGTTGTTAATCTTACACCATGTGCCACAATTACCTTGCTCCTTGCTCAAAGTAAACAGCCATTCCTTTTCATTGGTCGGGGTAAAACACATGAATGATTTAACCGTTATCAAAAAAACATTAAGGAGAAAACCAGCCTGTATCTCCTACAATATTATTGACAAAAGGCACCATAAAGCCTGACTGATTTCATTATGAGTATATTAAGTGCCGGTAGCACAGTTTGTAGACATAGTTGCATTTAAAAGTCCAGACATATGTTACGTTTATCCAGTTGGCTAGTCCTGATCTAGATAATTCAGAAAACAGATTGCTGCAGCTTTTTAACCCCTTAAGGACCAAACTTCTGGAATAAAAGGGAATCATGACATGTCACACATGTCATGTGTCCTTAAGGGGTTAAGGAAAACACATTTCTTCCTATGTCTGATTTTTTGTTGGGTTTTTTTGTAATACTTTTTAAACATTAATCTGTAGCTATTATAACAGAGAATTCAAGATTAGATAATTGGTAGTTAATAAGGAAATAGCTGCCAAAACATTTTATTTTTTTTTTCAACTTGACAGCTTACCTAGGGTCCGTTGGCCTCCACCTCTTATGCATCTGGAAAGTGTTGACAGTCTGGCAGTCTGTCTGGCAGTGTTGGGTGATGCTCATTGACTGAGAGTGCTCAACTTATGCTCTCAGCCGAGGAGCTTGCTAGAGGCAGTAGCGCGAACCCAGCAGGACCTATCTAAGGTGTCAAATTGTTCTCAAACGCCATATTAACATGGCACCATTATCACTACCATTATAAACAACAAAGAAGCTACAAAAAGAAAAAAAATACATAATATTCACCTAAATATTCATCTAAATATTCCCTTTCTCTAATTGTAAAGTGCTGAGGGATATGTTGGTGCTATGTAAGACTTTACCCTTTACCCTTGGTCAGGTTTTGTCAGCCTCATCCCTCTTTAATCTTTGCCCAAAATCTTTCTTCATCAAAATAAACAAAAAAAACATATATGGGACAATATTGCATAAAACAGCTTAATTCAATATTATTATAGGTGAAATTATAACCAGTGAGGTGTGTGCAATCTTTAAAACCAGGGCAGTTGACTCTGTTGTACACCAGGAACATAGAGAAATAATGCTCAGATTGCACATTTAATGAGTTAAAAAAGAGAATGATTTTAAAAATACGTCAGGTGAGCAGCCAGTTGGGGAGAGAGGCTTTGTGATCTTAGACAGGTACGCCACGATTTACTGAAATATTCAGAATTCAAGGTTGATATGCAAAAATGCATATAGGACTATTTCTTTAAAAACTATTTTGTCCCCCAAAAATGTCTTTGTCCTACAAATGCTAGTGATTCAATAAGCTGAACACATTGTCCCTTTTTATCTCTGCTTATCCGTTAAGTGCTAGCAAAGCACAAACCACACAAGAACAAGTGGCTATTGTGAATTTGCAGGATAATTGAGTGTAATTTGCATGAGTGATTTGAAAATCAGGGTTGAAACATTAGACCATTTAAGTATTTTCAATTTACACGAGTCCTGGATGAAAATGAACATAAGTATACGTGCGAGACTTGTTCATTCAGTTCCAAATAAATATCGATTCTTCAGAACTTTGGGCAACCTGTCCATCATCCAAATTTAGTCACTTCGAACCAATATATTAATGAACAAAACACAAACGCAGTGGACAAAGGATGAACCATAGTTCATGATATTCACTAATAATAGTAATACACTTTCAGTCTACATAGATATAGCATCTATCTATCTATCTATCTATCTATCTATCTATCTATCTATCTATCTATACAGTATCTATCTATCCATCTATCTATATATACAGTATCTATCTATCTATCTATCTATCTATCCAGTATCTATCTATCCAGTATCTATCTATGCAGTATATATCTATCTATCTATCAATCTATACAGTATCTATCAATCTATACAGTATCTATCTATCTATGCAGTATCTATCTATCTATACAGTATCTATCTATCTATCTATGCAGTATCTATCTATCTATGCAGTATCTATCAATCTATACAGTATATATCTATCTGTACAGTATCTATCTATCTATCTATCTATCTATCTATATATACAGTATATATCTATCTATGCAGTATATATCTATACAGTATCTATCTATCTATCTATATATCTATCTATCTATCTATCTATCTATCTATCTATCTATCTATCTATCTATCTATCTATGCAGTATATATCTATCTATCCAGTATCTATCTATCTATCTATCTATCTATCTATCTATCTATCTATCTATCTATCTATCCAGTATATATCTATCTATACAGTATCTATCTATCTATACAGTATCTATCTATCTATCCATCTATCTATCTATACAGTATCTATCTATCTATTTATGCAGTATCTATCTATCTATCTATCCATCTATCTATACAGTATCTATCTATACAGTATCTATCTATCTATCCGTCCATCTATCTAGTATCTATCCATCTATACAGTATCTATCTATCTATTCAGTATCTATCTATACAGTATCCATCCATACAGTATCTATCTACCATCCATTCAGTACCTATCCATACAGTATCTATCTATCCATCTATACAGTATCTATATATCTATCTATGCAGTACCTATCTATACAGTATCTATCTATCTATCTATCTATCTATCTATACAGTATCTATCTATCCATCTATCCATCTATCTATCTATACAGTATCTATATATACAGTATCTATCTATACAGTATCTATCTACACAGTATTTATCTATGCAGTATCTATCTATACAGAATCTATCTATCCATCGATCCATCTATCCATCTTTCTATCTATACAGTATCTATCTAGCTATGCAGTATCTATCTATACAGTATCTATCTATCTATACAGTATCTATCTATACAGTATCTATCAATCGATCCATCTATCCATCTTTCTATCTATGCAGTATCTATCTATGCAGTATCTATCTATCTATCTATCTATCTACACAGTATCTATCTATGCAGTATATATCTATACAGTATCTATCTATCAATCGATCCATCTATCCATCTTTCTATCTATACAGTATCTATCTATCTATGCAGTATCTATCTATCTATCTATACAGTATCTATCTATCTATCTATCTATCTATCTATCTATCTATCTATCTATCTATCTATCCATCTATCTATCTATACAGTATCTATCTATCCATCTATCCATATATATATATCTATCTATCTATGCAGTATCTATCTATGCAGTATCTATCTATACAGTATATATCTATCCATCGATCCATCTATCCATCTTTCTATCTATACAGTATCTATCTATCTATGCAGTATCTATCTATACAGTATCTATCTATCTATCTATCTATGCAGTATCTATCTATCTATACAGTATCTATCTATACAGTATCTATCTATACAATATCTATCTATCTATCTATGCAGTATCTATCTATCTATACAGTATATATCTATCTATGCAGTATCTATCTATATATCTATCTATCTATCTATGCAGTATCTATCTATCTATACAGTATCTATCTATACATTATCTATCTATCTATCTATCTATCTATCTATCTATGCAGTATCTATCTATCTATACAGTATCTATCTATACAGTATCTATCTATGCAGTATCTATCTATCTATACAGTATCTATCTATACAGTATCTATCTATCTATCTATCTATGCAGTATCTATCTATCTATACAGTATCTATCTATACAGTATCTATCTATCTATCTATGCAGTATCTATCTATCTATGCAGTATCTATCTATACAGTATATCTATCTATCTATGCAGTATCTATCTATCTATACAGTATCTATCTATACAGTATCTATCTATCTATGCAGTATCTATCTATACAGTATCTATATATCTATCTATCTATGCAGTATCTATCTATGCAGTATCTATCTATACAGTATCTATCTATCCATCTATCCATATATCTATCTATCTATCTATGCAGTATCTATCTATGCAGTATCTATCTATACAGTATCTATCTATCCATCGATTCATCTATCCATCTATCAATCTATACAGTATCTATCTATCTATCTATCTATCTATCTATATATACAGTATATATCTATACAGTATCTATCTATCTATCTATTAAGTATCTATCTATCTATCTATCTATCTATGCAGTATATATCTATCTATCCAGTATCTATCTATCTATCTATCTATCTATCCAGTATATATCTATCTATACAGTATCTATCTATCTATACAGTATCTATCTATCTATCCATCTATCTATCTATACAGTATCTATCTATCTATTTATGCAGTATCTATCTATCTATCTATCTATCCATCTATCTATACAGTATCTATCTATACAGTATCTATCTATCTATCCGTCCATCTATCTAGTATCTATCCATCTATACAGTATCTATCTATCTATTCAGTATCTATCTATACAGTATCCATCCATACAGTATCTATCTACCATCCATTCAGTACCTATCCATACAGTATCTATCTATCCATCTATACAGTATCTATATATCTATCTATGCAGTACCTATCTATACAGTATCTATCTATCTATCTATCTATCTATACAGTATCTATCTATCCATCTATCCATCTATCTATCTATACAGTATCTATATATACAGTATCTATCTATACAGTATCTATCTACACAGTATTTATCTATGCAGTATCTATCTATACAGAATCTATCTATCCATCGATCCATCTATCCATCTTTCTATCTATACAGTATCTATCTAGCTATGCAGTATCTATCTATACAGTATCTATCTATCTATACAGTATCTATCTATGCAGTATCTATCTATACAGTATCTATCAATCGATCCATCTATCCATCTTTCTATCTATGCAGTATCTATCTATGCAGTATCTATCTATCTATCTATCTACGCAGTATCTATCTATGCAGTATATATCTATACAGTATCTATCTATCAATCGATCCATCTATCCATCTTTCTATCTATACAGTATCTATCTATCTATGCAGTATCTATCTATCTATCTATACAGTATCTATCTATCTATCTATCCATCTATCTATCTATACAGTATCTATCTATCCATCTATCCATATATATATCTATCTATCTATGCAGTATCTATCTATGCAGTATCTATCTATACAGTATATATCTATCCATCGATCCATCTATCCATCTTTCTATCTATACAGTATCTATCTATCTATGCAGTATCTATCTATACAGTATCTATCTATCTATCTATGCAGTATCTATCTATCTATACAGTATCTATCTATACAGTATATATCTATACAATATCTATCTATCTATGCAGTATCTATCTATCTATCTATACAGTATCTATCTATCTATCTATCTATCTATCCATCTATCTATCTATACAGTATCTATCTATCCATCTATCCATATATATATCTATCTATCTATGCAGTATCTATCTATGCAGTATCTATCTATACAGTATATATCTATCCATCGATCCATCTATCCATCTTTCTATCTATACAGTATCTATCTATCTATGCAGTATCTATCTATACAGTATCTATCTATCTATCTATCTATCTATGCAGTATCTATCTATCTATACAGTATCTATCTATACAGTATATATCTATACAATATCTATCTATATATCTATCTATGCAGTATCTATCTATCTATACAGTATATATCTATCTATGCAGTATCTATCTATCTATCTATCTATCTATCTATGCAGTATCTATCTATCTATACAGTATCTATCTATACATTATCTATCTATCTATCTATCTATCTATCTATCTATCTATCTATCTATCTATGCAGTATCTATCTATCTATACAGTATCTATCTATACAGTATCTATCTATGCAGTATCTATCTATCTATACAGTATCTATCTATACAGTATCTATCTATCTATCTATGCAGTATCTATCTATCTATACAGTATCTATCTATACAGTATCTATCTATCTATCTATGCAGTATCTATCTATCTATGCAGTATCTATCTATACAGTATATCTATCTATCTATGCAGTATCTATCTATCTATACAGTATCTATCTATACAGTATCTATCTATCTATGCAGTATCTATCTATACAGTATCTATATATCTATCTATCTATGCAGTATCTATCTATGCAGTATCTATCTATACAGTATCTATCTATCCATCTATCCATATATCTATCTATCTATCTATCTATCTATCTATCTATCTATGCAGTATCTATCTATGCAGTATCTATCTATACAGTATCTATCTATCCATCGATTCATCTATCCATCTATCAATCTATACAGTATCTATCTATCTATCTATATATACAGTATATATCTATCTATGCAGTATATATCTATACAGTATCTATCTATCTATCTATTAAGTATCTATCTATCTATCTATCTATCTATGCAGTATATATCTATCTATCCAGTATCTATCTATCTATCTATCTATCTATCTATCTATCCAGTATATATCTATCTATACAGTATCTATCTATCTATACAGTATCTATCTATCCATCTATCTATCTATACAGTATCTATCTATCTATTTATGCAGTATCTATCTATCTATCTATCCATCTATCTATACAGTATCTATCTATACAGTATCTATCTATCTATCCGTCCATCTATCTAGTATCTATCCATCTATACAGTATCTATCTATCTATTCAGTATCTATCTATACAGTATCCATCCATACAGTATCTATCTACCATCCATTCAGTACCTATCCATACAGTATCTATCTATCCATCTATACAGTATCTATATATCTATCTATGCAGTACCTATCTATACAGTATCTATCTATCTATCTATCTATCTATCTATCTATACAGTATCTATCTATCCATCTATCCATCTATCTATCTATACAGTATCCATATATACAGTATCTATCTATACAGTATCTATCTACACAGTATTTATCTATGCAGTATCTATCTATACAGAATCTATCTATCCATCGATCCATCTATCCATCTTTCTATCTATACAGTATCTATCTAGCTATGCAGTATCTATCTATACAGTATCTATCTATCTATACAGTATCTATCTATGCAGTATCTATCTATACAGTATCTATCAATCGATCCATCTATCCATCTTTCTATCTATGCAGTATCTATCTATGCAGTATCTATCTATCTATCTATCTACACAGTATCTATCTATGCAGTATATATCTATACAGTATCTATCTATCAATCGATCCATCTATCCATCTTTCTATCTATACAGTATCTATCTATCTATGCAGTATCTATCTATCTATACAGTATCTATCTATCTATCTATCCATCTATCTATCTATACAGTATCTATCTATCCATCTATCCATATATATATCTATCTATCTATGCAGTATCTATCTATGCAGTATCTATCTATACAGTATATATCTATCCATCGATCCATCTATCCATCTTTCTATCTATACAGTATCTATCTATCTATGCAGTATCTATCTATACAGTATCTATCTATCTATCTATCTATGCAGTATCTATCTATCTATACAGTATCTATCTATACAGTATCTATCTATACAATATCTATCTATCTATGCAGTATCTATCTATCTATACAGTATATATCTATCTATGCAGTATCTATCTACTGTATCTATCTATCTATGCAGTATCTATCTATCTATACAGTATCTATCTATCCATCTATCCATCTATCTATCTATCCAGTATCTATATATCTATACAGTATATATCTATACAGTATCTATCTATCTATCTATGCAGTATCTATCTATCTATGCAGTATCTATCTATACAGTATCTATCTATCCATCTATCCATCTATCTATCTATCCAGTATCTATCTATGCAGTATCCATATTTCTATCTATACAGTGTCTGTCTGTCTACCAAATATTTATTGAATAATTAATCATAAAGGCTGCTTATTTTTACTATCTAAAACACCACTTTTGTTTGTTTTGTTTAACGATCAAATTTTTCTAGTAGTGAGAGTTGGTGGATTCTTAAATAATACACCTCGCCGTCTGTTCCCCGTACAACAGATACGTGTAAACAGTGAAGACACAGAAAAATTATTCAAGTATTTTAAAAGGCCAGCAAAGAACACCTGTGAGATTAGTTTTATTCAACTAATACGTACATTAAAGCTACATGTACTTGCCCATTCTAGTCTCAATTGGTCTAATGAAACAGAATAAAACATGTTTTCTCGTGTTTTTTGTTTTTTTACTACCTCTTTCTTCTTTTAGCTTAACCGTCTCACTCGTTAATCACTGAACTGTCAGTGAAATCTTGGCATAGAAGTTGGAAGTCAGGGTGGCACAGAATGTATTCTGAAACTGAATATAACACCCCAATGTATTAAATACCACTCAGCACCCCAAAAAATGGACACCTAATGTAGTGGACAAACCGATGTGATTGGTTCCTTGTAAATGTCCCTCTAATGCAGTGTTTCCCAACCCAGTCCTCAAGGCACACCTACCAGTCCAGGATTTAAGGATTACCCAGTTTTGTCTAAGGTGGTCTAAATCCTGGACTGGTAGGTGTGCCTTGAGGACTGGGTTGGGAAACACTGCTCTAATGAATCATGCAGAGATTTAAATGTCTGAAGTATTGATGAGCATTCAATTAATGGATCACACATCTTATGAAGCAATTCCTCACGTGGGTGTTTATCAGACGTATATGTTCTAACATGGCAGAATCACAGCACTTTTCAATGATTAATTGACGCTAGTATTGATTTGTAGATAAACCATTTAATTTAACAAATTATGATCATTTTCCAAGAAGCCCAGAACTTTGTAAATCAAGGATGCTGTCAGTCTTATTTTTGTTGTATCTCATTTTATTATGCCTCTGCATTTGTAAAATGAGACCTACTTCACTATTAATTAACGTGCGCTAACAATGACACATTGCACAAGGCAAAATGGTGATTTACACCAAATATCCAGGTGTTCAGCAGAAATTGAGGTTTTTCACGCCAAAGCCTTTTCAACTTTCAGTCACTACATTTGTGCATGGAGACTAAATTTGTTTCAGACGGGACACTTCTGCCGAAAAGAAAACATTTTTCGAGACAGGTGAAATTCGGACATGTGGAGGACCACTTGGCTGAATTTCGTTAACAAGAAAAACATTCGAGAAAACTCATCAGACAAACCAAAAGACACAAAAATGGGCCTGTCAGTGTACTGCAAAATATATACAAATTACAAATGCTATGTCCATCTTTTAAAGTACACCGATAGGTGCATTTCCCTGCCATTTGGTTCGAAGATCAAGTAAGGAAAAGTAACCAATATAGGGAAAAACAGGAGGAGCAGTATTAAAAAATATATATTTATATATTATATATTTATTAACCTTATAATATAAACATATACATATAGATAATTTATTTTACTGCTACTCTTTTTGCCCTTCTATTGGTCACTATCCCACTTGATCTGCAAATAAAAGCAACATTTATTGACTGTCGTCTACTCATTAATCATAATTGTTCCCATCAATCATTACTTTTTTTGGAGCCACGGAATTCAGAATCACAAATGAAAACATACACGCTTGGCCATCGCGCTTTTTGTGTGTTTCGTGATTCAACTACTGTTCTGCTTGGAGTTCAGGATCTCGAACGATCACCCAATCAGATCTCATATGGATGCATTGCATTTCCTAACTAGACAAGTCTCCAAGACAAGGCACATACTGTGCCTTCATCTGCTACTTCTTACCTGACTGAAGTGAAACCAGCATGGCTTTCTGCTGTTTGTAGCCTTTCCTCTTCACAGATTTATGTTTTCTTTATTTTTACTGCAGTTACTCTTTTTGTCATCATTGTTGTTAAAAGTCTTGATTGACATGTTTGTAGACTTTCAATTAGTATGGTCATATTTCTCGGAACTCTCTCATTAACAAAGAGAATCCACCATTAAAACTACCATCCATTTGATGTTTTGTTTATCTCACCATTATCTATGAATGGAGAGAGCTGTAGTATTATAAATCCATGGGAGATTAGCCATTTCTGAGATGCTCAAAAGCGTGTATAAAACCCCAAGGGTGATATACACAGGTAGAGGGTGGTACAAAACAATACAACCTGTTTATGGCTGATCGTGAACGTGGAATCTGACTGGCAGCTCCTCCCTGTGTTTCCCAGCACTGTATCCACTACCTCTGCACGATCTCACAGTAATGGGGCTTCTCAGGATAAACACACAGCAGCTGCTCAAACCTCCAAACAGATACCTGTTGGTATCTGTTTGGAGGTTTGAGCAGCTGCTGTGTGTTTATCCTGAGAAGCCCCATTACTGTGAGATCGTGCAGAGGTAGTGGATACAGTGCTGGGAAACACAGGGAGGAGCTGCCAGTCAGATTCCACGTTCACGATCAGCCATAAACAGGTTGTATTGTTTTGTACCACCCTCTACCTGTGTATATCACCCTTGGGGTTTTATACACGCTTTTGTGCATATTTTATATAGTGTGTGTGAGGTACACTTTTTGGGGGTGTGTCTTTCTAGTGTATCATATAGTAAGCTAATTTCTTTTGTCTATTTCTGAGATGCTGGTAAACTTACATCTAGACTAAGCAATCCTGCCGCATTTGAAGTCTTTTAGATCATGTCTTCTACCCATAATAACGCTTGCTCAAACGACAGCTAAGGTTGTTCATTATGTCTAAAGTTATTAAGGTTCATTGGTCAGTAGTGAAATATGCTGGTCAGAACTGCAAAATTTACGAGCCCAACCAATGTTATTGATATGTAAAAACAAAATTTCTCTCTGCTAGATTGTCACCAATCAGATTGTTATGACAGCTAAATTGTAAGCCACATCCACTGATTGTTTTGTTGATATATTTTTTTCAAATGATACCTGTCCCTATAAAATTACATGTTAGTAATAGTCGCTGGTCCCTGACCCGCAGGTGTTGAAGACTTATTTTATGCTCGAGGGTCTCTATAGTGCTATAGTGGAAGCATGTTGTCTTGTCTATAGTGGAAGCATGTTGTCTTGTCTTTCTTCTCTTCCTCTCTTTCTTGCTCTGAAGCCATTTTGCCTTTTAGATCGTTCTATTCGTGCCTTTCCCTAACTTAAAAACAAGAGCTAAGATCTCCACTTATGTGAGTAGTGATTTATTCCACATTAAAAGCTGTAAGACAGTCACAGATTTATAGGGCAGCTTAGAAAAATTGAAAGGAAGTAGTAGTCTAAATAAAAGACATTGTTTATTAAGAAAACTGAAGCTGTCTGAAGGTAAATACCTATAAAGACACATCTGAATTCAATAATGGTTGACAATTTAGAATCTGCTGAAAATAAATTTGATGAAGAAGACAATGTAGTTCTGGTGTTATCACGTCTTCCAGCAGGCTACATTTAATTAATGCATGCACTAGAAACTTGAGACACTAGAGGCAATCTCTCTGAAAAAAATATATTACAGCAAGTCTCAATGGAGAGACAGTGAAGAGAACTTAAAATGCAGGCAGTGGTGAAACCCAGGTATTTGCAATGCAGAAAATTGATATAGCATATCAAAGGAAACAAATCAGCTTATCATGGCAGCCACTTGCTTACAAAAAGGGCAAAAATAGCTGTCAGAGATCTTAGACGAGGGGTCCTCAAACTCCGGCCCCCCAGATGTTGCTGAATTACAACTCCCATGATTCTCTGGCTATCTATGTAATTCAAAGATTCATGGGAGTTGTAATTCAGCAACATTTGGGGGGCTGCAGTTTGAGGACCCCTGGAGTAGACTAAAAGGATATACAGATGCAGATTAAGCTGAAGACAAATCAGATCATAAATCTAGAACTAACCACATGATCTTATATGGAAATGGTTCTACCTGCTGGTTTAGTTCTAAAAGCAAGAACCTGCTTATTTTACCGAATTAGAGTATATCTCCGAAGCAGAAGCATGTAAGGAAGCACAATGGCTTAACCAACTTTTACAGGACTTGGGAATGCCGGAGCCAAAGCCCACGTACAGCCAGAGCTGTATAAAGGTTGTGCAAACAGAGACAGTAAATGCATGCACCAAACACATGTACTTTAAATGTCATGCAATACGAGGCTTGTAACTGAAAGGATCTATTAAGATGCAGTACTGTCCAACAGCTGAGTTGAATGCTGGCGTTTTGCCAAGAGACATTTTTGAGACGATGCTTGAAGATAAATGTGTGTTCTATGCTTTCAATGGTGCTGGAGAGGAAGTATGTTGGCTTGTCTTTCTCCACTTCCTGTCTCTATCTTGCTCTGCAGCCATTTTTCTTTCAAGACCTCTATATTAGGCATGTACATGGGGAAAATGTTCGGTTCGGTTCGGCATTCCGAAATTCGGGATTTTCGTAATTCGGAACTTCGGCACTTCAGCACTTCAGAACTTCGGCACTTCGGAACTTCGGCACTTCGACACTTCGACACTTCGACACTTGAAAATTTCGGGAGTTCGGCACCTCGGAACTTCTCTTGCAGCCACTTGGTAGATAACTCCCTAATTCCCACGGTATTAGGGAGTTATCTACCAAAAGGCTGAAAGACCTAAATTGGTCTTTCAGCCAAATTTACTAATACTAAGTAAAAATTACTTAGTATTAGTAAATTTTGCCCGTACTCGCTATACCGCGAGTAGGGGCATGTCTAGTAAACAGTGAGCAGCCTGTTACTGCTCACTGTTTTTTTTAAAAAAAATAGTGCCCCCTGGGCCCCACCCCTGGGCGGCGGGTGGGGGCCCTAACGTAAAATGATGGGGGGGACCTATTGTCCTTCCCCCTGGCTCCCACCCCTGAGCGGCGGGTGGGGACCCTAAATCAGAATAAGGGGGGCACCTAATGTCCTCCCCCTGGCCCCCACCCCTGAGCGGTGGGTGGGGGCCCTAAATTATAATAAGGGGGGGACCTAATGTCCTCCCCCCTGGCCCCCACCCCTGGGCGGTGGGTGGGGGCCCTACAGTAAAATAAGGGGGGAACCTAATGTCCCCCCTGGCCCCCACCCCTGAGCGGTGGGTGGGGGCCCTAAATACTAATAAGGGGGGACCTAACGTCCTCCCCCTGGCCCCCACCCCTGAGCGGTGAGTGGAGGCCTTACAGTAAAATGGGGGGGACCTAAGGTCCTCTCCCCTGGCCCCCACCGTTGAGCGGTGGGTGGGGGCCCTAAATTGTAATAAGAGGGGGGGACCTAGTGTCCTCCCCCTGGCCCCCACCCCTCAGCGGCGGGTGGGGACCCTACAGTAAAATAAGGGGGGACCTAATGTCCCCCCCTGGCCCCCACCCTTGAGCGGTGGGTGGGGGCCCTAAATACTAATAAGGGGGGACCTAATGTCCTCCCCCGGCACCCATCCCTGAGCGGTGAGTGGAGGCCCTACAGTAAAACAGGGGGGGGACCTAAGGTCCTCTCCCCTGGCCCCCACCGTTGAGCGGTGGGTGGGGGCCCTAAATTGTAATAAGAGAGGGGGACCTAGTGTCCTCCCCCCTGGCCCCCACCCCTCAGCGGCGGGTGGGGACCCTAAATACTAATAAGGGGGCGACCTAATGTCCTCCCCCCTGGCCCCCACCCCTGAGCGGTGGGTGGGGGCCCTAAATACTAATAAGGGGGGGGGACCTAAGGTCCTCCCCCTGGCCCCCACCCCTGAGCGGCGGGTGGGGGCCTAAAAAGATGTCCTCCCCCCAGGTGACTAGGGGTCCCCAAACCCCTAGTCACCCCCTCCCCCCCAATACAAATTATCCCCCTACCTACCCCCTCACCTTAAAAACTAATGAGGGGGGACCTTTAACTAAGTACCTGTAAAAAATAAAAATAAAACTTACCATTCAATGTTTTCTTTCTTCTAAAATCTTCTTTTTTCAGCCTCCAAAAAGGCCAAATAAAAAAACCATAATAACCAACGCAATAATAAAAAAATAAAGAGCGCAAAAAAAAATAATCCATCTTCACCCATGGAGGACTCCGCGCAGACTGAGTTCTGCAGGGCGGGGGAAGGCTTATAAAGCCTTGCCCCACCCTGCAATTAGGCTCAGAGCACTCTGATTGGTGGGTTTAAGCCATCCAATCAGAGTGCTCTGACAGGTAAATGAAGAGACTGACAGGTAAGTCTCTACATTTACCTGTCACAGCACTCTGGTTAGTTGGAAATCCACCAATTAGAATGCTCTGTGTCATTTTACACAGCGTGGGAAAGTTATTTGTAATTTTCCCACGCTGTGTAAAATGACACAGAGCACTCTGATTGGTGGAATTCAAACCAACCAATCAGAATGCTGTGACAGGTAAATGTAGAGACTTACCTGTCAGTCTCTTCATTTACCTGTCAGTGCATTCTGATTGGATGGCTTAAACCCACCAATCAGACTGCTCTGAGCCTAATTGCCCCGCCCTGCAGAGCTCAGTCTGCCGGGTGAAGAAGGATTATTTTTTTTTTTTTTTTATTGCGTCGGTTATTATGGGTTTTTATTTGGCCTTTTTTGGGCTGAAAAAATAAGATTTTAGAAGAAAGAAAACATCGAATGGTAAGTTTTTTTTACAGGTACTTAGTTAAAGGTCCCCCCCTCATTAGTTTTTAGTGTGAGGGGAGTAGGTAGGGGGATCATTTTTATTGGGGGGGTGACTAGGGGTTAGGGGACCCCTAGTCACCTGGGGGGGATTTTTGGGCCCCCACCCGCCGCTCAGGGGTGGGGGCCAGGGGGAGGACCTTAGGTCCCCACCTTATTAGTATTTATGGGCCCCCACCCGCCGCTGAGGGGTGGGGGCCAGGGGGGAGGACACTAGGTCCCCCCTCTTATTTCAATTTAGGGCCCCCACCCACCGCTCAGGTGTGGGGGCCAGGGGGAGGACATTAGGTCCCCCCCTTATTAGTATATAGGGCCCCCTCCCGCTGCTCAGGGGTGGGGGACAGGGGGGAGGACCTTAGGTCCCCCCCTTATTTTACTGTAGGGCCCCCATCCACCGCTCAGGGGTGGGGGCCAGGGGGAGGACATTAGGTCCCCCCTCCTTTATTAGTATTTAGGGCCCCCACCCACCGCTCAGGGGTGGGGGCCAGGGGGGAGGACCTTAGTTCCCCCCCTTATTTTACTGTAAGGCCCCACCCACCGCTCAGGGGTGGGGGCCGGGGGGAGGACATTAGGTCCCCCTTATTAGTATTTAGGGACCCCACCCACCGCTCAGGGGTGGGGGCCAGGGGGGAGGACATTAGGTCCCCCCCTTATTTTACTGTAGGGCCCCCACCCACCGCGCAGGGGTGGGGGCCAGGGGGGAGGACATTAGGTCCCCCCTTATTATAATTTAGGGCCCCCACCCACCGCTCAGGGGTGGGGGCCAGGGGAGAGGACATTAGGTCCCCCCCCTTATTCTGATTTAGGGCCCCCACCCACCGCTCAGGGGTGGGGGCCCAGGGGGAGGACAATAGGTTTAGGACAATAGGAGGACACTGTTTAATAGACATGCCCCTACTTGCGGTATAGCGAGTAGGGGCACAATTTACTAATACTAAGTAATCTTTACTTAGTATTAGTAAATTTGGCTGAAAGACCAATTTAGGTATTTCAGCCTTTTAGTAGATAGCTTCCTAATACCGTGGGAATTAGGGAGTTATCTACTTATTCATTCCGGTCATTACATTGACAGGCTAAGTAACTTACATTTTATATGAATGTGTGTTACTTGATTGTTGTAAGTGTTGCAAATTCTTACAGCTGAATCCTGGCTATATTTGTATACTTTTTATTTAAACTCATTTACAATGTAACATTCTTCTTCTTTCACTGGGTAAGTATATTAGTGTGGCGAAACCAACCTCGCCACTGGGCCCTGGAGAAGCCTGTTTGCCCGCCTCCTACCTGCTGACTATGGCCCCTGGGTTATTTGGGGCATATTGTATTTTATTGTGCGACTGCTGGCCCTTTAAGCACAGTGCATTGTATTTTATTGTACTGCTGCTGGCCCTTTAAGAACTGTCTGGGGACATATTGAGACTATGGCCCCTGAAAACGTATGGACTTTTATTCGGTGAGTATGGCCCTTTAAGAACCGTCTGGGGACATCTTGTAACTTTGGTGAACAATGCTCCTTTAAGACTATGTCCCCAGACCTGTAAAATAACTTGCCCCTGGCTTTCTCCCTCTTGGTTCAGTAAATAGGGCTTACTGAACCAAGTACCACACAGGCAGACCACCCAGAAGTTAAAGTGTGCAGGCAATTTACCTCCCAGGCTGTGAGGTTACTGCAGGTTAATTGCCGACCACTGGGTGGCCTCAGTTCGTGCAAACGAACACGTGGCGGCGGCCATCTTTGTTCATTCAGATGCAGTCAGCGGTGTATGCTTCTGTGATTGTGGTGTCTGCCAGAGTGCTTGGAGTCCTCAGGAAGCGCTAGGAGCATCCATTAACGGAGGTACCAAGTCGGGGTGCCAGGCGATCCGTTACAATTAGTACTTAGGCAATACTGTGCTTCGGCACTTCGGCACTTTCGGCACTTCGGACATTCTGAAGTACCCGAATGTCCAAATTGTCCGAAATTCGTCTGAATACATATTCGGACCGAAACGAATTGCACATGTCTACTCTATATTTGTACTCTGCTCTGACTTCTACATGCGGCTGCTGCTGTGCTAATATAGCTGTTACATTTTAACATTATATGCCTTATAAATAGACAAACATAATCGAATATTTCAAATATAATTCCAACAAATAAAAGGAATCTGATACTAAAACACAGACATCATTTCATACGGTAATATAGTGGCTGCCTGTCTAGTAATACATTTACAAGAAATCAGTTAGAAAATGAAAATCACGCTTACAGGTCCATCATTTGCTTCTTTCTGAAGATGTTTGCAGCAATGGGGTACCAAAAACAGAGATAGAGATCTATGTAAATATGTATGTATAAAAAAGCACTATTCTTTTTAAATATGCACTCACAAATATAAAGATTTAAAAAAAAAAACACCATATCACATCATCTCCACAAGTGGCTCTAGCCCTTCCAGTTCTCCACGAGCTGCTCTGGTTAAAGTTGTGCAAGCCAATAATGATTGTTGCTAGTAGAGATGTCCCGAATAGTTCGCTGGCGAATAGTTCGCTGGCGAATAGTTCCTGGCGAACATAGCTTGTTCGCGTTCGCCACGGCGGGCGAACATATGCGATGTTCGGCCCGACCCCTATTCGTCATCATTGAGTAAACTTTGACCCTGTACCTCACAGTCAGCAGACACATTCCAGCCAATCAGCAGCAGACCCTCCCTCCCAGACCGTCCCACCTCCTGGACAGCATCCATTTTAGATTCTTTTGGAAGCTGCATTCTTACTGAGAGGAGGGACAGTGTAGCTGCTGCTGATTTAATAGGGAAATCGATAGCTAGGCTATTGTATTCAGTGTCCACTACAGTCCTGAAGGACTCATCTGATCTCTGCTGTAAGGACAGCACCCCAAAAAGCCCTTTTTAGGGCTAGAACATCAGTCTGCTTTTTTTTTTCCTGTGTAATCTAATTGCAATTGCCTGCCTGCCAGCGTGTGTGTCAGGCTCACAGCGTATACTGTACCCACTTGCCCAGTGCCACCATTCATATCTGGTGTCACAATAGCTTGCATTTAAAAAAAACAAAAAACTTTTTTGACTGTAATATAATAGCAGTCAGTTTCCTTCACACGTGTGCGTTTCAGGGCTTGCCAGGGCACAGTGTCACACCAGTGCAACTCATTTCTGGTGTAACAGTAGTGTACATTAAAAAAAAACTAGAAATCTGACTGTGAAATAATAACAGTCATTTTTCTTCACACGAGTGCGTTTCAGGGCCTGCCAGGGCACAGTGTCACACCAGTGCAACTCATTTTTTGACTGTAATAGAATAGCTGTTAGTTGTCTGCAAGCGTGTGTGTCAGGCCTACAGCGTCTACTCTGCCAACTTCTGCCAGTGCACAGTGCCACTCATATCTGTTGTCACAGTAGCTTGCACGCATAGTACCACTAATCGGAAAAAAAAATGACAGTCAGAGGCAGGCCACCCCGCAGGGGCCGTCGTGGTGCTGTGATTCCCCTTGGCCCTAGAATAATGCCCAGTGTTCAGAGGCCACGTACCCTGAACTCGAAAAGTTCTGAGGACATAGTTGACTGGCTAACACAGGACACCCAATCTTCTACAGTTTCCGATCGGAACCTTGACACACCATCCTCCTCCAGCTTAGCTTTGGGCACCTCTCAAGTTACCACTCGCCTGCCTGCCGCCACCACCAACACTAGCACCACAACCGCTTCACTTAATCTGTCAGAGGAGTTATTTACACATCAGTTGGAAGAAATTAGTGCTGTGCAACCATTATTGCCAGAGGATGTAGATAACATGGATATGTCTCAGTCAGGCAGCATTACACACATGGACGTACGGTGTGATGATGATGATGTTGTACCCGCTGCTGCTTCCTTTGCTGAGTTGTCAAATACAAGTGAAGCGGTTGATGATGACGATTCGTCTGTGGATGTCACGTGAGTGCCCGCTAGAAGAGAAGAAGAACAGGGGGAAAGTTCAGATGGGGAGACAGAGAGGAGGAGGAGACGAGTTGGAAGCAGGGGGAGGTTGTCACAAGGAGCTAGTGGCACAGTCAGACAGCATGCATAGGCACCCGGGGTCAGCCAGACAGCACGCCAGTCAACGCATGCTGTTGCCACCACCAGAATGCCATCATTGCAGAGCTCAGCAGTGTGGCATTTTTTTTTGTGTGTCTGCCTCTGACAACAGCGATGCCATTTGCAACCTGTGCCAAAAGAAACTGAGTCATGGGAAGTCCAACACCCACCTAGGTACAACTGCTTTGCGTAGGCACATGATCGCACATCACAAACACCTATGGGATCAACACATGAGTACAAGCAGCACACAAATTCAAAGCGCCATCCTCCTCCTGGTCCAGCATCTTCAGCCACGTCAACCACTGCTGTCCTCCTTGCCCCCTCTCAACCATCCGTCACTCCGTCTCTCGCCTTGAGCAGTTCCTGCTCATCTGCCCACAGTCAGGTGTCTGTCAAGGACATGTTTGAGCATAAGAAGCCAATGTCACAAAGTCACCCCCTTGCCCGGCATCTGACCGCTGGCTTGTCTGAACTCTTAGCCCGCCAGCTTTTACCATACAAGCTGGTGGAGTCTGAGGCGTTCAAAAAATTTGTAGCTATTGGGACACCGCAGTGGAAGGTGCTGAAATTTCTTTGCACAAAAGGCAATCCCCAACCTGTACTCGATGGAAGTAATGGAAGTAATGGGAAGTAATGGCATGTCTGGCACACAGTGTTGGGGCAAGGGTCCATCTGACCACTGATACCTGGTCTGCAAAGCATGGTCAGGTCAGGTATATCACCTACAGTGCGCATTTGGTAAACCTGCTGACGGCTGCCAAGCATGGAATGCGTGGCTCTGCAGAGGAGTTGGTGACACCGCCACGACTTGCAGGCAGGCCTGCTGCCACCTCCTCTACTCCTCCTACTCCATCCTCTTCCATAACCTCCTCGGCTGAGTCCTCTTCTGCTGCTGCGTCTTGCTCCACATCAACGGCACCCCCCCAGCTGCCTAGGTATTATTCCACATCCCGGATACGGCAGTATCACACCGTCTTGGGGTTGACTTGCCGGAAAGCAGAGAGTCACAGCGGACCAGCATTCCTGTGGATCCACACAGGTGGATCAGTGGCTGACTCCGCACCAACTGGAGATCGGCAAAGTGGTTTGTGACAACGGAAGAAATTTGTTGGCGGCATTGAATTTGGGCAAGTTGACACATGTGCTGTGCATAGCACGTGTGTAATCTGATCGTACAACGCTTTGTGCTTAAGTACCCAGGCTTACAGGACATCCTGAAGCAGGCCAGGAAGGTGTGTGGCCATTTCAGGCGTTCCTACACGACCATGGCGCACTTTTCAGATATCCAGCGGCGAAACAACATGCCAGTAACGCGCTTGATTTGTGACAGCCCGACACATTGGAATTCAACACTTCTAATGTTCCACCGCCTGCTCCAACAAGAAAAAGACGTTAACGACTATTTGTATGACCGGGGTGCTAGGACAGCCTCTGCGGAGCTGGGAATTTTTTTTGCCACATTACTGGACGCTCATGCGCAATGCCTGTAGGCTCATGCGTCCTTTTGAGGAGGTGACAAACCTAGTCAGTCGCACCGAAGGCACCATCAGCGACATCATACCATTTGTTTTCTTCCTGCAGCGTGCCCTGCGAAGAGTGCTGGATCAGGCCGTAGATGAGCGTGAAGAGGAAGAGGAAGAGTTGTGGTCATCATCACCACCAGAAACAGCCTTATCAGCATCGCTTGCTGGACCTGCGGCAACGCTGGAAGAGGATTGTGAGGAAGAGGAGTCAGAGGAGGAATGTGGCTTTGAGGAGGAGGAGGAAGACCAACCACAACAGGCATCCCAGGGTGCTCGTTGTCACCTATCTGGTACCAGTGGTGTTGTACGTGGCTGGGGGGAAGAACATACCTTCAGTGAGATCACTGGGGACGAGGAACGGGACATGAGTAGCTCGGCATCCAACCTTGTGCAAATGGGGGTCTTTCATGCTGTCGTGCCTGTTGAGGGACCCTCGTATAAAAAGGCTGAAGGAGAACGACCTGTACTGGGTGTCCACGCTACTAGACCCAGTACAAGCAGAAAGTGCCTGAAATGTTACCGAACTACCGCAAGTCGGAAAGGATACAGCAGTTCCAAAATAAATTAAAAAGTATGCTTTACACAGCGTATAAGGGTGATGTCACAGCACAACGGGAATCTAACAGGGGAAGAGGTGAAAGTAATCCTCCTCCTCCCACGACCATGCCGGCAAGGACAGGACACTTTACAGACGTGTTGTTGATGGAGGACATGCAGAGCTTTTTAAGTCCTACGCATCGCCACAGCCCTTCGGGGTCCACCCTCAGAGAACGACTCGACCGACAGGTAGCAGACTACCTCGCCTTAACTGCAGATATCGACACTCTGAGGAGCGATGAACCCCTTGACTACTGGGTGTGCAGGCTTGACCTGTGGCCTGAGCTATCCCAATTTGCGATAGAACTTCTGGCCTGCCCCGCTTCAAGTGTCCTGTCAGAAAGGACCTTCAGTGCAGCAGGAGGTATTGTCACTGAGAAGAGAAGCCACCTAGGTCAAAAAATTACCTCACCTTTATTAAGATGAATGAGGGATGGATCCCGAAGGGACTGACAGTGGGCGATACATTCGACTAAAAAAGGCCTGATGAGGGGGACGTAACAGGGATTAAACTGATAAGAATAGTACTACTTAACGCACCACTCCTATCTGGTGGCACATTAGATTACACGCGCAGTGCCCCAAATTTGAAGTAGGAGGACCAACCAAGCATCTTTTTCCTTCTCCCGGTTCCTAAAATCGATGCCATGTACACGTCCCCTGATAGGGGATGTAACAGGGATTAAACTGATAAGAATAGTACTACTTAACACACCACTCCTATCTGGTGGCACATTAGATTGCACGCACAGTGCCCCAAATTGGAAGTAGGAGGACCGACCAAGCATCTTTTTCCATCTCCCGGTTCCTAAAATCGATGCCATATACACGTCCCCTGATAGGGGACGTAACATGGATTAAACTGATAGGAATAGTACTACTTAACACACCTTATAATAATGCAGAGAGAGGCAATGCAGAGAGAGGAGTCTGAAGAAGAGGAGTCAGAGGAGGAAGGTGGCTTTGAGGAGGTGGAAGACCAAACACAGCAGGCGTCCCAGGGGGCTTGTTGTCACCTTTCGGGGACCCTTGGTGTTGTACGTGGCTGGATGGAGGAAGAGACCTTCAATGACATCAGTGAGGACAAGGAACGGGACATGGCTAGCTTGGTATCCAACCTTGTGCAAATGGGGAGTTTGCGGTTGTGCAAATTGACTGTTTGCGGTTGTTTCCGGTGCGTTAAACGGGGAGTTTGGTCTGTCACTGTGAAGCGGGCGTAACCCTTACACTACCTGATCGATACAACATCATACCTGATGTTTTAAAGCACGTTATTCCAAACAATTTAGGAATGTTAGGAGATTTATGCCCTTAATGGATTGTAACCAGACTCTGCATCAACTATGTAATTTTCCATGGGAGTTTTGCCATGGATCCCCCTCCGGCATGCCACAGTCCAGGTGTTAGTCCCCTTGAAACAACTTTTCCATCACTATTGTGGCCAGAAAGAGTCTCTGTGGGTTTTAAAATTCGCCTGCCTATTGAAGTCTATGGCGGTTCGCCCGGTTCGCCCGTTCGCGAACATTTGCGGAAATTCGCGTTCGCCGTTCGTGAACGGAAAATGTTATGTTCGTGACATCTCTAGTTGCTAGTTATCTTGTTTTGCAAAGGGACACTGTAGGCACCCAGACCACTTCAGCTAATTGAAGTGGTCTGGGTGCAGTTTCGCTTTTGCACTTAGTGCTGCAATGTAAAACATTGCAGTTCCAGAGAAACTGCAATAGTTACATTACAGCTCTAAGTCTAAGTTGATCCGGTATCTGATGCTGGATGTCCTCACGCTCAGCATGAGGACCTCCAGTGTCAGATTTCCCCCCCCCCTCCCCCCGTAGGAAAGCATTGATTCAATGTTTTCCTATAGGGAGGTCTAATGCGTGCGCAGTATGATACAGAGGAGGGGGCAGAGCTTTGACTTTGTAAGTAAGTAAACAAAGGGGTTTTAACCCTTTATTTACCGGGTGAGCTCAAGGGAGGGGGAGGCAGGGGGGGCGGTAGTGCCAGGAACACAGCTTTGTATTCCTGGCACTACAGCATCCCTTTAACCTAAGGAGCTCCCTAAGGAGCTTGTGGTGAACTATATAGAAACCTAAAATGTGACGGCAGATAAGAACCATTTGGCCCATCTAGTCTGCCTAATTTTTTAAATACTTTGATTAGTCCCTGGCCTTATCTTATAGTTAGGATAGCTTTATGCAATACGGGTGAAATCACAAAGGTTATGTGTTAAAGTGTTTTTTAATTGTATCTTTGTAAGTGCATTTTTAAATACAATGTCTAAACTATTTTATTATCTATCCCTATTTTGTTACCCCTATATTTCAACAATGATTTCTGAGGGCATTTATAAGATAAGATCCACTATATTAGTGTAGATTTAGTGTAGATTTATTGTCCTATATCAGGCATAGGCAACCTTCGGCACTCCAGATGTTTTGGACTACACCTCCTATGATGCTTTGTCAGCATTTTGAGTGTAAGATCATTATGGGGGATGTAGAGTGCCGAAGGTTGCCTATCGCTGTCCTATATAATGACATATCGAATTTCCAAATCCATTTTTCTTGTATTTTTTTATATCAGTTTTAAGAGGATCTTGAAGTATAGGAGCCGTTTCTATACAGTAAATAGTATTGTGCTATTTTCATTTTTAATTCTTTATTTAGATACAAGCATCAATACATCCATTTGCAGCAAGACATAAAACATACAATCGACGTGTACAGCCACTTTGCGGTTTTTATCAATAGAACAAGATAATCACCATAAAATATAGTGGAATTGTAATAAATAACAGGGGTATATGGGGGTACGGAAGAGGAGGGGGAATACCCCACTGTTGAGGAAGGATACACCTTGCCGAGAGTATTGTTCTATTTTATCTATGTATCTGTGTGTCTTTACAAATCGTGAAAACATAAAGGGTTTCCTGTATTTCCAACTTTGGACATGATTCCATATTTCCCATTTCCCATTTCAGAATGATAGTCCCTTTATTTAGTTTATCAGTCCCACCAATACATAGCCTTCCATTTTAACTGGGGCACTTAAAAGGGATTTAACCTACACAACAGAATTGGTTTCTTGTCTTCATTCTTTAATGTAGTAATGGGTATTATTCAATATATGAAAACTGTTCTTATTAATATGTATCACTGCTCCAGGGCAAGGAAAAGATCATTCGGTATCTCCTGTGGATCACCAGGGAATTGGAAGCTTCATACCTGCTCTACCACAACAACATGTTGCATAATGATGGTTAAATGTATGTAGCCGGGAGATCTGAATACATTCCAGCTATCTTGTTAAGCACCTACAGTATTTCACCTACCTACGTGTCTATTGAAGCTGAGAACCTCACCATGTGTAGGTAAAAAAAAAATCAAAGATTCTTCCATGTGTATTAAATTAACAACTGATTGGAAAAAAATCAATTAACATTTTACATCTTTAGGAAATGTTAACACAGACGTTCTGCACTTTGGTGTTTAGGTTTATTAGAGTAACTATAACTTAGGTGTAATTTCTATACAACCAATCAATCAATTAAATATCGTAATATTGATTTTGCATAAATAACCTCGATTCCTGTTTACGTGATAATTGCAACATCATAATGCAACATCATAATCCATTTTTTTTCTAAGCAAATTATTTTTTATGCCTACAAATTAGTAAATACCAACATAATTGATTTCTGCTTGTATTTAATCCTAGTATTTTCCCAGCAGGTTCTCAGCCTCATAGTCATTAATTTGATGCTCTTCAATTTGCCTCCTAGCAACACAACTTCTAGTGTAAGCCTTCGTTCTACAATCACAGAGGATTTGTGATTCTGCCAAAACCGGAACAGCAGTCAGTAAACAAAAACCTTGAATTAGTTGTGCCAGCTATTATGTATGTGTCATCGTCCATCTTAGTAGCAATATTTTGTACTGTTAGACCCTGAGGAGGCAGACCAAAGGGCTAGCTGGGAACAGGGACATGCAGGGCCAGCCTTAATCTTCTAGGCGCCCTGTGCGAAAAATCTTAGCAATGACCACCCCCACCCTTTGTCACACAGAGCTCCACAACAATACAACTCTCAGTAATGTGTAGTGTATGAGCTTGTCACAGAGCTCCACAACAAAACAAATTGCAGTAATGTGCCTATTAGTGTATCACAGAGCTCTCCAACTATAAAAACAGAGTAATGTGCATTTTGTATGCAAGAGCTCCACTGTAATACATCTCACTATAATACGATGTAGTGTGTGTGTTGTCTGTGTGTGTGTTATGCATGATGGCTGTGTGTTATATGTATGCTATGTGTTGGCTGTGTGTGATATTTGTAATGGGTGTATTAACTGTGTGTGATATGTGTGTATTTTCAGTGTGTGATATTTGTGCTGGGTTTATTGGCTGTGTGATGGTTACTTAACTCGGATAAAAATATGCATATAGGTCTATGTGTGAATGCAGGTGTATATTTTTGTAGAGTCACATGCACACAGTCCCACAGTTATACATAGACACTGTCAATTACAGCCACATGCACACTGTCCCAGGCACATAGTCACACACACAGTTACAGGTATATAGTCAAACACACAGTTACCGTCAGTCACACACATGCAGCCACTCACACACAGTTGCAGGTAGACAATGACAAACACACACAGTTGCAGGTAGAAAATGACAGAAACACACAGATACAGGCTGACAATCACATACATACGTACAGCCACACACAGTCAGACTGTAGCGTTACTCACCTTTCCCAGGGGCCGGCCGCGGTCCTCTCTTCAAGCCGCACGCGGTCCTGCGGCTGCACGAGCCGCACGCGGCTCATCCGACGCTTCAGACAGGAAGGCGGGCAGTGACCGCGAGATGCGGTCACATGTCCCGCCTGAATCTAAGAGCGCGCCGCGAGTCTCGGGCGCGCTCTTAAAGCGACAGTGGGAGCCTAAATTGCCAAAAGGCTCCCATTGGCCCCTGTCATCCCACACACCCCATACACTTACCTTTTGGGGGTGTGGAAGTGACAGGAGCCAATCACATTAGTTTTGAACCTATTTATACTTACCCTTTTCCCTTAGTTCCTTGCCCTATCGTGGTTTCTGTTTCAGTTCCCTTTAGCGCTTGTTGTGTTCAGTTGTGTTCCTCTGTATTTGACCTTGGCTTTGTATTCTGACTTCGTTTTCGCTTTATCCTTGTCTGTTCTGTTTGCCGGCTTGCTGATTCCTGTGTACCAGACCCCGGCTAGCTCTCGTTTACGCTGTCTCTTTGTGCCCTTGACCTCGGATCGTTCCTGACTCTGTACTTCTCCTATATACGTCGAGTCCGGCCACTCTAAGGTCCGGTAGACGTATCTCTCCTCTGTGCTGTCTTCTGTTTAGCTGGATCCTGCGTGTAGGGGTATATTCTCGTTACACAGACAGGCAGATAGTCACACACATAGTTGCAGTCACACACATAGTTGCAGTCACACACACAGCCAGACAATCACACACACACATAGTTACAGTCACACACAGTTACAGTCACACACAGGCAGACAGGCACACACACACACAGTTACAGTCACACCCAGTTACAGTCACACACAGGCGGGCAGCCGCTCACAGCCAGACAGGCCCACACACATGCACACACAGGCAGACAGTCAGTCGCAGGCACACCCATAGTTGCAATCACACACAGGCAGACAATTACACACACAGGCAGACATTTACACACATAAACAATCACACAAATAGCTACCTGTGTGGAGTGGAGGCAGTGCCATTCTTGGAATTTGGTGGTAGGTGGGGAGTGTAATAAGTTCAAAGAAAGTTGGTCCTGTAGGTGAGGGGAGTGGCCATATATATATAGAGGGAGCCATTTTCTGTTACCCTCAGCCTTCTTAATTATCCAGCTTGGGAACAGTTTCCCTTGGTGTTCCCCAGCTACATTCGGCCAGGGCCTATGGATGTAGAAGGTATTTTGGCATCGATGCTGGTGTGCAGCTGCAGGCACAACTGGCACGGCTGCAGGCTGCTTCGGCCGGCCCACACCTGAATGGATCCCCTGCTTTCACTTTGAGTTTTTGCTCTCCACCCAGAGCTATTATTCTATACCTGCATATATACACAGTGAACGAGTATGCATTAGGACATGTCTGATTATTAATTTCACATCCCTGTTTTGGGTGTTTTAATTAGAATTTATTAAAAGTGACGTTTTAAATTCTCATTAAGGGTTGCTCTCCTTTTTCTTAGAGGGAAGACTTGAGGAGTGTGAACAATCTATCATCTCCCTATCTCCCCTACAGTTATCTTATTATTTTTGTATTTATGTATAGGGGTTACCCCCCATTCCTACAAGCAACCTGACACGTTCTCCCTGCCTAATTCTTTCTCTTTAATTGGTACTGGGGGCTGTACAGTGCGGCACCACATTTTTGAACAAAATGCGGCCATGTATTTTAGCAGTAATGGGGTTCACCTCACAGACATGGGGCTGGATGTTTTTAATCTGGCGCTGCAAGACGCTTTGGAGGAGGCCATGGCGGTGTTGGTGGGGCGGCCTTGCTGATTCTAGGGGTAAAACAGCAGGTCCTTGCCAGTCAGGGTTGGACCAGCGGTCCAGTGGAAATGGTTTAGGGCTGATCCCTCCCTTAGCCTCTGGATTTAGTTATGATGAAGGAAGTGCCCACTGAGCCAAAGTGAGTGGTTAGCATGGATGGTATGGTTAAGTCATGGTGAAGGATGTGTCCACTGAGCCAAAGCCAGTGGTTAGCATGGATGGTATTGGAAGGACAGTTGGAAGGCCAATTGTGGTGTATGGACGAGGAGGGAGGCAAGCGCCTAGGTTATGTTAAATGGTTAGCAAGGATCTGGTAATGGAAATTGCAGTTAATGAATGTCATGTTAATGTGTTATGTTAATAATGGTATTGTTTTAACCCCTTAAGGACTGAGCCAAATGTACACGTTGTGAACAAAACAAAACGTAAACAAAACCTGGCATTTGCGCTATATGTCTGTCCAACCGTCATTCACCTCTTTCATATTAAATGCACCATTTGTGACTAAGTGGCTACTAAAAAAGACTGGACATACCCCATTTGCAATACCTTGGGTTGTCTACTATTGCAAATGGTATGCCATCTTAGGGGTAATTTTCATTCTTGGGCTACCATAAGATCTCAAAGGCAACGTAACCAATCTGGCGAATTTTAATGTGAAAAAAATAAAACACAAGCCTTATATTTGACGCTGTAACTTTTGAAAACACCATAAAACTTGTATATGAGGGGTACTGTTGTACTCGGGAGACTTCGCTGAACACAAATATTTGTGTTTCAAAACAGTAAAAAGTATCACAGCAATAATATCGTCCGTGTAAGGGCTGTTTGTGGGTGAAAAAAGCAAAAAAATTCACTTTTACTGGCAATATCATTGTTGTAATACATTTTACTGTTTTTAAACACTAATATCTGTGTTCAGCGAAGTCTCCCGAGTAAAACAGTACCCCCTATGTACAGGTTGTATGGTGTCTTGGAAAGTTATAGGGCTAAATATAGTGCTAGCAAATTAAATTCCCTATACTTACGGCATGGGTTGTCAGCCAGGTCCCGCTAATTGTAATTAATTAAGATACCTAATTATGTAAAAATATTACATAAATATATATGTAGAATTAATATATGTATATATACGTATGTGTATATATATATGTATATATAATTTTTTTATATTTTTATTTATATATATAGGTATATATGATATATATATTATATATTATGTATATGATATATATATTATTTTGTTCTACATGTATTTTGATATAAATATATATATTTTAATATCACAGTACAGTTAGAACGAAATAACACACATCTATATATTTTTTAAATATTTTTTTAATTTAATTTTTTAACGTATTACATTTTTTTTATATTATATAGATATATATATATAACAATAATTATATATATATTTAATCAGTATCAATCTACGTGTAATTTGATATTAATATATAAATAATTATATATATATATATATATATATTAATAGTAAAATACACCTAGACAGTGTATGTATATGTGTATATATATATATATACTTAGATCATATATATATATATATATATATATATATGATCTAAGTATATATTTATTTTTTTTTACACTTATTTTATTTATTTTATTTTATTTCCAGCCAGCAGGGGGACCTCCTGTCATTACAGTTAGTCCCCCTGCTGGCAGCTAACCCGGCCATGTGATTGTGAGGTCCTCGCAAGGACCTCACTCTCACATGGCCGGGGGGGGGGGCGGGGGCTTCAGGTAGTCGGATGTGCCGCGGGGGGCTCCCTGGGAGTCCCCCCAACCGCGATCGCCATTGTGGGATAGCCGGCGACCGGGTAAGTAAACAAAAAATGGAGGGCGTACTATTACGCCCTGCGGCATTTAGAGCCGCTTAGAATAGGGTGTAATAGTACGCCCTCCGGTTTTAAGGGGTTAAATAAAGCTGTGGCCTGTTTATCACCATTTAAGTCTTGCATCAAGTTATTCTGGGTAAATTGTTAAAAAAAAAAAGAAAGTAAAAGGGGTTTCTTCCTACACTATCCCGACTACCTTCACACATGTATTTTAATGCAACAAAAATAAGTATGTGTTGCTCTAAACAGCAGAAAACTGCCCTAAAAACACTTAAAACGTGATATAAACTACTATAAAAAAAATCAAAAAAATCACAAGTTGTATAGGCATATGAAGTGCAAGGTCAGTTTACTAAAGCAGTTGCCCGTCTTTGCATGTGGATGTGGACACTAAGTTTGAGATTTGGTCAATATGGAACATATCCAGCAAAATCAATAACCTTTCACAATCTGAAGCAACAGATCAACTGTTTTTGCATAGAATCAGAGATTTTGCCATGAGATAATATGTAATATGTAATATGTCCATGTAAAAGGTGCATTATGAGATTTTACACTGATTTTAATTATTTGTCAAGTATACAACATTAGGTGCATTCAAGCATTTGCTAATTTCTTAACTGCGTTAGCTTTTACGACTTCCTCAGGCTATTTGCAATTAAATACTACCTTTTCAATTTCACTGTTAGTCTTTACTGCTTCCATTCCATATATATAGCAACGCTTTATATTTCCTTGTTAGCCTTTACTACTTCCACTGAAAGCCTATTCCCTGTCTATAAAGCAGCAATTAATCACATTCCACCCACTAACTCCCAAGTTATTTTGTTCTGATAGATCTAAAACGTACTTGTAGTGATGTGTGTGATTTGACAAATAAAAGGACATTAGAACAGTTTATTCTGTTGAGTGCAGGTTCCACTTGTGACTCTAGAGGTTTCCACATAATGTTGCGATGCATGGACAGCAAGGCTCAATAAAGAAAAATGTATATAAATATTTAACCAATATATGGCTTGTAGTTACTCGACAACAGTTTTGCAAAGTACAGTTTAAGTCTGCAGAGTTGGCAAACTTGTCTAACTGCAAAATTTAAGTTTATTGCAATTCAACTAACTTAACCTAAATCTGGCTAGCTACTTGCCAACTCCCCACAACTCCATTGACTCCGCTATTTTAGAGAATCTGTGTTTTGTGCACTGTCTGGGGGGGAATACAGGTCTGCATGGGATACTAACAAAAATAGGAATGAGAATTAAGCAGTGAGACTTCAGGGGCATGATCTGAACGCCAGAACTGCTTCATTAAACTAAAGTGTTTTGGTGACAAAAGTGTACCTTTAATATTGTTTTACAAGTTTTCCAAATGATTTAATATTTTTGCAGACATTTTTACAATTATTATTTTCTAAATATTAAAATGTCAAACAATTATCATATATAAAAATATAAAAATATTATATATTGAGGTGTGTGGCCTGCAGCAGTACAGAGCAGACGTCTATTTGCTGGTCTCTGCAAAGACCCTGCAAACCCAGAAAATTAAGCAGATAAAAAACAAATCTTTTTCAGCCAGAAACACTTATGAGTGAGGCACCCAGGGACGCCGTCGCTATAAAGCGAGACATTGTGGTAAGATCCGCGATTATGAATGGCTCCATGGCTTGAGGACAATCCAGTATGAGGGACATGACAGAAAGTAAAATATTGGCACTGGTAGCCAGAAAACTGAGGGACTGTTCTCCAAAATACCACTGGGGACTGGAGGGATCCCTGCTAGTGGATAAAGGAGGACAGAGCCTGTCACTGACATCACCAAGAGATGCTGAGACATTTCTAAAGACCCTAGGTCTGCCTACCCACATTTCCGGGGATGTCTCAACCCCATAACAGATTACAAGGGGACATAAACCTCATAAAATACCGGGGAGCGCTGCCAAGGGCAATCCCTGAACACAGACCCAAACCCCTGCCCTCACACCTAACAGGTGGTCTTCCTGATGCTAACCTCGAGAAGCTGAGTACAACCCTTGATACTACAGAGTTATTTACTGTTGTGTTCTGTGATACCATGATAACTACCCATGGTTGACGTTATCATGCTCATGTATACAAAGTGTTCCTTTTTACTTTACAATATAATGAAAACATTTGTTTAATGCAAACACAAATTTAATAAAATATAAATTGAAAATATATATATATTATATTATATTATATTAAAATGTTTTAATATTTTTCATAATATTAAATAATTTCAAACATTTATCCAAAAATATTAAATTAAAGCTTTGGTTTTCATTTTACCACACATTCGCTGTTCCCTTTAACAGGAATAAACACATTTTAAGCAAACTGGATTAAGTGTATGAATGAATGTAGAAAGAGAGAAGGTACGAATTAATACAATGGAGAAATTTAGCAATTTGTCAGATATTAAAAAAACATTGTTAAAGCTCAGCAAGAGCATGGGGCAGATGATACTGGTTGGAGATTATGATGCATCCTTTTTGGTTGATATCAGTTGTATATTGATTGGGAAGACCTCTTCTCTACCTCTGGATCAGTGATATTTAGCTATGATAGGGTTAATTGGTGGAAGTCAGCCCTTTCAGGTGAATGTAATTAACCTGCACATCTGTACCGAATCTTATCTATCTAGTCTATCTATCCTATGCTATCCTATCCCCTATATTCTATCCAATCCCTTCCCAAGAGGGAAGTGCAGTCCTTCAAGCCATGGTTCCCAAGAGGTTTTATCCAAAGGGTTTTCCTCTCCTGAGTGCTGAAGGATGACTCTTTGTGAGTACTGAGGTACCCACATATTGGTCACCTTTCTTGCCAAATCTGTAATTATATCCAAACTACATTTTGCCCCATAAGCTTTCTACATGCCTATTAAATTCTACAAAATATATTTTACCTTTCCGGCATAGTTTATTAGCACCCATGGCACGCTGTACAGCTTTGGGAGGATAGCCTAGCTAGTTTGAAAAATGACTAATACCTGGAATGACTTTGCAGAACGACTTCACGCAGTGGATGATAGGATTGTTTTGGAGGGACGATGTGTTGTCTTTGGAGTCAGACCAAAGAAAGATGAGACTTTAATTATACTAGTTTAATTTATCTTCTTACACTCCTTTGCAAAGTTATCCTACAGAATGTTATCCCTGTTGATTTGCATTTTTCATGACTTTATGACCCCACTACTTCCAGTACTTTACCATTAATCTGATTATTAATAGCACGTCCGAACACGGGTAGAATGCTGTGACTAATCGGTTTATTATGCTGCTCTCTGTACTAAAGAGTTGAAGATGAAGCCTTATTAACTGTATATATATATCACTCAGGAGAGGGATGCATCCAGTGTGTTACACACATCCTATCATTGACCTCTTCATTATGAAGATGTGCAAGAAAGTAGGTCATCAGAATTTTGATTTAAAGGGACACTATGGTCACCAGAACAACTACAGTTTATTGAATTTGTTCTGGTGTGTAGAATCATTACCTTCAGGCTTTTTGCTGTAACCACTGTATTTTCAAAGAAAATGCAGTGTTTACATTACAGCCTAGTGATAACTTCACTGGCCACTCCTTAGATGGCTGTTAGAGATCCTTCCTGGGTCATGGCTGCCTAATCCAAACATTCAGTATCTCCTCCCTCTGCATGCAGACACTAAACTTTCCTCATAGAGATTCATTGATTTAATTCATCTCTATGAGGAGATGCTGATTGGCCAGGGCTGTGTTTGAATCATGCTGGCTCTGCCTCGATCTGCCTCTTTGTCAGTCTCAGCCAATCCTATGGGGAAGCACTGTGATTGGATCAGGCCACCACTTCTAATGATGTCAGCAGACTGCTTGTGTTTCTGAGTATAACAGCATGCAGAGTTACAGTTTCAGGCTTGAATACAGTAAGATTTTGCTGTATTTATGGAGGCATGAGGGACCCAGGGGGACTAGATGGTGGTGTTAGCACTATAGGGTCAGGAATGCATGTTTGTGTTCCTGACCCTAAAGTGATCCTTTAAGCCCAAATAATAGATTATTTCTAATGTTGTAGATAATATCCGAAATATGCGACAGCACAACAGAAAATAAATCCTAATTTTCAGGAATCTCTAAAATCACATAAAATGTAAAGCCTAATTTCTGGCATACTTGACTGAGGGCCCCTGTTGTTATTAAGGGGTACATGAAAACCCCCACTCTTTTCTTTGCTCCTGCCAACTGCCTGCTATGCAGGTAAATCTGCTAATGAAGAAATACAAGCTCTATTATGCCATCTATGGAGGAAAAATTAACCCTTTATGTTACAGAGTATGCCTTAAAAAATTGAGAACAACGATTAAAGATTAATAAAATAGAAATGTAAAGACTTGCAGGGTAAAATAACAATGTTCTCTCTCCATATGCTTTAGTGTCACATTAAACATAACCTTTTTAGAATGGTATGCTTGAAATGATACATTGTATTAACCATATTGCTAACTTGGGAACAGATGGAAACAACGTTAAAAAATGAGCCAAAGTTAATGACTTACGTGGGCTATTATTCGATAGACTGTAGCCTTTTTGAATGGTTAATATATTCACTTGCCAAACAAAATCTCTAATAATCACGGCACAAGAACTACAAAGGCCATAGAATGAAAAATGAATTCTTCATATCATAAGAACTTTTTAAAAAAACTAACCACAACAAAGACATCAAATACATTCTAAATGTTCTTTTAATGGAAGTTAATAAAGACATCTACTTCCAATCACTCAGGCGTCTATTATGCTCATAATAGTTATTCTATTTCAGCTAATATTTAACCCTCTAATAGGAAACAATTTTGTCAGCTTGTTTGAGTTTGGAACAAAGATGAGAAAATTGTTAGTCAATCCCATTGCATATGCAATAGGCCAGGGATGTCCAAACTCCGGCTCTCCAGATTTTGCTGAACTACAATTCCCATGATCCTTTGAATGAAATACATAGCCAATGAATACTGGGAGTTGTAGTTCAGCGACATACCTGCAATAGGCTATTTTGATATTGCTATAACTGTTGGACATGGGATAGGGGAAAGCTGTTTAAAAATAAATAAATAAGGCTACATATATATTTAGTTATATTAATATTAACGTTACTGTTTAAACATAAAATTAAAAAAAAGCCATTTAAATTTTACTAGTGCTGTTTAAACATAAAATAAAGGAAAACCATATATGTTTTAACAATGCTGCGTAAATATGAGTTCTAAAAGGAAAGCAAACCATCTCTCCCCTTTCCTTACTACTTTTAAAGTTAAACGAATGGACCCCACCTCATACCTAATACTATTCTACTCAAAAAGTAACGTAAAAGCATGTTAAATAAAATAGGACATAAGCATTACAGGGGCAAGACCAACTCCAAATACCACTAAGATGAAACATAAAGTACTGAAGATTTCACTAAATGTATAAAACATGCATATATGTAAAAAAAAAAAAAAAAGGAGAATCAATTCCAAAGGAGCAGTGAGGTGAGAGGAGAAACCCTACATCACCACCTTTACATTCAGAGTGTCTTGAGCTGTGGGTAAGTTGCTAGGATGCAGAGCAATAAAATACTGAAAGTTACACTAAATATATAACACACAAATGCACAATCACAATATATTATGTTATGTGTAACAGACACTAACTACACTCATTACTAAAATATCCCTATCCTTCTGCTCACCTGTCCCTAGCAACACCATCTTCATTACTTCCACTTTACTCCCCTCCCCTCTCTATTTATCCAATGCACTCTACATATACCTTTCCAGCCTATCTCCTCTCAAATCCTCTATATACATACCCTCCTACCAAACTTTAAAATCCTACTCCCACCTTCCCTTCCTTTCTATCCTTCTGTTCCTTGCAGCTGGCGATGTCTCTCCAAACCCCTGTCCCATCTCAGGAAATTGATTCACAACTGCTATTCATCCCTTCCCTCTCTTGTCCCTCACTGGCCATCTCCACATATAACACTACCCTCACCTCTGCCTTGAACGCTGCAGCCCCGCTCCAAACATGCACCTTAAGTAGGGCGCTAAATCAACACGCTACCTGCAAAGATGCTCCCGTTGTGCTGAACGCTCCTGGAGGAAGTCTAGCACCCAGTCAGACTTTCTCCATTATAGATTCATATTGTGTTTATACCGCGCAGCCCTTGACCTTGCCAAACAGTCTTTTTTTTCCTCTCTCATTAGTTCATGCTCCTGCAATCCCAGGCGTCTCTTTGACACCTTTAATTCTCTTCTTTGCCCTGCTCTAACCACCCCCCAAACTAACCTTAAAGCCGATAGCTTTGCATGTTACTTTACTGACAATTGAACAGCTAAGGAAAGAATTCTCCCCACCCTGCCTTTCTCAACCACACGTAGATCATGCCTTTCCTACCCTTCTGACTTTCGTTACAGCTACTGAACAAGAGGTGGCTGTGCTTCTCCTTTCCTCTCGCCCCACCACTTGCCCGCTCGATCCTATTCCATCTCGCCTTATCCGATCTCTCTCCCTATGTCTTGTTCCTTCCTTAACAAAAATCTTCAACTGCTCTCTCTCTTCTAGCCATTGTCCCTGCTGACCTTAAACATGCCACTGTAGTACCTATCCTGAAAAAAAACATCTCTTGACCCTTCCTCCCCCTCTAACTTTCGTCCCATATCCCTGCTCTCTTTTTCCTCAAAGCTTCTGGAAAGACTTGTCTTTACCTGTACATTTCAATTCCTCAATTCCAACTCTCTCCTTTACCCTCTTCAATCTGGCTTCTGCCCTCTTCACTCGACTGAGACTGCTCTTATCATAGTTACTAATGACCTAATCGCAGCTAATTCCGAAGGCTATTACTTCATACTAATTCTTCTTGACCTCTCTGCTACCTTTGACACCGTTGATAATGCTCTCCTTCTTCAAACTCTTCAAACACTTGGTCTATGACTCTGTCCACTCGTGGTTGTCCTCTTATCTCTCCCAAAGCTCTTCTAGCGTCTCCTTTTCTAATGATACCTCCTCCCCTCGTCTTGTCTCGGTTGGAGTCCCCCAAGACTCTGTCCTTGGTCCTCTTCTATTTTCTCTTTATTCTGCCTCTCTTGGTAAACTTATTACCTCTTTTGGATTCCACTACCACCTGTACGCTGATGACACCCAGATATATTTCTCCTCCCCGGACCTCACCCCTGCTGTCCTGCAACGTGTCACTGCTTGCCTTTCTTCCATCTCGACTAGATGTCCTCCCGCTTTGTGAAACTCAATCTCTCTAAAACTGAGCTCCTTGTTTTTCCTCCTCCTAATACTGACCCTCCCCTTTCGCTCTCCCTTCAAATTAGTGGTATCCACATAAGTCCATCCTTGCAAGCGCGCTGTCTTAGCGTCATACTTGATTCTGGCCTCACCTTTGAGCCATCCAGTGTGTTTCCAAATCCTGTAGATTCCACCTTAAAAACATAGCCCGCATCCGCCCCTTTCTTATGCAAGATGCTACCATTCAATGTTCACATTTGTTCTATATTGGTTGCTATATTACATGCAGAAAATAGGTAACTTTTGATCATTATTTTTACGTTCCTTTATTTCTTCTTTTTCTCACCTAACTCCATTTCACTTAACCAGTTTTTTTTTATATATATTAAATTCTTTATTCTTGTCATGACAGAGAAAGCGACATGTCAATATTATATGGCTTGTGCAAAAGCCGAGTAATGGTAGTCATATTTGCTTTATGATACAGAAAAAAATAATAAATACGTGTTAAATTTTACTCAAGTGATTGGCATGATCGCCATCCATCATTAACCAGCTTTTTTTTGTTTGTGGTCATCCAATAACAAGGATTTGTTTTTTGATTTAGCTATCTCAGAACCACTGTTTATGAAGTATTTAAGTAGCCTCTTTGTGCTTAGAAAATATTTAGATCCTTATAATTTCAGCAGTTGAGAAATTTCTTCTCAGTCTGATGAATTATCCTACATAAATAGCTTTTAAAGTTTCTAATGGATGACAGCTATCTGCCCTATCCTTTCTATACCCTCTAATGTGTATCTACTGATTAGCTGGATCCCCAGTTAAGTTAAGATCCAAAAAAAATAATAGACTTGTTTTCAATTGTTTTGGAGAAGGCTACAATCCAGTCCTGATTATCTAAATGCTTAGTGAATATTCGAGACATGGTCTTTGATCCTGATCCCAAACAAAAAGCAAGTTGTCAATGTATCTACCATGCCAAACAAAATATAGTGATGGGGATTACCGTCACCAAAGATGTGGGACAATTCCCACATAGTCATATAGATGTTAGCATATGAGGGGTCAAACTTAGCTCCCATTGCATTGCCACAACTTTGGAGATAATAATCCCCATCGAACATGAAAAAGCTTTGGGTTAAGAGGAATGAAAGACAATCTACTAACTACATATTCAAGCGTGTCTGAAGTTAAACTTGAGAGTTTATTTGAAAATTTGGAAACCATTCACACTCCTACCTCGTGCGGAAATTAAGAATATAGAGAATTAGTATCATCTAGTGTCAAACATATTGCATTGCTATGGAATTTATAAATCATAATAGACATAGATAAGGTTTTTTTCTATTCCAAAGTAGTCAACTGGGTTAGTATATGTTTCATATCTCGCAAGTAACTTGAGCTTGTTTTTTTCCAAAGAGGTTCAAATTAGATTTATATTGTTTGTTTTAAATGTCCCATGTCCATTAGTATTAGCAATACCAAAAAAGCGTAATGCATAGGATATACTGACAATTTTCTCATCTTTGTTCCAATATCAAACATGCTGAAAATAATTATCTATGTGAATTTTCTATTAGAGGGTTAAAAATTTGCTATAAAACATTCCAATTTATCCCATTAGGAACATAATATAAACCTGAGCGATTGAAACTAGACGTCTTTATGAACTTGCATTTAAAAAGCATTTAGAATTCATTTCATGCCTTTATTGGGGTTAGGTTTTTAAATTTTCTTTTGATATGAAGAATTTTACTATGGTCTTGATTGTTCTTGTGCCACGAATATTAAAGTTTTCTTTCGGCAATTGAATATATTAACCATCAAAAAGGCTACAATTTATCAAATAACAGTCAGTCCACGTAAGCCATTAACTTCGGCACATTTTTTTAATATTGTTTTAATCTGTTCCCAAGTTAGCAATATAGCTGATACAATGTTTCATTTAAAACATACCATTCTAAATGGTTATGTTTAATGTGATAGTGAAACATATGGAGAGACGGTACCGTGCCAGTCTTTACGTTTCTATTTTGTTAATCTTTAATCTTTGTTCTCATTTTATAATGCATGCTCTGTACATATAGTGTTCGTTTTTCTCCATAATGGACATAATATAGCTCGTATTTCTTCATTATCAGCTTTACCTGGTAGGTGGCTGGAGCAAAGAAATTATTTTACTGTGCAAGTCTTTATTTTTCTATTTTGTTAATCTTTTTTTTTTATTTATTTTAAAAGGCATGCTCTGTAACATAAAGGTTTTATTTTTCTCCACAGAGGGCATAATATAGTTTGTATTTTCTCATTAGCATATTTTTTTTTCTAGAATTAAGGGTAGGGGTGCCGATAGAAGCAACTTTCCTGCACTCCGCAACTCAAAGAGTATCTGAATTAATCCAAAATGTCTAATGAATTTACCTCTAGAGGTTATTGTTTGGGTGCAGAGCAATAGAAGTTAATAAAGTTAGAGGGTGGTTTAGTTTGTGCTTGATATTTTTCCCCTCCCCCAAAATATCCTTTTTAAATCACAACCCACATGTCTGTTTTTATGAGGAAGCATCTTGTAACAGATGCGAAACGCGTTTCTTTTAATGTTAGTTTTTTCTTTCGTTTTTGGTGTCCCTTTCCTTTTTCGGACTCAAAGAGTATCTGAATTAATCTAAAATGTCTAATGAATTTACCTCTAGAGGTACTTTTACCGAAGAGGTTATTGTTTGGGTGCAGAGCAATAGAAGCTAATAAAGTTAGGGGGTGGTTTAGTTTGTGCTTGATATTTTTCCCCTCCCCCAAAATATCCTTTTTAAATCACAACCCACATGTCTGTTTTTATGAGGAAGCATCTTGTAACAGATGCGAAACGCGTTTCTTTTAATGTTAGTTTTTTCTTTCGTTTTTGGTGTCCCTTTCCTTTTTCGGACTCAAAGAGTATCTGAATTAATCTAAAATGTCTAATGAATTTACCTCTAGAGGTACTTTTACCGAAGAGGTTATTGTTTGGGTGCAGAGCAATAGAAGCTAATAAAGTTAGGGGGTGGTTTAGTTTGTGCTTGATATTTTTCCCCTCCCCCAAAATATCCTTTTTAAATCACAACCCACATGTCTGTTTTTATGAGGAAGCATCTTGTAACAGATGCGAAACGCGTTTCTTTTAATGTTAGTTTTTTCTTTCGTTTTTGGTGTCCCTTTCCTTTTTCGGACTCAAAGAGTATCTGAATTAATCTAAAATGTCTAATGAATTTACCTCTAGAGGTACTTTTACCGAAGAGGTTATTGTTTGGGTGCAGAGCAATAGAAGCTAATAAAGTTAGGGGGTGGTTTAGTTTGTGCTTGATATTTTTCCCCTCCCCCAAAATATCCTTTTTAAATCACAACCCACATGTCTGTTTTTATGAGGAAGCATCTTGTAACAGATGCGAAACGCGTTTCTTTTAATGTTAGTTTTTTCTTTCGTTTTTGGTGTCCCTTTCCTTTTTCGGACTGTTTATTTACTTATTGTTTTTACACTTATATTTTTGTACGTCCTGCCTGGTTTTTCCCTGTTCTGGAAAATAAATAAGCATTTATAATACAAGTGCCGCCCTTTTCATTGGAAGTCTTCTGGAGTGCAGTTATTTTGCTTTTTCTTTGCAGCCCAGTTTACCAGCAACGGAGTTTTGCATGCTCATTCATTTCATGTGTTACATGAGTACTCCATGTATGTATATTTGTTTAATCATTTTATTTATTTATTTTAATTCTTTATTTTTCATTCCACAAGTGAGCAATACATAGACAAGTTGCAAGTACATTATATATGCATACACAACGGTCAAGTCATCATCAACAGAGTAAATGCATGTGGAAATTTTTAGATAATAGAAATATAAACTGTAATAAAATCACATGTGAGTGACTAACTAGGTTTCCCTCACAGGACAGTTGAGTGGCATGCAGTGGTAACTCTATGGAGGATACTAACTCCTGTAGGGCTGTACCTCTCCCCCAGAATTTCAGGAGTGAACTAAGGGCATGACGCTAAGCACCAGGGAAAGGGGGGGTCTGTTGCAGTAAGATCATCATAACTTTATTGGTATCGCATTGCTTCATGGGCAAATGTTTAGATACATGTGTCAGGATATCTGAGCAGCTTGATAAAGAAAAGTAACACATTAATAGTGATGTCCCGAACGGTTCGCTGACGAATAGTTCCTGGCGAACATAGCTTGTTCGCGTTTGCCACGGATGGCGAACATATGTTCGGTCTGCCCCCTATTCGTCATCATTGAGTAAACTTTGACCCTGTACCTCACAGTCAGCAGACACATTCCAGCCAATCAGCAGCAGACCCTCTCTCCCAGACCCTCCCACCTCCTAGACAGCATACAATTTAGATTAATTCTGAAGCTGCATTCTTTTTTTTTGTTTTTGTGTTTGTGTTTATTATACATTATCCTCCATAGCCAGTAACCTGTGTTTATTATACATTATCCCCCATAGCCAGTAACCTGTGTTTATTATACATTATCCCCCCATAGCCAGTAACCTGTGTTTATTATACATTATCCCCCATAGCCAGTAACCTGTGCTTATTATACATTATCCCCCATAGCCAGTAACCTGTGTTTATTATACATTATCCTCCCATAGCCAGTAACCTGAGTGTAATATAGAGATACTGTGTGTAATAAAGGGATACTGAGTGTAATATAGAGATACTGTCTGTAATACAGAGATACTGCATGTAATACAGGGATACTGTGTGTAATATAGAGATACTGTGTGTAATACAGAGATACTGAGTGTAATACAGGGATACTGAGTGTAATACAGGGATACTGAGTGTAATATAGAGATACTGTGTGTAAAACAGAGATACTGTGTGTAATACAGAGATACTGAGTGTAATACAGGGATACTGTGTGTAATATAGAGATTCTGTGTGTAATATAGAGATACTGAGTGTAATACAGGGATACTGAGTGTAATACAGGGATACTGTGTGTAATATAGAGATACTGTGTGTAATACAGAGATACTGAGTGTAATACAGGGATACAGTGTGTAATACAGGGATACAGTGTGTAATACAGGGATACTGAGTGTAATACAGGGATAAAGTGTGCAATAAGGGGATACAGTGTGTAATACATGTTTATATAGGTTTTTCTTAAAAACTATACAAATGCTAGCAAAACTGCTAGCACAATGTATAGTCATACAAGGTTATTTAATAAAGTGGGAATTCAGTGGGAATTTAAGGCCAGAGTAGCCAAACTGAAATCATTGCTGAATTAGAAATTTTTTCCAAATTAGCTCTTTAACAAATGTTCACAGTTATGTTCTTTTTATGATAATGGCTTTCATTCATTAATCAGCCGATGATCTAAATTTGGGATTGACAAAGAAGTGGCAAGTAATGAGAGAATTTATTTTTTATAATTTGGATATTAGTTGGATATTAGTAGTATTCACTGGTCAGTAGCTGTAACAGTTCAAAATTAGTATAAAATGAGAGGTTTCTACTGCTTGTTAAATACTCAGATAGGCAACTTGGACAAACCAAATCAAAGTCTCTCTTTTCTGGTCCGAGGTTGCTTTTGTGCAGAAAGAGTGGGTTAGCGCCTTAAAAGTGACCTCATATCCAGGTCAGTATGAGCCAATATGTAACAAAAAAAGAGGACAAAGTACACTAAAATATAGTGTAGTAAGTAGATAATATAATCAAATAAAGCAAAAGGAGTTGCACTTACAATGTATGGAGCTAATAATTAGCTACAAATTGATGCGCCTGGGTGGTACAGTTCCAGCCTATGGATATACTCAATGTCTTGATGCAGTGGGGGCTGGTCCAGAGTATGAAAATAAGAACATAAGATGACACCAATATAGTGTAGTATGTTAAGCATACCAGGTGGAGTGAATATATAGATGTGGACTCACAATTTAAGAATCTACTGATGGCTCTCACTAATTGGCATGTAGTGGAACAATCCACACTCTTGGGTACACACAAATTCCCACTCTTGGATATGTGCAACATAAATTCTCACAGTAGCATATATGAGTAAAATAGAGATGAAAAGAAAGTGCTCACTGTTTAATAGGAAATATAAAATATAAAACAGAAATGTACTCACTGTTGTAGAGCAAACATTTGTTTGCTCAATCTATATGGCTTAGGTGGTATGTTCCCCATCCAGGAAATTGATGAACCAATCATCAGGAAAAAAAGTAGGAATGTCCAACGATGACAAAAACAGTATTGTTTATTGAAAATAGTATATAAAAGCAGAAAGTAAAACAAACTAACACCTTTCACCTATCTTATAGGCCTTCTCAAAGTGAACACAGGATCGTACCACCCAGGAACATCAATTTGGAGCGAATTATCAGCTCCATCGATTGTAAGTGCAACTACTTTTGCTTCATTTGATTAGATTATCTGATTACTATGCTATATTTCACACTTTGTCCTCTTTATCGCTACATATTGGCCCAACTGACCTGGATTTGAGGACACGTTCAAGGCTCTGCTCCCCTCTTTCTACACAGTAGCAGTATCAGAACGAAGTTATGGACTGTGTATCTATAGCTTCTGCAAAAATTAGTCTCAGCATTCCAAAACAAGTTTGAGACAGAGATACTAAGTAATTACTTTAAATTTATACCTTACACTAACACGGAAAATTATTGCCAAGTAAATTGTAACTATACGACTTTCATTTTTATATGTCCCTGAACAGATATCAATGCAAAAAATGACTGCTTTGTCCTTTTTCATGATATAACCTTTCGTGCTGTATTTGAAATAAATTGCACCTACTAATTTTCATTAATACAAATCAGATTCTGTTTTTTAGTTACTATTTAATTGGTGACATAATTTCACCATAAAGACTTTTGAAATTAACACTTCAATTACTTTTAGGGTTATTTGATAAAGTGTTAAAAGTCAAGAATTCAAAGTGAATTTAACATTTAAGGCTAATTTAGCTATGCTTCAGTTTGAATTAATGTTGAATTCCTGACAATGCTCACTGTAGTTAATTATTCTGTTAGTATGTATTAAAAAAAATTCTACTTGATAAATTAGTTTAATAATTATTTAAATCATGGGATGATTCCATAGAACAGAAATTCAGGACAAAAGAACCAGTTTGTATTTGCTTTATTAATTTGAATTGTCCAATTTAACAGAATTTGATTACTACATGAAATTGTTTATCTTTTATATAAGAAACAGCACAAATAAGAAGCAAAGTGGGGGTTGTAAGAAGAACAATTGGTTTACATTGGTTTTCAAGTATAAAATAAAACCAATCTATGGGAAATGTAAAATAACGTCACACTCACATTATAATGTATATCTTTATCTTTATACATTCTTTACAGTCTCGTGGCTCAGCAGCTCACCCAAAAGCATTTGGACAGTGGAAGCTAACATTTTTTATTAACTATAAAATATTTAAAGGTTTTAAGCACTTAGATACATTTTACCATACTGTTATGTTGTTTGTTGTATTAGTTATTGGCATCTCAGATGTAGTGCTTGGTAGTGGCTGACCTGTGATTTGGTAGTAATCACTGCTTATGTGAAAGGAAACAGAATTCCATTAATTCATTTTTTTTCAAGCAAGTAACTAATCACCTAACGTTGGGTTTGAGCCCATTATTGAAAATCGAAGGCTTTAAGAAGTTCTGAGTAAAGTAATCAATGTTAAGAATGGACCAGTGGAATTAATGTGCACTGAATCATTTTTTTAACCTTGACCAGCTTTTTAATTGAAGCCAAGGTTAATAAGATTTCACTTAAAGGGTTATATTTGCATGTATTTATCACTTTGTTGCCTTACAGCACATACCAATCATGCCTTAGTGCAGGTTATTCAAAGTGTGTGTATTTGGGAATGTCAAGTAAATTAAACTTTTAAACCACAATAGTTAGAATGGTAAAATTCTTCATGTCACCTATTCCTAATTGTATCGAAACCATGATTTCCAAAGAGGTAGAAGAATAAAAGGTAATATATTGAAAATTGGAATATTTAAAAATAAATAAATAGAGGTACTAGTAGGACTTATTGCATTACCCAGACAGTAGTAGATTTTGAATTTATAACAACATTTATTATGTTTTTTTCCCCCAAGAGATTGAACCTCAGATTGTCATAGAGGGACGTTTAATGTTCCTATGCTTACAGTTATTTCTGTTATGCTTTGACTTTGTTGCAGATTGTTTGTTTTGATGCCCATTGCCATACGTTCATTTGAATCCTGCCAAAGTTCTCTCAGCAAACATAACAGACAGTGGAGTTATATTATGACCTTTCACTAGAGGTAGAAAAGCTAAGAACAAATAGCAGAATGCAGATATCTTGAATAAGCTTCTTGAAAATCAATAAATCAATAAAATTATGGAAAAAAAAATCAATAATGATTTAATATTTTGAGTATATTTATTTTTAAATCACCCAATACAGCATTGGATGTATTTCATTCAGACTAACAGTGTAGTGTTTGAAATTGAGGCAAAAAGGATAAATACATGGAGAACGACCTGTCTCAAGCAATAGCAAGCTGTATGAATTAACATTTTATAATGCAACCGAACCACAAGGCAGCTGATAGAGATTAGAAAAATCACGTCAATACTAATATTAATTTCAGGAATGACTGATCCTTTAGTTATTGAAGAGTCATCCTAGTAGAGTGTGGATTTTTTTTTAAGTGAGCTTTAAGTCAATAGTAACAGAATATCTTTAAATATAAGACACAATCTGGGGGGCGAACTGGTCATTTTTCTTAGAAATTTATTTGAAGGGCCCACATGGCATATTTTACCACCAATAAATCGAAATTTAAAGAGGTATGCAGATTGGAATGGGTGGTCTAGACTAAGAGGGGGCATTGCCAGTAACACAACTTGCATCACTGCTTTCACCCATGATTTCGGTTTTGCCTGGAAAAAGGGGCCACTGATGGACTAAATTGACCTGTATGGCTGACCCCTAGCCTGCATGACTATACAGAGAGTTCTACTGAAGCACTCTCTGCAGGGTCCTTGTGTCTGTGCACAGTGCTTGCACTGTGTTATCCAAAAAGAGTTGACTGGTGTTCCTAGGGAACTAAAATCAGGATAGAGGGACAGCACTCCAAAATCATAACAGTCCCACCAAAACAATGTCATGAATACAGAGAGATCCAACACGCAGTATGTAATAAATTAATAAGTATAAATGTATACATTGTATGCGTATATGTATGCATGAAGTATACAATGACAGAGAATAGTCAGGGACAAGCCGTAGACAAGGAAGCCAGAAATCAGGCATAGCGAATAACAGTCGAGTCACAGGAGTATAGAAAGTAGAATTGTTAGAAAAAGTCAAGGTCAGAACCAGAAATGCAATACAAGAAATATAACGTGCTATTGTGATCAAAAAAAGAACCACATCAGGGCAATGACCTATGCCCTAAGAACCTTTTTATACTTTGTCTCTATTTTGTAGCCACACCCTCAGAACATTTGAATTTGATAGTATTTGTGGCCATGATGTCATGGACATCATGACGTTGGTGTGCACGTCCCTCATAAAAGGGGGAGGTGCTACATCAACTTGCGTCAAAACCACTGAGGAGACGTGGGAAACCGCTGGAAAGATCCCCCTCCACATGTTGGACAACACAGCCGGGGAAATAAAAGGTACCCTGACAAATAGGGACTGTTGGTGAATATGGTCAGTCAGTTTCGATTACTCTTCCTGCCAAGGGAGTGTGAGTACCAGGTAACATTTCACAAAGGAAGGCTGCTCATGGTCTCTGTCTTTAGACAAATAGTACCTAGCCTGGTTTTGACTGGGATCCAAATAATGTAATTTAATATCACAACAGGCAGTTTCTTGGTGCAGGATAAATATCCAGCCTTTTTCCAAATTTTTAGGACTCAAGAAAATGGCATTTTGGCTTCATGTGTCCACATCTTCTATAGGCATGAACAATTCAAACTTTCCCCCTTCATGTTAGGTTGTACGATAAGTTCTTATCTTGTTATTGTGGAAATTAAGCCAAAGTATTCTGAGCCAAGGGCCATTTATGAAATCCCCAGCCAACATCCCACGTTGGCTATGCAAATGCCAACCTTTCATTTACAGCTCCACAACAATCAGCGAGGGAATATAATTCTAGTAAATGTCTGCTTACTTGTAAATGTCTGCCTAATCTGCTGGGAATTTCATAAAAAAGGAAAAAGTACTATGTGTATCACAGCATTTATTTATTGGAAAAACAACTCTACCCTAATTGTGTCATTAAAACAAGACATTCAAGAAGCAAAGAAAATGCAAGACTTGCAACCAACATTCAGTCTTAGATTAAATTTGAAACCCTTCAAAATTAAATCTTTTAAAACAGCGAGTTTAGAATGCTGACTGTCTAGTGAGACACTGTAACAGAGCTGTGTTGTTAAGAGTGCAGAGGGGTACATAGAGGTAAATGTAGAGGGGACTTTGTTTTTGGGGTCCTTAATATTGGGGAACTATCTGGGTCAGTTAGGGAGTGCATGTGCTCTCAGTAGAGACATGACACCTGGCTGAGATTATTAAGAATTACAGACCACAACTACTTCAGTGTCCACAAGATTACAGATTATACTGTGTGATGCTAGAATGTATCCACACTTCCCCATATTTTACTTGCCCAATAAGGACATTATAATTTTTTGTTAGGGATAATACTATTTAAGGACTTTTAATTTACTTCACAACTTAATCACAAATAAATAATGTAATGTGATTTCGACCAATGCTTTCATTGTAGTTTATGGCATATCATGGCATGTCGCACAGCTGCAAAGTTCTGTTATGAACTCATAGCAAACAGACATTCTGAGATTCTAAAGAGGGACATTAGAATAGAAAAGTGGGTCAGAGAGATATACTATAAATATGTATTCCTTAAATATGTTACTAAGGAGCACTGTGTACCCCTAGTCTCGTTCGGTTATCCATTTATTCTGGAAGTATTTGAGAATGTTTCCACTTTTTCTTTTTTGATTCCAAATGTGTATTTCTCTTGAAAATTCTCGCCAATTACCAGTCTGAATCGTAAACCAGTTGGAGTTGCACATTTTTTCACCAATCTGGAGTGGAAGTACCCTCTCTACAAACCTCTTTTCCGTTCAAATATTTAGATTGACCTCATGAATTGAGATTGCACTTCTTAGACCTATTCTTGGCATACATCTTATTTTAAAAAATAATGTTATATGACTCTTCATAACATAAGTACCTACAAGTAGCTCTGTAATAAGATACTTCAAAATGAAGTTGACAATGCCATGACTTTGAATCCAGGAAGAATGTGAATTATAAAATGTCATTGCTATTCCAGAAATGTAGGAGAAAAGGAGATCAAAGGCTAAAAGCAATCCTTTGCCATAACAGAATAAAATAAACATTAAAAGAGTTTGTTGAGGGAATTATGACTTAGATGATGATCAGATCACATTTTATGACCAATTTGTGCAGAAATCCATATCATTCCAAAGGGTTCACATACTTTTTCTTGCAACTGTAGATTGCCTCGGGGAGAATTTTCGTGTATCTAATGATTTTTTTTCTTTAAAATCAGATATTGATTTAGGATATTATGACAACCACAGATTAAATATTATACCCCACAAACAGATTTCATATCTTTATACAACAGTTTAAAAGGGAACTGTCACATCTGGGGAATTTTCATATTTTGTGTACATGTTTGTCACACTCCCTCCTCCAACCATGCCACATTCACCCTTCACACCAACCTTGTGATACACACATACCCCCTACTATGCCACACTTGCCCTGTCACATTAACCCCTCCAATCCTGTCACACTCGTCCCTCCTACCATGCCACTATTGCCCTGACACACTTACCTCCACTCGCCCTGTCACACTCCCTCATCAAACCACGTCATACTCGCCCTCCCTCATTTTCTCTTACAACTCCCACCCTGTCCCATTTACCTCCTTCGTCCTGTCACACTCTCCCTGCCACTGGTACCCCTTTACTCACCCTATCACAGTCACCAGCTGAAGACATACATCATACACACTTTATTATTTGGTAAATGATTTTTTAATAGCTTTTTTGCTCAAATAAAATTTTTATTTTTGTTTCTTATAAACCCCTTCACACCAGTACTTATGTATACACGACTGTCAGGCTAAGAATGTAAGCTCGATTGAGCAGGGTCCTCTTCGACCTATTGTTCCTGTAAGTTTATTTGTAATTGTCCTATTTATAGTTACATCCCCTCTCATAATATTGTAAAGCGCTACGGAATCTGTTGGCGCTATATAAATGGCAATAATAATAATAATAATAATAATGCAACCATACCCCACAATTGTGTATAAACGATTGGCATACTTGCAAATTAAATTTATTTATTGCAAATTAAATTTGTTTGCAAATTATGCTACAACTATAGCCAAATAGCTCACAGTCAGGGCCGGATTAATATCGGGGCTGATGGAGCTGCAGCTCCAGGTCCAGGCCCAGGCCCAGGCCCATGGAATAGGCCCATTGATTAAAAAAAAAATGTAAAAAAATATATATATTTTTTTTTTTTTTTTTTTTTTACATTTTTTTTTCACACATTACTCTTAGGGATTCCACCTGGCTTTTATTTTATTGGCACAGTCAGTATTTGAGGCAGCCTGGTTGGTGCCAATATTGCAGTGATACTGGCAATACAAATGCTGGTATTTTTCTCAGTATAAACAAGAGATTACTATGCCATACCAGCACTGGCCAGTAGGGGTCACTGTATGTGGAGACAGGCAGGGATAGGAAGTTCCAGCAAATCCCTCCCTGCCTATCTATACTCACTGATCTGCAGGGGTGCAGCTACAGAGAGTCCAGACAGCAACTCCCACCCTGCAGAGACAGCCTACAGCTCAGAGAAGTAAGGGATGGGGGAAAGGCTGCAAGGAGACATACACTGAGACACTAAGGGACATTGGGAGACATTATGACACAGACACATGGGGACACAGTGTCCCCATGTCTCCCAGCCAGTGTCCGTGGTGTCTCAGTGCCCCCTAGTCTCCCAGTGACCCCTAGTCTCCAGGTGCCCCCAGTCTGCCAGTGTCTCACTGTCCCCATGTCTCCTAGTGCCTCAAGTGTCTCAATGTCCACATGTCTCCAAGCTAGTGTCCCTAGTGTATGTGGCCCTGGTGTCTCAGTGTCCCCATGTCTCCCAGTGCCCCCATGTCTCAATGTCCCCATGTCCCCCAGCCAGTGTCTCTAGTGTCTGTGTCCCTGGTGTCTGTGTCCCCATGTCTTCAAGTGTCCCCTAGTTTCCCAGTGTCCCCATGTGTCCCAGCCAGAGTCCCCTAGTCTCCAAGTGTCACTGCTGTCTCAGTGTCCCTAGGTCTCCCCGTGTCCCCAGGTCTCCCCGTCTTCCTAGTGTCCTAGTGACATGGGGACCCTGGGATACATGGGGACACAGGGAGACATGGGGCATTGAGACAATGTGACACATAGGATCACTGGGAGACCTGGGGACACGACACTAGGGGACACTGGGAGACATGGGGCACTGAGACATTGATACATAGGAACACTGAGACCTGGAGTAATCGACACATGGGGGCACTGAGTCATGAGGGTACTGGGAGACATGGGGGCACTGGGAGGAATCCATCTATACAGCAGAATCAAACTAAGTAGTTTTTTTGTGATTTTACAGCATTTTCTCTTATGTCACTCCTTGTGATTTACATCATGTGATGTCACCCATACATATTTAATTATACAAATTAGTAAGGCCGGTATGTTTTTCCAAGAAAAGTGGCAACCCTAACTACTTTTCACATACTCTTACTTAAGGATGGAAACGTAAGAGGGATGTATGGGAACAAAACTTGTGTGGACTGACTGACAATGAATATAGTTAAAGGGACACTATAGTCACAAGAACAACTACAGCTTATTGAATTTATTCTGGTGAGTAGAATCATTACCTTCAGGCTTTTTGCTGTAAACTTTGTCTTTTCAGAGAAAATGCAGTGTTTACATTACAGCCTAGGGATAACTTCACTGGCCACTACTCAGATAGCTGTTAGAGATCCTTCCTGGGTTATGGCTGCCTACAATGCATCCAAACATTCAGTGTCTCCTCCCTCTGCATGCAGACACTGAACTTTCCTCATTGAGATTCATCTCTATGAGGAGATGCTGATTGGCCAGGGCTGTGTTTGAATCATGTTGGCTCTGCCCCTGATCTGCCTCTTTGTCAGTCTCAGCCAATCCTATGGAGAAGCACTGTGATTGGATCAGGCCACCTCTTCTCATGATGTCAGCAGACTGCTTGTGTTTCTGAGTCTAACAACATGCAGAGTTACAGCTTCAGGCTTGAATACAGTAAGATTTTGCTATACTTATGGAGGCATGAGGGGCCCAGGGGGGCTAGATTGTGGTGTTAACACTATAGGGTCAGGAATACATGTTTGTGTTCCTGACCCTATAGTGATCCTTTAAGTTAATGCTGACTTTGGTCTCTCTAACACTGTGGCATGTTCCCTTTCTTCTACACTCACTACACACAGCTTTTCTCTGTCCCAGACTATATACCAGGAGCGTCTGCTTGCTAGTAAGAAGGTAAGGAGACAAGTGGACCAGCGAGTGCTAGGGGACAGTCCTTAGAAAGCGTTGAGCGAGCGCATCATTAGATGCATTTATGCCAAGCTCAGGGTGCTGTCTGCATTGTATGCCCTTAGTTGGCCAGCTGCATGATTGGCAGTCAGCCTGACATGCATTCATGCCAGGCTGGCCTTCTAATTCTTTGGGCAGACATGTCCTCTTTTTGGGCATGTTCGCCCCTTTTGGCAGGTTACATGATTTGTGTCAGTGGTACACCCTTTTACCGTGCCCATTGACTTCCTGCTTGACTGGACATTGCTGTTAGGGGTTATGGATTTACTTGAAAGATGAAAACATAAATTAGAGAGAGATTAGCCTAGGGTATGTGTTTTCTTATAGCTGCTGTTTTCTTTCTCTCCAGCACCATCTCCATCAGATACATGACGCTCGGGAGTGTTTTACTGTTTTTGGTCGATATGATTCTGTAATTAGGCCCGTCATAATTGTCAGCACCAGGCCCACTGGGCTCTTAATCTGGCCCTGCTCACAGTGCAGGGGCACAGGAAGCCGTGACACTGCAAGCTTCTAAACAATGAATGCAGAGACTAGCTCTCTGTATCCAGCGCAGCAAGCCCGCCCTTCAATATAGCAACTGCTCCTTACACACATAAAATGCAACTCTATTATTTTTTAACGTTGGGTGTTAGTGGGGCCTCATGTTTGAGTTTTGCCTAAGGCCTCATAAAGTCTAGAGCTGCCTCTGTGTGTCATAATAAATATACTTTATAGCAAAAGTTTCTATAATCTGACCCTACATTCAAATTTTGATACATTGCTTCTTGTAAAGCTCTTTTTACTCTACTCCTTACATGTCACATGACCTCTCACTTCCTGCCATGTCAGTTGACCTCCTTGCATCCTCATTCCTCGCCATGTCACTTGCCTTTTCTTCCCTCCCCATGTTACTTGTCCACATCTTTCTCCCCACATCACTTGCCCTCCCCGTTGTCCCCACATCACTTGTCCCCTCCTCTGTCCCCACATTACTTGTCCTCTCCTCAGTCCCCACATTACTTGTCCTCACCTCTGTCCCTACATCACTTGGCCTCTTGTTTGTCCCCACATCACTTGTCCTTTCCTGTGTCCCCACATCATGTGTCCTCTCCTCTGCCCCACATCATGTGTCCTCTCCTCTGTCCCCACATCATGTGTCCTCTCCTCTGTCCCCACATCATGTGTCCTCTCCTCTGTCCCCACATCATGGTTCCTCTCCTCTGTCCCCATATTACTTGTCCTCTCTTCTGTCCCCATATTACTTGTCCTCTCTTCTGTCCCTACATCACATGCCCTCTCATCTGTCCCCACATCACATGCCCTCTCTTCTGTCCCCACATTACTTGTTCTCTCTTCTGTCCCCACATCACTTGCCCCCTCCTCTGTCCGCAAAAAACATGTGCTCTCCTCTGTCCCCACATTACTTGCCCTCACCTCTGTCCCCATATTATGTGCCCTCTCCTCTGTCCCAACATCACTTGACACCCTCTTCTGTCCCATGTCACTTGTCCTCTCCCGCCATACCCTATGTAATTTGCGCTGTATGATAAGGGTATGAGACTACATGATAGCTCCCCTTATTTCTCAGGAATATGCAGCCTGTGAGGGATTAAATAATGAGTGGGCTTGTACAGATACTTGAAAAACCAGAAGGAAGCATATCCCCCCTCAGACATATAGATTGTGTATGTTTAGAAAGACGTTCACCCATCCACTCCGTCCCTAATATATGTATGCTTCCCGATGGTTGCCCAGTGCCTCTAATTCCCACTTGTGCCAGATTACTACCAATCTAAATAGCACCGTGCCAGATGGATGCTCAGACTGGCAAAGGAAATTAGCTAATCACAAAAGATATCTCTCATTATTAAATTGTCTTCTTCTTACAGTATGTAATTCTATAGAGGGCCAATAAACTGTATTACTGTATCTCCCAGCATTTGGAACTCTGTTCTGTCTGTGTAGGTAAACAAGGCACAACTCTGATTTAAAATAAAGTACTGTAGTATCTTTCAGATAGTTTGCTTCCAGTGAAACATTGAAACTTTAAAAGAGCAGAAATATTCCAAAGTTAAATTGAAAGAGTCACAAATCACAAATGAGATCTGCCTACGTTAATTACCCTGGGTATTTAATGTGAAACATGAAATGAGTACTCCTGTAGACTTACAACTGAAAAAGAAAACAATTAAAATCTACCTGTTCAATAATTCATTTATTAATCACAAAATGACACCGTTTTCAGTCTCTTCTAAGCTCTGTGGACACTACTGGAGCACGAAATCTCATCTTCTGAGAACCCAACTTTGCCTGCTCAAGTGAAAACTAATTTAATTATTTTAGATATATTTATAGCCATCCATGACGCATAGAACCTTTGACATGTAGTAGCAGAGATTTATCCAGTAGCCTTTTACTGATAGATACATAATGTCTTGTTAATCCTCACTCACTGTCATGTGTCCCATGCCCCATCACATTGAGTTACAGTGACTGTCCTCCTGATGCAAGTCATGCTTTTAGAGTCACCGCTTAACTAACCTATTAGGCAAACAGACAGACATTTATCAAAGACATTTGACACAAATCCATAGATAATATCTCAGGGTTGCCATGGTTTCCATCAGGTGAGTGTAATCAATCTGATTTTAGTGTATAATATATTTATAGTATAGGACCCATCCATTTAACCCCTGTGTAGCTAGTTGAAAACATTTTTTTTTCCTCAAATGCAAGATTAAAATGGTCCTGTACAAAAAAAAAGATCTCATTAATAAAAAAATGAAACGTGGAATTTATTGCAGATAATAACTAATGATTCTACATAAAATAATGAGAGATTTTCTCATTGTAACCATCTTAGTATTTTTTGCTGGAGAAGCCAATTTTTTTCTGATTGTGCATTTTTTTTTTATATATTTGCTATTGCCCCATTTTTCACCCCTAGCCTCACCTCCCAAGTGCAGTCAAAATACACTGCTGTCCTAGTGATACGGACAGAATGGCGTCAGATGTACAAACTCTGTGAAATGGAGAGAAGATTATGAGGAGAGATTGTATGAGGGTGAGCCAATCAATGAGTGTCTATCTGGCTTTTATAGCTCAAGTAGACCAAAAGCAGAGCAGGGCTCGGCAGCACCCACATTAGCATCAAACTGTGCCAAAACATTTGACAGGTTGCAGCTAGTGATGTACCGAACTGCTCGCTGGCGAATAGTTCCTGGCGAACATAGCGTGTTCGCGTTCGCCACAGCGGGCGAACACATGCGCGGTTCGATCTGCCCCCTATTCGTCATCATTGAGTAAACTTTGACCCTGTGCCTCACAGTCAGCAGACACATTCCAGCCAATCAGCAGCAGACCCTCCCTTCCAGAACCTCCCACCTCCTGTACAGCATCCATTTTAGATTCATTCTGAAGCTGCATTCTTAGATAGAGGAGGGAAAGTGTAGCTGCTGCTCATTTGATAGGGAAATTGATAGCTAGGCTAGTGTATTCAGTGTCCACTACAGTCCTGAAGTCTGATCTCTGCTCTCTGATCTCTGCTGTAAGGACAGCACCCCAAAAATCCCTTTTTAGGGCTAGAACATCAGTCTGCTTTTTTTTTCTGTGTAATCTAATTGCAGTTGCCTGCCTGCCAGCTTCTGTGTCAGGCTCACAGTGGATACTGTGCCCACTTGCCCAGTGCCACCACTCATATCTGGTGTCACAATAGCTTGCATTTAAAAACAAAAAAAAATTTCACTGTAATAGATTGAATAGCAGTTAGTTGTCTGCAAGCGTCTGTGTGTCAGGCCTACAGCGTGTACTCTGCCAACCTCTGCCAGTGCACAGTGCCACTAATATCTGGTGTCACAATAGCGTGCATTTAAAACAATATATTTTTTTCACTGTAATAGATTGAATAGCAGTTAGTTGTCTGCAAGCGTCTGTGTGTCAGGCCAACAGCATGTACTCTGCAAACCGCTGCCAGTGCACATTGTCACTCAAATGTGGTGTCACAATAGCGTGCATTCAAAACCAAAAAACTTTTTTCACTGTTATAGATTGAATAGCAGTTAATTGTCTTCAAGCGGGAGTGTCAGGCCTACAGCGTGTACTCTGCCAACCTCTGCCAGTGCACATTGCCACTCTTATCTGGTGTCACAATAGCGTGCATTTAAAACCAAAAAACTTTTTTCACTGTTATAGATTGAATAGCAGTTAGTTGTCTTCAAGCGGGTGTCAGGCCTACAGCGTGTACTCTGCCAACCTCTGCCAGTGCACATTGCCACTCATATCTGGTGTCACAATAGCGTGCATTTAAAACCAAAAAACTTTTTTCACTGTTATGGATTGAATAGCAGTTACTTGTCTTCAAGCGGCTGTGTCAGGCCTACAGCGTGTACTCTGCCAACCTCTGCCAGTGCACATTGCCACTCTTATCTGGTGTCGCAATAGATTGCATTTAAAAAACAAAACACTTTATTCACTGTTATAGATTGAATAGCAGTTAGTTGTGTTCAAGCAGGTGCAGGCCTACAGCGTGTACTCTGCCAACCTCTGCCAGTGCACATTGCCACTCATATCTGGTGTCACAATAGCGTGCATTTAAAACCCCAAATCCCTTTTCACTGTTATAGATTGAATAGCAGTTAGTTGTCTGTAAGCGGGTGTCAGGCCTACAGCGTGTACTCTGCCAACCTCTGCCAGTGCACATTGCGACTCATATCTGGTGTCACAATAGCGTGCATTTAAAACCAAAAATCTTTTTTCACTGTTATAGATTGAATAGCAGTTAGTTTTCTTCAAGCGGGTGTGTCAGGCCTACAGCTTGTACTCTGCCAACCTCTGCCAGTGCACATTGCCACTCTTATCTGGTGTCGCAATAGATTGCATTTAAAAACCCCAAAACTTTTTACACTGTTATAGATTGAATAGCAGTTAGTTGTCTTCAAGCGGGTGTCAGGCCAACAGCGTGTACTCTGCCAACCTCTGCCAGTGCACATTGCCACTCATATCTGGTGTCACAATAGCGTGCATTTAAAACAAAAACACTTTTTTCACTGTTATAGATTGAATAGCAGTTGTGTTCAAGCGGGTGTCAGGTCTACAGCGTGTACTCTGCCAACCTCTGCCAGTGCACATTGACACTTTTATCTGGTGTCGCAATAGATTGCATTTAAAAACCCAAAAACTTTTTTCACTGTTGTAGATTGAATAGCAGTTAGTTGTCTTCAAGCGTGTGTGTCAGGCCTACAGCGTGTACTCTGCCAACCTCTGCCAGTGCACATTGCCACTCTTATCTGGTGTCGCAATAGATTGCATTTAAAAACCAAAAAACTTTTTACACTGTTATAGATTGAATAGCAGTTAGTTGTCTTCAAGCGGGTGTCAGGCCTACAGCGTGTACTCTGCCAACCTCTGACAGTGCACATTGCCACTCATATCTGGTGTCACAATAGCGTGCATTTAAAACCCAAAAACTTTTTTCACTGTTATAGATTGAATAGCAGTTACTTGTCTTCAAGCGGGTGTCAGGCCAACAGCGTGTACTCTGCCAACCTCTGCCAGTACACATTGCCACTCATATCTGGTGTCACAATAGCGTGCATTTAAAACCAAAAACTTTTTTCACTGTTATAGATTGAATAGCAGTTACTTGTCTTCAAGCGGCTGTGTCAGGCCTACAGCGTGTACTCTGCCAACCTCTGCCAGTGCACATTGCCACTCTTATCTGGTGTCGCAATAGATTGCATTTAAAAAACAAAACACTTTATTCACTGTTATAGATTGAATAGCAGTTAGTTGTGTTCAAGCAGGTGCAGGCCTACAGCGTGTACTCTGCCAACCTCTGCCAGTGCACATTGCCACTCATATCTGGTGTCACAATAGCGTGCATTTAAAACCCCAAATCCCTTTTCACTGTTATAGATTGAATAGCAGTTAGTTGTCTGTAAGCGGGTGTCAGGCCTACAGCGTGTACTCTGCCAACCTCTGCCAGTGCACATTGCGACTCATATCTGGTGTCACAATAGCGTGCATTTAAAACCAAAAATCTTTTTTCACTGTTATAGATTGAATAGCAGTTAGTTTTCTTCAAGCGGGTGTGTCAGGCCTACAGCTTGTACTCTGCCAACCTCTGCCAGTGCACATTGCCACTCTTATCTGGTGTCGCAATAGATTGCATTTAAAAACCCCAAAACTTTTTACACTGTTATAGATTGAATAGCAGTTAGTTGTCTTCAAGCGGGTGTCAGGCCAACAGCGTGTACTCTGCCAACCTCTGCCAGTGCACATTGCCACTCATATCTGGTGTCACAATAGCGTGCATTTAAAACAAAAACACTTTTTTCACTGTTATAGATTGAATAGCAGTTGTGTTCAAGCGGGTGTCAGGTCTACAGCGTGTACTCTGCCAACCTCTGCCAGTGCACATTGACACTTTTATCTGGTGTCGCAATAGATTGCATTTAAAAACCCAAAAACTTTTTTCACTGTTGTAGATTGAATAGCAGTTAGTTGTCTTCAAGCGTGTGTGTCAGGCCTACAGCGTGTACTCTGCCAACCTCTGCCAGTGCACATTGCCACTCTTATCTGGTGTCGCAATAGATTGCATTTAAAAACCAAAAAACTTTTTACACTGTTATAGATTGAATAGCAGTTAGTTGTCTTCAAGCGGGTGTCAGGCCTACAGCGTGTACTCTGCCAACCTCTGACAGTGCACATTGCCACTCATATCTGGTGTCACAATAGCGTGCATTTAAAACCCAAAAACTTTTTTCACTGTTATAGATTGAATAGCAGTTACTTGTCTTCAAGCGGGTGTCAGGCCAACAGCGTGTACTCTGCCAACCTCTGCCAGTACACATTGCCACTCATATCTGGTGTCACAATAGCGTGCATTTAAAACCAAAAACTTTTTTCACTGTTATAGATTGAATAGCAGTTAGTTGTCTTCAAGCGGGTGTGTCAGGCCTACAGCGTGTACTCTGCCAACCTCTGCCAGTGCACATTGCCACTCATATCTGGTGTCACAATAGCGTGCATTTAAAACCAAAAACTTTTTTCACTGTTATAGATTGAATAGCAGTTAGTTGTGTTCAAGCGGGTGTCAGGTCTACAGCGTGTACTCTGCCAACCTCTTCCAGTGCACATTGCCACTTTTATCTGGTGTCGCAATAGATTGCATTTAAAAACCCATAAACTTTTTTCACTGTTATAGATTGAATAGCAGTTAGTTGTCTTCAAGCGGGTGTGTCAGGCCTACAGCGTGTACTCTGCCAACCTCTGCCAGTGCACAATGCCACTCTTATCTGGTGTCGCAATAGATTGCATTTAAAAACCAAAAAAACGTTTTACACTGTTATAGATTGAATAGCAGTTAGTTGTCTGCAAGCAGGTGTCAGGCCTACAGCGTGTACTCTGCCAACCTCTGCCAGTGCACATTGCCACTCATATCTGGTGTCACAATAGCGTGCATTTAAAACAAAAAAACTTTTTTCACTGTTATAGATTGAATAGCAGTTAGTTGTGTTCAAGCGGGTGTCAGGTCTACAGCGTGTACTCTGCCAACCTCTTCCAGTGCACATTGCCACTTTTATCTGGTGTCGCAATAGACTGCATTTAAAAACCCATAAACTTTTTTCACTGTTATAGATTGAATAGCAGTTAGTTGTCTGCAAGCAGGTGTCAGGCCTACAGCGTGTACTCTGCCAACCTCTGCCAGTGCACATTGCCACTCATATCTGGTGTCACAATAGCATGCATTTAAAACAAAAAAACTTTTTTCACTGTTATAGATTGAATAGCAGTTAATTGTGTTCAAGCGGGTGTCAGGTCTACAGCGTGTACTCTGCCAACCTCTGCCAGTGCACATTGCCACTCTTATCTGGTGTCGCAATAGATTGCATTTAAAAACCCAAAAACTTTTTTCACTGTTATAGATTGAATAGCAGTTAGTTGTCTTCAAGCGGGTGTGACAGGCCTACAGCGTGTACTCTGCCAACCTCTGCCAGTGCACATTGCCACTCATATCTGGTGTCACAATAGCGTGCATTTAAAACCAAAAACTTTTTTCACTGTTATAGATTGAATAGCAGTTAGTTGTGTTCAAGCGGGTGTCAGGTCTACAGCGTGTACTCTGCCAACCTCTTCCAGTGCACATTGCCACTTTTATCTGGTGTCGCAATAGATTGCATTTAAAAACCCATAAACTTTTTTCACTGTTATAGATTGAATAGCAGTTAGTTGTCTTCAAGCGGGTGTGTCAGGCCTACAGCGTGTACTCTGCCAACCTCTGCCAGTGCACAATGCCACTCTTATCTGGTGTCGCAATAGATTGCATTTAAAAACCAAAAAAACGTTTTACACTGTTATAGATTGAATAGCAGTTAGTTGTCTGCAAGCAGGTGTCAGGCCTACAGCGTGTACTCTGCCAACCTCTGCCAGTGCACATTGCCACTCATATCTGGTGTCACAATAGCGTGCATTTAAAACAAAAAAACTTTTTTCACTGTTATAGATTGAATAGCAGTTAGTTGTGTTCAAGCGGGTGTCAGGTCTACAGCGTGTACTCTGCCAACCTCTTCCAGTGCACATTGCCACTTTTATCTGGTGTCGCAATAGACTGCATTTAAAAACCCATAAACTTTTTTCACTGTTATAGATTGAATAGCAGTTAGTTGTCTGCAAGCAGGTGTCAGGCCTACAGCGTGTACTCTGCCAACCTCTGCCAGTGCACATTGCCACTCATATCTGGTGTCACAATAGCATGCATTTAAAACAAAAAAACTTTTTTCACTGTTATAGATTGAATAGCAGTTAATTGTGTTCAAGCGGGTGTCAGGTCTACAGCGTGTACTCTGCCAACCTCTGCCAGTGCACATTGCCACTCTTATCTGGTGTCGCAATAGATTGCATTTAAAAACCCAAAAACTTTTTTCACTGTTATAGATTGAATAGCAGTTAGTTGTCTTCAAGCGGGTGTGACAGGCCTACAGCGTGTACTCTGCCAACCTCTGCCAGTGCATATTGCCACTCTTATCTGGTGTCGCAATAGATTGCATTTAAAAACCAAAAAACTTTTTTCACTGTTATAGATTGAATAGCAGTTAGTTGTCTGCAAGCGGGTGTCAGGTCTACAGCGTGTACTCTGCCAACCTCTGCCAGTGCACATTGCCACTCTTATCTGGTGTTGCAATAGATTGCATTTAAAAACCCAAAAACTTTTTTCACTGTTATAGATTGAATAGCAGTTAGTTGTCTTCAAGCGGGTGTGTCAGGCCTACAGCGTGTACTCTGCCAACCTCTGCCAGTGCACATTGCCACTCTTATCTGGTGTCGCAATAGATTGCATTTAAAAACCAAAAAACTTTTTACACTGTTATAGATTGAATAGCAGTTAGTTGTCTTCAAGCGGGTGTCAGGCCTACAGCGTGTACTCTGCCAACCTCTGACAGTGCACATTGCCACTCATATCTGGTGTCACAATAGCGTGCATTTAAAACCCAAAAACTTTTTTCAGTGTTATAGAGTGAATAGCAGTTACTTGTTTTCAAGCGGGGGTCAGGCCAACAGCGTGTACTCTGCCAACCTCTGCCAGTACACATTGCCACTCATATCTGGTGTCACAATAGCGTGCATTTAAAACCAAAAACTTTTTTCACTGTTATAGATTGAATAGCAGTTAGTTGTCTTCAAGCGGGTGTGTCAGGCCTACAGCGTGTACTCTGCCAACCTCTGCCAGTGCACATTGCCACTCATATCTGGTGTCACAATAGCGTGCATTTAAAACCAAAAACTTTTTTCACTGTTATAGATTGAATAGCAGTTAGTTGTGTTCAAGCGGGTGTCAGGTCTACAGCGTGTACTCTGCCAACCTCTTCCAGTGCACATTGCCACTTTTATCTGGTGTCGCAATAGATTGCATTTAAAAACCCATAAACTTTTTTCACTGTTATAGATTGAATAGCAGTTAGTTGTCTTCAAGCGGGTGTGTCAGGCCTACAGCGTGTACTCTGCCAACCTCTGCCAGTGCACAATGCCACTCTTATCTGGTGTCGCAATAGATTGCATTTAAAAACCAAAAAAACGTTTTACACTGTTATAGATTGAATAGCAGTTAGTTGTCTGCAAGCAGGTGTCAGGCCTACAGCGTGTACTCTGCCAACCTCTGCCAGTGCACATTGCCACTCATATCTGGTGTCACAATAGCGTGCATTTAAAACAAAAAAACTTTTTTCACTGTTATAGATTGAATAGCAGTTAGTTGTGTTCAAGCGGGTGTCAGGTCTACAGCGTGTACTCTGCCAACCTCTTCCAGTGCACATTGCCACTTTTATCTGGTGTCGCAATAGACTGCATTTAAAAACCCATAAACTTTTTTCACTGTTATAGATTGAATAGCAGTTAGTTGTCTGCAAGCAGGTGTCAGGCCTACAGCGTGTACTCTGCCAACCTCTGCCAGTGCACATTGCCACTCATATCTGGTGTCACAATAGCATGCATTTAAAACAAAAAAACTTTTTTCACTGTTATAGATTGAATAGCAGTTAATTGTGTTCAAGCGGGTGTCAGGTCTACAGCGTGTACTCTGCCAACCTCTGCCAGTGCACATTGCCACTCTTATCTGGTGTCGCAATAGATTGCATTTAAAAACCCAAAAACTTTTTTCACTGTTATAGATTGAATAGCAGTTAGTTGTCTTCAAGCGGGTGTGACAGGCCTACAGCGTGTACTCTGCCAACCTCTGCCAGTGCATATTGCCACTCTTATCTGGTGTCGCAATAGATTGCATTTAAAAACCAAAAAACTTTTTTCACTGTTATAGATTGAATAGCAGTTAGTTGTCTGCAAGCGGGTGTCAGGTCTACAGCGTGTACTCTGCCAACCTCTGCCAGTGCACATTGCCACTCTTATCTGGTGTTGCAATAGATTGCATTTAAAAACCCAAAAACTTTTTTCACTGTTATAGATTGAATAGCAGTTAGTTGTCTTCAAGCGGGTGTGTCAGGCCTACAGCGTGTACTCTGCCAACCTCTGCCAGTGCACATTGCCACTCTTATCTGGTGTCGCAATAGATTGCATTTAAAAACCAAAAAACTTTTTACACTGTTATAGATTGAATAGCAGTTAGTTGTCTGCAAGCAGGTGTCAGGCCTACAGCGTGTACTCTGCCAACCTCTGCCAGTGCACATTGCCACTCATATCTGGTGTCACAATAGCGTGCATTTAAAACCCAAAAACTTTTTTCACTGTTATAGATTGAATAGCAGTTACCTGTCTTTAAGCGGGTGTGTCAGGCCAACAGCGTGTACTCTGCCAACCTATGCCAGTGCATATTGCCACTTATATCTGGTGTCACAATAGCGTGCATTTAAAACCAAAAAACATTTTTCACTGTTATAGATTGAATAGCAGTTAGTTGTCTTCAAGTGGGTGTGTCAGGCCTACAGCGTGTACTCTGCCAACCTCTGCCAGTGCACATTGCCACTTATATCTGGTGTCACAATAGATTGCATTTAAAAACCAAAAAACTATTTTCACTGTTGTAGATTGAATAGCAGTTAGTTGTCTTCAAGCGGGTGTCAGGCCTACAGCGTGTACTCTGCCAACCTCTCATATCTGATCTCACAGTAGCTTGCACGCATAGTACCACTAATCAAAAAAAAATGACAGTCAGAGGCAGGCCACCCCGCAGGGGCCGTCGTGGTGCTGTGATTCCCTTTTGCCCTAGAATAATGCCCAATTTTCAGAGGCCACGTACCCTGAACTTGAAAATTTCTGAGGACATAGTTGACTGGCTAACACAGGACACCCAATCTTCTACAGTTTCCGCTCGGAACCTTGACGCACCATCCTCCTCCAGCTTAGCTTCGGGCACCTCTCAAGATACCACTCAACCGCCTGCTGCCACCACCAACACCAGCACTACAGCCGCTTCACTTTATCTGTCAGAGGAGTTATTTACACATCCATTTGAAGAAATGAGTGATGCGCAACCATTATTGCCAGAGGATGTAGATAACAGGGATATGTCTCAGTCAGGCAGCATTACACACATGGACGTACGGTGTGATGATGATGATGTTGTACCCGCTGCTGCTTCCTTTGCTGAGCTGTCAGATACAAGTGAAGCGGTTGATGATAACGATGCGTCCATGGAAGTCACGTGGGTGCCCGCTCAGCAAGAATAAGAACAGGGCGAAAGTTCAGATGGGGAGACAGAGAGGAGGAGGAGACGAGTTGGAAGCAGGGGGAGGTCGTCGCAATTAGCTAGTGGCACAGTCAGACAGCATGCATCGGCACTCGGGGTCAGCCAGACAGCACGCACAAACTCAAAGCCGCCATCCTCCTCCTGGTCCAGCATCTTCAGCCACGTCAACCACTGCTGTCCTCCTTGCCCCCTCTCAACCATTCGCCACTCCGTCTCTCGCCTTGAGCAGTTCCCGCTCATCTGCCCACAGTCAGGTGTCTGTCAAGGACATGTTTGAGCGTAAGAAGCCAATGTCAGAAAGTCACCCCCTTGCCCAGCGTCTGACATCTGGCTTGTCTGAACTATTAGCCCGCCAGCTTTTACCATGCAAGCTGGTGGAGTCTGAGGCATTCAAAAAATTTGTAGCTATTGGGACACCGCAATGGAAGGTACCCGGACGAAATTTATTTTCACAAAAGGCAATCCCCAACCTGTACTCGATTGTGCAAAAGGAAGTAATGGCATGTCTGGCACACAGTGTTGGGGCAAGGGTACATCTGACCACTGATACCTGGTCTGCAAAGCATGATCAGGGCAGGTATATCACCTACACTGCGCATTGGGTAAACCTGCTGATGGCTGCCAAGCATGGAATGCGTGGCTCTGCAGAGGAGTTGGTGACACCGCCACGACTTGCAGGCAGGCCTGCTGCCACTTCCTCTACTCCTCCTACTCCATCCTCTTCCATAACCTCCTCGGCTGAGTCCTCTTCTGCTGCTGCGTCTTGCTCCACATCAACGACACCCCTCCAGCTCCCCAGGTACTATTCCACATCCCGGATACGGCAGTGTCATGCCATCTTGGGTTTGACTTGCTTGAAAGCAGAGAGTCACACCGGACAACCACTCCTGTCCGCCCTGAACGCACAGGTGGAAAAGTGGCTGACTCCGCAGCAACTGGATATCGGCAAAGTGGTTTGTGACAACGGAACAAATTTGTTGGCGGCATTGAAGTTGGGCAAGTTGACACATGTGCTGTGCATGGCACATGTGTGTAATCTGATCGTACAACGCTTTGTGCATAAGTACACAGGCTTACAGGACGTTCTGAAGCAGGCCAGGAAGGTGTGTGGCCATTTCAGGCGTTCCTACACGGCCATAACGCACTTTGCAGATATCCAGCGGCGAAACAACATGCCATTCAGGCGCTTGATTTGCGACAGCCCGACACATTGGAAATCAACACTCCTAATGTTCGACCGCCTGCTCCAACAAGAAAAAGCCTTTAATGAATATTTGTATGACCGGGGTGCTAGGACAGCCTCTGGGGAGCTGGGAATTTTTTTGCCACGTTACTGGACGCTCATGCGCAATGCCTGTAGGCTTATGCGTCCTTTTGAGGAGGTGACAAACCTAGTCAGTCGCACCGAAGGCACCATCAGCGACATCATACCATTTGTTTTCTTCCTGGAGCGTGCCCTGCGAAGAGTGCTGGATCAGGCCGTAGATAAGCGTGAAGAGGAAGAGTTGTGGTCACCATCACAACCAGAAACAGCCTTATCAGCATCGCTTGCTGGACCTGCGGCAACGATGGAACAGGATTGTGAGGAAGAGGAGTCAGAGGAGGAATGTGGCTTTGAGGAGGAGGAGGAAGACCAACCACAACAGGCATCCCAGGGTGCTCGTTGTCACCTATCTGGTACCCGTGGTGTTGTACGTGGCTGGGGTTAAGAACATACCTTCATTGAGATCACTGAGGAGGAGGAACGGGAAATGAGTAGCTCGGCATCCAACCTTGTGCAAATGGGGTCTTTCATGCTGTCGTGCCTGTTGAGGGACCCTCGTATAAAAAGGCTGAAGGAGAACGACCTGTACTGGGTGTCCACGCTACTAGACCCCCGGTATAAGCAGAAAGTGGCAGAAATGTTACCAAATTATAACAAATCGGAAAGGATGCAGCATTTGCAAAATAAATTAAAAAGTATGCTTTACACAGCGTATAAGGTTGATGTCACAGCACAACGGGAATCTAACAGGGGAAGAGGTGAAAGTAATCCTCCTCCTCCCACGACCACGCCGGCAAGGACAGGACGCTTTAAAGACGTGTTGTTGATGGAGGACTTGCGGAGCTTTTTAAGTCCTACGCATCGCCACAGCCCTTCGGGATCCACCCTCAGAGAACGACTCGACCGACAGGTAGCAGACTACCTCGCCTTAACTGCAGATATCGACACTCTGAGGAGCGATGAACCCCTTGACTACTGGGTGTGCAGGCTTGACCTGTGGCCTGAGCTATCCCAATTTGCGATAGAACTTCTGGCCTGCCCCGCTTCAAGTGTCTTGTCAGACAGGACCTTCAGTGCAGCAGGAGTTATTGTCACTGAGAAGAGAAGTCGCCCAGGTCAAAAAAGTCTAGATTACCTCATCTTTATTAAGATGAATGAGGGATGGATCCTGAAGGGACTGACACTGGGCAATCCATTCGACTAAAAAAGGCCTGATGAGATGAGCTGCCTTGGGCTAAAAATGGTGACCCTATGTAGGAGGAACAGTCCCTATTCTGCTCTGTGTCAGTGTGTATCAGGGTCCCTGAGGACAGGTGTCAATCCATATCTGCCAAGTGACCCTTTGTAGGGGGAACAGTCCCTATTCTGCTCTGTGTCAGTGTGTATCAGGGTCTCTGAGGACAGGTGTCAATCCATATCTGCCAAGTGACCCTATGTGGGGGGAACAGTCCCTATTCTGCTCTGTGTCAGTGTGTATCAGGGTCTCTGAGGACAGGTGTCAATACATATCTGCCAAGTGACCCTATGTAGAAGGAACAGTCCCTATTCTGCTCTGTGTCAGTGTGTATCAGGGTCCCTGAGGACAGGTGTCAATCCATATCTGCCAAGTGACCCTATGTAGGGGGAACAGTGCCTATTCTGCTCTGTGTCAGTGTGGATCAGGGTCCCTGAGGACAGGTGTCAATCCATATCTGCCAAGTGACCCTTTGTAGGGGGAACAGTCCCTATTCTGCTCTGTGTCAGTGTGTATCAGGGTCTCTGAGGACAGGTGTCAATCCATATCTGCCAAGTGACCCTATGTGGGGGGAACAGTCCCTATTCTGCTCTGTGTCAGTGTGTATCAGGGTCTCTGAGGACAGGTGTCAATACATATCTGCCAAGTGACCCTATGTAGAAGGAACAGTCCCTATTCTGCTCTGTGTCAGTGTGTATCAGGGTCCCTGAGGACAGGTGTCAATCCATATCTGCCAAGTGACCCTATGTAGGGGGAACAGTGCCTATTCTGCTCTGTGTCAGTGTGGATCAGGGTCCATGAGCAGGGCCGGACTGGGAATTAAAAGCAGCCCTGGAAAAAAATATTTACCAGCCCCATAATGCATCGCGCCAGCATAGTGTGCTCCCCCCTCTGTCTCTTTCTCCCTCCTTTCCCTGTGGCACTCTCCCTCCCCCTCTTTCTCTCTATTCTCCCCCCTCTGTCTCTTTCTCCCTCCTTTCCCTATGGCACTCTCCCCTCCCCCTCTGTTTCTCTATTCTCCCCCCTCTGTCTCTTTCTCCCTCCTTTCCTTGTGGCACTCTCCCTCCCCCTCTGTCTCTTTCTCCCTCGTTTCCCTATGGCACTCTCCCTCCCCCTCTGTCTCTTTCTCCCTCCTTTCCCTGTGGCACTCTCCCTCCCCCTCTGTCTCTCTATTCTCCCCCTCTGTCTCTTTCTCCCTCCTTTCCCTATGGCACTCTCCCTCCCCCTCTGTCTCTTTCTCCCTCCTTTCCCTGTGGCACTCTCCCTCCCCCTCTGTCTCTCTATTCTCCCCCTCTGTCTCTCTATTCTCCCCCTCTGTCTCTTTCTCCCTCCTTTCCCTATGACACTCTTCCTCCCCCTCTGTCTCTCTATTCTCCCCCCTCTGTCTCTTTCTCCCTCCTTTCGCGGTGGCACTCTCCCGCCCCCTCTGTCTCTCTATTCTCCCCCCTCTGTCTCTCTATTCTCCCCCTCTGTCTCTCTATTCTCCCCCTCTGTCTCTCTATTCTCCCCCTCTGTCTCTCTATTCTCCCCCTCTGTCTCTCTATTCTCCCCCCTCTGTCTCTCTATTCTCCCCCCTCTGTCTCTCTATTCTCCCCCCTCTGTCTCTCTATTCTCCCCCCTCTGTCTCTCTATTCTCCCCCCTCTGTCTCTCTATTCTCCCCCTGTGTCTCTCTATTCTCCCCCTGTGTCTCTCTATTCTCCCCCTCTGTCTCTCTATTCTCCCCCTCTGTCTCTCTATTCTCCCCCTCTGTCTCTTTCTCCCTCCTTTCCCTATGGCACTCTCCCTCCCCCTCTGTTTCTCTATTCCCCCCCTCTGTCTCTCTATTCTCCCCCCTCTGTCTCTTTCTCCCTCCTTTCCCTGTGGCACTCTCCCTCCCCCTCTGTCTCTTTCTCCCTCCTTTCCCTATGGCACTCTCCCTCCCCTCTGTCTCTCTATTCTCCGCCCTGTCTCTTTCTCCCTCCTTTCCCTATGACACTCTCCCTCCCCCTCTGTCTCTCTATTCTCCCCCCTCTGTCTCTTTCTCCCTCCTTTCCCTATGGCACTCTCCCTCCCCCTCTGTCTCTCTATTCTCCCCCCTCTGTCTCTTTCTCCCTCCTTTCCCTATGGCACTCTCCCTCCCCCTCTGTCTCTCTATTCTCCCCCCTCTGTCTCTCTATTCTCCCCCCTCTGTCTCTCTATTCTCCCCCCTCTGTCTCTTGTCTCTTTCTTCCCTGAACCCTCTACCTTTCTCCCCCCCACCCACCTGAGCAGGGCTGGTGGAAGGATTTTTGCCGCCCTAGGCAAAAAAACAATTTGCCGCCCCCCCTATGTTGTGACGTAACAACCATATGACTCACCCATCTCTGCTTATTTGCCCAGATTACAGTAAGGCCACTACATGCTGCACATAGGGATGTGCAGTGTATTTCAGTAGGATGTGTACCAGGAAATTATTCCCCTATGTTATTCTTTTAATATTATGTAATGTGAATATTTATTAAAATGTTGAGTGGATGTGTGGTGTGGGTGTGCGTCTTGTGTAGGGTGGCTGTAAGTGTAGTAGCTATGTGTTAGGTGTATGTTGTGGATTTCTGTGCATGATGTATAAGGCTGGCTCTGTTTATAGTTGTGCGTGATGTGCGTGGCTGCATGTGGGTAGATGTGAGTGGTATCTTTATGTGTAGCTGTGTGAGTAGCCATGAGTGAAAAGTTTGGGCCACTGTGAGTGATATGTGTGAGGTGTAGGAAAAACATGTAAAAAGTAGAGGAATTTCCATTTAGCATAAGATGGGAAGGGAGAATCAGGGTTATCTCTAATTGTATTGGGGGTTTGCTGTTGATTGGGATCTCAGGCAGTACATGGGGGTTAGGGGCTGTAATGGATATAAGGAGCAGTAGGGGTGGGTCAAGACCTGTAGTGTAAGTGTCAGGGGCAGTATTGGTTGATCAGAGGCAATAGTGGGGTGGGGTGTTTTGAGCTGTAATCGTGGTTAGGTGCTGTCGTGGTTGCTGTAGTGGGGTTACAAATTTGTAGGGGGGGGGGGGGGGTTAGGGGCAATAATGGGGATTAGAATCAGGAAAGAGAGAGCCCTAGACTGTGGCTATGCCTAAATGAAATGTTCAGCTTTAGGCAGAGCCACAGTCCAGGGCTCTCTCTTTCCTGTGAGTATGTCATCTCTTACTTTGTCACTATCACTCCACTTCCTTCTCTTATCACCCCTTAGCTGTTCTCCTCAATCCCCCGTTATTTCTGCTCTAACTTACCTCTTTCTGGTGTGTGGTCACTCTCTCTCTCCTCCAGCCCCTGAGCAGCATGCCTCTGCAGTAATCTTTCCTCCTGCAGACAGCTCCTCCTTGCAGTGTTTACCAAGTGCTGGGAGGGAGCCCACAGCATGTGAGTAGAAGGAGGAGGGGACGTGTTGTTACTCCCTATCCCCTCCTCTTATTCAGGACCGAGCACTCCTTCCAGCAAACAGACAGCAAGACCTGGTAGGGAGACTTCTAGTGCTGCCAGGTCTTGCTCTATTAAGGGAAAGTGAGGGGGCGGCCGACACCTCGCCCGGTCAGGGAAATCTTTTTATCTTCCTGCCGGCTTGTTCAGCAGCAGGCTCTCCTCTGTGGTGCCCCCAGGGAGCTGGTGGCCTGATGAAAGCGCCGGCCCTGCACCTGAGAGGAGTCAGGGGGGGCAGCCACGTTTCATGCTGCAGCCTTGCCGGTCCGGCGGCATTTCTAATGCTGGGGGCTGAAGGAGGAGGGAGGAGCATGTCTCTGTACCATGCTCCCTCGCGGTTCCTGTGCTGGGAATTGTGGGAACCGCGAGGGAGCATGGTACAGAGACATGCTCCTCCCTCCTCCTTCAGCCCCCAGCATTAGTGACAGGAGTGCCGCCGGACCGGCGAGGCTGCCACCCGGTCCGGCGGCTCCAGTGTGGAATGCGGCCGCCGGCCGGCCCCCTCAGAGTGTGTGCCACCGGACCAGCCACCCGGTGGCACATACATTCCCAGCGCAGCCCCCAGCTGCCGCGGCCCACCGGGAAATTTCCCGGTATCCCGGTGGGCCAGTCCGGCCCTGTCCATGAGGACAGGTGTCAATCCATATCTGCCAAGTGACAATATGTAGGGGGAACAGTCCCTATTCTGCTCTGTGTCAGTGTGTATCAGGGATCCTTAGGATAGATGTCAATCCATATCTGCCAAGTGACCCTATGTAGGGGGAACAGTCCCTATTCTGCTCTGTGTCAGTTTGTATCAGGGTCCCTGAGGACAGGTGTCAATCCATATCTGCCAAGTGACCCTATGTAGGGGGAACAGTCCCTATTCTGCTCTGTGTCAGTGTGTATCATGGATCCTTAGGATAGGTGTCAATCCATATCTGCCAAGTGACCCTATGTAGGGGGAACAGTCCCTATTCTGCTCTGTGTCAGTGTGTATCAGGGTCCCTGAGGACAGGTGTCAATCCATATCTGCCAAGGGACCCTATGTAGGGGGAACAGTCCCTATTCTGCTCTGTGTCAGTGTGTATCAGGGATCCTTAGGATAGGTGTCAATCCATATCTGCCAAGTGACCCTATGTAGGGGGAACAGTCCATATTCTGCTCTGTGTCAGTGTGTATCAGGGTCTCTGAGGACAGGTGTCAATCCATATCTGCCAAGTGACCCTATGTAGGAGGAACAGTCCCTATTCTGCTCTGTGTCAGTGTGTATCAGGGTCTCTGAGGACAGGTGTCAATCCATATCTGCCAGGTGACCCTATGTAGGAGGAACAGTCCCTATTCTGCTCTGTGTCAGTGTGTATCAGGGTCCCTGAGGACAGGTGTCAATCCATATCTGCCAAGTTACCCAATGTAGGGGGAACAGTCCCTATTCTGCTCTGTGTCAGTGTGCATCAGGGTGCCTGAGGACAGGTGTCAATCCATATCTGCCAAGTGACCCTATGTAGGGGGAACAGTCCCTATTCTGCTCTGTGTCAGTGTGTATCAGGGTCTCTGAGGACAGGTGTCAATCCATATGTCAAGGTGTCAATCCATATGTCAAGGTGTCAATATGTCATATGTCAGGTGTCAATCCATATCCATTGTGATTTAGGAATGTTGATGATTTATGCCCTTTATGGATTAAAACCAGACTCTGCATCAACTGTGTAATTTTCCATGGGAGTTTTGCCATGGCACCCCCTCCGGCATGCCACAGTCCAGGTTTTAGTCCCCTTGAAACAACTGTTCCATCACTATTGTGGCCAGAAAGAGTCCCTGTTGGTTTTAAAATTCGCCTGCTCATTGAAGGCTATGGCGGTTTGCCCGGTTTGCCGGTTCGCGAACGTTTGCGGAAGTTCGCGTTCGCCGTTCGCGAACCGAAAATTCTATGTTCGTGACATCACTAGTTGCAGCCAAAGGACTGCAGTGATTATGGCGCTTGGAGTCCCTTTAAATTCAGGGGAAGACATCTTTTTTGTTAGTTAAAATTTGAAAACGCGGGGCTTGATGCAATACTATAGGTGGGGTTTACCCCATATCACGATTTACACACAAATGAGGAAACTAACAATTCATGTTAAAACTTGACATTTAATATTTATTAGTTGAAACTTACTCAAAAGCTCTATATTTAGAAAACAAACACGTGAAAAAGTGTAAAAATAACATGGTGCGCAACAAATGAATATAGAAACAAAAACATACTTATATGTAAACCTGTGCAGTGTAGAATTCAGGGAATCACCTGCTGCTCACCATCTTGGAATTTCTATTAATGGGTTTGCTACGTGCTGACTGTGGCGGACCTCCTGGTACCATGGGTACCTCCGCCAAGCACGCTCCCTAGCTATCGCCGGGACACCATCAGCACTCGAGACCCTTGCCGCCGCAGCTTGGCTGGGGTCTTGCCATTGCTTCCCACCCTGGGACAGGGTCCAGCTTCTAGTAATTAAAGCTCTCCTGCAGAGAGTATAGCTGTTTAGCTGGTACACCCAAACACTAGTTGAGACTGAGTGAAGGGTGAAAAGGAACTGGTTTATTATGGTCATGTAGCCTGCTTTTATACACAGCCCCCAGCATGGGGTCTCCATTCAATGCAAGACAAGCCCCTCCCAATGATCTCTGTACCTGGGAGATAATTGTGTTAAAAACTGGTAAAATAATTATCTCCCAGGAATAGAGAGGCAAACATAAAAATATAAAACCTAAAAATACCCCAAAACATAATAAAACATAAAATAACCCCACAAATAATACATCCCCAAATAGCCCTGATCTGAGCGCCCAAGTTCTCAAAATAGCGCTCAGATCCATACAGTGTAGGGGAAATGCCACCGTGTTAAAGTTCTGCGGATTGCAAAGTCGTTCAAAACCACGGACCAAGTTGCCTGTGAACCGCATAGTCACCTCATGTCGATGCAAGTTCCATAACATTCGCAGCTAAGTCCCACTGATGTGACCAGGGACCCACAAAGTCCTCATGCCAAATTTAGTTTCATAACAATCGCGGCTAAGTACCGCTGAGGACAATTTGTGGGTTTCTTCATGCGAACGCCCACCAGTGAATTAGTGTTCGGTTCCATTCGAATGCAGGGTAAGCTGCTAATCTCAGGATCTTGGGATACAGCCCATAGCCCTTGGGCAGGAGGCTAGCTAGCAGGCTCCTCCAGGAGCTCATGGCATAGGCACGTTTGCCACACTGACGTCTGTAACACTTTCCTGTCCGGGGCAGCGATAATAGCAGACAGTCAGAAGGTCCCAGCCTCCCCATGCAATCCTTGGCAATAGAGTGCCTATATGATCTGCGGCAGAGTACAAATACATTCACAGGCATTTCGAGATGATAGGACAGCCACTGATTCCCAGAATGCTACACCGAACAAGTTTACCTATAACTATAGGGCACAAACTTAACCCTTTTGGTCGCTGCATTATCTTTTGCACAGTATATTAAATTTTTACTCGAGTATTGTTCTCACTAAAAATATGTATTTTTCTGCACCATAAAGGGGTATTTCATTGAATGAAAACTTCACTGTGTTTAACATTGGTTCCATATTTTAAGCACCTTGATTATTCACTTGTTTATAATAATATGTGTTTCTGATATGAAAAAGTGTGTTTATTTCTTACGGTCGGTAGTAACCAGTATATCACAGATTATAATTAGAACTACTCGGTTATGTAAATATAATTCAATCAGAGGCAAAAGTAGCAATGCTAAAATGAAGCCGCTACAAGTTATCCTATAATAGGAACAATGTAACAATAATAATGAAAAGTGCAGGCAAGACTTTATTGCTTCGTTGTTAATGAATTTATTTGAAAACTCTTCAACTGAAAACACTTAGATAAAAGATAAAAAGCACTTTAAATGTACACATTGTATTTTAGAACAGTTTGCTCGGGTTGAGATCATTACATTGTCGTTACAGTTCCTCTATTGCTTCTCTGAGTAAGGATGTAATATTGCCTTTTATTTATGTTTGTTTTTTATTTGTTTTGTTTTACTTTGAACTCACCTATTTTATTTTAAATTGTTTACACCTTAAAGCAGCACCAAATTCCAACCTAGTCAAAAGAGATAGAGAAACAAAGCAGGGGCTAGTTAGTTTCTGCATTTCTCCTCAGCCTGACTTTCTTAGACTCAGGGCAGAGTCTGGGAACTGGCTGCGTCTATGGACGATCCCACGTTTTTTTGGCGTCCTCCACAGACCTCAATGCTGTATTCTCACACAGTACAGCACTGACATTGGACAGGTTAAGGTAAGTAAATCTCACATTTACCTGTTCCCCTGGCCACTAGACCCCCAGCAGTGATGTCACTGTCGAAAGACAGCCCAATAAAGAGATGTGCTTTGGAGAACAGTCATGTCAAGTAATCTTCTCTGTGGAACAGCCCTGACATAAGAATTATGATGAGAAACACTCTGTTAGGGACCAGGAACCAGACAGAGACAGAACTAGATGCAAAAACACCTTTATTAATAAATAACAAATAAAGAAATAACCAAAAGCAAAGTCCAGGAGGCAAGCAGGGGTCAGTCACCAGAGCGGGTAGTCAGACGAGCCAGGATCAGGAGAACGGAGAGCAGCGGAGTTAGGAACAAGGCCAGAGTCAGAAACCAGGAACAAACAGGAACACAGGAGACTTCTGGGAAACAGAAAACCACGCAAGGGCAAGGAGGTACTGGAATTTGCTGCTTAAATAGGTGGCACTGATTAGCAGCAGGGTTGATTACTATTCTCAGGTGAGTAGCCGTGGAAACATACTGAAGGAGCTGATCGTTAATATCAGCTGAAAACTCCACAGAAAAAGGAAGGGTTGCTGTTTAAAACAGCATAGAAACCCTGACACACTCTCAGTGATCACTGCACCCAATACTGTAGTGCCTTATAAATTGAGGAAATTTAACTGATAATTTAAATGATAAATTAATTTAAGATTAATTTCAAATTTAAAGGGACACGCCACTGACCAAATACAAAATAAATATAAAAAATAACTGTTTAGTAGATCTATTCCAAAAGAAAACTTGCAAGCATTTAATTATGTATTTTTTCATTGCTGGTGTATTTAAAAACTGTTGACAAAACTCTGCAGCCTTTGCAAACCCTCCCCTTATGAGCCCACACAGACTTCCTGTGACTGTCCAATGAAAGACTTTCCAATACAGCTAAATGAGATGTATTTGCAAGGCAGGGGCTCTGAACAATTGCTGTCTCTTGAGTTCAGCTCCACTGAGCTTACCAAACCAGGAAGTAACAAGACCTGTTGCCTGCTTGAAAGGCAAGGGGGTGTTACCAGGTTCATTTTCAGAAGGGATACAAATAATCCAGATATATGGGGAAGTGTACGCTTTATCTTTTTATATATATTGTCTCCTCTGAAAAAATAAAGCAGCTACAACACAGAGTGTGAAATTCCCTTAAACACACAATTTCATATACAGACAAAAGATAGACAGTGAGCGCTTATATTTATATAATTGCCCAGATTCTTATTGGTTCATGAGTCTATATAGGACAAGAAAAGTCACTTAGCTTATTAGTGTTCCAATTTGATTAACTTTCTTTCTTTATACCTTTCACATAAATAAAACATATATAGTTTAAAACTGCTTAAACATATGTTAAGTATGTAGAATAATGGAACACTCACATATTCCAGAGCTATATAGACCTAGCTCTGGTGTGGAAAGCTTGTGGGTTCAATATGGGCGACCCTTTCCCTCTTCTGTGGGGTGGATTTTCAAAGTGCAGAGTTTTTAAGTGGAGAGAAAAAACAGGGTTTTATAGGCGCTCACTATACCGTAAGATAACAATGGGGGCTGCTGTATACAATACAAGGATTCCCAAACCTTGTGTATTGGTGAAACAGAGAATATAGAATGTGGCGTATACTGCGCCCAAATATTATACGTACATACACCTCTGCGAGGAAAAGTTGGTAAAATACCTCGGAATAATAAAACAGAAAAAAATAATAGTGCAATACAGTATATAACAGTGCAAATATTTGTGCTAGGTAACTGTAGGAAAAACACTCACATACGGTAGAGCTATATAAGAGCTCTACTTTTTTCAGCGTGGACGGTATAATCCCCGTCTAAGGATGTAAGGTGGTGAAGATGGTACTGGTCCTCCAAATGCACAATGGGGATAAAAGAAAAAGAGACGCTCTGATAGTGTAGTAAGTACTATGAAATCAGGGTGATAAGATAAAGTAATGTACTTACAATTTTTAGAGCAAGACTTGCTCTAGTTATTACAGCATGGGTGGTACTATCCCCACCTAAGGATATGATGGCACCAGGTAGTTGAACAGGACATAGAGGAATAATATATAAAATAATAAAAGAATAAATGTCTAAAAGTATAAAATAGACTATTTATTATAAAATATCACATATAAAAGTATAGGTACAAATGTCCAAAATATAAGGGGTCCCACTTGACGCATTTCGCCTCTCCAGAGGCTTTATCAAAAGTGTGGGGTGGTTTCCTCGATGTCCTGTATAAGTATGGGTGAGTTGATTGCAGAACGCTACCTGGTGGGTCTTTCTTCCGGTCTCGTGGTGCGTCCCGGAAGTGATGTAGTCCATAGATGCTGGCCTTGATTTGCGTTTCATTGTGGACCGCACGCGTCACAACTGGAAGTGACGCGGGTGGTCAGAGTCTTTGCGGTCACATGACTTCTGTTTGGAACGCACGCAACGAAAAAAAGGCGTGCGTTGCGTTCCAAGAGTAAAAAGACCTATATCTCCCACATATAAACATAGGGGGATAATAGAGAAAAGCGGAATCAGTATAAATAAGCTAACCTGTGGCATAATGTAACATAAAGACAATATGGAGCATATTCTAAAAACATGGTCTAGGAAGAATCATGGATAAGCATACCACTTTGCTCAGATATCTATTAGTGGATAAAACTATATAAATAAGTTATAAATATAATAGGGTTATTAGCAATAGAATCTGGCATTTTTAACATATATCCATAATCAAGAGGACAATATGGCAGCATATATACAGTGCAAATGGATATGTTATAATAAGAGCGGTGGAGATATATTAAACAAAGAAGGGTGGAGGCTAAAAAAAGCACATGTATAAAAATGGATGTAAAAAATGGATATATATATAAAAAAATTGATATATATATAAAAAAAAAGGGATGTTGATAATAATAATATAGATAAAAAGTGGATGATTAGAAATGGGGGGAGTAAATGAATTAAATGACTTATAGTAAAAAATGACTTGTAGTAAAAGAAGGGGGGGGATAATAAAAAGGAATAGATGGGAGTTATAAAAAATTATATAAATCAAATTCAATATTTAATCCTTTTGGGTGCAGGGTATCTAAATAGTATACCCATTTCATCTCCATCTTACCAATCTGTTTAATGTTATCGCCGCCTCTCCAGTGTTTGTTGACAGTTGCAATACCCGTGAAAGTAAGTAATTTGGGGTTATTGTTGTGCATGCAAAAGTGGGAGGAGACAGCGTGGTTGGCAAAGCCCTTTTCAATATTACGGCAATGCTCTGCTATTCTGACTTTAAGAGGTCTGATAGTTCTACCGATGTATTGAAGCCCACATGGGCATTCTAACAGGTAAATTACATTTTTACTATTGCAGGTGATAATGTTTTTAATGTTGTAAATTTTTCCAGTATTATTGGATTTAAAATCGGTGGTTACTTTGGGTGTTGTCCTGGTTTTCTTGCATGCTATACAACAATTACATTTAAAAAAGCCTTTTCTTGCTGTCATGAAATTATCTTTTTTCTTTGTGTCTGTTTTTGTAAAAATTTTTGTGATGTGCATTTTTAAGTTGGGGGCACCTCTGAAGATTATTTTTGGTTTGTCAGATATCATTTTACCTAATATCTCATCTTCTTTTAAAAGGTGCCAGTGTTTATTTAAAATATATCTAAGTTGTTTGTTTTTGTTGTTAAAATCCATTACAATAGGTAGTTTGAACTCTTGTTTTGCGTCTTTCTTCTTTTTATGCACCAATTCTTTCCTATTTAAAACCAAAGTCTCTTTAATAGTCTCTTCTACTTTAGTGTCCTCATATCCTTTTTGTATGAATCTTTTCTTTAGCTAATGTGCTTGCTTATTAAAGATCGGGGTCTCAGAGCAGTTCCTTCTGAGTCTTAACATTTGGCTCTTCGGTATGTTATCGAGCCAAACTTTGTTGTGGCAGCTATTGGTCTTTATATAGTTATTAATATGAACATCCTTGAAATGGGTTTTTGTATGTATTTCATTGTTTTTAATATATATATCTAAGTCAAGGTAGGTCACTGTTGTAGTGCTAATGTTAGCTGTTAGAGTGATGCCCTCGTTATTGGTGTTGAGGAAGGATATGAATTCGTGTGTTGAGGACTCAGGACCTTTCCATACGAAGAGGAGGTCGTCAATGTATCTCACATAGGCTACCAGGCTATCCACCCAGCCATGCCCCCTCCAAACCATGCGATCTTCCCAATCTGCCATGTAGAGGTTGGCATAGCTGGGTGCAAACCTGGTGCCCATGGCTGTACCAGTGTTTTGCAGGTAAAAACTATCCTTGAACCAAAAGAAATTGTTTTTCAAAATCAAATCTATCCCATCTATTACAAAGTTTATCTGTTCTTGAGGCATATAGTTATCCTTTTCTAGTATTGTTCTCACTGCATTACATCCTTTGTCATGTTGGATTATTGTATAGAGTGATTTGACGTCACAGGTCATAAGAGTGTAATCTTCTTGCCATGTTATTGCTTCCAGTTTTTTGATAAGGTCGATCGTGTCTTTTAAATAGGACTTGGTTTTAACAACATAAGGCTGTAGCATGATGTCAATATATTCCGACAAATTAGAAAGTGGTGATCCTATGCCTGACACAATAGGACGGCCCGGGGGTTTTTAAGATCTTTATGAATTTTGGGTAAAAAATAAATAACTGGAATTTTTGGGTGTAATATGTGGATGTATTTGTATTCCTTCTCATCTATTATACCACAGTCTTTTCCTCTATCTAGATAGGCTTTCAGTTTATTCTTAATGTCAATAATGGGGTTATTTCTTAATTTGGTGTATGTGGATGTATCGTTTAGTTGGTTATAGGCCTCAGCTTCATATTGTTCACTTGATAGAATTACAAGTCCTCCGCCTTTATCCGCGGGCTTGATTACTATCGATGGGTCATTATATAGATCTTTTAGTATTTGTCTCTCTTTTTTATTTATATTGGTTCTATCGTTTGTTTTGCTGTTCAGGGTTTTTAGGTCTTTACACACTTTTATTTCAAACATCTCTAAAGCACTAGATTTGCAGTGGGCTGGATAAAAGGTGGATTTATTCTTTAAAAAGCTTTTTATGTAGGTGGTATTGTTGTCAGTACTATTTGTAATGGTGGTATTGGTGTCTCTTTTGCCCATATAAAAACGTTTTAGAGTAGCATTTCTGACAAACTTATTGATGTCAATATATGCCAGAAAAGGGTCATACTTTTTTGTAGGGGCAAACTTAAGACCTTGTTTCAATATATTGATTTGAGAGTTGTTCAGAGGTTTTCCTGATAAATTAAAAATAGCGGTAGGGCTTATTTTGTTATCTTTGTCTAAAATATCTCTATTCTTCCTTTTTTGTTCTCTTCTACCAGATCGTCTTCCTCTAGGTCGCGTTTGCGACTTTTGATGGGTGTGATATTCAAACGATTTGTGTGTTTCTCTCTGTTTGTGCGGATTTCTAAAAAAGAAGTCTCATCGAATGGTTCACAAAATGAGAGTGCATGATATCTATTGTTTTTTATGTCATCTATTGGTGAACTAGGTTTGACTTCTTCGTGTCTGTGGTGTGTTCTAGTAGTGACTCTTTCCCATGAGTTCTTTCTTTCTCTTGGTTTGAATTTAGGTGAATCAGGTATGTAAGTGAATTTGTGTGTTTTGGGTCTCACTATTAGAGGTGATTCGTCTGTGCTGTGTTTGTAATTGTGATATCTGCTATGGTCTTTTCTGTTAGTGATTGGGTGTGCAGAGGCCATATTAGACTTGGTCTCAAAAGATTTTTTTATGGGTCTCTCTTCGTGGTTGATTCGTGATCTGTAGTTTCTATTGGGTGGCTCTGTGAATTTTTTTGGTGATCTGTGTCTTTGGTATGTTTTGTATTGGGGGAAGTGTTGTTTTTGATAGTCATTACTCTGCAGTCTTCTTTGTCTAAAGTAGTTTTTGTTTGGAGCTGTATATGTGTTTTTTGTATAACCATCATCGTTTCTCCATTTGTATGGGGGTTGTGTTTTTTTTGTGTTATAAGTGCGTACTTGATTATGTGCATAATCATATTTGTCTCTGTTGAATTTTTGATTAATTTTTGATTAATTTTGATATGTTAAAAATGCCAGATTATATTGCTAATAACCCTATTATATTTATAATTTATTTATATAGTTTTATCCACTAATAGATATCTGAGCAAAGTGGTATGCTTATCCATGATTCTTCCTAGACCATGTTTTTAGAATATGCTCCATATTGTCTTTATGTTACATTATGCCACAGGTTAGCTTATTTATACTGATTCCGCTTTTCTCTATTATCCCCCTATGTTTATATGTGGGAGATATAGGTCTTTTTACTCTTGGAACGCAACGCACGCCTTTTTTTCGTTGCGTGCGTTCCAAACAGAAGTCATGTGACCGCAAAGACTCTGACCACCCGCGTCACTTCTGGTTGTGACGCGTGCGGTCCACAATGAAATGCAAATCAAGGCCAGCATCTATGGACTACATCACTTCCGGGACGCACCACGAGACCGGAAGAAAGACTCACCAGGTAGCGTTCTGCAATCAACTCACCCATACTTATACAGGACATCGAGGAAACCACCCCACACTTTTGATAAAGCCTCTGGAGAGGCGAAACGCGTCAAGTGGGACCCCCTTATATTTTGGACATTTGTACCTATACTTTTATATGTGATATTTTATAATAAATAGTCTATTTTATACTTTTAGACATTTATTCTTTTATTATTTTATATATTATTCCTCTATGTCCTGTTCAACTACCTGGTGCCATCATATCCTTAGGTGGGGATAGTACCACCCATGCTGTGATAACTAGAGCAAGTCTTGCTCTAAAAATTGTAAGTACATTACTTTATCTTATCACCCTGATTTCATAGTACTTACTACACTATCAGAGCGTCTCTTTTTCTTTTATCCCCATTGTGCATTTGGAGGACCAGTACCATCTTCACCACCTTACATCCTTAGACGGGGATTATACCGTCCACGCTGAAAAAAGTAGAGCGCTTATATAGCTCTACCGTATGTGAGTGTTTTTCCTACAGTTACCTAGCACAAATATTTGCACTGTTATATACTGTATTGCACTATTATTTTTTTCTGTTTTATTATTCCGAGGTATTTTACCAACTTTTCCTCGCAGAGGTGTATGTACGTATAATATTTGGGCGCAGTATACGCCACATTCTATATTCTCTTTTTAAGTGGAGAGCCTGTTATCTGGCTAAGTACCCAAACGTAGTGTAGTTAGGGACTACACTCCCTTCTATGCAGGAGCAGGAATCCAAAGTGGTATTAAAAAGTTTACTTCAATAAAACATATAAATAAAACAATAAAAGTGTAAATACAAATACCAATATAAAGTCTATGCTGCAAGAAACACGTTTTACTGTTCAACCGTTCACTGTTCACTGTTCAAGAGAAGGTGACGTCATACAGGAAGTCAAAAGACTTTGAAACGCAATATGAACCGCAATTAGCCACGCCCCCGCATGAAACGGAAGTGACATCATGCGAAAGGGAATGACCGAACGGAAATGTGGAGAACAACGCCGATTGTAATGAACAACAGCTGAAGAAGAGAAAGGTATTTAAACTTCAGGAACCAGAGGAGTCTACTACACAAGACTGAGGAAGCCAAAATATTTTTAATGGGGAACTGCCACTTCTTTAGAATTTACACAACTATATTATTATTATTATCATTTTATTATTTGTATAACGCCATCACATTCCGTAGCGCTGTACAATGGGTGGACTAACAGACATGTAATTTTAACCAGACAATTGGACATACAGGAACAGAGAGGTGAAGGGCCCTGCTCAATGAGCTTACATTCTAGAGGGAGTGGGGTATAGTGACACAAAGGGTAAAAGTAAGGGTACGAAGTAGGTTGTTAGAAAAGTATTCACTGAGGGCTTGGTAGGTAATTTTTGACAGTTGCAGGAGAGGAGTCATGGGGGATTGGGGATAAAAATCTGCTAACAGTTTAATTGATATGCTTTCCTGAAGAAGTGAGTTTTCAATGATTTTTTGAATGAGTGGAGACTGGGTGAAAGTCTTACGGAGAAGGGAAGGGAGTTCCACAGAAAAGGTGCAGCCCTGGAGAAATCTTGGAGCGAGCATTAGAAGTGGGTGCACGGACAAAGGATATACGTAGGTCTTTGGCAGAGCGTAGGGGCCTCGACGGGACATATTTGTGTATTAGGGAGGATAGGTAGGATGGAGCAGCATTATGTAGGGACTTGTAAGCAAGCACCAGAATTTTAAATTGAGCCCTATATCTAACTGGAAGCGATTGATTGGACATGAGGGGTGAAGGAGAGGTTGGAGTCAAAAAGAACATATAGGCAGGAAGCCTTCGAGGTAGAGGTGATGGTAGCGCCGGTGACTTGGAGGGAGACAGACACAGGAGTAGTAACACTTGAGGGAGGAAAGACCCAAAGTTCTGTTTTGGACAGGTTGAATTTAAGGAAGTGAGCAGCTATCCAGTTGGAGATTGAAGAGAGGCAGTCAGAGACACGAGTCAAGATGGGCGGAGAGAGATCAGGAGAGGACAGGTAGATTTGCGTGTCATCCGCATAGAAATGATATTGGAAGCCAAAGGAGCTGACGAGTTTACCAAGGGAGGCAGTATAGATAGAGAACAGTAGGGGACCAAGGATAGAACCTTGGGGGATGCCGACAGAGAGTGGTTGGGGGGAAGAGGCAGAATCAGAGAAAGAAACACTGAAAGAGCGCTGGGAGAGGTAGGAGGAGCACCAGGATAGAGCAGTATCCAGTAGATTAAAATTACGGAGAATGCAAAGAAGCTGTTGATGATCAACAGTGTCAAAGGCAGCATAAAGATCAAGGAGAATTAGGATAGGGTAATGACTGCGAGATTTAGCAGCAATTAAAGCGTTGGATACTTTGGTCACAGCCGTTTCGACACATTAAAATATTGAAAATCACCTATAACTTGTGTTAACCATTTCATAAGATGTTCTGTTTTCTTTTAAATTTATATGAAATGTTTAGCAAATGACATCATAAACGAATTCCGACAAGTCAAAGCGAGGGCATATATTGCAGGTGTATAGACCAACAATGATTTACAGGGAGTTAAAGTGGAGGTGCCCCGTTATAGGACAAAGAGATATGAATTGCTACATTTCATTTTATATTTCACACATCACAAATACATATATGCAAAATACAGGGGTTAGTGAACATAACTTCATACACCCAGATCCAAGCAATACTACATCTCCCAAATATCTCTAAGCACCCAGGTTCCTACTAAATTGATAGCATGCTCTTCCAGCTGTTTGAGATCATACTCAATTACCTCCTCATTCCCCTTACATTTTACTAGTAACTGCAACTCCATTAACATCCTTTGACCATCACTTCCAAATTCCCCCTGCTTTCCCTTTGTCTCACATCTCCCATATATATTCTTCAGATTGAAAACCCATGAGCTATCTAGCTGAGCACTTTGTACAAAAGAGATTCAAGGGCTAAATCTCAGCTCACGGGTGGGGCCCTCTGTATTTATTGTATGTTATCCCCTGTAGTGCTGTGGAATATGTGGGCACTTTTTTAACCCCTTAAGGACACATGACATGTGTGACATGTCATGATTCCCTTTTATTCCAGAAGTTTGGTCCTTAAGGGGTTAAATGCCAGCAACAATTATATTAAACATTAAACGTCTGTTCCTCTTTAATCTTTAGATAGACTGACTTAATGGGGGTCCTATTTCAAGGTAGCAGGCATTATAGATTTTGATGAGTTAATGATACACTTACCAGATGCCTGAATAACATTAAAAGTAATGAGCAATTCGTTAAACAGGCAAGAGACTTAATAGTGAAAGAATCAATATGTTCTAACACTGGTCTGAGTTTAATTTAACAAACATGTCATTGTTTGCTTATTAACTAATTCCACACACGTAATATTTTTTTTAATTAGATTGCAGTGGTTATTTTATTAAATAGATAAATTCAAGGTTGTCAAAGAAATTTAACACAAACAAATACAAATGATCTCCTTGCAGGAAGATCAGGTATATGTATGTAATTAATTTACACCAATATATATATTTTGCACGTTGTATGATCCTACGTAGCATTCAGAAGCCGAGAACCAAGTTAAAGCGGCATTGTCACCATCTGGGGATTTGGTCAAACTCGCAAAGACTCCCGGCGGTGACATCACTGCTGGAGGTCCCATGTCCATGGGGTCAGGTAAAGGTGAGATTACTTACCTGAACCTGTCCTCGCCAGGAGCAGACATTATTACTCTCACAGGATCCTCCATAGACACATAGAATACTGTCATTTACACAGACAATGGCACTTACACACACATTGTTATAGACAGAGCCGCCATCAGAAATTTTAGGGCCCCTAACACTGCACAAGGTCTGGGCACCCGGGGGCCCGCCTCCAAATCCCACCCACATGAACACACAAACAGACACACGCACTGATACAAAAAGGACACAGATAGACACAAAGATACAGACATAATGACACACTAACATACTAACAGACCCACATACTGAAACAGATATACACACATTCAGGCATTCATACTGACACACACATACTGAAACAGACACACAGACATATACAGACACACAGACATACACTAACATACATACAGATAAATACACGCATAAGGATATACATACACATACATACACATAGATACATACATACTGAAAAACATACACATACATACACATAGATACATACATACTGAAAAACATACACATACATACACATAGATACATACATACTGAAAAACATACACATACATACTGACACACACACCGAGCTGCTGACACGGTGGTGGGTAGCGCATTTCTAGCAACTGCTCAGCGCTGAGGGTGAGGGACACAGTGGAGGTTGGACTGCAGTAGGGAAGGATGAGGAGCCACTCACCTAGCGCAGTAAAACGTCAACAGCCCCAGACAAGAGCTGCTTACTGGTTAATGTTGCTGTATCAAGGTATGTCAGTCCGGCACTGCACAACCAGATATTCAGTGCGATCCCGCAACATTACCCTACTAATAGAGGGGTCTGCAGCAAAGTTCTTCTCCCCAGCACTCCCTCTCAACAGACACCAGGGGGCCCCAGCCTCTCCCTCTAAGTAGCCTGGTATAGCACTGTACATTATTTTTATAATAGGTGGCTGCTTTGAGAAGTGGCTGCATGATGTAAAATTATTAGATACTAAACCTGATTAATTAGTGTTAAGATAGACTCCAGGGTTGATGTGTCATATTTCTACATTATTCAGCATAATGCATCAAAAAAGGAGAGAAAACAAATCTAATTGTTCTTAGTGTCCACCTTTTCAGCAAATCGAATAATTATCTCAGTCACTTCTAGCCATATCTTAGCATTCAGTGCATACAATGTCACACATGCAGCCAGGCATTAGATAACAAGCACGGTAGATCTTCAATGCATCATTTGTGTGATTTTTTTTTTTTTTTCAGGTTAATGTAAAAGCAATGAGCTCCATCCTGCTTTTGTGTGATGCTTGTGTCGGCATTGTCTAATTTTTTTTTTACCGTTCTGGAACACAGTTGTTAAAATGAGTCATTTGTAGATGTGGAAGAAGATAATGATCTCATTAGAATGGAAATAAACATTACTCTATTTCATAACACTGAAATTAAAATGTATAAAAAGCACGGCTCCCTATCACTGCTTCCCTTTTATAAATCCCAAATATAAAGCTCATTCAGGAAGAATTCTCCTCTTTAAGAAATAGTGAAATGTTCTTTCACTATAACGAATACGAAAGTCAAATTATGACAGCATCTTAAGTGCAATTTAATACATGAGCAGCCACCAAACAAGATGTCCAAGTGACCAGACACCCAGAGCTGAAACATCATAAAAAATATTGTGGGTTTTCTGTGAGCCCCAGTGACAGTAATAGTGGCTCTACGCATGGACAACTTAAGACGGAACTAGTTAGAGAGAGAGCTGTTCAGCCCTCACTTAGTATCTGTCTACTACATTTTGTTCATTGTTTTGTATGTATTGTGTCTCCTTACACCTAACTAGTAATCCATACATAAATCCATTGCTTGCTGTGCCTCCAGGGATACAGTCATACCTCACCCATGACTCTCTGGCCTACCTTCTGGACTGCCCTTGTTGGTGGTACAAATCTGAGGTTCCATCTACATTAGCAAAAACTTGTTTATGACATTCTTTAGGAGACTACCTGTAGGGCATGCTATTAAGCCTTTCATTTTGTTAGTATATCTTCCAGTTTATTTTTGATTTATGGAAACTGTAATCCAAAAGGTTCCGTGGGTGTCCATACGGGATATCCACCTTGCAAATGACATGAAAAAACATGTTAATAGTTAATTGTTTTTTCTGACAGTTTACTTTCTCTTATCCCCCATTACAGTGTAATCCATAATACCAATTGAAAATCTATCTGTAAAGGTTGATAATCAATTTGTAAAATAAGATGATTTACCTTTACGGATCTCTAATCTGCGTGTTCACTTGATAAGCAATATAATCTGGTTATGAATGAGAACTGATGGTTGTGAGATGAAAATGATTGCCTGCTGGCCACTGTCATTGTGAGCCGTAGATAATCGATCATTTACTGTACTCTTACGTAATCAGTGAGTTAGCGGATACAGTTAATACATACAATTATCATGATAACCTAAAACCATACAAGTTATTCATGCCTTTACTTCCTTACGTGTTCCGTACTCATGCTCTTAAACAGTTAAAAACACAAGAGAATATTATTTTCTTGATCGCAATAAAGCCAAGAATATTTTTTAAATTAAGCATAGAAAAACAAGCTTGGGAATTGTAGACACGATATATACTCACAGCCATCTATAGTGCTGCTTACTAATTACAGTAAGGCACGCATCAACCTTTCATCAGAACCACAGACAGAAATATCCCCCCGGAAATTAAGTCTTCACAGATTGCCATTTCTGCCAGGAAAAAAACTCACGCTTCTCTCTATTTAAGGTCAGCAGGAAAAGTCACTTCTATGTTAAGTATAATTCCTTTGTTATTGAGTCATCCTGCTAAAGGCAATCACTTTTCCTACATGCCTCTTAATCTCTTGCTCATAGGTGAGTAGTCATGATTAATGCCCACAAATTCGGTACCATTATATAAAAAAACTTGTTGGAGCACATGTTGGCAAAACCTTAATTATTATTCCATATAAGTGAGTTCTAGAACATTTAGGAAGGTACAATGTATGAATTTTTGGCAGTATGTTTTTTTTTTCTTTCTTTCTTTTAGTCTCATTTAAAAGATGCAACATGTGTAATAGTTTTGTCTCACAAGTTTGTGTCTCCATCATCTGTTACTCTCAATGGATCTACGGGCAGCACTACTGGGAGAGTATCTGCAGAGAATGGTCTGGGATAGTGTTTGGTAGAGAGAAGTATGGTGCAGAGCATGATTAACTATAAGGTGACCATAGATATCCACCTAGGACCCAACACGTAGACAGGGGCCCCGGAATCATGAATTTGCTTGGCCCTGTTAACCATTCCAGTGTGAAGAAAGAACGATTGTCCAAAACTGGTAACCTGCCTAGGGTCCGTAGGATCTTAATTTTTCTCTGGTATAGTATGGCAGAATGGGTAGAGAGTAGTCTGAGGGCAGTGAGGGGTAGAGAGTAGTCTGGTGGCAGATAGGGGGAGAGAGTAGTCTGGTGGCAGTAGAATCCGATGGTGCAGATAGGCATAAGAGGGGAGACAGGCGTGAGTGGAGACTATCCAGATAGCATAAGCACATACCCTGACCGGGTGCACATTGTCTGCAAATATTTACTAGACTTCGAACATTATAGAAGAAAACTTTGATATAGTCAAATTACTCCATTAAAGGGAAACTGTCAGTTATTAATATTATAGTTACTCACTCCTGCATTTAGAGGTTTGAGAAATAAAATTAGATGCAGAAACCCTAATCTCTTTTTTCCTCAGTTGTAACTCCCTGACAATCGTTGCTATAATCCTTTGCACATGGCAGTCAGCATAGAGAAAGCATACAGAGAACAGGAGATGTTAAGAAATAAACAATAAACGTTCCTATTTTACCTTTTTATTTGCAGTATTTGCCCAGGCGTTGACATTATCTCAACTGGATTATGATTTTTCATTTCCTAAAGATTTCATATAAATGTAGTTATAGGCGATTGTATTGTTTTATTCAAACCTGTGACAATTCCTCTTTAAATCTTTCAATGATACAATCTGAGGTAATGTGTTGCCTCATCATTAGAGCATAATTATACATCAAGGTCTGGCTCATATTATAAATTTTTTTTTTTTTTTTAAATAAACTACATGATGCACAAGTGATCACGTTATATAGGATGTTTAAGAAATAAGGAACAGATAAGGGACCACCAAAATACCTTTAATATTCATAATACACTTAATGCATTCAAGATAGATGTTCTTGGGATAGTGGAATATACATCATAGGCACCTATTGGTTTCTTGCGTTATACCCAAACCATCATGGGATTAATCTAATATGGAGTGTTTTACTGGTATGTTGCTGGTACTAGACTTCTGACTCTCTGAATGAAGCCCATGGAGCACCAGAGATAAGGGGAATTGGCCTTGACATAGCTAGGAGGCAGGCATAGGAGTCACTCAGAAGTTTTAATTGGATTAGGGTACAGTGGGGGTGGGGTTTTCAGGGTAATATAAAAAGCAGACATTTTAGGGGAAGGGCTATTTTAAGTAATTCTCACAAATTTGTGTCTGTGCTTTATGGGATATTGGGGTAGCTTAAGGAATATGGCGAAAGGAGGACCATGCGCATGTCATAGTATATAGCCTCACTCGGGCTTTAAGTTTACTTTATAATAATGCCAACTCTTCTCCCTGCTGGCAGCTTTGAACTCACAGCATTCTTATTGTTGATTAGCTACTGAGGAGCGGCCAGCACTGTACAGTCAGCTGCCAAGAATCGTTATGTAATAGAATGACTGCTTCCACGGCCAAGTCCAGTCCGTTTTCTTTTTTTCCAAACTGACAATATTTTCCCTAAGCTTTTCTAATTGTGAAAGGTGTGATTTTGGGCAGTTACATAGAAACATAGAAACATAGAATGTGACGGCAGATAAGAACCATTCGGCCCATCTAGTCTGCCCAGTTTTCTAAATACTTTCATTAGTCCCTGGCCTTATCTTATAGTTAGGATAGCCTTATGCCTATCCCACGCATGCTTAAACTCCTTTACTGTGTTAACCTCTACCACTTCAGCTGGAAGGCTATTCCATGCATCCACTACCCTCTCAGTAAAGTAATACTTCCTGATATTATTTTTAAACCTTTGTCCCTCTAATTTAAGACTATGTCCTCTTGTTGTGGTAGTTTTTCTTCTTTTAAATATAGTCTCCTCCTTTACTGTGTTGATTCCCTTTATGTATTTAAATGTTTCTATCATATCCCCCCTGTCTCGTCTTTCCTCCAAGCTATACATGTTAAGATCCTTTAACCTTTCCTGGTAAGTTTTATCCTGCAATCCATGAACCAGTTTAGTAGCCCTTCTTTGAACTCTCTCTAAGGTATCAATATCCTTCTGAAGATAGGGTCTCCAGTACTGTGTACAGTACTCCAAGTGAGGTCTCACCAGTGTTCTGTACAATGGCATGAGCACTTCCCTCTTTCTACTGCTAATACCTCTCCCTATACAACCAAGCATTCTGCTAGCATTTCCTGCTGCTCTATTACATTGTCTGCCTACCTTTAAGTCATCAGAAATAATCACCCCTAAATCCCTTTCCTCAGATGTTGAGGTTAGGACTCTATCAAATATTCTGTACTCTGCCCTTGGGTTTTTACGTCCAAGATGCATTATCTTGCACTTATCCACATTAAATGTCAGTTGCCACAACTCTGACCATTTTTCTAGTTTACCTAAATCATTTTCCATTTGGCTTATCCCTCCTGGAACATCAACCCTGTTACATATCTTAGTATCATCCGCAAAAAGACACACCTTACCATCAAGACCTTCTGCAATATCACTAATAAAAATATTAAAGAGAATGGGTCCAAGTACAGATCCCTGAGGTACCCCACTGGTGACAAGCCCAAGCTTTGAATATACTCCATTGACTACAACCCTCTGTTGCCTGTCACTCAGCCACTGCCTTACCCATTCAACAATATTGGAATCCAAACTCAAAGATTGTAGTTTATTGATAAGCCTTCTATGTGCAACAGTGTCAAAAGCCTTACTGAAATCTAGGTAAGCAATGTCTACTGCACCACCCTGATCTATAGTTTTAGTTACCCAATCAAAAAAATCAATAAGATTAGTTTGGCAGTTAAAGCAAAAATAAAAAGGTTTGGAGTTTAGAGCCCAGGTCATAGTTTTCTTTTTATCCAGTTTGGTTCTTTGCCAAGGCAGTGTGCATCTGTGAAAAGCATTATTGTGTCAACTCTGGCGCGTTTGCCGATATCAGTGAGCATTTGGAGCGTTATTATTCCTTGCAAGTAAAAGGCTTTGCATACACAGGAGGGGTGAGCTCTAAAGGCACAGGGAATCCTGTGAATGTTGATGGCAAGATGAATGCAGAATGTTATCAGAAAATACTGGCAGACAAGTTTAATTCGTCTGCATGAAGGCTGCACATGGGACGTTCGTTGACTTTCCAGCTTGACAATCACCCTAAGCACAAGGCCAAGTTGACCCTCCAGTGGTTAAGAAAAAGGTGAAGGTTCTGGAGTGGCCATCAGTCTCCAGACTTTAATATCATCGAGCCACTCTGGGGGGATCTCAAATGTGCAGTTAATGCCAGATGACCAAAGACTTTGCATGACCTGGAGGCATTTTGCCAAGACGAATGGGCAGCTATACCACCTGCAAGAATTAGGGGCCTCATAGACAACTATTCCAAAAGACTGCACGCTGTCATTGGTGCTAAAGGTGGCAATACACAGTATTAAGGGAACTATGGGAATGCAGACTTTTGAACAGGGGTCATTTCATTTTTTTTCCTTGTTGCCATGTTTTGTTTTATGATTGTGCCATTCTGTTATAACCTACAGTTGAATATGAACCCCATACGAAATTAAAAAAAAATGTTTTCTCTGCTCACTCATGTTTTCTTTAAAAATGGTACATATATTACTAATTCTCCAAGGGAATGCAAACGTTTGAGCACAACTGTATACACACACACACACATTATAAGAGTGCTGCTGGGACCAATAAATACAATATTCAAGATCCAGTGCACTCGCTCAACTTCAAAGCTACCAAAATGTGATATATATATATTTTATTTTAAAACACCCTCCTTAGGCAAAAATAATGGGGGTTTAGTTACATTATATGATCATAGATTGTATAAGCCTGCCACAACGTCAATGTACCCCATTCTTGACATGTCTTACTCTAGCAACCTAATGCCTGCTCTTATGAGATAAACCCATTAATTTTAAGGTTAATATATATATATATCATTATTACCTTTTTGATGAATTCATTATGATACTTGCGTTTTTTCCAATCAATCATACCCCATACATCCTAATGCATAGACAAATTAGCTTAACCTCTTTGTCCAATATTTATCTACCTATACATTTTCATCAAAATTGGCTGCTTATTATCTGATCAAAAATAAAGATAATGAAAATCTATTATTTTGGTATAAGACTAACTACCTTTAAAGGTATAATTGACTGTTTTGTACGTCATAGTCAAGATTATATATGTTTTAAGTAAAGTAAAAGTAAATTAAAGGTTTAACTTGTTTGGTAAAAAATTTTTAATAATTCATTATCTCAGTATTCGATAAATACATTTTTCTTTTTGTGAAAGGGAAAATTATTATTGGGTGTGTACCATAATATAATGTTCTCCACATGCTTCTGCAAAAGATTATCTAATGTTCTAGTTTTATAAACGTAGTAACTGGACAGATATCTAAAAATTATCCAGAAGACTGAAGCTTAGGATGTTTTGTACAAGCGTCGAGTTTAATGACTTGCCATTTTGGTAAATGTTCGGATTTAAGTTCTGTTTGAAAGATCTGTGGTTTCTCAACATTCAAAAATCCCATACATGTTAAATATAACTCTAAGACACATAAGGCATGCAGGGCTTGCTCTGTTGAAATGCTATAAATCTAGCAATGTTGTCACGTTGGCCATTTATGGAAATAATTGTCCGTTTCCGTGTCTCATGTCCTGCAAGAGAAGGTTAGGAAATTCAGTGGGTGAAGATTTAGTTGTCACCTAATAAACCTGAAAGACAGCTATTTAGAGCTATCTGTTGTGAGAGTATTTTGTGTGTAATTACAATTACTCAGTTCCTCACAATGTTGCATACTGTTTGGACGGGTGGATGGACATCAAAAGCTTTGTGATTATTTCCTTTTATCATCTGCACCAAGTATTTACCATGAGACATAAATAGGAATATGTTATCAGACACTTGGAATATTTCATTTAAGTTATCAATTTATAATGTTATAAAACCTGGCAGACTCTGGCAGCCAGACAATATTTATACTATATTGATGTAGATACTGGTTGGAAAGAGAATTGTTATCGGTATGGCTCACAGTATCATAATCCCTTCCTCATCTGGTTCTCTTTATAAATCTTCAATGGAATCAAGGTTCATAAGAATGGCAATGTCTGCAATGAGCAAAAGGCTATCGCTGAACTCCGGTATAAAGTAACAATGTCCAAGGGGCACCGCAAAGTTCACACCGTTCAAAATAGTATCCAGTGGAAAGGTGACACAAGACATCTTGCGTATATTGTAAACTTCATATATTTAGAAAGAGATGCCACCAGATACGTCTTGACCAAGAGCAGGGTAGGCAACCTTCAGCACTCCAGATGTTGTGGACTACATATCCCCTAAAGCTTTGTCAGCATTATGGCTATTAAAGCATTATGGGAGATATAATTCTACCCCTAACCAAGGTGCTTTAATCATGTAATTGTGATGGTACTTACCTGCTGCACATCGTGCAGCTCCCCCCGTTCGCACAACCCGACCACTCCACGTGGTCGTTTATCAGGAAACCTGCGGGTAAAAACATACCCTTTCAGTGCACAGATCAGCAGTCAAATGTTCGGACAATGCTCGCTCTAAAGGCGCGTCCATAAATAAATTTAAAAGCTATGACGTCACACCCGTCTTTAACCCCTTAAGGACCAAACTTCTGGAATAAAATGGAATCATGACGTGTCACACACGTCATGTGTCCTTAAGGGGTTAAAGGGGTCACGTCATCTAGGTGACCCTATGCTGTTTGGAGACGCAGAGATGATGTGGACCAATAAGAACACATGTGCGCCTATTTAAGGTCTGCTTAGGCCCTTCCTTATTGCTCTATCGTGGTTTCTGTATACTTACATGTTTAGTGCTTCAGTGACTCTCTTGTGAATACCTTTCATTGACCTTGACTTTGTTTTGACTTTTTCTCCTTTTGGTATCCTGACCTGACTTGTATATTGACCTGTATATTTCTGTTATCCTAACCTGACAATAAATGTCTCTATTTTTCATATTACATGGCTGGATACTTTCTGGACAGACGTTGTATATTGCAAAATGAGAATGGAAAATGGAAAGCATGTTTAATTTAAAAGTGTAGATAAAGAAGAAAGTCTGATTACACCATAGTGCCTCTATAATGCCTCTATAGTGGTCCCTTTAAATGCCAGGTCACTTTGTTTATCTTGGGGTCTTTGGGACTCTATGTTATTTTGTACATGTCCACCAATTGCCTATTGTGATGCTGGAGTTCAAGGAACTTTATGCTCATCTCTCTTATGAAACTTGTTGGGTTCTCATTCACACTATTCAAGTTTGGACTGGCTATATTATCGCGGCAAACAGCAAAAAAGGTTTCACTGTTTGTGACTATAATCTGCAGCGCCCCCCATGTTTTTTATCTGCACTGTATAAAATCTGCATATACGAAGCAGGTTGACTAGCAGACAATTTAAGAAAATACAGCCGACCAAGATTCAAATTTCCAAAGGTTGGGTGTTAAAGCACAGTATATGAGTAGTCCAGACCCGGTGTGAGACTATTTAGCGCTCTAGGCTAGTCCAGCTACATGTGCCTTCCCCTCACCCCCCGCCCCCAAAAAAATATTGACAACTTTGTGTGTCTCTTCCTTCTCCCAGTCCATTTCTGTGTTTCTTTCTCCCCCAATTCCTTTGTGTGTCTTTTTTCCTCTCCCCAAGCTCCTCTGTGTGTCTCCCCCAGCACCTTTGTGGGTCTATTTCTCCCTCAGCCCCTTTGTGTGTCTCCCTTCTCCCCCAGCCTCTCTGTGTGTCTCTTTGCCCCCAGCCCTCTGTGTGTCCCATTGTCACCACCACCGTTTCTTTGTATCCTTTTGTCCCCCCAGCCCTTCTGTGCACATCTTTATCCTCTCAGCCCCATGTGTACTTCTTTCCCTCTAAGCCCTCTGTGTGCCTCAACTCGCTGTTTAATAAACAAACCCCAAAAATCTTTTCATACACCCGACTTGCGACATTTAAGAGGTACTTATTGAAAACTATAAACTCTATGCTTATGAACATGTTTCAGAGCTTATCATAATACTAATAATAATGTTAATAATTATAATAATAATAATAATGTGTGTCAATAATAATAATAAATACTTATATCTGGAATAGATAGGATGATTGGGGTGCTTGCAGTTGCTAAGGTGTCTATTCCACTTTACACCAAGTTAGTGGGAGTTAGTGATTGCATCCGACTTTCTGGCATAGAAACCTGGTTTTACCTAATGTTTCTCATCTCCTGTTAGTCTCTGTTCGAGATGTTAAATTAGCAGCTGCTAATTTCCAGTCACTAACAGTGAATTGAAATAATTTAAAAGTCTGGAAGTCACAGAATTGAACCCAACGCCAATCTAGAGTTTTCCGACTAATTGCGTCAAACATGGAAACAAGCCCAATATTAGTGAAAACACTTTATTAAGTAAAAAGAGATTTATTTAATTATTTGAAAAGCTTGACATTGCATTGTCATGATACAAAAAAAAAAATACAATGTAATTTAAAAAACCTTGCAACGCTGTGACCTTAAGCAGGATTTTGTATGCTGTCAGATTTTCTCTTGGTGACCGACAGCTGTGATTAAATGCTTCCTCTTGTTGCGCGACGAGGTGTCAATGTACGTTATTGTCTAGTAAAGAAGGAAGAAGATATCACCTGGTCTGCTAGGTTTATTTTATTGACAATAACTGTGACTTTATGAATCTGCCAGGGATGAGTCTGTGCAGTTGTGAATTCTACGCTTTACGCATCATCTTAATATAAATGAAACCTGACATGCGAGACAGACTCTCTGTCCAGAAAACATCTGCACTCTATCACTTAGCGTCATACACTCTTTTCTATGCAAAAGAGAAGAAAAAACATTTCCTGTTTATGAAAATCACATTATTCCTCAAGCGTAGAGAGTGATAGTCTATTTTTATGCACTTGGAGAGTTCTTGGAAATGTATTGTGGTTTCCGGTTATCTGTGATATAAAAGAACAGTTTACGTTTCTTTCTTACATGGGCATATGTGCAAATGTAGTTCCTTCTATGCTTGCCAAAATTTGTAATCTGAAAATATCTCTTACAGTAACTGTGATAATCAGTCAAATTATGTGTGTGTTCAGATAGCCTACTGTGAAGGGGTGATGCAGCTTAATGATGTTTTTAAGATAAAGCAGGTGACAGCTGTTGGCGACGTAAAATTTTGTAGCTGCAACTAAGTGACTCAAATATTAGTAAGTAGATGACGCTGTGCTCTGTACAATGAACCAAAACTATGGTGCTTGATGGTGAGGTAGGAACATAAAAATCAAGATATCTCCGTTTTAGCTTAATTCAGTGTTCACAGCTAATGTGTCAGACTAAGGTCAGGAAATCTAGCAGCTTCCCATAGACTAAACCAAAATTTAACCATGAGATCAACAGATCTAAAAAGAGCATGTGAAAGGAAGCTAGCAGCATTATAACTACTCCACTTTGTTGTTGTGGTTATGTTGCCTAGAGTATCCTTGGACTGTCCACAAGTTTAATATCACAGGTTAGGGATGGTTTGATATAAACCAGACCTTTTCCAAGATCCTAGGGACTGCCCACGTCTCGACCACTTTGATAATACAGCATTAACACTTCCTCATTATCAGTATCAATTTTGTCTTACCTGGATGACATTGATTGACTGAGAGCCCTGGGTTCAGCAAGCTGAAGAGTTTATGTTTTTAGAGTGTCCTTTTATCATCAAACCCTACAGGTCTTCTATAGAATATAGACAGGTAATCCTTCACCCATTGAGTTGTGAACTTAACATGCAAACTTACAGACAACAAGAAAACAACACATGCAGTGCACAGACATACGCACAGTTTTGGACATACTGGACAAACATCCAATGACAGTGCACACAGAAACTCTGATCCTTATTGTTATTATTATTGTTATTATTATACTTTATTTATAAAATGCCAACACATTCCACAGTGATGTACATGGGTAAAACTGGCACAAGTTAAAAGACAATGGTACAACACATCAAAGACAATACAATATTTAATCATTGTGCACACAGAAACTTCACATATCCCATAACAAGATGTTCAAATAGATGTTCAAATGCAGATGTTAATTGCTGGGCTAAGGAAGGGAGAGACAAAGTCTTTGTCCTTAAAATCAGAGAAGAACCCAACCAATCAAATAAGACCATTCATAGGTTAAGGTTAACAAATTTAAACCTATTTAGTTTAGAAAAACGTCGCCTGAGAGGGGATATGATAACATTATACAAATATATTCGGGGCCAATACAAACCATTGTGTGGAAATCTATTCACAAACCGGACTTTACATAGGACACGAGGCCATGCGTTTAGACTGGAAGAAAGAAGATTTCGTCTAAGGCAAAGGAAAGGTTTTTTTACTGTAAGAACAATCAGGGTGTGGAATTCTCTGCCTGAAGAAGTGGTTTTATCAGAGTCCATACAGATGTTCAAACAGCTACTAGATGCATACTTGCAAAGACAGAATATTCAAGGATATAATCTTTCAATGTAGGGTAATAACTGCTTGATTCAAGGATAAATCTGACTGCCATTCTGGGGTCAAGAAGGAATTTTTTGTCCTAGCTTGTTGCAAAATTGTGCTTCAAACTGGTTTTTTTTTGCCTTTTGGATCAACAGCAAAAAACAGGTGTGAGGAAGGCTGAACTTGATGGACGCAAGTCTCTTTTCAGCTATCTAACTATGTAACTATGTAACTATATATGATAACTATTATAGAAAATGGAGGATAAAATATGGAGAGTAAGCTGTCTGTGCAAATCTGTGTGTCAGTTTGTCTTTGCTCATCTGAATTTGTCTGTTTTGACCTATTTGAGTCTGTCTCTCAGTGTAAGTGATTTGTCTGTCTTTCTGTCTGTCTGTCAATGCCTTTCTTTTTGAGTCTCTCGGTTGTAGCTTGTATTAGTCTGTCTGTAAACGCCTACATGTAAAATGCAGATTGAGAATTTTGCAAATACAGGAATACAGTTTTAATTTAATGAATCCAAAATTTAGATGCCAAGGTCGTACGCATATGCACAAAGGTTATCCAAGGCCTAGAACCTTGGCAAAGTACACTTTAACCCTTTCATTGCAAACAGTGGACAAATCACAATCATTAATGGGAGAATGCCTCTTTCCAGGATTTCATAAGATTATATTTATGTTTCCTATATTTAATCAATATATATTTGTGCCTTGAGAAAAATCATATCAAATATAAAAATCCACACCTTTTTTTTTATCCTGCACCTGTGGGCTGTAGTTGTTATGGTGCATGGAGCGCTCATTTAACGTAGAAGCTTTACATCTGTCTAGAGCAATCTTACATTTCTACGGTATTAGGGACTTACAGTAAAAGTTTAACTTTTTGCCAGCAAGACCTTTAATGACGTAGTTTTTTTAACAGACGCAATGTAAATTTTAATAGTTTTAATTTTTATTTTTTTTAAAGACTTACATTCTTATTTTAGGGGTGATTTCTATCCAATAAACAGTGCATGCGTAAAACACTTTAAAGATTATAGAGCAGGCATAGGCTTTACGGTGATAAATCCGAGAGTTATCCGAAGGGGTTCATATATTACACTTCTAACACACGCACAAATCAGTTGATGTGTTCCTTGAGTACATTGTAGTACGGAAAGTAGCAAGCTTTATGTTTTCTCAAAGAAGAACATCAAGGGAATAAAAGTGTCCACTTGTCTAGTGTTTAAAATTCAGAATGACAAGCTAGCTGAGAAAGGAAAACTAATGGACAGAAAAAGTATTACTTTATAATCTTTTGGGATAAAAGTTTGGGAAGAAACTCTGATTAATATTTGGATCTGAAGAAGAGGGCAAGTTTATGTTATCAAAGGTAAAAGTAATGTGGGGTTTCTGTGATGGATTTTTATCTTTGAATATATATATCATTTATTTTTCGTGGTAAATAAGTATCAGCATTTTCCTACAGGTTTTAGTTAAATATCTATGGGAATTAATGGGAAAAAATTGTTTTTTTGTTGTGTTTGTGTTTTGCTTTTACCAGAAGGCTATACAGATACGATTTTGGGTAATAACTGTAGAGGTAAATATATTGACATTAATTTAAATAGTTTTAACAGATTTGAATATCTACTTGCTTCACGTATTTTTTTGGGAGAAAATTCATTACATGTGATCAGACTGGGGTAGCCTCTGGACATAATACCAGCAGACAGCTTAGCATTACAAGTGGTGTCAATCAGTGCATGAAGACAGATAAAGATTCGTATTATGTTCTCCTGACAATTTTTTGACAGTCAGTCATATATGCAGCTAGGGGACTGCCCATCAAAGATTTTTTTTTTTTTTTTTAGTACAAAATAGTCAAAAAGTACCAAAACAAGACAGTTTAGAGCTTGCGTGCTTAGCCGAATAGAGCCTGCAGCAGAAGATCAGATGAAGTGTGAAGTGTGAAACTATTCTAAAAAGGTTTGACAAATTACACTGTAACAGTGCATATATGTATATCAGCGTTTGCCGGAATCTATCATCTGCAAACTTTTTGTCTTAGGGATGAGTATAACCACCTAGCAAAGCTAGTGGGTATGCGGCAGCCTCCCGGAGTCAACTGGCAGAGCTGAAAAATGCTCGCGCTGTGCTCCTGCACAGCAACAGCGTTTCAGCCAATCAGGAGAGCCATGCTGCGCATGAGAATCCTGATTATCTCAGATTTTTTAAATTGGGAAACTGCGATGGTTAGCTCATGCCACGAAGCACTGAGAATATGTATATCCCAAAACATGGGTAAAATATACCAAAAAGTAGTCAACCAGTAAATGATATAATACAACAAAAGAGATTGCCCACTAATACTACCACTTAGAAATGTATAAATGCTTTTATTAAACCAAGAAAGGTCTACGCACTTAAAGCAGAAACCAAAGTAACAATTAATAGGCAAATAAGTAAACAACAACAATAATTACCAAAATTCCACAAGCCTACTATGACAGAAACACGAGCCACCAATACCCCCAACGTTTCGGCACCTACTGGCTGCCTTTTTTTTAAGGGTGTTTGTATCACCGCTTACCTGTGTCTACTTATATTACCCCTAATCAGCTGATGGCAATCAGCAATCAAACAGAGCCGACTTGGGAAGTGACCTAATTACTTCCGGTATCGGTCTGTAATGCAATAGAACGCGTATCAATATATGAATAAAAGCTCACCTGTAATTGCAGTAGTAGACATAATACGAAAATAAATAGAGAGATGTCAATAATACATAATGAGCACAAGATCTTATACCTGCACTTGCGAGTAAACTGCTACAGTGCACCTACACCATATTACTCTCCACCCTGCTGTGGCCACCCCCCAAACTAACCTTACAGCTGATAGCTTTGCATATTACTTTACTGACAAGATTGAACAGCTAAGGAAACAATTCTCCCCTCCTTGCCGTTCTCTTTCTCAACCACACATAAATCATGCTTTCCCTACCCTTCAGACTTTCTCCCCAGCTACTGAACAAGAGGTGGCTGCACTTCTCCGTTCCTCTCGCCCCACCACTTGCCCACTTGATCCTGGCCCATCTCACCTCATCAGATCTCTCTCCCCTTGTCTTGTGCCTATCCTAACACACTTTTTTAACTGCTCTCTCTCTTCTGGGACTGTTCCTGCTGACCTTAAACATGCCACTGTAATACCTATCCTGAAAAAAACATCTCTTGACCCGTCCTCCCCCTCTAACTATCGTCCCATATCCCTGCTCCCTTACTCATCAAAGCTTTTGGAAAGACTTGTCTTTACCCGTGTGTCTCACTTCCTTAATTCCAACTCTCTCCTTGACCCTCTTCAGTCTGGCTTCCGCCCTCTCCACTCTACTGAGACCGCTCTTATCAAAGTGACTAATGACCTAATTTCCGCTGAATCCAAAGGTCACTACTCCATATTAATTCTCCTTGACCTCTCTGCTGCCTTTGACACAGTTGATCATGCTCTCCTCCTTCAAACTCTTCAATCACTCGGTCTCTGTGACTCTGTCCTCTCTTGGTTTTCCTCCTATCTCTCCCAACGCTCATTTAGTGTCTCCTTTTCCAAGGATACCTCCTCCCCTCGCCCTGTCTCGGTTGGAGTTCCCCAAGGCTCTGTCCTTGGTCCCCTTCTATTTTCTCTTTATACTGCCTCTCTTGGAAAACTTATTGCCTCTTTTGGATTCAACTACCACCTGTACGCTGATGACACTCAGATATACCTCTCCTCACCGGACCTCTCCCCGGATGTCCTGCAACGTGTCACTGCTTGCCTCTCTTCCATCTCTGACTGGATGTCGTCACGCTTTCTCAAACTTAACCTCTCTAAAACTCCTTGTCTTTCCTCCTCCTAATACTGATCCTCCTCTCTCACTCTCCCTTCAAGTCAGTGATATCCACATAAGTCCATCCCTACAAGCGCGCTGTCTTGGCGTCATACTTGACTCTGGTCTCACCTTTGAGTCTCACATCCAGTTTGTTGCCAAGTCCTGTAGGTTCCAACTCAAAAACATAGCCCGCATCCGCCCCTTTCTTACGCATGATGCTACCAAGGAGCTTGTCCATGCTCTAGTAATTTCCCGCATGGATTACTGTAACCCTCTCCTGATTGGTCTCCCCAAAAGCCGTACTGCCCCGCTACAGTCTGTAATGAATGCTGCAGCTAGACTGATTTTCCTATCCAGTCGGTCCTCTCACACCTCGCCCCTCTGCCAGTCCTTACATTGGCTCCCTGTATCCTATAGGAGTCAATTCAAAGTTCTAACCCATACATTTAAAGCACTGAACAATTCCAGCCCCTCTTATATCTCTTCACTGATCCAGAGGTATGCCCCTCCTCGTACCCTCCGCTCTGCCCGCGACCACCTCCTGACCGCTGCTCGCACCCGTACGGCCAACTCGCGCTTGCAGGACCTCTCACGGGCGGCTCCTCTCCTTTGGAATAACTTGCCTACTGCCATCAGACTCTCCCCTAGTCTTCAATCATTTAAGAAGGCCTTAAAACCCATCTCTTCAGGAAAGCGTATGGCCTCCCAGAGTAATCTCTCCCTTACATACCTGTCTCTTGCTCTCTCCTATGGGATAGTGCTTTGCTCTCTCCTCCAGCTCTGCTTCACTCCTACTTGATATTTCCTATCCTAATGTTTCTAATACCCCACCTCCTATAGACTGTAAGCTCATTTGAGCAGGGTCCTCTTCAACCTATTGTTCCTGTAAGTTTTCTTGTAATTGTCTTATTTATTGTTACATCACCCCCTCTCAAAATATTGTAAAGCGCTACGGAATCTGTTGGCGCTATATAAATGGCAATAATAATAATAATAATAATAAATGCCCATAATCCTATGAGCCACCAATGCGCACACGTGCCAAATGGCAATTAATCGAGCACTGCCTACTGGTCATGCTCACTTCTATGTCGAGGGGGAGTGTATTATTAAATAATAGTGCGCATGCATCCCCCACCGCGCCTGTGCCCTGCAATCCATTGGAGCTCCCCTAACTGAAAATACAAATATTAAATAACAAAGGGAAATACATTAGGAACAAAAAAAAGGGGAAAAGAAAAAAATAAAGAACTCCCTCATAATCTCGCACTATTAGTGCAAATGTACTCAGTTTATACATTTTTTCAGTACCACCAGCATAAATAAGTATATACATTAGGCAAATATAAAAAAAACACCAAAATAAAGTGCAAAAATATTTATTAAATAATTGATTAATTATCAATTGCATTCGGAGACATTGGTGAAATACCTAAGAGTGAAAAGGATTCCTCGTGGATTGAGACTTAACATCAAGCCTAATTTTCGTAAGGCACGTAAGGAATTTTGAATGAATTGGTATACAATTTTGAATAAGTGTAGTTTAGACCTTATATCATTAACAATAGAAGGTTTACAGCAAGAGCTGGTAGAAATTGAGGGTCTTGTGGTTGATAGTACTAAGAAAAAAATTGAAGGAGAAGATAGAAGTGTAGTGGAGGATAAACTAGTAACGATTACATCTAAATTACCTAAGCACAAAGAGGAGGTATTGGGAAGGAAGCTTGATAAATTCTGCAGGGATACTGTAGATTATTTAGAGGACAAGGTATATTCCTGGTGAAACCCTTGTGCATCATGTTATATATTCATATTTATATTGATACTTTAGAGAGAGTTCAGAGAAGGGCTACTAAACTGGTTCATGGATTGCAGGATACAACTTACCAGGAAAGGTTAAAGGATCTTAACATGTATAGCTTGGAGGAAAGACGAGACAGGGGGATATGATAGAAACATTTAAATACATAAAGGGAATCAACACAGTAAAGAAGGAGACTATATTTATATATATATATGGATATGAGGGTCAAGAGAGTAACAGTAAAAAGGAGACAGCCGAGCAAGATCTACATAAAAAGAAGAGATAAACTATAAAGTGTAAAGGCAAAATCATGGTTATGGAGGGGCTCTATAACTATATACAGTCCCGGTCAATGGAATTACTTGGAGTCTTGAGCTTATTGTCCCAGTAATTGCCAAGAGGCCTCAGGTTGTAGCAGCCGCGTGGGTAACCGGGATGGCCATCCGAGGGACGAACGCAGTGGCTGTTGTAGGGTTCCACATGTGTATGACCGGTTTAGCCACTTTTGGTTTCTGTATTTGCAGGGTGGTCTGTGGGAGGCCCAGTGTCCCCAGTAGTGCAGTCGCATTCTGGAGATTATGGACTGAATGTAAAGTGTCCGTGTGAAGGACCAACTGGATATTTTGCTCCCACAGGAGGGTGGTAGAGGCTGCAGGGATTTCCGCCATAGTAGTGTGTTGCCCGACATATCTGCATAAAAAGACAACTCTAGATTCTCAAATTTGTAAATGGAAGTTCCTTGTAGAGCGGCCTGTACCGCCGTTTTATCCTTGATGGTTTGAAATTGGACCACCAGGTCTCTGGATGCTTCAGTCGGGGCCTTCCGTGGCTTGGGTATTCTGAAAATGCAGTTGAAGGCAAAATTTTGGCCTGACGTGGTGTAAGTAGGGCCGCCATCAATCTTCGCAGGAGATGCAGAACTTCCGCTTCTGGTATGTCTTCGGGTACTCCTCTTAGCTTAAGGTTCTTGCTACGTCTCCTATCCTTAATGTCTGTGAAGCGCAGGTCCATGGCAGTCTGTTGCTTTTTGAGGGCTTGGACCTCTAGTTCAAGAGCTGCGATTTTCAGGGAGTGTGTCTCACACGAGGCTTCCACTTCCTCCAGCCTGCCCACCATGCCTGTAAGGTATGCCCAGAGCAAGGCCACGTCTGACTAAATAGTTTTCTTCAGGTCTGTAAGCATCTCCCGCAAGGCCGCCTCTGTCATCTGAGGAGTTAGAGTAGTCGCTGAGGTCGGCCTCCATCTTGGGCCACAGCGCTCCAGGGCCGGACTGGCCCACCGGGATACCGGGAAATTTCCCTCTGCTCCCCCTCCCTCGCGCGCTAGAAAGAGACCGGGGCCGGAATATGACGTCATATTCCAGCTCCGGTCTCATTAAGCTGCGCGCAAGGGAGGGGGAGCAGAGACAGAACAGCCTGCTCCCCCAGAAGAGCCTGCTCCCGGCCTCATGAAGAGCTTCCCCTGCGGCCGCCTTTCAAGTTCTCCCTGCGGCCGCCAGCACAGCTACCAGTCTGCCCACCCACAGGTACTAAAAAATATGTATGTCAGTGGGAGTGTGTGTGTGTGTGTCATGCTGTGTGTGTGTCTGTCTGTCATGGTGTGTGTATGTGTCTGTGTCATGCTGTGTGTGTGTGTGTCTGTGTCATGCTGTGTGTGTGTCTGTCTGTCATGGTGTGTGTATGTGTCTGTGTCATGCTGTGTGTGTGTGTCTGTATCATGCTGTGTGTGTGTGTGTGTGTCTGTCTGTGTGTGTCTGCGTCATGCTGTGTGTGTGTGTGTCTGTCTGTGTGTGTCTGCGTCATGCTGTGTGTGTGTGTGTCTGTGGCATGCTGTGTGTGTGTCTGTCTATCATGGTGTGTGTATGTGTCTGTGTCATGCTGTGTGTGTGTGTGTGTCTGTATCATGCTGTGTGTGTGTGTGTCTGTCTGTCTGTGTCATGCTGTGTGCGTCTGCGTCATGCTGTGTGTGTGTGTCTGTGTCATGCTGTGTGTGTGTCTGTATCATGCTGTGTGTGTGTCTGTATCATGCTGTGTGTCTGTCTGTATCATGCTGTGTGTATGTCTGTGTCATGCTGTGTATCTGTCTGTGTCATGCTGTGTGTGTGTGTCTGTATCATGCTGTGTGTCTGTCTGTGTCATGCTGTGTCTGTATCATGGTGTGTGTCTGTCATGGTGTGTGTGTGTGTGTGTGTGTGTGTCTGTCATGGTGTGTGTGTGTGTCTGTCTGTGTCATGCTGTGTGTGTCTGTCTGTGTCATGCTGTGTCTGTATCATGGTGTGTGTGTGTCTGTCATGGTGTGTGTGTGTCTGTCTGTGTCATGCGGTGTGTGTGTGTCTGTCTGTGTCATGCGGTGTGTGTGTGTCTGTCTGTGTCATGCGGTGTGTGTGTGTCTGTCTGTGTCATGCGGTGTGTCTGTGTCATGCTGTGTGTCTGTCTGTGTCATGCAGTGTGTGTGTGTGTCTGTCTGTGTCATGCTGTGTGTCTGTCTGTGTCATGCTGTGTGTGTGTCTGTCTGTGTTACGCTGTGTGTGTGTCTGTCTGTGTTACGCTGTGTGTGTGTGTCTGTATGTGTCATGCTGTGTGTCTGTGTCGTCTGTGTCACGGTGTGTCTGTATCATGGTGTGTGTGTCTGTCATGGTATGTGTGTGTGTCTGTCATGGTGTGTGTGTGTGTGTGTGTGTGTCTTTGTCTGTCATGGTGTGTGTGTGTGTGTGTGTCAGTCGTGGTGTCTGTGTGTGTTTTTAAAAATAGTGTTTTACTCACCTTTTTTTTTTTTTCCAACGTCGTGCTGGTCTCTGCCTCTATGACTGAGATCATCAAGCTTGATGATCTCAGCCAATCCGCACTGACACAGGAAGCGCCTCTAGTGACCGTCTGAGTGTCTGTCACTAGAGGTGTCACTAGGAAGCAATGTAAACACTGCCTTTTCTCTGCAAAGTCAGTGCTTACATTCAAAAGCCTGCAGGGACAGGCTATATACACCAGAACCACTACATTAAGCTGTGTGTGTGTGCGCCTGCTAGTGAGCTTGCTTGCATGTGTATGTGTGTGTGTGTGTGTGTGCGCCTGCTAGTGAGTGAGTTTGTGTTTTTATGTCAATGAGCTTATGTATATTAGTGAAATTGTTTGTCTATTAGGCTGTGTATCAATGAGCTTGTGTGTGTCAGTGAGATTGTCTTGTGTCTGCATGTGAGTATGCTTACTGTATAATTAAATGTTTTACTCTGAAAGGACCAATATATTATATTAGAAAAGGCAATATATATATATATATATATATATATATATATATATATTGCGACAATATATGGCGCAATGACTTATGGGGCTGGCATAGATTTTTTTTTCCAGGGCTGCTTTGTATCCCCAGTCCGGCCCTGCAGCGCTCCATGCGTTTGGAGAAGCATTTCCTCGATGTTCGTACCCTGCCTGGGTTTGTCGGGTTTCTGCTTCCTAAGTTTGCACCCCATGATGACCAGGGCTGTGGTTTGTGTTTTTCCCGGATGAAATTCCGATGGTTGATCGGGATTTAATGCGATTTTAGCACAGAGCGGTGTGCATCAATTTCTCAATATGTTTTTTTATTTGAATAATCATCCCTTCATCTCTCTGCCTAGATACATATCCCCCTCCCTCAGCTTTATTGCAAGCCTATCCGACCCTCACATATCTTTATTCAACAGCCTGATTTCCAAACTATCAAGCCCCAATACTGCTGTAAGAAAGTCAGTGCTCCATCAGCTGATGGTTTGCAATAAGCAAAGGTAGCCTTCTGGAAGACCACACTAAGACTCTATAATGCATTTGACACTCACATATCTTTATTTAACAGCCTGATTTCCAAGAGAAAGTCTGATACCCGCCCTCCCCTCCCCTCACCACCCCAACCCATGCTCATTATTACATTTATAGATTGTCTGCCACACCCAAATTTTTGATAAGTAAAAATAACAGGTGTACACACTGCCTCTTATTAGTACACTCCTGCACTTTCTAAACCCATAAAATGTAATATTTATCCTACCTTCACCTACTCTTGATATTCCAATTATTTCCAATTTACTTTTTCCCAATTTATCAATGAACAGTCTTCTCCTCCTCTTTTTTTCCTCCTTCTCCCTCAGTATAAAAATCTCATTCTTACACCCACTTCACTCATCCCCCACCCATATTTACATATGCCCCTCTTTGCTACACTCTCCCTTCTGTCACCTTGCACTAATTTTTCTACTCTCTTACTCCTACCCACAATCGATCTCATCCTAGACCCCATGCATACAAAACCCATTCACACCTCCTGTCACTTTCTCTCCTCCTGCTTCCAGTAGCTGTTGATGTCTCTCCCAATCCAGGGCCCTTCCCCTTCTCTACACACACTAAGAAAACCAGAAACCACACAAACCTCATCACAATACCCTGCCCTTTACCCTCACTTACCAACATTCAATGTGCACTCTGGAACGCCCGCTCCATCTGCAGTAATTCAAAATCAACAGCCATACGCGACTTTTCATCTCGAATTCACTCACACTACCTGCACTTACAGAGACCTGGCTGTCGCCCTCTGATAGCGCTACTCCTGCCTCATTCTTTCCCCTCAATGTACCTTTCAACCAATCATAACTCCACCTGCCCTATCCTTTTCTTCTTTTGAAGTTCACACTGCCTGCCTATTTAAACCCACTACTTTAAGAATTGCTATCATCTACCACCCTCCCCTCCCCCCTGGGTATCCTAGACTATTCATTGAGCACTTTTCATCCTGGCTTCCCCACTTCCTCTCATCTAGCACTCCTTCCTTTATACTTGGGGATTTCAATATCCCAATCAACAACCCTAATTGCACTGATGCCTCTCATCTGCTCTCTGTAACCTCCTCCTTTGGCCTTACACAATGGTCTAATTTAGCAACCCATTGTCAGGGTACCTGTGGTCTCTACCTCCGAAAGAGGTAGAGACTTAGCTGTTCCTCCATCCAGACGGTCTGATGGCTCCCTTCCCCGCGGTCTATCCGGTCATGCTAGGCCGGCCGCGAGGGAGTGACTGCCTTTTACAGCATCTAGGCAGGAAGTAGTCATCAGGACACTCCCCCGGAACAACCTGTCAGTCAATGGCTGCAGGACCAATCAGGACGCCTTGGAGGCGTGGTTACTGCTCTGAACAGGGTATTTAACAGAGCTTCTTTCATTAGCTCATTGCCCTGTCGTGGTTCTAGCTTGTTCTAGTCACTCAGTGCTTGTGTATTCTATTATCCCTTTTGGTTTTGACCCGGCTTGTTTACCTTACTCTGCTTATCTCTGTTACCCTTGATTCGGCTTGTCTCTCGCTTACCTGTCTTCTGTTACCCTCGACCTCGGCTTGTCTTTGACCATTCTATACTGTACTACTTACGTTAGTCCGGCCATTCTAAGGTCCGGTATACGTATCTGGCTACTGTTTGTACTCTGCGTGTTGGATCCCTGTCCCGATCCTGACATTACGACAGGGCCAATGGATCCTGCAAGTACAAACAGTCAGCTGGCTGCTCCTGATCCTAGGTTTGAAGCCATGGATCACAGAATGGATCAGATGGCGCTTGCGCTACAGGCTCTATTAGCTTGTGCCAATAACCCACCAGAGGAGATACGTAATACCCCTGTTTCTCCTGTCTGTTCAGGTCTAGAGGTAACCACAGTGGGTGCTTCTTCTCGCATTACCCCCCCAGTACGCTATGGTGGGGCTCCTGAGAAGTGTCGTGGTTTTTTAAACCAAATTAGTATCCACTTTGAATTGCAACCTCACTCTTATCCTACAGATAGGGCAAAAGTAGGATTTATTATCACCCTACTCATTGAGAAAGCTCTGAGATGGGCCAACCCACTATGGGAGAACGATAACCCATTAGTTTATAACTATAACGCATTTGTAGCTGCTTTTAGAAGAACATTTGACCCTCCAGGTAGAAAGGTTAATGCAGCCAGATTACTGTTGCGCCTGAGACAGGAGAACCGAACACTGGTGGATTATGCACTAGAGTTCAGGTCTCTGGCGGCAGAAATCAAGTGGAATGAGCAGGCGTATATGGATGTATTTTTGAATGGCCTATCTGATGTAATCCTTGATGAGGTTGCTACCAGAGAACTCCCTGAGAATTTAGAGGATTTAATTTCGTTCATCTCTCGTATAGATGAACGTCTAAGAGAGAGACAGAACACTCGAGAGAGGAACCAGAGACCTTCTTTTAGGTTAGCTCCTGCTTTTCCAAGTCCTGACTCCACGATATCTTTGCTTACTGAACCTATGCAGATAGGGTATGCCCGCCTCTCTGAGGAGGAAAGACAGCACAGGAGAAGAGAGGGTTTGTGTATGTATTGTGGAGCCAAGGGTCATTTACTCTCGAACTGTTCTAACCGCCCGGGAAACGCTCGCACCTAAGTCCCTCTAGAGGACAGGCCTTGGGTGTTTCTATTTTGTCCTCTACTCCTAATTATAAGGATCACAGGCTTCTGCTACCAGTTTCCTTAACTTGGGGGAAGGAAGTAGTAAGGGCTATGGCATTGATAGATTCCGGTGCTGCTGAGAATTTTATCGACCAAGCCTTTGCTAGTAAGAACAATTTTCCATCCCAGCTAAGGGAGACACCTTTGGCCGTTGAGGTCATAGATGGTAGACCACTACTAGACCCTGTTATCTTTCGTGAGACCGTACCCATTGATTTAAATGTTGGTATCCTACACGTGGAGAATTTATCTCTTCTGCTCATTTCGTCTCCTTCCGTTCCCATAGTTCTGGGGTACCCATGGTTGAAAAAACATAACCCTATTATCGATTGGGAGTTAGGAGAGATACTCTCGTGGGGCCAGGGCTGCCAGGATCGGTGTTTGTGCAAGGTTTCTCCATTAGCTAATATTAACATACCGGAGAATCCTACTCAGTCCACAGAAAGACAAATACCAGACCTTTACCTAGACTTAAGGGCAGTGTTTGACAAGAAGAATGCCGATTCTTTGCCTCCACACAGGTCATTTGACTGTAAGATTAAGCTGCTACCCGGCACTATGCCTCCGAGGGGCCATGTATATCCTTTGTCTGTTCAGGAAAACTCGGTTCTAGAGGAGTATATTCGGGAGAATTTAGAAAAGGGATTCATCAGGAGGTCTTCTTCTCCGGCCGGGGCTGGGTTCTTTTTCATTAAGAAGAAGGATGGCACGCTGAGACCTTGTATCGATTACCGAGGCTTGAATACAATAACTGTCAGAAATGCCTACCCTATCCCACTGATTACCGAGTTATTTGATCGTCTTAAGGGCTCCAAAATCTTCACCAAGTTAGATCTCAGAGGGGCTTACAATTTGGTGAGAATCCAGCAAGGTCACGAGTGGATGACGGCATTCAATACCCGGTATGGCCATTACGAATACACTGTTATGCCATTTGGACTATGCAATGCTCCTGCAGTATTTCAAGATTTGATTAATGAGGTACTTAGGGAGTTTCAGCATGATTGTGTTATTGTTTACCTGGACGACATACTAATACACTCTAAGGAGATTGAGACTCACCATAGACAGGTCAGAAAGGTATTACACAAGCTGCTGCAACATGGTCTATATTGCAAATTGGAAAAGTGCAGTTTTGATCAGTCTCAGGTAGACTTTCTTGGATACGTGATTTCTGGGGAGGGTTTTAAAATGGATCCTGTAAAACTCCAATCTATTTTAGACTGGCCCTTGCCCAAAGGACTCAAGGCTATCCAAAGGTTTATTGGTTTTTCCAACTACTATAGGCGCTTCATTAAAGGATACTCCTCTATCATTGCGCCTATTACCAATATGACCAAACAAGGGGCTGATACTAAGTTCTGGTCTAAGGAAGCTCTTGGTGCTTTCAAGACTCTCAAGGAACTTTTTGCCTCGGCTCCCATTCTAGTCCATCCTGATACGACTCTGCCTTTCTTGCTCGAGGTCGATGCCTCTGAGACAGCAGTTGGGGCTGTTCTGTCTCAAAGGTTAGGGGTGGATAAACCGTTACACCCTTGTGTTTTTTTCTCTAAGAAATTTTCTGGGCCTGAGAGCAGATATGACATCGGGGAAAGGGAACTGTTAGCAGTCATTAAATCCTTAAAGGAGTGGAGACATTTGTTGGAGGGAACCCTACACCCTATTACGATTTTGACGGACCACAAAAACTTGTCCTATATTGGGGAGGCTAAGCGCTTATCCTCTAGACAAGCTCGTTGGTCCTTATTCCTGACTCACTTCAATTATGTACTGACTTACAGACCTGGTTCTAAAAACTCTAAAGCCGATGCATTATCTCGCCAATATGAACCTTCTACTGTACCTGAACCAGTTCTTTCTTCTATAGTTCCGAAATGCAATATCATTGCTAATACGAATCTCAGGATTCATTCTCCATTACTGGCCGAGATCATTAAGTTGCAACATCTAGCACCTAAACAGACTCCTGCGGGACGTCATTTCGTTCCTCCTGCTCTTCAACTGGAACTTTTACAGTGTTTACATAATAGCAAGATGGCGGGACATCCTGGTATTCGCAAAACTTACGCGTTGATCTCTAAGGACTTCTGGTGGCCTGCTTTACGGAGGGATATTGAGGAGTTCATCGCTGCATGTGAAGTTTGTACTAAAACCAAACAACCCCATACGCTTCCATGTGGATTCCTGCACCCCTTGGAGGTTCCAGAAAAACCATGGTCCTGTTTGGCCATGGACTTTATTGTCGATCTACCTATCTCTAAAAGACAGACTGTTATCCTCACCGTGGTTGACAGGTTTACTAAGATGGCACACTTCATTCCCCTGCCTAAACTCCCGTCTTCTCCCGAATTGGCAGAGATATTCGCTAAGGAGATTTTTCGCCTACATGGGATACCCTCTCAAATTGTATCGGACAGAGGCTCCCAATTTGTTTCCCGCTTTTGGAGGTCCTTCTGCTCTCAACTTGGTATTAAATTAAACTTTTCTTCTGCCTATCATCCTCAGTCTAACGGAGCTGCTGAACGTACCAACCAGAAAATCGAACAATATTTACGATGCTTTGTTTCTGAACACCAGGATGATTGGGTCGGTTTGATTCCTTGGGCGGAGTTTGCACACAACAATCTCGTTTGCGATTCTACTCATTCAAGCCCCTTCTTCATGAATTATGGTTTTCATCCGTCTATTCTTCCTTCGGATTCCCCTTCCCAGGGGGTGCCGTCGGTTGATGTTCATGTTGCCAATTTGAGGAAGTTGTGGGATCAAACTCGACAAATCCTTGTGCACAACTCTATGTTGGTCAAGAAACATGCTGATAAACGTAGAAGGGCGGCTCCGGTCTTTGTTCCAGGTGATAGGGTATGGCTGAGCACGAGGAACATCCGTTTAAAAGTGCCCTCCATGAAGTTCGCTCCTCGTTATATTGGACCCTACAGGGTGCTGACCCGTATCAATCCAGTTGCGTATCGTTTAGCTCTTCCTAATACCTTACGCATCCCGAACTCGTTTCACGTTTCATTGCTGAAACCATTCATATGTAACAGATTTTCCTCCACAATAGCCCCTCCTCGCCCCGTTCAGGTGGAGGGTCAGGAGGAGTATGAGGTTAACTCTATTATTGATTCTCGAATCTCCCGGGGGAGAGTACAATATCTGGTTGATTGGAAGGGATATGGTCCTGAGGAGAGGAGTTGGGTACCTCAGGAGGATGTTCATGCTCCCCGTCTCCGCAGGGCGTATCACTCTCGCTTCCCATCTCGTCCCGGTTCATTCCGCCCGGTGGGCGTATCTGAGAGGGGGGGTACTGTCAGGGTACCTGTGGTCTCTACCTCCGAAAAAGGTAGAGACTTAGCTGTTCCTCCATCCAGACGGTCTGATGGCTCCCTTCCCCGCGGTCTATCCGGTCATGCTAGGCCGGCCGCGAGGGAGTGACTGCCTTTTACAGCATCTAGGCAGGAAGTAGTCATCAGGACACTCCCCCGGAACAACCTGTCAGTCAATGGCTGCAGGACCAATCAGGACGCCTTGGAGGCGTGGTTACTGCTCTGAACAGGGTATTTAACAGAGCTTCTTTCATTAGCTCATTGCCCTGTCGTGGTTCTAGCTTGTTCTAGTCACTCAGTGCTTGTGTATTCTATTATCCCTTTTGGTTTTGACCCGGCTTGTTTACCTTACTCTGCTTATCTCTGTTACCCTTGATTCGGCTTGTCTCTCACTTACCTGTCTTCTGTTACCCTCGACCTCGGCTTGTCTTTGACCATTCTATACTGTACTACTTACGTTAGTCCGGCCATTCTAAGGTCCGGTATACGTATCTGGCTACTGTTTGTACTCTGCGTGTTGGATCCCTGTCCCGATCCTGACACCCATACAGCGGAAAACACTCTTTATCTCGCCTTCACCAATCTCTGCACCGCCTCTAATCTTTCCAATATTCCTTTTCCTCTATCTGACCACCATTTGCTGACTTTTGACATTGGCATACCTAAGACCCAATTGACACCACCATCTGAACATCAATCTCACAGAAATCTCCAATGTCTTGACCTAGAGCCTTTCTCCACTAATCTCCAAACTTCACCTGTCCTAGCGCTGCAACCTCCTTCTACAATCCCACACTCTCCTCTCAACTAGACATTATGGCACCTTCTACATTTAAACGCAGCAAGTGCCCCCAACAACAACCGTGGCACACCATGACTCAATATATCCAAAAATGCTCCAGAACTGCTGAACGTTGTTGGAGAAAGTCTCACCGTGCATCTGACTTTCTCCACTATAAATTTATGCTGCGCTTATACAGCTTGGCTCTTTCCTCTGCAAAAGTAAATTACTTCAATACCCTCATAACCACACTCTCATGCGATCCCAAATTACCATTTCAGACATGTAACTCTCTTCTTCGCTCTATGTTCCTCCTCCACCTACTAACTTCCACCTCCTCAGACTTTGCAACTTACTTCACTGGCAAGATCTCTACAATGAGGGAAGAGATCTCTCATCCTTCTTTTTCCCCTTACAATATTTCCCCTAACCGCACTGCCTCTGCTGTTCTATGTTCATTCGCACCCGCTACAACTGAAGAGGTTTCTGCTCTGCTCCAGTCCTCCCGCCCCACCACCTGCTCCCTAGATCCAATTCCCTCGCATCTCATCTGAACTCTGTCTTCTTATCTTTCTCTATCTACCTCTCACTAAAATTCTCAATCTCTCTCTCTCCTCTGGCATATTTCCATTGCCCTTCAAACATGCAACTATAACCCTCATTCTAAAGAAGCCCAACCTTGACCCTAACTCCCCATCCAACTACCATCCTATCTCGCTACTGCCTTTTGCATCCAAGATCCTTGAAAGAGTTGTGTATGCACAATTAACAGACTTCCTAGAGTCCAACTCTCTGCTAGACCCGCTTCAGTCTGGTTTCTGCGCTAAGCACCCCGTGGAAACAGCACTGACCAAAGTATCCAATAATCTACTCAGTGCAAAATCTCATGGTCACTACTCTATCCTAATTCTCCTTGACCTTTCTGCGGCTTTTGATACTGTTAATCATCAACAACTTCTTCTCATCCTCCGCAATATCGGTCTACAAGATATTGCTCTCTCCTTGTGCTCCTCTTACCTCTCCCAGTGCTCTTTCAGTGTTTCTTTCTCTGGCTCTGCTTCTTCTCCCCAACTCCTCTCTGTTGGTGTCCCCCAAGGTTCAGTCCTTGGTCCCCTACTGTTCTCCATCTATATTACCTCCTTTGGCTTCCAATATAATTTCTATGCGGATGACACGTAAATCTATCTGTCTTCTCCTGATCTCTCCCCGTCCCTCTTAAACAGTGTCTCTGACTGCCTCTCTGCTATTTCTAACTGGATGGGTGCCCACTGCTTAAACTCAACTTGACTAAAACTGAAATTATGGCCTTTCCACCCTCAAGTGTTGCTACTCCTGTGTCTGTCTCCCTCCAAGTCAATGGTGTTACCATCAGTTCCACCATGCAGGCTCGCTGCCTAGGTGTTCTCTTTGACTCCGACCTCTCCTTAACGCCTCATGTTCAGTCTATCGCTAAATACTGCCTCTTCCATCTCAAAAACATTGCGCTCATCTGACCCTACTTAACGCCAGATGCGACCAAGGTCCTGGTCCAGTCCAATGTCCTTTCTCGCCTTGACTACTGTAATCCGCTTCTCAGTGGTCTTACGTGCTCCCAACTTGCGCCATTACAGTCCATAATGAATGTGGCATCGAGGCTCATCTTCCTGTCCCCCTGCATCTCCCACGCCTCATCCTTCTGTCAGTCCCTACATTGGCTTCCTGTAAGATATAGGGCTCAATTTAAAATTATAGTTCTTGCTTTCAAATCTCTACATAATGCTGCTCCCACCTATCTATCCTCCCTAATACACAAGTATGTCCCGTCTAGGCCCTTACACTCTGCTGAAGACTTACTTCTATCTTCTCTCTGTACTCCTACCTCTGATGCTCGCTATCAAGACTTCTCGAGGGCTGCACCGTTCCTGTGAAACTCACTTCCCTCCTCCGTTAGATGCTCACCCAGTCTCCACTCCTTCAAAATCATAAAAAAACACTTCTTCATAAAAGCGTATCAATTAAATTATTAATAGCTCCCGACTGATTCCTCTCTTGCAACTGTCATTAGTCTAATACTATCCTTACCTTTTGTGTCACTTTACCCCATTCCCTCTAGCATGTAAGCTCATTGAGCAGGGCCTTCAACCCCTCTATTCCTGTGTGTCCAACTTGTCTGGTTAAAACTACATGTTTGTTCCTCAAACCACTGTAAAGCGATGCGGAATTTGTTGGCGCTATATAAATATTAACATAACAATAATGTCATCTAGATAGTCTAGACGCATGCAACCTCTTAGTCTGACATAGGCTATCACTGATTTCATTATTCTGGAGAATGTGTATGGTGCATTGGATAGGCCAAACACCATAAAAGTCCACTGCCACACCTTTCCTTTACACCGAAACCTGAGGAAACGCCTGCGTTTCTTGGCTATAGGGACCAAATGGAAGGCATCTTTTAGGTCTACCTTTATACAGATTTTTTTTTCTCTACTTACCCTGGACGATCTGATAAACCCTCCATCATGAACCTTTTTCTCTTGATGAAAGCTTTCAGAGACCTCACATTTAGAACCGTTTTCCAGGAACCATCTGATTTTGGGATAGGGAACAATGGACTAGCCCATCCTGTGATAGACATGTCTGACAACTCTACCTTCCCTTGATTTAAAGCTAGAGAAAGGGAGGCATCTAGCACTGGGTTCACCTTTCTGCTGGGTGCAAATTTCTGAACTTGGAACCTTAAAAGGGAGAGTTGTAAACCCCTTTAAAAAAATCTTTACTACCCATTTGTCTGAAGAAATATCCTTCCAAATTAGTGGTGTGTGAAGAGGAACACTTACTTGAATGCAAAGATTTTCTCTTGGAAGCTGGACCACCTCTGGTATGAGCTACTCTGTTACTACCTGGGAGCTTGTTTTTTCCACTGTAGTAGCGGTATTGGGTCTGGTGAGTTTCTTCTCGGGAAGCTTCTGCAGCCCAATAGGAGCGACCCTCTGTCCGAAAGCACTTCTTGTAGCCAGGAAAGAACTTTTTAAACTCTGAAAAGGATCTCCTTGCCTTATAGCGGCCTTTAACCCCTTAAGGACACATGACATGTCTGACACGTCATGATTCCCTTTTATTCCGGAAGTTTGGTCCTTAAGGGGTTAAACTCCTGAATGACAAGGGACCAAAAAGGTAAGAATCCTTTAAATTTGGGAACTGATGTGATTTAGCAGCTAGGTCAGACTGCTGCATGGAGCCAACAGGTTCTGCGAAAGTTTGAGATGTAATTAAAGGATTGGCATATAATTAGCACTGCCCTGCCAGACACTTCCAATAAAGCGATCTTAGACACCAGCAGAGATGAAGCAGAAGGTTTCTGAGCATTGCCTTCTTTTTCTGCTTTAACCAGCATCAGTAATAGTTGGCCCACATCATCAGCAATTTTAAACTGTATATTATGAAAAGTCTGGTCTGTGGGATCTGTAGATACACTGCTCCCTGTGATAGATAGCAGAGTAGGTAGGATAGCAGAGAATACGCATACGCGCATTCAGCCAGTCCATAGGAAAGCATTCTCAATGCTTTCCTATGGATGCTGGCGTCTTCTCACTGTGAAAATCACAGTGAGAAGCACGGAAGCCCTCTAGCGGCTGTCAAAGAGACAGCCACTAGAGGCTGGATTAACCCATAGGTAAACATAGCAGTTTCATTATTTTTCTACGGTCTGACAGTATTAATTTGTAACCACAAAAGTCATACCAATATGTTATTTTATTGCCTCCATCCCTCGAAGAATCCTTAAGTTCTACAATTTCCCAGAACATGGACTCTTGGGTAAGTCAAGAATTTAAATAAAACCGAATTTTTTATTGTTGCACTGAGTGGTAATGTATGGAGCCTCTAAGAACTGTAAAAAATCTGTAATTCTGAGATTGTCGGGAGAATATTAGCAGTCTACTATTGCTGCAAGAAATAATAAAAGTAATTTTATCGTCCTGAGTTCCAGATCAGTCAATAAGCGTGCTACACTTCGATTCTTATTTTCTGAGTCTTTGTGGTATCCTGGGAAAAGTTAATGTTGGATAAAAGTTATGCACACACTGGATGTACTAAAATCCATACATTTTTATTATGGTTGCAAACAATAAATAATATTTTCCATTACACACTCTGGCACAACTGTTTTACTGATACAGGGCAAGCTGCTACATAATAAAAATGGCACATTAACCATCTACAAGCCATAAACGGAACAAATAACATGCTTTTCACTGGCGTTCTTTAAATAAGTTATTAAATAAATGCTCTGCTATCTATGCTGATGTAACCGCACAGCACACAGTTATTTTCCTTCCCTTCCCCCTTATTCTGGAGTGAGAAAGAACATATAAAAAAAAAACAGTATATATGCAAAAAAAAAAACAAACAGCAATACAATTTTAATAAATCAGAATTGCATTTAACTCGTTCCTAATGATAGGCCTTGCTATGCCGTCCTACAGAAGGAGGGCTTTAACACGCTCTAATGACATGCCCTCCCACATTCCGGATACTTACTTTTTACTCCGAACGCGATTGGGGGACCTGCCTGAGTTGTCAGACAGTCCCCCTGAAGTCAACCCAGCCGAGTTATGTGATAGTGGGTATTATTGCCGTAGAGCTCTATTGTACACTCAGACACACCAACAATAGTGAACTCCTTAAAAAAAGGGATACTAGCATCGAAAAGAGTCGCAGGGAGATTTTGGTCCAAAATAAGGACTGTCCATCCTAAATAGCGATACTTGGGAGGTATGGTAAGTGAAGCTTGAGTAAAATGCAGTAATGACTCTGGATAGCAATACCAGAAGGATGTGTTTGCTCCTCCAATGATCAGCAATACCTTTCAAGAAATGCTTGTTTGTGTTAGATAGGACTGGCTAATGTGCAGTGATTTGTACATGGTAAATATATTTTTCCAGCCCCATTTCATTTGTCTGTTTTCTTGATTGTTTTTTTTTTTCAGTTGGTTAATATTTTTCCATCTGCCCCTGTATGATTCCACCTGTCACACAGTCCTCCTTCTTTCCCCGTCCTAGCTGATAATGTATTCACAACCTGTCTCAATGGCCAATTCAACAAAACTCACTGGTTAGTGCATAACCTCTGTATCTGTCTGTGATTCATTTGCCCTTTCGCAACAATGAATGTGTGTCACTGTCTCCATTCATCCCTGATACAAGCTCCTCTCTGAACTGTGTTACGTTTCTTTAACTGTAATTTTGAAAAAGGCTAAATCGTATTTAAGATAACAAGTGACATTTAGATCAGTGGAGTTTAATCTGGGGGGGGAGGGAATCAGATACCATCTAACATGTCATTAACCTGTTTGAGATACTATTCAGATTAAAATCGCATATACACAATCAAATGCACTGAAAAATATGCACTATGAATACAATTAAACAATTAAAATGTCTCCTATTACATTCTAAATATCAAATTCATAATAAAATGGCCGGATTTCATTAAAATTGCCACATTTTCTGTTCTCCTGGAAATGGTCATTACAGAAACCTGATTCAAAACCAGATACTATTCAATGGAAAAGGTCACTGAACAGGTAGATAAAGTTCCTGTCCTGATGAAGGTTTTGCTGTTAAAACTGGTACGTTGACTATTTTATTTGAGCAAATAAAAGCTAAGTTTTAAACTATTTTTGCTGGTGAAGACCTGAGACTGCTCTCTACACTGAATATATGTATGGATATATATAAAGTTGATTTTTTTCTTCACCCCTCTACCTGGGTGGAAGATTTAGTCCTCATTCTCTGGTTATTGGTATTGCCACATCCACCAGCACTGCAGTCTTCTGTTTCTGCCTTGTGTTAGCCTGTTGCTAGTAGCTTGTCCATTTGTGCTGTTATGCATTCATGCAGCACTATTAGTTTCTATTTAGTAGGTGTGGATCATGTCAGGTCCTGAGGCTGACCAATTCTTCATGTGGGTTACTCTTTGCTGGATATCTCCAACTGTGATGGTGGCTGGTTCCTGTTCTGGGAACATGCAGTGGTCTTCTTTCAGGTCTAGTAGCCACTGGGCCTTGGTGCTCTGTGCTTCTCTCTCCCAAATGTTCTTCTGGTACTGTTCAGTCTCTGCTCTTGGTGGGTCTTGGGTGGATATGTGTTTGCCCTACAGCTGTGCATAGACCTTGGATGGCTCTTTGTAAACAGGGCATTTATTCTCTTTGCCTCTGTTTTTCTGCTTTATCTGCTCAGTCAGGCTGTCAGTCTTTGCTTAGTTGTTTCCAGGGGCTCTGGTATGGGCATATCCTTGTATTTCCTCAGTAGCCAGGATATATCCTTGATCATTCCACCTCTGTGAAGTTGATCCAGCTTACTAACTGGCCATGTATCTTGGCGTCTAGTCATAGTCTCCATGGTGGGCATTGTTCCTCTTTGAGGCCGATCTTGTAATCAAGCATCTGGAGAACTACTAATGCTGTGGTATATATAATCCTGTTCGTCCCTGTGATGGTGCAGGTTGGAATTGTGGGCAGTGCCTCATTAACTATAACTAGCATGCTGTTTGGTGGCCATTTTCCAGTCATCTTTGTCCAGTGGTAGAGGACTGCTAGTTTTTCTAGAATAATTTTCCTTATATCTGCCGTTATTCCATCTTGGGTCTGTGTTTAAGGTTTGCAACCCTCTGCAAGTATGGATGTGGCTATGGGATTTTTTTTCCTCCTTGTGGCTCATGGTTGTTGTTTTCTGTACTCAATCTAATTCCAATTGTAACCAGGGGTGTATTTACCACAAGGCAAACAAGGCATTTGCCTAGGGCGGCACTTTCAGGGGGGGGGGGGCAGCAAAAAACGCCCCCAAGTGCCCAGGTAAATGCCTTGTTTGCCTTGTGTACTGGGAAGCTCAAGAGCTGGCTGCCACCTTAGGGCCCCCTCTAGGTGTTAACGTACTAATATTCTAGCCGGGCGATGAGGGAGATATGTCCTTTTAGATTAAAAAAAATATATTAATAATTAGTGAGTGAATGAGAAAATGTGTGTGTGTCTGGCAGTGAGGATGTTTGTGACTGTCAGTGAGTGTGTGTTTATGTCTGTCATTGTGAGTGTCTGTCCTTGTGTGTGTGTGTGTGTGTGTCTGTCAGTAAAAAAAAGGCTTTGACACGAATTGGTGGGGCAAATTTAGATAAGGGGGTGCCGAATTTAGTCGTGCCTAGGGCAGCACAAATCCAGAATACACCACTGATTGTAACACTAGCTTCCTCTTGATGATGTTTAAAACCTGAGTAACCAGCTATTTTGGTGTTAGGGTAGATGAAGGTCACTAATTATTATTATTAAGAATATTATATGGGATCTATGGATGAATATATATGTATATATTTGTGACGAGACCAATCTCGCCACTGTGCATTGGAGGAGCCTGGTGCCTTTAGACTATGGCCCCATGTGGAAACGCTTGATGTTCCCCTGCAAAGACACGAAAGCCGGGTCATTCGGTGCTTGCCCTGTTTGAGCGGTGATACCCCAGATAGCTATGCCATGGAGCCCATTTGTATAATGAAAGACTATGGGAAAGACTTTAGCTCCATGGCAATTGAACTGTATGTATGTGATTTGAGAGCAGTTCAGTAATAATGTGCGCTCAGATCTGAGCTATCTGGGGATATGTTGAATGTACCTGTTTTATGCAATGGCTGCACAGTTATATATTTTTATGTATTTTATTTGTCTTTTGCTGTCATGTGTTCAATGGAGTTTTGCCTCTGTCCTTGGAGATAATTGGATTACTTCCCAATTATCTCCAGGATAGAAAACTCTGTGGAACTGGTTTTGGGCAGAAAAGCCATGCTTCATTTGGTCACAAAGGACTACGATCTATCTTTTGAACCACTGGACCAATTTGTATAATTTTGACATATGTTTGTATTTGGAGTATGCTGAAAATGTAAGTTTTATGTGAATGTGATGCATACTTTTAAAGTTATGAATAATGTGGAAAAACTGTATTTCTCTGCTTGTGATAATTACATTACCCATTGTGTAAGGTAATTGTATCACAGGCAGAGGGGAGGATTTTGTGTGGGAGTGTCTGGGTGTATTGTACGTGTCTATTGGTTGTTTTCCAAAACCCTGTGGGTGGTACTAATGTGTATATAAGAACAATAAACCCACAGTTCTGTCTGTTCACTGCTTGACCCTCAACACAGAGCTTTGTCTCGTTCTTGGGGGGATTTACTGTATGCCAGTGGTAGTCAACCTTTTTCTACCTACCGCCCACTAATGCATCTTTTTGGTTGAAAAAATGTCCTTACCGCCCACCAGTTTTCGCGCAAATGCAGAATATTTTTTAGAAAGGAGGGTGTTTTAAAAAAAATAAATGTACGTACATTTATCTTTTTATTTCTACTTAATGCAGGTTTATAAGGTTTTTAACTTTAAAGTAAATTGAAATTACCTTTACTAGTGATTAATGAGATCCTTGAGGTTGATGCTGCGAGACTAAATATTTTATATCTGGTTCGATTTTCGTAAGGAACAAACGAAGGTCTCTTTCAGTGATATTCAGACGACTTCTCTGTTTGCGCATAATATGATTTCTCATTTGTGCGTCAGCTCATCTCCTCTCCCTCCTCAATTCCCCTCCCCACCTTTTTTTTCCTTTTTCTATTTTTTAACCTTCCTTGTAGCAATGCCCAGTAGGAAGGCTGAGCTAGGTAGCCCACTTACTATAGTCCACTATAACAGACAGGCACACATACAGACACACCCATACAAGACACCCACCCATACAAGACACCCACCCATACACATACATACACACACACATGACATACACACACACACACACAAGACACACACACACAAAGACACATACATACACACGACACATACATACATACACACACACACGACACACACACGACACATACACACACGACACATACACACACACGACACACACACACGACACATACACGGCACACATACAGACACACACAAAGACACACATACACACAAGACACATACATACAGACACACACAAGACACACATACCAACAGACAGTCACACATACATACAGACACACACACACACACATACAGACACACACACACACAAGACATACATACATACAAACACACACACACATTATATTTAAGTCACCCTCCTGTTTCCTACCTTTTAGATTCAGGAGGGTGACTTTCCCTGGGGTCCATTGGTGGCTCAGGTGGATGGGAGTCAGAGTTCCCACTCTGACTCCCTGGTCTTCCTCCCGCGCGGCTCTCAGTGTTAGCTGGGAGGAGTGACGTGCAGTCACTTCCTCCCAGCTCTGTGATGTCATCACAGGGGGCCCGGTTGCGCTGTTAAAGCGCCCAGCGCTGACCGGGCCCCCTCACAATCCACATCCATCGGGTGGCCATGACAGCATGGGCCACCCGATGGACCCCTCCATATGCGGACCCGGCGGTTTGCCGCGCGGGCCGGGGCCGCAAATGGTTACGGCTGTACCCAGTCGCAGGGATACCGCCGGCTCGCACCCGCCCGCCAAAACCTGGAAATCCCTACCGCCCACCTGGAATCCTAAAACGCCCACTAGTGGGCGGTAGGGACCAGGTTGACGACCCATGCTGTATGCTGTTCTAGTTTGACTGCTAGGAGTGTAAACCTATTTGTATGGTTTTTCCTATTCAGCTGTTTACAGCATTCGTATGGTTCCGGTTCAGCTGTTTCCATCATTCATATGTTTCTCCGGTTCGCTGTATTGGTGTCTACAGTAGCTGTGCCTGTGTCTCTGGAAGGGGAAGATCTACTAAACGGCTGTTAACCTCTTTTATGACTGGGGGTGCCGTTACAATATTTCTTTGTATTCAGAGCATAGAAAGTTGTAATGGCGGTATATAACTTATATAACATATTCCATATAATAAAATAGAAAATATGAAACAGTCGGTTGTGGTGTGCCAAAACCGACGATGTGGCAGGCCTGTAATTATTTAATTGTTATTGTTATTGTTATTCAGCCTTCAATGAAAGTCATATAGCGTATATCACATGTTCATGTTACAAAAAGCTTCACGTATTTCCTGTATTGGATGGGGTATGTATCTGGTATATGCCCCCACGGGATCAAGACATCAAGTATATCCACAGGTGGGGGTTGTACAGCTCGGAGGCATCAATTTGGTGCTAATTATCAGCTCCATAAAGTTGTGAGTGCTATTATCTTAGTCTATTACACCAAACTATCAAATTACTACACCATATTCCATATTTTATGATGATGGATAGATAGATAGATAGACAGGAAATAAACAGATTTACACTAAATCTGGAGACATGGATAAGAAATCATGGGCATGATTTCAAACAATAGCTTGATAAAAACAAAAAAGGTTAAAGTTGAACAAATATGCAAGTTGCTTGAAGTTTATGAATGTAAAATCAAGTTGAGTGTGTGTGCATGTGTGCTTAGCAAATTATCAGGTATATATGTGTACTGCCTTTAAATGGCAAATTATTCCCTTTTGATTGAACACAAACGAGACCCATTGAGTATCTGATGTTTGCCGTGACTTTTGCTGACTTTGCGCCCTGCTCAATCTGCACGGGAACACATCTGTTCTTTAGGAGTCATGTTTCCAGAATGAATATTTAAAGAATACCGGTATTTTTCAGATTTTTTTATTTCTTTACATAAATTTATTTTTCTCAGTTCTAAAATACTGCAAATTTTGCATTTCCAGAAACATAATGTGGGTTAACTACAAATAAAATCCCTGCAAATAAAAGATTTTTTTCTAAAAACGCAGCTCACATTCTATCAATAATTAAATACCAAATTCAGATCTACATCAAATATTAACTTTAATGGCTACATCATATCGGAAGCTCTGCACGTGTCATCAAAGGGATGGGTAATATGGCACAGTGTTAATTAGTTAGTTAGTTAATTAGTTCACTATTTTCCAATTATAGATTAATGTATCTTATTATTTTACATTTCTCGATCCATGTACACCTAAAGGACAACTCAAAACTATTTTCGATATAACAACCCTTTCACCGAGTTTCGAAAAATAAATTAACATTTTTTTTAATTTATTTTTTTTAATGAAGTTTGTGCAAACAAAAATATGAAAAACGAATCCCAGCCTTCAGTAAATGAGAGGATCCTTCAGCAATATACTTACACCTTGGGACAGAAAATGCTTTTCTGTGCAGGGAGTGTAGCAGAGAAGATCATAGAGATTATCGGTCATTTCAAAAGACTGCCCAACCCATTGGCTTAAAGATCCTGTGATGTACTAAAGACAGAGATGAGATTTTCTATTTTGTTTTTGTGTTTTTACACGTACTTTATTTAAAATAATCTATTTCCTTTTAAAACTTGATAAAATGATTATTATATTAAAATAGTTTGAAGGTGGCAGTTGTTATTTAGAGAGTCATTTGAATAAAGATACCATAGAATCTGCTATTTCTGCGGTGATGTTTATAGAAACCAGGAAATCACTCCCTTTTTTCTATGGAAGATTTTCTATGGGATTGAATACACCAAGCTGCGCATGCACAAACTGACTTGCGATCTAATATCGAGTGTTAAAGGGACACTCCAGGCACCCAGACCACTTATGCCCATTGGAGTGGTCTGGGTGCCAACTCCCACTACTCCTAACCCTGCAAGTGTAATTATTGCAGTTTTTTTTATAAACTGCAATAATTACCTTGCAGGGTTAACTCCACCTCTAGTGGCTGTCTACTTGACAGCCACTAGAGGGCACTTCCTGCTCTATAGCACAGGAAACCTGTGCTAGAGCGTCGCTGGACGTCCTCACGCTGTGTGAGGACCTCCAGTGTCGCTCAAATCCCCATAGGAAAGCATTGAAATTATTTTTCAATGCTTTCCTATGGGGAGCGCTAATGCGCATGCGCGGCATTGCCGCGCATGCGCATTAGGTCTCCTCGGCCGGTGGGCGGGATCAGTCTCACCCACCGGCCGACGCAATACAGAGGAGTAGTGGCGCGGAGGAGGAGACAGCAGCGAGGGACATCGCCGCTGCCTCAGGTAAGTGACTGAAGGGGTTTTCACCCCTTCAGCAACTGGGGATTGTGGGGTGGGAGGGAGAGTGACCCTCCAGTGCCAGGAAAACAAATCGTTTTCCTGGCACTGGAGATTCCCTTTAAGTGAGTGAATGAGATTATTAGGGTGTGCTTTCATTAAATTCTACTGCATCAACAAGCCCACGTGTTTTAGAGAAAGAAGAGACAAGAGAGGAGAACAGAAGGAAGGACAGACAGAGAGACAGACAGACAGATGGACAGAAGGACGAACGGCGTGGGTAAATAAATATATCCTATCTATTTATTTATTTTACTCATTTGTACATCGGCTGTAAAAAAATTATATAGAGAAATAAAAAAAAAACTGAGCTTGGACAAATAGTGAATAAAAACATCCACAAGCAAATATTACTTGAACCAAATGGCATTTTAAGAAAATACATTGCTATATATTTTAGTGTGAGACCAACCAACTTGCTAATACAGTTCTAATGTGTGAATCATATTTGCAGTTATAACATTTACTAACAACTCATTTTTTGATTAATGAATTACTGCTAATGCTTAACGCAAAAAGTTAAAATTATTTGTTAATGTTTATTTTTTTTCCTAGTTTTGTTTTGTTTAGGTTTTTTTTTAAACTTTATTTCTACATGAATCTAAAAGTTTGTTTCAAGTCCAAATCCTAAAATTCATACAAATCCCAAACGTATATTTAAACCTTTATCTCTCATGTCTATTACTCACCACTTAAACTTGAAACTGTTTATTAAAATAAATGCTCAGCAGTAATTGTTTCCTTATTAAATGTAATTATTAAGAGCAATCTTGCAACAGGTTGTTTGATCTTAATCTTAATGTGGATATCTAAGTACTTTGATGATAATCTAAAAAAAAACACTTTAAGCACCAGCTAAAATAAGTTCTCAATTTACAGATACTACTAATTATTTGCAATTATTGAGCAAAATGATGCCTTGAAAAATATCACGCAGAGAAGAAAATGTATTGCACTTGAAAACAAAGAAATGGTTATTTAAAGGTTTTATTTTTTTAGCTGATTTTATTTGAAGTTGTCAAAAAAAGTTGGCATCCTAGATAATGTACAATTAAATAAGAGCAGGTAAGGTAACGCTCATTGCTACAACTATTAATTGTAAAATTTGATCCTGTCTTGAATTCGTGGAATAACTGCAAGGCAGAGAATGCATGTACTTTTTTTTCACAATTATGTAAAAATAAAATATTTTTGTTGAATCCCCAAAAAAGGAGCATTTAATCATCACCTCTAGCAGTCTGTGGTTGATTACCTATTTTATTAACAAAATCGTAAAATGGAACAATAAAACGCAGAACCAAAAAAGAAATAAAGAGATGGCTTATGCTTAAAGTAGCTCAAACGCAAAAGAAGGAACACAACTTAGGTTTGGTTAATTAATTGGTCAGCAAACTCTTCAATGATTTCAAACAACTAACTTTAAATTGATAGGTGCAACCTTAAAATGGAACCAGTACATCCCAGGATTTAATTTTCCCACTTATCATCTGTTGTATCTTTGACATCGTAATGTCTAAACCAGGTGTTTTGTGCTAAAGTTATGAAACTAGTGATGTGATACGATTTTCATGTCTGTGAGCCAATAGTTTTGCTCTTACCTCACTGAAAAAGGTTTTAATAGGAAACAATAATAGGTTATATGGACACTATAGTCACCGGAACAGCTACAGCTTAATGTAGTGGTGCTGGTGTCTATAGCCTGTCCCTGCAGGCTCAGCAATGCAAGCACTGCCTTTCAAAAAAAAAAAAAGGCAGTGTTTACATTGCTGCCTAGGGGCACGTACTGTGGCAGTTAATCAGACAGCCGCTATGGAGACACTGAACTTTCCTCGTAGAGATGGATTCATTTAATGCATCTCTATGAGGATATGCTGATTGGTGCAGAGCAGCACTTTGCCTTCCATTGCTTTCTTAAGGAAAAGAATTGGATTGGCTGAGATTGATATTTCTGAATATCTCGTTTTTTTTTCAGTGGTAAGAGTGGGCCACCCTCACAACATGTGTTTTTAACACTATAGGGTTAAAAACACCTGCCATGTGAACCTGCCATAGCCACCAATGTGAGGCAACAAAAAGTGTGTAACCACAGTCACCTACAAATCCATGTGGAATGATATGCCACATCAAGTGTGATGCGAAGGTAATGCTTACCTGCTTAGCACCTTCAAGTTTCATGTCACGAAAAGTATCTTACAGTGGATATCAACTATGGATGCAGAACATGGTGAATCTTAAGATTCCAGAAGAGATGACATACAGAGAGGTCTACTGTGAGACCATAAATCTTTGTAATGTTATCACAATGACAAGTGCCTAATGATCACGGTATTCTACACTTTGCCGATATGGACACATACTACTTGGGCTGCTACCTGCTCAAAGACTTGAGTATCATGCTTGTCCCAGATAGGGAAGACAGAGCAAATACTAGAGGTATGTAGGGCTTCTAACGGGATAATTTTGGACTACTCGTTCTGTATGTCTAAAAGATGTTAGGAAAAACAACGAATATCTGTACCCTTCTTTAAAGTACTGCACGGGGAACTCAATAATGTCTAAATGAAATGCAATTTATTTGTTTTCATATTGGAGAAATGATTATTTTGAAAGGAACTTGTGTCTTTGATTTCAATATATATTCTATATAATGCTGTATATTGTGCATAATAAAAAAAATGTCAATATCAGTGTAACAATTGTTTTCTCTCACTTTTTCCGTTATGTTCGAGATAACTCTGAACAATTAGAAGAATCAAGAAACTTCTTCCAGTGTTCAGAAGGTATGGTTAATACTTTCTCCATCCAAAGATTATTATTTTACGTTTGATGTAGATCAGTTCTAAAGAGGGTTCCCAACATTAATGCATATTGTTCTACATGAAAACTGTTTTTCAAGATAACATGTAAATGTGACTGTTTTTACTGTATATGTTGTTAAAAATGAGGATAAAATGTTCTCTGGAAATAAACAAGCCTTAAAAACACAAATATTAGACAATGTCATTTTTCGGAAACATAAATGCAAAGGTCAAAAGGAGGCTGCTGAATACATAGAAAAAAATATGTTATCTTGTTATTGAATGCCATTTTTATTTTATTTTTATTTTTTTGTGGTTACATAGTCTGGGCTAAGCCTATTAATACAGCAGCCTGGCAGCAGTTTTGAATTTCAAATCTGAATGATGTCTTTTCTCTTCTAGCGGGAAACCGCATTGTCTGAATGCAAAGTTAGAAAATGATCAAGTTGGGAAATGTTGTTTTAAAATGTTTAGAAGTAAAACTGATACTTTGGGTCATCTTTGATTTGTAATGCAACCAGCAAGTTTCTAGTCATGGGGAAAATATGCAAAGTTTTGATAAGTTGGAGACAATTTATTTTCTACTGTGCACGGAATTTTCTCTTAGATAATAAAATATTCAGAAAGAACTAGAATACAAGACTCATTTCAAAATGCAATGGTTTTCTTATTAAGATGTACGTTATATCAAGGGCTTTAAGCCGCGCCTTGGGGGAGAAAATTAATAAGAGGATATGATAAAACTCAAATTATACATATTAAGGTTTAATTTTGTTTAAAAAAAACTGTGTTGCATCTGTGTCTTTAATATTTACAGTATTGCCTCGTTTTCTACTCTCTATACAGAATACTGACTGCTGTCTAATTAACCAATGATATGTGGCTGACTCTGCTGTGTGTATGAGTGCTACTTGGCGTATCAGAGTCTACGGTCACATGTGGCAAACGCCCTCTTTTAGCATAGACAACACACATGCTCACTTTGCACCTCAAACTAATATAAGATGCCACTCATTGATTTACAATGGGGAAGCAGTATCTTGGAGACTAGAGGACAGAGCATGCTTAGTGACTCTCTCCTTCAGTCTCCTGCTCCTCTCCATTTCATCAGAAGCCACATCGCCTCCTGGCAACACATACTCACAGTATGCATTTCCACCTCTCTACACATAAGGAGATGTGATGTATCCTTCATGTGAAAAGGAAGCAAAAAAGCAGAGAATTAAGCATGAAATAAAAGCTGCAGAAGGTTAGGGAGAGTTGAAGAGGATGGAAAATAACTTGAGGAGTGAAGGGTGAGAGACAGAGCTGGAGATAGTGTGATAAGAGCTTGGGAGAAGAGGGCAGCTAAGTGAAAGTAGAGGGAAATATGTCAAGTAGGTTAAACAGATCCTGAATCTTTTCCAAGACATGTATTGCATCTTCATGTTGAGGGGCACCACATGGAAAGTGCTAGAGAAAAATAAATGTAGAATTCATCTGACCCGATTTTCAACCTGCAGTCCATGAATTCTATATATCACAGGGCAGCCTTTTCCATGTGTTGCATATTGATATGAATAAGCCAATGGTATCCTGGAAAACATGGCGCTCGCTCGGAGTATAACTAACTAAATGCAGACACTAGTAGATGCCATTGTTGCATAACTTTTACCCCGTGATAGAAATTGTAAGACTGGCTGCCAATAAATCAATGGGTAATATATATGCATTATTAGTTTTTGGGAAGAAGGAATTTATTTGCCAAATTGTTTCAATATATCACTCATTCCACCTCCTGCTCCTCCCTTATTCTCTACAGAAGAGCCTGTTCTTTGCTTCCCAACTTTTATTCTTTCTCCAGACCCTTCTCTCCACTTTGATCTTTCAGCAATTTCTCAAAAGGCTTGTACTAGTGACCCACCATCCTACCCCCCTTTGCTCTTCTTTAAAGATGTTATAGTGCCCTCTGTCCCCTGGAAGGAGAGTCCCCAGGCATCTACAGCCTGGCCCCACTCTACAGCTTGTTGCATTAGCCTAAGCAGCAGTGATTTGCTGAGAGTATCAGGTGAGTACTTTTAGCTGACCGTGGCTGCTATCAATTGATATGGTTAAGGTGGAAGGGACCCTCATTCAGTGATAAACCATTCTAAACAGTATCATGCTGGACCTTGGGACAGTACCAGGAAAATCAAATTCAAATTCAATGAGAAGAGTGCCCCTTTAAAACGTTGTCTCTAATCTTAAACTCACAAGCTAATCATTATGTGTATATTCCCAAATCCCTGACCATCAGCTTCAAACACCCCGTGTTGCCTTTTGTCTCTATGCCCATTATTACTTTTAGATTTGTCTTGATAAACACTTTGTATAAAAAAGGACTTTAATTTCTGGTTTGAAAGATTATGGGAAGGATCTTCCGTCCCTTTTATCTAATTCAGTAAGATAAAATGTTGTAAATATTGTATGTCTGTATTCCCTCCATTGTACAGGTTTGTAGAATGCGTTGGTATAAAAGTTTAATCACTGTAATTTTTTTATTTTTTTTTATTTTTTATAATTGAACAAAAGTGGCTTTAAAGGTTATTTATTCTATTAGTTTATTATACCACTCCATCTCCTTTCTCACCTTCAAGGGATTATTATTACGGGTTCAGAGTTCAGAGTTTTTCATTTATATTTTTCCTATATCTCCCTCTTGTCTCCCCAATTTCATGACGCACACGTTAGAAGCTTTCAGTAAGATACATTGTAGCATATTCCGTTATATATATATTATCCCCAAGCCATGCATATTGAGGGCTTTCAATGATACATTTTATCATATTCAATCTTGTATTAAAAGTTCAGGTTGTGTGTTTTAGTCTAATACATTCTATTATATTGTCCATTTCCTTCTCTCCTTTAAATACGTATTAAGAGTTATACAGCTTACTACATTTAATCATTTCTCCATCTCATACATATTGAGAACCTGCACCCTCTCTCTGTGCTATGGCTGATACATATTAAGGACTGTTCTCTTTTTGTTTATTATTAAGCACACTTTGTACCATGCTAGCAGTTTATTCATCATTATTATTTAGTATTTAGGATGCATCAAACTGCTTGACAATCTTTTTTACATTGTTTCTAGCTTTTTATTTTTTTATAATTATTTATTTATTATTGACATATTGAACAGACATGTTCTAGGATTAACAGCGACAGTGTATAGAAACAATGTTGGTACAATCGAGAAGTGAGTATATTTAACATCTTAGGTATATAGTGTTGCAGACCAGTAATATAGTAACCACGATCCTAAAACTGATCATATACCTAACCATAGTCAATATGTTTTTGTTTTGTTTGTTTGTTTTTTGTGTAAATTAACATAAGCAAGAAGAAAATCGAAGAGTATATTTCTATCACATGTGGTGTTCGGTGACCTGGAAATTCTGCCTATAATCTCTGGGGTCCGAAGCCCTGTTATGCAACACAGACTCAATTTGCTAAGTTAAAAAAACGTGTATCGCCATCTTTCTGTATTGTTATTCCCAGTTTAGTATTTAGTTCTTTCTAACGTTACGCTGTGGGATCACAGGGCCACTCGAGTAGTTGGCGGGTGTTTAATTGAGGGCCTGGCGGTTTCTGGCTTTTTAAAAGAGTTTTTCAGTAACTTTAGAATTCACAGTGAATTCTAATTGAAGGCCAAAACAGATGAATTGGAAGTATAATGCGGTTATAAAACCAGGGTGCCTCCCCTGGTATCCTGGGGGGGACTAACTGGACCCCAAAGATTGATGGATCTCGAGGTATAGACTCTCTGGGGCTCCAGCAGGAAACATAAATGGAGTGAAATATATTTATTGTCTCAAAGATAAACTTTATAAGTAGATTAAAGTAAAACAAAAATAAATTGGTCCAAAGCATTTCTTCCCAATATTGGGACTTCCTCTGGGGCTGTAAGTCTTTTTAAAACAAATAACAGCAATAAACCATGCCAAACATTAGGGCACGCTTCCTTTGTTCCTTTGTATCTGTATATTGTATGTCTGTGTTCACCCTGAGGCGCAGTATATCGTTTTTATCTTGTTTGAGCTGTATTCTCATACTGTTTGCCATTATAATTTTAAATTCACTTTGAATTCTCACTTTAACAAATAACACTATACATTTGTTTCCAATGTTAAATTATGAATATTATTATTATTATTATTAATATTAGCATCTATGTAGTTTTAACATATTCTGTAGCACTTTACAATTATAAGAAGGAGATATTTGACAACAATTAATTAACATACTGTATATTAACAGGGACAAGATTTTGCAGATGTTTACTTACTAATAAACTATTTTGCCCATAAAGAAAGTATTTTGGGGGAAATTATGTTTTATTTAAAAGGTAAATGTATTTAAAACCGGTTAATTAGTGTGAGGGGAGTTGGTTGGGAAATAACTGGATTGGGATAAAAGGTTAACTGGATAGGGGTGACTATGAACTGGGTGCTACCTATATTTCAGGTGATGGGTTAATCCCTCATGTGATTAGTCCTATAGGGCCAGGAAACTATGCATCTATTAGGTCCTTCATCATTCTTAAAGGAACAATCCAAGCACCAAAAATACTACAGAGCACTGTAGCAGTTATGATGCCAGGAATGTCCTAGTGCCCGCCTTTAAGTTGTCAGACAAGTTTAGAAAAGATTGACTTGTTACCACCAGCCATCGCTCCCTGTCTACACTACTTCTGATGAGCAAGAGCTTCTGTTAGCTCTCCCGAGCCAAAAATACACTCAATGTCTGAAAGAATCAGCTGCTGGCTCTTAGCCAATGAGCCAAGATTCTGTCTCTCTGTAAGATGTAGTGGAGGCAGGGCGTAGCTCAGGGTGGACCCCTCAGGCACATATATAACATATTACTCTCCATCTTACAGCGCATGCGGTAAAGAAAGAGGAGAAGCCAATCACGGAGCCCGCCCTGATACTAATGGGGCCCAAGGAGACCCTACATTTTTTTCCTCTTTTTCAATATTTCAATATTTAATTATTTATTTTTTATGATGGAGAGCCCCAAAGAGCTTTCTCCGCATAAGACATCCAATCCAGTCCTAATTTATTTTATTTTTTTATTTTATTTATGACATGTTAAGGTCTAACAGTGAATGTCCCAGATCTTTAAACTGACTTTGGAGCATAACTGAAGCCAGCAGCAGTGTGATTATACATGCCGCTTAGCATCACATCAATCCTGACCTTAACTATTCATGATTAGAGTTGTAAAGAAGAATTATTGAGAAAATCAGTAGAACATTAATATTTCAAAAGAGCTCATATGAGATAATACATTTATCTGATCAAAACGTGATATGTAGAGATCCACTGATCCTCCATCATGTTCGAAAGAACGGATACCAGTGTCAGGGTACCTGTGGTCTCTACCTCCGAAAGAGGTAGAGACTTAGCTGTTCCTCCATCCAGACGGTCTGATGGCTCCCTTCCCCGCGGTCTATCCGGTCATGCTAGGCCGGCCGCGAGGGAGTGACTGCCTTTTACAGCATCTAGGCAGGAAGTAGTCATCAGGACACTCCCCCGGAACAACCTGTCAGTCAATTGCTGCAGGACCAATCAAGACGCCTCGGAGGCGTGGTTACTGCTCTGAACAGGGTATTTAACAGAGCTTCTTTCATTAGCTCATTGCCCTGTCGTGGTTCTAGCTTGTTCTAGTCACTCAGTGCTTGTGTATTCTATTATCCCTTTTGGTTTTGACCCGGCTTGTTTACCTTACTCTGCTTATCTCTGTTACCCTTGATTCGGCTTGTCTCTCGCTTACCTGTCTTCTGTTACCCTCGACCTTGGCTTGTCTTTGACCATTCTATACTGTACTACTTACGTTAGTCCGGCCATTCTAAGGTCCGGTATACGTATCTGGCTACTGTTTGTACTCTGCGTGTTGGATCCCTGTCCCGATCCTGACATTACGACAGGGCCAATGGATCCTGCGAGTACAAACAGTCAGCTTGCCTCTCCTGATCCTAGGTTTGAAGCCATGGATCACAGAATGGATCAGATGGCGCTTGCGCTACAGGCTCTATTATCTCGTGCCAATAACTCACCAGAGGAGATACATAATACCCCTGTTTCTCCTGTCGGATCAGGTCTAGAGGTAGCCACAGTGGGTGCTTCTTCTCGCATTACCCCCCCAGGACGCTATGGTGGGGCTCCTGAGAAGTGTCGTGGTTTCTTAAACCAAATTAGTATCCATTTTGAATTGCAACCTCGCTCTTACCCTACAGATAGGGCAAAGGTAGGATTTATTATCACCCTACTTATTGAGAAAGCTCTGAGATGGGCCAACCCATTATGGGAGAACGATAACCCATTAGTTTATAACTATAACGCCTTTGTAGTTGCTTTTAGAAGAACATTTGACCCTCCAGGTAGAAAGGTTAATGCAGCCAGATTACTGTTGCGTCTGAAACAGGAGAACCGAACACTGGTGGATTATGCACTAGAGTTCAGGTCTCTGGCGTCAGAGGTCAAGTGGAATGAGCAGGCGTATATGGATGTATTTTTGAATGGCTTATCTGAAGTAATCCTTGATGAAGTTGCTACCAGAGAACTCCCTGAGAATTTAGAGGATTTAATTTCGTTCATCTCTCGTATAGATGAACGTTTAAGAGAGAGACAGAACACTCGAGAGAAGAACCGGAGACCTTCTTTTAGGTTAGCCCCCGCTTTTCCAAATCCTGACTCCACGGTATCTTTGCTTCCTGAACCTATGCAGATAGGGTATACCCGCCTCTCTGAGGAGGAAAGACAGTACAGGAGAAGAGAGGGTTTGTGTATGTATTGTGGAGCTAAGGTTCATTTACTCTCAAACTGTTCTAACCGCCCGGGAAACGCTCGCACGTAAGTCTCTCTAGAGGACAGGCCTTGGGTGTTTCTATTTTGTCCTCTACTCCTAATTATAAAGATCACAGGCTTCTGCTACCAGTTTCCTTAACTTGCGGGAGGGAAGTAGTAAGGGCTATGGCTTTGATAGATTCCGGTGCTGCTGAGAATTTTATCGACCAAGCCTTTGCCAGTAAAAACAATTTCCCATCCCAGCTAAGGGAGACACCCTTGGCCGTTGAGGCCATAGATGGTAGACCACTACTAGACCCTGTTATCTTTCGTGAAACCATACCCATTGAGTTAAATGTTGGCATCCTACACGTGGAGAATTTATCTCTTCTGCTCATTTCGTCTCCTTCCGTTCCCATAGTTCTGGGGTACCCATGGTTGAAAGAACATAACCCTATTATTGATTGGGAGTTAGGGGAGATACTCTCGTGGGGCCAGGGCTGCCAGGATCGGTGTTTGTGCAAGGTTTCTCCATTAGCTAATATTAACATACAGGAGAATCCTACTCAGTCCACAGAAAGACAAATACCAGACCTTTACCTAGACTTAAGGGCAGTGTTTGACAAGAAGAATGCCGATTCTTTGCCGCCACACAGGTCATTTGACTGTAAAATTAAGCTTCTACCCGGGACTATGCCTCCGAGGGGCCATGTATATCCTTTGTCTGTTCAGGAGAACTCGGTTCTAGAGGAGTATATTCAGGAGAATTTAGAAAAGGGATTCATCAGGAGGTCTTCTTCTCCGGCCGGGGCAGGGTTCTTTTTCATTAAAAAGAAAGATGGCACGCTGAGACCTTGTATCGATTACCGAGGCTTAAATAAAATAACTGTCAGAAATGCCTATCCCATCCCACTGATTACCGAGTTATTTGATCGTCTTAAGGGCTCCAAAATCTTCACTAAGTTAGATCTCAGAGGGGCTTACAATTTGGTGAGAATCCAGCAAGGTCACGAGTGGATGACGGCATTCAATACCCGGTATGGCCATTACGAGTACACTGTTATGCCATTTGGACTATGCAATGCTCCTGCAGTATTTCAAGAGTTGATTAATGAGGTACTTAGGGAGTTTCAGCATGATTGTGTTATTGTTTACCTGGACGACATACTAATACACTCTAAGGAGATTGAGACTCACCATAGACAGGTCAGAAAGGTGTTACACAAACTTCTGCAACATGGTCTATACTGCAAATTGGAGAAGTGCAGTTTTGATCAGTCTCAGGTAGACTTTCTTGGGTACGTGATTTCTGGGGAAGGTTTTAAAATGGATCCTGGTAAACTCCAATCTATTTTAGACTGGCCTTTGCCCAAAGGACTCAAGGCTATCCAAAGGTTTATTGGTTTTTCCAACTACTATAGGCGCTTCATTAAGGGTTACTCCTCTATCATTGCGCCTATTACCAATATGACGAAACAAGGGGCTGATACTAAGTTCTGGTCTGAGGAAGCTCTTGGTGCTTTTAAGACTCTCAAGGAACTTTTTGCCTCAGCTTCCATTCTAGTTCATCCTGATACGACTCTGCCTTTCCTGCTCGAGGTCGATGCTTCTGAGACAGGAGTTGGGGCTGTTCTGTCTCAAAGGTTAGGGGTGGATAAACCGTTACACCCTTGTGGTTTCTTCTCTAAAAAATGTTCTGGGCCTGAGAGCAGATATGACATCGGGGAGAGGGAACTGTTAGCGGTCATTAAGGCTTTAAAGGAGTGGAGACATTTACTGGAAGGGACACTACACCCTGTTACTATCCTAACGGATCATAAGAACTTGTCTTATATTGGGGAGGCTAAGCGCTTGTCCGCCAGGCAGGCTCGCTGGGCTTTGTTCCTCACTCACTTTAATTATGTACTTACGTATAGACCTGGTTCTAAGAACTCTAAAGCCGATGCTTTGTCTCGTCAATATGAACCATCCACTATAACTGAACCACTTCTGTCCTCCATAGTTCCTAAGGGGAATATCATCGCGAACACGAATCTCAGGATTCACTCTCCATTGCTTTCTGAGATCATGAAGTTTCAGCATTTGGCACCCAAACAGACTCCTGGGGATCGACACTTCGTTCCTGCCGCTCTCCAACTGGAGGTGCTACGCTGTCTCCATAACAGCAAGGTGGCTGGGCATCCTGGTATCCGCAAGACTTATGCGCTGGTCTCTAAAGATTTTTGGTGGCCTGACTTACGCAAGGATATTAAAGAATTCAGCAATTTTCCTGACTTAGTTCAGGATGGCATCTTAAAGTCTGAATAGCTTATCTGTTGTTTATACTAAGACATAAGTGCACAGTCGTGGGAGATTCCCGGATTTGGGGAAGTTCCATTAACTTGGGGTTACCACAGTATATTGTGTACTGAAAGAGTCGTAGTATAGCCTTGAAGCTTGTTTATGCATTATTGTTATTGTAATTCGTCTGGGACAAAATGGCGCAAACATAATATGCACTGAGGTTATTGCTTACAGAAACAGTTATGAAAAACAATATGTTCCATTTCTAACACCTTGTCAATTTGCAATATCTCTTAAAGACAAAGTACACAGTTTAAGAAATACAACATTTCATTCTAAAACTTGTAATATTTGCATTTGCTTATAACAATGTGAAGTTTGTACCAAGACCAAGCTACCCCATTCGCTTCCATGCGGATTTCTGCACCCTTTAGAGGTACCTGAAAAGCCTTGGTCCTGTCTGGCAATGTACTTCATTGTTGATTTGCCTATCTCTAAAAAGCAGACTGTCATCCTCACTGTGGTAGACAGATTTACTAAAATGGCTCACTTCATTCCCTTACCTAAACTCCCATCTTCGCCCGAATTAGCGGAGATATTCGCCAGGGAGATTTTCCGGTTGCATGGGATACCTTCCCAAATTGTCTCTGACAGAGGCTCCCAATTTGTTTCCCGTTTTTGGAGATCATTCTGCTCCCAACTAGGCATCAAATTGAATTTCTCCTCTGCCTATCATCCTCAGTCCAATGGAGCTGCTGAACGCACTAACCAAAAAGTTGAACAATATCTACGTTGTTTCGTTTCAGAACACCAGGACGATTGGGTCGGTTTGATTCCTTGGGCGGAGTTTGCACACAACAATCTCGTTTGCGATTCTACTCATTCAAGCCCCTTCTTCATGAATTATGGTTTTCATCCGTCTATTCTTCCTTCGGATTCTCCTTCCCAGGGGGTGCCGTCGGTTGATGTTCATGTTGCCAATTTGAGGAAGTTGTGGGATCAAACTCGACAAATCCTTGTGCACAACTCTATGTTGGTTAAGAAACACGCTGATAAACGTAGAAGGGCGGCTCCGGTCTTTGTTCCAGGTGATAGGGTATGGCTGAGCACGAGGAACATCCATTTAAAAGTGCCATCCATGAAGTTCGCTCCTCGTTATATTGGACCCTACAGGGTGCTGACCCGTATCAATCCAGTTGCGTATCGTTTAGCTCTTCCTAATACCTTACGCATCCCGAACTCGTTTCACGTTTCATTGCTGAAACCACTCATATGTAACAGATTTTCCTCCACAATAGCCCCTCCTCGCTCCGTTCAGGTGGAGGGTCAGGAGGAGTATGAGGTTAACTCTATTATTGATTCTCGAATCTCCCGGGGGAGAGTACAATATCTGGTTGATTGGAAGGGATATGGTCCTGAGGAGAGGAGTTGGGTACCTCAGGAGGATGTTCATGCTCCCCGTCTCCGCAGGGCGTATCACTCTCGCTTCCCATCTCGTCCCGGTTAATTCCGCCCGGTGGGCGTATCTGAGAGGGGGGGTACTGTCAGGGTACCTGTGGTCTCTACCTCCGAAAGAGGTAGAGACTTAGCTGTTCCTCCATCCAGACAGTCTGATGGCTCCCTTCCCCGCGGTCTATCCGGTCATGCTAGGCCGGCCGTGAGGGAGTGACTGCCTTTTACAGCATCTAGGCAGGAAGTAGTCATCAGGACACTCCCCCGGAACGACCTGTCAGTCAATTGCTGCAGGACCAATCAAGACGCCTCGGAGGCGTGGTTACTGCTCTGAACAGGGTATTTAACAGAGCTTCTTTCATTAGCTCATTGCCCTGTCGTGGTTCTAGCTTGTTCTAGTCACTCAGTGCTTGTGTATTCTATTATCCCTTTTGGTTTTGACCCGGCTTGTTTACCTTACTCTGCTTATCTCTGTTACCCTTGATTCGGCTTGTCTCTCGCTTACCTGTCTTCTGTTACCCTCGACCTCGGCTTGTCTTTGACCATTCTATACTGTACTACTTACGTTAGTCCGGCCATTCTAAGGTCCGGTATACGTATCTGGCTACTGTTTGTACTCTGCGTGTTGGATCCCTGTCCCGATCCTGACAACCAGTGAATGAGGAATACAAATGCACATTGCCTCTTGGTTATCATGCAGATCGCTTGTTGAACAGAATATTCTGTTGTCAAGGAGACTCTTTTTTCGTTAGTAACAATAACCTCTTCTGGACAGTATAATGCTTGTGTCAAGGCACACATTAAACAGTAATTATAATCTCAGGAAAAAAGATCAAAGTTGGTTATTTTAATAATGTGTTTCTGCTGCGGTATACAACAAACATTAAAAATGCCTGATCTCCGATAAGGCCCAGTAATGGTCGAAAGAAAATTATTAATGCAAGTTTGTGGTTGCATATCCATGTGTGATACATGTAACTGAGTGTGCTTGATAACTTATGTTAGTGTCATTTGTGGATGTGACTGCATAAGTAGTGTGTGTGTCTGTATTTATGTTACTGTTTATAACAGTTTGCAAAAGCTTCAGATTGCTCTCGTCAGAAGCCATTGCAAGCCCTTCCCTTCTAGCCCTGCACAGACATTCTGTAGCTGTCCAATCACAGACTTCCCAATGCAGCTCAATGAGAAGACTTTGCAGGGCATGTGCTCTGGGTAATAAGCTCCACTGGGCTTAGCAACCAGGAAGTAACAGAACCGGTTGTCTGATTGACAGCCTGTGGGATGTAACAAAGTTAGTCTATAAAAGTGCAGATTTCTTTTGAAATCTGCCCTCTTCATAAACTGAAAAAAGAACACATGATTTACACATAAAGCACTTCACAAGCTGAAGTACTTTAGTGGTCTGGCATGTCCCTTTAAGTTTAAAATATAGCCAGATGTACTTCATAATATATTAAATTGACAGTCACAATCAGTCTCACAGTATGTCGGACGTGGTAGGATGAAACCAAAGATACTTAATGAGATGTATCAGCCAATGGGGAAAGAGGGGAGGGAGGGCTAAAAGCACGGAGGAACAGGACCCAATGTGCATCTTTGAAAATCTCCTCTAGGGTTAATTAAATAATGCTGCTTAATAAGGACTGAGCGTTAAACAGTATAAATTCACAAAATACATTATGGAAATGCACAGGAGATGACTGAAGGTGAAGTTGAAGTGACTTTTATTTGATTTTTAGTAGACATCTGTGTCCCTTTTGTAAACAGACAGAAGGCAAAACATTATTCTACTAAAGGAACACTCCAAGCACCATAACCACTGCAGCACACTCTAGTGGTTCAGGTACCATGGGTTCCATGTTGTCCTCCACCCACACTGTAAGGCTTTAAACCATTGTAGAATGGTTTAACTTCTTACCTGGCATCTGCCGGGCGCCTCTCCCCACCTCCACTACAGCCTGCAGATAGCCTGGAGCTCCATGTCTGAGCAAAGCAATACAGTGACAGGTCACCACTGATACAATAACCACTACAGCACGCAGGAAACCTCCTTTATTTATTTATTTATTGTGTTTTATTGTAAATTACATTTAAAGCTATTCTGGCATGAGTCCTCCATTTAGAAAACATCTCGTGAGCAACTGAAAGGCAGAATTCAAAGATTGATGACCATTTATTTTAATCTAACCATACCACATAATCCACTAAGGAATGTTACACAATTGTATAATTTTTTAAAAAAGAACTGCTAAATATTATCACTAAACGGACATTGATATCACCATGAAGCTTTCAGTAAAGCTGAATTAACTTTCGTTGTAGAAAATTATTTAAAGTCCCGGGCAGCACGAAGAATAACCTTCTGATGAAAATGGCAGCGAAGAGATCACAAACAATGTAAATTCTAGACTCTTCCAACAGAAATGTAGAATCCATATTCGTCTCCATGACACTATTCATACTTGAAGCATGGTACGTCTGAATGTAGATGCCAAAGGAATCTCGAAGACAATTAATAAGTTGTGTTGAACTTTTTAATGGTTGTTTTGTTAAAACTCTCCAAGCATTAGTTATAATGTTAGAATTCAATTGGTAGAATTTGCATTTGGCGATAAATCCCGGCATCGTAATGCTTTGGTCGCTGCAACACTAACAATCCATCGTACAATTATTTCTAGTTCTCTAATAAACTTCTCCATATTTGCCTCTGGCTAAGTTACCAACAGCAGATCACATGACCAAGTAGAAATACACAAATTATATTTTTTTTGTTATAACCCCCTGACTATCAATGGAATTTAAGACACAACAGAGCATTTATTAGAAATTTAGAATGAATATTTGGCACATTAAAGCGGATTTGTCACTTTTCAGTATTTCATAAAGATATAATCTTGTGAATGAAATACTGATTAAGACTGGGTTGAAATTTCACTGAAATTCCAACGGAATCCAGAAATATCGTAAGGCAAAGAAGGGACCACTTTGTCTTATGGTAAAGCCGGAGGTTGCCAAAAGCTGACAAAAAGGAGGAGCTCCTCTGTCAATTTCTGTCCAGTCTCAGCAGCTGTCACAAATGACGACAGGATTCCGCAGTTTTACGGGATCTTCCATAGACCTTAGTGTTGTACTCACTCACATTCGCCGGAGTACAGCTCCGAAGTGGCTCCTTGCAACTGAAGCTTCAGGAATCGAAGAGACCTGCATCATGAGGACAGCCCCAGGTAAGTAAAGCTCACCTCCCCTGCACCCTGCAAAATATGCAAAGATCCCTGAAATCAACAGATCTGCTTTAACTTAGGACAAAACAGCAGTTTATATGTAAAGACCGATGTTCATGGATACTTAAAAAAATTAAATGATGTTCAGTCTTGATTTGATCGATCTTTGCCTCAGCACATTAATAATAATAATAATGTCTGCAAAAGAACATGATATTTAAAGTATGAACAGCTGCCGGAACAAAACCAGCCTGCATAGAAGCCCTACAATATCTACAAGAGGGCAGCCAATGTATTTTGAGACATATGAGCTTTTGTATAATAAGGAATTGGATATAAAGGTCAGCATTTGCTACCCCCCACCCTCTGTATTAGACAAAGAGTTGTCTACAGACATAATGAAGAAATACATTTTTCTTTAAATTCAATTTAATTTTGCATTTCTTTTCAATACAGATAGACTGCAGCCGTCTCCAATACTACAGTTACCTTTATAGGTCAAACTTTGTGGCTGCTTCATAGCAACCAGGGACATGTCTGAGCATTCTGAGTATATTCCTACAAGTATTAGTATGCTACAAGAGCAGCCAGTATTCTCCTATACAATACAAATCCTTGGTGTAACTGAATTTACTATATGTCGATAGTATGCTACGCAGACATTTTTACATTCTGGTTGCACTTTAAGGAAACTATATTTCTCAGAAAAGACCAGTTTCCTTACAAACAAGCTTAAGATATAAATTTTATTATTTTTATTTATCTTTTTGTCTAGTCGACTTTATTGGATAATTCTGCACTATGGTATTGTCTGAAATACCACAAACAACAAACGACAAACAAATACATTTAAAATAAAAGTGTAAGCATTTCCTTTGTATAAATGGACAGCAATCTGTACATGAAATAGCAGTTCTATCCTACATTTAAGTACTCATTGTGCATCAAATTTCTTTAAATTAAAGTATCTTGGTATTAAAAGTGGTTTTAAAAACCCTCAATGCAGATAAGTGGAATCAACTGTTTTGTAGATGAACAAGCTTATGATGAACAAACGTGAACTCAGACACTGGTTGAATACAAACATAGCTAGATTGCTTGTGTTATGGCTCTTTTACTGCTGTCTGCGATGTAAACAAGATAAACGTGTTCTGTCTTTGCCCATCAGTCTGTTTGATGTACATAAAAAATGATGATAGGAGCCGCACTCAAGCCCAGCAGCCACCCGGTGCTCTAGAGCAGGATCAGCAGTACCACAACGTTAAGGCAAAACAAGAAATTCTCAAGGTGTTCAAGCTTAACAAAGACCTCTTAGTAGGGCGAAACATTGCTGCTCTTTTTTGTTCTGTTAAAACTGTCCGCAGCTTAAACATCTTGAGTGTCTGGAGAATTTCTTGTGTTGTTTGATGTATAGAGTCACAATCCACGGCGGTGAGACCCCAATGAGACTACTGTGTCCATTTCTAGAAATCATGGCTTCAAGGGGATGTAAATAATAATTTGGCAGAATCCAAAAATGGGCCACTAAAATGATACATGGCTTAAACATGAATTATCAGGAAATGATATACACCTCGCCAAGTCCAATTTGAAGGAGGGAAAGGAGCGGAGGATTGTAATTGAAATCTTCGCGCAAAGGATTACATAAATCTGAAAAAAGTAGCATTTTCATTAAAAAAAAAAAGTACAAAAAAAAGGAAAAATATTTTAAATTTCCTTGTTTTTGAATTATGGCACATAAAAAAGCAAATTGTAAAAGCCACGACTAATGCTGAGCTGGAGATTTTCTTCAGCTACTTTGGCCCAAATTTGAAATCTACTATTCAATTAATTTGATTTTACTGTTTAGTGAATACGTCTGTAGGTTAAAAGCGTATAATACTTGGAAAAGCCTTTCAATGGAAGCAGTAAGGAATAAGATTAGAGAGGATAGAACACCTATGCATAGGTTATAATAGAATCATTTCCCCGATCCCGTATTTCCTTCATCCTGTTCATTATTGCTGAAGTGAATTCTATAAATTGCTGAGCTTATATCCCCATAATGGCTGTCTGCACCGCAGCTGCAAAGTGATTTATTCAGAGGAAAATATTAATATGGCAACTCAGAAAACTAATATAAACCACACTGCTTCTATTAGCTTTCCAAGTGCTTTGTGTCATGTCTTTTCATGAATGAAATTACCTGTCACTGCAAAACTATATATTACACAAATATCTGCTCAAAAGGTTATCCTGAAAGTAAAACTGAGATTGTGTAATGAGCAGATTAGATGGGTTTTATAATCTTAGATTCAAAAAAATTGCTCCTATTTTTTCATTAGAGGCTCAAATGGGGAAATATATACATTCATACCTTTGCTGTTCGACTTCACAAACCCAGATCATTTCTCGTCTCCCTACAACTTTCAGGTACTGACTGAAGTGTATACTACCGTTGTCACCATGTTATTGTTACTATAATAACGTTACCATTTATACGTGTTTTTTGCCATTCTAATTTTCTGTGCATGCTGTTTTTTTGGGGTTTTTTTTTTTCATTGAACGAATCCCATCAATATTTCACACAGTTACTATATGGGGTGAAAGAATTTGGTTGGTAAACTTTTCATTCCATATACAACAAACGTTTGCTCCGATTTGACAACTTACGAGAGTCTCACCGGGTGCCCGCTCTGCATCGGCTGCATCCGCTATTCTCCAGCAGGCAAAGCTGGTTGTCACAGTAAAGGGCCAAGCAGGATCACAATAATTGGTTGAGAGTGCATGATGAGAGCTCTCAGTCAACGAGCGCAGTCCTGCACACCGCCGTCTTTAACGCTCCTGGGGGGCCCAGAGTAGCTTCCCCGTGGGCCCTGCGATTTGAGCAGCCCCCATGGACCCAGCGTGCGGCTGCACAGAGCCGCACCAGCCCGCACACTAAACAGGCCCGTCAGGTGGCCCATGCACTAAGGGCCACCTGGTGGGCATGTGTCAGCAGGGGCCCAGTTGGGCCCCTTCCTGTTCGGCAGCCGGCTGGGAGGAAGTGAGTGCCGCGCGTCACTTCCTCCCATCGGAGATAATAGCCGCACGGGAGGAGGAAGGCAGGGAGGAGGGCAGTTCTGAAAGATAACTCCAAACTGCCTCAGTCTGCCACTGGACCCCAGGGAAACCACCCTCCAGAAAAGGTAAGGGTGGTTGGAGGGTGACTAAATAAATGTCAGTATGTCTGTGTGTGTGTCAATATGCCTCTGTGTGTATGTCAGTATGTCTGTGTGTGTATCAGTATGTGTGTGTGTCAGTATGTCTGTCAGTGTGTCAGTATGTCTGTCTGTGTGTGTGTGTCAATATGTCTGTGTGTGTGTGTCAATATGCCTGTGTGTGTGTGTCAATGTGTCTATGTGTCAATGTGTGTGTGTGTGTGTGTGTGTGTGTGTGTGTATGTGTGTGTATGTCAGTATGTCTGTGTGTGTCAGTATGTCTGTGTGTGTATGTCAGTATTTCTGTCAGTATGTCTGTGTGTGTCAGTATGTGTGTGTGTGTGTCAGTACAGTATATCTGTCAGTGTATGTGTCTGTGTGTGTGTATGTATGTATGTATTTGTGTCTGTGTGTGTGTCAGTATGTCTGAATGTGTGTCAATATGTCTGCCAGTATGTATGTGTTTGCCAGTATGTATCTGCGAATGTTTTAATATGTCTGTGTGTGTTTGTATGTGTCAGTATATCTGTCAGTGTGATTGGGGGTTGGGCGTAATTGCAGGGTTGAGGGGGGTGGGAGGGGCCTGCATTTTTCTCTACGCCAACTGGCTTCTCCTTTGAATAAGACTGGATGCAGCTGAAGCAGCACTGGCATGCGGCAGGACCCAAGTAGATTGCTAAACCATGCCAAAATGGGGACAGTATCTGGACACTCATGGCACCATAACCACTGCACATGGATGTAGTGGTTATGGTGCTTTGTGTTTTCCTCTGGACAAATGAAATTGTTCAATATGTATTGTTTAAACTTTCAAGGCCAGAAAGGTTACATTAGAGGGATCATTGTCGTATTTCCTTATTTCCTGGCACCGTGACCGCAGCTATAGTCTTGAAGTGATAGCCATTGATATCCTTGTGTCGCATATAAGGTTTTAAAACATTAACAGTTCATACACGGACATGTAAGGCTTGAAACGTCGTAATCAGTACGGAAAACAAATTCATAATGCAGACATTATGCAAGCATTGCCAGAGCAAGAGAAAGAGGCCCACACGTGGGATTTGTAATAGAAACCACTCAGCATTAAAATGGCTGTGACATCAGCACCCAGAGATAGATTACAAATGGAAATTATACCACAATTGCCATAACCTGTAAAAAGACTCCCAGGAAATTGAATTCCAGTAATGGTCATTAAGTTATTTGAATCCATTTTTATTTTATCCGTTTTTTTTTTTTTTCTTTTCTGAAGTGATAACGCAGGCAGCATTTCCACACAATTATTCAGCAACCTAAAATTCTGAATTTGAGGTTGGAGTGTCAAATTGAGCATTTTGGGGGAAAGTGAATTATGTGGGGTTTATTCACTAAACTTTGATTTGCCATGAATTATAAATCGAATTGCAAAATTCAGACTAAAAAAGTCGAGCTCTTATCACTGCTCAGTTGCAGATTTTTTCCAAATCAGCTATTTTGGTCTACATTTTTATTTCTAAAACACAAAAGAAAGGTGTGAAGACATTTTTCACTTACAATCGGCAGCACTAAGTGTGTTTCTTAACAGAGCCCCTGCCAGTCCTTTATTACGTGCACAGACATGTAATGGGTTCAGGTGTGTGTTTTGGTGCTGCTGACCTTTTCTAGTCCAGATTAAAATTCATATCTTCTTTGCTTTCAGTGTCTCACAGAATCCTTCCTCTTATCACAGTAATCTCTCACTGGGTTATTTACTAAAGTGATGCCTCTGAGAAAGTCTCTTTGACAATGAGCGGAAACCGTGTCTCCTGGTATTCCATCGAGACTAGCTAAACGCAGCATCTCTGTTGGGGACTTGGAATAGACCGCTTACGGCGGTGATAAGGTTATTGGAAGCCGATATGTTGTAAGCGTATTTTATCTATTAATAACGTGTTGTGACAGAGATTCTGTTGAAATACAGATGTCATTTTCCTCTTTGGTATCAGGCCACTACTATACAGTGCAAGTGGATATTGGAAATGGCGAATGGCAAGATTCGGGCTCAAGATTGAGATGTGTCCTTGCTCTTCAAGCACTGCACAAAATGGCAGACGGGGGAGTAGTGAAAACAAAAACGCATAAATTATTTTATCGGCACTGGACAAGCAAGTTGCGGCGCTGTTTTTTGGTTTTTTTTATTATTATTTTTTAACTGTTTAATGTCCAAACAAAATATGTTTGCTGCAATTTTTTTTTTTTACTTTAATGGCAGGGCCTGTTGCATAAGACTGTTCTATTGGATATGATATACCCAAGGCCAATCCTAGGGTCACTGACACCTGGGTAGACAAACATTTTTGGCGCCCCAGGTGGGTCTGGCTACATTGCTAACCCTTCCCTTTAACAAATGTAACATTTTTAAAAACACACATTTTCTATGGAAACCACTCCATATCTTTGGGCCACTAAACTTCACCAGGTAACATGTCACCCATGTCCTACAGTGCCCGCTTTCTACCCACAAAGCTTGTCAGCACTATTTTTGTGCCCAACTTCCCAGTACCATGTTTGTTCACACACAGCTGGTTGGGGCCATCTCTTCTCCCACACAGCTTCACAAGGCCAACTCTGCCCCACATAGCATCCCAGTGCCATCTTTGTCCCAAAACCACTAATTAGTGCCATCTTTGTTGAAAAATTGCTTATCAGTGCCGAACTGAGAGCATAGTTGGCCAGTTTGGATACTTTGGCCTTACATTTGAATCCTGACAATTCTCGATTTAGTAAGTAACCCTGTCAGCGTTTATTTTTATATAAGATCAAAATAAACAAAGTGATTCAATACGGTGTGAATTACCAAGGGGTGAATTGACAAAGTAAACTTAAAATTATAGGTCGAAATAGCTGAAATGAAACATAGCTCATTTGTGGAATTTTAACATTTTTGGCTATTTTTGCCCAATATTTGAAAATGTAATTTATTTCCTTGTTGACCAATCTTCAGTACAGCATTATTTCATGGTAGCAATGTGTTGGATTGGTTTTTGAACTCGAAGAGTAAATGCCCAACGCACTTCGCGTAATCAATTTGTAGCTAATCTCTGGTCCTACTGCTGTGTTTGATTTACTGGAAATTTTGTTTCTGGAAATGTATGAAGTATATCAAGACACGGGATACTGTTTAATATTTTAGTATTTGCTGTCACCCTCTATATGCCTGCAAAGGATTATCCAAATAATTTTCTTCTAAATCCTCAGAAATGTACGTACTAGCTATATATCCCGTATTTCAAATGAATTTAATTTTTATCTTTTTAAGTGAGTTGAGTCAAATCAATAAACAGTCGTGAGTGAGTTGAGTCTGAGCAAAAACTGTTGACATGAGTTTTTGCACTTTAGACAGCATCTGTCAGTAATCATGAAAAACTATCCACTTTGGATACATATCATAGCAGTCAAAAGAGCACTTCGTGGCTCGCCGGATTTATCCAATCCATGTGCTAAAAATAAGCACAAATACTCTTTTTCGTTCGGATATTTACCATATTGTAAGCTGAGCAAACAGAGCCAGTGGCAATATAATTAAAAGTTATAATTGAATTTCCTGTGGACAGGAAATCCATCGTTTTTTGTCATGGTATAGACTCAATCATGAAAAAAAAAAGTAATTTATCTAACTATTTAATGGCAATTAGTTTCAAACATGATTTGAAATCAAATTATTTTAGCATCTTATAATGAACTTTCTTGAACCTCTTCCACTTACTTAATTAAAATAGATACACATAAGCATTCAAGTTAATCTGCTTTCTAATTCGTGATGATTAACATGCATTGAGAGTTCCCTTGATTTGGTGATTGTTGAAAAACTATTTTTCAAGATTTTTACTTCGATTAATATCTTCATAAATAATTCCAGCATGTCTTCTAACTGGTTATAATAAGAGGTGGTTAGAGTGTTTGCGCAAAACGAGGCTAATAGGATAAAAAGTAATTGGAAAAGCTTTCTCTAAATAATTGCTATATTAAAGTATGTAAGTTTGATAGTACATTTATAAAGTGCATAGGTTTGCACATTTATATGTAAAAAGAAAAACATGATTTATTCACAAATTACATTTTATTTTAATATTAAAACAAACATTTATTTCTTTAAAAATAACCTCATAAATGTTGCTTAAAAATTACAAAGTTTAAAAAAACTGAGCAACAAAATATCAACTTCAGTGAGAACCAAGTAAAAAGCAAAGGTAACATCCCGACATACAGTATGTATAGGGGCTTTAAGGCGTTATTTTATTTTATTGGGCTATTAAAACAAGGGGATTTGGGTATCTTAAAAGCACAAAGCTTGAGGTTAGTAATGGTTCATTGAATGATATGTAGAATTAGGGCCAGGGATATTCTGTGAAATGCATTTCTGGTTTATTAGCACTCTAACCACAGAGGGGAAGACCCTCACGTTCTACTACTGCACAGGAGCCAATACTCAAGAGCCGCATGAAAGATTTCAAATTAAAACCTTTACCTAAACACCTAAAGTTAAAGACAATGCTTTATATCAGTTTAAATAAAAAAAAACATCACCATACACTGTTGCACGGTGAGGTTTATTTACAATATTGGGAATTGTGGAGAATCTACACAGGATTTTTTTTTACAACAATATCCAAAATGTAGAACATTCTCAAATTCTGCTATTTTTTTTACTAGACTAGCTATTTTGCCATAAAATCTTGGTGGTCATTTAGTTGCTCCAATGGCCATTGGAGGGAATGCCCGCCTGCAACTAAATTACCTCCATTTGTCTAAATATACATAGGGATTAAGGAGAAAGCGCAAGTAACATGTTCTTTTCTTTGGTTTTTACTATATATTGGGGCTGATGTGTATTGTAGTCGTTGCTGCTGGTCCAGCAATAATGGGACTAAGCGCAGGACTTCTCTTTTTGTATTTGTATTTACTTTGTATCACACAGCCTGGTTACAATGCTGCTGCCCATCCCAGTGGCGTACATACCAGGGTCGCAGGGGTCGCGGCTGCGACCGGGCCCGGCCCACCAGGGGGCCCGGCCGCCCCTGCGACCCGGTATGTATGTCACTTGGCCAGCCTCTTCTCCTGGGGGGCCCAGGAGCCGGCCACCTCCGGGCCCCCCGAGGCTGGCCCTGCGGTCACCCGGCTGGCCGGTCCTGCGGGCGCGCGAGGGAGCACTCTCCCCTGAGTGCTTCCTCTTCAGCTCCCTCGCGCACCACAATGATACCGGAGCCGGAAGATGACGTCATCTTCCGGCGCCGGTATCGGTACGCGGCGCGCGAGGGAGCTGAAGAGGAAGCACTCAGGGGAGAGTGCTCCCTCGCGCGCCCGCCTGCTTGCCTGCCTGCCCGCCGGGTGACCGGCCCCCCAGGAGCCCAGCAGCACCACTGGACCCCAGGGAATCCCCTCAGGTAGGGAGGCTGGGGGGATTAAATTAAATTTAAAAAAAAGTGTGTGTGTGTCAGTGTTACTGTGTGTGTCAGTGTTACTGTGTGTGTCAGTGTTACTGTGTGTGTTAGTGTTACTGTGAGTTAGTGTGTGTGTTAGTGTTACTGTGTGTGTTAGTGTGTGTGTTAGTGTTACTGTGAGTGTTAGCGTGTGTGTTAGTGTTACTGTGAATGTTAGTGTGTTTTACTGTGAGTGTTAGTGTTACTGTGAGTGTTAGTGTGTGTGTTACTGTGAGTGTTAGTGTGTGTGTTAGTGTTACTGAGTGTGTTAGTGTTACTGTGAGTGTTAGTGTGTGTGTTAGTGTTACTGTGAGTGTTAGTGTGTAGCACTAACACACACACTAACACTCACAGTAAAACACACACTAACACACACACTAACACACACACTAACACTCACAGTAACACTAACACACACTAACACTCACAGTAAAACACACACTAACACTCACAGTAACACTAACACACACGCTAACACACACTAACACTAACACACACGCTAACACTCACAGTAACACACACGCTAAGACACACACTAAGACACACACTAAGACACACACTAAGACACACACTAAGACACACACACTAAGACACACACACTAAGACACACAGTAACACACTAACACACACAGTAACACACACACTAACACACACACTAACACTCACACTAACACTCACACTAACACTCACACTAACACTCACACTAACACACACACAAACACACACACTAACACACACACTAACACACACACTAACACACACACTAACACTCACAGTAAAACACACACTCACACTAACACACACACTAACACACACACTAACACACACACTAACACACACACTAACACTAACACTCAGTGTGTTAGTGTTACTGTGAGTGTTACTGTGAGTGTTACTGTGAGTGTGTTAGCGTGTGTGTTAGCGTGTGTGTTAGCGTGTGTGTTAGTGTTACTGTGAGTGTTAGTGTGTGTTTTACTGTGAGTGTTAGTGTCTGTGTTAGTGTTACTGTGAGTGTTAGTGTGTGTGTTAGTGTTACTGTGAGTGTTAGTGTTACTGTGAGTGTTACTGTGAGTGTTAGTGTGTCTGTTACTGTGAGTGTTAGTGTGTGTGTTACTGTGAGTGTTAGTGTGTGTTTTACTGTGAGTGTTAGTGTGTGTGTGTTAGTGTTAGTGTGTGTGTGTTGGTGTTACTGTGTGTTTTACTGTGAGTGTTAGTGTGTGTGTGTTAGCGTGTGTGTTAGTGTTACTGTGAATGTTAGTGTGTGTGTTAGTGTTACTGTGAGTGTTAGTGTGTGTGTGTGTTAGTGTTACTGTGAGTGTTACTGTGTGTTAGTGTGAGTGTCAGTGAGTGTGTCTGTTGAGTGTGTCTGCTAGTGAGTGTCAGTGAGTGTGTTACTGTGTGTCTGTTACTGAGTGTGTTTGTATTAGTGAGTCTGTTTGATGTCTGTTAATGAGTATGTTTTGTAAGTGAGTGTGTATGTATGTCTGTCGCTAAGTGTGTCTCTGTCAGTAAATGTGTGTGTCTGTTAGCTAGTGTGTATGCGTGTGTTAGCTAGTGTGTATGCGTCTGTTCGTGAGAGTGTGTATGTGCGTGTCTTCAGCACTTACCTTTCTCCAGCGCCGGACTCCCTTGGTGCTGGGGATCCCTCCGCCTCTCAACTCCGAATGCGCATGCACAGCAAGATCCATGCGCGCATTCAAACCGCCCATAGGAAAGCATTACTCAATGCTTTTCTATGGACGTTCAGTGTCTGAGAATCGCGGAAGCTCCTCTAGAGGCTGGATTAACCCTCAGTGAAACATAGCAGTTTCTCTGAAACTGATATGCTTTCAGCTGCAGGGTTAAAACTAGAGGGACCTGACACCCAGACCACTTCATTGAGCTGATGTGATCTGGGTGTCTGTAGTGGTCCTTTAAGTGTGTGTGCATCTGCATGCACTGGTGTACATACCGCGGTCACAGGGGTCGCAGCCCTGCAACCCCTGCGACCAGGTGCCCGCCGCCATGTGTTGCGGCCCCGGCCCGCGCAGAGTAAGCGTGCGGGGGGGGGCCCACGGATCAATTTTCGCACCGGGGCCCCATAGGTCATGTGTACGCCACTGGCCCATCCCATGTGTTCCCTATTAAGGGTTAATAAGTATAGGGGTGTATATAAAAAATACCCCTTTCTGTCTCATTAGAGATATCTTTGCCAGAGGCTCAAGGAAGCAGGCTGAAGGGTCAGTGTTAGGACCCGCTTAGGGGGGCCTGCCTTGACGTTGGCAGGTGGGCATTCCCTCCAATGGCCATTGGAGCAACTAAATGACCTCCATTTGTCTAAATATACATAGGGATTAAGGAGAAAGCGCAAGTAACATTTTCTTTTCTTTGGTTTTTACTATATATTGGGGCTGATGTGTATTGTGGTCCAGCAATAATGGGACTAAGCGCAGGACTTCTCTTTTTGTATATATAAAACTGACAATGAAAATGATGCCTAATTAAAATCCAGGAATGTGAATTTGAGTGACTTTGTATGAATCCGTGTGGAGTTATGGGTTCCTATCTTCATAGGCTCTGAGATGGCTTTCAGCTCTCTGTTTTGATGTAGACTTCATGCCTTCTGTCCTTTGTTGTATTAACTCGGAGCCAACCAGGGTCGGACTGGCCCACCGGGATACCGGGGAATTTCCCGGTGGGCCGCAGCACCTGGGGCTGGCAGGAAGCTCTCATGTGTAATTTAAATAATTTTCCCTTGGACTGTAACAGCCTGTGTTAGTCCGAGGGAAAGAAGGGAGGGAGGGAGGGGCTGGGGCTTGAGGGAGGTGCTGGTGCAGCCCATTTAGGCTGCCAGGGGGCTGGAGGCAGTTCTGAGTGTCCCTCCTGAATCTTCAGCAATTGGTGCCTCTATTCTCTGTCCTCTGACTTAAGCCCCGCCTCCTGAACTCAAATCCCACCTGCCGGATTAAAGACCTCCTCTGATTAAGCTCTGCCCCCACACACACTGCTGACCTGGAAGGAAGAGGTCAGAAAATGGAGACATTACTTCCCAGTGCTCCTTGTGTCCTTAAACCTTTTGTGACAGGTAGGCTTCAGCCCATGACAGTGAGTGTGTGTGTGTTTGCTAGTGAGTGTGCTTGTATGTATGTGTGCGTGTGTGTGTGTGTGTCTGCTAGTGAGTGTGCTTGTATGTGTATGTGTGTGTGTGTGTGTGTCAGTGAGCTTTTCTGTAGTGAGCATGTGTGTGTCAGTAAACCTGTCTGTAGTGAGCATGTGTGTGTCAGTAAACCTGTCTGTAGTGAGCATGTGTGTGTCAGTTAGTTTGTCTGGAGTAAGCATGTGTGTGTCAGTTAGTTTGTCTGGAGTGAGCATGTGTGTGTCAGTGAGCTTGTCTGGAGTGAGCATGTGTGTGTCAGTGAGCTTGTCTGTAGTGAGCATGTGTATCAATGAGACTGTCTGTCTGTGAGCCAGTGTATCAATGAGCTGTATCAATGAGTCAGTGAGATTGTCTGTGTCTGCATGTGAGTATGCTTACTGTATAATTAAACTTTTTACCCTGAACGACCCAATATTTTGAATTGGAAAAAGGAACATACCAATAATATACATATACACACACACCCTTTTAAATCTATACCAGCACTCCGGGTTGTCTAATACAAAATAAAAACAACACTATAGGGCCATTCATCAGGACAATAAAAAGATAATAAATACTATATAAACGCACCTGTACATATGTATATATGTATGGGCTGACATACATTTTTTGCCAGGGCTGCTTTGTATCCCCAGTCCAGCCCTGGAACCAACATCATCAAGTCAACCTCTCAAATCAAATACATTGTCCTGTACCTGCAGCCATACTGCCCATTATTCTGTATAATTATTGTGACTGTGATGGTTTCTTTTCCACTCTGTAAAATGTTGTTTGAAGCAGAGTATGCTACCCCCGAAAATTGCGACAAAGAAAGATAGGGTCGATATTATTCAGTAGGATCGCTCATTAGTGGGTAAAATGCTCCTCTGGTCCAATGATATGTTAGACAAGATCTTAGCCATACAACCTCTGTCGTTGCATCCAAGCGAGGCATCCTGTGGGTCATCATATCCTTCACCCACATTTAAGGACTATACACTTAGGATTTTTTTGATTTTTTTCTTTTTGCAAGTGCTTACTTATAAGTGCTTACTGGCCTTATAAATGAAAGATGGTTTCACAAAGTCAACTGCGATTACTAGACTTGGAGATTAGTTTTGTTATGATTGATCATTCACATTCACGAATTTCAAGCCAAAAAGCTGCACAATCACAAACAAATTGTGCAATATATCAGCATGATCGTTTTGATTTGTGATTCAAAGTTCCATCTGCGGCTCCCAAAAAATAGATGATCGGTGGAGAAAAACATGCTTCATGGTTAGGGGACAGCTACTAAATATTGGTTTTATTCACAGATAAAGTAAAAAAGGGAAAAAAGAGTAGTAACAAAAATCTATCTTTATATATTATATATTTGATTCAGAATATATATATATATATATATATATACATATTATTTAATGCTCCTCCACTTTTTCCCTCTACTTGTTTATTTTTTTCTCACTTCAAATGCGAACCAAATGATGGCAAAATGTGCCTTTCAGTGTACTGCAATTATATATGTTACAGTTAAAGTGAGAAATGCACATTACCTAGTTAATCTGCAGATTAACGGATTTGCTCAGTTAGAGTGCGGAATCAAGAGTTTTCAGCACTTTACCTAGGTAATGTGCACATTAACTGCTTCTGTCTAGTTAAAGTGCAAAATGTTTGTTTCTTTCCCTCGGTAAAAGAGGAAATTATTTATTACAAAAACATCCTCGCAGAACCTGTTTCCCCCTTTCAGTGCAGTCTCTGCAGAGTCGTTCACTTCTCGTCTGAAGGCAGAAAGATTCTGTGTGAACCTGTCTCGATTCTTTTTGTGAGCAAGTTCCTTTCAATGCCCTCCACCATCAAATTCTCAAAGCAAAGACGCATGGCTTGTTGCTTCTCAGAGGGGGGCTGGCTACTAACAATGCTGCTCCATAAGTCCAAAACATACTTCTCTCATTGAGGAGAATGAGACCAAGGAGAGGTCTGCTCATGGACCACTGATTCCGACAGTCTTCAAATATATGGTGATATTGAGAACAGTGGAGAGCATCTGCTGGGATCTTTCAGGGTGTTGCTGAATAATGTGCAGGAAGCGCTCGCTCTCTTGTGGTGGTGGGGGCTCCTCGTTTCTTACCAGTTCGGGATAACTGTTTGAAGAGGTATGTGACTATGTGGTCCAGACATTAACAAAACAGCAGCCTGTGCACACCATGGTGTCCTCCAGATCTGTGAGCCCCTCAGAGAGATGGAGGACAGAATAATTTTTTTTGCACTTTAACGAGTGCCTAGTAGGTAATGTGCAGATTACCTAGGTAATGTGAGAAATATTTGAGAAACTAAATCATTTTCTGCACTTTAACTGATCGCCCTAGTTAATCTGCAGATTAACTAGGTAATGTGCACATTAACTGATTTCTGCACTTTAACTATTATTATTATTGCCATTTATATAGCGCCAACAGATTCCGTAACGCTGTAATGGATCGCCTGGCACCCCGACTGGGTACCTCCGTTAAAGGATGCTCCTAGCGTTTCCTGAGGACTCCAAGCACTCTGGCAGACACCACAATCACTGTATCGGAGAAGCATATGAATCCTCTCAAGCCTCTGAATGCTGTAGACAGTTGAATAGGAACCATATGAATAGGTTTGCACTCCTAGCAGTCAAACTGGAACAGCATGCAATAAATCCTCCCCCGATAATGAGACGACACTTCACTTTGAGGGTTAAACAGGAACTCTGGACTGGCTCATCCAGCCTGGCTTTTATTTACATCTCACACATACAGGCCACACCCAGGGGGAGGCATAAAATAACCAATCCGAGATATGGTACAACCCACACATCCCCTCCCCTTAGCCTGAGAGATAATCCACTTAATATACAGTTTAAAACATAACTTTTACACAATATCTATAACTTCAAAACCATACATCACATTCACATACAAATCACATATTCAGACTCTGCATACTTTAAACATAAACACTTCAAAAAATCAGGCAAATCCCTCCAGTGGATCAAAAGTTACACGGAAGTCCTTTTATGACCGACCGCCAGCACATTTTCTTGCCCAAAACAGTTCCATGGATTTGGGCTGTGCGGTCGGTCAATTTCTGGCATAAAAACGGCTAAGTCCAATTCGAAGTGTGCCTGTACTTCGACTTTAGTCGAAGTGTCGAAGTGGAGTTGATGTTAAGGGTCGGCGGTGTTCGAAGTTAAAATGGCCGCCGCCACGTGGTCCTTTGTCCGATACCGGCTACTTCGACGACTTCGACAACTTCGGTAACTTCGACAGCTTCGGTAACTTTGACAGCTTCGACTGTGTCCGAAGTGCCATATACAAAAGTACCAATCTGTCCCCAAAGTATTTAAAGGGCTAGGGACAGTATTATACAATCCACATGCCCACAAGTAGTTCTTAAAGGGTCAGTACATTATGGTAGCAGTCCATAAGCCCCAATTCAGTCCCTTAAAGGGCAATATCTCCCAGGGACCATAATCACTGGGCAGGAGGCTAGCAACCAGGCTTCTCCAGTTCTCAGTGGCGAGGTTGGTTCCGCCACATTTCTCCCCTTTACCAACTAGACTAACAGGGTATCTGACCTCTTGCCGGTCAGTGCCCTGGTTAGTCCAGCAACCCACCCACAAAACAGAAACCGCAGTACAGCTCACCCACAATAACTGGTTACTACACCTGAGTAGAGGAGAACTTTGTCCATGCCCAGGTTTCTCACCACGGCTGTGCTGGGGGCTGGTAGACTGCCTTGGTGGGTTGCTGAGTGGGCAGAGACCAGCGGTACTCTGCCCGGATGCCAGCACTACCACGGGAGTAGTCGGGTTGAAGCCGGGTTGTTGGAGACCGACTGTCTCCCCTTTAAATACACCGCTCTGCTGCTGGAGACCGACTGTCTCCCCTTTAGTTACACAGCTCTGCTGCTGGAGACAGACTGTCTCCCCTTTGGCTAAACCGCCCTGTCGTGGGGGGGCAGGACCGACCGTCCCTACCCCTTGGGCTGTAAGTGCAGAGACTACGGTCCCATCTGCACAGTTGTGGGGCTTAACATCTCCCCTTGGTGGGTTAGGCTGCTGCTGGAGAGAGGGTGTAACAAGCTCCTCTCTCTGGACGGTAAACTGCCGCTGGGGAGAGGGGTTAGCCGGCTCCTATCCCGGACACTCTCTCTGCTGGTGGAGAGGGGGACCAGCTGTCTCCCCTTTCATTATTTTGTCCTGCTGCGGGGGGGTGAGACTGACGGTCTCTGCTCCTTGCAGGACACACTGCCGCTGGGGAAAGGAGACTGAGCTCTCTATTCCCTGCACATTACTGATCCGCCGCTGGGTAGAGGTGATAACAGGCTCCTCTCCCTGAACTGTAGACTGCCGCTGGGGAGCAAGGAGGGCCCCTTCAGCTCCCTGTAGCTTGGCCGCAGAGACCACGGTCCCATCTGCGCTGGTGAGGGGCTTACTATCTCCCCTTGGTGGGCTGTGCTGCCGCTGGGGAGAGGGAATAACAGGCTCCTCTCCCTGAACGGTAGACTGCCGCTGGGGAGGAAGGACGACACCTTCAGCTCCCTTTTTGTCTGCTAGGTACTGCAGGAACTCTGCCGTTGATTTCCTTATGAACTGCACAGTTTTCTCAGAGGGGTTGGGTCCAAAGAAAGCCAGCCGTATGGCAACCAGTCTGTCCAACCGCTCCTGAGTGTAGCCAGGCGCCATGCATGCCCTGCCGACGTTGCTTCTTTTGTAGATAGGGGCGCTGTACGGGTACTAGCGTTGCCCTCCCTTTGTAATCCAAACGAACTGTGTCTCCGAGCTGCTTTACCTCACACTAGGACGCCATCCCACCGCTTGCCACCAATGTAACGGATCGCCTGGCACCCCGACTGGGTACCTCCGTTAAGGATGCTCCTAGCGTTTCCTGAGGACTCCAAGCACTCTGGCAGACACCACAATCACTGTATCGGAGAAGCATATGAATCCTCTCAAGCCTCTGAATGCTGTAGACAGTTGAATAGGAACCATACGAATAGGTTTGCACTCCTAGCAGTCAAACTGGAACAGCATGCAATAAATCCTCCCCCAATAATGAGACGACACTTCACTTTGAGGGTTAAACAGGAACTCTGGACTGGCTCATCCAGCCTGGCTTTTATTTCCATCTCACACATACAGGCCACACCCAGGGGGAGGCATAAAATAACCAATCCGAGATATGGTACAACCCACACATCCCCTCCCCTTAGCCTGAGAGATAATCCACTTAATATACAGTTTAAAACATAACTTTTACACAATATCTATAACTTCAAAACCATACATCACATTCACATACAAATCACATATTCAGACTCCGCATACTTTAAACATAAACACTTCAAAAAATCAGGCAAATCCCTCCAGTGGATCAAATGTTACACGGAAGTCCTTTTATGACCGACCGCCAGCACATTTTCTTGCCCAAAACAGTTCCATGGATTTGGGCTGTGCGGTCGGTCAATTTCTGGCATAAAAACGGCTAAGTCCCATTCGAAGTGTGCCTGTACTTTGACTTTAGTCAAAGTGTCGAAGTGGAGTTGATGTTAAGGGTCGGCGGTGTTCGAAGTTAAAATGGCCGCCGCCACGTGGTGCTTTGTCCGATACCGGCCACTTCAACGACTTCGACAACTTCGGTAACTTCGACAGCTTCGACAGCTTCGGTAACTTCGACAGCTTCGACTGTGTCCGAAGTGCCATATACAAAAGTACCAATCTGTCCCCAAAGTATTTAAAGGGCTAGGGACAGTATTATACAATCCACATGCCCACAAGTAGTTCTTAAAGGGTCAGTACATTATGGTAGCAGTCCATAAGCCCCAATTCAGTCCTTTAAAGGGCAATATCTCCCAGGGACCATAATCACTGGGCAGGAGGCTAGCAACCAGGCTTCTCCAGTTCTCAGTGGCGAGGTTGGTTCCGCCACAAGCGCTTTACAATATTATGAGAGGGGGATTTAACTATAAATAGGACAATTACAAAGAACTTACGGGAACAATAGGTTGAAGAGGACCCTGCTCAATCGATCTTACATTCTATAGGAGGTGGGTGTAACATATACATAACAGCAGCTATGATACATCTGATCACAGGAACAAGCCTCCCTGTAAAACAAGAATCTATGCTGCTCCTTCTATGTCCACTTCCTCTAGCCAAACCCAAACGCACAGTGATATATCACCTGCTTATGGCAGCGAATGGCATGGCATACTCATCCCAATAAAATGGAAAAACCTGACACTCCCATTAGTTAGGAAATGGATACAAAAGGGAGAGTCTATTAAACTCATGGAAGAAATGACCCGCTCTCTTTCGCACACATACACCCAATACACCACTACATGGGACCCATGGCGAAAACTCCTGCAAAACTCTAATTAACTCTCAATGAAAGCTTAGAGCGCTCACGACCTTCCCATATCTACTTCCAAGCTGCCCACATACCACCGGTAAATACCATTACCCCACCTGAGTTTCACACAAACATTGGAACATGCTCCACTACGAACATACACCGACATGTATACAATAATATCCACTACTCTCACATTGGATTGTGCCTATATCCCATGAGTTGCGGTAAATTAGTTTTAAAGCCATAACAGAGGAACCGTAGGCAGCCCCACCCATGATCCTATTTCCCATTATCCTACCCTCATCGTATCCACCATTCAGTTACCCAGTGGGGACGCTCCTCTAAACAAGGAGTTTGAACCTCAGGTGAACACAATAATCCATTATCCGTAGGCCGGGCCCTAATACATGTAACAAATGGGTCCAACACCCTCTCTACTGTTCATCACCAATCCAGTGTTCTCCTATAGCGATGAATACCATGGATACCTGCTTTGTCGGTTGTTTGTGGTCGAGGTCACGGCACTCTGCCCACAAAGGAGCCTTGAACCATAAACTCCTTAACACTCCTATAAGGTGGAAACATGGGGCATGATCGGTAAACTCTTAGATTGAACTGTGTGTATTCAAACTGTATACCAATTATATGATACTATGGAATCTTCTTGTGAATATTTCACCACTGAATGTTGTACTCAGTTGATGCCGCCTGCACATTCTTTGTAACCCTGGAACTGCTTGAATAAAGATTAATAAAAATAAATTTAAAAAAAAATTAAAAATGATATACATAACATTTATATTGTGTATATATTTTACAGTACACTTATTGGCCCATTTTTGTGCCCTTTTGGCCAAACCACCATATGGCCAAAATTAGTCCACCTCGAAAAAAACAAACATTTCAGGACAAAGTGGTTTATCAGCGTAAGTCAAGTAATTACTGTGTATTATGTGTACTTACTGGTAAATGTTTCATTCTGTTGGTGTTTTGGGAATCTACATAAAACATATTTGAGAATTCCATGCCAACATTCTTGACCATCTTTATTATACGTTTGCACTAAGAGTTGTTTGCTACAAAAATCGTAATTCTGATTATATGTCATTTTGTTTCTGTAAATGTATAAAGTATATCAAGACACGGGATACTGTTTAATATTTTAGTATTTGTTGTCACCCTCTATATGCCTGCAAAGGATGAGCCAAATTATTTCTTCGAAATCCTCCAAAATGTACGTACTAGCTATATATCCCGTATTTCAAATGAATGTAGTTTTTTTTTTTTTAAATAAAATAATGCAGTAGTGAATGACTTGAGTCAAATCAATTAAAACAAAATCATTTAATGGACCCCGTGGAATCAAGGTACAAATCGTTAGCATTCTGTGTTTGCTCTATCTGCTTGTCTCTGCTGATTAACTAATGGTAAAATTCTGCTTAGAACAACATGCTAACCCTTGCAATAATTTATTTGCTTGGCTTTTTGAAAGAAGTATTAATGGTTACTTGGGATGGCGTGGCTTGGAAGCCGAAGAAGATGGCGGCGTAAACCCGGAGCTCCCCACAAGGCTCATAGAAAAACCTCGCCAAAAGCACCAAATTGCCCCAAAAATGGGCAAATCAAACAAGATACCTCACTCATCCAAGCCCGCCGACACTCCGAGGGGTGCATCGACCTCGTCCATGCGGCGATTCTTAACGGCCCAGGCGGAGGAGGAAACACAGGCCTCAAGTGACTCGACGGCCTCAAAGGGGGCCCGCTCGCCACCCTCCCTACATGGAGAGGAGACGCTAGCGGGGTCGCCGATACCATGCCAGACCCCAGACCCGAGCCCAGAATGGATCAACATCCTCCGCAACCTACCCACCAAGGCGGACCTGGCGGAGGCGAACAACAGCCTCCGGGCCTCCATCACGGAGGAATTGCAGGCCATGCGGGAGGAATTCAGCGGCCTACACCAACGGGTCTCCCAGCTCGAGGCGGACTGTGACCACATGCAAGCGGCGCAGTCTGCAAATACAGGAACCCTCCGGCTAACCACACAACGGCTACAGCAGATTGCTCACCATTTGGAGGACCTGGATAATAGGGGAAGGAGGCAGAACATCAGGGTCCGCGGGATCCCAGAGGACCTGGACGAAACTACCCCTATCCAGACCACCTTAGAGGAAATTTTCAACAAGATACTGGGCCGCGCTCCGCAAACCCCTATAGAAATGGTGAGAGCACACCGGGCGCTTAGACCGAAAGGCCCCCCCGGGAGCCTGCCCAGAGATGCCATATGCTGCCTGGCGGACTACCAGTTGAAAGAAGAAATCTTACGACATGCCAGGGGGACAGACAAGGTACTAACGGGCAACACCGAAGTCCAACTTTACCCAGACCTGTCTCCCACCACGCTAGCATACCGCAGAGCACTACGCCCATTCACCAGGCAACTACAAGCCAACAAGATCAAGTACCGCTGGTGCTTCCCGACAGGATTACAGGCCCACACACCACGAGGACCCTTCATGGTTAAGGACATGGCTGATCTGGAGGCCCTGGGGAGGGAACTACAGATCACACCGGCACCGCTAACATGGCCGGACCCCTTGGCCCTATACACCCCCCCCCAGGGTCCTCGACTGCAAGCGGATGACAGCCGGACCCCGAGGATCCACCGCCAACAGGCGAAGGGCCCGCGAGGCCTATAAGAGAACACAACTGATGTCATGGCCTGGACCCGACTCTATCTGACGCTCCCCACTGGCTCCGTGCCCTCACGGCGCCGCACCTTAGCCGTCGATGACACCGGCAATACACAGACCGCATGGGACTTTTAGATAAGACTACGAAGGCTATCATGCTCCATTATATTCAAGGACATTTTATCCATGTACAGAGACACATCGGACTAGCACACTACGGGGATATTGGAACTGAACCAAGCGGACATTATCTATGAGATATCAATACCCGCCCTAGAGAACTCTACTACCGATTATCAACGGCCAGTAGGCCCAAGAGACTTCCGATCCTACTGTGGGACCTATGGTCCACGATGCCACATATCCACGGTATCCTAATCTAAGGGGGTAAAAGTGAGGCGGGTGGAGGAGGGGAAGGGTAAAATGTAAGGGTTCGCTATATAATGTTGCAAATATGGAAAGACACGGGACGGGTGGGTGACCGGCGCGGGCAACCGCCCCCCCCCCCTCGATGGCCTAGTGATGACCCACTCAAGAGCAGGCCGGGGGGGCGAGGGCCCGCGTCGCTCGCACATCGACCTCCCGATCACATAAGGGTCTAGACCCAATCACAATATAAGGAATCCGGAATGTTTCAGGTGGGAAGGGTCTTAGAAACATGGATAGGTAAACCGGTTAGGAGAGGACATAGGGGCCAGCATACTAAAACTAGGGGGACCGGGGGAGGGACGGGAGGGACGGGGAATGCTCATACAAGATTGCCTTGAAGGAGCGTGAGAGAGGGCGAAGCTAAAGACGGGGAGGGGCGGAACTGGGGGGTGCGGGGCTGGTGGGAATGTGCAATGAGGGGCCCAGAGTTAAACATATGTATATAATACTATAATGGATAAGGGGTCTCAAGAAATGGCGAAAGTACCCGAAGCCTAATTGTATTTAAGATAAACATACTGTAAATATTTTTGTCATTGATGCAAATGTTCTGATTATACTGTTTATGTTTCATGGTTAAGGGCACTACACGAGGTATCGATACCACATAGGTAAAGCACATACACACTGGCGAGGATGAACAACATCCACACCAACACATGGAGCACAAGGGGACTTCACGGGATTCAAGTAGAGACACGAGGTAACACATAGGAGTAAGTCACTCCACGACAAACACGGTATATACCGGACACATATTGACACGAACGGAGGCCTCGGCCTTCCAACCACTCCCACGAGGGACAGGCGCCAAAAACCAGTGGCCGACATAGAACATCTAAGGGCGGTAGAGGGCCCTCACGACCACTGAGACGCAACAACCCTAACGCCGACCTACCGGCGGACACGTCACACTACACACTCACACACACTTATCGGACATAACAAAAACTCACTCTCCCACCCGACTCCGAGGCAGCCGGGGCTAGGGCCACAGGGACTCCGCTCAAAATGTCACTGATCCCGGCCAATCTCACCCTGATTACAATAAATGCACGGGGCCTAAACAAGCCCGAAAAGAGAGCAGCGGCCATGAGAGACTTCCAGGCCGCGAGGGCATCCATCATATTCATTCAGGAAACACACTTTAAAGAGGGGGCCAGACCAAAGCTACACAACCATCACTATCCCACTGGATATTACAGCGACTATCATGGGGGAAAGGCCAGAGGGACAGCAATTCTGATACGTAAGGGTATCCCATTCCAAGAACAGGGCCTACAGACGGATAGGGAAGGCAGATATATACTACTAAAAGGGTCGATAGCAGGACGGATATACACCTTCGTTAATATTTATGCCCCCAATCAGAGACATCACAAATTCCTCTCAGGAATACTCCGTAGGATACGAGGGTTCACAGAAGGCACACTAATACTGGGAGGGGACTTCAATCTAGCCTTTGATCCGAAATGGGATACATCCACGGGCACTTCACAAGTACCGAATCAACACCTAACCACGCTCAGACACCTCATATCCAAGCACGAATTAGTAGACAGCTGGAGAGCCCACCACCCAGACGAGAGGGACTATACGTTCTTCTCTCACCCCCATAACTCATATACTAGAATAGACTATTTTTTCTTGACACACTACCATCTCCCACTCGTCCTACAAGTGGAACATGGCACGGCCACATGGTCGGACCACGCCCCTGTCACACTCACGATGGCATCCCCACTTTATAGACCCAGAGTAGCTAAATGGAGGCTTAATGAATACCTCCTCACCGACCCAGAGGTAAAATCGGATATAGACACAACCCTACGAGAATATTTTGCCACGAACACACCATCCCAAACAACCCCGACAATCCTCTGGGAGGCCCACAAAAGCGTGATTAGGGGTCATTTCATTCAGAAAAGCGCCATACTGAAGAAACGTAGGGAGAGGGCTATGACAGACACCTTGACGAAAATAAGGGAGATTGATAACATGAACAAAACCCGACAGACACCAGAACACCAAACCCGACTACTTTCACTACGGAGGGAACTAACTAAATTACTACAGACAAAATACCACCGAGACGCGCTGCGACACAAAGCCTTTTTTGCACTACACGGTAAGAGTGGTAAGCTATTGGCACGCATGCTGGCCAAACGCAGACAGCAGACATACATTGACCGAATTAGGGACCGCAGGGACACTCTACACAGACAGCCCAGCAAGATACAGGAGGCAATAAGGGCATATTACGCGAGCCTCTACGCACTACCCAGACCACAAACCCAGCAAGCAGACGCTAAACTAACAGAGTCAATAAGAGACTATCTCACGCTCCATCCGACACCGACGCTAGATAGGGACACAGCTGAACTCCTGGACAGGGAAATCACACTTGAGGAACTAACACAAGCAGTGAAACAGACGAAAACGGGTAGAAGCCCGGGCCCGGACGGTCTACCACTATGCTACTATAAAACATAAGCGGATATCCTTTATGCCCCACTCATCGCTACATTTAATGCCATCAGGGAAGGTCACACGCTCCCTAAACAATCTCTGACAGCACATATCACGATCCTGCCTAAAGACGGGAAAGACAAGGAACATTGCAGGAGCTACCGTCCTATATCTTTAATAAATAGCGATCTCAAGCTCCTGACTAAAATACTAGCGAACAGGCTGCAGCCACACATTCCCACCCTGGTGCACCCAGACCAGGTGGGTTTCGTGATGGGGAGAGAAGCCCGTGAGAACACGATACGAACCCTCGCTTTGACGACCGGGGGTGGCCGCGCTGCCGGAGGCCTTCTCCTGCTATCCACGGACGCGGAGAAGGCCTTCGACAGGGTGGGCTGGAAATACCTGTTCCAGACCTTGACCCACATGGGACTGGGCTCGGGCATTAGGGGATGGATAGAGGCCCTGTATACACAACCCTCGGCACACGTAATAATCAACGGTGCCCTAACAGAGCCCTTTGATATCCTAAATGGCACTCGGCAGGGATGCCCCCTGTCCCCGATTCTATTCGTTTTGGCCCTGGAACCATTACTGGCGGCCATCAGAGGCAATCCAGATATCACAGGGATAAAGACGGGGGAAACCCACCATAAAGTTGCGGCATATGCGGACGACCTCCTGTTCTATGTGACTAACCCGGAAATATCCCTCCCTAACATACTGAAAACCTTCCAGGAATATGGAAGGCTATCCAATCTGAAGATTAACCTATCCAAATCTTACATACTAAACATAAACATCCCTGAGCATAGGACGGAACCCCTTAAACAACACTATACGTTTCAGTGGGCGACACAGAAAATCAGATATTTAGGTATCTGGTTAACAAGGAAGGAGGGGGACCTATTCAAAGAAAACTTTGCCACTATACTAGCAAAAATGCGGACAGAAATGCAGGAATGGGCTCACCCACACATTTCGTGGCTAGGCAGGATACAGGTAGCGAAGATGAACTTTCTACCGCGCCTTCTCTACCTGTTCCAAACTATCCCGATACAGATCCCACGTTCATTCTTCGCAGCACTGCGCACAGCGCTGATCCAATACGTATGGAATGGGAAGAAACCAAGGGTCGGCCACGCTCTGCTGACACTACCGAAAGACAGGGGGGGCCTGGCGTTGCCAGACTTCACCCTGTACTATAGGGCATGTCACCTCCTGAGAATAGTCGAATGGACGAAATCAGGCTTCCACAAACCATGGAAACAGGTAGAGGAACACTTAGCAGGGGCCCCGGTGGCGGTGCTACCATGGCTACCACCGGGGGCTACAGCGGGAAACTCTACACCCTCCCCTTACGCGAGAGCGACACTACAGGTGTGGAACCGCTCAAAAGGGAAACACAGTCTAACTACATACCCTGGCCCCCTACTGCCACTCACATACAACTCGGACTTTCCACCGGGAACAGACCCGAGGGCATTTAAGGACCTGATCAGGGAACCACTACCCAGACTTATGCACGTTCTCACATCGACGGGCCCTAGGACGCTTGACAATCTACGGGGACAGCCCGAACACACCTTTATGACGCACCTCAAATATAGACAGATAAGGAGTTACACAGCATCCCTCCCATAGGGCCCAATCCTAACGAGGGCGACCACCGCATTCGAAAATCTGTGCCTAGAACCTGGCCCACTGGCTCATGGGGTATCCATTATATATAATATACTACTCACACTCACACCAACGGAACAACCGAGATTCATGGGGAAGTGGGAAACGGCGCTAGGACATACATTAGACAAAGGAGAATGGGAAAAGGTCTGTTACCTAACACATCACTGCTCCAGTTATAGCAGAACCCAAGAAACGGCCTATAAATTATTGACTCATTGGTACTACACTCCAGCGACATTACATGACAGAATCACTACACACCCATCCCACTGCTGGCGATGCGAGGAGGAACATGGCACTCTCATACATATCTGGTGGGAATGTCGTAAGATAACCCCTTACTGGAAAGCAATACACAACATAATCTGCCAATACACAGATGACCCGCCACCATTCCAACCGGCAGCAATGCTGCTACACCATACCCAAACCCCTAGGTCAGCATATAAGAAGTCACTCACCATACGCATTTTGAACATAGCGAAGGCACTGATTCCCCTCTATTGGAAACAGACAGTCGCCCCACCACTGCAACTGTGGTTCACACACATGGAGGAATTGCGGTCCCTGGAAGAACTCCATAACTCAGCTAATGACACCTACCAAAAGTACCTCAACACATGGACACACTGGATACTAAAGACTAACACCCCAGACTTTAGTAACTTGCCCTCTACACCACTAAACACCTAATACAGAGGCACCACATGTACACCCTAGCGAACATGCAAAAGGAAGGTCAATTACAACATACAACAGGCGAGAAGACAGGGGGATCACCCCAACCCCTCGGGCCCCACAAATGGTAGGGACACCACCGAGGAATCACGTAGATAGGCCTAAACCTGGCCTCAGGAGGGATGATAGGGGGAGGAGGCAACACACCTATGAGGAGGACATGCCCGGGCCCCACGATGACAGTGAGGGCGACACGACCCCCACATTCAGGATATGATACACCTAAAGGTAAAAAACAACCGAGAATTCGGGAAAGACAGAACTGAGCTGGCGGAGACCACGGCTGCCTCGGGGACTGCCACACCCCACAATAACACGCAACAACACGACACACACTACTATGCACACCGACACGATGTGAGGGAAACGGGTAGCACTGGACACGACAGATTCCAGTCCGCACACCCAAGAGCGCAGAAATTACAAATTAATACTAAGAGTGAGCATACAATAACTGCTTTTCGATACAAATGAACATATTATCTAGAAATCTGTAACCGCAACAATGTGTTGAATAACGGACCTGCGAGTCCTATGTCAGAAGGGGCGCATGTGCCCATGTCACTTCAAGAATCTGAGTTACTGTTAATACAGAAATCATCAGCTGAGACAAGGACCTGCGAGTCCTGATATGTATTTCCTGGCTTGTTCAAAAATTCTGAAAATTACAAATAAAAATTATATTTACAAAAAAAAAAAAAAAATTAATGGTTACTTGGGTCAAAGTAAACTAAACACATAGCGGTCAGTTTCTAAAGTGTGAATTATTAATTGCACAGCACTAATTAGAAGCTGTTCAGATGTGAATCCAGAGACTATATCTAAATAAATTTAAGCCTTGCAGTCTCACTTGTAGTTATTTAATGTAGATATATCTGTGATTGGAAATTCATTGTTACCATATCTAGCCCTGATAGTTTATCCTATCAGAATATATAGTTACTGATACAATGGCGCAAATTATTACATCAACTACATAATTTTTTTAAATTGTTTCTCTTTTTTTGCACCGTAACCCTAATATTTGAATATACACATTGTTTTCCGGCAAAGCAATAGATTCACTTCTATTTTTTCCACCCCTCTAAATTCGGCATTCTTCTGATAAGGGAACTCATGCAAAACCAGGACGAATATTCCATAAAGAAAACCATTGATTTTTAGATTACTTTTAGAACTCTCTAATATGATCCAAATAATGACGGAACGTAACCGTCACTTTTCAGATGAATATCCCCCATTGTGTACCTGTCATGTGAAAATTTAATAATGACACTTCCAAAAATATGTAATGTCATCCTGTATAAATTAAAGGAACACTCTAAACATCTCAACAACTTTAGATCATTACAAAAGTTTGGCGCAGAGACTACCCTACTTTCCAGAGTAACGTATAAGCAGCGCTGCTTTGCAAAGCTATAAACCTTCTTTTCAATCCAATATCCATCCAAGTGGTGGTTTCAGCGTGTGAGGCTCCTGGTCCCATGGCTTTCTGACATCTGGAGTGGAATTCTATTTTCTCTTTTTCCATCCAAGATCCATCCAAGTTGTCGTTTCAGGCTCCTGATTGGCAGACTGTCTTTGTAGAATGAATATACACAATTTAAAAGAAAACTGAGCGTCACGTGAAAATGGTAATACTAGTTATAGCTGATTTTCATTCATTTCATTAGCGGTTTTATTCGGTTGTGTAATTTCCAGAGAAGTTATGGTCACCCTCTAAAAATAAAAAGCACAAATAAAATTTTAAAAAATATATATATAAAAATCTGTTAAATGTGCCAATACCTCTTAGGTCACAGTTACAAGGTAAGAGTAATTGAGATACAGTATAGCAAAAGGAAGATGTGCCACACTGCTTGAGGCCTAATCTCACATTGCTATGTGCATGGATGCACACACTAGCAAATAATCCATAAGCATAACATTTATTTTTTACACATGCTGGGGATTTCAGAAGCACAATGTACAGATTAAATTGCAGAGCTTAGCATGTGAGAGGTGGATAACAGGGTGCTTTAAACCCTCGCAGTCACAATTCTTTCCACCCTCGGGGAGCTTACAAAGACCACTCTCACTTCCACACTGTTTAAAGGGGATTACTCACTTGACATTTATTTAAGAGCATTAAATACTAGATTTGTGCACAGGAAGAAATTTTAGTTTGTCTGAATTGTTTGTGCTGTATTTCTTCTCCCCTTTCCAGGTTTGTTTGAATTTCATCGTAAAAATTAGTTTTGTTAATAAATTTGGATGATAATTAAAAGAAATTGAAAATGGGGTCTCCGGTCTTACTGTAAAACACGAATGGTTAATGGGAAAGAACTGGTGTTATAGTCTTACTCACCAGTTCATGTATGCCTAAAATCTAGGGAAACCCTGCAAAATGTTCCATCACCTTCCACCCGGGCATTAGGTATGATGGACCATTCTTCAGGATGCCTCCATATTTAACAAACTACTGTTCATCAAATTTTCACTTGTTTTCACTTGTTTTTTGAAATGTTTATTACATTTAATGAAATGTAATGGTATTCTTTCAAAATTCTCTATATTGAAAAAAATCAATAGACATAATTGAAAACAAATTATCATGTTTCATTAAATGTAGTAAACTTAAAAAAAAACTAAAAATTAAAATTTGATGATGGTTGTCCTTTAACCCCTTAAGGACACATGACATGTGTGACATGTCATGATTCCCTTTTATTACAGAAGTTTGGTTCTTAAGGGGATAAATGAACTCTCAAAACACCATAACCACTACAGCACCCATAAATAGTCAAACGTTTTTTTTTAAAAGTTTGACTTCTTAACTGTGGTTAGCCGGACGCCGTTCCTTGTCTCCACTACTAATGCTGGAGCACCGGAAGTTCCTAAGCAGAAGCAGGGCTTTTAGATAATTCACTGACTGTCAGATCTATTGCTGTTTTTAAATTTTCTATTGTATTCGTGGCTGTAAAGAGGGTTTTTCCATGTTCCCGGGGGAAGGTATAGAAAAAGAAATATAAACCCCCATGTCTTGTAATAAAATTCGCGGTTCAGTAAATAACCATTTGAATGTGCTCTCTTTCCCTTTTATGTATTTATTATTAATTTGTCTCTTCAGCAGCTGAGCAAGCCTCTTATTTACAGCTGTCTTTTGAATTACAGTATGACATTGGCAGGAAGAGAGACTTCATGTTTCCACTAGAAACACAATAAATCTGTTTTATTGAGACATTGGTACATTAACGTATATAGAAGAGCTTATTTGAAAAATACATATGCATTTCTAAAATTGTATATTTGAAAAAAAAAAAATCTGTTACTTTCTTAATACTGTTATTTCTCCCGGGAAACCTGTTTTTATGTGTCAGCTATTTTTTTTATGTTTCATCTGTGTTTTTTTTGGTTACTGACCATGATTTGTTATCTAGCTACATTCCTACTGGTTAGAAACAAGAGTAAGCCAATCAGAATATAATTCCTATTTCTGACATGTCAATTAATTTGTATCTGTTTCACACACTAGCTAAAACCGCTTTCTCTAAAATTCAGAGCCTTGGCACTAGTAAAATATAGGACTCCCTATTTATTTGCTATAAAAGTGTTTTTTTTATTTGTTTTTTTATGTGTTACTGGCCCTTTAAGTAGAAATCTACGATCATCTATTAAAAAAATACAAGTAACTGCACTCAGTGGTTTCAATATTAATAGTGTGTATATGACTATTATCACAAAACTATTGAATCCCCTGATCTATTTTCCTGTAAGTACTATTGTAGCATAAAGATATTGGGTTAACCATCACCATATTGAATGGAATGCATCGAGAAGTGACAAAACAAAACACACTTCCATCCTAAAAAAAAAAAAAAAAACAGTATGATTATTATTATTATTAATATTATTATGTTATTTATATAGCGCCATCGAATTCCGCAGCGCTTTACAATGGGTGGACGAACAGACATGTAGTTGTAACCAGACAAGTTGGACACACAGGAAGAGAGGGGTTGAGGGCCCTGCTCAATGAGCTTACATGCTAGAGGGAGTGGGGTAATATGACACAAAAAGGTAAGGATAGTATTAGACTAGTGACATTGCAAGAGAGGAATCAGTTGGGAGCTATTAACAGTTTAATTGATATGCTTTTATGAAGAAGTGGATTTTTTTATGATTTTTTTGAAGGAGTGGAGACTGGGTGAGCATCTAACGGAGGAGGGAAGCGAGTATATAAAGGTGACTAGTGAAGAAATGCAAGGGTCTTTAACCCCTTAAGGACCAAACTTCTGGAATAAAAGGGAATCATGACATGTCACACATGTCATGTGTCCATAAGGGGTTAAACAGCGCTATTTTGGAAATTGTGTAATTAAAATTAACACTTTACTGGGAGAGAAAAGTCAAGGGCCACGTGGAAATCTCTTTAACCCCTTAAGGACACATGACATGTGTGACATGTCATGATTCCCTTTTATTCCAAAAGTTTGGTCCTTAAGGGGTTAAAATGCAGCTCAATTGTATATGGGAAGCTGCCACCAACAGGCTAGTTACTAAAGTCAGTGTCACACCTGCTGCATACTAAATAAACATTGTAACACAATGCACAATCAAACAGGTAAGGTAGGTAAAGGTAGTCATTGTTTCTCTATCTGTATTAATCCAATACAAAACCTCAGTTTTTACTAAATGGGCCAAGAGAAATAAATTAACATTCCCCAGCAAACTAACTAGCTTTGCATCTGGCATTCAATAGGTTAACGTGATATAGTCTTAAAGGGGACCTGACACCTATAAACGTTTCATCGGAAAATCGAACATCGGGGGTATCGGTGCATATACCTTTCGGAGCTAGGGGCTTGTTGTGTGATAAAATGGTCAATCGTACTTAAAGAAAGCAATTACAAGGAGGAATGTGCCCCTTCTAAATTTCAAATGTCAAATTGTTAGCTTTACTGTTAGAAATTTAAATATATATGCACATAAATGTATTAATGCTACACTATGTTCTTTCCTCCGGATATGAAAGAGATTCTTTGCTTTAAATTAAGTTGGTGCTACAATACCCAGCCCACCTGCCCCACCTACTGGTAGAAAAGAAGTAAAGTTCTGAAGCTGCCGTCGTTCGTTCACAACTGTGTATGTATAGTACTGCAGTTATTCCTAAATATTTTTTTAAGACACATAGAGTCATTGGTAAATTCTTATTTTTTCATCATGTAGCTGACCAGGGAGACATAAATATACTTTTCTATCACTGTGCAATAGTACATATTTGGGAGTGATTTAATTTAAAAAGAAAAAAGAAGGGGGGTGGAGCCTGACTGTCGAGCGGACCAGACGCGCTCAACATGAGCTCACGAATCTGGTGTCGAAAATCGGGGTTCACTGCCTGACAACTTGTTCCTGCAGACCGGAGCTTCCCTAATTCTCTTATTGCCCGGAGGAGGTTACTGAACCCAGAGATACCCTGCAAGGGACACCTTAACCCTTGACCACACACCGGAGGCTTGCGGCCTAGACGAGCATAGGCCTAGGAGAGACGGGCGCTCTCCTGGCTCTAATACAAACAGATTACCCAGTGTATTGTTATTTCCCTCCCCCCTTTGGACCGGTGGGGTTAAGCCCAGTCCCCACTCACTTCTGTCACTCACAGATGGCAGACACTGCGTGGGTTAAGACCACCACACCCCCATTCAAAAGGGAGGACAGGCCTCCCTCAGCCGAGCAACAACTATCACCAGCTGCACCAGGCTCACAAGTCAGCTTGGAGCAACGCTTGTACAAGCTTTTTAACCGCTTCTGGGCGCAATTGGAAGCACGGACCAGGATGGCATCGGCTCAAGGTGAGGAGAAAGCACGAAAAGGAGATGGGCACGGGGCTCGTGTAACCCCTTTGTGCGCAAGCATCCAACACTGTACCTCACAAGCATAGCCCACCGAGGTCGAAGGCCACCCGGGGAAATCACCCGTCGCATAGACCACGAAGGCAGACAACCCCTCGCCACAAGTGGCGCCAAACACCCAGGAGATGCTGTCACATCTCCTCAAGGAAGGATTTGGACTCTGTCACAAGCCCCCGAGTCCGTAGTGTCATAATGCAGGCCCATAACAAGGCCTGGGGCTGGAAGGTAACCACACAATGTCCTTGCCCAGCAATACCTCAGGACTGCAGTCGCCTGTTTCCAAGTCTCGGCGTGGGCTGAGCGTGACTACCTGGGTCTGGGACTGACAACATGATGCCTGCCATTGAGACATCCTGCCTTACCATTGAAATGGCTGTCTATAGCACAGTTTACCAATGCCTATGATTATTAGAGCTTACCTAGCGCAGTTCTCTACAGTCGGTACATGTGGGGACACAGTGGTTATTTTATCTTGTCTACCTAGCATGGGGCACCACATACACTATTACTTAAGCACAGTTACAACACTACTACTATAACGCTTAGCCAGACAATCAACACACAGTGTCACATGATGCCTGATTTACCTTGAGATTCCTTACAACTATTACTTACTCGTGTGTACTGACTACTGCTGACCAGTTAGCTTCGCTTAAGCGTTACCACAGTACCTAGTGCATGACCTAACTAGTTATTTTCATTGTGATTTTCCCTTGTTCGCTTCACTTGTTTAAACCTTCATGTTTCTTTAAACAAAAAAAAAGTGGCACCACGTTCTTGACCTACCCTGTATTGTATTTTTGTTATATATCTTTTTAGCCATATCTACTCATGTGGTAATATCCACTAATGCTTGTCTGACTTTCAATGAACTACGAAAAAATAAAGAATTTCAAAAAGAAAAAAGAAAAAGTCTTTAAACAAAGATTATATTTTGTTTTAAAAGATTAATAAACATAGCATATAGTGTTTTGGTTTTCAATGACTTGATACATTTAAACCATGATATCGGAGGCGGATAAAAAAAATAATTCCTGTTTGACTGGGATATAAAAGTTTTTGGTGTAAATTTTAAATGTCGCTTGTAATATCAACGCAACTCACTATTTAGTGAATAAACACTTTAATGTGAAAAGGGATTTGTTTTAGAGGAATCTGGATAAAATTAGGGGATTGATAACTCAAGAGGCAGATGACATTTAATGGAGATAAAACCAATGTTTTTTGCATTTTGGGACAATCAACACACAAGCAACGTGTACCCTAAATGGTACTGCATTAGTGAAAACAATAAAGGAGAAGGAATTGAGAGTAGTTATAGTCAGCAACATGCATTGTCAGCAGTTACGAAGACCAGCAAGGCATTGTCGGGGGTATTAATTCACTAAAAATATAATTTTGCCTCATAAATTACTGGTAGTTTTTACACCACCCACTAGTAAGCAGTGCCATTTCAGACAACTGTTCGAAAAAAGGATATTATTAAAGTATAAAAAGTGCATAGGAGGGGGCGGGGCCTGGCCGCGGAACGGAGCAGTCGCATGTCGCTGCTGCTCCTGCTTACCTCCGTGCACACCGTCGACTACCGACGAACAGAGGCTGTGAACCACAACATAACGACTGCCAAACGACTGGGGCTACTGAGACCTACGTGTAGACATCAAGCAAGGTGATCTCTGCACCGGTCCCGACCCGCACGGGGTTGCGGCCTACGAGCATGGCGGCGGTGAGGGAGACGGACGCTCTCTCACTGCTGAAGCAAGACACGAGACAAGGTTGGTGCCCTCGTTCCCCCCCTATGGACCGGCGGGGGTTATCCTGGTCCCCACCAATGGGACATACGTTGATCCAACAACTGCACCTACCCACTCAAGGCTGGACTTCGGATGTTCTGGGTCCAGCCACATGGCGGGAACCTCGCAAAGCACACTCCTTAAACCACCCAGGGACGCCTTGGAGTTCCTACACCAGCTATGCACACGCCTGTGGAGGGGGCACAATACCAAGGGACTGCCTTACAAACGAGGAATAAGAGAATTGGCGGCCTGGATCCGCCTGGCTACCCGGCGCCACCTGTGGGTGATCCCTCCACGGAAGGCAAAGGCGGCCTCTCAACGGAAACACAGCCTAGGCGAGGCCTTCCCGAACCATGTCGGCAAACACGAGGTGGAGGTAGGACCCAACCCAAGCAAGCTCCTGAATACACCCCGGACTCACCGCCAAACACACCCAGCCACCAAAGGGGCCACACGATCTTCTTCCGAGCTGGGGGTTCGTCTAGAGGTAACCCTCCTACGCCACCCATACACCCGAGGGGACAGCCGTGCACCGGCAAACCCTCAGCCCCACGACCCTGTTGATGGGGCCAATGGACTTGTGGCAAGAACCCCTACCAAGGCCTCGGGCCGAAGACACAAGGTCCCCAGATACCAAGCGCCCGGCCGGAGCGGGCGGAGAGCAGGGAATCGGGAAAACCCGGGCAGAAACGATGCTGAGAACACCGCGCCGGACCACGAGGCGGTCTGCCTCCAGAAACATCCCAAAGGCATCGGGTGAACTGTCTCAACAACCCGCACCTCAGCCACCAGTCTAGACACCGGACAGACTTTGGGTGCTATCTCACTGCTGTAATTGTAAGGCAGTCTAGAGTCACTAACGTTATTATCTGCTTCAGTTTAACCCCTTACCTTGGTTTTGCTAGCTATAAAGCAATTACGATACTGAACTGTCCGGCCCAGCATTTGGACTAACCTGTTCTATGCATGTTTATCGTATAATCTAGAGGCGCATATGATGTTATAGAAATACTGATACGGAACCGACTAGAGGTAGCAAGATTGTTATCCCGACAGGGTCACATCCACCTCAGTCCTTTATTGTTTAGCTTGAATAGCTTGTTTAGCCTGTTATAATGATAATAATGGAAACCGTCATTTGCCTGCAGTTAGGGTAGCCTTTGTTAATAACCGTTTGTGAGTTCATATGACCCGCAAATACTACCAGGCCTGTATTACTATGTTGTTCCTATGTCGTTATAAAACAAAGAAATATCTTGTTTAGCTATGACCACCAGACTTGTATATGAAGCGTAACTTTATTACTTTTGCTTCTCAACCAAGCTTGTACCACTCTGTTTACATGATTGTTCTACACAAAAAAAAAAAAACCATGGCAATCTTTCTTTGAGGTGCATTGCACACTATCTTGATATTGTTAACTCGTGTTATCCCACAATGCCTCCTCTTTCTCTTCTGTACCCCATGACGCATATGCCATAATAAAAGAAAGATTTACAAAAAAAAAAGTGCATAGGTGGGCTACAGAATTAATAAGGGGAATGGATGATTTATGTAGTGCTGAAGGAAGGATAGGCAACTTGTACTTGTTTATATAGACCCAAAAAGGTGTGGTTATTATAATATATGTAGTGTATTTTTTAGCTGCTATACACACTCTGTGGGTACTCCCAATATCCCACTGTAAGAAAAACACCAAGATAAACGACTAACTTGGGGTCTGGTTGGTGTTTCCACCTTCCAGGCCTCTAGTTTGAGTGTAGCGCTATACAGATCTTTTTAGAAATAAGTATACGTAACTCACCCCTCTTATTTGCTTGTTAGGGGGTGTATATAAAAAATAAAAGAAATATACAGAATAATTGTGCAATATTGTATAAACCCAATAAGTGAATATTTGTAGTGAGTTCTAATTTACTCACATTCTTTAGAGCCTTTTTGAGATTTTAGGCTCTAAACTTCCAGGCGTCTGTGTCTTTAGGGTAGACAGCTTGACCCCTTTCTGTTTCCCCTTCTTCCTTAAGATTCTTGCTCCAATTGTGTCTCCACAATGTGGATATGTAAAGGTAAAAGGGAATAAAACAGGGACTCTGGGTGTAGTATTTTAGGAACCACTTTTAAGAAGTATATGGATGTTTAAAAAGGGTGCTCACCTTTTCCAGAGCCTTTTGGTCACTGGCTCTAAGTTTGCAGGCTGTGTCAAAATGGGATGACACCTCCCCTTACCGGAAACAAGTGCAGGATGCAATAATATGTATAACTATATTTATTAGTACATTAAAATAGCAATAAAAAGTAACACTGGAACTAGAAAATAAAAAAGTCAGTATATAGAATAATAAGTAAAAGCTCCGTTCCTTCTGCCAAGACGCGTTTCGCTGTAATCAGCTTCCTCAGTCGGCTGAGAAGGCATCTAGGAGGGGTTATGATAGGATTATGCAAATATGTACAGGCCGCGCAGAAACCGATTGCTATACAGTTTATATATACCATGCAAATATGGATCAGTCATAAATGCTATAAATAATTTGACCAAATTGATATCGGTAAGGTGGAAGTATAATTTCCACAATTTTTTAGTAAGGAGCTGGGCTGTGTGGCTCCCAGAAGACCCTCTGTCTAGTCAAGCAATGATAAAACTAAAGAATAATAATGGTAAAAATGAAATAATATCTCTCTCGGTCTTGACTATGCATATCACTTGACTATTATAATTCCAACACAGGTAGAAAGAAAAGCATAAAATAAAAAAAGAAAATTGAGAAAACTCCAGGGAGCAAATATTTGCTAGTTTGGGTTTAATGCTGAAAAATGTCTAAAATGCACAGACCGAATGAATGTGTACGGACAAATGTTGAAAAAGGGTCTGTTGTCAGATGCGAAACGCGTCCAGTGTTTTCCTGTATATTTCCCCCCCCTTCTTACCGGTATATGGACTTTGGTTTATTGCTTATCCATTCACATTCAATTGGTCTGTACGTTCTTGCCATGTTTCACTTGAACTCGTCCTAGCAAGGATTTGTTTTTTTGGAATTCTATTCTTTTTGAGTGAGTTGTTTTTTTTTTTCCTTATTATCTGTGTTTGGTTATTTGGAGCTTAAATTTGTAATTCTCTCTTCATTCACTTTGAATTCTTACTTTCGTGAATAATCCTGCATATTGTAAAATTCAGAGATTGATACATCCCGCCTCCCAACTGTCCTGATTTTAGTGAAGCAGTCTTGATTTTGGGGTGCTGCTCCACTTTAGTTCCCTGGTGCCTCACATCTGGGAATTTTCCTCGGCCAGCACAGTGCAAGCAAAACATTAGACCAACTTGCGCTGTGCGTCGGGTACTTGGCCCATGCAGAGAGCGCTTCAGCAAGATATCGCTGCATGGTCCTGATAGTTGGGGAGGGCTAGGCTGCAACTCAGGTGGAAAACTCATTTTGGATGATACCATCTATTTTCTAGACAGCCCCACCCATTGTGGACATTATTGGTGATGCACTGGGATCACTGGTGACTTGCCCTTAGGACTCCACCCACCTGTCCTGAATTGCGAAGCCTGTATTTTGGGAAGTATGATGCATTTTGTAAGCAATGTTTAGATTTTTGCGACCAAATGCCCTTAGATTATTTTTGATGATAATCTGGACTGTGGATATTTGGACTTCAGTGAATTATTGTGTTGGTCTAAAATTTGGAAATTCATAGTAAGCCCTTCACTAATATTACAATGCCCTTGTCCAGCTATTTATCTTCAAATCATTAAAAACCAGAATAGGAATAAATTGAGTAATTAATCTTAATATACAGAAGTGTAAAATACTTCCTATGTCTTATGCATTTTATAGCAGTATCGACATATTCTTAGCATAATTCCCACATTGCCCAATATGTATGAACGATTTTACAGTACATACCCCACAATCTCTAATTACGTAAATGTTTTATACATAAGTAGCCCAGCGGCAAGCACTTTACTCAGCATTACGATAGTTTGTGCTGATATTTTGTTAATGTATTCTAATTCTATGGAAAGAGAAGAAGAATTGTGGAAATGCATAGTAATTTGACCGGAGTCTGAAATGAATCAATGCTGACTGTTTATTGCGATTTAATGTTTATTCTAAAGGAATTTAGATATTCCAGTATATTCCAGTGAGGCATATATTAATAAATCACAACAAAAATAACTTACATATTTATACTATATTTATATTCACTTGGCTGTTTAAATCATTTTAGAGATTGTCTGACAACATTTTTAATGTCACTTGTCATAGCAACGCAACTCACTATTTAGTGAATAAACCCTTTAATCTAAAAAGGGATTTGTTTTAGAGGAATTTGATTCAAGTACAGGTTTTGGCACTATAGTGGCAGATGGCATTTAATCTGGATAAATGCAATGTTTTTTGGGAAGATCAACACACAAGTAATTCATACCCAAATGGTAATGAGTTAGAAGCAATACATGATAAGGACTTGGGAATAGTTATAGGCAAGAAAATAAACAGCAGCATGCAATGTCAGCGGTTGCTATTGTCAGTACGGTATAAAAGGGATTTCAGTTCATTGTAAATATAATTTTGCCTCATTATAAATCAATGGTAATTTTACCTCAATATGTGTATAAATTTATGGGACAGTTTGGGAAGAGTTTGCCTCATTATGAATAAAATATATATGAAAGTTCGGGCACCACTGACAACTTTACTTATTTTGTTTATTTTCTAAGTGAAAAGAAGTTAAGACGACCTCTGCAGAACAAATAAAAACTCAACATAATTCTGCAATTTTTAAAGTAGAGTTATTAATTGCTGAATTTCACTGACAGAAAAAAATATAACAGAAAATGTCCATCAGTAAAAGTTTATGCACCCTTTCAACCCATCCATTAGTGATTACCTTTAAAAAGTTGAGATGCCTAGGACAGACTTGGTCATTCTAATTTTTATTTTTGGCTTAAAGGGACATTCCAGGCAAAGACATCTTCTGCCCATTGGAGTGGTCTGGGTGCCAGCTCCCATCACTCTTAACCCTGCAACTGTAATTATTGCAGTTTTTATAAACTGCAATAATTACCTTGCAGGGTTAACTCCACCTCTAGTGGCTGTCTACTGGACAGCCACTAGAGGGCACTTCCTGCTTCATAGCACAGGTCTTCTGTGCTATACCGTTGCTGGATGTCCTCACGCTGGATGCTTTTCAATGCTTTCCTATGGAGAGCTGTAATGCGCATGCACGGCATTGCCGTGCATGCGCATTAGGTCTTCTCAGCCTGCGGGCGGGATCAGTGTCCCCCGCTGGCTGACGTGATGAAGGGGAGGAGCGGCAGCGACCTGAAACCACCGCCAAGGGACATCGGCGGGGGTCTCGGGTAAGTCACTGAAGGGGTTTTCACCCCTTCAGCAACCGGGGATGGGTGGTGGGAGGGAGAGGGGACCTCCAGTGCCAGGAAAATAGATTGTTTTCCTGGCACTGGAGAGTCCCTTTAACTTTAGGTTGTCACCTCCTGCCTCATGTGAATTCAGCCTCTCTTCTTTGAGAAGCTCCAGGTTCTTCTTCAAGCAATGGTGTGCTCCCGAAGATACCCCTTTAATGATATATACATATATCCCCTTCTACCCTTTACCTTTACAAAGTTGGGATGCCTTTCTTCCTATTTCTAAGTAGGTGATCATTCAAATTCCCTCTACCAAGGAGATTCTAGAGTTCCTCAATCCAGGATTCATCTCAGACTTAGCTTCATCACCTCAGAGGTACATGTCTCAGCACTCTCTGATCTCTAGATTCCTAAAGATTTTGATATGGAGGTATGTAACTATATTTCAGCTGTATTTATATGATCCCTCAGTTAATCATTGCTTCCCGTGGGTTTTTCTGATATTTTGTTTTTTTCTTAATGGACCAGGAAAGGTATTCAGGCCTCTATATAAGCCATCAGCAGATCAATGGTCAAGGCTATTTCGAGGCTACTAAGTCCTAAGGTTCAATATCCTGTGTGTGTGTGGTCACTTTGCTTTCGTTACTTTGAATTCATAATTTGGAAGTCTTACCGTAATTTTCTTTTCTTGGTGATGCGTCTTGGCAGCACAAATGTCCTGCCCTTGGATATTGCTGGAAACAAGATTGTGGAATAGGGAGGGGAGAGGGGGGGTTAGAGTAGAGCGGGCTTATACCTTTTGTTTTAATTAGATTCCTGTCTAATTAGGTATAGGGAGGAGCGACCCATTGTATCTAACAAAAATAAAGCCAACATGGAAAAGTCATGGAAAACCCAAGTACACCCTTACTGTTTCCATAGGAATTAAGAGGCTATGTAGCAGACAGGTGCAGCTAATACAATGTAATTCATTAATTAATCATCAGCATGTATGACTACCTCCATAAAAGCCAAGGTTTTAGCAGTTTGCTGGTCTGGAGCATTCAGGTGATCAGCAACGATCTTAGAGAAGCAATTGTTATTGCCCATCAACCTGGGAAGGGTTATAAGGTCATTTCCAAACAATTTAAAGTCTAACATTCTACAGCGCGAGAGAGTATTCAAAAGTGGAAAACATTCAAGACAGTTGTCAATCTTCCCGTGAGTGGACGTGCCAGCAAATTCACCCCACGGTCGGACAACGCAATGCTCAGGGAAATTGCAAAAAATCCAAGAGTTACATTTCAGACTCTACAGGTCTCAGTTAGCAAGCTAAATGTTAAAGTTCTTGACAGTACAATTAGAAAAAGACTGAACATGTATGGTTTGTTTGGATTGGTTACCAGGAAAAAGCCTATTCTCTCTAAAAAGAACATAGCAGCATGTGAATTACTGAGTTGGTCTAAAATTTGGAAATTCATTGTAAGCCCCTCACTAATATTACAATGCCATTGTCCAGCTATTCATCATCAAATCATTAAAAAACAGAATAGGAATAAATTGAGTCATTAATCTTAAATATACAGAAGTGTAAAATACTTGTTATGTCTTATGCATTTTATAGCAGTATCGACATATTTTTTATCACAATGCCCAGTATGTATGTATGATTTTATCTACATACTTCACAACCTCTAGTTACGTAAATGTCTTATACATTCAGTAGCCCAGCGGCAAGCACTTTACTCAGCATTACGATAGCGGGAGAAAGTGTGTGCTGATATTTTGTTAATGTATTCTAATTCCATGGACGGAGAAGAAGAATTGTGGAAATGCATAGTAATTTGACCGGAGTCTGAAATGAATCAATGCTGACTGTTTATTGCGATTTAATGTTCATACTAATGGGATTTAGATATTCCAGTATAATGTGAGGCATATATTAATAAATCACAACAAACATAACTTACATATTTATAGCTTTTACTTTCTAGTTTTTCACAATTTGTGTAACTGTCATTTATTAATGAAATGTAATTTTAAGTTGTCTATTTCACGTGGCTGTTTAAATCATTTTAGAGATTGTCTGTCATAACATTTTTAATGTCACTTCTAATGTCACTGTGATTCACTATTTCGTGGATAAACCCTTTGATCTAAAAAGGGATTTGTTTTAGAGAAATGTAATTCAAGTACAGGTTTTGGCACTATAGTGGCAGATGGCATTTAATCTGGATAAATGCAATGTTTTTGCGTTTTGGGACAATCAACACACAAGCAATTCATACCCCAAATGGTACTGAGTTAGAAGCAATACATGATAAGGACTTGGGAATAGTTATAGGCAACAGAATAAACAGCAGCATGCAATGTCAGCGGCTACTAATGCCAGTACGGTATTGTCAGCATAAAAAAAGGGTTCTAATTCTCTCAAAGGATCCTTTTGCCTCATTATGAATACAAATATTTGGGAAAGTTTGACACAGCTGACCAGATTACATATTTCTTTTATTTTCTAAGTGAAAATAAGTTAAGACGACCTCTGCAGAACAAATGAAAACTCAACACAATTCTGCAAATTATAAAGCAGAGTTAATATTTGCTGAATTTTACTGATAGAAAAAATAAAACAGAAAATGGCCATGAGTTAAAGTTTATGCGCACTTTAGCCCACCCTATAGTGATTGTTTTTAAGATTTCAGAACAGCGATAACCCCTGGCAAAGCTCCGACAGCTGGGGCTCATGATAGAGAGGGAAGACACAGCGGAGGTGGAGATAGAAAGCTCCCGTACTCCCTCTCTAGAAGAGAAAGCATGCAACGGCTCCCTCCCCACGGCTGTATAGATAGATATATATCAAGATAATTGCCTTTTATGGACTGAATACCCTAGTAGTGTGCCCCCTGTAATCCCTTGATGGCGGCTCTGATAGATGGCGTTAGAGGCTACTTTTTCAACATGAGAAGAAGCCATGAACTGTACTCATATTCCCTCCCTTCCTACAAGGATAATTTCTTGCAAAAAAAGTATGATTTTAAGTTTCGTGGTGAAGGACAGATGAGCGATATAAGAACATCGCAGTAGTAGAAGTAAATACATGGAATGTCTTCCAGCCGATATAGTTAAGGCTAACTAGCAAAGAGGCACTCAAAGTACCCACACAATTAGTGCAATGTGCATTAGCTATGTTTGTTAAACTTATTTAGCTTTTTAAAAGATATCTTGTATCTCCATAAACATATTCCTTTCTGGCCCTCTCTCCCATCAATCTACAGTACAACGCTGACAATCGAACCATTTTGTTAAAACTCCTAATGTTCACAAGTTAAAGGAGTATTATTGTTGTTGTTGTTGTTATTATTATTACTATTATTATTGGCATTTACAGAGATCAACATATTCAGCAATGCTTTATAATACAAGGCAAACTATTACAAATATTAAATATTAGGTTGCATATTATTGACTTCTATTTTTATTATTTCTCCTCTATTTTTAAATGTATATATTTATTGTCAATAGTGTTTTACTGTAAAAAAAAAACTATATAGGATCAGTATAGAAGTCAGCAAATATTCATGAATGAAATCAGTTATTCGAACATACGCAGATGCAATATATTCTTAGTAAAGTATAGCAAACTTATGTCATCACACAATATAGACTACAGATTATAAATTGTCAGTGCATGCATGGCATGCGGAGGGGGTGGGTAAGTGGGTGAAAAAAAATGATAACAATACACTGTAAGTGTATTTCTTCTTTTATTCTACACATTTACATCAGACATACTTCACTATTTAGCCGTTGTACTGTTTCTTCTTGTTTGTTACATATTTATCAACACCCGAGAGCTCCTTAAGGATCTACTCCAGGGGTCTTTAACCACACATGACATGTGTGACATGTCATGATTCCCTTTTATTCCAGAAGTTTGGTCCTTAAGGGGTTAAACTGTGACCCCCCCCCCCCCCCCCCCAGATGTTGCTGAACTACAACTCCCATGATTCTTTGAATTACATGGATAGCCAGAGAATCATGGGAGGTGTAGTTCAGCAACACCTGGAGGGCCACAGTTTGAGGACCCCTGATCTACTCCCTCATGTTATCACATTCAACTTAGGTTTGGGTTGTCTGAGCTGCCTTTAACAGTCCACTAAACGCGCTAGAAACCTACCACCACTATATTATTGATTTATTTATCATTTGGAGTGTTCCTTGAGGGTGTCAAAAGAAACCCAATCAAAAACTCCCATAATTGTCATGGGTTATTGCTCCCTCTTTACTTTCATGTTTTTGCAAAATAATAAAAACCTTTTTTGTCCGAGAATATATGTAAGCTAGGGTGGAGAGAAAAAAAAAAAAAGAAACTGGGAGAAAGAATGAAAGAAAACAAGAGAGTGGGAAAGCAGGACAGCAACGGAGTGCCTTACCACCCACCGCCTGAGGTGGGGGACATCAGCAGAAAAGTCAATAATTACTCAATGTCTTGCCGTATGAAGCCTTGGATACTATCATCCAGTGACAGCATTTGGTGTAAGTGCACCTACCTTATTGTGCTTTGTTCCAAGTTTCCAGTATATTGTGTTGAATGTAATGGACCTCTGATAAGAGGAACTCCAGCCAGTGAAACTACCTAGTTCTGTGAGAATCTTGAGAGATCACAAACTCTTTATTACCCTTACCTTGTCCACTGCCCAGACCAATGCAGCTAGAGAAGGGGCCTAGTCTCTCTTTCCAGCCCAAGGAATTATATGATTTAGCTGCATTTAACAATCTAAGCAAAATAAAAAATTTTTGGTTCCACCCAAAATGTCTTTTGGTATGGTGTAATAGCATCTCTGCAGGATCATAGGCCAGTACAACGGTGTATCACTGAGCTTTTACATAACCCCGTACCCTTAATTCCAAAAAGGGTGGTCCCTGGAGCATCTCCACCAAATATGTAGCAGGTCTCCTTTCGCTGTTGATCTCTACCAACATGCCAGCATAGAGTAGAAAGTGTAGTGATTTGGTATTGATGTTTTAGAAAATTAAATAGGTCAGCAGCATATTTCAGTCACCTCTATAGTTTGATATCACTCAATATGAGTATTCGCAGACCAGCTTTCCGTTTCAAAATGTATATTTTTAAATGACAGAGAATACTAAGCATCACGGCATTCTAAAAACAGTTTGACTTCTAACAGTCGAGGACACCAGGATAATCCTGGAACTATAACCACTACAGCTGTCTATAGTGGTTATGGTGCTTGGAGTGTTTATTTAAGCACATGGGTTAGTTAAACATGTTAAACAGTGAAGTCTGTGACTCAGATCTTAAAACTGCAAGTCGCATGTAACAAAAAAAATAAATTCTGTGCTTCGGTATTACCAGTTTACAAAGTACAATCTAAAATGTTGGTCTTCTAGATCAGTGTTTCTCAACCTTTTACAGAGAAGTACTCCTGCTGGTCAAAAGATAAATAAAATAACTAAGTACCCGGTAATTTCTATTGATGTAAATTCCAAACGAAGTGCGGAGACACGGATATTTAAGTTAATCCCATGTTGGAGAACAAGCCTGATTAAAAAGGTAGTAAAGTATATTTTTAAGATAATTCGGACATAATGTGAATATTGCGTGTGTAAGGAGGAGTGTATGAACTATTAGTATGAAGTATAAAAGTCACAAACTGAAAATACACACCTAAAAGTTACACACAGTGGACACTGACATACACACACTGATACATTTTTATTATTAATATTTGTATTACTATAAAAGTCCACCCAGCCTTCCTACCTTTGGGAGAGCTGGAGTGGATGCTTTCCCTGGGGTCCAGTGTGGGTCTTGTGTAATCTCTGTGCTCTTCAAGCACTGCACCCTCGCGTGAGGATTAGTGATGTCAATGCCTGAGTGACGTTATAACAGAGCTCCTGGCATCACTATGGGGTGCTAAAAGAATGAAGAGTACAGCACCCTTGCTGCCTCCATTCCCCCCCCTCCCACACCCCGGCGCCAGTCACCTCTTGGTGTACCCACTGCCTTTGGTGGCCATACCACTAGTTGAGAAAATAAGCATTATGTTCTGTGCGCTGTACTATGACTTCTATGAACCTGGAATACCTACCCAGAAATATAACAGTGAACCTTCCATGATATCTTCAACATTTAAAATTACCGGCTAAAACATGCGCAGTAAAAAGCACTAGGACGAAAACCATTTCAAAACTGGACATGAAGTATACGTTTAGTGGCCAAATAATTTGTTTCTGATGTTAGTAGCGAAAACAGAGGGGGAATACTGCAGTCGGTGGTTCCTCTGTCAGGTCTCAATGAACTGAAGCCAAGAACTGTTCACAAATATCCTTGATAACGATTATATTTTGGCATTTGAATAGCACCAAGATATTCTGCAACACTTTTTAATTTTAATGTGGGAACACAATCACTCAGGTAAAAGGAGCAGAGGAATATGTATAAATCATTGTTTTTATTGCACATACACATTATCCATTGTATATCTTTAAAAAAATAATAATTTTGTAGGGAAGAGAACAGACAGACATCTGCCTGAACCTTAGAAGCATAGAATGTGACGGCAGATAAGAACCATTCGGCCCATCTACGGTGTATGTTCGATATTCTGTAGACTGTAAGGGCAAATATGCTCCCTGTTGGTCATTGATGATTAAACTTGACCTCAAATATTTTATTTAAACAAAAACAAAAAAAAAAGGGGGCGGCGGGGGAAAAGAGGGTACATGTCATGTCAAATAATAATGACAGAGATATACAGTGGATATTTGTGTGCCAAAGTTTAACCTAAACCTTGTGTTGACGCCTTAACCCCTTAAGGACACATGATGTGTGACATGTCATGATTCCCTTTTATTCCAGAAGTTTGGTCCTTAAGGGGTTAAGGACTTATTCATGCCGAATAAGGTTCAACCCTCCCAATTACAGTGAATAACCGCTGAACTACCAAAACTACCCATGCAATAAAAGGAAATTTATTTCGGTCATTGATTTCTGGAGAAAGATGGAGTGAGTTGAAAATAGTCTGCTTTTGGGAAATGTACAACATTGCAACCCATTGATTGATTAATGCAGGATTCATTGCTTTGCATTTAACAGAAATTCTTCATTGATGCCATCAAATCCTGGATATTTAGTTGCGATTTGTAATATCTGGATGCTGCAAAGATAAACCATATTAAATAAGTTCATCGGTTACAAAAAGTTTTAGAGAACAAAGTTACATATTTAATAATGAACCAATCATAATGAATCAAAACACTTGGGCTTGTATTAAAGGCTCAAAGTTAGATGCTCTTATATTCTCCAAGACATATTTTTATGGATTGCAATTTAACAGGATTCTGGTTCTGCCTAGCCCTGAGCCAAGATTAGTGACCTGGATCTAGCTAAAGTGACACAACAGGGGACACATATGGATAATTCTGGGGAAAGTACTAAATTTCAAGCAACCATCACGAACATTCTATTGGTTTCTATGACGACTATACCACTTTGGTATACTTTCCCCAAGGAATCAAGAGAAAAATTTGTTAAAAACGGCACGGTCATGGCTGCATCCGTTTTAACACCCCTTCTGACTCCACTACATCTAATTGCCCCCTTAGCGACCCCCAAATTACTTTTTTACCCAACTTTATTTTGTGCCCGGACCTAGGCTCTGGCATCTTTGTGAGGGAAGATGAAGGCCATGTGGGACACGTCATCTGCCCACACTAGATAGCGCTCTGAAATACCCATGCATGCCCAGTTAAACACTTGGGCATTTGCTATTGTCAGAAATTCGTACGTGAATATCTCCTATTCATTCGTCATTCGAATGAAATTTCATACCGAACTAAAAAAAGTACCGGATGTCATCCTTACACGAATGAACAAACTATGCTCATTCTGTTAAGACGAAATTCGTTAGTTTCGCCGGTGTCCTGTCTATATGACAGGACGTTCAGAAATACAGAAAGGAAGCATTGCGAGATCACGGAGGAAAGGGTGAGTATTGTGGGAAAATGTCTTTGACCCACAGGGAGTAGGTCAAAGCTGGTAAAGGGTAGGGAAAAATAAAATAAAACACAAGACAAAGTAGTCATTACTTTGTCTTATGTTTTAAAGAAAACTAGATCAGATAGGAAGAAAAGAAGAACAGATCCTGAGAGAGGGAGAGAAAGCGATTGGGGAAAGGTAAGTTTGGCATGACAGTGCTGCTTTAAATATGAGGGGAAAGGCTGCCGGCAGTTAGTAGGTGATAATTTGTTGTGCCGATATTTTGAAAGCCTAAGGTACATTTCCTATAATCTTTAACTTGAGTATTTTTCCAGCTCACATACTTAGCTAAGGTTTTGTACAATCCCCTTTGTCAGTTCTTAATTCAGAGACAATAAACCCCTTAACACAACAACTAATGAGTCACAGGGACCAGGGCCCACAGCAGAAAATACTGCACTCCAAGATTAATAGGAGAAAAAAAAAAAAAAATATATATATATATATATATATATATATATATATATATATATATATATATATATGATATAACCTGTTGTAGAATAGAAAAACACAAAGCGTAATGTGTGTCTAAAATTAATTGCATATCAGTTTTCAGTTTAATTGCAAAGCTGACGGTAACCTCAGAGTTACTTACCGCGGCCCTCAGAGCCTGGTCTAGATCATCAATAATATCTTCAATGTCTTCCAACCCTACCGAGAGGCGGATCAGAGTGTCGCTAATGTTTAAGGTGGCTCTCATATCCTCTGGTACAGAAGAGTGAGTCATAATTGCTCTGTGCAGGAGTAGAAAACACAGGTCAGATGGAAAGATTGTCTTTATTTTATTTATTTATTTTAAACAGAAATAGCAGACAAACGAATAACTCCGCACTCCGTGAGATTTAATAACTGTGTGTACTAGGTTCACACATACCCACGCAAAGCAAAGGTCAGCTTTTTAGATTTAGTCATGGATCGCTGGAGGCAACCATCAAAACAGTATTTTCACAAAAGGAAAGGGTTTTATCTGTATATAAGTTGGGAACCGTCTGACGAGTACAATACAGGAGAAAACAAAAAAAAAAACAACCATATTTAAATGGAACAAACAAGGATCCCCTTAAAACAGCTGTTGATTCATTAATCACGTTTGGCTATCTGCAAATAGGCTTATACATATACAATGCATAATTTTATTCTCTTTCACAGTGTCGCACTAAGCACCATAACAACTGTACATCATTGCATAGAAAAGTCTAAAACCCTGTACCCACTCTGACTGCAGCTTACATATTTTACCAGCAGTGATGGAGGAGGGGGGTAACATTGTTATGACTATAAGACAGTTTTCACTTCATATTGGGGTGGAGGGGTATTACATTTTTCATATTGTTAAATGAATATCTATATAATGAATTAAAAACATAAGTGGTCATGCTTTTGCTATTGTGTCAGTTTGATGTTATGGCATATTCTCTAACGGAGTTATTGGGGAAACCACTTACATCAGCAGAGTCCCTCAAGCTCTTTAAAAGGACATAACAGAATAGCAGTTCTGGTTAAAAGGGTACACCGTTTGTACATGTTTTGGTAGGATTCCAGTCCGTTGGTGGCTCAGAACCTCGGTGGTGTAGGGGTATCTGGGTATACCCCTACCAGGTGACATTGATCAATGTTGGTGTGTTACATGTTATGTTATATGATTGTTATATATTGGAAATGTATTATGTGGTGGGTCATTACCTTGATATAAATATGGGAAAGATGATACGAGATTGGGGGGGGGGGGGGGGGGGGAGGGGGGGTGGCAGGTAATGATATATATAGTTATCTTTATTACCATTAAAGTTGTTGACAATTTGACCCATAACCCTGAGTGTCAGTGTCTTATTGGGTGGGTTGGGTTTTAAGTCATATATCCCTACCCCTGCCAACTATACACATGTCATGTAGAAGACAATGGCACATATACATGATTGCACAACTTCAAATGACAATAAAAATGTGGCTTGTGCTCATCAAAGGGTGACTCAGAACTGCTCCCTGATCCTCACTGATCGAAGCATCAAAGCAGTGGTGGAATGCTAATCTAACGTCATCTTAAGTATTTAACCAGGATGTATTTCCTTAACTTTATCTAGTTTTCAAGCACTCCATGGTTTATGAAATGAGTTTGCATGGCACATAAGGTTGCCAACTTATATGGTCAAGATCATGTACGTGTCTTCCACGAGGCAAACAAGGCATCTGCCTTGGGCGGCACAAAAGCCGCCCCCAAACGCCCAGGTAGATCCCTTGCTTGCCTCGTGTCCTGGGGGGCTGAAGAGCTGGCTGGGTGACCACCTTTGAGCCCTCCCGAGGCGGGCAGCAGACAGCAGACAGCAGACAGCGGACAGCAGTACGCGAGGGAGCATACTCACCTGAGCTCTTCCTGCTCAGCTCCCTCCACGCCGCTTAATGAAGCCGGGAGCCGGCTCCCGGCATTACTAAGCGGCGCGCGAGGGAGCTGAGTAGGAAGATTAAAGCTCCCTCACCGCCAACTCTGCCTGTCAGCCCCCTGCCTGCCAGACCAACAGCCACACGGGGCAGGTAAGGAATCCAACTCCAGCTCTCCCAGGGAGGCTTGGTGGATTTCAAATTGAATTTAAGAAATTATTAATTTGTGAGTGTTGGGAGAAATGTGTATGTGTCTGTAAGTGAATGTGTGTGTGTATGTCTGTAAGTGTGGGTCTGTAAGTGTGTATGTGTGTGTGTCTATGTGAGTGAATGTGTGTCAGTCAGTGAGTGCGTCTGTCAGTGAGTGTCCAAGTAATAGTGTGTGTATGTCATTGATTGTCAGTGTATATGAGAGTGTGCGTCTGTCAGTGAGTGTCCAAGTAATAGTGTGTGTGTGTGTGTGTCATTGTCAGTGCATATGAGTGTGTGTGTCTGTCAATGAGTGTATGCGTCTGTCAGTCAAAGTGCGGCCTTGACATGAAGGGGTGGGAAAAATTTAAATTAGAGGGGAGGAGGGGGGCCCCAAGCACCGTACTGCCAAGGGCAGCACAAATCCTAACTACACCACTGGTCAAAATGGGGAGATCTTTTGATCTCCCTAGATGGCTCTGAATGCCCCATGGCCTAGAGCACATGGGAGCATTTAGTCCGGACCCAGGAGGTGCAGACATCACGGCAGACTCTTAATCACAATCCGGCACTTCTCAATGTTTCAGATTGCCAAGCAGTTTACAGACTAAAGTTAGGCAGATGGGGTCACCACAGAGAGCCCCACCACGCAAACAAATACTACAAGAAAAACACATGCACACAAAACCTCAGGCAGTCAACACAATAGCCAGCCCACATACACATGCAAGAGCACAGACATTCCGCAAAACACGCAAATACTACAAGCAAATCACATTTACACACAAAACATACTTCACACATTAGGCAGCCCACATACACACACACACAAATACTATGAATAGACACACACATTCATAGTACCACAGACAGGCAAACACATACATAACACAACAGGCAACCTACACACACACACACACACACACAAAACTTGACAAAGAGCTCACACAACACTATACACAGCCTGCTATATACATCCATATTTTCTCTCACACACAACCTCACAAACCATCCACAACACAAGCAAAAACCCTCAACATACATACATGTTACTATAATAAAAATAAAAACTTTCTAAAAGAACTTCAACGTTTTGATTTTCACAGAGCTATCAAAGGATACATAACCCTAGACCGTGACAGGTTCTAAAACTGTAACAATCAGGTATGGACAGATAGAGAGACATTAAAGGACCACTATAGGCACCCAGACCACTTCAGCTCAATGAAGTGGTCTGAGTGCCAGGTCCATCTAGGGTTAACCCTGCAGCTGTAAACATAGCAGTTTCAGAGAAACGGCTATGTTTACTTTAGGGTTAATCCCGCCTCTAGTGGCTGTCTCATTGATTTTCACATTGAGAAGACGCTGCCGTCCATAGGAAAGCATTGAGAAATGCTTTCCTATGGACTGATTGAATGCGCGCATAGTGGTCCTTTGAGCACTAACCACAGAGCCACCTCTCTGGCTTTCTTTTATAGAGCATATAATTACTTACGGGTGTTCTGCCAAACTTTCGTATCCTCCAAGGCTTTCAGCCAACACAAAAAGCTGTGAAAATTAAGATAAAACCTTTCGTGAGATGATGCTTGTAAATTGAGATCTTAAAAGCTACATTCTAAAGGGTTATGTCTACATTGTCCTATTACAAACGGTCAGCTTACTATACAACTCCATACAATTTGTATATGTATATAAATTCTTTACCTATATAGAGAGAGTTTTGAGATTATATATCCATCCCTCCCAGTCCCTATATATCAATTTTAATATTAATATACCGTAATATTATTGATAATGATAGTCATATGTTTATGCTGCGACACAAACTTTACTTCAATAAAACACTTGATACTGTAAATGAGCACTGTAGTTGCTGTAGTTGCTCATTTGTTTAAAAACATTTTTAAATAGGTGTCCAAACTGGCTGCCACCTCTACAGGGGAAATAAAAACACTCCTACTTCCAAATCTCTTTACTAGAATCAATTTAAAATATTATCATGTTCACAATATAGTTTTTTTAAACTACTTGAATAAAAGGCCTTGCACATTTTGACTTTTAGAGAATAGATCCTACCAGGGCCGGCCTTAGGCATTTGGGCGCCCTGTGCAAAAAATCTTTACAGCGCCCCCCCTTCCCCTTCCCCCCTCCCCCACTCCTTACCCCTTCCCACACACGCAGACAGTCACACACACACACACACACAGGCAAACAGACACACACAGGCAGACAGCCACACACACTCACTAACAGACAAACACACTCACAGACACAGACACACACTAACACACACACACTAACAGACACAGACACACACACACACTAACATACACACACACATTAACAGACACACACACACACACTAACAGACACAGACACACACTAACATACACAGACACACACTAACATACACACACTAACATACACACACACACACCCACATTAACAAATTTTTTAACATTTATTTAGACCCCCCCCAGCCTCCTTACCTTTGGGAATGCTGGGGGGGGGGGGGTCTCTTCCTCCCTGGTGGTCCAGTGGCTGCTGGGCTGGGCGGGCGGCTGGCGAGGGAGCACTTCCTCTGAGCTGTATGCTCAGCTCCCTCGCGCGCTGCAGAGTGAGGCTGGGAGCCGGAATATGACGTCATATTCCGTCTCCCAGCCTCACTCTGCGGCGCGCGAGGGAGCTGAGCATACAGCTCAGAGGAAGTGCTCCCTCGCCAGCCGCCCGCCAGCGCCGCCCGACCGCCCAGTAGCCAGGCATGTCTGTTAGCCGCAAGGCTAACAAGACATTTGCCTTGGGCATTTGGGGGCGGCTTTTTTTGCCGCCCCCTGGAAAATGCCGCCCAAGGCAAATGTCTTGTTAGCCTTGCGGCTAACAGACATGCCGTGTGAGCTATGCGGCCGCAGGGCGCCCCCTGCACCATGGCGCCCTGTGCGGCCGCACAGCTCGCACACCCCTAAGGCCGGCCCTGGATCCTACTGACTCTAAACTCTGATGCAGTGGCAGGTTTATAGCGGTTTAAAGTCACGTCATATTTCCCCAAGTAGAATTTATGAATTTTATTCAGAGCTGCCATAAGTGGGAGGTTATTTGAAACAGGCTATATTGGTGTCACTAAGCGAGTTAGGTAGGAGGCAGAGTAAAGAGAATGTTATACCTTTAGGGTCTTGAGGAATATCTTGGCATGCTCAAGGTCTCCCTTAATGTAAAATGTAATCATCCCTGGTACTCCGGTGCATTGGCGCCTGGTCAGCTCATACTGAGGATGTGTTGGGAGCCCTGTATAAGAAAAAACAGCAAATGCCAAAATGATGCCTCACTGGGTATACATCTACTTAAGATTATAAAAAGGAGAAAATAACATAATTAAACAACCACACAACACGTACAATGGCCCTAAAGAAAGGCAAAAAAATATGTAGGACAGTCTGGTTTATATAAAGGGTGCATAGATTAATGTGTAGTGTACCTGTAACAAAATGCAACATATGTAGACAACTACAAACACGTACCCACTGGTTGGGACAGACACGGTAAATGCAAGGTATCATGGGTGTCACAGTGATTTACATAGTATTCCAAGCTATGCCTTTACAGTGTCTTGCATCTACTATATAGTTATATATTTAATTAAAACTTTTTTTTTTTTTTTAAACTGTTCTGTCTCTTTAAAATTACTATGATCTTGATTTAACATTGATTGATATTTTTTCTAAATGGTGCAAGGGGCACAATACCATAACGAAGGGGTTAATAAATGAAAGGACGGGGGCGGAGCCAACAGCCGAACCGTCTGGTCGCACTCACCGTGAGCTCCGCAAGCTTTCAGCTTAAAAACTGCAAAAAACGACTATATTTAACCTCTACTCACCTAAATAAGCCCTACTCACTGTGTCCAACTGGCAGAGATGGGCAGAAAAAACAAAAAACAGAAGCCTGAGCAGCCCAGACCCGGCATGAGCATCGGAGATCTGTGGCGGCGCGCACATGGCGCCCAGGAGCGCGATGTGGCCTCGTACACAGACTATTTCGAGGAGTCAGATGAACAACCATCGGACCCTGAGGAACCATGCTCACCCACTAAACAGACGCCACCGCAGCCGGACTCAACCCCGATAACAAAAGCAGTGATGCAAGAACTGCTGGCGGAACTCCGTCGAAATATACAGACGGACGTAGCGGACATAAGAAGGGACATACAGGGCCTGACAGGCCGCACGGTCTCCCTGGAGCAGGACACCCGCAACCACTCGCAGCAAATAACCGGGCTGCAACAAGAAATACAATCACTGCGACTCCAGCACAGGGCCTTGGACCTAAAGATGGCGGCAATGGAGGACGCACGCCGCGCTCAAAATATTAAAATAAGGGGCATAGCAGACTCCATACTGGATGCAGAACTACCACATTACATAAGGCGCCTGATGACCGCACTGCTCCCACCGAGGCAGGCCAAAGGACTGTGCCTAGATGGAATATTCAGAATCCCCAAGCCGGCAACGGCCCCGGCAACAGCCCCAAGGGACCTGATTGTCAGGTTCCAGAAACGACAAGATAAAATGGCTGTCCTGGCCGCCATTAAGGACAGCGCACCATATGCTTTTGAGGGCATGGCCCTCACTTTTTATGCGGATCTATCCAGGGGCACCATGGCCTGGCGAGCATCCCTTAAACCTTTCACATCCCTGCTACGCACGCATAACATCACCTACCGGTGGCGCCCGACCCACAAGCTTCAGGTGACACACGGAACAGCTATCATCTCGATAACGGACCTGCAGGAAGCGACGACGCACCTTTCATCACTGGGCCTTCAAGCAGACCTGACGCAGCAACCCCGCTCAGCTTCCCACCCCCACCAATGGAACCCAGCAACCTCAGGGACATTTGTTCCAAGGGGATCCAACCGCGCGCCGAAGACGACGGCCCTGGCCTGACTACTCCCTGCAGACCAGCAGAACCACGCCAAACACTCCAACTGCAACCCTGGGGGTGCCGGAGGACTGTTCATAGTTTGCTGATTTTAATTTGTTGATTACCTGTTTTGTTTGCACCTTTCCACTGAAGTTCCCACGCGCCCACAGGGACACCCCCACTGCCACATAGCACTCAGCCACACATAGCCCTACCGCACCCACGACCTTCCAAGAGGCCAGGATAATGGCCCTCACTTAACACCATCACCCACCGATACTGATTCCCACGGCCGAACCCCAAAGGGAAAGGTGGGAGACATGTAGAAAACTCCCTGTGGCTAAGGCAGTTCGCCTCCCCCCACTAGCACAGCTTACACCAGGCTATACAAACGGAGTACGGGGCAATTGCCCACTACTCTCCAAACCTTCGTCTCACGCACTATCAACCTCTTGCTCAGACACCTAGTCTCTCATACGCCCATGGCTCACTTTGTCAGCGGCACACAAAAGAGACACTACCCTGCTCCTCAAGCATTCACACAGGTTGTTCAAGTTCGCCGTGATTTAGCTGAGTGATATATGCCTGTTTTTTTTTTTGTTTGTTTTTTTTATATATACATATATATGTTTAATTCTGCTTGCTGCATATATACCTCCCTTGCTGATCTCTTGATCTTCCTATCTGGAAACGAGGGTGCCAATTGATCAACCGGTCAGCAATGACTGTCACTCATATCGATTTGCCTATTAACTGTTATACCGCATTGTTGAATATAGATGGTAGCCGTACATTAGACTTATCTATGCGCGTAACACTGTCACACATAGTTGTGCAGCACAGCCGAGGTGTACATAGCCTGACCAGCATGCTTACAGCACAAAACCTGAGACAGACCAACAGGAATTTAGTCATTGACCACATATATTTAATTTTAGTATATGCAATGATTCCTCTACTATTACTCTTTACTTATATATAAAAATTTGTGCAGAACCCTCCATATGCTGACCAACTGTTAACAAATGCTTAAGTATATGCTTGTCAAAGCTGTTGGGGCATGACAAGCCCACCTGTTATGATGTTCATGCACGCAAAAATAAAGAATTTAAAAAAAAAAAAAAATGAAAGGACAAGGCAACAAACAATATTTCAAAATAAATGGTGCAAGGTTTTTTGGTAAGCTTTTAAAATATTTTTTTTTTTTTTTAAAACGTATTAAAATATATATATAAAAAAAAAAACATAATATCCATTAACAATATATTAGTAGATTAAAAATATCAAAACTATAATATTTTTCATAATAAACCATTTAAAAAGTTTAGCCAACAATATTAAATTGTTGTGAAACATACTGCGGTGACAAGTCCTTTTAAAGAACCACTGTGTTAGACTATTTTGGAATAAGAATGCCATCTAGTGTTAGGACATGGAAGTAAATGGAAGAAAAAGACGCTGTGAATATTACGTAGTCAAGTCAATACTAATCTAGGAGTTTAGTGCGTTTTATCTATAAGGTCTTATTACAGACCATTATAGGACGTCCAATTCAGTCATTCAAACTAATCTAGCTGGTTGAACCCATATACAATATAAGAGCAACAGCAGAGGTTGTGTGCATTGTCATGAGAGGGTCAGTATGCTCATCAGTAGGTCATCATTGGTAAACATTGTCCAGGGGCAACATTAGTGTCAGATGAGGAACAGTACATGGAAAAGAGAGCTGGTCAGAGGAGGGCAGCCATTGGCCTGACCTGCTCTGCTGTTACTGGTGGTTTGTACTACCATCTATTCTGTGTTATTTTAACAAAATATAACTATCTGGAAAAGAGCAGAGTTGCTGTGCTTCGTCTAGACGGAGTGATTCCAACGGCAAGGACTTGTATCTACCCTGATTCATTGTATCAGGATTCCTGACTATAGCAGTTAAAACACAACGCAGAGTGTAAGCGGATAGAGAGAGCGACAGGACAGAGGCTGAGAGGGAGAAGCAGAGACCGTCATTTGCCATCAGTAATCGGTTAGAAGAAAACAAAATTGCTACAATACATGGGCCATCTAAAGATCCAACTTTTTGTCAAACCGTTCTAAAGTGGTGTGACACAAAGCACGGGGACAGCACCCAAAAAAATTTTTTGTACCCCTACAATAAGTTATAGTTAGTAGTTACAGAGCTAGAAGTGCGCTTTACGGTAAGAGTTTAGTAGAAATTAAGTTTTCATATCTTTAGCCCGGTTTGTGGCCGTTTACATACCTGGAAATATTACTTTCTCTACACGAGGATCTTTTTCCAGAAACCTTGCTGCTTCAAGTCCATTTTTGAAATGCTGCTTCATCCTTAGATGTAAGGTCTTCAGACCACGGTTTAGGAGGAAACAGTCAAAGGGGGATGGAATCGCTCCCAGGGCTTTAAAATAGAAGATTCTGGTTAATTTATTTACAAAAGGCCAAAAAAGGTCTACTTTCGAAGTATGCCCCGGAGCACAAACAATGCAATTTGGTTACAAAGCTACTCATTTAAAACATATAGCAATACTATTGTTACATTTTAGCAGGTATGGTACGAATGCAAGAAGGTGTTTTTTGTGTGTTTTTATTTTACAAGTTGAAAGCTGCATGTCCCATTTTTGCAATACAGAATAGTGCTGGAACAGAAACAAGGGTTGCTGATTGTATTGAACATGCCACTGTCAAATGGGCACAGTCAAAATATCAAATTTGTTAAAACAATGCTCGCTCACCATTTTGAAGGAATTTCAGTCGTTCGTATAGCTTGTCACAATTAACAGAAACTAAGCCCATAACGACATCAGTGTGACCTAAAAATATTTAAAATAATTATTTTTCCACTTTACAAAATATACCATTTAGAAAAGGACAAACAGTGTTGACTGACAGAACACATCTAAAAATGGGTTACAGAATATTTATAAAGATTTTAAAGATTGTATGGATAGGGCTCTCCACACCTCGTTTCTATTCTATTTGTTTGACTAAATAACACATTGTAAGATACACATACATACTCAGGGCCGGCCTTAGGGGTGTGCGAGCTGTGCGGCTGCACAGGGCGCCATGCCAGTAGGGAGCGCCATGCTGCCGACACAGCTCACACATGGCCCGAGTGACAGCTGTAAGGGAGTGCTCAGAGCTCTCCCCTAATACTGGTCACGCTGCACAGCACAACCAGTCATTATAGGAATGCTCTGAGCACCCCTCACACGGCACCCGGGTGGAGGATTTTATTATCCTCCACTCTGGTGTATTAGAGAGCCACATGACCGGCAGGGGCGGAGCTATGAGACAGGCGGAGGCGGAGCTACACACACTGAACTCTCTGCCTGGTAAGTGAGAGGGGAAGCAGGAAGGAGTGCCTGCTCCCTCACATAGCATCACACTGCCCCTGCTCCCCCCACCTACCCACTGGGCTCCTGCTCCCCCCCACCTACCCACTGTGCCCCTGCTCCCCCCCACCTACCCACTGTGCCCCTGCTCCCCCCACCTACCCACTGTGCCCCTGCTCCCCCCACCTACCCACTGTGCCCCTGCTGCCCCCCACTTACTCACTGTGCCCCTGCTCCCCCCCACCTGCCCACTGTGCCCCTGCTCCCCCCCACCTACCCACTGTGCCCGTTTTGCCCACCTACTCACTGTGCCCCTGCTCCCCCCACCTACCCACTGTGCCCCTGCTCCCTCCCCATACCCACTGTACCCCTGCTCCCACAGCTACCCACTGGGCTCCTGCTTACTCATTGTGCCCCTGCTACCCCCCCCCGCTTACTCATTGTGCCCCTGCTACCCCCCCCCGCTTACTCATTGTGCCCCTGCTACCCCCCCTCTTACTCATTGTGCCCCTGCTACCCCCCACCTTACTCATTGCGCCCCTGCTACCCCCCCACCTTACTCATTGCACCCCTGCTACCCCCCCACCTACTCATTGCGCCCCTGCTACCCCCCCACCTACTCATTGCGCCCCTGCTACCCCCCCACCTACTCATTGCGCCCCTGCTACCCCCCCACCTACTCATTGTGCCCCTGCTCCCCCCACCTACTCATTGTGCCCCTGCTCCCCCCACCTACTCATTGTGCCCCTGCTCCCCCCACCTACTCATTGTGCCCCTGCTCCCCCCACCTACTCATTGTGCCCCTGCTCCCCCAACCTACTCATTGTGCCCCTGCTCCCCCCACCTACTCATTGTGCCCCTGCTCCCCCCACCTACTCATTGTGCCCCTGCTCCCCCCACCTACTCATTGTGCCCCTGCTCCCCCCACCTACTCATTGTGCCCCTGCTCCCCCCACCTACTCATTGTGCCCCTGCTCCCCCCACCTACTCATTGTGCCCCTGCTCCCCCCACCTACTCATTGTGCCCCTGCTCCCCCCACCTACTCATTGTGCCCCTGCTCCCCCCACCTACTCATTGTGCCCCTGCTCCCCCCACCTACTCATTGTGCCCCTGCTCCCCCCACCTACTCATTGTGCCCCTGCTCCCCCCACCTACTCATTGTGCCCCTGCTCCCCCCACCTACTCATTGTGCCCCTGCTCCCCCCACCTACTCATTGTGCCCCTGCTCCCCCCACCTACTCATTGTGCCCCTGCTCCCCCCACCTACTCATTGTGCCCCTGCTCCCCCCACCTACTCATTGTGCCCCTGCTCCCCCCACCTACTCATTGTGCCCCTGCTCCCCCCACCTACTCATTGTGCCCCTGCTCCCCCCACCTACTCATTGTGCCCCTGCTCCCCCCACCTACTCATTGTGCCCCTGCTCCCCCCACCTACTCATTGTGCCCCTGCTCCCCCCACCTACTCATTGTGCCCCTGCTCCCCCACCTACTCATTGTGCCCCTGCTCCCCCCACCTACTCATTGTGCCCCTGCTCCCCCCACCTACTCATTGTGCCCCTGCTCCCCCCACCTACTCATTGTGCCCCTGCTCCCCCCACCTACTCATTGTGCCCCTGCTCCCCCCACCTACTCATTGTGCCCCTGCTCCCCCCACCTACTCATTGTGCCCCTGCTCCCCCCACCTACTCATTGTGCCCCTGCTCCCCCACCTACTCATTGTGCCCCTGCTCCCCCACCTACCCACTGTGCCCCCTCCCCCCACTTGCTAACTGGGCCCCTGCTCCCCCAACCTACCCACTGTGCCCCTTCCCCCCCAACCTACCCACTGTGCCCCTTCCCCCCCAACCTACCCACTGTGCCCCTGCCCCCCCACCTACCCACTGTGCCCCTGCCCCCCCCACCTACTCACTGTGCCCCTGCTCCCCCCACCTACTCACTGTGCCCCTGCTCCCCCCACCTTCTCACTGTGCCCCTGCTCCCCCCACCTTCTCACTGTGACCCTGCTCCCTCTACCCACTCACTGTGCCCCTGCTCCCCTCACCTACCCACTGTGCCACTGCTCCTCCACGTACCCACTGTGCCCCAGCTCGCCCACCAACCCACTGTGCTACCCACTGTGCCGCTGCTCCCCAACCTACCACTACACTGCCCCTGCTCCCCCCTCCAGTCTATAATGTAAAGAGGAAAGAAAGAGTTTGTGTGTGTGTGTGTGTGTGTGTTCCTCTCTGCTCTGCAAATGTGTGTGACTGCTTGTAACTGTGTGTAAGACTGACTACCTGTACCTGTCTGTGTGTGACTGTCTGCCTGTACCTGTGTGTGGCTGTCTGTAACTGTGTTTTTGACTGTATACCTGTAACTGTGTTTGTGACTTTTTGCCTGGGACTGTGTGCAGCACAAATATCACACACATATATGACGCACAGTCAATACAACCATTACAAATATTACACACAGCCAACACGCCTATCACACACACACAGACACCAAGCACACTTCATCATATTATTATGCACCTGGGAGATGCGCCGACCAGATTCCCACCATACTGAATCACCAGAGATCAGCATGCCCCCCTCCCTGCAAGGTAACAACAGGAAAGGGGGAATACCTTTTTGTTTTTAAATAATTATTAATTTAATAATTATATACAAACACTACAAATATTGGCACATACTACACATGGATGAAGGGGTATGACCAGCGGGGGTTGGGGGGGGGAGTGAGCGATGTGATGATTTTTCGCACAGGGCGCCTACAGGCCTAAGGCCGGCCCTGTACATACACACACACACACACACTATAGGCAAGCTCATCTGCCTGACAGATATGGTGCTTTAATCGTTTTCCAATACCCCAGGAGTATATAGGTAATCAGAGGTAAACAAATTTGCACCACGACAGGTGCCAAGCAGACTCCAAAATCCAAATGCATAGACATGTAGACTCTTCAAGGATAAAACTCCTGCTTTATTTGTACTTTGTCAAAGCATTCCATGACATAGGAGGTTACGACCAGGGTAATTCTGTCAATAGATTGTATCCACTAGACTACATAGTTTAATACACTTTCTTTTATGGGATGTTTTTGTTTTACGAAGTACAATTTTAGGCTGGAAGAGTCTACATTCCTGAGCATTTGGGATGATTTTAATTTGTTTTGCGCGGTTCTTGTGCAGCTCAGCAACATATGTCAACAAATTATAAAAAAAATTAAAACAAATAAGATAAAGTAACCGTTTTGCATTCAAAAGGCGCAAAATGTATATACGGTAGGTGTTTGCAGATCTATATCTCAGCCTGAATAGGTTACATCTCACACTATCGGAGATATTTACCAAAGTCAGACTTCAAAGCATATGGAACTTAGAGAATATTTCTAAGTCAGCTATTTATTACCTTGAATTTACTACGCACTTCAGTGAATAACCCAGTATGAGTACCATAACTACAGCAAAGCTAAAACTCCCAAAAAAGAAAGTGATAACAATGTATAGCAATAATTAAAAAAAAAAAAAAAAAATTAGAATATATTGCAGCTTGGGAGGATGTTTATGGAGCTAAATTTATCTAAAACAGAAGAAGGGGGAAAAAAAAAAATACTCAGCATAATTAACCTAACGTGTAGGTGACTTGCATCTTACCGTTCATATATTTGGTTGCAGAGTACATGCAAATGTCGGCCCCCAAGGACAAGGGACGCTAAAACGAAGAATAATAATGAATAGCTTTAGGAGTATTCACTAGAAAACAATCCTAAAATGATTCTATTCTTTCAAACTTGGAAAAGTATATACATTTTATACAACATATCCAAAGTTTATGGTAAACGGAAGTTCCCAGCCTCAGTCTCTGCGCATTGTGTTACGGACACCTAGAACAATTTGCAAAAATTCCCACGTGAACTGGCGTTCTAAAAATTCAAACTGATTTTTTTTTTTTTTTTACCAGACAGAAAAAATATCTGAAGTACATGATTAATTATAAAAATAAATATGATGGCAAATATATTCTTCTACACCGAGTCTCCATAACATTCTAATGCCTCTTGTATAAGTGTTTTACCCACGGACAAACTATGTGCAAAGGCTGGTCAATATAAAAGGCTTTGCTTACCTGGAAATATGCAGACATGAAAGTGTTATCAACCGCCAAGATAACATCCTTATGTTTGTGAACAATATCCGCACAGCCCTGGATATCAATAACCGTTAACGTGGGGTTGGTAGGAGTCTCAATCCACACCAGCTAGAATGCAGAAAATGTATAACTTGTTGTTGGAGTCGTTAAAACAAATAGATTGGCTAATCTCACCTCTCCATAGTGGAGCATCAGAAAAGATTTTCATTATTTGGTTTTAAGAGAAGCGTACATCCCACGCATTTATCATTATATTTACATTATTGTTTTTTTTTCTAATGCCTCTGGAAGGCTATTCCACACATCTCCAACATTTTCTGTAGAGTACCATTCTAACCAGACTGACAAATTAAGCACAAATAGGAATAAAATGACAATATACAATTTAAACCAGAGTGACCGCCAAACTCAGAAGTGCAGCGAATTAAAATGAGGCAAAAATTGGATTCCAATTCTATATTACATAGTTCCATAGCTGAAAAGAGACTTGCGTCCATCAAGTTCAGCCTTCCTCAAATTTGTTTTTTGCTGTTGAAGCACTTCCAATTTTGCAACAAGCTAGGAAAAAAATTCCTTCTTGACCCCAGAATGGCCCTAAATTAAACGTTTAGGGAATAACTCTGCTTGGGCAGATTTTTAATTTTATTTTTTTGATAATCCAAATAATTTTCTTACTTTACCTTGGTATCAGATGTAATCGCTGCTTCCAGACATTTTAGATCCGAGCAATCAGCAAAAGCTAGTTTTATACCCATTTCGGAGGCAATCTTATTAAAATATCGATTTGTACCTGTAGGAAGGAAAAAAAAAAAAAAGAAAAAAAAAATCTACGGATTCAGCTATAGTTTTATGACTGCATTATCAAGAGGATTGTCACTCCTGTGCAAAGGTTTAAGTAGCAGCAACAGTATCTGATAAGGAATTTATTTCTCAATAATATTCTTTCTATAATAAAATATTCCTTTACCTCCATACACATCACTTGTACAGATTATCTGATCCCCGGATTTCAGCAGATGAACAACATTCAATGTTGCAGCCAGGCCAGATGCATAGGCCAAGCCTGTAGAAAGTAAAATAAAAACAAAAAAAAATTAAAAACAAACAATTAGGCAAGCTTAATACAAACTCATCAATGCTGCCACCATTTAACCAGGAAAGTCAATATGTTCCATTGCACACTAATGTACAGAATATTAAAGGGTTACTCCAAGAACCATGACCATTTTAGTGATATGAAGTGGTCGTGGTGCCTGGGGTTTGTTTGTGCAGTTTTTGGCTGTGAAATGCTGCACACACAGAGCTTATTCCCTCTGCTACTGAGATGCAACTTCACCTCTGGCAGTGTCACTGGGGTGTCATTAGCCACCCTGGGCTGGCTAATGTCAATTCTGTGCATATTTATATGCACAGAATGTCATTCATTGGTTGAGAGGGGTCAGCTGATGCTCTCAACCAATGGATGAGAGGCAAGATCAATACCCTGCTTCTGCGGCTCTGCAAATGACGCTGGGGCTCAACGGTGCAAGGGTATTCCTGGCATAACCACTACAGAGGGCTGCAGGGATTATGAAGCTTGGCGTAACCCTTTAATGTACAGCAATAAACCAAAGGCAACCTACAGTATTTGGCTCCATCCAAGGCAGCCACGGCTTTTTCCAGGCAATTTCGGGTGGGATTTCCACTGCGGCTATATTCATATCCCTAGTAGGAAAAAAAACAAAAAACGTAAACAATATTTTCAGAATCTTGGAATTTCAAAATGTTTTATTGCAGTTTAAAAAAAAAAAAAAAAAAAAAAACACGCATTCCTTTACTATTCAAGAATTTTTTTTTATTTCATTTTTTTTTAAAAAACCCTGTCATTATTAATCTCCTGTTATACTGCTGGTATCTGGATCATGGATTTTCAAGCCGGGGGGCAGATCAGTCCAAAACATGTTTACAGTCTCAGCAAGGAATACTCCCACGTTATGCAGCCAATATAAAACCATGCATGATTTGGTGTGATTCGTCATGTGATAACTGGGATTTATTAACCACGATCTGGGATTATGGAGACCTCACAAGAACTGCAGATTTTCGACCAAAAAAAGACAGGCTGGAATAAAATGCAGTGTTCTATTTTTTTTTTGCTAATTCAGCAAATTAAAAAAAAATCCCTTTAAATAAACATATCAATAAATTTATTTTCTAGGAGATGATTGTACCAAGAGATGAGCTGTGCAATCTTAAAAAGATAAAGATGAATTGTTACAGGTTATTAAGAAGTCAGTGCAGGTAAATGATTGATTTGACATCTTGGGTCCAACAGTATATATGTAATAAATGCACACAGAGCAGCCAGAAATGAGTAACATCTATTCAAATGGCCAGGCTTTCTGTGCCAAAAATAGTCCCCTTTGATTTCTCTCAATGACTGAGCCTCCTGACTTATCTCAGTTATTATCTGGTTTATCACAATTTTCTGCTGAGCCCTAATTTTTTATTTTATGTTTTTATTAAAGGGTGATACAATGTATTTTCCCATAAAAGCAATGATTCATGGCTGGAGCAGTTCTGTATTTATAGATGCTTGGTCCCAAGCCCCTCATTACAAGCTGTCACTCACTAGGCAGGGAGACTGCACACTTACAATGACTAAGCATTTGTATTGAGCAGGTTCCACATGCAATATTGCATCAGATGCTGCTTTGTGAATGAGCCCCTCTATGTTGGGAGGGACACAGACCAGTGCAGATTGATGTGGAACCTGCTGGGATTTTCCATTGTCCTCACTCCCCCCTTTTCCAAGTTTCCACCACCATCATTATGCCCCACCACCATCATTATGCCCCACCACCATCATTATGCCCCACCACCATCATTATGCCCCACCACCATCATTATGCCAGTATATCCGCAAAAACCTGCTGCAGCAGAACCTCTTGTGTTTGTACCTGTGTGCCTCCAAGAGGTTCTACAGCAGCTGAAGATTTGTGGAATACCAGCTCTTACCATATAATACATCTGGTTGAGAGTGATAGAAGTAGGAATGAAAGTAAGACAGGGCCACATTTGGCTGAAAATTATAGGAGAAGGAGTGAAAGTAAGGCTGGGCTACATCTGGCTGAGAATGATGGGAGTAGTAGTGAAAGTAAGGTTGCTGGGCTACATTTGGCCGAGAATGATGGGAGTAGAAGTGAAAGTGAGGTTTGGTATCATATGGCTGAGAATGATGGGAGTAGGAGTGATACCCACAAGATCCCAGGGTAGTGATATCCCAGCTCTGCCCCTCTTACCGTGTACTCCCCAGGGGCATTCTGTTTGAAGGTGGTAGATAAGGAGATGGGGGGCACCACTGCCATGGATGACCACTGCTCAGGCTCCTGCCCTGTGTGGATGGCCTGGGTGGCAAAGTGCTGGTAAGCCGCCATATAGCCCTCAGAGTGGCATTTTTTGTCCGGTGAGGTCGCCATGCTGCTCTGATCCAGCTGTCACTGTGTAAGAGGGTGAGTGAGTGCAAGCGGCCACCCGGCGGGGGAGGTAATCTATTGGCTGAGCTTGGGGGCGTCGCCTGGAAACACAGCCAGGAAAGGACGGAAGGTGACATGGCCCCCAGCAGGGAGGGGCCACATGGAGATCAGGCCCCAGAAAGGAAGGCCACATGAAGACCAGGCCCTATCAGGGAAGGGCCACATGGAGACCTGACCCTATCAGGGAAGGGCCACATGGAGACCAGACCCTATCAGGGAAGGGCCACATGGAGACCTGACCCTATCAGGGAAGGGCCACATGGAGACCAGGCCCTATCAGGGAAGGGCCACGTGGAAATCAGGCTTCCAGGAAGGAGGGGCCCCAGGGTGATCATGCCCCAGCAGGGAGGGGCCACATAGAGTTCAGGCCCCCAGGAAGAGGGGTCCCCTAAAAGATCCAGCCCCCAGGAAGGAGAGGACCGAGTCCGATTGCCCCCTAGATCACACCTCCTGCTTTTGAGTCCACAATAAAACAGCATGTTCTCCCCAGAATGATCGGATATGTGCTGCATATTGCGCACCAGTCTTATAATAAAAGGTTACCTTGCAGCGAGTGTGAACACAGCGTGAATAAATATACTGTATAACGTAAATTGCAACATTTGTCATCCTTGTGAGTAACAATACAGGGGACTTGGGTAACTTTTACCAGTTCAGCAAATTTGTATCTAGATTTTAGAATTCTTCACCACAATTAGCTGTTAAGAATAAACAGTATTCATAGAGCTTTACGTTATTATTTTGCTTCTGAATGGACTCCTGAGGGGTGACCAGATATTATTTAAAGGGACTCTCCAAACACCATAACCACTACAGCCCAACAACATCCCACAGTAAGGAGGCAAATCATTTTGAGATGGCTTGACGCAAACCCGGGTCCCCCAGAGCAAGGGTCCAGCCCCCTTTTCTAATGTAATAAAGGCAGAAGTCCCCCTTCCTTCCCCAACAGATAAATCAATTTCACCTTGATGCCGAAGTGAGCGTCTTATTCGAAAACCGACAGCTTCCTATTCACACCGCTCTTTATTCAGATTGGTTTCCTATTCATCCAGAATTATTTTTCTTGCAATTGATTATTTACTAAACAGCAATCAGAAAATTTCCAAAAAGTTAAATCTGGTTTGAGATAAATCATTTTGGTCTTAATACCTGGCACCTCAACATCCATTCAATTCAAAGGGGAATATGTAACCAAGCTTTTCCCCTATGAAAGCCATCTTGACTCACGCATATTTGGTTTGTTTTCTACTTATTGGGCATCCCTCTTTACGAAAAAGTTCAATCTACCTTGAGCCAATTGATATTGATCGCATAATGTGGCATCAAACCTGACACCCTAACACCCATGTCTTTCAATGGGAAATTGAAGATTATACCCAGCCCATGGTGCGGCTGTCCTGCTGCCACTGATGGATAGAGCAATATTTTTGTGCCAGGGGACCACAATTGGCCTGCCCAGAAGCTGCTTGATCCAACCTGAAGTAGGGCCCACCGGTCATAGCCTCCTTGTTAGCTTAGCGACAGTCCAGTGTGCCTTACCCGATTCAGAAGGTCCAGCGCCAGCTCAGGTGCTTCACATAGGACGTGGATGCAGGCGTCCGGCCTGACGGGAAATCAAGATGGCCACTGGACAGCTCCCAGTGGCACCTGGAGTCACATAACCATACCAGAGTGACGTTCTTTAGCTTCCTCCCCCTGCAAGCCGGCCTGACACCTCCAGGAGGCACAAGGTTCCAGGCCCAGGTGGCGTAGGAGCCCTGCTGCCAGGTCTTATTATTTATTTATAAAATATTTTACCAGGAAAGATACATTGAGATTTCTCTCGTTTTCAAGTATGTCCTGGGTCCACAAAACATTGCATTGATACATTAGGGTACAATAAAATACAAAAACAATATTAATTCACAATATATACAAAATGTAACATAGAACAGGTAGGAAATATATAATGAACCATGACACGTGCATTCTGTTTTGAGGTATGAAGAGAGGGATATGTCTTCTTCCGGTTCTCTCCAAGTTCTGTCTTTGCTGTGTTTTTTGGTTCAAAATTAATATATGGCTTTGAGTGATTCATAATTGCTGATGTTTTTTCTAGTTGTCAATGTCAGCATTTCTGGGATGTTGCTGCAGAGGTGGCCGGGGCAGGGGATTAGTATCCGGAGCACTTATGGAGACTTGGTTCCAACATCTGATGTCACTGGTTTGGGATTATATTGCCCCACCAACATGGCACACTTACATGGAGGTTTGGCAGAAATGGTTTTGTGTGTCCGATTTTGTGATGGACACAGTAGAGTTTTACAAAATACAGTTATTGGAACAGCGCACACAGAAAATGTAAAGAGAATACAGTGTTAAATTTTACAAGGCTACTTAAAATAAAACAAATATGGGCATTAATTAGTTACACCATACGGCCATATTGTGCTAAACCCACCACTACAGCACAGTACCCCATTGGTTGGTCTTACATGTTAATTTTAGCCTAGGAGATTACATGCTAACTTGCAATACATACAGCTTCAACTGCTTGCAGAGACTCCTTAATTTCTTCTTTCCTGTAATCACCCATAGTGGGTGGGTGGGTGGGTGGGGTGATCAGTCCAATAGGAATCTGGTCTGGATTCCAAATCTACACAGAAAAAAATGGGAATTGGGGGCACACCCAGAACATGCCTTTCTAAGTAGGGGTGCTGCCGTAAAGACCAAAATCTACATAAAATACAGATAAAGGAACAGGGCACACACAGAATAAATAAATAAATACAGTTTTAGATTTTACAAGGCTACTTAAATTCACCTATCTCAGCAAACAAATATGGGGATTCAGTTCCATTATATGGGCATACTGTGCTAAGCCTACCACTACTTCACAATACCACAATATTGCTGGATCCTACATTAATTTTAACATGGGAGATTTACCAGCTGATGTAGAATACTTACAGCTTAAACTGCTGCCATAAAGACCAAATTCTATAAAAAAAAAAAAATACAGTTTTACATTTTCACAGTTTTATCCACTTTGTCATTCTTTTAGGGCCTGCATTCTATAGGGAGGTGTTGGTATCTCCGGTATCTGTAGTGGAGCAGAGCTTTGCTGCACTCTTTTATTTGTTTTGGCGTTTGGGCTGGGAGGATATTTCTAAGGCCTTTTTGTTTAGGCATGTGGTTAGGGGTTGGTCTAGGAAGCTTTGGTTTCCATTGGTGTTCTTCATGGTTTGTTTTGGATGTTACCTCTGGTTTGCATTTCTTCCTACAAAGTTTTATTGTGGTCTTTGTCCATGGGTTTTTATGGTGCGGTTCGAGTGAGAGAGTTTGTGTAGGCTAAAAATGCCTCTCAGATGTTCGGACGTTTCTCTGCATTCTGATGCTCAGCACATCTGGAAGGCTGATTGCGCTGGTGGGCGGGTGAGATATTTTTTCTTCTGGTGGATGGCTCCTTTTGCTCTTTATGTTTGGTTTGTGAGCTTATGTCTGTTAGAGTGTTTGACGCTTTCTTTTTACTTCATGGTGATGGCTCCAGTCTCTCTAGGTATCAGTTTGTTGAGGATTTCCACACCTGCTTCCACAAGTTGGGACTGGACAATAAATAATTTGCCTTTTACTGTTTCAGAATAGTTGCTGCTACTGCTACACATAATTTTGACTGTCTGGTGAGTAGTTGCACAGGGCGGGCACGTTGAGTCAAATAGGGTGTTATTTTATGTTTGTAATGTTTTATGTGTTCCCCCTGTGAGGGTTTGGTTGCTGGGGCATTCTTATATATATTGGTCCGGCCTGCACGTGGAGGACCACAGTTATGGTTGGTATTTGGGATTCCCTTTTCAGGTTGCCCGTTTATGTTGGTGCGGAATACGGGGACTTAGTGGATCTCTGTTACTCCCAGAGGTTTGTGCCTTGTTGCGGGTGGTTTGCTTTTAGTTGTTCATGCAGGGAGTAACAATTTTGGTTATGTTGGCACAGTTGATTTGATTAGGAGTATTAAGCAGGATCTCTCGCAATGCTTTGTTTTGATCTCTCAGGTGTTCTTGGTATGGTTGGAAGTGATACACCGCTAGGGTTGGGTTTCCATGAGTAATCTGAGGAGATCTGAGGGGGCTAGGCATAAATCGAATGATGGGGTATCCCAGTTTGACCACCGCCTTGGTGTGGTAATGGTTCATCATTCGGAGCTTGATGAGGACAACAGTGATGTCATAATGAGGCATAGTGTCCATCTGAGTGATATTGGGCTTGACTTATTTAATGCAGATCTGGAATTGAGCAGGCTCTGTCTGGGGGGGGGGGGGGGGAGTCACAGCCTGCCCCTTTGAAGGATGTAACCACCTGCAGTGGTGGAATGTCTCCTGGCCAGCGCTTGAATTAAATGGGTAGCTGAAGACTAAGCTTTGGGGTTTGCTGCCGTGGTAATCGAGCAGGAACCAAACTCTGATGAATAATACCTGTCTGGGGGCCGTAGTCCTACCAGCTTGTAGTCAAACTTAATAATGGTTTATTTGAAATGTTTAAATAAAGCTGTGGACAAGTCCTTCCCTCTTATATCTTGGCTATGTTTTTATTTTAAGGTGGGGAGAGGGTTTAGGTGGGCTTGTTGGTGTGTTTTCAAGCATACATTGCCATTCTTGAGTCTTACTTTTATTTTGTAATTTAAAAAAATATATATCTATCTGTGTAATGTGCTGAAAATAAATCTCCACGCTCAAGGATCTATTTTAGTTTTAAAAATTGGGAATTCCAAGTGGATATTTAATTTAAAAAAGGCCATTCTATCCTGAAATGTTTAATGTACTTTGACTGTCTGAGAGTCAACACTTAAAAGAATAACCATGACTGATTGTGCACTTTACTAAGTTACTTGGAAGGGTAAAACACCTTTGACCCCTTATGGTGTCTGGATTTTAGTGATTATTGTTATACGGACAGTTAAATATTTAACCTACAGGTGTCTGTTAAGAATTAACCTTTGGCCGGACCTGAGCAATATTAGCTTTTCCACTCATCACGAAAAAAAAAGTTAATACGCCTGCTACTGGGAGCCAATAGGATGTGTAGATTTGGGTGCCGGGAGGTTCACACCCACCAAACGCCTAAGAATACTGTCACTCTGGTAAACTCTAAAACAAGCGAAAAATACATTCTCCTACTTGACAGTACTTCATGTGTGTTAATATTTCTTTGTAAATGTATTTGTTGTTTTTTATATTCCCATTGTATAGCGCTGCAGAATATATTTGCACAATACGAATATAATATAATAATCTTAGAACAGTAATGGTTAAGCTTTTGGAATTTAGCTATTGTTAAGGTTGTCACATTTATTATTTATTGTGTGACATGTTTGAATTCTAAAGCCAGAATAACTGCATACCTCCCAATAATCCTGGATAACGGTTCCTGTCCCACAATCCCAGGTTTGTTCCCTTGTGTCTCTAACCTGGTGACACCATGGAATGGTAATTGAAAGCAATAAATGCTCTCGTGCTGTGCAGAGAAACCTCAGGTCACTGAGGCCATGGCAAGATCCTTCAGAAGGGCTTTGCACATGGTCTGCCCTATGTGGGGTTGGCTGGAGACATACCTCCCATCTGTCCTAATTTTGTCAGGACAGTCCCTATTTCAGGGTCCTGTTGTCTCCAATTTGTTTAATGGTGTTCAGTTTTTGGTGAACTGTCCCCACACTCGCGCAGTGCTCAGGACACTATGACCATGTAGACAGGGCAGAAACACTGCTTGATTGGCAGTCAGCCTGGCGTACATTCACGCAAGGCTGACGATTCTACAGGTGTAACCACCCTATTTCTGGGTGGGTCTGTCCCATTGGGCAGTGAAAGTGACTTGATTTGCATCACTGTCCTGCCCCCTTTTACCCTGTCCTGTTTTCATGGGACGCCAATGTTGCGAGGTATGTAGAGAGACTGTCGGTCTGTCAGCTAACATTCCTCCATTTTGTGCAACACACCCACTTTTCAAAGAGGGCTGGCCCCCTCATCACAGATCCCCTGTGGTCTGCCCACTGCTCGTCCTGCATACTTACCTCGTGATTGTGGGAAGTATGTAGTTGATGAAAAAAAACAAAACAAAACCTCTAACTCAATTATAGTCAGTTTGGTTTTTTTTATCCTGAATTTTGTCATCTGTTTTTCTGTTTACTGCAGTTCTACATTCAGTGAATAAACTCCTTTCACCATCATTAATATTTAGGGATTTATTCACTAAACTATGAACTGTGGTGAACATACCTACCAACATTTCAAATAGTTAAAGAGGGACTCTATAATTTTAGGGGTGTGAGTGGGGGTGTTGACAAAGGGTGGGGGGGGGGGGGGGTGTTCTGAGAAATAGGTAACCTAATAACAATCTATGCAACTAAAATGTAGTTTAGAGCAAGAACAATGTATCTTATTTACACAGACTGATTTCTAAACACATTTATTGTAGTTTAAAGACACATTACTGGGAGTATTATTACTGTGGAGCTCTGTTATACTCTAACACAGCGGTTCCCAAACTGTGTGTTGCGGCGCCCTGGGGCGCTACGACGTGCACACAGGGGTGCCGCGGAATGTTTCCCTGATGCTATGATTATAGCAGTGGGGAAACATTACTGCTCAACAGGGACCTGGTCGAGTGCCGCGGTCCTTTAAGACTGCGACCAGGCCCCTGTAATGTCGGCTGGCTGGGAGGAAGTGACGGTGTGTATCTATATGTGTGTATGTGTCGGTGTATTTATATGCATCTGCAGGGATGTATTTACCACAAGGCAAACAAGGCATTTGCCTAGGGCGGCACTTTCAGGGGGGGTGCCAAAAATCACCACCCCAAGCTCCCAGGCAAATGCCTTTTTTGCCTCATGTTCTGGGGCTGTCCAGCTTACTGTGAGTGAGCGAGTGAGTGAGAGAGTGAGTGAATGTAGCTGTCAGTGTGTGTCTGTGAGTGAGTGAAAGCGTGTGTCTTTCAGTGAGAATGTGTGTGCCTGTGAGTGTGTGCGTATGTCATTTTATGTGTATCTGAGAGTGCGTGCCTGTCAGTGTGTGTCTGTCAGTGAAAGTGTGTGCCAATGAGTGTGTTGGTTAAACAGTGTCTGCCAATGACTGTATGTGTGTGCCAATGACTGTGTATCTGTCAGTGAGTGTATATCAGTGCATGTATCAATGAGGACATGTGTCTGTCAGTCAAAAAAGTGGCCTTGACACGAATTGGGGAAAAACCAAAGAAAATAAAATGTTACTTGCGCTTTCTCCTCAATCCCTATGTATATTTAGACAAATGGAGGTCATTTAGTTGCTCCAATGGCCATTGGAGGGAATGCCCGCCTGCCAACGTCAAGGCAGACCCCCCTAAGTGGGTCCTAACACTGACCCTTAAGCCTGCTTCCTTGAGCTTCTGGCAAAGATATCTCTAATGTGACAGAAAGGGGTATTTTTTATATACACCCCTATACTTGTTAACCCTTAATAGGGAACACATGGGATGGGCAGCAGCATTGTAACCAGGCTGTGTGATACAAAGTAAATACAAATACAAAAAGAGAAGTCCTGCGCTTAGTCCCATTACTGCTGGGCCAGCAGCCAGGACTACAATACACATCAACCCCAATATATAGTAAAAACCAAAGAAAAGAAAATGTTACTTGTGCTTTCTCCTTACTCCCTATGTATATTTAGACAAATGGAGGTAATTTAGTTGCTCCAATGACCATTGGAGGGAATGCCCGCCTGCCAACGTCAAGGCAGACCCCCCTAAGCGGGTCCTAACACTGACCCTTCAGCCTGCTTCCTTGAGCTTCTGGCAAAGATATCTCTAATGAGACAGAAAGGGGTATTTTTTATATACACCCCTATACTTGTTAACTCTTAATAGGGAACACATGGGATGGGCAGCAGCATTGTAACCAGGCTGTGTGATACAAAGTAAATACAAATACAAAAAGAGAAGTCCTGCGCTTAGTCCCATTACTGCTGGGCCAGCAGCAAGGACTACAATACACATCAGCCCCAATATATAGTAAAAACCAAAGAAAATAAAATGTTACTTGCGCTTTCTCCTTAATCCCTATTTATATTTAGACAAATGGAGGTCATTTAGTTGCTCCAATGGCCATTGAAGGGAATGCCCGCCTGCCAACGTCAAGGCAGACCCCCCTAAGCGGGTCCTAACACTGACCCTTCAGCCTGCTTCCTTGAGCTTCTGGCAAAGATATCTCTAATGAGACAGAAAGGGGTATTTTTTATATACACCCCTATACTTGTTAACCCTTAATAGGGAACACATGGGATGGGCAGCAGCATTGTAACCAGGCTGTGTGATACAAAGTAAATACAAATACAAAAAGAGAAGTCCTGCGCTTAGTCCCATTACTGCTGGGCCAGCAGCAAGGACTATAATACACATCAACCCCAATATATAGTCAAAACCAAAGTAAAGAAAATGTTACTTGCGCTTTCTCCTTAATCCCTATGTATATTTAGACAAATGGAGGTAATTTAGTTGCTCCAATGGCCATTGGAGGAAATGCCACGAATTGGGGAGAATTGGGGGGGCAAATTTAGATTTTAGGGGTGCCCAAATGTAGTTGTGCCTAGGGCAGCACAAATCCAAAATACACCACTGTGCATCTGTGTGTTAATGTGCATGAATATCTGTGTAAGTATATATATGTATATATGTATGTGGTAGTGTATGGGCATACATCCAATCAGTCAAACACCAGCACAACATACAAGCACACTCCTGCAATCTAACACAAATATTACATACAAACACACGCCTTCATTCAAACTAAAAAAAATATAGAATCACACCCATTAACTCAAACACAAATACTTCACACAAATGTAAATCTGCATTTAAAAGTGAACATTACATTCAGACACACCCCTGTCATCAAACGCAAACATTACATGCAAACACACCCCTGTATTAAAACACAATAAATGTATACAAGCACCCCTTCAAACACCAACACTGTACAATACACTATAGCGCCAGTAAATGCCGCAGCGCTGTACAGATATACAACCTAGAAATTTTGACTCGGGGTGCCTTGGAAAAATACTGAAATATTAAGGGTGCCTTGACACTAACAGGTTTGGGAACCACTGCTCTAACACACCAACAATATGGAGCGACTACAAAAAGAGGGACATTATGGTAGAATAGAGGGGAAAAGGGGTTGGGACTCAAAATAGAGACTGTGCCTCCTAAATAGGAACACTTGGGAGGTATGGCACCGGTAAATCAGGGGTGTACTTATGTATGTTATTAAGCATCTTATTAGGCAGAATATATTGAGAATTTTTTATTCTCCAAGTATGCTCTGGGCAAGATATAAACTGTAAATTAAATGGTTAACATGGGATAGAACAGTACAATTGCGTATTAAAGGGACTCTTTGATAATCATAGCAACTACAGCTCACTGTATTAGTTATTGTGCAGCTGGTCTTTTGGAGCCAGCCCTCACTTTTCCATCAAGTCATTATGGAATGGGCTGTCAATTGAAACAAAACGGATTTCTTCTTCCAAACTCTTAAAAAAATCTTGAAACAAAACTTTGACTGTATCAAAGCCTGCTGAATTAGTGGGATGCAGTGTTTATATAATTTAGGACACTAGAGGGAGCAAGTGGGACCATAGTGAGTCTCATATCCATATAGATTATGGTTGGAGAATGCTTCCAGCTGGGCTGTCTTCGCCTTAATTTTACTAATTCGCTGTTCAGTGTATACACTGAATAGTTAACCCAAGCCTGGTCTGATAATTCAGGAAGGTTGCAATATAAACATAGACTTTTCAGGTGAAGGAAAAATGCAAAATACCGTATATACTCGAGTATAAGCCGACCCGAATATAAGCCGAGGCACCTAATTTTACCCCCAAAAACTGGGAAAACTTATTGACTCGAGTATAAGACTAGGGTGGGAAATGCAGCAGCTACTGGTAAATTTCTAAATAAAATTAGATCCTAAAAAAATTATATTAATTGAATATTTACAGTGTGTGTATATAATGAATGCAGTGTGTGTATATGAATGCAGTGTGTGTATGAATGCAGTGTGTGTATATAATGAATGCAGTGTGTGTGTATGAATGCAGTGTGTGTATGAGTGTGTGTGTGTGTGTGTTGCAGAGCCTTGGTGGGGGGTGGGCATTTTTATTATTATTTTTTATTTTATTATTATTTTTTTAATTATTAATATTTTATTATTTATATATATATATATATTTTTTTTTTTCCATCCCCCCTCCCTGCTTGATACATGTCAGGGAGGGGGGCTCTCACTCCCTGGTGGTCCAGTGGCATTGGCAGTTCAGTGGAGGGGGGCTGGCAAAGAGTGCTTACCTCTCCTGCAGCCCCTGTCAGCTCCCTTCTCCTCCGCGCCGGTCCAGTCAGCTCCCTCTGCAAGTCCCAGTGTAAGTCTCGCGAGAGCCGCACTATGAGCCCGCGGCTCCCGCGAGACTTACACTGGGCCTTGCAGAGGGAGCTGACCGGACCGGCGGAGAAGTGAGCTGATAGGGGCTGCAGGAGAGGTAAGCGCTCTCTGCCAGCCCCCAGTCTGTATTATGGCAATATAAAATGCCATAATACAGACATTGACTCGAGTATAAGTCGAGTTGGGGTTTTTTAGCACAAAAAATGTGCTGAAAAACTCGACTTATACTCGAGTATATACAGTAGATAAAAACTCCAGTCTGAATTTACCCATTTTAATGCATTAGGAAATAATGAGTTGAAACATCAAATAAAACGATTAACACAAAAAGCCCCTAATTTGTAGCAAATGTCTAAGACTTTTGGTATGGTCAGTCTTATAATGTAGCATTCGTATATTGCAGGAGGTAAATTATTTTAAACAATACTGTATTTATATAGACTCCCCAAACACGCCTAGTCTGCTCTAAGATAATTTTTTATGATACTCATTGGTTTTGCAGATCCTGGACATTGTGAAAGATGGAAAACCCCAAAAATGGATAAGCCCTAATGAAACAACTGACTAGACTTAGGCAGCAAACACTGGGTATAAGGGAAACCCTCAAAAATATAAATGTTACAATATTACACAACGCGTTTCACCAATTTGAAAAAGCCTTTATTGGTAAAACGCATTGTGTAATATTGTAACATTTATATTTTCTTTCTTTTTTTTTTTTTCAATTCCTTATTTATGCATCGACAGACATTCAGTGCGACAGCAATGTTGGCTTACGCAGAAGCCTAGTCACCAACTTTTGCTTCAATCATGTTACATAAAGGAAGGTTAGGTTAGTAGCGTACATAGTATATATTGTTGGTACAATTCGTGTGGCTTGCGCAGAAGCCGTTGTTGTGTAGTGTTCCATTTTGTCTGTCAAGGTTTTTCTTTTACTTTATGTATGAACAGGAATATATGTACAAAAGAAGAACAAAATAGAAGGAAAATATAGGTAAATTCCGAAGTATTACCCTGAATTGCACGAGTGAATATTCGTCTGTGGGTGAGCGCTAATTCGTCTTGTATTTATACATCATATTGTTCCCAGAGGGCCCATACTTTTTGGAATGTGGTGGTGGTGTTGCGGACCTGTGCTGTCATCTTGTCCATTAAATAATTGTCCCTGATTTTGGAGATTACTAGAGAGATTGGGGGTACCTCAGGTTTTATCCAGTATTGTGCCAATGCTCTTCGAGCAGCTAAATTAAGCATATTCAATAGCCTTTGGTCATGTTTGTCTAGCCCTTCCCTTGGTCGTGATAGGAGACATGCCCAAGGGTCCAGTGTTATTCGTCGTTGTAAGATTCTGGTGTTTATGTCTACTTTTTGTCCCCAAAACTCTTTAACTCTGGTGCAGTGCCACCACATGTGGATGTATGTACCTTTTTCCCCGCATAGCCTCCAGCAGGTGTCTGTGGGACTTAGTTGCATGTGGCATTGTTTGACTGGGGTTGTGTACCACCGTAGCATTATTTCGTATGCTTGTTCCTGTAGGGTCGTGCATATAGACACTTTTGCGTTTGCCTCCCATATATCTTGCCAATCTGTCCCCTCCAGGCGTTTCACCCAGATCTGCTTCCCATTTGTCTGTGTTCCCCATGTTCCTGATTCTAAGCATATGTGGCTGTATATAAGTGAGATTAATTTCGCTGGCATTTTTTCTTTTAGGCAGATTTGTTCAAAGAAAGTAATGGGTTTGGCATTTGCCGTTTTAACCTCTTTGGTTTGTGCAAAATCTCTCAATTGGACGTATCGGAAGAAGTCGCGGGTTTTTAGCGGGGCAAGGGTTTGTAAGTGTTGGTATGGTACTAGTTGGTTGTCTATATACAGGTGAGTGTAGCGTTTTAGGCCTGTGGCTTCTATGCCTTTAAAGTCTCCTGCCCTAAGTCCCGGTGGGAATGCCCTGTTGCGTAGTAGGTCATTGAGGACGGTATGTCCGTAAGTTTAAATTTCTGTGCGATTTGGTCCCATAAGCTGATGGGGTTTAGAATGGCAGGGCAATCGGTCCGTAAGAGTACTCTATGTTCTCTCGGTGTCCATATGTGGAACTGTGGGAGGTCCGCACCTGTCATGAGGGATTCTATGTCAACCCATCGGCATTGATTTATGGGGCAGTGCCAGTGGGCTATTTGGGCTACTTGAGCTGCGATATAATAATGGTGGAGGTGGGGCATTCCCAGGCCTCCTCTCCATTTGGGATTATATAGTATTGTTCTGGCTATTCTGGTCCGCTTTCTCTGCCAAATAAAGGCGTCTACCGCCTTTTGTATGTCAGCTAAATCGCTCTTGGTAACTCGGGTCGGAAGTGCTTGGAATAAGAATAATAGTCGTGGTAGATGGTTCATTTTTATTGAGTGTAGGCGACCTAGCCATGTGATGGGTTTGTCCGTCCAGTTTTCCAAGTCGGTCTTGAGCTTAGTGATTAGGGGTGTATAATTGTGTTTGAATAGTGTGTTGTGGTCTGCTGTAAGTCTGACGCCTAGATATGTGAGTACGTCTGTGTTGGTTTTGCTGTGGTAGGTATGTCTGATGTGTTGTATCTCTTGGTCCGGTACATGGAATGGCAATGCTGTTGACTTTGTAAGGTTGACTTTGTACCCTGACACGTCCCCATATGTTCGCAGGAGCTTTTCCAGATTGGCCATTAATAGGGTTGGGTCTGTGAGTGTTAGGAGTATATCATCCGCATATGCTGCTGCTTTAAATTGTTCATCCCCTAATTGCAAATATGTTTGGGTTGGTTCTAATGAGATGCAGGAGCGGCACTAAGACGATCGCTAACAGGAGTGGTGACAGGGGGCATCCCTGTCTCGTTCCGTTGCTCACTCGGAACAGGGATTTTGGGGCTCTTGTTATTATGGTTTGTGCTTGGAGGTCTGTGTATAGGGCCTTTCTTGCAGTGATGTAGGGGTTGGGGAAGTCTTGCGTTTGGAGCAGATGGAACAGAAAAGGTCATTGCACTCTATCAAAGGCCTTTTCGGCATCAAGGCAGAGGGCAAGGGATGGTAACTTAGAGTTTGACATGTGCCACATCAAGTCTGCACCTCTGCGTGTATTTTCATATAACTGGCGTCCCGACATGAAACCGACCTGATCTGGATGTATTAATTTGGGTAACAGAGGTGTCAGTCTCTTTGCTAATATTTTCGCGAATATTTTTAAGTCGGTGTTGATGAGGGAAATAGGTCTGTAGTTAGTGGCTAACGTGGCGTCCTTGTTGGGTTTGGGCAGTAGGATTATGTTGGCGGTAGTCATGTCGCGGTCTGGTGTTCCCCCCTGGAGGAAGTGGTTACATAGTTTGGTGATGTAGGGTGTCAGTTCTGTCTTAAATTTTTTGTAGTAGCTCATATCGTAGCCATCAGGACCTGGTGCTTTGTTTCCCTTAAGGACGGATATCGCAGCTTCTACCTCCTCATGTGTAATGGGTTCTTCCAGAGTGTTGGCCTCCTCTGTTGTTACCCTAGGTAGGTCTGTGTGAGTTAAGAAGTCTGCTATTTGGGTGATATATTGGGTCTGAGCGTCGCCCTCCAGGGGTGTGTGGTTATATAGTTTCTGGAAGTATTTTCGATTTTTCTTATGGTGGGGAGCATATTATCAAATTCAACTTGGTTATGAGTGTCCTCGTTTGGGAGGTGTGACGGCTTGCGGCTAGTTAGCAAGCGTGGTGGTCGTCACTAAGGTGGCTCTATGTCGGCTGCTGGCTGTGACCAATTTTGCTATCTATCTCGGGGGCAATGGCGAGGGGGGGGGGTCCGTTTTTTTTTTTCTTCTTTTTTTTTATGCATTAAGTGAGTATGGGGAATCACTCCATGCCCCCCTCCCTCCCCCCCTGGTGGGTCACCCCCTGGTGTCAGGTCTTTTCATCTCCCCCTTGTGTATTACCTAGCCTGGAATCCAGGCCAGCGAAATGTGCAGTCTGTGAGGGAGTGTGAGGCTCCCACCTGGGTCCTGAGGCGACCTGCTTTGTCTTTGGCAGCGGTCCAGTCTGTGGGTACTGTGTTGAGCTCGGGGAAGGTCTCTTGGGTCAGGGTAAAGCCTGGCGGTTGTTCCACCTGGATGCTCCGGAGAAATTTTTGCGGGTCCACTCCCGGCAGCAGCGTGTGATTGGCTCCAGACTTAAATGCCACCAATTTGAAGGGGTGTCCCCAAGTGTACCTGATCTCCCTTTCTGGAAGAAGTAGCGTCAGGGGCCTCCAGTTCCATCTGCGTTGTAGGGTGGTTGGAGATAGGTCCAGGTATCAGTTGATAGCGGCGTCTTGGTATGTAAGCTCTTTATTTCTTGCGTAGTTCATTACCGCTTCCTTTGTGTAGTAGTAGTGAAAGCGGATGATGATATCCCTTGGAGCCTGTCCTTCTGTTCTACGGGCTCGGAGCACTCTGTGCGCACGGTCAATTGCCCAGTGTTCATCCGGAATGCCTGGTAATAGATGCTTGAAATAATGCTCCATTTTGTCCACCAGGTCCCCTTCGGTTGGAGATTCGGGGAGACCTCGGAGCCTCACGTTATTGCGCCTAGAGCGGTTGGCTAGGTCTTCTACCATCATTTCTAGATCGGTAATTTGTTGCTCCATGGTCCTGGAGTGTGTCACCACCGTGTTGTGGGCTTGTGTGACTTGCTCCATTTTGTCTTCTAGGGCCGCCGTCCGAGCGCTCAGCGCTTGAATTTCAGCCTTTACCTCTTTGGTACTGTTGGAGATTTTGTTAGCTAGGAAATTTCTGACCTCCTGCAATTTGAGATTCGGGTATGTCACTGCCCGTTGTGGATGCTGGGGATAGGGAGCCATGAGGGCTGTGCTGGCGGCCATCTTGAGCAGCCTGTCTGCCTCGTGGTGCTGTCAGCATTTCGGCCACTGTCTTGGCGGTTTCTCTTCTATCCCCCTTTTTTTTGTTGCTCTGTTTCGCTCCGGAGTATGTGCCTGGCATTTTGTGGTATATTTAGCTGCAATCTGAGTCTCGATGCTCATGGCTGGTGCTGGATTGAGAGTGGATTTTGTGGAGCTCTGGAACTACGCGGCCATCTCGGTCGGCATCCAGACCACGCCCCCATATTTTATTTATTTTAAGAATTAAAGTATGTTTGGTTTTAAATCACTTTTTTGTTATAGACCAATTTTACAATTTTATTTTTTCCTGGCACAACATACTACAGATCTGGACAACTATTTACCATCATATCCCTGGTGGGGATTATACCACCCATGCTCAGATATTTGAGCGACTTAACGCTCTATTAAATGTGAGTATAATACATTTTTGTGCTGCATCACATATTTATGTTTACAGTGAGCACTATTGGATATTTTCTTCTTCTTTCATATACCTACCTGCACATCGAGATATACGCCTCAAAGGTTATATCCATCAGCGGGGATTGTACCGCTGCAAGCAATTTTTACTTAGAGCTAGTTTAAGCTCCATAACATGTGAGTGCTACTTTATATACTACTGTTGTGAGTCCTATTTTTTTGTCAAAACAGTCTGCACTATTATTTGTCATTTTGTGTCTCCCTACATATTTTTCCAAGCACCTTAACCAAGAACTAACATTCCCCAAGAATCCAGAAACAACTGGGATTGCGATATTTGGACTGTGAATATTTGGACATTTTTATATTATTATTATATTAATCTATCTTTTCACACCTTCTGGGGCAATCTGCTTTTTCGTATTTTATGCTAAATGATGGGCCTACCTATTGTCTTCTAAGGCTGTCACTGGGTAAAAGCATCTTCTGCAAGATGAACCAGAGGTAAGAGACCCACCGAGCTGAAATGAAGCCCCTCTTAAATTTTTAAGCATAGAAATTATGCTTTGAAAAGAAATGAAAAGAAACAAATAACCCACTTCTCAATTTCTCGCTTACTGCAGATCTGCAACTTATTCAGGGACCAGGAACTGGCTGAGATTTCTCAGACAATCCTGTCCCTCCCATACTTCTGAACTGGATTCCTGTGCATATCCCATAAACCTCACTAACAAGTAGTTTTATTCTACAACATGTTAAATGTTTAAGCACAAGTTAAATAATATTTCTAAAGAAATGGTTTGGCAGTTTAAGACATTAACAGGGTTCTTTACAAAAGTAACAATTCAAAGGGAATTTCAAATTTAAAGGGAACCTTTCTGTATCATCTGTTTAACTATTATCACGAGATGAAAAAACTGAAGAGAAGAGCATTCTACCACTGGGCCTCCACATTTGCACAGTTATAGTGGATCTGTCACTTTTAAGTAGTTCATGAAGATATAATATGAAATACTGGGTAAAGGACCACTATAGGCACCCAGACCACTTCAGCTTAATGATGTGGTCTGGGTGCCAGGTCCAGCTAGGTTTAACCCTTTTTGCTGTAAACATAGCAGGTTCAGAGAAACTGCTATGATTACATTAGGGTTAATCCAGCCTCTAGTGGCTATCTCATTGACAGCCCCTAGAGGCGCTTCCGCGCTTCTCACTGTGATTTTCACAGTGAGAAGACGCCAGCGTCCATAGGAAAGCATTGGAATGCTTTCCTATGGACTGACTGAATGCGCGCGCGGCTCTTGCCGCGCATGCGCATTAAGCCAGGGACATCAGAAGAGGGAGGAGAGTCCCAGTGCCGAGGGAGCCCGGCACTGGAAAAAGGGTAAGGGATTAACCCCTTCCTCCCCCCTCAGCGCCACGGGTGCGGGACCCTGAGGGTGGGAGCACCGTCAGGGCACTTTAGTGCCAGGAAAACAAGTACCGTATATACTCGAGTATAAGCCGAGTTTTTCAGCACATTTTTTGTGCTGAAAAACCCCAACTCGGCTTATACTCGAGTCAATAGTCGTCCGTTCAGCACCTCGGTCAGCTCCCACTGTAAGTCTCGCGAGAGCCGCGGCTCTCGCGAGACTTACAGTGTGAGCTGATAGAGGAGCTGACCGGACCGGCGCAGAGGAGGAGAGAGCTGACAGGAGCTGCAGGAGAGGTAAGTAAACTCTCTGACAGCCCCCACAGCCCCAGTCTTTATTATGGCAATGCAAATTGCCATAATACAGACTATTGACTCGAGTATAAGCCGAGGAGCTGCAGGAGAGGTAAGTAAACTCTCTGACAGCCCCCTCCTCCCCCCCACTGAACTACCAATGCCACTAGACCACTAGGGAAGGAGGGCTATGTATAAAGCAGGGAGGGGGGACCAAAAAAAAATAAAAATAAAAATATTACAAATAAAATAATAAAAAAATATTTAAAAAAAAATTAAATAAAATAAAATAATACAAATTAATCATAAAAAATATTAAAATAATAAAAAAAATAAAAAAATTGCCCACTCCCCACCAAGGCTCTGCAACACACACACACACACACACACACTGCATTCATACACACACGCTGCACTCATACACACATGCTGCATTCATACACACACTGTAAATAACACTGTAAATAAATATTCAATATTTAAATATTAAATATTCACACATACTCATACACACATACACACACGCACACACACGCACACATACACACTGCACACATACATATACTGCACTCATACATACACTGCACTCATACACACACTGCACTCATACACACACGCTGCATTCATACACACACTGCATTCATACACACACACGCTGCATTCATACACACACGCTGCACTCATACACACACGCTGCACTCATACACACACGCTGCACTCATACACACATGCTGCATTCATACACACACTGTAAATAAATATTCAATTAATATAATTTTTTTAGGATCTAATTTTATTTATACATTTACCAGTAGCTGCTGCATTTCCCACCCTAGTCTTATACTCAAGTCAATAAGTTTTCCCAGTTTTTTGGGGTAAAATTAGGGGCCTCGGCTTATATTCGGGTCGGCTTATACTCGAGTATATACGGTATGTTTTCCTGGCACTATAGTGGTCCTTTAAGACTGCATTGGAATTTCACTGCAATAGATCTCTATAGACCTCAGCACTGTACTCACTTGCATGCACGAGACATGGCTCAAGGCAGCCGAAGCGTCAGAAATTGAAGAGGACCTGCAACATAACCATGGCAGTGATCTCGAGGGACAGCCGGAGGCAAGTAAAACTCACCTCCTCTGCACCCATCAACCACCAGGCCCACACCAGATCTGTCTGTTTTGGGGGTCTTTGCAAATTAAGCAAAGACCCTCGTTATTGACAGATCTGCTTTCATAGATGCACAGAGTACCTGTTAGGCCCCCAGCCCGCGCACCTCTTGTGATCGGCGGCTTCGGGTTCCCGCTCGCCGCTCGCCGCTCATGGCAGCATCAGTTACCTGCTCACCGCGAGCGCCGGCTTCTAGTGCCTGCTCACCATGAGCGGCTGTTTCACTCAGGGCGGACCCCTCAGGCATTCTCTCTGACGCGTTTTAAAAATGCAGCCGAGCACTGCACATGGTAATGATATCCAGGTTCAAAATGGAAAGGTCAAGTGCCTCCCACGTTTTTGGTTAATTCAAAATGAAAATTAACCAATCAGAAATAGCTCATGCTTATTTAAGCTTACCTCTCCCGTACCTTGCTGCCCTGTTGTGGTCTTTTGATAGCCCAATAGCGTGTTTACTCTGTCTGTTGGTTACCGAATTGTGGCTTGTCTCACCATTTATCCGACTTTCTCTGATCCTTGAACTCGGCTTGTCTTATCGTTATTCTGTTTCTCTGTTTCCCTCTGACTTTGGTGTTTACTCTGATTTCTTTTTATTTGCATAGCCGGGCCACTCTAAGGACCGGTACTGCAATTCCTTAGTCTGTGATCTATCAGTGTGTCTGGTTCCGGAGATCGTGACATTACCTCCCTTTATTGTAGTCTTCTGTCTTCATCCAGCTGCTGCACGTTGGGTGGATGCCTCCTGCTTTTCATACATATATATATGACCAAAATTCAGAACAACGTGTTAAATTTGGATGTAATGTATTTACTATGAATTCACTTTTATTTAGCCTGTACTGAATTACTCATTTAACTCACACCCTATAATATTACTATACCTATAATATTACCTAAAACAGATTCAGCAGACGCCATGCCTTGCTATAAATTCCGGTTAAAAGAATACACAAAGTCCATTTATTATGTTTATTAAAAGGAGTAGTAATGCCTGTAATTATTGAACACATAAAATAAATTTGTGGAGAGCAAAAATAAGTCGCAAGAGTGCACTGAGGACGGACAGCAGCTGAAATAGCCTGCCCTTCGGTGGGTCCCCGCTCAGAACTCAAGCTGGTTTTAGCTCATCTTGTGCCATTAAAGAGAGAACATCTCTGAAGCATATCAGACTGGTCCCACCCATACGGGCAGTCCAGATCCGAAATGCCAGCAAGTTCCCTCTGCACGAGAGATACAGCAACCCCAGACGATCGTTTCAACCTTGTTAGGCATCATCAGTGAGGCATAGCTGATATCTCTCTAGGCACCGTGAGCAAGGGGTCCACGTCTGGATTACCCTTTAAAATTGTGGAGAGCAAAAATAAGTCGCAAGAGTGCACTGAGGACGGACAGCAGCTGAAATAGCCTGCCCTTCGGTGGGTCCCCACTCAGAACTCAATTCCTTTCATTTCTGTCCAAGAAGAGAGATTGTATTACAGTTTTTTTGTCTGCTAGTATGTGAGTGTATTGGTACGTGATAAAAAAAGGTCCCATATACAATCCAGAACAATAGGATTGAGTGACCGGTTGTATGATAATTACAGTCTTATTTCAAGGACATGGTCTCCATTTATGAATTAAGATTGCTATACGTCAGTCAGTTTAATTACTCTAAACTATGATATAATGTCTTGTATTTTGTAATTACCTGGGCTGGCTTCTTTTTTATTTTTATTTTATTTTGATCTCCTCTATTATTCTGTTAATTAACTGTTTAGTTTAAATACTTTAAGAGACACTTTAGGCACCAGAACCACTACAGCTTAAATGGACACTACCGGTACCCAGCGCATTCATCTCATCGAAGTGGTCTGGGTGCAGTATCCCTATCCCCTTAAGCCTACAATGTAATACATTGCAGTTTTAGATAGGGTTAATGCTGCCTCTAGTGGCTACCAGACAGCCACTAGGGGTGCTCCCTGAAGTTTTACTGAGCTTTACTCTGTGAAATGACGCTGGACATCCTCACGCTTTGTATTAGGGAAGGCCTAATGCAGAGATGTTGACTTGTAAAGCTTTGGATCGGCTGACATCATCACTGTAGGTCCCCCCACTAAACCTAAATAAAAACTGGAAAAAAACGGACTGCCTAAGACCCAGTGTCAGACAGGGGACCCCATGCTGACCTAGCCTTCTCCACCACACACAACACTTAGCCACTAAACACACACTCACCACTTACAGAAACAGAGCCTGGGGCAACTTTAATCCGTCTCTAAAGCAATGATGAGAAGTCTGTTGGCACCCAAAGACCGGTAGTTCATACTTCATGTATATTAAACAAGGTTTTTCACTAAACTCAGGAGTTTTATGGATTGCATTCAAATGAGAAAAGCAAGGCAATATCAGGGGAAATACCTGATCAGCAAAAATGTTTCAACTCATAGTCACGACCTGGATATTTTTGCATCAGATATGCCATTTGGCATAAATTCACAAAAATATAAAGTTTAGTGAATAACCTTGTGTGTGAATAGTTGGAGATTAAATGTGAATTTCAATTTTCAGGTGAATATATGTTTAACAGTGTCCACAATTAAAAACAAATGAAAGATTACTATATATAAAAAAAAAACAACAACCAGGAAAGCTGTGATTTTAATGAAGTAAAGGAGAGAAATATTTCCCATTCCTGGCTAATCATGGCAGCATTTAACATATGGGTTTAGCTCCTCCCTCTAACCCTCAGGACAGGAAACACAATCAATCAAACAATTAAGCCTACCTTCCCCTACTATATTAGGTACCCCAGTATCCTCCACACCTCAGTCTTTTCCTGTCCTCCTAGCCCTAGGACAGTTTATATATTTATTTTTTTTCCTTTTTCTCTCAGTTTATCTGAAATATTTTTTTTTTTTTGCTCACCTGACCATGTTTGATATGGTCTTGTCCCTGTGGAGGTCAGCCTCCCTCCTCAGGAAGCCCAGGCACATGTAGCCCAATCTCCATGGAGTTGGGAACCCCTGGGAGCCTGGGTGGTTAGTTCCACAGGCTGTGGGAATCCTCTGGCGTCCTGTGTGTGCTTCAGACCTCGATCAGACGATCAGCATGACGGTAAGACGCTCGCGCATGCGCAATGCGTCCAACCGGACTCAGAGTAAAATTTGCCCAAAATTTTCCAAAATGGCGGTTCCGCGATCTCACGACCAAGTGCGCATGTGCGATCCTTTAAAGGTGCAGAGCGGGAAATTTGAAATGGCGGTTTTCAGACTTAAAAACGCTCGTTTTCAGTTCCCTTTACAGATACAGTGCTCTAGTAGACTGTTCTTAAATCTCTGCAGGTAAGTGAATTACTTTTCTTTTAAAATCTTCATAATATTGGGCTGGGAATACATTACCTTTTTTTTAATGTTCTTAGCCCTACAGTCAGTATGGATCCATCATCCCCTTCTGCAAAATCAACGAGATCTGCTATAGGTCATAGGTGAGCAATGTTTTTTATGTTTTCTTCACGTTACAAAAAGAGTGCATAGAGGGTACAGTCTTATGACTTCTGTTTCTTACAGCCCTCGTGACCGGTCCTGTCCCAGATCCCCATCGAGGAGAAGGGAAAAACCGGCAGCCTGCCCGGGATGTGGAGCAAGGCCTATGGATAACGGCAGGCTCTGCAGAAGATGCTTAGCCATGGTCGCAGGTGAATCTGATCGCCAGAAGTCACCGCAAGCCTCTACCTCCTCAGCAAAGGATATTGCGTATTGGATTAAGCAAGCAGTGGTAGAGGGAATTGCTGAATCTCACAAGAATAAGAGATCAAGAGGTGAGACCTTCGGCATGGATTCAGATCAGTCTGAAGACGAATACAGACAACCTTCAGCGTACCAGGATTTAGAGCCAATCTCTTCCAGCGAAGAGGAGTATATGGAACAACCTTGCTCCTTGGACTCCAAAGCTATGGAGCATTTGATTATGGCTGTTAGACGTACATTAGATTTGCCGGAAGAGGCCAAAGAATGTTCGGCTTCTGACAGACATTTTGGAGATTTGCATAAGAAAAGACCTTCCTTCCCAGTTCACAGCTCGATTAAAGACCTGATGAGGAACGAGTGGCAAATTCCTAGTAAAAGGATTACTAGTCAGGGAAGGCTTTCAAAGTTATACCCGATCAAAGAGGAGGATTCCAGATTGTGGACTACGGTCCCTAAAGTGGATGCTCCTATCATTAAGGTTGCTAAAAGATCTACGCTTCCGATTGATAGCAATGCTTCCCTTAAGGAGCCCATGGATAAAAGGATAGATGCTGATTTATCTAAAGCCTTCATGACAGCGGGTTTAGGTTGCCACCCGGCCGTATCCATCTCTGCTTTGTCTAGAGCCATGCGTTCCTGGTTGCTTGACTTGGAGGATGACATCGATAAAGGTGTTAGTAGACGTCAGATGGCAGAATCCTTAAGGGATATCAAACTCGCCAGTGACTGGCTTTTGGAATCCTCCACTGACCTTATTAGAATTCTTTCGAAGGTTATGGCCCATTCAGTCACCGCTAGACGGGCGCTTTGGCTAAGGTCCTGGGGGGCAGACCTTTCCTCTAAGAATAATTTATGCTCACTTCCCTTTATGGGAGAAGTGCTTTTTGGGAAACCGCTGGATGAAGCTATTAAGAAAGCAGCGGAGGTTAAACAGGTCATGCTGCCTCAAGATAGACGTCCTAAGAGACCTCATTTGGACCGCAGACCTTTTAGGGATCAAGGCTACTTTAGAGAAAGTAAGATCTACAGACCAGGCAGAGAATTCTCTAGGCATTCCAATTGGAAGAGCGGCCAGAATGTAAAATCCTCTAGGGGCAAGACGCAGACTTCTTCCTTTCGCCCCAACAAGCAGTTCTGAAGGTGGCTTACTCCAGGTTCCTCGAGTGGGAGCACGTCTTTCATTCTTTCAGAGGGCCTGGGAAATCATTCCAGATGCTTGGGTCAGATCCATTATCAGCGGAGGTTATCATCTGGAATTCGAAGAATATCCGCCTCCTCCAAGGTTTGTTCGCACAAGGCTTCCTGCCAACATCCAAAAAAGAGAGATTCTGAGTCTCTATGTCTACAATCTTCTTATGGAAAAGGCCATCGTACCTGTACCCATGAGAGAAAGATTCCAGGGTTATTATTCTCCTCTGTTTTTGGTCAAGAAACCGGAAGGAAAATGGAGACCTATTCTAGACCTCCACCAGCTCAACCTTTACCTCAGAGTCAGAAGATTTCGCATGGAATCCATTTGCTCCATCATCCCTGTTGTTCATCACCAAGATTGGATGATATCAGTAGATCTCAGGGATGCCTATTTTCATGTCCCTATCACGATCGCCCATCAAAGGTTTCTCAGGTTTTGTGTCCGGAAAGAACACTTTCAATTTCAGGCCCTTCCTTTTGGTATAAGCACGGCCCCAAGGACCTTCTCGAAGGTTCTGGTCACCATCATTGCCTTGCTCAGAAAAGAAGGTGTAGCGGTGTTTCACTACCTGGACGACATCCTGGTAGTGGCCCCGGACCTAGGAATGATATTTCAACACAGACAACTAGTCCTCGACACTCTATCTCATTTCGGTTGGCTCATCAACTACGAGAAGAGTCACTTGCATCCTTCAAGAGAACTAATATTCCTGGGAGCGAATTTCAATACAGACACGGCGATTGTATCTCTCGCACACGACAGAAAGATCGTACTTCAAGATCGGATAAGAGACTTCAGACTGAAGACTTCGGCCTCGGCAAGAGAGTTTATGAGGCTCCTGGGGACTCTCTCCTCCACGATAGAGCTTGTCAGGTGGGCGCAGTGGAACCTTCGCCCTCTTCAACAATTTTTTCTGAAAAATTTCAGGACCAGCTCGAGGGATTGGGAGTCACTGATTCACATTCCTTCGGCTCTGAAACAGAAGCTCCTTTGGTGGATGTCGTGGGAACATATCTCCCGAGGTTTCCCCTTACGAGAAATAGACTGGGTGGTCATTACGACGGATGCCAGTCTGACAGGTTGGGGGGCACATTTAGGCAATCGATTTTTTCAAGAAAAATGGCCACCGAAAACTCAATGCTTGCCTTCCAACATCAGAGAACTAAGAGCTACTTTCCTGGCTCTTCTTCATTTTCAACAGGTCATCAGGCATTGCTGGGTCAAGTTGAGAGTGGACAACAAAGCAGCTGCTGCCTACATAAACCATCAAGGCGGAACAAGGAGTGTAGCCCTGATGAGAGAGATCGTTCCCATTATGACCTGGGCTCAGAATCATGTGGAAGGCCTGTGTGCCACCTATCTTCCAGGGAAGGAGAATGTATTAGCGGATTTCCTCAGCAGACACCTGATAGAAGCTTCAGAATGGCAACTTTCCAAGAGGATCTTCGCCCAGTTGGTCCAGAAGTGGGGTCTTCCCCAAGTAGACCTCATGGCAACCTATCAGAATGCGCAGGTTCCATGCTTTGTGTCAAGGAGATACCATCCAATGGCAGTTGCTCAGGATGCTCTATCCATCAGTTGGGTGTTCAATCTGGCTTATGTCTTCCCTCCGATTCCGCTCATACACGCTGTTCTGAGAAAGATCTCCAAAGAACATTGCAAGGTGATAGCTGTTCTTCCCTTCTGGCCTCGTCGTCCTTGGTTTCCCCTGTTGCAGAGACTATCGATGGACCTGCCTTGGGAACTTCCAATATCAGAAGACCTGCTGATTCAGGGTCCAGTGTTTCATCCGGAGCCTCACAAATTCAGGCTCCATGCATGGCTATTGAGAGGAAGTCTCTAGTTGAACATGGCCTTTCGGACCAGGTTATCTCAACCCTGTTACGTTCCAGGAATCCTTCTACTTCTTCTACTTACCATAAGGTATGGGAAGCCTTTGCACGATGGTGTAATTCCACGGTTCAAGATTTAAGTTCCCCTTCCGTGTCTCAGGTTCTGGGTTTCCTTCAAGCAGGCCTGGAGAGAGGCCTTCAACTTAACACGCTTAAAGTGCACTGCTCGGCTCTTTCAGCTCTTTCTGGTGTTCGTTGGGCATTAAATCCTATTGTGATTCGTTTCTTCAAAGCTGTCATTAGGATTAGACCTCCTATCAAGGGATTCTCGGCTCCTTGGAATCTGCCTCTGGTTCTGCAGGCCTTGACGGAACATCCCTTCGAACCTATCGATGAGGTCCCTATGCAGGTTCTTTCTCTAAAGACCCTGTTGTTACTGGCCTTGGTATCTGCTAGGAGAATGTCAGATATCAGAGCACTGTCTTCTGAGCAACCGTTCACTACCTTCTTCGATGATAGAGTTGTGCTACGCCCTAGACCTGAGTTCCTTCCTAAGGTTGTTACTTACTTCCACCTGAATCATGAGATTGTCCTGCCGGGGTATTTTCAGGATCCATCATCTCCTGAAGAAGTAAGATGCCATACACTGGACCTGAGGAGGTGTCTTTCCACATATATTGGACGTTCAGCTAATTGGAGAAAGTCTCCCCAATTGTTTGTGATTCCTTGGGGTTCTCGTAAAGGTGAAGCAGCCTCTGTCGCTACCCTTCGTTCCTGGACCGTTCAGGCTATTTCTAGAGCTTACAGGTCGAAACAGGTTCCGGTTCCCAAGGACATCAAAGCTCATTCCACAAGGTCCATTGCTACTTCATGGGCTGCAGAGTCTGGGGTTTCTGCAGAGAGCATTTGTAAAGCTGCCAATTGGTCGTCTTTGAAGACCTTTGTACGTCACTACAGAGTGGATGTCTCTTCTCATTCTGACTCAGAGTTTGGCCTTTCGGTCTTGAACTCTTATAAGCCTTAAGTGGATATTAAACAATTTTTGTAGCATGACTTACCCTCCCTGAGTGGTTATTGCTTTGGGAATCCCATATGTTAAATGCTGCCATGATTAGCCAGGAATAGATAAAATTTATTTATACTTACCGTAATTTTCTTTTCCTGGCTATTATTCATGGCAGCATTTGGTCTCCCGCCCTCTCTTGGTTTATTTGTCTTGTTACTGGACTGAGGTGTGGAGGATACTGGGGTACCTAATATAGTAGGGGAAGGTAGGCTTAATTGTTTGATTGATTGTGTTTCCTGTCCTGAGGGTTAGAGGGAGGAGCTAAACCCATATGTTAAATGCTGCCATGAATAATAGCCAGGAAAAGAAAATTACGGTAAGTATAAATAAATTTTCTCTATTGTGCGGCTGTGAAATTGCAGTATGTCACATTATAAAACTAGCAATGCTCTTTGGAGAATGTGCCTTTTTAGTGTAGATGATCCTTCCTGGGAAGTGTTCACTGTTATCGCTCCCTATTTACTACCCACCTCTCTGTGTTCATCCCTTGCTCTTTACTTATACCTGTTGAGCCTTTCTTCCCAAACTCTTACTAAATTCTTTAAATACATGCTCTAACACCAGACATTTAAATCTTACTTCCACCTTCTCTTCCTTTTTCATCCCTCTACTTCTGACAGCTGGTGATGCCTCTCCAAACCCCGGTCCCTCTTCCTCTAACCTACCTTGTGCTAACACCGGAAACCACAACAATCTGATATCCATCCCATGCAGGCCTGGACTGGCCATCGGGAAATGCCCGGTGGGCCACGGTGACTCTCCTGTATCCCTCGCTCCCCAGCCAGTGGCCGTATATACACTGCTGTTGGCCAATGAGGGAGATCTTTAAATTCAGCACCGGCCAGTCATGTTCTGCTACTTTTCCACCTTGTCTCCCCACTTGATGCCATTGCTATTGTGTTTTTATACCCCACCTCCTCTAGACTATCAGCGTGGGGGAAAGGTGTAACCTATTGTTACTGTATAATTTTGTAATTGTCTCATTTATTATTTCCACTTTTCATAATATTGTAAAGCGCTGCGAGATAGGTTGGTGCTATATAAATACCAATAATAATAATAATACGCTGAATAAAATGAGTGAGAATTCAAGGCGAGTTCAAAGTGAATTTCAAATTTGAGGCCAGAGTACCTGAATGGAAAGTATAGCAACATTAAAATTCACTATTAATTCACCTTAAAATTCTCACTTTAATGAAAAAACAGGTAAACTAGCAAATTAAACCCGAATTACAAAACCTAAAATAGCAAATTTTATAAAAAAAATTTAATATGGCTAAAGTGAATAATTAGCCATGTGTGTGGCAGAAAATTGTAAAAATCCAAAAATTAGGCAAAAAGAGGTGATTTGGATAAAAATAGGGTCCTCTAAGTACCATAACCACTTCACAGCCCCATATTGTGATATGTTGGGACAGCACTCACTCACTGAAAGTGCTCTCAGCCAATGAATATTGCCTCAGCCCAGTGCCCCTGGGAGGCTCACACTGCGCATGCGCAAAACTCCCGACGGCCCTGTGTCACACATGCGCAGGTCTCTCAAACGTCTCATATGGCGCATGCGCAGACGTTCTCCGCCGCTCAGACTCAGTTGTCGCGAGACTCGCGGTAATATGGCCGCTGCGTTCCGGGCTCCGCTGTGCTGAGGGGAAGCTAAGGGCCCCCCCATTACACGCCTCCCGCATGTGCGGGCCCCTGCCGCCCTCGCTCCGTGTCGCCACCCGCCAGCCATGACCGGAGAGAAGCTCCGCCCCCTGCGCCGGGGCCACAAGCCCAGTAAGGAGGAGGACCTGCTGGAGCCCGAGGAGGAGGCCACTGCCGGCGGCACCTTCCCCCGTCTGGGCAAAGGGGGCCACAAGCCGAGCCGGGCCCCTGCCAGCGACAACAAGTACCCGCTCCATGAGGCCGTGTACAAAGGGGACATCCGCCGACTCTCTGCCCTGCTCCGGACACACAGCCTGGGGGACAAGGACAGCCACGGTGAGAGCCAAGGCTGGCCGAGAGTGCTAGGCATGGGGACTGTGAACAATGGTTAATGGTGGCTGAGGGTGCTAGGCAGGGGGACTTGTGACCAATGGATACTGCTGGCTGAGGGTGCTAGGCAGGGGGATGTGACCAATGGATAATGCTGGCCGAGGGTGCTAGGCAGGGGGATGTGTGACCAATGGATAATGCTGGCTGAGAGTGCTTGGCAGGTGAATGGTGTGACCAATGGATAATAGTGGCCGAGGGTGCTAGGCATGGGAAAGGTGTGACCAATGGATAATGGTGGCCGAGAGTGCTAGGCAGGGGGATGTGTGACCAATTGATAATGGTGGCTGAGGGTGCTAGGCAGGGGAAAGGGGTAACCAATGGATAATGGCCGAGAGTGCTAGGCAGGGGGATGTGTGACCAAAGGATTATGGTGGCTGTGGGTGCTAGGCAGGGGGATGTGTGACCAAAGGATTATGGTGGCTGTGGGTGCTAGGCAGGGGGATGTGTGACCAAAGGATTATGGTGGCTGTGGGTGCTAGGCAGGGGGAGTGTGTGACCAATGGATAATGCTGGCCGAGAGTGCTAGGCAGGGGAAATGTGTGCCCAATGGATAATGGTGGCTGAGGGTGCTAGGCAGGGGGAATGTGTGACCAATGGATAATGGTGGCTGAGGCAGGGGGAATGTGTAACTAATGGATAATGCTGGCTGAGGGTGATGGGGAGAGCTGTGTCCACAGCTAGGTAGGGCAATGGTGTGACCAATGGATAAGGGTGGCTGAGGGTGCTAGGCAGGGGGAATGTGTGACCAATGGATAATGGTGGCTGAGGGTGCTAGGCAGGGGGAATGTGTGACCAATGGATAATGGTGGCTGAGGGTGCTAGGCAGGGGGAATGTGTGACCAATGGATAATGGTGGCTGAGGGTGCTAGGCAGGGGGAAATGTGTGACCAATGGATAATGGTGGCTGAGGGTGCTAGGAAGGGGGAAAGGTGTAACCAATGGATAATGGTGGCTGAGGGTGCTAGGAAGGGGGAAAGGTGTAACCAATGGATAATGGTGGCTGAGGGTGCTAGGAAGGGGGAAAGGTGTAACCAATGGATAATGGTGGCTGAGGGTGCTAGGAAGGGGGAAAGGTGTAACCAATGGATAATGGTGGCTGAGGGTGCTAGGAAGGGGGAAAGGTGTAACCAATGGATAATGGTGGCTGAGGGTGCTAGGAAGGGGGAAAGGTGTAACCAATGGATAATGGTGGCTGAGGGTGATAGGAAGGGGGAAAGGTGTAACCAATGGATAATGGTGGCTGAGGGTGCTAGGAAGGGGGAAAGGTGTAACCAATGGATAATGGTGGCTGAGGGTGCTAGGAAGGGGGAAAGGTGTAACCAATGGATAATGGTGGCTGAGGGTGCTAGGAAGGGGGAAGGTGTGACAAATGGATAATGGTGGCTGAGGGTGCTAGGAAGGGGGAAGGTGTGACAAATGGATAATGGTGGCTGATGGTGCTAGGAAGGGGAAAGGTGTGACAAATGGATATGGTGGCTGATGGTGCTAGGAAGGGGAAAGGTGTGACAAATGGATATGGTGGCTGAGGGTGATGGGGAGAGCTGTGTCGTCACAGGCAGGAAATGTGTAACAAAGGGTTAGTGGTGGCTGAGAGTAATGAGAATAGCAGTTTCTTGACGGCAGGGGGGAAGGTGTAACAAAAGAGTGATGGGGAGAGCTGTATGTCGACATTGAGTCTGGCGGTGTATTATAAAGTGTGAAGGTACATGTGATATTACGTTGGAAGTGAGCTGCCCCTTCTTATGCATTAAAATTTACGAAATAAAATCTCTAAAAAAAAAAATAAATAAAATAATTGTGTCAAGCAGCAGAAGCCAAGAACATGCCATCTATTTTCTAACAATGTCACGGTGTTTAACTTCATATTGTTCTGTAAGTGCAATTGGGTTCCAGTTCTTATTCTTTGTAGTTACTTATTCTTTTAAGCCATGTATTCACTGTAAAAGGGCTCTTTGCTCACCTGTCAGCTAGCCCAGTGATAGCCAACCTTTGACATGACAGCTGTTACTATGACACTCTGACTGCTAAAGTAGCTGTTATTGACTCTGACAGCGTCTGTTGAGCTGTTTGATAGTATCTCTATATGTTCTGTGGATGTCATTGGTAGTTACAATTTATTTGTGATGTTGGCTGGCTTTCATGAGTGTTATAATCTGACATCAATTAAAGGGCAGTAAATGGCCATTATTTCTGACAAGTCTCCTATAAAGGCCATTCTTGCCCTGGCAATACTTATTAGAAATTCTTATTAGAAATTCATTGTAGTTGTTGTCCAATGTAAAACCTCTTTAGTTCTATCTTATTTATTTCTAAAATAATTTACCAGGAAAAATTTCTTTTTGCTGTTTGTATACACTCATTAACAGACTGGAAACCCGAATAATAAATCACTAATCCAAAGCGGACTCTTTGTGCTCTTGGATATACATATACGTTTTTAGGTATAGAAGAGGTGACCAATGGTTTTATATCTAGTAATACGGCTAAATAAACAATGAGTAAGTGCCACTCCTAGTCAGTGATTCATTTATTTCCTGTTGCTATGTGACATCACATTTGTCTGATGCATGTAAATGTATGTAATTCCTTAGCCTGTCAATGCCATAGTTCTAAGTTGAAAAGATTCAGTCGGATTTACTGGCTGGTGTGTGATATAGAGTAATCTGTGATAGAAAAAAACAATGGCAAAAATAAATACATTTTATGTAAGACCTCCCTGAAAAATCAGGGGTCTAAATATGGTAAGATGTTTGCCTCTGTGGCTTTTAAACACCTATCATGGTGGTACTTTAATTAAATGCTGGGTTGTGTTGTATAAGACATGGTAACCAAACAAGCAAATATTTAGGTGTTTTTTTTATTTTGTATTATTTTTTTGACACTTTGGTTATTCCAGGTACCTCCGTGTGTTTCATGTGATGTGTAGGTTATGATATGGCGCCTGGTTGTGCTTGTGGGGTTTTAAATAATCTGCAGTTAAAAAAAACAAAAAAAAACTGCTTCTTAACCGCTTAAGGACCAAACTTCTGGAATAAGAGGGAATCATGACATGTCATGTGTCCTTAAGGGGTTAAATAAATATTTTCTGTACCATAACCATTACAGCCCGAAAGTTTGGTACAGTTTGATAACTTACCTGAGTCCATCGAGGTTCCCTGTATCCAGTTTTCTCTAGCAATGACCCTTGAATAAGAATGAAACTATACCCTTTAGGAAAACCGTGTTATGCCTATAAAATGCTACTTTACTATATTGGGTATGTGAGTCCTAAGGCCACATTTTGTCAATGTATGCTTAAAGTGTACCTGCTATGGTACATACAAAATTCTTTAAATAAGAGCATAAACAAATCCTCTCTATATTATGTACAACCACATGCATAGATTTTCTTAGTGCTATTTAACTATATGGTACCTTACATGTCAATCAATTCTATAGGGTTATGTTGAAACTGAGTGGCAGGATAATCCTCCTCCGGGTGGTTCTCCTACTTTCACATATTCTATAGATTGTATACCATCACATTTTTAAATTAAAAGCAAATAAAATGATTCTTGCTAAATTACAATGTGCAGATATAAAGAAATATTTTATAGGCCGTCTTTACCAGGCTGACAACCGGATTAAGCCAGGAAGCTGCTAAATGTATCTTTAGTTCCCCATGTGTTGTCTATGACCTGCCCCAAAATGCTATTTTTTCAGAACTGATCCAGGAAGATGCTGGATGAGGTGCAGATGTGCATGTTCCATACATCAGCCTGTATTCTTTGGTGGACATGCGTGTAAATGTATACTTTTTTAAATGTCTGGACATTTTTATCTATTTTTCATACTTTTTTAATTTTATATTGACCTTTTTTTTTATTCTTTCATTAGTTATCAGTTGTTTCTGCTTTATTGAATATACACCTATTTCTGTGTTACAGTGATATCTAAAGAGATTTGCAATAAACAGCTTAACATACATGAATCGGTGTATATGTAGTATGATCAGGGGCACCTTTCTGTCTGTCTTCTTATGAGTGTCCTGTCTTAAATGGTTTGTAGTATTGTTTCTTAGGGTTTTTTAATGATTTTTTTTTTTTTAAATATATAATGTCCCCCCCTTCTCATTTAACCATTAATGCAGGTTTTAGTGCCTTCCAAACATTGCACATATATATACTCTGATAGTCATGTTTCCATTTGAGAAAGCTTTGCATTTCATTGCGGTGCATCAGAAAAAAAAATGGTAAAAAGTGTCTTGTATCCTTAAAATGTATGATGGGCTCTGGAACAGAATGCAAGAGTGACCCAGTTCTCTGCTTAGTCCATTTGTAACAGGATGTGGTCAAGTCAAGCATGAAAACAGCAGGACTATCACAACGTACCAAATGTTCAATCTGAGATTCATTGAACCATTCTATCTGCAATTGTTTTGACTTTTACTTCCTGCTTTGAAGGTGGTCACTGCGTGTTGGATCTTGGCCTGATTGAGTAATGGGAACAGAAGCTGTGTTTTATTGAGTAGAAATCAGATAAACAGCAGTTGGCTTATTTTGTTCTGAGCAATGAATTTTTTAGAAATGGCTCTTCGTTGAACATATTTTAGATGTATAACCTCTATCTAAAGATTATAATTCTGTGGAGTGGATTCCTTTAGCAAGTATGAATTGTTTGTGAGTTATATGTGTGAAAGGCAGACCTATGAGCTGGTGTGTATTTCGATCATTGTATCAATTCATATTAATCAGTTACATGTTAATTCCAAGGGCTGTGGAACAATATTCTCTTTTCTGAAACAGACTGAAAATACAGCTCATATAATCCTGTTATGACATGACTCATGCACTGTATTAATGCATTTACTTATATTTCAATGGTGTTTATTGCCCCCATACGTTATTTTTTAGTTATTAATGTTTTTATTCACATTCCATTCAATAAGAGTGAAGTGGCTATCCTGGAGCTAGTTCTATTTTTTTATTTTTTTTATTTAACCTTATTCAAGCCTGTGTTTTAATAAATAACTCCCTTGTTCAGAGTATTAAGATGTACAGAGGGTTTAATTTTTTTTTTTTTTTTTTTTTAATGGAATGTTTGCTATTTTTAAATATAAATTCTGGGCATGTTTCAAAGGACGTACAATATTGCCACAATTATTTTTAAATAATTAGTTTGGCTGCCAGTAAATCCTTTGAGGAAAAGCACTTGTGGTGCTCCTTTTACAACAAATTAATAGCTTGGGGAAACTTTCTACTTAACCCCTTAAGGACCAAACTTCTGGAATAAAAGGGAATCATGACGTGTCAGACATGTCATGTGTCCTTAAGGGGTTAAAGACATTCACTGTTTCAGCTTGCGTATCAAAATGATTTGTCGCATCTACTTTTCAGGAGGGGTTTTGGGAAAATGTATAATTTTCTTAAATTCCAACTAATTGTAATGATTTCCTTTTTTTTTATGTTGAAGATGCAAACTGCATTCTGAAAGCTGCATCTGTAAGAGAATATTTTGCAGTTTACACGTGCATGTTCTGCTGATCTGCTTTATGCAACTCTATAAATGAGACCTAAAAAGAGCACATACACATACATGTACTGACTGACCTAGGTAAGCAACTGTATTTCTGGTGCCTCCAGCCTCTCTACGTGGGGCAAAGGCAGCATGGGAGAAAATCTCACTAGTGTGGTTATGTAGAGTGCACAGAAACAGAATGGGATAGTATGATTGAGTTAGGACATAATTCCTAGCTGGTTTGACCTGCATTGATACAGTAACTTATTACCGGGCATTATAACTTACTCTACAAGTGGCTAACTTAATCTGATTTTGTAAATACTAATTTCACTGGATATTTCACTGTGTGTATATGTATGTGTGTATATATATATATATATATATATATATATATATATATATATATATATATATATATATACACACAATATCTTTCATTCACAAAGCTGCTCAAGAGAAACCTTTTTCTTATTTATTTTTTTAATTTGATCTATTTTTTTTACTTTTTTTTTACCCCTTTTTTTTTCTCCTCTATTTCTGCTTTGACACACAAAAATAAGAAAAAATTGTCTAATCGGACTATCAATTGCCACCCGCATAAATTATTGATCAAATATTGGTGGATCCACCGGCCTGTATATGAACTACCATTTACCATGACTCATAAAGTTATATTTATAGGGTGTGTGTATATAGGATATGTTGTCCATATTTTGTGTATATATTATAGGGACACTATAGTCACCTGAACAACTTTAGCTTAATGAAGCAGTTTTGGTGTATAGAACATGCCCCATGCAGCCTCACTGCTCAATCCTTTGCCATTTAGGAGTTAACCCCTTCAGGACGGAGTCAATAGTGCACGTTCTGATCAAAATAAAACGTAAACAAAAACTGGAATTTGCGCTATGTCTGTTCACCCGTAGTTCCCCTCTTTCATATTATATGCACCCACACTTATTATATATCATTTTGTTCAGGAGAAACAGGGCTTTAATTTATCATTAACTAATCATATATGGAACATAATTCATTATGAATAAAATTAAAAAAAATTTGAGAAAATAAGATTTGTTTTAAAAATTAGCATTTCCGTCTGACATTTTAGCTGTGAATGTCATAATACTGTTAGGTTTTACTGCACAAAAATGCACATATTTGTAATCAGCGATGTCTCACGAGTACAACAGTATCCCCTATTAGCAGGTTTTATGGTGTTTTGGAAAGTTACAGGGTCAAATATAGAACGTTCCATTTTCAAATAGAAATTTGCCAGATTGGTAATGTTACCTTTGAGACGGTGTGGTAGCCCAGCAATGAGAATTACCCCCATAATGGCATACCATTTGAAAAAGTAGACAACCAAAGGTATTGAAAGTGGGGTATGTTTAGTCTTTTTTTAGTAGCCACTTAGTCACAAACACTGGCCAAAGTTAGCGTTCATATTTGTTTTTGTGTGAAAAAAGCAAAAAATGAATATTTGGCCAGTGTTTGTGACTAAGTGGCTACTAAGAAAGACTGGACATACCCCACTTTCAATACCTTGGGTTGTCTACTTTTGCAAATGGTATGCCATCATGGGGGTAATTCTCATTCCTGGGCTACCATACGCTCTCAAACGCAACATAACCAATCTGGCAAATTTCAATGTCAAAAAAATGAAATGCAAGCCTTATATGTGACTCTCTAACTTTCCAAAACACCATGAAACCTGTACATGGGGGGTACTGTTATTCTTGGGAGACTTCACTAAACACAAATATTAGTGTTTTAAAACAGTAAAACATATTACAACAATAATATAGTCCATAAAAGTGCAGTTCGTTTGTAAAAAATGCAAAAAACGTCACTTTTACTTAAAATATCATCGTTGTAATACAATTTACCAATTTGAAACACTAATATGTGAGTTCAGCAAAGTCTGCCGAGTAAAACAGTACCCCCCATGTACAGGTTTTATGGTGTCTTGGAGAGTTACAGGGTCAAATATAGTGGATGCGAATTAAATTCTCTGCACTTTCTCCCTGTGTTGTCAGGTATGTCAAACAAATTTTAATTAATCAAATCACCTAATTATGTTAAAAGATTACTTAAATATACACGTAGAATTTTAATATATATGCATTTATAGGTATTTAAATTCTACGTGTATACTAATGTAATCTTTTATGTAATTATATGTATTTATATATATATATATATATGTATATATATATATATATATATATATATATATATATATATATATTTTATTTATTTGCGGTTATTTGTATTTTATATATAGAATGTCATTCTAAGTGTATTTTGTTACCAATATATACATTAATAACAAAATACAGTTAGAATGAAATTACATATGTATATATAATTTATATTAAATTTTGTTTCAATATTTTATTTTTATTTATTATTGTAATTATACGTATTTATATATATGTGTATATATCTATTATATATATGTAACATCATTTTAAGTGTATTTTAATACTAATATATGTATTTATATTAGTATTAAAATACACTATGTATGACGTATGTGTATATATATGTATGTATATGTATATGTATGTATATATATATATATATATATATATATATATATATATTTTATTTTACAACATGTTTACATTTTTTTTTTTTTTTTTTTTTTTTTTACAGATCCCACCAGCAGGGGGACTGTCTGATATTTTAGACAGTCCCCCTGCTGGCAGATCCACAGCCAGCTATAGAGGGCCATGTGATCGCTCTTTAAGCGATCACATGGCCCCTGGGGGCCTGATTTGCCGTGGGGTGGCTGCCTGGGCTGTGAGGCAGTCCTCCCGAAGCGGAGCGCCGGTAAGGTAAGTATACCGGGCGCTCCAGGGCTTAAAGCCGTTACGGCGTTCTATGCCGTCACAACGGCTTTAAAGCCCACTTAAAGCGTGACGGCATAGAACGTCGTAACGGCGGGAAGGGGTTAAATCCCTTTGTTTATGAACCCTAGTCACACCTCCCTGCATGTGACTTGCACAGCCTTCCATAAACACTTCCTGTAAAGAGAGCCCTATTTAGGCTTTCTTTATTGCAAGTTCTGTTTAATTAAAGATTTTCTTATCCCCTGCTATGTTAATAGCTTGCTAGACCCTGCAAGAGCCTCCTGTATGTGATTAAAGTTCAATTTAGAGATTGAGATACTGTAGCGGAGAGCCGATCTTGCACAGCTATTCTCCACTAGAGATTCCAGTGAGGCTCAGGAACAAGGTGATGTTAAGTCTATAGGCAAGGTTTCCAGCAGGTAAAGTAATACAGCAGTATCCCCATCGCAATCCCAATAACTGGACGACACACAGTTTCAGGAGTAGACTGACAAGCTTTATTCCACAGTTCCTTATAAAGCCCTTTCCCATGCAAGGGAGGAGGTTCTAACACTTAAGACATTATCCAATCTCTAAGTAGTAACCTCCCACAGATCTCCTCCCCTCCTCTAGCATCATAATCCCCTTATTGTGTACACAGTTTTCCCCGAGTTTTGGATGTACCCTAAATACTTGGGGTACATCCACAAATCCAACATCCCCAGATAGCTCTATTCTGGGGGACCAACATACTTAAAAATTAGCCCATTCGGATGAATGGTTCGTGAGATATGGGGTTCCAAAGATTTGACCGACCGCATGGGTAAAGTATCCGAAAACAGTTCCATGCATTTTGGCCCTGCGGTCGGTCACAAACAAGGGAATGAAAACAGGCGAATTGCCTGTGTTATAGAGCCTGGAGAGGGGTTTGAATGAATTCCCTTGTTTATGGGGCTCTTTCTACCGAACGGCGGGTCATTCGGTAGTTTCCATACGAATTTCTGGAAGTATGGAGGTCTCAGCGGTGTTTGCCTAGTCAAGTGTCCGATTTTAGTTCCAGACACTCGACGGCAAAACACCGCTGTTCGGTAGTTTAAGATGGCCGCCGCCACGTGTTTGTTTCCCGAATGGCGGCCACCCAGAGGACAAAGACCACACTGCACTGATTGCCAATTACCTGTTTGCAACATTGTTGCAAACGGTAATTGGAGGCACACTCATTCCTGGGTGGTCTGGTTGTTCGGTAGTTTCATTCCCTTGTTTTATTTGAATGATTCTACCGAACAACTAGAGGAATACAATTCTTTACATACATTTAACTGTCATTATACCCGGATACCATGCTTTCTATACATGTACATACACATTAAACCAGCCATATGACCAAATACACTTATTCTCATACATGTCATGGGACAGCCCGGTACCAATCCGCTACACTGCTCCCCCTTGCCCACAAGCCGGCATACACAGTCTGATCCAACACGGATCGGCTTGGGGATGTCCGGGGGCTCACGGATCATTTCTCTAAGTCAGTTTGTCTTGACAACCCGTCAGCATTTCCATTCTGCTTACCCGGCCGGTACTGGATATTAAAGTCAAAAGGCTGTAGCGCCAAACTCCAGCGCAGCAGCCTGGCGTTGTCTCCAGCCACCCGGTTCAGCCAGACTAACGGGTTGTGATCCGTGAGCAAGGAAAAGGGCTGTCCATATAAATAGGGTTGTAGCTTCTTTAGGGCCCACACCACAGCCAGGCATTCCTTTTCGATGGCGGCGTAGCTTACTTCTCGAGGTAACAGTTTGCGACTGATGTAAGCCACTGGATGTTCCCCGCCATCGGCCCCGACTTGACTCAGTACTGCCCCCAATCCAAACATAGAAGCGTCTGTGTGAACAAGAAAACGTTTAGTTGGATTGGGAGCTGCCAAGACAGGGGCATTTATCAGTGCATTTTTCAATTGTTGGAATGCCTGCTCACACTCCGGGGTCCAGTTTACTTGGCGGGGAAGGTTCTTACGGGTCAGGTCAGTGAGGGGTTTGGCCAGGGCGCTATAATTGGGAACAAACTTCCGGTAATACCCTGCAGTCCCTAGAAACGCTAAAACCTGGGTCTTAGTCCTAGGGGTGGGCCACTGGGCTACAGCCTCTACTTTGGCGGGTTCGGGTTTTTTGTTTACCGCACCCTACTCTATGTCCCAGGTATTGTACCTCAGCCATGCCGATACTACACTTGGCCGGCTTCAAGGTCAGACCTGCTTCCCTTATCCTATCTAGTACAGCTCCGATGTGAGCTAAGTGTTCCTGCCACGTATTGCTAAAAATAGCAATATCGTCCAGGTAGGCACATGTATAGTCCTGGAATCCATCTAGGAGTCGATCCACCATCCTTTGGAAGGTGGCTGGGGCGTTTTTCATCCCAAATGGCATGACCTTAAACTGGTACAAGCCAAATGGGGTGACAAAGGCCGACTTCGGGATGGCGTCTGGGGCCAGGGGGATTTGCCAATACCCTTTACACAAGTCAATAGTGGTGAGGTATTGGCCCCTGGCCATTCTGTCCAGTAACTCGTCTATCCGGGGCATCGGATAGGCGTCAGATACAGTCTTCTCGTTCAATCTCCTATAGTCCACGCAGAAGCGGGTCGTACCGTCTCGCTTTGGTACGAGGACTACAGGAGATGCCCAAGGACTGTCTGAGGGTTCAATCACCCCCAGTTGGAGCATTTCGTCGATCTCCTTACGCATGTTTGCCCGTACCGCTTCTGGAATGCGGTATGGCGTCTGGCGCATGGGTAGTTGCCCTGGGGTCTCGACCCGGTGAGTTGCCAGAGGCGTGTATCCAGGTACATTAGAGAACGTGTCGCGTTTCTCTTCCAATAGTTGCTGTACCTCGATCCGCTCCTGTGGGCTCAGCCGATCTCCCAGCGTAACCTCCCCTAAATCTCCGGACAGCTGCCCATCCCCCAGCAAATCGGGGAGGGGTAAGCTGTCAAACTCTTCCGTGTTAGGGGCACAGATGGCGGTTACCTCCTCAGTACGCTCGTGGTAGGGCTTCAGCATGTTCACATGGAGCATGCGTCGCCCCCCAGTCCCTGTGCAGGGGCCGATAATATAGGTGGTATCGCATCTTTGCTCCACCACCTTATATGGGCCCTGCCAGGCGGCCTGTAACTTATCATGTCGGACAGGTTTTAAAATTAGTACCTTCTGCCCGACCTGAAAGCTACGGTCCCTGGCTCCCCGATCATACCATGTACGCTGGCGGGTCTGGGCCTCCTGAAGGTTTTCCCGTACCGTCTTGGTCAACGCTTCTAGGCGGTCCCGAAAGGCCAACACATATGGTAGGATGGGAGTGCCATCTGTGCTCCGGTCTCCCTCCCAATGCTCTCTAATAAGATCCAATGGGCCTCGGACCCTCCTTCCAAACAATAATTCAAACGGGGAGAACCCTGTGGATTCCTGCGGCACCTCCCGGTATGCAAATAGGAGGTGCGGCAGGAATCGTTCCCAGTCCTTGTGGGTCTCTGCGAAGGTTCGGAGCATCTGCTTCAAGGTACCATTGAATCGTTCGCAGAGCCCGTTCGTCTGGGGGTGGTAAGGGGCGCTGATAATAGGCTTAATGCCACAGATCCTCCAGAGGTGTTGGGTGAATTCTGCGGTAAACTGGGTACCCTGATCCGAGATAATCTCCCTGGGTAATCCCATCCGGGAGAATATCCGCATGAGGGCATCCGCGACCGTCTCAGCGTGGATGTTGGTCAGAGCCACTGCTTCTGGATACCTGGTGGCATAATCTACGACCGTTAAAATATACCGTTTTCCTGACGGGCTAACTTTATTGAGGGGGCCTATCAGATCCACCGCTATTCGGCTAAAAGGTTCCTCTATTATGGGTAAGGGGTGAAGTTTAGCCTTCCTGCGATCCCCCCCTTTTCCCACTCTCTGGCAGGTATCGCAAGTCGTGCAATATCTGCGTACTTCCTGGCTAATCCCTGGCCAGAAGAAACTCTGGGTTAGTCTGTACCTGGTGCGACTAACCCCTAGATGTCCGGATAGCGGAATATCATGCGCTATCCGGAGTAATTCAGCCCGGTACCGCTGTGGTACCACTAATTGTCTCCTCGCTATCGGGTCTAACCCCGTAATCTGTTTGGTTGTTTCCCTGTATAAAAGTTGTTTATCCCAGATAAACTTCTCTCCCTCCGCCCCGGGGGAACCCGTGCCAACCTTGTCCCTATACACCTGAAGCGTGGGGTCTGTTGCGACTTCAGCTACAAATTCATTAGGTGGAGCCCAGGGGACACATTCTAGAGGGGGGGTAGGGTTGCTTACCTGGACCTCCGGCAGTGTGTTGTGGTCCTGGGTGCGGGCCTGTTGTCGGGTGACTACAGGGTTGACCTCTCCTGTGGTGGGTGACTGGGGCTCAAAAGCAGAAGTGAGCCTCCCCAGATCGTTCCCCAATAAAACCTCCGCCGGTAAATGTGGCATCAACCCCACCTCCACTTCCCCTGCCCCCGCTCCCCAATGTAAATGTACCCTTGCTGTAGGTAGCCGGTACACTGCTCCCCCAGCTACCCGGACGGCAACAGTTTTGTTCAGTTTTGCCTGATCTGAAATCAGGTGGCTCTGTACCAAAGTGATGGTGGCTCCCGAATCTCGTAATCCCCGGACTGCTGTACCATTCAGATATACCGTCTGTCGATGGTGCCGTAGATTATCCACATTGGCCTGGACCGGATCTGCCTCGTGCAGTACCTCCCATTGTTCCACAGTAGTAATGGGGACTGCGGAACCATATGGGGTGGTGACTAGGTCCTGGTAGTGGTGGGCTGCGGCCGCCCTGGGTGGAGGTGGGCCTGGACGAATCCAGGTGGAACGGTCCCGTAGCTGTGGGCATTCCCTTTTATAATGTCCCCACTTCTGGCAGTGATGACAGGGGCCAGCGGTGGGTTGTCGGAACCGGGGCTGTGCAGCGGGTGGTGGAGGTGGTGGTAGCGGTCTCGGTGGAGCTGGGGTGTAGTTGTTTCCCCCGAATGTTTTAAAGGTTGCTTTTGGAGCTGCAGGTTTTTGTGACCTGCGTGCATCCAGGTAGTCATCCGCTTTCCTAGCCGCCTCGGTAAGGGAAGTAGGATTTCTGTCCCTTACCCATTCCTGGACCTCATTGGTTACTCCCTCATAGAACTGCTCCATCAGCAACATTTGTATTACATCCTCCATAGAACGTGCCTTGCTAGCTTGCACCCACCCGAGCGCTGCCCCCTGTAATCGGCATGCCCACTCTGCGTGCGAGTCCTTCTCTGTTTTCTTTAGATCCCGGAACCTCCGCCGGTATGCCTCGGGTGTTATAGCATACCTGGCGAGTATAATTTCTTTCACTTTACTGTAATTCCTTATTTCGTCATTAGGTACAGTCCGATATGCCTCTGCTGCCCTCCCGGTTAACCTTCCGGCCAAAATAGGTACCCAGTCCTCTGCGTTAATTTTATGCAGTGCACACAGTCTTTCAAAGTCTTGCAGGAAAGCGTCTATATCTTCCTCTGCCTCCACATATGTTTTAAAAGCCTGGTATGGTATTTTAGGCTTACCTTCCTGTGGCACATTAATTGCAGAGCTTTGTTCTGGTGCCTGTGTCCTTAGGATGAATTCTTGTACCTCGGCCATTGTCCTGGTAACAATTTCTGTTGGGGGGTTTTCCCCATAAAAGGATAGCCTGAACTGAACCTGCCTCTGGAATTCCGATCCTTGTGGTGTTCCTCCCGGCTCCCTCTGTGCCGGAACTGAATTGCCCTCCATTCTGTACTCTGCCATGAGTTCTGTAACAAGTACTGCTTTCTTCTTATTGCTGGCTTGTATACCCCTTGCCTCTAGGAGGTCCTTTAGCGTGGAGCGTTTTAGCGCAGAAAAATCAATCTCCATCCGTACTCCATTTACGCTTGTTCCTCTGTGAGTTTGGATCCCAGCGCTGCCAACCAATGTAGCGGAGAGCCGATCTTGCACAGCTATTCTCCACTAGAGATTCCAGTGAGGCTCAGGAACAAGGTGATGTTAAGTCTATAGGCAAGGTTTCCAGCAGGTAAAGTAATACAGCAGTATCCCCATCGCAATCCCAATAACTGGACGACACACAGTTTCAGGAGTAGACTGACAAGCTTTATTCCACAGTTCCTTATAAAGCCCTTTCCCATGCAAGGGAGGAGGTTCTAACACTTAAGACATTATCCAATCTCTAAGTAGTAACCTCCCACAGATCTCCTCCCCTCCTCTAGCATCATAATCCCCTTATTGTGTACACAGTTTTCCCCGAGTTTTGGATGTACCCTAAATACTTGGGGTACATCCACAAATCCAACATCCCCAGATAGCTCTATTCTGGGGGACCAACATACTTAAAAATTAGCCCATTCGGATGAATGGTTCGTGAGATATGGGGTTCCAAAGATTTGACCGACCGCATGGGTAAAGTATCCGAAAACAGTTCCATGCATTTTGGCCCTGCGGTCGGTCACAAACAAGGGAATGAAAACAGGCGAATTGCCTGTGTTATAGAGCCTGGAGAGGGGTTTGAATGAATTCCCTTGTTTATGGGGCTCTTTCTACCGAACGGCGGGTCATTCGGTAGTTTCCATACGAATTTCTGGAAGTATGGAGGTCTCAGCGGTGTTTGCCTAGTCAAGTGTCCGATTTTAGTTCCAGACACTCGACGGCAAAACACCGCTGTTCGGTAGTTTAAGATGGCCGCCGCCACGTGTTTGTTTCCCGAATGGCGGCCACCCAGAGGACAAAGACCACACTGCACTGATTGCCAATTACCTGTTTGCAACATTGTTGCAAACGGTAATTGGAGGCACACTCATTCCTGGGTGGTCTGGTTGTTCGGTAGTTTCATTCCCTTGTTTTATTTGAATGATTCTACCGAACAACTAGAGGAATACAATTCTTTACATACATTTAACTGTCATTATACCCGGATACCATGCTTTCTATACATGTACATACACATTAAACCAGCCATATGACCAAATACACTTATTCTCATACATGTCATGGGACAGCCCGGTACCAATCCGCTACAGATACAATTATTTAAGGTGAATTACATCTGTTTGAAAGTGAGACCAGTTTTTTTTTTTTTCCATGCTGGCTCTGTCAATCATAGCCAGGGGAGGTGTGGCTAGGGCTGCAGAAACAGAAACAAAGTGATTTAACTCCTAAATGACAGTGAATTGAGCAGTGAAATTGCAGGGGAATGATCTATACACTAAAACTGCTTTATTTAGCTAAAGTAATTTAGGTGACTATAGTGTTCATTTAAGAATGTTTTCTATTAGCTGTTGAATGGGGAATTAATTAAGTGTGCACCATTCTGTATATTGTGCAATAGTGGTCCTCCCTGTATTTTTGTCACGTTCAAATCTATTTAGCTTAGCAAAAAAATAAAATAAAACATGTTTGCAGCTTTCTGCAGTGCAACTCCACCCCTTGTCATCGTTTTACAACGCTGGTACTTTATCCCCTTAAGGACCAAACTTCTGGAATAAAAGGGAATCGTGACATGTCACACATGTCATGTGTCCTTAAGGGGTTAAAAGCTGCACTGTCAATACATATATATATTTTTTTCTTTTGGTTTCCCTTTCCTTATGTGATTGAGGGATCTGTAAAGAAGCAGATTAGATACATTTTAATTTCAGTGAGACACAATTTAATCATATAACCTAAAAAAAAAAAAAAAAGCTACAAGCTATATTTAATTTTTTATTTTACAAATCTCTGCAGTCCTCTGCATGGAAATAGTACTACCTTGGGCCCTGTTCCTTGGTATGAGATGGCTTCTCTGTAAAATGCTAAATTATGATACAATGCTTTTTAGGAATACTCACACATTAGCAATGTTTGCTGGTATTGCAAGAGCTGTTGTTTTATTTTTAGCAACTCTAATTTGAGAAAATGACGCACACATTGGAGGAAATCCCTGTTAAAATATGCATTTATTTAAGGAACATTTGTTGCTAAATGAAAGTCTTGTCAACTTGCAGATTTTTTCCCCTTCCCTCCCACATTTCCAAATGCTACAAAATTACAATTATTTATTTAGTGCCAACTTATTCCGCAGCGATATACAATCGGAAACGAGACAAATAAAAATACTTGAATTGGTAACATGGTCATGCTGCCCAAAAGAATCACTTTTTGATTGTAATCAATAATAATGATAAAGCTGTCAAGCTAATGAACCTGTTATAGGGAAGGTATTTGTGGAAAGGGGGGGGGGGGGGGGCACTCCATCGGGATGCCCTGAAAACCCCAAGCAAAAAATCCAAACTGTTTTTGTCCCTATAAACTCTTGTGAAGAGGATGAGGTCAGAGGAGAAATGAAACGTGTTTCCCTCTCAGCTGGAGCCAGCACATTTAGTTCTACTGTATGTCTTGTAAGACAGCAGTCTGTCCCTCGTGTATATAGTGAAAGTGTCAGCCATGTTCCCTCTCGTGGGAATCCATAAAACTAGGTCTGTGGTTTGTGTATTAAAAGTACTTGTCCTTTTGGTACCCACTTGATTACTTGTAGGGTTAATTGGTGCAAAGCATTATTGTGCCTTCTAGAGGCTCTAGGGTGACTTTGACCCCCTCATTTATTGTGCCTTGCTTGAAATAGGTCTATGAAATTCACCAGTAGGTAATGGTAACAATAATGGGGTCTGTGAATTTTATTTTATTTTTCTTGGGCAGTTGGGTCGGTTTAAGGACTCCCCAAGTCTCGTGTGCCGGGGGTAACTTGCTCCTGGCACAAAAGTGCAGATATCTCAGTTTGAGCAATTTTTCATTTTGAAACACTGCCCATGCAAGATTCCAACCACCATGACCACATCTGAATGAAGAAGTGATCCCCGTGGTTGGAGTAACCCTTTAAAGGGACACTCCAACCTAAAACACTTTAGCGTGCTGAAATGTGTGAATAGTGTCTTTTCTTTTTTAGTTTATTTCTCTTTTGCTAAAAGTGCAGATTTCATTAGAAATTTACACTTTTATAGATTAATCAGGTTACAACCCCCTTGCTGTTAATCCGACAACAGGTTCAGTTACTTCCTGGTTTGTTTAGCTCAGTTGAACTAAATTCAAGAAGTGGCAACTGTCCAGAGCACCTGCCTTGCAAAGACTTAATTGAGCTGCATTGGGAAGTCTGTGATTGGACAGCCACAGAAAATCTGGGTGGGGGTAGAAGGGGAGGGCTTGCAAAGGCAGCAGACAAGAGAAAGGCCGGCTTTGCAAGAGGTTATTAGATATAACCACAATGAAAAAAAAATCCATAATTAATTGCATGCAAGTTTAAATTTTGGGTATATCTACTAAACAGTGATTTTATTTTGTATTTGGATAGAGGATTTTCGTTAAGTAGAAGTCGAACAATTGACTTATACTGGTAATAACAAGTGTTATTTTTCAAATGGTAAAAACTGTAAAATTTTTACTATGTATTGACAATTTTATGTCCACTATAAATGAGGGGCATCCGTTTTAGTTTGCAGTCATTTTATCATAATTGGTGTGGTTTCCAGTCTATAAAAGCATTAATTGACACCAATGGTTGCTATCTAAATTCTAAGTATTGGTTTATTCTGTAAACTCAGAAGCCCCGGTTGCCTAGGTCTTTGTACAGATTGTGGATGCTTAGTTAGATGTGGACTTCAGTCAGGAATATATGTCCTTCATGCCATAAATATTTAGCATTTGGAAAACCATTTCATCTTATGAAAGCTGTTTGATTTACAAAGTGGATCTTGCAATTCACTATAACTGTAAATAACCACGGTATAATTATAGGCACCTAGAGCTTTCTATATTCTGTACCTTTTTGCAGCCATTACATTTTTTTATTTTTTTGTTGTTGTTGTTGTTATCAGTCTTTCTTTTATTAAGGCATTTGATTTGAGTGGTACAGAATAAAAAAAGGAGTTGAACGAGAGATGTACACCAGATAGGGGTATCACAACATGGTTTTACAAACTTCCAGACATGACTACCTAGTTGCACAAGCATATGCTAAAAAACGCACGCAGGCTACAGCACATAAACTGGCTTGCTATATACTGCTAGTGGCCGGTGCAGCCTTTGCTAAACAAAACATGTGCATTTAAACAGTGTAGATTGCTTACAGGGATCCCCCTATACTATGGGGGGGGGCTATGGTACACCCACAGTCCCAGGCTGGAGGATCGCTGTTTCCTCCTCCATGGGATCTGCTGGGGGAGTAGGCAGCAGAAACGTAGTCTGACCGTGGACCGGTAAGTATGGCTCCAAACTGTTTTCAGAGGGCACCCCAGCTGTTAGTGGCAGGTAGGTACCCGTTTGAGTGAGTTTAGGGAATGTCACCTCGTTTTGTAGCTGTTTACTTTGCAGGATGTTCGAGGAGCTCATATCAAACACGTCAGTCGGCCTTGATGGTTAGGCCCTGCAGCCATGAAATTTAAAATCCTGTGTTTTATTTACTAAATAATAATTTGTGGAGACTTGCCTAGAAAGTGCAGAGCTACAATAAATTCTCGCAGTGCTTCTAGTTTGGTTAATTTGACCTAAAATCTGCAGTTTTCTAATCTGTTTTTCACAAGTGTGATTCTCATATATATTTTAAGTTACCCTGTGCTGGTTTTATTTCCCTTCTCTCTCTGCCAGTTTTCTGTATTAACTGTTACTCTTGCTGAAATATTTATAGAAAGTGCTATTTAAATTTTTAGCAGGAGAAATTCCATGCTAGATGCCCCAGATCTGTCACCCAATATAACGAGACAACCTTTTTGCACACCTACTTTATTTATGAATTTGATTATTGCAATGAGATTTTCTTCCAAGAGTGCAGAGCCGTTAATTAGCTATGTTAGTTCCTCGTGATGTTTCACCTTTGATAAAACAGGCCAAGGGTAGGTTGATCAATCTGTGTAGATGACTGAAATAGCTGTTTATGTCTGGATTATTTTGTCTATTTCTGTACACACTGGCACCCAGCAGCTGATCATGTTCTTTACTGTTCTATTATAAAGGCTTTTGTAAGATCTCCTTTTGTAAAGTTTGTCGTCTGGCTGTCATTTCGATCTGGAATCTCACTGGGAGGTAGAAAAGTAGTAAGTTGCAATGGGAGGGAGTATGCTCATTTAAGAAAAGTCTCTACTGAGAATTTACACAAAGCAGGGGCATGCTGTTAACTACTCCACAATACTAAACAAAAAGTACACAAAACTGTTTTCCTGGCACTAGAGAATCCTGGAGTGCCCCTATCCCATGTCGCTGAAGGGGTTAAAACCCTCTTCAGCTACTTACCGGAATCCTGCGCCGATGTCCCTCGGCGCTGGGTCAGGCTTTGCCCACGCTCCTCCCGTGCCGTCGTGTGGGGGGGGGGAGACCTAATGCCCATGCGCGGCAGTGGCCTTGCGCGCGCATTAGACCTCCCCATAGGAAAGCATTATTCAGATAACCGACCAATGGAAGACCTAGATTCCGGAAGCCCTCTAGTGGTGCTCTGTTAGAGCAGACTTAGAGCTGCAATCTCTGGAAAAGCGTCACAGCACCCAGACCAATTCAGTTAGCTGAAGTGGTCTGGGTGCCTGGATTGTCTGATCTTTGTCCATCTAAGGGAGACCAGTATGATACAACATAGTGCAACACGGTGTAACCCAATATGGTGTAAATTTAGGTGACAATTGGCCACTCACACTAAATATTGTTACCTAAATATACACCATGTTGCACTATGTTGTATCATTCTTGTCTCCCCTAGCTGGACAAACCCTATATATTGCAATTATACTGATTGAAGATTTGAGGAGATCTTTGGGTAACCCCATGCTAGAAGGGAAGTTAAGTGTTGTAATACATGTACTTTAGCTCATTTAAGCACTTTATTATCTTAAAAATAAGTGCAATTACACTTATGCACTTTAATTGGGATATATTGGGAAAGATTCTGTTTTTTTTTTTCTTTTTTTCTTAAGTGTCAGATCTTTGCCAGTCCTTCTAATCGGGTCTTCTGTATCCCTTTAAGTAGGGACTTTCAGGATTTTTTTCCACATAAGCCTGGGGTACTGGCACATTAAAGTGGACTGTCACTTCCCAGGATTTATAATCTTATGTTTACTTATCCCCATATTTAACAAATTATGTATTTATGAGGTATGAAACGTTACAATTAAATGTAGACATCCAAACCTCCATCTTGGCCCTGTGGGAATTATCTGTCCTTTTGCTCTTGGCAGTAAATACAGAGAGGGCATTCAGAGATGAGAACTGAAAGGTTTTATTAATATTTATTTGTGATGTTTGCCTTGTCCGAACTGAGTTATGATGTAATTTGCTAAATCTTTAGTATACATTACAAAGAGAACTGTGCATCTTAAAAAAAAAAAAACAAAAAAAAAAAACATAATTTGCATTAACTTTTTTTTTTTTTTAAGTTTTATTTGATGGTGTACTTTGAAAGAGACCGTTCCCTTCTTAAAGAATTGTACTCTTAATAAGCTTTGAAACGTTGGCATCCCATGTTTTTAAAATGTGAATAAAAAACGTTGGTACCGCATTGTTTCGGAGATATTGAGCATTAGATTTGTTCTAACTACCCATTTTTCACCCCATGTTCTTGAATTTTCAAAAACAAATACACCATTCATTTGTACTGATTTTGTGCCACAAAATTAATTTTTGTATGGATTTGCTTTCCGTGATATTGTGAGTTTGATCTGCTCAAACCCCTCCCACTTCCCACCCCATGTCATCAATAAAACATATTCACCATTTATTTGTGCAGCAAAAATTAGCTTTGTGCGTTTGGGTTTTGGAGATATTGCAAATTATATTTGATCAAACAAATTGGTAAATTTTATTCACCTTTTTAAAAGCACGGGGTGCCAACTTAACACAGCTCTCTCAATCGGAAACCTTGCAAATCTATTGGTTTAAAATGTATTTATAACCACGCTGTTGTGTTGCAAATTCTGACAGATGTTGGCTATCATAGATGCGTTAATTGACAATGAAGTAATTCTTGGTTTCCATTTAGGTAATACACCATTACATCTTGCGGTGATGTTGGGCAATAAAGGTGAGTACTGCTTTTTTTCCCCCTTCTCTCTCAAGTTTGATTTGATCAATATTATTTTGCTATTGTGTGTGTGTGTGTGACAAGTGAAACTACAATTTAATAACTCCACCAGTCTAGCTGTTGCCTTGATGATTAAAGCCAAATAACATGTTCCCGCTACCTTTCTGTGTGTTAATGCATATAGATCAAAATTTTGTACTGGTTTTGGCTTTAGAAAGTATGAAAAACTTTCTCTGTATATTAAAATAAATGTATGTTTTGTGTGTCGAAAAAGTCTTGCACTCAGACTGAAATAATGGTGCTTAAAGCGGCACGGTCACCATCTGGGGACTTTGTAGAAACTGCAACGACCCCGCTACAAAGTGCTTTAGAGTTAATTAAAGGGACTCTACAGTTACTAAAACAACTTGGCTTAATGAAGCATTTTTTGTGTATAGGTCATGCCTCTGAAATTTCACTGTTCAATTGAAAACCCCCTCAATCTCTGCGCTGTTTCAGGCGATCAGCCAAGGGGAGGTCCTCATGCGGTTGCGCAGAAAGAGCTTTACTCGCATTAGAACTTCCACCATAGGAAAGCAATGCTTTCCTTATGGGGTTTTGGGTGATGCTTCATGTCCTCATGCCAGTCGATCTGGAAGTCCCTTGGTGACTGTCTGGTAGAAAGCCAATAGGGGTGGAGTTAACCTTGCAATGGTAATTATTGCAGTTTCTCAAAAAATTGCAATACTTACCATTGCAGAGTTAAGGGATTGGGGACCGTGCATCCAGACCATGTCCATTAACTAAAGTGGTCTGGGTGCATATAGTGTCCCTTTAAATCACTGTTTCTGTTTATGCAGCCCTAACCACACCTTCCCTGCCTGTGACTGACACAGCCTGCAAGAAAACAAGCTGGATTCATTTTGAATAAGATGTAACTTACTTTAAAAGGTTTTATCTTCTGCTCTGTAAATTGAACTTTAATCACACACCTAATGCTCCTGCAGGATCTAGCATGCTATTAAAGGGATACGATAGTGGCAGGAATACAAACCTGTATTCCTGACATTATAGGTCCCTCGCCTGCCCCGGTGAATAAAGAGTCAAAAACCCTTTTTATTTAACTGATACCAGTGACTGTCCCTCGGTGCTGGGTCGCCGCTACACCTCCTCCGACGCCAATAGTCAAGGGGACACAAATGTGCATGCGTGGCAAGTGTTGTGCGTGCATTATGCTCTCTCCATAGCAAAGCATTGAATCAATGCAAAGCATGAGGACGTCTTAACACCAGTGAACCAAAAGTTCGGAAACATACCAGAAATGCCTCTAGAGCCTGTCTTAGTGTTGCAATGTAAACATTGCAGTTTCTTTAAAACTGCAATGTTTTAAATAGCTGCACTAAGTGCAATAGGGACACTGTACCCAGACCACTTCAATGAGCTGAGGTGGTCTGTGTGCCTATAGTGTTCCTTTAACAGAGCAGGAGATAAGAAATTCTAAATTAAACAGAATTTGTAAAGAAGGATGTGTAAACATTAGATGACTCTTTACAGGAAGTGTTTAGGAAGGTTGTGTAAGTCTCATGCAGGGAGGTGTGGCTATTGCATAAACAAAGGGATTAAGCTGGCACTCGGGCTGAGCGGCTGTGCTACACTTCGGCTCCTGCTACTTATTGTACCTCTAGGGGCTAAACCCCCAAAAACACGGCACAGCCGCACACCAGAGATGAGAAATCATGTCGGGGATACCCGGGAGAATAGCCCGACACCAAACTCAAGATCCTACCACACCGGGAACCCGACAAGGAAACACTCTTGTTGAAAAGCTTAGCCTTCAATGTGGACATATTTCCTGTCCTGAGTACATAGATTAACAACGATATTGCATATGCTGCTAGACAGACCTTTTCCTAGATTGACATGCTAGTCAACATGCCCTAGCTGATCTACGAATGTCGCCTAACAGATAAATGTGTACTACGTTGCCAGCTTGCCTTAGCAATTCAAATTGTACTTTTTATGTCTTATTCTCACTACTATGCGCCTCTTAGTAACCATGACGCAACGGTTCAGCATGTCTAGCATTTAAACTCTATTTAACCAATAGCCTAGTGTTGCATATTACCCAAGTCTGTGTAACTCTGCGATTCATAGCTTATATTTTAAACCTATAGATTAACAACAAAAATGTAAAAAATGAGGCATTGCTATCCTGGAAATGTAATATAATATTGCCAAACGATGTATCAACCCTAAGCTGTAAAACACTTGTACATTTCCCTTGCTTTTCTTTTGTACCCCATCATATCTGCCTTTAATAAAGAAAGATTGACCAAAAAAACAAAAACAAAGGGATTAAACTTCTAAATGGCAGAGCAATTAGACTACAGTGGCATGATCTATACACCAAAATTGCTTCATTCAGCTAAACTTAAGTATTAAAACATAAACTTTATTATCAAATAATTAAGGCTAAGTTTTAATACTTAAAGAAGTTGTGTGTGTGTGTATATGTGAGATATATGTATGTAGTTATAGTTGCATTCAGATTGGTCGTGACCATTTTCTTATTTTGCAGAATGTGCTCATCTTCTCTTGGCACATAACGCTCCTGTGAAGGTGAAAAATGCTCAGGGTTGGAGCCCTCTGGCAGAGGCTATCAGCTACGGAGACAGACAGATGAGTAAGGGTCTTCTGTTCTATATAATTTGCGATTGATGTTTCCGTTATGTGACATGATCTCTTATGAAAGTGTTCTGATCATAACACAGTGTCTCATTGCTGGAAACTTAATTTCACGTTTTTTGTCACTATTATTAGCACCAACCCATAAATGGTGTATTCACTGAATACGTATTTTTCTTTTGCACACAGAGTAGGATTATGGAGTGTCAGGTGCTATTCAAGTACTTTTAAATTAAAAGGAAACTCTAGACACCATAACTACAACCACTTGTTATACTACAGTTTGTTTACTGCTTAGTCTCTTCAGTTTTTATCATAAGCTTTTTGCAATATCGGAGATTTATTGGCACCCCCCATTGCCCCATGATCTAGAAGAAGAGGGAATAAAGCTACATGAGTAATGTGGTAAAAAGTAAGTTCTGCAGCTTATGTCATGCTAGGAACATTTTAAATGACGCAGAATTTAGTTTTATGCTTGCCTTTGCTGAATGAGAGAGGAATGAGGTCACTTTCAAAGAAGTGACAATTCCCCTTTAATAGTCTGTTACAATTTCTCGCAGTACAGTGTGAACTCACAGGTCCGTAACTCCCTGATGATTTTGTGGCACTATGCTCACTGACCTGTTTTACTCGTAGACTACTCGAAGTCTGAATATTATCCAGAAGTAGAGAGCGGATCCTGTGTATTATATTGGGTGTGCTTTTTGTAGCCATTTAAATTTATGCCATGGTGGAAGCTTAAGAAGTATGTATTCAACCAGGCTTTCTAACTTTGATTGTAATTTAACAATTTTAGAAATGTGACATACAATTCTGGATTCAGCAGAATTCACTAGTTTTTGATTACCAAAATAAACTCTTAGAGCATTGTATTGTCACATTTTCTACAAAAACCAAGGTTTTTTTTTTTTGTTTTTTTCTTGGTATTGGCTATGCCACATATTCCAATAATCTTTAGCGATATTGTAACATTTTATTTCAGTTACAGCACTGCTCCGAAAGCTAAAGCAGCAGTCCAGGGAGAGTGTGGAAGAAAAGAGACCTCGTCTATTAAATGCTCTGAAAGAGGTAATATCTAGCAATGCATTTTTGGTTGCTCAAAAGTTCAATCGGAACATGTTCCACCTTTGCATACGGAATTTTTTAATGTATTTTATTTCACATTGAGAGTATATGTGTGGGGTATTTAACCCTTGGCCTGCTGGTTGTGACAAGTTTTGTTTAGTTTCCACATGATTTAGATCTGGGCTCACAATTTTCAGTTCTAGCCTACTCGGCTGGACTAAATGTTACTGGACAATGGAATCCTTCAATGGTCCATAGCACCAAGGGGTGAATTGTTACTCACCAGGCCAGGATTTTAACTTGTCCGTAGCTAGTGGGCAAGTAAAAACTTTGAGCCTTGATTTAGATTGGAGTCTGATAATCAAAATGATGAATAATGGAAAGCTACCTTCTGTCGTACTTTTTTTTTTTTTTAAGATTGCATCTTATATTTTGCCTTTTATGCAGCTGGGAGATTTTTACCTGGAGCTTCATTGGGATTTTCAGAGCTGGGGTAAGTGACATGTTGAGCTGATTCTCCATAACTTCTCACACTGTGAATCTGTAAATGGACTTTACAGATCCCTATGTCATCGAAGATCTGGTTAATATTCCAGATTGAGACTTCCTGTATAAATAAGTGATTACTCTTGCTGTATTAAATTGTCCTACTTCTAAAGCACGCCCTCTTTTAATTATTTTAATTCATTTTGTAAGTGTCTGGGTTTCCATTTAAGGTATTTTTCTTTTCTTTTCTTCTTCTTCTAAGGTTTTATTTATTTCTGTTTTAACCGGCATTAAATAATCAAGTATTGAATCTTCTATTCTCATGTATTCACTACGCAGTGCCTTTACTTTCCCGAATCCTGCCTTCTGATGCATGCAAGATCTATAAACAAGGTATAAATATCAGGTGGGTGTCCAGCTTTTCACTACTGAGCGGAAAAATGGAATAACAATTGAGGTCTCTTGTTATGTGTTCATTGATCATTCCCTTTTTTGGAGCGCGCATGTTTAATTGGAAGGGTGAAAGTTAACTTTTTTTTCTTTCTTCAAACTCTTCATGGAAGGATGTTGGGCAACCAAGGGATGCCATTATTTTTGTTGCGCTGGTTCGACTGGAATCCTAAATCCACTGCAGAAATTCCCACATCCCTTCCCTGTTCTTAAAGTACAGTTACAAAAACAGTGTTGCATGGAATGATGATTAGTTTTTATTTGCACTTAAAGTAGACATGCCTTCCTCAAAATGTTTAGGTATATATTTTGTCTATGCATTGTGCTGGTGAAACCTAAAGATTGGTGTTGCCTCCTTCTCGTGTAAAATAGCAGGCAAATGGCCATGACATCACGCAGCCAACCAACACAAAATAACATGTGTGGAATCTCTCAATACCATAATGGATTTGCATGCAATTATTTGTTAAAGCCACCGTAGTGTTTGGGGTTGGCTGAAGGTAAATGTCATATATTTAAAGTCAGTACTTGCCATAGAGACAAATTTTAAGGGTCCAATAGATTCTTTGAATTGGTATGTATATCATGATTTTCTTTTCTTTCTTTCTTTTTTTTTTTTTTAAATATATGTCCATTGTACTTGCAGCATCATATTGTTCTTGCTCTTTTAACCCCTTAAGGACACATGACGTGTGACATGTCATGATTCCCTTTTATTCCAGAAGTTTGGTCCTTAAGGGGTTAAAGAGACCCTATAGTCACTAGAACAACTACAGCTTAACAAAGTTGTTCTGGTGAGTATAGTCCGTCCCTTCAGGCATTTTGTTGTAAACACGGTCTCTTCAGAAAAAAGGCAGTGTTTTATATTAAAGACTAAGGACGCCTCCAGTGGCCACTGACTTTCAGCGTCTCCATGCTCTGCATGGCGCTGCTTAACACTCCCCAAAGAGATCCACTGATTCAATGCATTTTTATGAGGAGATACTGATTGGCCAGGGTGGCGTTTCGGCCCGCCTCCTTGACGATTTGTGAGAAAGTATTGTATTGGCTGAGATCATCAATTCTGATGTGAGCCAAAGAGGCAGTTCGGGGCAGGGCCAGCGCCTGCAGGTACATTTTAACCCTTTCTAAGGGGGCAAGCCAACTAAATGCTAGTTTTAACACTATATGGTCAGGAAAGATGTTTGTGTTCCTGACCCTATAGTGATCCTTTGAACATTTTATATCGGTACATGGTATTTATGAAGAGGGCTTGTGTGTGGCTGCATTTTTGCTCCTTCATCCACTGCAGGTCCCATCTTTGTGAAGTTAACCGCATGCTTTTGGAAAATGTCTTTTAATCTTTACTTTTGCTGCCAATTTTTACAAACCCAATGTATGGTTTACATTGTTACAAAATCTATTTGAAACCCACATCCCTGACAAATATCCACTTTAAACTGTTTTGTCATCACTGTGCTAGTTTGACATGTGTATTGATCAGGGAGTTGTGCTTTCTTTTCCAGATTGGACACCACGCTTATAGACTTCACTGACATGAAGTGCCAACGAGGGGATCTTAGTTTCATATTTAATGGTGATGCTGCTCCTTCAGAATCCTTTGTTGTATTAGACAATGAACAGAAAGTTTACCAGAGAATACATCACGAGGTAAGCATGCGATATCCGCATGACTAAAAATAAAAAGTCAGAAAATGCATATATTCCTTTCACTGTCACGTACGTAAATCCTTAATTTAAGCTAATAAATGTTGGCGTTAAAGCAATATTCTTCTTCAGCTTAGAAACACCAGATGTTTATAATTGTTATAATAGTCATTGTTTATAATGGTTTGATCTTTTAAAAGGTTACTCTAATTGATTTGAAGTGGTCATGGTGCTTGGAATCTCTTTGCACAGTTTCAATCTCTGCACATACAGAGATGAGGCCCATTGTTGCCGGCAGTGTCATTACCCCTCTCAGAACGAATGCACTGGGCTGGATAATGTTACATTTTACTTCCTGTCAGCATGCTGGCTGCTGCAGACTATCTGTGTTGGTCTGGTCCACCCTCTCTGTGTTGCCAAAGTCCTCCCCTCCACCTGTCCACTGTGACAACCCTCTTCCTGCGGTGATGGGAAGAGATCCAAATAGATCAGAATTGTGTGGCAGTGCTATCACAAGAAATATTTTTATTTTTTATTTTCTGTTTTTTTTTTTTTTTTAATAAAGCTTTAAATATCTCTTATTGGTGGCAGAAGATACAAGGCATTTAAATAAAGTAATGTGGCAGATAGTATTTTTTTTTCCTGGTACACAGTGTCCGCATCAGGGCCAAGAGTTATGAAATTTAATTATTTTCTTCCCACCCGTATTTCCCTGCATATGCCATCTGGAGAGTTCTTGTTTCACCATTGGTGGAAAATTGTTCCACAACATGTTGTTGGCAGAATTTCTGGGCCTGAACTACAAAGCAATCATCCATGCCAGCAGCTTTCACTCCTTTCAAAACCTTGTCTGTTCTTCCTTGTGTAACCCCACCTCTTCTGCAAATGTCAGTATAACCTCTTTATGACATGTATTGTGGGATTTGCTTAACCTCTTGCCATAATACAGGTAACAATTATTGTACTTATATTTATCCATATGTAATGAATGCAAAATTGTTTGCACCCTACCAGAGGTGTGTTCTCAGACAAATGTAAACGTTACTGTTTCTTGGAAAGGGAAATTGTTTATATTGTCAGAGTAAAGGGGCAGCATTTGTGCAGCAAAACTAATACATTAAGATGTAATGCTTTTGGTACTTAGTGTTAATATGAATGCTGTAGGACTAATGCAATGAAAGTTGTTTTTTGTAAAATGTATTACAGTTGACAATTTTTTTTTTTTGTCCTACAAATGAAACCTACAATAAATAAAACATTAAATGTCTTCTACTCTAAAAAAAAAAAAAAAAAAAACTGTATTAAGAGAGGAATATCTCACAACCTTAATTTCAGGCATCTAGCGTATTTGGTCACATGTTGAGTGGTTGAAGTTGTTTCCTGTTGGTATTCCATTATGTGGGTTTTACTTGAAATTGTGCAATTTTTGATGGGATGAGTAATAAAGTGTATATGTATATGTATATGTGTGTGTGTATATATATATATATATATATATATATATATATATATATATATCACACATACTTGTGTTACCTACATTTTAATGAAGGACAATGACTGTTCTATATGTTTCCAAAACACACTACCTTATTTTTATTTTTGTTTTATTTTTTTTATATATAGAAATATTATACAAGGATATTAAATACAGACTTTTTTACATTTCACACCTCTTCTTAACCTGAAGTTGGGTTTGTTTAAACCTGTATCTGATTCTCTTTCTAATAATTTTTTTTCCAGGAATCTGAAATGGAGACCGAAGAGGAGGTGGACATTTTGATGAGTAGTGACATTTATTCGGCCACATTATCTACTAAATCGATTACCTTTACAAGGGCCCAAACTGGATGGCTTTTCAGAGAGGATAAAACGGTATGTTCCAGTCAGCGGCAGAGTATTTTTTTTTTTTTTTTTTTTTTTTTTTGCTACTGCGAAGCTCTTCCAACTCCATGGTCCCTTGGAATGGTCAGGTTAGAAGTATGAACAAGAACCCTCTTATCGCATGGCCCCCTGATTTACAAGTTAATAACAGTGACGTTAGAAGACCCATACATTACTGCCTCCAATATGAGAAACAATTAAGTGTTCTGCACATTTATGTGTATGAGGAGGGGAGTAAATCAGTTAGCCTGTCTGTTGGTACGCAAGCTGTTTTTAGAACTTTAAGTACTTCGTGCACATTCCCTGATTTTCGTTTGGGCCAGTGGCTGCTTGGATAATTTTGACACTCTCAATTGCTGGTACCATGCTCTGTTATTTAATTTAATTATTGATGGGCCACAGGTATAAGCCGTTCCTCGCCTGTTAATAAGTTGTTGCTTTCAAACTGCACTAAGGATAAACACAGACAATGGGATGTCCGTGGCACACAAACCTCATGGAGGGTCCCACATGTTGAGATCTGGTGCTAATGTGAAAACCGATGTCAATAAAGGCAAGTGGCAAGGAGGGTAGGCGTATAATCATTAAGAGATAAGGGGCAGAGAAAACTGATTAAAAAAAAAAAAAAAAAAAAAAGATGACTGCCACTTTAAAGTGGCTCTGCCACCACAATATTAATAGAGTATTTCAGAAAGGTAGAATCTCTGAAAAACTCATGCTGACTGCATTTGGAATTAACTATGAGTATAATAAATATGCATTAAATATCAGTAGATCATAAGACAATGTAGGTACTATGGCCAGGTTAACAAAAGGCAGAGAGAGAGTCAGTTTTTTCAGCTGTCGCTCGTTACGGCTTTTCGCAATAGAGCATCTTCTTGTGGACTGCTGCAAAATGTAAAACTTTCACCACTTTAATTTTTATTTTAATCTTTTTTTAATCTGTAAAAAATAAATAAAAAAAATGAGCACATTAATAGTTATATACTCAATCAACCCCTTTACTGCACACCTTGTACTGACTGATGATGTAGAAATTGTATCTCTTGTTTATTTGCCAATGTAGTGGTTTATACTCTTATTTCTTTATATTATTTCTAGGAGCGAGTGGGAAATTTCCTTGCAGATTTTTATTTGGTAAATGGGCTTATACTGGAGTCTCGGAAAAGAAGAGAACATCTCAGTGAAGAAGACATACTCCGCAATAAAGCCATCATGGAGAGTTTAAGTAAAGGGGGGAATTTAATGGAGCAAAACTTCGAGGTACGTTTAAAAGTTCAAACGCCAAATGAACTGGCAGCATTAAAGAGTGGCCAGCTAGTGCAAATAATAAATGGCTAGTGATCCGAGTATAATTTATGGATAGAGATGGCTTGCTGGGGAAGAAGACAGACCTGTTGAGATAGTATCTAATTGTAAGGTGTGCCTTTAGGCTGCTGGTGAAGTGTTGGAATGACTAAATGTATGTTAGACAAATGGAGGTGTCCATGGAATCTTGGGGTAGGGGCCCTCTATAAATGGTCAGTGAATGAGCGGTTTGGTTGCATAACACTGCTTGCTAGGGAGGTATGAAAAAGGTTCTAAGCCAAGTCTGATTGCTATTCTTATTTATCCGTTTTACAATGCAGCCTGTGCGGAGACAATCTCTCACACCTCCTCCTCCTAACACAATCACTTGGGAAGAGTATACAGCTGCTGAAAATGGAAAGTATGTATCGATAGTTATGTTTTTACTTCTATTTTGTTGACTCCTTCATGACAACATTTTTACAAAATGCCTTGTGTTTGTGACTGGTTCTTCTTGACAACTGTAACACTTCAATTCTATTTAGATGCACTTTTACATATTGTATGTATTAACAAATAGGACATTTTTTTTTTATTTTTTTTTTTTCTCTCTGTTTGCCTCTACAAAATTATTGCAGCTGAAAGGTACACAATAAGCACTAGAACAACTTTAGCTTATTGGAGTAGTTTTGATGTATAGATCCTGCCCCGGCAGTCTGTTCTCTGCCATTTACAATTTAGATCACTTTGTTTATGAAGCCCTAGTCACACCTTCCATTCATGTGACCTACACATTTCCTGAGTTGAGATGTAATTTAAGCATTTTTTATTGCACAGTCCATTTAATTTAGAATGTTGTCTCTAGCTCTGTTAATAGCCTGCTAGAGCCTACAGGACCCTGCTGTTCAATTAACATTAGCCTGACCTAAAAAAGTCTGAAATAAACACACTGTACTGATTCGGAAATGAAACCATTTTTTTCATGCAGGCTGTGTCAGTCACAGCATGGGGAAGTGTGACTAGGGCTGCATAAACCGTGATTTAGCTCCTAAATGGCAGAGAATTGAGCAGTGAGACTGCAGTTGCGTGATTTTTACGCCCAAACTGCCTCATTAAGCTAAAGTTGTTTTGGTGTTTAGAGTATTCCTTTCAGCAAATCTACGTTTGTTTGTTTGTTTTTATTTATTTAATTATTCCTGGTTGTCAAATGCCTCATATTTATTAGTTTGAAGTAAGTTATTGGGCAAATATTGCAAGGTGTGTATTGGTTTCAAATCCAAAAACTTGCTGTTTGGTGTGCGGAATAATGAATAATGACCACCCAACAGGGCGTAGCATTTGTAAAAAATGTTGAGCTGTGTATAATGGTGTATTTTGAATCTTAACACTTGGCCATTTCATCCCCATTTTCTGCCTAATTTAAGGCACATATAGTACTTTAGCTGTGAATTTCACAGGCCTAGTGCGTTCTATTTCAAAGACCCTATATGTTTTTCTGTTGCTTCTCTTGAGAACCTTTTGCTAGATGTTTTTGAACTCTTATAGGGTAAAATTGGAGACCTATCATCCTTTTGTAATGACTGCTTGCTTTACTGATGAGCTATTTGTTGAAGTGTCCCTATATGTGTCACCTTATTGACCAGCATCACACTTTGACACGATTAAGCGTAACCCCATTTATGCTGATTATGGCATTGTACTGGAACACTGCATCGGTAAGCGGTAGTGTGTGACATCACACAGGGGTTAAGTTATTTGTTTTAATCAGCCTAAATTCATAGAACAAAAGCACTATCCCAAATTATTTGGCACATTTAAATAGCAAGAGGTTTTTAGTACCACTCCAATGGCCATTAAATTGCTAGCTCACATTAAATTCCTGTTAGTTAAAAATGTCTTTCTCGGCTAGCATGATTATCTATCTATATTACACAAAAAGAAGAAGAGTCATGGTATGAAATTGAGACCGAATCTTGCCACCTAAAGGATTTGTTCTTTTCTATGGCAATCAAAGGACTCGAAGATATTAATGGCCAGAGACTCTAGCACTGTTTTGGATCACCTTATCGGTTTCTGGATTAGATTAAAAAATAAATGTGGTTTATTAAACCAGATTCCAGAATATATTCATTTAGTTTCTTTGGAACATTATATTATGGACTTGGGCTTGAAGGGGTGGAGATAGAGCAAATTTTAATAGCAGGAATAGTAAAACCTTTTCCACTGATTGTTCAAGAATACCAAATTTCAGAATCAGAGATTTTAATTATCTAAGATTTAAAAAAAAAAAAAATTATATAGCGTCCAATTTACTGAAAGACAAACCGGGCATAACAGACAAACTTTTCAATATTATAAATACTGATTTAAAGGGACACTATAGTCACCTGAACAACGTTGGCTTAATGAAGCAGTTTTGGTGTATAGAACATGCCCCTGCAGCCTCACTGCTTAATTCTCTGCCATTTAGGAGTTAAATCCCTTTGTTTATGAACCCTAGTCACACCTCCCTGCATGTGACTTGCACAGCCTTCCATAAACACTTCCTGTAAAGAGAGCCCTATTTAGGCTTTCTTTATTGCAAGTTCTGTTTAATTAAGATTTTCTTATCCCCTGCTATGTTAATAGCTTGCTAGACCCTGCAAGAGCCTCCTTTAACGTCTAAAGTTTTGTCTAAAGGTAAGGATCTGTTAAATACGATGGAAATATTACAAACAAATTTCCAAATATGGCAAAGAGACATAAATTGTACTATAAATATGAAAGAAGGGTGTGTGAGGCATGGATAAAGGTTAAAGTAATGCACTGTATTAACTGGGCAGAAATACAATTCAAAGTAATACATAGTAGTAGTAGTAGTAGTAGTACCGACAAGATGAGAAAAAAAAAAGTACCCTCAACACTCACCACTATGTTGGAGGTGTAACCAGGTCAATAGAACATATATTCACAAATGGTGGAGCTGTGATAAAATTGTTAACACTTGGAAAAAGATTTTTCTTTTTATAAAAAACTATTTAGATTTGAATTTTACTCCAGAAATAGCTCTTTTGCACCTGAATTGGCCAAAACTAAACAACAAGCTATGTTTTTTTTCATTATACAGTGGTTGTAAAGATTGCAATTGTGCGTAGTTTGAAAAATCCTCTAGCTCCACTATGGACAAATATACATAAACCGTTACTATACCAAATTAAAATCGAACTGAACATCAGCAAAACCCTAGGATGTAGATCCAAAATATGGGAAGAATGGGCAAATAAATTGGATATAGAAAATATTAATCAACCCTTAATTATGACTTTAAAAAAAAAAAATCTTAAAATAGATTAAGAATTTAATGGTTCTAATTACAACTCCCCGGGACGTTCCTCCTCGTCAACTGATAGATTTAATCTTAAATGTAAAGTCCTGTATTTTTGTTTATTGTGTAATAATTATTTATGTGCAAGTCATTAATATTTCTCTTATGAAGGTTATTATGGATTTGTCGATGGTGAAACTAGTTAACAGTGGTTAATGTAGTTTTACATTTTCTCAGATATCAATTCCTGAATAACAGGAACCTAAAACTATAGAGAGAGATTATATATAAAGAAAAGGGAAAAAATAGGAGCATTTATATATATTTTTATTTTTTATTAAATTGTAACACAATTAATTATGAAAACAGGCTTAATATGTTTTTAATAAGAAATCAAATAGTGTAATATTGTATGTATTGTGTGTCTTGTTAGTGGATTTTTTTGTCTGTTATGATTAAAACCCAATAAAGAATATATAATACAAAAAA